>NC_092544.1:5667606-6972713 GCF_037038585.1 Patagioenas fasciata | reverse complement strand
GCTTGGACTGGGGGATCTGCAGAGGTCCCTCCAACTCAACCAGGCTGGGATTATGTGGGATTCTGTAATGCTGAGGCATTTAGTGTTTTCCAGCTGAAGGTGATGTCCAGAGACAAAAATCAAATGAGAACAGTGGATGAAAATCATTGTTCTGTAGGGATACGTGGAATTTCCCACAGCCTTCCCAAGTCAACACAACTAGATGGTTCATCTCAGGAGAAACCTATTGTACAGCCAGGGCAGCCTGGAAAACAACATGGCTCAAGCAGTTCAGACAGGAACCCACACAACAGAAGAAGACACCTGTGTCCTTGAACAGCCGCTGGAACCCAGGCTGGATATCCTGACATGTTTCAAAAAGCATTAGAGACCCACACTTGGGCAACAGAGTGAAACCACACCTGTGTCCCTGATGGGGCGCTGGACACCCTTCTGGCCTCCACAGCCTCGGTTGAACCTGGATATCCTCACCTACCTGAATCTGAGCACCTTGAACTGGAGCCTAATCCCACCTTAGATCTGCAAAGTGCTGATGTCTGACAAGAGGACAGTCACCTTGGACTCCTTTCACCTCCAGTGAATGAGGTGCTTCAGAAACACAGTTCCTCTGAGCTCTTCTCCGTGTTTGTCCATGAGGAAGAGCTGATGCACTACAGACAGAAATGCCCATTTTTCTCTGCTGGGGGAGAGGACGCGACTCGCCAGGCAAAAGGGAATCCCACTGAAGATACTCAGACCCCCAGAGACGATCATTCCAATCAGTCAGGACAAACATGAACAGTGCTTGACAAAGTCAATCCACTGCTGCCTGCCGAGCCTCCTACCCCTGGGTGTATAGGTTGCTCTTTTCCCTTTGGTTTCACCAATACCTGACAAATCTCTCTGGTATTTTGCCATCATTTGTAGTGAACACCTGGAGTCACCTTCAGCTGAACCCTCGCTCCAAACAACGCAGACATCAGCCTGACCAGCTGGAGCCAGGTGGCAATGGGTCTTGGGTGCAGAAGGGAAAACATGAGAGCAGTAAGGACCTGTACCTGTTGAAAGGAATTATTGCTGACTTGATTTGGGGCCGTCTTCCTTGTTCTGTGCAACACTCACATGCGTACAATGTCCAAATTCATTAGCTGCAGCAATTAAGATACAAGTTCTTGGAGTGTTTTGTAATGAGGTAATTAGCACAGGACTCCTTGTCATAAGAGCTGTCAGGCAGTTTTGACAAAGGGAATCAAGCTGGGCTTCTAAGGCTGGTAGGTGCAGCATTAATATATAATATATTATGTATATAACAGTATGTATATAATAGTGAGATAACAACAGAGCCACTGGACAGGCTGCAAATGGAGCCATTTTAAGGACCTGTGCAGAGCCAGCAGTATCACAGCACAGCGGCAGCAAGTCCAGGGGCTGACCCCTCCACAGCTGCAATTTCTACGTGCTTTGTGCCTTTAACAGTTGTCATTGGCCGCTTGTATAACTACAGAACAGTCGGTAAAACAACAATCTCCCAATGCCCTTCACACACACAGCTATTGTGCAGGCGGTGTTTGATTGCTTGTCTGGGATTAAAAGGAATTTGAAAAAGGCAACATGCACCGAGCTACATCCACCAGTTCTCCATCTGCCCACAAGCTAAGGAAACTCACATGTCCCTAACCAGGAAAAGGGGGTTGTTTATTCCTTTATCTTTTTTTTTTTTTTCCCAGTTAGCATCATATCAAGGGTCATGGGCCATGGTAGACTGGAAGGTGGGTGGAGAACTGGCTGGCCCAGCAGGCTCCGAGGTCTCACTGCAGCTCCAGTGCTCCGCAGGGGCTGGTACCGGGGCAGTGGGTGTCTCCATGCGGGAGCCAGCAGTGCTCTCCCAGCAGGGCTGCAGCTGGCACTGACCACGCAGAACGCAAAGGGAAGGACCTTGACAGGCAGACAAAAGCTGTGTGAGGTTCAATCCACTTTTGGGGCCCCCAGGACAAGAAAGACATTGACATACTGGAACGAGTTCAACGGAGGCCACCAAGGTCATAAAATGGTGGAGGACAGGACATGCAAGGAAAGGCTGAGAGAAATCGGTTTGTTCAGCTCGGGGAAAAGGTGAAGGGGAATTTTAATTCTGTTTCTATCCCTGGAGACATCCCAGGCCAGGCTGGATGGGGCTCTGAGCAACCTGAGCTGGTGAAGATGTCCCTGCTCATGGTAGGGGTGGCACTGGGGGAGCTGGGAAGGTCCCTCCAACCCAAACTGTTCTGTGATTCTTTGACTCTGTCTACAACTACCTAATAGGGAGTTATAGAGAAGACTGAGCCAATTTTTTTTGGAGGTGTATAGCAAAAGGACAAGAGGTAACAAACTGCAGGAAGGGAAATTCCAACTGAAATAAAAATATATCAGCTTCACCATGGAGTGGGTTTAGTGGTGTGACAAGGGTCGGAGAGGTTATGGGAACTCCAGTCATGGAAACATTCAAAACTTGGCTGATCAGCCTGACCTGACTTTGAAGCTAGCACTGCACAAGAAGGGTTTGGACAAGAGAGTGTGAGCTAAATTATGAGTTTATGAAGATTGAATGAAAGTAACACATGGAAATGCATTCCCGGAGTCCAGAGCTTCTTTCACACTCAATTTCAGGAAGAAAATTGTGTTCCCGTAGGGACAAACAGGATATCAGGAGATCTCAAAAACTCAAGAATATTTAATGTGAAGGAATAATCAAGAATGAATCCAAAAGGTAAGGAAGGATTTCAGGAAAAATTGGACCACTATTTAAATAAACATTATGAAGCCCAGGAGCCAGACTCCCCCACTCCTGAAGCCACGTGATAAACAAAACAACACCTGAGCTCAGTCGCTGCTCCTGCCCCAGCATCCAGACCTGGCAGGACATTTCCTAATATCCCACAACCTGAGCACCTTTCAAGCAGGTTACAGTTAAAATTAAAGCTTCCCATGGAAATGCTGCTTTTCTCTCTCTGCCTTTCAAAGCACAGATTAACTAGAAGTCAGGAGTTAACACGACCCACATCTAACATCAAAAGCTGCTGATGTTTAGCTGAGCATAAGTGACAGGTCTGATTCTTTCTTGGCACAAAAGAGTTATTAACTTTTTCAAGGCCCTGTTTTTGCATTTCCCACTACGTCATTACTTCAGTTCTTGTGTGATGGACCAGACCACAAGGCACCAAACTTTCAGTACGTACTTAGGAGAACAGGTGTTAAGAAGGACAGCAACAAGTTACAAACCGGGGTTCTACAAGAGTTTATGGTGTTCCAAACCTCTCGATTTGGCTGCTGAGAACCTTCTCAAATTTTACTAATCAGCCTGTAACTCTGAAAGGCTCTTTGAGCAGTAATATCTACTGCTTCAAAGTATGAGATTTCAGGGGAAAAAAAAGTCTCTCCGTTGTTGGAAGAAAATATTTCTAAATCTGAACAACTTCCCCTTGGTACAGAACTGGCTCTGGTGGAAATTCAGTTTTAGCAATTAAGTCAAAGCTGGGTTTGATTCAATTATCACCTTTTTAAATGCCACCCTTCATGCACATACTGAGCATCTGACCATCAAGAAGCTCAGAGGACATGCCAGTACAGGCCAACAAGCTAAGCTGGATCTAACTTCAGGGCCAGTAACCCACTAACTATCCACCACCTGCTTCAGTACAATAAAATAATTTGCCTGTGTGGTGGAACAGTGCCATTAATCCCCACATTTACACGTGTGGAACTGAGGCTCCCAAAGATGAGCGCACCATCAGTCATTTAAGTGCTGAAGTCGGAAGCCCAAAGCTCCCTTCAGCTGGTCCCTTCTACAGCCAGAGGGCGTTTCAACCCACCCCAAACCTGCACATCCATCTGGAACTACTCATCCCTCCCCGCTGACCACAAGAGGCTGGAAAGTAACTAAGCTTCTCAAAGCCATGGGCAATGGTTCTGGAATCCATCCAAAACTAACAAGGAATTAAGGAATGGCCTAAGGTCACCCACTTTACTCAGGGCACACATGTGCTGTGTCATTTTTAGGTAGGAGACTGCATTCTGCCCACCAGAGCTAGAGGAACACAGCTCCGCAGCCTCTTGTAGCATCGGGACAAGCTTCAAGTCCCACAGGACAGCAACTGCACTTACTTGGAAGATATTGGAGAAGTCTCTCAAGTTGAAAATGTAGTGGAACTTGATGGCTGTTGGAAGGAATGTAGCGGCTACTTTCTGGTGCAGTCCCAGGGCAAGGGCAATCAGCTGCTGAGCTGATTTTTGCACAGCCCCCGAGAAATTTCCACTTGTCAGGTGCTGCGTTAAAATGGTGCTATAGATCCTGGACAAGGCATCCTGCCCAGGGATGGACAGCGCGAAGACACAGAAGTGACGCTGAGGGAGAGAAAGGAAGGCATGGAAAGGTCAGAGAGGTAGAAAAACACCTTTCAAGCAAAATGCCCTTGGGGATTTGCTGTGATAATCTCATCTAGGCTCCCTTTCCCATGAAATGCTGGACCAGATGATCTTTTGAGGTCCCTTCCAACCTGGGTTGTTCTATGATTCTCTGATTTGCAGTCCACCTGAACAAGGTTATTTCCCTCTCCCAGTTTGCCAGCAGAGCTCAGGTGGGAAGTGACATCACTCTGCTCACTAAACCAGGGATTTTCAACTGCATCTCACCAATGCTACACTGGAAGTGCAGTCCATTGAAGAGCCAAAGGGCTCTGAAGGTCCCACCGACCTCTGACAAAGCCCAGTCACTGTCTCTATTAAGAGCAGCCCCTGGAAGGTGCCATCTCCCAGAGGACCTCTTTACTAATTTGGAACTTGCAAAGTTGCCCATGGGACACTTCATTTTAACTCCACACCTTGCTGAAGAGGAGCCAGGGTCCAAGCTGACTCTGGTCATTAGGTTTCTCCATGATGAAATGAATTTTGCTCACTGCTACCCAGTCCCTCCATCGGTTGGCAGCTCCCAAAAATCAAAGTCTAATGTTTAAGATCTCTTCCCAAATCTTCTGTTATCAGCAGCGCTTGAACTGCTTTTTGTTTGGCTTGGGGTTTTTTTGTTCGGTTAGGTTTTTGGGGGGATTTGGTTGGTTGGTTGGTTTTGGTGTTCTTTGTTTTGTTGGTTTTGTTTGGTTGCTTGGTTTGGGGTTTGTTGGGGTTTTTGTTGTTGTTGTGTTTTGGTGTGGCTTGGGTTTTTTTTTAGTTTTGTCTGTTTTCTTCGTTTGGGTTTCTCCCCCACACCTCTTTTTACTGACAGCTGCATCAGACAATTCTGGAAAGCAGGCGGCGTTAATGCACCATGCTTCAGAGCTAAATACGAGCTAAATGAAGGCAAAATCTGCCTGTATGGACCAGAAGGTTGTCCTGAAAGTAGGTGTTAAGCTGGCTGGCAACTTTTGACTTCCTCCTCTGACGGAGCTGCAGAATGCGAGGAAAAACAAACAAGGGAATAAGGGACCCAGTTCGGTGCTTCACTATTAGGAATCACAGTCACTCGACAGATTCGTGCCATTTGTACTGATAAAACAACAGCAGGATCTGCCAGTGGTTGTCCTCTAACCTCACGTTTAAATGATCCACCCCAAAATAAACCCAGCGATGCACCTGCCGTTGTGCAGGGCTTTACCTGCAGCCGAGGGTTGATGGTGAAGCTCCCCGCCGTCGGGTTCATGCACGACACACACTGCACGTTCGTGATCTCCTTCAGCGACAGCTTGGTCCGGTCGTACCTTCGGGCAAAACACAAGCAGCAGCACAGTGACCACGGCCACTGCCTCTCTCAGTACATGTCCCTGGGCTGCCAGAGGCCGCTTGTCTTCAGGGGGTCAAATTCTGCGTCTTGCCAAGATGAGGCCCAGGCCCAGGTTGCCGGCCTATCTGTACACGGCCTGGCACACGCGAGTCCTGCTCCTGGTGGAAATCCTTCAGCTTCAACAACCTGTAGCTAATATTTCTATCAGTAATAAGCACTGAGCAAAGCCCCTGGGCCATACTCTTCACTTGCATGGAAATGGCAGAAAACAGCAGGAGTGTCTCTGGTTTGATCCCAACCCGGGACAGGGTGTGAGAGACTACAAGGGTGACTCTCAAACACTGTGGCAAACCCAGCCCTGCAACACCCAGTCATGGGAGACGGGCCATCGTGAGCAGGTGAATGGTGATTTACATGTCAAGGCCGAGGTGACAGCCACAGACAAAGGCTGGGTGACACAGGCAGTGCTGTGTTGAAGGACACGCAGCCTGTGCGCTGACAGGCCCGACACGGTGTCAAGGCCCAGGCTGAGAGACCCTTCGGGCCTCCCCCATCTTCCACAATCACCCCCAGTGACGCCTGCACAAAAGCCCAGGTGATCCCGAGGGCTATAAACCCTATAAAACCTGTGCCAGCACGGGCAGGGTGCCACCCTGGGGACCCTTCCACCCACCGGGCTGACCACGGGAACCGAACCACACACCACAGGGTGCTGAACCCTGACTACAGACCCAAGCATTCCTGCATAGGAACTGGACCTGAGACTACAAACCCCTCAAACACACCACGGAGCCCTAAGGGTGGTGAGACCTTTCCTTTCCCTTTCCTTTTCCTTCCCTTCCCATTTCCTTCCCCCTTCCTTTCCCCTTCTTTTCTTCCTCTCTCTTTCCTTCCTATATTCCTATTTCTTTGCCTTCCTTTTTGTGAGTAATACAGTAACATAAGGTTTAGAGCCCCACTTGTGCCACAAAACTCTTTCATGTGAATCTTTTCGCTGCTAAACTGTTTATCGATTGAGCTTAAGTAACATAAATCCTTCTGCCACTGAGTCATTTGCCAATTGGACCAAGCTACAAAAAATAAAGGTCTTTTGTTTGTGGACCTTCAGGATTGTATGTACTTTTTTCCAACCCAGGGGACTGACAAATCTCAGTCACACTTCCCCCAACCATAGCGCCAGGTGGGACATGACAAGGGTCAGCAGGCTGCTGCTGCCGGGGGAGGACAGGGAGTCCTGGGCTCCCTGGTTTAAGAAGGACAAGGAATTACTGGAGAGAGTCCAGCGGTGGCTACAAAGATGCTAAGGGATCTGGAGCACCTTTCTTGTGACAAGAAACTGAGAGAGCTGGGGCTGTTGAGCTGGAGAAGAGAAGCTGAGAGGGATCTGATCAATGGGATCAATATCTCAGGGTGGGTGTCAGAGGATGGACCAGACTCTGTTCAGTGGTGCCCAACGCCAGGGTGAGGGGCAGCGGGCACAGACTGAAACACAGGAGGCTCCATGTGAACATGAGCAGAAACTTGTTTGCTGGGAGGTGCCAGAGCCTGGCCCAGGCTGCCCAGAGCAGGTGTGGAGGAATTGAAAACCATTCCAGTGGTTAAAATTCAGACAGTCAAGAAAACACACCTTCAATGAAAATAAAGAAATAATGGGAAGGGTTATTAGAATGGAGTCGTGAGACAGGTAAACTGAGCCTTGGCAGCTAGGAAGTGTCAGGTAGTCTGTAAACCCTGCCGTACCCAACCAACGGGGAACTGGGGAGGGAATTTGCAGTTGGGATTAGGGGTGGATATAAGCAGTGGCTTTTTGCCCTGTTTTGTGTGCCTACCTTTAGGTGGAACACCCGACCTTGCAAAATCGTTAATAAAATATGCTTTGCTGAGAGATCCTACCTGAGCCTACTATATTGGTGAGATGATAACTTCCTGCATGCAATACAGTGCCCAGTGGGCACTGCTGAGCACATGGGCAGAAGGCCTCGATGTGTCTGGGAGGGGACCCATGGCATGCTGCATCCCCCCGCACCTCGCTGCATCCCCTGTACGTTGCTGCATCCGCCTGCACCTCGCTGCATCCCCTGCACGTTGCTGCATCCGCCCGCACCTCGCTGCATCCCCTGTACGTTGCTGCATCTGCCCGCACCTCGCTGCATCCCCTGTACGTTGCTGCATCTGCCCGCACCTCGCTGCATCCCCTGTACGTTGCTGCATCCGCCCGCACCTCGCTGCATCCCCTGTACGTTGCTGCATCCGCCCGCACCTCGCTGCATCCCCTGTACGTTGCTGCATCCGCCCGCACCTCGCTGCATCCCCTGTACGTTGCTGCATCCGCCCTCACCTCGCTGCATCCCCTGTACGTTGCTGCATCCGCCCGCACCTTGCTGCATCCCCTGTACGTTGCTGCATCCCACCGCACCTCGCTGCATCCCCTGTACGTTGCTGCATCCGCCCTCACCTCGCTGCATCCCCTGTACGTTGCTGCATCCGCCCGCACCTTGCTGCATCCCCTGTACGTTGCTGCATCCCCCCGCACCTCGCTGCATCCCCTGTACGTTGCTGCATCCCACCGCACCTCGCTGCATCCCCCATGCCTCACTCCATCCCCCACACCTCGTTGCATCCCTCTGCGCCTCACTGCATCCCCCTACTCCTCGCTGCAGCCCCTTGTGCCTCCAACGCTCCCTCGCAGCTCCCTCACCCTCTATCTGCCTGACTTCCCTGACACCCACAACCCAAGATTTCTGCCTCCGCTCCACTGTCTCTGTTCCTCGGAAGCTTTTGGCAGAGCTCAGGCACGCACACAGCTGAGGAGAGTGGAAATTGCAACGCGTCCCTGCCCTGTATTCCCTGTGGAGAGATGCAAATATTCATGTCCCACACAGAGCTGCTGGCTAAAGTGTAAAACACACCAATCTCCTTCCAAAACAGTCACTGCTTTTCCTTCAAATCACCTCTGCCTAGATAATGGTTGTTTGCTGCTGCCTGACAGAAGACAATGTTAGGTGCTCACAGCAGGGGGGTTCACCCCAGCTGAGGCCAAATCCACAGCCGCCTCTGCTCTCAGCGTCGCGGGGCAGCAAGGCCGAGCATCGCGCTCCCCTCGCAGGCTTTGCACTGGGACCACAGTCACAAGCCACAGCAAGAGCAGAGCAAAGCTCCTCTCAACCCAGCTATGAGTAAGCAATCAAGCGGTATTAAAGAAGCGATGGACAACGTGCACCCCAAATCCCTGCAACCCCAAATCCCAACTAACCCTGCACCCCAAATCCTGACCCCCAGATAATGTCCCCAAAACCCCTACATCTCCGATTCTTCCCCCTAAGCTCTGCACCCTTAAAACGTGCACCCCTAAATTCTGCACCCCCAAATCCTTCCTCCCAAGCCATGAACCCCTCAAACCTGTGATACCAAACCCTGCAACCCTGAACCCTGCGCCCCCAAACCCTGCACATCCCATAATCCTGTACCCCCAGATACTGCTCCCCAAAACCCTGCACCCCCAAACTGTATACCCGAAATGCTGCCATCCCCAAACTTGCACCCCAAACCCTGCACCCTAAAATCAAGTCCTCCCCCAACTTGCACTCAAAACGCTGCCCCCTAAGCTTTGCACCCCCAAATGCTGACCCCAAAACCCCGTGCCCCCAAATCCCACCACCCTAAATCCTTCCCCCTAATCAATGCATTTCCAAACCTTGCACCCCCAAATCCTCAACCCCATGTCCTGAACTCCAAAACCCTGCACCCCCAATTCTGCCTCCCCAAACCCGGTACCCACGGGTTCTGCACCCCAAACTCTGCACCCACAGGTTCTGCACCCCAAACTCCTGCTCCCCCAAGCCCTGCCCCCCAAACTCTGCACCCTCAATTCCCGCACTACCAAACCCTGCACCCCCAGATCCCTCACCCAGACCTGCACCCCAAATCTGGCCTCACCCAGCCCTGTGCCCCAAAACCCAAGATCCTGCTCCCCTACATCTTGAACACCCAAACCTTGCACCATCAGATTTTGCATCCTCAAATCCTGCACCCCAAAAGTATTCATGCCCAAATCCTGCACCCCCAGATCCTGCACCCCAAAACCTTCACCACAAACCCTGCACCCTCCACCACCTTAGCACTGCACGCCCAAACCCTGCACCCCCAAATCCTGCACCCCAAATCCTGCTCCTTCAAACCCTTTGCCCCCAAATTTTACCCCCCTAGACCTGCACCCCCAAGCCTTTGTCCCTAAAACCCTACACCCCCAAATTCTGCACCCTAAACCCTGCACCCCCAGATCCTTCCTGCAAGACTCTGCACCCCAAAATCGAGCACCCCAGATCCCGCACTTCACTGCATCCCTGAACCCCGAACCCTAAATCCTGCACCCAGATCCTGCAGCCCAAAGCGAGCACCCTAAAATCAAGTCCCCCCAAACCTGCACTGAAAATGCTGAACCCCAAATCCTGCCCCCCAGATCCTGCACCCTCAGATCCTCCTGCCAAAAACCCTGCACCCCAAACCCTGAACTCCCAAACTCTGCACCCAGAGCCCTGCACCCTCAAATCCTGCACCCCCAGTTCCTGAACACATGAACCCTGCACCCCCAAACCTCACCCGAAAGTCCTGCGTATCCTGCTCTACCAAACCCTTCAGTGCAGACCCCTGCACCCCAAGATTGTGCTGCCCTAAACACTGAACCCCCAAATCCTGCAGCCCCAGATCCTTGCCTCCCAAAACTCTGCACCCCCAAATCCTGCACCCCAAATCTCTCACCCCCAAATCCTTCCCCCACCACCCTGCAGCCTCAAATCCTTCACCCCATCCCCTGCACCCCAAAACTCCACACCTCCAAATCCTGAACCCTGAAACCCTGCACCCCCAAATCCTGTGCCCCAGTCCTGTGCACCCCACACTCTGCAACCTTAAATTTCCCCCCAAACCCCTGCACCCCAAACTCTGCACTCTTAGACCTGACTTCTAAACCCTGCACCCCCAACAGTGCACCCCCAAATCCTGAAGCCCCAGATCCTTCCCTCCCATACCCTGCAGCCCCAAATCCTGAACCCCACAAATCCTGCACCACTAATCCTCCACGCCCTTAACACTGCACTCCCAAAACCAGCACCACCAAATCCTTCACCCCCAAAACCTCCCTCCTCCAAACCCTGCACTTCAAAATGCTGCGCCCCCAAATCCTTCTCCCCAACACCCTGCACGCCCAGATCCTGACCCCAAAACCCTGCACCCCAAATCCTGTACCCCAAAGCCCTGCACTCTCAAATCATACATGCCCAGAACGTGCACCCTAAACTGTGCACCCCAAAATCCTAAACCCCTTAACCCTGCACCCCCAAAACCTGTACCCCAGATCCTTCCCCCCCATAACTGGCACCCTGAAATCCCTCACCCCAAATCCCTGCACCCTCAAATCCTCCAGCCCACAAGTCCTGCACCCCCAGGTCCTGAACACCTGAACCCTGCAGACCCAAATGCTGCACCCAGAACTCTTGGTGCCCAAATCCCTGCACCCAAAAGTCTGTCTCCCGAACCTTCACACCAAAGCCCTGCACCCCAATATCCAAAAGCATCCTCTTGTGACTGGCCCAGATGCTCCGTGCATCCTTGGCATAGAGCACCATCATCATCCAACCACCATCATCATCATCCAACCACCACCATCATCATCCAACCACCACCATCATCATCCAACCACCACCATCATCATCCAACCACCACCATCATCATCCAACCACCACCATCATCATCCAACCACCACCACCATCATCCAACCACCACCACCATCATCCAACCACCACCATCATCATCCAACCACCACCATCATCATCCAACCACCATCATCATCCAACCATCATCATCATCATCCAACCAACCAATCCTGAACCCAACCAATGACCCCATCACCCAGTCAGTGACTCCACAACCCAACCAATGACCCCATCATTCAACCAATGACCCCATCACCCAATCAGTGACCCCATGACCCAACCAATGACCCCATCATTCAACCAATGACCCCATTATTCAACTAATGACCCCATCACCCAACCAGTGACTCCATGACCCAACCAATGACCCCAGGGACCACAGTGCTACCATCTGCCATGGGCTGATCCAGACCACGCTGGAGCAAGGTGGAGCTCCAGAACACTTGCAATACATTGATGACATCATCGTATGGGGCGACACAGCGAAAGAAGTCTTCAAAAAAGGTGAGAGAATAATTCCTATTCTTTTGGATGCTGGTTTTGCCATAAAACGAAGCAAGGTCAAGGGACCTGCACGGGAGATCCAGTTTTTAGGAATAAAATGGCAAGATGGCCGTCGTCAGATCCCAGTGGATGTGATCAACAAAATTGCAGCAATGTCTCCACCTACTAATAAAAAGGAGACACAGACTTTCTTGGGCGTTGTAGGTTTTTGGAGAATGCACATTCCTGACTACAGCCACATTGTGAGCCTCTCTATCGAGTGACTCGTAAAAAAGAACCAATTTGAGTGGGGCCCTGAACAACGCCAAGCCTTTGAACAAATGAAGCGTGAGATAACTCATGCGGTGGCCCTTGGACCAGTCCGAACTGGAGTAGATGTTAAAAATGTGCTCTACACCGCAGCCGGAGATAATGGACTTACCTGGAGCCTCTGGCACAAAGCACCAGGAGAAACCCGAGGTCGACCCTTAGGTTTTTGGAGTCGAGGATACAAAGGATATGAGGCCAACTGTACTCCAACTGAAAAGGAGAGACTGGCAGCATATGAAGGAGTTCGAGCTGCTTCAGAAGTGATCGGCACTGAAGCACAGCTCCTCCTGCACCTCGACTGCCGGTGCTGAGCTGGGTGTGCAAAGGGACGGTTCCCTCTCCACATCATGGCACCGAAGTTACATGGAGTAAATGGATTGCACTGATCACGCAATGAGCTCGGATTGGAAGTCCCAACCGCCCAGGGATATTAGAAGTGATTACAGACTGGCCAGAAAGCAAAGACTTTGGGATGTCTGCAGATGAGGAGGAAGTAAAACGTGCTGAAGAAGCACCACCATATCATCCGCTTTCAGAGACTGATAAGCAGTGTGCACTGTTCACAGATGGATCCTGTCGTCTGTAGGAAAACATCGAAGGTGAAAGCTGCTGTGTGGAGTCCCACACGACAAGTTACAGAAGCCACTGAAGGACAAGGTGAATCCAGTCAGTTTGCAGCAGTGAAAGCCATCCAGCTGGCTTTGGACATTGCTGAACGAGAGAAGTGGCCAATACTTTGTCTCTATACTGACTCATGGATGGGAGCAAATGCCTTGTGGGGGTGGCTACGGCAATGGAAGAAAAGTAACTGGCAGCGCAGAGGTGAAACCATTGGGAACCACGCTGTGGCAAGACATTGCTGCTCGGCTGGAGAGCCTGCCTGGGGAAGTTGGTCATGTAGATGCTCATGTGCCTAAAAGTCAAGCCACCGAGGAACATCGAAACAACCAACAAGCGGATCAAGCTGCTAAGATTAAAGTAGCTGAGGTGGACTTGGACTGGCAACATAAAGGTGAACTTTTCCTAGCTCGGTGGGCCCATGGTGCTTCAGGGCATCAAGGTAGAGATGCAACATACAAATGGGCTCGTGATCGAGGGGTGCATTTAACTATGGACACTGTTTCACAGGTTATTCATGAATGTGAAACTTGCGCCGAAATCAAACAAGCAAAACGGTTAAAACCTGTATGGTATGGGGGGCGATGGTTAAAGTATAAGTATGGAGAAGCTTGGCAGATTGATTATATTACACTTCCACAAACACGTCAAGGTAAGCGTTATGTACTTACAATGGTGGAAGCAACCACTGGATGGTTGGAAACATCTGCCATACCTCATGCTACAGCCCGAAATACCATCTTGGGCCTTGAGAAGCAAGTCCTTTGGTGGCCGGGTACGCCAGAAAGAATTGAATCAGACAATGGTACTCATTTCAAAACCAGTATTATAGACAATTGGGCCAAAGAACATGGTATTGAGTGGGTGTATCATATTCCATATCATGCACCAGCCTCTGGGAAAATTGAAAGGTACAATGGTTTGTTAAAAACTACACTAAAGGCACTGGGTGGTGGAGCCTTTAAAAACTGGGATTCACATTTAGCAAAAGCCACTTGGTTGGTCAACACCAGGGGATCAACCAATCGAGCCGGGCCTGCCCAATCAGAAATTCTATGGACTGTAGAAGGAGATAAAGTCCCTGTAGTACACATGGAAAATATGTTAGGAAAGGCAGTCTGGGTTCCTCCTGCCTCAGGCACAGGCAAACCTATTCGTGGGATTGTTTTTGCCCAGGGACCTGGCAGCACCTGGTGGGTGATGCTTAAGGATGGAGAAGTTCGGTGTGCACCTCAAGGGGATTTGATTTTAGGTGAAAATATGCAATGCTGAACTGTATGATGTGAATTGCCGCACTAACAATGTTTAATAAGTGTCTTTCAGATCAAGACAATGGTGATGAAACCAGCGCTGGCTTCTTCGAGTGGCGCCCGACACCTTCTTGGAAGTTGGTGTCCTTAACCCACCAACAGGGGTCATGAGATGCACTTGGACCATTTTCCCTGCCCTGGGAGACTGTGGTGACAAAATGAACTTAATGAACTTTTCAAAGGATGGTCCACTGATTAATTACTCCTGTGTATATATGTACATATGTATATATATATATATAGTAGTAGTGATTAATTAGATTGTATTGATAGATTGTATTGATAAGGTTTAAGTATTCAGTGAATGTCATATGATACGGGGTGGAATGTCCTGGTTTTGTTAAAAACAAGTTTCTCTTTTAGTGAATTTGCCTGTCAGCTAAAGCCTTCATGTCAGCTGCATTTTCCTGGAGAACCCAACACATGTTTTGGTTAAACCCAGCAAGGGAATGCAAACTTATTGATAAGCACGGATGGACATCTCGCGAGGGGGGCAATGAGAAAACTGATGACTGAGAGACTGACCAACGGTGTATAACATTCCGTTCACGTGAATACTTCATATAAAAGTGGGAGATCACGAGGATCTCGCCCCTTTTCCCTTTTTTTCCTCATGGCCGACATTAGGAGAGGACCTTGCTGGTCGTCCCCGCGAACTGAGGCCAGTGAGAGACTGAATCCAGCTCCGGTTGGCTACAGAGTCTAATCCAGGACTTTGGGTGCTGGCTCTGCAGTTGCTGAGACTTACAAGATTGGTTTTGTATATTTTGTATTATTTTCTCTATTCTTATTACTAGCATTAGTAAAACATCTTTAACTTTTCCAACTCTCTTCTCTCTGTCCTTCTTTCCCTCTTGATCACCTGTCCTGAGTGGGAAGGGGGGAGAGGGAGGGGCAAAAGGGGGAAGTGGGGGGGAGAGGAGGTTGACAACACATCTGCCAGGGTTTGATTGTCACCCCGCAATCCTAACCCTCGACAGGCTGGGACAGAGAAAAGGATGAGAAGGAAATAAGGCAAGGCAAGGCAAGGCTGGGCCAAAGGACATTTCCTTGGTTACATATTTTGTACCACATTCATCTGGAGACGAGGAGGAAAGCCATCTGACCTGATGGATTAGGCCCAATCAAAAACCCCGGCTACTTGAGACACTTAGACTAAGCCTAAAATGCAAAGATCTCTCCATAAGGATGGGTTTTATACTCTACTTCCACAATCTGCTGGCAGTACAAAAGAATAAGCGGCAGATCTCCTTAGGCTGAGTCACGGTGCTTTGCTCCTAAGACCATGCATACCATGGGAATATTTCAGCATTTCTGCTCTGGTTTTCAGTGTATTACACCAAAACACCCACCTGATGACATCATTTCAAGAGCAACAGCAGCAATTTGCAGAATTCAGCTTCTTTGGGGAACTGAGAAATTGCTGAGCTGACACCAAGTCCTGCTGTGTCCCTGTCACCCGCAGAGTGAGAAAAGGAGAGCTGGGTGTGGCAGCCGAGCACCCCATGCAGCCAGACGAGGGCTTAGTGAGAGAGGCTGGGACAGAGAACAGGATGAGAAAGAAATAAGGCAAGGCTGGGCCAAAGGACGTTTCCTTGCTTTATATTTTCTACCACATTCATCTGGAGACGAGGAGGAAAGCCATCAGACCTGATGGATTAGGCCCAATCAAAAACCCCGGCTACTTGAGACACTTAGACTAAGCCTAAAATGCAAAGATCTCTCCATAAGGATGGGTTTTATACTCTACTTCCACAATCTGCTGGCAGTACAAAAGAATAAGCGGCAGATCTACTTAGGCTGAGTCACGGTGGTTTTGTGCAGAAGGATATGGAACAAAGGGAGAAAGCAAAGGGAGCAGGACAAAGGGAGGGAAGAGGAAAAACCAGTGCTGAGCTGCAGGACTGAAATGGAGGAGGTTTTGCATTTTCTTATGATACAGTTGTATAGGTGGCTTCAAGCCTAGACAACACGATTTCACGTTTTTCTTCTGGAGTTATGCATTTGCTGTTCTTTCTTTCTTCTTGTTCTTTTAGCAGGATCATTTTATCTGAGCATGGCAGTGGCCCTAAAGGCACTTGCTTTGATAGAGCTGTCCAATAAGGTGTTGAACAAGTCCTCGCAGACACGCAATGATGTAGCACGCTATAGAAATCAGTGCTTCTGTTACTTCGATTAAAGAAGTAATTTCTCTCAATATTCCAAACCAAGATTCTAACAATCCCATGAGTGGACTATCTACACCTGAATTCTCAGCCAATTCTTCTGCTGAAGCTGTGGTTAGACATATATCACCTTTTTCTGCCAACATCGTATCTGGGACCATGTTATTTTCCCATGCCATTCTACTAGTAGCATCTAATTGCTTGGTGATTCATTTAACTGCTTGTCTAGTATAACTTATAAATAAATGTTATTTATCCCGTCTACAGTCTTGTTTGTAGTTACCTACCAAAACAAAAAGGACTCAGAACCCGCAGCTAACTTGACTTCTTGCTTTGTGTTCCTTGGGGACTCCTCTGGGGACCCCAATCTAATTGAAATAAACCCTGTCATCAGAGGAAAGCCCTCAACTCCTTTTTCTGTTGCCCTGATGGATCACAGTGTTCAAATGCCAGGGTAAAAGGAATTTCCAATTGTACGACGTCACAGGTACCTTCCCAGTGGGGGATAAAATGGAATGAAGTGTCATCTTCCCACAGTACCACCAAAGATCCACTCAAGAAGCATTTGAGGACATATGAGGACCAACTTCCCGTGTCTCTGCACACCTACTCATGTTCCTAGGAACTTGGTATCATTCCTGCCGCGTCGTGAGAGACAGGCAGTATGATTTTCAATTATTCCTGAAAATGCCAGGGGGATTTTGATATTTTTCCCTGCAAAGCTGGAAACAGGAGGGAGAGAGTATGACACGACTTATTTCTCCATGCCGTAGAGTCTTGGCATAAGGCTAAGACGCACTCCATCCCCTGTCAATCTTCGCTCCACCCCAGAGGGAAGGGTACCACTTGGGCCACAGGCCTTCCTGCTGCACAGGCATAGCAATTGCTCGTTTAGGCTTTGCACCATATATTTGATCCATTCTACCCAGGCATTTGTACCTCCATATATGTTGAACCTTCCCAGGGCATCTTTTCTACTAATGTCTATTTGTGATCCATAAACCCCACTTACTGAATCATCTGCTCTCTGTCTTGCAATTAGCAAAGGGTTGCACTGCAGAGACTCACATCCTGGGAGAGACTGTCCTTTAGATAGGGTCATTTTTCTTTTCAACTCTATAACCGTTCATTGCTCACTGTCCATCCCCTAAACTCTGTGCTCCAAATAACACTGTACCAGGAGGGGCAATGAGAGACAGTAACAAAAACTGTGCACTTCTTTAAATCATCCTTAGACTCAGGCCCCTTGGACACGTTTCTTTTCATAACTCCATTCTCTTTAGCTCTGTACATCCCCACAGTTAAGGATGTGGCAATCATCTACTCAAATTGTTAGGGAACCTTCAGTTTCAGTGACGTTTGTTAAGTAACCCATTTGTAAATTCTACATACACGGGATTAACAATCCCCAAAGGTTTCATTTCATTTTCATCTCTGTATCTTTAGTCGAAGGGGGTCATCAGTTGTCAATACTTGCCACTCGTCATTGTCCTTTGGAGGTTCCATTGGCTCTTTAATCCGTGTCTAATGAGTCCACCCTTTCTCAGCTGGTCGTACCACTGTCTCGGTGAGCAGCAGAACTTGAAATGCTCCTTCCCAACCTGGCTGAAGCTTCCGTTTCTTTCCAGGATTTGACCAGGACCCAGTTTTCAGGCTGAAACTTGTGAGCTGAAAACTCTAAAGGCAGAGTTTGTGCCAGAAGGCCTTGTGCCTGAGAGAAGATAGGCAAGACAACCCGAGTATACAGTTTTTGAGAAATAAATCCTTAGTTTCAAACTGTGGAGGTCCACCTGTTATTAAACTTTTGCTACCACTGCTGCTGCGGCAGTGCTCAGGAGGAAAGCTTCTCCCCAGCTGGCAAGGTGATCAACCAACACTAGTATGTATTTAATTCGACCAGCTACAGGCAAATCACCTTGAATATTTTGAGAGAGTTGTAAACTTGGACCCTGCCCTCCTGCAGGCTGCTTTTTAAGTGCCTTTTTATTTAGTCTTTTACAAACCACCCATCTTTCACAAATTTGCTTGGCTATAGTATAAATTCCCGTATTACGTCACACATTGCTTGTGTTCCCCAATAACTCTCCTGATGTAGAATCGCTGATACCTCCCTCATGATTTGCTTATTTAACATTTCTCTACCATCTGGGAGTACCCATTTCCCACTCTGTTCCCTGGCTCCTAATTCTTGGAGGACTTCTTCTTATTTTTCATCAAAAACTGGAATTTCCTGTGAGGCCAGGACCTCAAGCGTGAGATAACTTACAGTTATCACTTCAGGTTTTAAGGCTGCTTCTCAGGCCATTTCATCTGATAACCAATCTCCCCTGACACAAAAGGAGTTTCCCCTCTGATGTCCCAATGGACATCATGTACTACAGCCACTTCTATTGGTGACATCAGATTATGTAACACTTGTCCAACTGGTTCTTCACAAACCAATTCTTTCCCTTTGCTATTCATTAGACCCCATTCTTCCCAGATTTTCCCAAAGGTGTGCACTACTCCAAATGCATATCTAGAACCGTTACAGATGGTACCTTCTTTTCCATCTAACATTTGCAGTGCCTGATTGACAGCGTATAGCTGGCATGTTTGAGCTGACCAGTTATTAGGTAACCTGCCCGTTTCTTATTTCACCACTCACACCTTCAACGATGGCACACCCATTGTGTCTTTTCCCCTGAATTATCCCTGAAGTCCCATCTATGAGGAGGTGCAGCCCATTGTCATCTCTCCTCAGGAAAGCAGCAGGGTTTAATTTCCTGCTTTCTTTCACCAGAAGAGCGGTGACTGCTGCAGTTTGCACACACTCAAGACACTGGCTCTAAGAGCTTAGATAAGTGTGCCACTGGCTGTCGCTTCCCCCCAGCCCACTTGCTGGTGGAGCAGTGTGGGAGGCAGAACAGGCCACCCTGTGCAAGCATTGCTCAACAGTACCAAAAACATCTCTGTATTATCAACACTGGTTTTAACACGAATCAAAAAACATAGTCCCATACTAGGTACCACAAAGAACATTAACTCCACCCTGGCCAAAACCAACACAAACTTCCAGGTAATAGAATAGCTCTCAAATTTTCTCCTTATCACCCCCCCAGGCAGTAACTGTGCTTCCACACCCAGAGCCTGTAAAACGTTTGTCTCTAATAAATAAGCTGGGGAATCTTCCACTAATATATTCCTTCCCCACACACTTTTAATTCTTATTATCACAGATAGGGCTGGAGCGCCGCTCCCCGCGGCCGCCGTCCTGTCCGCGCCAGAGACCGCCCCGCCGCCATCTCTAGTGAGGGCACAGCGGCCGCGCTCTCCCCGCCCCGCCACAGACACCTCATCAGCCACCGCCCGAACGCGCGCCGGTACCCGAGGAGGGGACTCGAAGGACGTTAACTCCCCCTCCTCGGCGGGGTGCGCCGCCCGCTTCCCAAGAGCGGCTCCCAGAGCGACCAGCTCCCCTCCTCCCCGGCGGCACGGGGCACGGCCTCAGTGCGGCGGCTTCACTGCCCGCGCCCAAGATGGCGGCGCGACGGGAGCGGGAAAGCGTGAGGCGCTGCAGGCGTCAGGCCCGGCCCGGGAGCCCCCAGCCGCTCCTGCTCCCACGCACCCCCCCCGTTTGCTTTACATTTGTGTATCGTATATAAATGCAGGGACAAGGAGCAGCGGCACGGAGCAGGCTGCTGGGTACGAGGTGTTCCCTCAGCACACACACCCACACCCCCCCGTCCCGGGCCGGGCCGCTCCGCGCGAAAGGGAAAGTGAGGGAAAAACAAAAACTAAAGGCACAGAGGCGTCCCGGCTGAAGCCGAGCTGTGCTCGTCTACCCTTTGAATGACAATTCCAAAGGCACATCCCCACTCACGAAAGCTGGCGGCTCCGCAGGGTCCCCAGCAGACACAACCACCGGCCGGCGGGGCGGGGGGGACTCTGCCCGGGGAGCTCCCGCAGGGTCCGCAGTCTGAGGACAACGCTCCGCCCGCAGCCCCGCACCGAAACCGCCGGAAGGTCCCACAGCCTCCTTGTCAAGCCCAAGGGAATTCGAGCTCGGCCCGTATACGGTCAGTGCTCCAGAAGCTTCTCCGCTCCCAGGCGTTTCACTAAACGAGGGCCCCGTCTGTCAGCCGAGGGCTGTGGGCGTGACCAGAGCGCCCATCAACCGGAAGTGCCGGGCGCTTTCCTGCGGCTGCAAAGTGCTGCGACATGGGGCTGTGGGCCCCCCGGGGCGGGGCGCGGAGCTGCTGCGTCCCCCCAGTTCTGGGTCCCCCGACCCAGAGCAAAGCGCTCCCCTCCTCCGGCTGCCGACAGTCAGCCCGGCTTCTTGCACAGCCCCCTGGTTACCCCCTCACCCCGTCCCCCCAGTTAGTCCCAGGGGGTGTTTCCCTGTACGTTGCTGCATCTGCCCGCACCTCGCTGCATCCCCTGTACGTTGCTGCATCCGCCCGCACCTCGCTGCATCCCCTGTACGTTGCTGCATCCGCCCGCACCTCGCTGCATCCCCTGTACGTTGCTGCATCCCCCCGCACCTCGCTGCATCCCCTGTACGTTGCTGCATCCCCCCGCACCTCGCTGCATCCCCTGTACGTTGCTGCATCCCCCCGCACCTCGCTGCATCCCCTGTACGTTGCTGCATCCCACCGCACCTCGCTGCATCCCCCATGCCTCACTCCATCCCCCACACCTCGTTGCATCCCTCTGCGCCTCACTGCATCCCCCTACTCCTCGCTGCAGCCCCTTGTGCCTCCAACGCTCCCTCGCAGCTCCCTCACCCTCTATCTGCCTGACTTCCCTGACACCCACAGCCCAAGATTTCTGCCTCCGCTCCACTGTCTCTGTTCCTCGGAAGCTTTTGGCAGAGCTCAGGCACGCACACAGCTGAGGAGAGTGGAAATTGCAACGCGTCCCTGCCCTGTATTCCCTGTGGAGAGATGCAAATATTCATGTCCCACACAGAGCTGCTGGCTAAAGTGTAAAACACACCAATCTCCTTCCAAAACAGTCACTGCTTTTCCTTCAAATCACCTCTGCCTAGATAATGGTTGTTTGCTGCTGCCTGACAGAAGACAATGTTAGGTGCTCACAGCAGGGGGGTTCACCCCAGCTGAGGCCAAATCCACAGCCGCCTCTGCTCTCAGCGTCGCGGGGCAGCAAGGCCGAGCATCGCGTTCCACTCGCAGGCTTTGCACTGGGACCACAGTCACAAGCCACAGCAAGAGCAGAGCAAAGCTCCTCTCAACCCAGCTATGAGTAAGCAATCAAGCGGTATTAAAGAAGCGATGGACAACGTCCTCGGACACACGGTGTGAACTGTGGGGTTGTCCTGTGCAGGGACAGGAGCTGGACTCGATGATCCTTGCGGGTCCCTTCCAGCTCAGGACGTTTTGTGATTCTAAGTGAATTTGTTTGCTGGGGACAGGGGAAGCCCTGAGGGTGCTCAACTCTCAGTTCACCCAGAGCCTCCCAACCAGCTCTAGCCCAGCAGTATGCAATGGGAAGAGGGACCCACGCTTTGAGATTCTCTCAAACCCACTCCCCAGCACTGGAGCTGAACAAAAAGGTCTCCGACAACCAAGCCCAAGCAGGCTCCTACCAGTGGCCGTAGTCCAGGTGCTGCCGGATCAGCGTATGGGGCTGCGCTGTCCCGTAAGCGTCCACCTCGGGCATGTTGAGATCATCAATGAAGTACACGAGCTTCTTGGTACCTGGAGGGCCATAATTCCTACCAGCCTTTTTCTCCAGAGGTTTCTCAAGCATACCTGTAGGGAGGCAGAGGTGCAAAGCTCATCTACTGGGAGAGCAACTGCTGCAAAATAAAAATGATTTCTCAGCCCAGCTCAATGCTGTGCTGTGTGTAGCTACAGCGGCCCCTCAAGGAGCTGAGATGTCCCCCAGCTGCAGCTGTATGAGGAGCAGCTGAGGGGCCTGGGGGTTCAGCTGGAGAACAGGAGCTGAGGGGAGACCTTCTGATCTCTGAACTGCCTGAAAGGAGCTTGGAGCCAGGGGGGGTCAGGCTCTGCTCCCCAGGAACAAGCGCCAGGAGCAGAGGAAATGGTCTCAAGTTGCACCAGGGGAGGCTGAGGCTGGATCTGGGGAACAATTTCTTCCCCAAAGGGCTGTGGGGCATTGGAACAGGCTGCCCAGGGCAGTGCTGGAGTCACCAGCCCTGGAGGGTTGGACATGGAGATGAGGTTCTCAGGGACTAGAGTGCTAGAGCTGGGTTACGGTTGGACTCGATGATCCTGAAGGTCTCTTCCAACCAAACTGATTCTATGATTCTACAGTGCAGCTGGGAGCCCTGCAGGGACCCTTGGTCAGCACTTTGGTTTGACTTAAATCAGAAAGCTCTCAACTCTTCCTTCCAAACAAAAATACAACAAACTTCGTCTGCTACAAAACATGTCTACCTCAGAGCAAACAAGAGCTTTTCATGCAAGATAAAGCCTTTTGAATCTCTTCTGCATAATTTTTTAAACGCAATCTTGCTTGCAGAGGTGGCTGTGCCAGAGCAGTGAGCGTCCCCTGCTGCCTGCCCCGGCGATGCGGCAACTGCAGCGTGGCCAGGGCAGCAGGCACTGGGCGCTGCGATGGAGAAAGGGAGATGGATGCTGTGGGCACAGAAGCCCACGAGCAAAGCTGCTGGTTTTGTGAATATATGCATCTTTTACCCTGTTAGGCAAAAATAGGCGATCTCAGGGCCAAATTCCTGGACATCTTCAGAACAACCAACATGACACTTTTATTTAAATGCATCAAATAATCATAAGTTCCCTGATCTTCTCACCAGCGTTACCCAACCCTCCAGATAATGTGACAAGACTTAATTCCAACACGAGCTGTCAAATTACCACCTAGTTTCAAGTAGGGTCACGCACACGCAAAGGAAAGCACGGAGAGAACAGTTTCGCATTTCAAAGCCTTGGAAGACTTTAATTTGTTTTAGCAGAAGGCTGGGGTCATATGTTGCTCTAGCTCATAAAACGTGGGGAATATTTATAATCCTGGGCTGATATCTAATAAAAATCACCCCACGTCGCTGCACATCATGTTCTATAGGTTATTGATTCCTCTGATTGCAGCCCAGGCAACCTTTACTGTCTCAGTAAGTGGAAAAGCAAACGGAAGCAACGCTCCTCTGCCCAGACCCCGGGTGGGTTTTCTGCCCTGTGCTTACTCGAAGAATTTGTTTCATTAGCAGTTTTGGGTTGGCAACAGACCTATAAGGTGCTATAAAGCAGCACACGGTAAGTAGCAATTCTTTGTAATTAGGGAAGACTGGCAAATGTAAACGGGACTGGGAGTTTTTTTAAGCCATTTATTATCACGTGCAAAAGTTGTTAAGGAAGATTTATATTCCGTTGGTTTGTTTCAGATCACAGACCTTTCAAAACGCTGGGTTTTTCCTGCTTGGGTGCACTGCAGACAGCTCGCCTTGCTCACCACTCAAAGTGCAGCTGATTTCTTGTCACAGACGGTTGCTGCACAAAGGAATGGATTGTGCTACGAAAAATGATGAATCTTTCCTCAGCGGAGCCTCTCTCCCCGTTCAATAAAACCACAATATTTGAAATTTCTGGTAGCAAGTTAAATTAAGTGTTTCAAATAAGCATGTAATTTAAATTTAATTAGTCCCTAATTAACATATAAAATCAGCCCTTTTTGAGGTTAAACAAGTATGCAAGAGATTCATCACACTGAAATGCAATTACTGGGGATCAAGTGACATGTTCGTGGAAGTGGTATTTTAATTCAAAGCCGTATCTCACAATAATAATAAGGGGCGGTGTGTCTGTGTGAGATCCTGACACATACTCAAACCAGCACCTCAAAGAAACAGTCTGGACACCTCGTACCTTCTGGTTGGTGAGCAAGGGAGAGGGAAAAAAAGAACCCAAACAAAAAAAACCACAAGATTTATTGCAATTTCTCTGAATGACAGAAGTCAGGGCCACATCTGATGGAGGGGCAGAGGCCCAAGAGGGCACGAAGCAGAGCGAGGCCCAGGGCAAATGCCACAGAATGTGGTATTTAGTCACAATAAACTACAGAAAATCCCCAAACTGGCCCCAGGTTCAGGCAGAGAGAGTGTTGGGCTCCTTTTAACCCCTGTGCACATGGCGCTTCTGGAAGCCACAGGATGCAGGGATGGCTTGAACAACAACTCTGCTTCCCCTAAGGGCTGCATCTTATACATCTCTGCAGCAACAGGCACCTTGTCTAAGGAACTACTGGAACTCAGGTTAGGATCTTTTTTAAGTAAGAAAAAATCCAAAATTACTTTGTGCCCATGTTTTACAAATTTAAAGATGTGCCTGCTGGGGAAAAGAATAAAGCAGCCAAGTGACAAACTACACAAAAAGGGACAAATTAACTCTAAAAAATGAGCAGCAGGGATCCAGGCCAAGCAGTATAAATCATGCTTCTCAATGCAAATCTCACCACCACATCTTCATCCACACACAAGACAACTTGCTCCTCTGTGCAGGGGAAGAAAATCACTGACTCAGCCCACAGCTCATGACCAGGGACACGGTGCCAGGTCTGCCTGTACAAATAACACCTGCACACACTCGCCCATCCAGCTGGAGACAAACGGCTGCACATTCACAGAATCACAGGATCCCAGGCTGGTTGGGCTGAAGGGACCTCTGCAGATCCCCCAGTCCAAGCCCTGCTCACGCAGGGTCACAGAGCAGATCACACAGGTGGGTCCAGGCGGGTTTCAATGTCTCAGAGAAGGAGACTCCACACCCGCTCTGGGCAGCCTGGGCCAGGCTCTGGCACCTCCCAGCAAACAAGTTTCTGCTCATGTTCAGATGGAGCCTCCTGTGTTTCAGTCTGTGCCCGCTGCCCCTCACCCTGGCGTTGGGCACCACTGAACAGACTCTGGTCCATCCTCTGACAGCCACCCTGACATATTGATCCCATTGATCAGATCCCTCTCAGCTTCTCTTCTCCAGCTCAACAGCCCCAGAGCTCTCAGTCTCTCCCCATAAGAAAGAATCTCTAGGTCCCTCAGCATCTTTGTCCCCCACCCAGGCAGCTGGACAGAGAGACAGACAGACAGACAGACAGACAGACAGACAGACAGACAGACAGACAGACTGCCAGACAGCTCAGCCCATTTAGCAGCTCAAGGGCATTTTGCAGAGACCCCAACACAGGGAAAAAAGCAAAGGGGCACCTGGGAGGGAGGAGGGAGACTGCAGCCATCACACACTAGCAAGACCCAAAACCCTTCAGACCTGCCCCAGAAAGCTGCCGTGACTCCACGACACAGCCCCAGGTGACACAGCGTGGGCTGAGCCTGTGCTGTCACCTCTGCGAGTGGATCAGTCCCACAGGGCAACTTTAAACTCTGACACCTTCCTTAAAACATCTGCAGTGTCGGGAGCCCAGCAGAGCACAGACAGGGGCTGTGATGCTCGTGGCCGTGAGCGTGTTCGCCCCAGGGCCACCTGGCCAGGAAAAACCCACATGGTGAAGGTTAAAACCTTGGTCTCACTGGTGCTGGTCCTGTAGAGGGAGTAAAGGGATTTCAGGACACTTGGGTCAGACCAAACTCCATAAAGGAAGTTATTTTGGTTTACAGTGACCCACAGCTGTTGTTCAACTCAAAACAAGCAAGGTTGTTTCATTCCTGATTAATAAATACATGTAGAAAATTATCCTCTCTCTTTAGATCAACTGAAAGTGAAAATACCATTCCAAAATGAGTCACTTTTCAACAATTCCCTCTTTCTCTTCATCTGTGAAAAGACTACACAGCAGAACTGACCTTATCCTGGTCTCAAACTTCATCTTTCACTGATGTGCCAAAATCCTCATCAAAGATATTCTCATGGGCTTCCCCAGGTCAGAGCCTCCCAGGGTCAGCAGCCGTGTCCCCTGGGGCGGTGGGATGTGGCACCCGCTCCGTGGGAGCACACGGGGCTGCATCAGGATGCGGGGGACAGCCCAGGAACCAGCAGCACCTGCACATCCCCATTAGCACTGTCCTCACTGACAACTGGGATGCAATTCCCATCATTGCACTCTGAGGACAGCTTAGATCCCAGCCAAGCAACCCATTCTATTCAGCACGGGCTTAAATTCAAGCGTATTAAAGACACACCTCAAGTCAAGTACGAGCTGTGTGCTGTAGAGAACAGCAGCAGATTTAAGTGTGTGCTTTGCACAGCCCTGAACCAGAGTCGTGGTGTTCAGAATTCAATCCCTCATGTTGGGAAATGCCATTTTCCATAAAACCAGGAGTCTGTGGACCAGTGAGTTTCACAGTGGGATTTAAGAGTCAGTGGGTGCCAGTGCAGTGCCCACAGTGCACACCCAGCTCCAAACCCCGACGGACACCCCAGGAATTTGGTGACCTGCCAGGCAGAAGTCCCACATCTCAGCCATTGTCTTACCTTGCAGCACGGCAGAGGTGGCGTAGTAGTTAAACGGGACCTTCTTCACCACATAGGCGTCCGTATCCAGTGAGCAGAGCTTGTCCCCCACCAGCACAGACTTCCCCGTGCCGGCGTTGCCCACCAGCATCACGGGGCGCCGGCGCTCCAGGAGCCTGTCCATGAAGTACCGCACACGGACCGTCTCGGTGGTGGGCACCAGGCAAGCCTGAGAGGGGCAAAACGAGCAGGTAAGTGTACCCATCTGTGGCACCACCCCACTGCCATGTTCTGAGGAGACATCAAACTGGGAGAGCCAGGAATGAGTGCGGTGACCTGAGTTTCTAGATGGCGCTAGGAAGGGAACAATACACTGCTACCAACCACTCAAGTCAAACTATCTGTACAGACGAAACAATGACAGCGGGATGCTGAGAGCAACATCTGGATCTCCCCGCAAACACACATTTTGCTAAAATGGTAACAATTTTTACAAGTCATCTGCTCACTGTGGCACCTCTAAAAGGAAAGAAAGGCATAGCTGGCAAACGCAATTCACTACCTGCAGCAACTCTCATTTTTCGTCCAAATCATATAAACAACCCTATTTTCAGCCACGCAGAATGACGAGATGGTGTCTCAGGGACTTTGTCACTACGTTGTCCCACATCCTGCTTCTCTCTGCAGGCCAAACGCACCTCCATCCCGCACCCTGGGCACACCAGCCCTGGCTCATAGGTGTCTCTGAGCCTGCGCCTCATGTACATCACTCAGCTCTGGAAGATGGATGGAGGATGAGTCTTCACAGTCAAAGTACAGTAAAGAAAGATGGGTAATTGAGTTGTACTTCATAAAGAATGTGTCAAGGGTTTTGATTGTGGGGTGACAATACAACCATGGCAGATGTGTTGTTAGCCCCCTCTCCCCCACCTTCAGCCCCTCTCTCTCCCCCACTCCCACTCAGGACAGGTGATTGGGAGGGAAAGAAGGATAGATAGAAGAGAATTGGAAAAATTAAAGATGTTTTACTAATGCTACTAATAAGAATAGAGAAAATAATACAAAATATACAAAACCAATCTTGAAAGCCCCAGCAACTGCAGAGCTGGCACCTGAAGTCCTGGACTGGACTCTGCAGCCAACCGGAGCTGGATTCAGTCTGTCACTAGGCCTCCGTTCGCAGGGACGACCAGCAAGGTCCTCTCCTAATCTCGGCCATAAGCAAAATGGACGAGATCCTCGTGATCTCCCACTTTTATATGAAGTATTCACGTGAATGGGATGTTATACTCTGTTTGTCAGTTTCTTGGTCACCTGTTTCTCATTGCCCCTCTCGCGAGATGCGAATCTGTCCTTATCAATAACCTCACATTCCATTGCTATGTTTACCAAAACATGGATCTGGTTCTCCAGGAAAACGCAGCTGATATGAAGGTTTTACCTGACAGGCAAATTCACTAAAAGAGAAACTTGTTTTTAACAAAACCAGGACGGAATGCCATTCTTATTACGAAGTGCTTGACCTCGAATGAGACTTCAATTGAAATGCCTGCATACAGTCACTAAAATGCATGTGCTCTTCCCAGACAAAACACGTGCAAGGTTCACATACCTGTAAGGGCATTTCTGGATCAAATTCAAACTGAGGAATAAGTTTAGACCAAGGTTCAAACTTCTTCGTTTCTGGATCAATGTAGAAGTCAAAGACTGTGCCCTGAGAGGGAAACTTGATAGTCTTGAATTCTGCCACCCACCACTTGCTGAACTCCACTCTGCAGTCCACAAGCTATAAGACAAAAAGTGGAGAAAATACACTAATCTGGATCAATTAATTAGTAATGGAGAATGTTATCTATCCCAGTCCACCAGAGCGGGATTAGTCCTTAAAATATATTCCACAGCATAAAGTTCTTATCATTTTTCCTGCTATTAAGCCTAATTTTTCATTTTCTTCATTTCTGCTCATCAGTCCTATTTATTCATCTAAATAATTCATCCTCTGTGTTGATCACTCTTGGTATGTCTGAGACTAGATAGATGGATCAATTTGAAAAAGAGAAATACGTGCCTATGACTAAACAGACCACTTGATTGATTCTTGGTGCCTACTTCTTCCAACAGACAAGGACACAACATCCGTCTACATCTGTGCTCATGGTCAGTCACAGCATGCATACCAAAGCCTTTCCTCATCAATCACACCACTCTATTCAGAGTGAGTTGTTGTCTTCTGGCTTCTTTTCAAGCCACAACGTTTCAGACAAGCAGGACTGCAGACACCAGCGTACCAAAGCAGCAGCGAGGGTCTGCCCCTTTGACCCCGCCGTGATTCTGCGCTGCCACATTCCCCTCAAAGCACCCGTTTCCTTGCTTTTCCCCATTGTATCTTTCTACACATGGAGATTTTGGAGCATCTGAATTTTTTCAACTGGGGTGACAGTTTTGCTTTAGATGCTGGGTCAGGACTCACAAAATGTGCTTAGTCCCCTCCT
Organism: Patagioenas fasciata; assembly: GCF_037038585.1. Classification (NCBI taxonomy): domain Eukaryota; kingdom Metazoa; phylum Chordata; class Aves; order Columbiformes; family Columbidae; genus Patagioenas; species Patagioenas fasciata. The sequence continues at coordinate 6,943,497 of NC_092544.1, read as the reverse complement.
CTGCCCTAGGTCTCCTGTATGACATTGGGCCAGCCATTCTGCCCAAACACCTTCCCATGTGGACAATGGGAACTGGAGAGAGGTGGAGGGGAGGAGGAGAGGAAAATTGCTGTGAGAAAGATGTTTGTGAAATACCGGACGCATCATTTAGCCCGTTTTAACAGCACAGTTTGTTCCTGGGGTGTCTGCGGGTCTCTCCTCCCCATAGCCATACAATGTGGGGTCACCAACACATTGTCCATAGGCTGCTCGGCCTCCATAAGGAAACCTGGGTTTGTTGCTGAACTGAACCAAGTGTCCTCCATAAAGCCTCCTGAGCCACAGTCCCTCAAAAGACCAGTGGATTTGAAAAACACATTAATAGTATCCACGATTTTGCAGACTCATGCTATTCAGAGAGGCAGAATCCCTGTAATTCTCCGTTCTCCTGTTGTTATAACTCCTCAGCAGCGGCAGCAGAGTAGCCCGCAGTGGAGCGGGACGTGCGTGCTGCTAAAAGCTTTCCCACAAGGGTGCCCTTACCCCGCACAGCCAAACCGCCTGCAAGCGCGCTGTGCCGCGCTGCCCGCCCTCCCTGACCCCGCGGTTAAATGGAGCCACTCCAGCCCCAGCTCTATTGCCAGAACGGTGTGGAATTCAAACCACTTCCTTAATAAAAACCCCATATGGATTACCGCTAATTTCAGAGCCAGGAAATGGCAAATCTATCATCTGTTTTTATACAGGGGCCCCGCTACCCACCAACAAGCACCGAGTAGTGGGAAGCCTCCCAGACTGTTTCTCCTGACATTTCGGCCGCGAAAGGTCAGCGCGAAGGGCACCTTCGGTGGAAAGCAATAAACAGATTTTATATTGGATCATTTTTCATCAGGCTCCCCATTGCTCGGACTGCTGTATCCTCGCACTCTCAGCTCTGACATTTACAGAGCATCGCGGGCAGTAACGCACAGCCAGGCTCCCGGCGGAGCCTCCCGGAGGGTCGCTGTGCCTGCAGCTGCTCCTGCAGCCCACCCAGAGCCACTACCGCAGGCAGGAGCCCGGCCTGATGCACCCGAGACTGACTGTGCGGCACGGGGAACACAGCGGCCAGCTGCCACAGCACCGCACACCAGCATACTTGCGCTTGTACTGCTGAAGCAAAGACAAGTAGTGCTTCCCAGGCTTTATTGTGTTTTGTTTTGTTTCTTTAAGTCATCCTAGACTGGCAACACTAAGGCTGAGTATTTCCCAGCTGGCACATGGGAAATGGAGGCTCCACAAGGACCAAGGAAGCTGGTCTCGCACAGGTCATTCAATGGTCACAAGGTGTGATGGCACCAAGTGAGCACCCAGCTGAGCTTGAGCTGTGTTGTTCAGCACTTCCTGAAGCATCTGATCCTTGGCATGGAGCAAATCTGAAGAGACCAGCAGACACTCTAGGTCTGGCGTTAAGGTACATGAAAACACACAAAGAGACCCCTGGGAGCACTTGAGCAGCCATCAAGAACGGCAGTGCCTCCACCCGAGCTGGGGAGGGGTGTCTGGTGTTACATTCGTGGAGAGACCTCCCGCATAGTCCAGACAACACAGAGTTTGACACAAGCCCAGCGGAGATCAGACGTGGATCTCCAAGCCCTTGACAGCAGTGCAGTGTGGGCAGACCCAGACATCAGGACTACACACTTTAGATCTGAGGATAAGGCGTCCTCTGACTAGGGGATGCAGCCACCCAAGAGTAGGTGTGCCCCTGTGGCCACGAAAGTCAATGGCACCTGGGGTGCCTTAGGAAAAGTATGACCAGCAGGTCAAGGGAGGTTGTTCCTCCGGCTCTGCTCTGCCCTGGTGACAAAACACCGGCTGGTTTGTGTTATGTAGCACGTCTACCTGTGCAGTCAGAAGGCTGAAAGACTGCTCCACTGATACATCCATCTGATAAATCAGTCTTAATTTGATCACATTATGCACATCCACAGGCTTCTATAAGTTAACCTTATGTTTCTCCCCAGTGAAATGCATCTGCATAAGCAAACATCCCTCCACCTTTACCACTGACCCCTCAGCTGTTCTCCGGTGGTGTTACACCCTGGATAACGAGGCCTTTCGTAAAAGGAATTGTTGTGTTTCTAGTTTATTATCACCTATATGAGAGCCCCAGGAAAACAGCATTACTGGCATAGCACTATGTTTCAGAAAGTATGAAGAAATCAAAACAACACAAAACCACACAAACAAACTGTGTGAAAGATGCTGAAGAGGCATCTTCCGTCTTACCTGATCTCGAAACATTGATCCACCAAAGGCCCAGACGGCAGCAAAGACAAAGTAAAGTTCATAAAGCTCCTTGGGACAGTCAGGAGGTGTGTTCTCCTCTGCCAGGAGACATTCAAGGAGGTAGCACAACATCTGAACCATACTCTGTTCAGGAATGGGAATAATCTTCTTAAATCTAAGGGATGGAAATTAGAAAGCAATACGTCCATCACAACCCAGGAAGACTAGAAATGCTCTTTCAGAATACTGGCATTCTGCTTGTCAGCGGTACGCGTCCTATTCCCAGGTACAATAAAGAGAACACCCATTCTCACACTCAGACCCGCTGGCACCGGCACATATACAAGTAATAACAATAATCAGAAGTTTCAAGCATTTTAAAACTTTGATCTTCTTGAAAGAAGCAGAATGGAAGACTTGCTAAAGGCAATGATTTCCTGCGAGCACGATGAGTTCAAAAGCGGTCAAATAGAGGAGTAATAAAATAAACCCTTTCATCTTGCCATTTTACATTCATTTAAGCTACACTTACAGAATTCCAAACTAATATTGTAGCTGCACTGAAGTCCTCCATAAAGTAATTATAGCTATTTGAAAGGTTGGTTCTACGATTTCTGAATTAAGCAAGCTACCAAAACACTCAGCTCAGGGTTGCCTGCAGCTAATCCCGTGGATTTCACGCTCTGAGACAACGTTCAGCAAACAGAATGGGAAACGTCCGATTGACTTTGCTACCAACAGTCAAAACCAACTTGGTCCCACAGAGAGAAGTTCCCTAGCACAATGTTTAAGTCCTGATTCCAGACCCTTCTGACACATCCCCCTTTTGGCTGACATCTCCCATGCTCACTGATTTTTCTTTTGTTTTTAAAGGAAAGTGCAACTATAGGAAGCAAGTAGAGGATGGGAGATGCTCCCTTAAGTTTTCTGGGACTCTACTTTGGCCAGTCCTCACCACAGTATGAGAAAGAGAATGGTTTCACATGATGATAAGCAAGAACCACATGACTTCCCTGTGGACACTGCTTTAAAGCCAAATCAAGCCAAGAAGCACTAGGACCCTTCCAAATACCCAAGTTCTTAATGAAAAATAACTTGTGGAGTGGGCTCAGGTCTAGCCTGACACATCAGGAGGCTGAAAAGCTTTCTCTTTGGGATCTGCCGGAATTATTTTCCAAGAGATAGAGAGTTGATACAGGAAATACAATAAAAATCAAATCAAAATCAGATGAAAACCAGATCTGACCAACACGATACAGGCAGGAGCGTCACTTTGCCCACCTCGCCCTGCTGGTTCTCTGAGCTTAAGCCAATGATGCTCAGGGCTTCCAGGGGCAAGGAGGATCATGTGCAGCACAACCCAGCGCAGCACAGCTGGGCTGGACAGTGGCAGGTGTCCCCATGCCCTCACCACGGGTGACACAATCACTCATCAGATGGTACCTTGTTCTGAGGGTGTCCAGGCAAATGGGCAGGTACTTATCAAACAAAACGGTCAGGTTGGCTCTTTCGGACTGGATCTCTCGCCTGTCGATCCAGCTGCTCACTGGAGGATTCCAGCCCAGATCCGACGGGTTGATGTACAGGATCCCTTTAGGCCCAGGGTAAGAGAGAACATATAGTAAAGACATAGCAGAAACTGTTCCTTTCTTCCAGCAGAGTTTACCAGGTACTTTCACACAACTAAAACCCTATCAAATATGACGGGACGTCCCATTACCTGCCCCCTTTTCCTGCCCCACTGCAGAGTAGAAACATGAACAGTGAAGAAACTTCACCCTTGAAACCACGGCGCTTTTCATGACCTTGCCCTAAATTCAGAACATTGTCTTGTCTGAGCAGTTTCATTGCTCTGGGCCCCATTTCCCCATGTGTAAAACTAGGGGACACCTCCATTCCCTTCTCCCATACTTCATGCACTTCTTCAGAAGATCAAGAACTCTTTGAGACAGATACTGTCCTTCTCCTCATAAAGTCCATCCAAAGGGCTTTGCACAACAGGAGCACTCAGCAACGCTGAAGCCATGATCACCCACCAACAGTCAGAGTGCTCTGGGTAAATCTCCAGGATGATGACAGCTCCACATGTGCATTTGGGGTCAGGATCCTCAGTTTGTCTGTCAGAAACCTGCCCTGTCCACCCACGGCCGCTGTGATCTCAGGTTGGGTACTTGCAACAGGAGTCAAGTTGGCCAACAGAAGACTGGTTAATGGCACTAGATCCTCCTGGGTTCACGGCAAATCCCAGTGCGGAGCTCAGGCCAGGACTCACCCGCTCGGGACACGGTTGCTGGGGTGGCTGTGCGCAGGTGGCTGATCTCAAACACCAACCGCATCGTTGGGTTCAGAGGGATTCTCTCATTGCTCGCCAGGGTCAGCACCTGCATTGGGCAGACAGACAGACAGACAGAATGACATCTTCCCCAGGAACAGGAATGAAAAGCATTCAGCACTTTGCACTAAAAAGCTTGGTTGCTGCCAGCACAGTTCCTTGAGGGAATGCAGCTGATTTCCAGCAGGTAGTAGAACTGTCTTCCATGACTCAAAGGAACAGCACTCCCTTCGAGCGGCGGAAAAAGGTGTGGAATTATGACCCCACCCTATTTTTGAAGGGCCTGGAGTTACAATCAGGACATCTGTGATTATCCATGAGCCCAGTTCCAGGAAGAGAAATTACAAAGAAACCATGATTTGAGCTATTTCCCCTCATGCACCATTTTCTATATGTGATATTGTTTGGTGTATCTGAAGAAACACAACCGCATTATTCTAGGAGGTGTTATTTCAGCATCTGCATTTTTAGGCTGAACCATGCCACGCAGTCAAAGAATATCTCCTTCTTTAACTTATATTCATTACCTTATTATCATCCATCACAGTATTAAGAGACTCAATCCACATTGGATCAATATCTCCATCCAGTACCATCCACTTGGGACCGTCATGCGTGATGTTGGCCAGCTCTCGCATGATTGATGAAAACAGGCCTGGGAGGGTGACAGGAAGATGGTGATGAACACTGAACTTGACACCTGCTCTAACGGTTTTCTCCAGCAACACAGTAAAAATTACTCTAATTAATGCTTTCCTCTCAAACATGCAAAACTCTATGTGCCTATACGTAAATATTACTATATCACAATACGGTTCTAGTTTGCTTTAAAGTGAAAAAAGGGTTATCAGTTATCACTACTGAAAATGATTGCAGACCTACGCACGAGCTTCATTCCCACCGAGAATCATAAGGGATAAGAAAAATGTAGAGTAGCTACTCAAAGGCAAAAGGCGGCATGAGTTATACAATGCAGAGAAAACCACCTGAATATGCCTAGGAAATCCTTATAAATATTTTTTTGTGGCTCAAAGTATATCAGGGCAATCAAGATGCATTAAACGCTGGGTCATGGCTTTAGTGAGACTGAGGGGAGAACAAGCACAGAATGACATTGAATGACAGAACAAAATGTTGGTAAAATCAAGGAGAGAGAGGATACAGAGTCTCAAGGGGAGTAAATAATGAATGTTAAGAAGACCACGAAGGCTGGGAATAGAGCAGCAGCACTGCAGAGCAAATGAAAACTCCACAAAACTATTGCTCTCCTCTACATGTGAAAATACCTCGGGAGATGCTGGTCTTCATGAGAAAACATCAGGCAAACATTAAAAAAAAGCCTCTCTTCCAGTGAATTGTGACAAGAACTCTTTTTTTTTCTCTTTTTTTCTCCAGGACAAGCTATTTCTTTGTGATCCAGATCAGGAACAGCTAGTGGCACCATCTGACTGAAGACAAAGCTTGTGCTCAGCAAATGCAGAACGGCTCACCTGGAACAGGTGTGCGATCCCGAGACTGGGTCAACAAAAATAACGCTTCAGCGCCTCTGCCTCCAGCCAGTTCCTTACGTGTTGGACACACGCCTTGGGAACCACTCCGACATTATTAGCATCAGAAACAGTTGCTGTCTCAGGGCATCAGGGCTTCCCTCGGATACACCGCGGCAGCGGGGAGAGGAAAGCGCCTCTGTCCTGACCTTGTGCATCCACAGCACACGGCTCTCTTGGGGTTTAAAAGAAGAGTTTTGTTCTGCAAAGAACACTTTTGGGATTCCCATATGGGACCTTTTACCACCTAACATGTAGGACCTTTTCAACTTCTGATAATGTGACAGGATAAAACTGGGGAGCGGAAAAGCAGGGGCTGATCTGTAAGGGAACAGGTCACCTCTTGCTAGGCTGTGGTGAAGATTGCCTTGCTGGTCTTTGACAACATGAAACAACATTTTCAGGAATGGTTACTGCAGAAAATATCTGCCTTGAAAGCTCAGGGAGGAGTGCCACTATTTCATTTAAACCATCGCAGGCCAGAAACCACCGGACAGTCACCTGTAAAATGTCCCTCCTGCTGTTCGGTGTCACCGCTGCCCTCGATCTGCAGCCACTGCTGCAGCCAGTCTGCACAGTTCAGGCTGTACCCTGCACGTCCCTCTGCCACTTTGATTTAGGCTCCCTAATTACAATTAGAAAGAAATTAACCTGGCATTGGAGCAAAGCAGGGGGTCGGGAAGGGTCCATGGCGGGGCCAGGGGAGGTGGGTGGCAGCTCATCTGCTGCTGTGGATGATTCATGGTAATGTCTTCCCTCACCTCCCCCACACCTCCCAAACCCGCCGCACACGTAAATCGAAGCTGCCTTTATGTATCAGTCACAACCCAACATTTCCACTCCAGATTTTCTGTAATCTTCCAGCAAGTTTGAAATGTTCCTCAGGAGTAAGCAGGATCAACAGCTTGGCAAACGCTGGTGTGCTACAGAGATCGGGCAGCCATACTGAGTGGAAAAACTGACGTTAAGGCTGCTGTGCGTGCTATCAGCAATGAAAACCTGGGGATGGGACATTTTTTGGGGTCCCAGTGCACACCACAGTGCAGGAGGGACATCTCTTCCATCACTGGTCCAGCCAACTCCCAAAAACTGCCTGCCCCACTTAGGAACTGGTAAGTGTTGGTATTAATGGGCATTAAAATTATTCTTAGGGCAATAGGATCAAGTAGGCTTATGCTATATTTCCCATGTGAAGATCAAAGAGCTAAAACATCCTGTGTATCCTTTCAACAACAAACTGTCATGTGGCTGTAGGCAGCAGACAAGCACCTGGGCTCTCAGACCTGCACATGAAGAACCAGTCACCCTGCTGCTGCTCGGGAAATTCATTAAAAATACCCGTCTTTATCTACATATTTCAGACATGAAATGACATTTACCGTCTTTCCATTCTCTTGTTGCTGGGTTAATGATGCCAAAGAGCTCATCATTGGTGACTGCCTTGGGGTTGAGGTCTGTCCAGACAGGATGTCGCTTCATTATCTGGTAAGTCCTGTTCAGGGATCTCATCACCTGAGACTTGCCCGTGCCCGCGTTACCCACCACGAAGACAGAGTGCCGGACCGTCAGCAACTCCTCCAGCTGCACCACCTGAGAAAAACACTCCCAAATTTTAGACAAAGATGCCAAACTGAAGTTCAGGTCTATAAAATAGGTCCCACTGGGCCACCTCTTTAGAAAGACGTGACCCTGAGACACAAGCAGATTTGACAATTGAGTTTGGTCCAGCCACTCTAATCACAATGGGTGAAATCCTCAGCCTGCAGATAAACTTTCAGCGCTGTTTATACTTGACAACCACCACCTGATGAGGCCCTGCTCTCCAGGGGCTACACTTTCATGAGCCTACAAAAGTTGGCCCCTTTGGAAGCCCAGAGACTGATCCAGTGCTGACTTCAGGAGCAGGTGCAGCTGCCTCAGACCCAGCACAGCTGACTGCCCTCCAGCGAGATCTGCCTGCAAGGACAATGCTGTGCAGAGCTCTCTTTGTAGAAGCAAAGCTGTTTGAGAAAACCCAAATGATTTGATGGCGATGTGGGTGTAGCAGAAGATCTCTTGGTCTTACTTTGAGCACAAAGTTGTCCTCAGCCTGCAGCCGGAGGTCCAGCACAGCCTGCCTCACAAACGACTCAAAATTCAGGTCACGCTTCCGAGGCACATCCAGTGCAGGGAATAGATCCCCAATCAGCCCCATAAACACCGGCACATCATCCGTCACAATCTTGGGGATGTTGAAGTCACGAAGAGAGCGCATCAGAACCTGGTCTTCGGGTCGCTCTGGGTCATCTCGCTTGAGGGAGCCAGCAACAACTAGCACTGACTTAATGGCACGCAAGCCCCAGTCGTAGTGATCCTACACCAGAGGAAGAAAAAAAAAGAGGCATGAGTTTATGCTTAGACAGTACCATGTAGGGTGAAGAACCACCATTCCCAAACTGCCAGACTAGTAAGCAATGAAAATACATCTAAATCTGTTATTTGCATTGTGGCCAGAGACCTTCTCCAGCCTGAGCGACCTGGTTTCCATCTCAGTAGGTGAGATTCCCGTCAGGGACAGTATTAAAGAGTCAAATAATTCAGCTGTTCAGACCATCACATGGGCTCACAGTTGGCAGTAAGACAGCAGCAGGATTTGCACTCCAGAGACCAAAGCAATTTGTTTCACCTAAATCATAAAGCACCTATAGCAAGGCCAGCCAGCCCCCTGCATCTGCAGGAGCCACCAAGGTGAAAGGCTTGTGAGTCCATTATGAGGCCCCAAAGACCCAAGTTTCTCCACCCTGCCCATCACAAGATGACAAGCCTGTTTGGTCTCAGAGGAGGTCCAGGAATAAGGGGTCAGTAAAGACATTGCTGAAAAAGTACCACAAAACGGCATGAGAAGAACTCTCAAGCCAACAAACAACTGTTCATATTTCTGTCCTGTTAACACCCTCCAGAGCACAGCTCGACAGCTGACTGCTCTGTGTGGGAGGCCATGGCTTCCACCAGGCCCCTCAAGGCACAGCACCAAGTTTCTGCGACAGAGCATATCCCACCCAGCCTCATGCTGGCACAGCCAAGATCAGGTTTGTATCATCAGGAATCCTGATTCAGGTCTCCTCTGGACCCAGCTTCGATCTACACAAATAATGACAAGGAAAAATCTGATTTGCTTTGCACTGACAGTAACTCTAACAAGACCTGGAACCAGCCTAAGGCTGAACTCAGAGAGGGACACCATAAACCCTTTGCAGGCAGGAGAATCAATAGGAAGAGACTGGAAAGCAAAAGGTCACTGAATACTACCCCAAACATGGTGTCATTTAAACTCACTGAAAGGTCTCCCATTAATGCAGCTGGTCAAATGCTTTTGTCCCTGCAGATGCTCCAGTAAAGCAGTCTGAAAATTTTATTGCTCCGATGATCACCAACCCTCTCCTCCCCCAGCAGCCAGTGCAAATGCAGTCATTAAATAAAAGCTGTGAAACGTTAGCCATGGAGCTGAGCAGCACAGTGCCATGTTTCTGCTGATTTTGGAGATTCATCATACCACTCAGCCACAGAACCAGGCTCACCTGCTTGGACAGGAGCTCTTTGCAGAGTTGGTAGAGAGTAATGAACTTCCTGGCTAACACCCGGGCCTCGATGAATCCCTCAGCCACCAACATAATTTCACAGATCAGCTCAAAGTCTGGCACAACCATCGCACACGGCCTAAAATGACAGGTGAGGAGGCATTGCAGAACAAGTATTTCTTGACTACAGGTCTTACAGGCAGCGCATTTGCAGCTTCATCTTCTAGGCCTTCTTTTATGAGCCAGGTCACGCTCTGCCTTCCCCACGACAAGGGACAGAGCTCCTTTGCCCTGCCTGTGCGTGCCCAGACCCAGGCCTGTTGTGCAAGGCTTAAACTACCTGCGAATGCCCTATGCAAGTGAATTCCCCAAGGACATGAGGTCGAGCCTGGATGTTCCAAAAGACAGTTTCTGCCAGGTCACAAACCCTGACCTGGACTCACCTGAAGAGAGCTTTTAAATTCTCAGGTAGCTCTGTTCGCCCTGCGTAACCAGGGTTCATGGTGATGAAAATGCCTACTGATGGTACTAAGTTGATGTCTTCTCCAAGAAAATGGAAGGATTTCTTCTTCTCCCGTATTGCATCCTGCACGCTCTTCACCTAGAAATCAAGACAGTACTATAGTATCAGCGTTCACTTATGAAAAACACATCAGACAACGGTGCTTCCTTCGTTACTCTTGGCCTCGTGACAAATGGGGCTAATCACTGTTTTATTTTTTACCGGCAGCATAAAGCTTTATACACTGTTTGGAGTACATCAGCATGGCAATATCAATTTCCCATCTCAGTCAAACTCTGGCAAAGCAGAAAAAAGAGCTGAAGAGAGTGGAAAGTCAAAATGCAAAGGAGTTGCAAGACTTCACACCTTTGCTCCATGAGACAATGATGAACGTGGGTCAGGAAGAGCAACTCAGGAGCGGGAAATGTCCCCAGCACTGCCTGCATTCACCTTGGCTTTTGACATCACCTGTGGGACACTGCTCAGCACATCTCACAGCAAAAACACCACCAGAGGCTCCACCATCTCTGAACCAGCCAGCCCAGCAGAGGTCTGATGTGTGAGAGAGACACAGGGCAGTACAGGTATCCACAACATAGCCAACACCCAAACGCACTCCCCAAAGTCTATCACAATATGGGCCCATTATTCCCTTTACCCATCTCACCTCTCCCCACACAGCGTTGCTCTTCAGGACATCCCAAAACCCTCCTGTGCCTGCTCCGTTCCCTGACCAGGCCCAGAGAAGGGGTAGCACCTCCCAATAAGCTTGGCCTCAGCTCAGTTGTAAACTGACCACTTGATATCACTTTTAAAGATTTTGGGACATCAGATGTTTGATTTAAAACCAAAACCAGAAGGCAGAAGCTGTAAAACCTCTCCTAACACCTTCACTCACTAATATTATATTGTTTTTTATATTTGCCTGATTGCAGCTTTGTTCTGCTCATTCCTCTCCTTCCGAAGAGTTCACCTCTCTGCAAACAGCACCTCAGCGAGGGGCAAATCTCTCTCTATTCACCGCTCTAACCTCACTACTGTTTGCCATCTCAAAGTAAAGCAATTAATCGAATTTTTCCCTGTAAGGAACCATATCGACATCAGCTGCATGAGTAAGACAGCCAATTAAACATCGCCATGGTAACACTCCTAACAGCAGCCAGGAGACACCATGATGGAATGACGGCCGTGCCGCTTTCTTCAGCTGCCACGCTCCAGCCAGGAGCGAGGGAACCATTAGCAGTTGAGTCATTCCTGGGCTTCTTTTGTTCAGCTTCCCTTTTTATTTCAAGATCCTCAAAGACTTTTTTTCAATGACAACTTTAAACTAGGACCTGACGGAAGAGAAATTGAGAGGGAATGATACATAAACTCTTGTACCTGCCTGGGGCTTCTCTGGGATGCCACATAAGGTACCAATTATGAGTGAAACAGATGAGAAGAATGAGGAGTTCATGGAGGGGTTAAGAACAATGTCTTTGACCGAAACATTTACAGAAGTGTAGAAACTTCTGAGCTTTATATCTTTCTATAACACTGAGCCCAAAAGGGAGTCCAGGAACAATTCAGCACCTCAATCAGCTATTAGGATCCTAAAACACGCACTCAGCTGACAGTTGGATCCTGAAGAACTTGGGCACTTTGGCACCTCAGTTTTCTGCACTGAAGCCCCCCAAGGCTTCCCCTGTATAAAATAATGCCAGGTTTCCTCATGGGCTGGTAAGAGGAGGGGAAGGAGGACGCGAAGTGACAGATTATATATATAAGCACGAGAGCACAGGACTTTCTGGCACGATGGGGAGGCCAGTCTCCCTTCCAGCCCTTCTCCAGGGATGCTGCTGCGCTTCACACGAGACTCACCAACACAATGCACTGAGCAGCTGAACTACAGAGGAGATGAGAAACCATTCGCCAGGGGAAACACCCATGCCCAGCTGGGCACCGCTCCAATAGCTCTGTCCCAGGTTTAATCCCACGGTGTCAGGGTACCCTGGGCAAGCGCGTCAGCAAGGGCCGCAGATCTGCCCCAGATTCCAGCTCCCGAGTGTCACCAGCTGACACTGGCTTTTGGGAGCACCACGGGGCTGCGCACATTCCTCCAAGGAATGGTGCCAGTTGGCCAGGAATACCTTCCAAAGCCACTTGGCAGAGCTGTCGTTACAGACACCAGAACTAAATCCACAGCCATACAGTTTTGGAGACAGGTTAAGAAAATTAATCCTGAATGTATTCCCATTTCCTGAGTATGACACACAACCTGTGCCTGACCAGGGGTGATAAGGAACCCCCAGAAGTCCAGCGGATCTGCCCCAAACACCCCTCTTCCCCTCTGTGAAAATTATTCCCTACATTGCAGACTGAGCAGCCGCAAGTCAAGGCAGCTTCTCTGTCTTGAAACGATGTGCTGCAATTATCTCACAGCAGATTAACGACACGAGTGCTTTCCTGAGGAGGAACAGGTACAGAGCCATGGTGCGTAGTGGTCTGGGAAAAGATGCTACAAAGAATTGTCTTGGCACAAATGCTGTAACTGGGGCAAGAAAAGTGACAAATATCTTTGCAGCACGTAACTGCGACATCTTGGCAGTGCTGTGATATTCATGTGATTAATCTTGAGATCTAATCCCACACCTGCCTATACACAGAACTGAAACCGGCAATATGCAATTGCCATTTTTACCCTTGCTCCAAAGACTGCAGAATGGCTCTGCTCTGTTTGTATTTATTTATGAGTGTTTCTCCACTCACCTGTACAGCAACCACAGAAAGGACCTCAACTGAGATCCTGTTAAATTCATCAAAACAGCCCCAGGCTCCCGTCTGGGAAAGGCCTTTGTAAATATTCCCACAAGACTGGAAAAACAAAACAAAAACAAAGATCACAAGAGTGAAATCATAAATGGAATCAACTCCAGCAAAAAATTGATTTTATTTCCCAGCCTGTTTATTTATAGCAATTTACAGTCTATTGTGGGTATTTAGAAAAGTGCATGGAAACAGCAGGCACAACTCAATTATAATATTTATAGCTCTGCGCAGCTTGCCACTTTATCTGCTAATTGCACTTTCTCGATATATCTGTGCACCAGTTTCATTTAAAGGTCACTTGTGCTGAATTACTGATGGTCCCGTTTCCTGGGAGAGCCCATAAGCTAAATGAAATATGATCCGAGGCTACCAAAATCACTGTACCGTGCCAGACTGGCAGAGAGCAAGACTCAGCCTAATGATTCAGTGCTCTGTAGCGGCTGAAGGTTCACTATGTTTTGGGTTTATTCTGGGAGAGGATCCTGAGAAAACCAGGACAGGTCCCTCCCCGTGCCAGGGGCTGCCAGGCCGCGAGCACGCCGAGAAGAAACGACCAGGGTCCAACTATCAGCACAGCCTTGGTCTCAACTGAACAGACCAACATTTTTGAAGAATTACACATGAAATCTAACTCCAGAAAGGAAGGGAAATGCATAATGAGGCAGAGAAGATAGTTCGGGTCTCTGCCTCCTGAAGAACCTTGTGCAAATCTTAGAGAAGGAACGGGAGGAGAAGGAAAAGGCATTCAGCTTAAAGGAGTGTAGCAGGGATTTGGAGAGAGGTGATCACAGAATCCCAGCCTGGTGGGGCTGAAGGGCCCTCTGCAGATCCCCAGTCCAAGCCCTGCTCACGCAGGGTCACAGAGCAGATCACACAGGTGGGTCCAGGCGGGTTTCAATGTCTCACAGAAGGAGACTCCACACCCGCTCTGGGCAGCCTGGGCCAGGCTCTGGCACCTCCCAGCAAACAAGTTTCTGCTCATGTTCAGATGGAGCCTCCTGTGTTTCAGTCTGTGCCCGTTGCCCCTCACCCTGGCGTTGGGCACCACTGAACAGAGTCTGGTCCATCCTCTGACAGCCACCCTGAGATATTGATCCCATTGATCAGATCCCTCTCAGCTTCTCTTCTCCAGCTCAACAGCTCCAGCTCTCTCAGTCTCTCCTCACAAGAAAGAAGCTCCAGACCCCTCAGCATCTTTGTAGCCCACTGCTGGACTCTGTGCAGTTATTCCTTCTTAAACTGGGGAGCCCAGAACTGGACACAACTCCAGATGTGGCATCACCAGGGCAGAGCAGAGCGGAAGGAACAACCTCCCTTGACCTGCTGGTCATACCTCTCCTAATGCACCCCAGGTACCATTGGATTACTCTCATCCTTCAGGTTTGCTCGGGCCCTGAGCATCCCCAGCCCCATGTGACCGCACTGCAGCCGAGGTGGGAGCCATACCTTGTAGTCCATCTGCTCGGAGCAGTTAAACACGTACACCATGATGCCCAGGGCTCGCCCCAAATCTTTCGTAGTCTCCGTCTTGCCAGTGCCCGCAGGGCCTGCAGGTGCTCCGCTCATGGTCAGGTGCAGTGACTGGGTCAGGGTGATGTAACATCTTTCACAGTGAATGATGAATGAAAAAAGGAAATATGTCCAATAGGTCAACTGTGGGCTGCAGGGCAATAGCACTAGAGCATTGCACTCAGCAGAGCCTCTCCTCTGAAAAGCTGTACGTGAGCAGGGGTCATGTCTGAGCTGAAAGCCTTCTTGGCATTAATTACCACCTCTGCTCAGCTCTGTTTTCTCCAAGAGATACTCATCTTCCACCAAGGTCTGCCCAAACCTCTTCATGTCCAGCTTGTGTTCTCTCTGGATCCTCATACAACTCATGGATATTGGGCACATCTCAGGCAGTATGAGAAAAGGACAGCTTTTCTGGAAGACCTGTCACTGACAGAAACCTGCTCAGGTGGCCTATGAGTGAACCCAACTCAAAGCTGCAGCAAGTCCCAAAGTTTCTCCATCATGTTGATGATGGACACTGGGGTGGTGTCCACATGTGAGTATCTATACTACCTGTATAAGCCACAGAGGTGTAGTCAATATAGCCAACAAAACCTGATGATACCTGGGGGCTTGACGCAGCTGACTAACACAGGTGACTAGAGCCACCTGAGATGCTCTTGGTTGCTGAAATGTCACATAGGGTGGAGAGATATGACAAGGGGTCCATAGGAGACTTTTACACTTCTGGATTGGCAGCTGGAAGCCAGGTGGGACAACACAGAGTATCTCAAGTAACCCTAGGTGTCCCCACTGAGGCAACCAGGTAGATGTCTGCTTCAAGATGGGATGAAAGCTCTCTAGACTCACCAGCTTTATGGACTGTGGACATCTTGTGCACAGGAAGACACCCACAAGTGTTTTAATGTGTGAGCTGAATCCCACCCAGGGATCTGATGTACAAATTCCCCAGAGGGTACCACCAAAAACCAGATAAGAGTTAGAGCTCGACCACTGGAGTGCTGGGACATGGAGACAGAACAAGAGGGATACAGGTGTCTGAACTAAATCCATCTTTGGTTGGCATCTCTCTCTCTACCTGTGTGGCAAAGCCCAGCTATGACATTGTGTCCCAGGGACTTACCTGTCGGTCAGCGGAGTGATCACAAGCCGAGGGGTATTGCCAAGGTATTCATAGGAGTACAGGAACTGGGCGTCACAGATGTTGGCAAAGCAGTGCCGTTCCTCATCTGACCATCTGTGCCGGAGCTGTGACAGCCAAATGAAGGCCTGGGCATTGTCCACCTGCAACACACCCACAAACACCATCACA
This sequence comes from Patagioenas fasciata, assembly GCF_037038585.1. Classification (NCBI taxonomy): domain Eukaryota; kingdom Metazoa; phylum Chordata; class Aves; order Columbiformes; family Columbidae; genus Patagioenas; species Patagioenas fasciata. Next base: position 6,927,677 of record NC_092544.1, on the reverse strand, counting down.
GGAAGGCCGGGGATGCCAGACACATGCAGCTCGGGGGCCAAAATAGCGACTGCTATAAAATGTTCATGGGGGATGACTGGTCCTCACTGCAAGGCAGGTGTGGTGAGGAAGGCCGCCTCCTTGCAATGCGGTGAGAAATGTCACCTCCCCATCTCCCATCAGTAAAGGGGAGGAACCAAATTAGTGACCACATTGGTGGGAGAGGAAAAAATTAATGGCCAAGAGAAAGAGCCTTACAAAAAGACTCCTGAATAGATTTAAGAAGCAGCAAGTCATGAAGAAGGTCTCACAATGCAACCAGAGTGAGAGAAGGAGCAGAGGCCATCTAGACAAGGAAGAGGTTGCAGAGAGCACCAAGGAAACAGACTGGGGACAGGTGGACAAAGACAGGCATGGCCAGCGCTCTCTGCACAACCAGCAGGCAGGTCCAGATGCATCACTTCACCCCAGGCTGGACCGAGGCACCACTGAGCCCAGCTGAGCCTTGAAGACAGAAACCCTGTGAGCAGCCTGGCTGCCTCTGAGATGACACAGATGAGGGAAGAGCCACAACCCAATACATTCAGGGCATCTTCCCACCCACCTGCAAGGCTAAACACTTGGCATGGTGTCAGGGACAGGGGAGTAGTGTGGGAGAGGTGTTGCAGGAGAAGGGAGTCCCACATAAGTCCCTGTGGCCCCACACCAGACAAAGGACGCTACAAAGAACAAAGCTTGAATGCTTTTTCTTACTTTCTAAAGTCAAAACTGAGACTGAGTCCAGCAGCCTCCCAACACACCACCATCATCCACCAGCACATGTCTTGGCACCAGGACGCAGTGCCGCGCTCTCACTCCTGGTGTGAATCTGCAGCAACTACAAGTTGGTGTTGCAGGGCCATGACACAGCACAGCTCTGCAGGCTTACAGGGGCTTTCTGCACACTTACTACAAACATTGTAGAAATAAATTTAGTCATACGTCTCCCACTGAGACCGGCAGTGATCTGAATGGCCAGTGGTTGGGCCCCCTGAAGCCCCCTCTCCAGCACCCACAGAACTGTGCTGAACTGCCAACACCAACCTTCTGTGCTATCATCTTTGCCACCACATCCCGAGCATGCACGTCGATGGTGCAAATGGTCATGATTTTCTGTCTGTCGCCCTTGGAGAGCTGCCCGATCAGCATGGTAACGAGGGTGTTCAGCTGGGTCACTTGCTTCTTGTGCTATTCCTTCATCGCATTCTCGTAGCCTTCCTCCACCCTGGCAAAGGCAATCCCAACCTCGGTTGTCCACCAGATCTGGGTGCAGCAAAGCGCCACCTAGGGAAATAGGCTGGTTCGGTATCAGGGAAAATACCAAAGCTTCCTTATGTTCAAGAGTGTCGGATCCACAGGGAGATCAAGGATGAAACATCCGTGACATGAAATTAAGTATTTTTTCATACAGTAGTCACAGCAGACAGTACAACAAGGATCTGCTCCATGACATTCATTTAAAACACCATATCAGTGATAGACACATTTAGCAGCTAGTTATAAGTAAATCAGCACCTTTCACATGCCTGACACAGCAGAGGAGGAAGAGTTGGAGACCACGAGGTTGTCAGAGGTGCATCTGAGGGGCTCTTCACTCTTATCAGGCCTCACCACTTTGCCTTCCTGCTGCACCTCTCACTGCTCTGGCTGTACAGACTGCACTGCCCAAGCCCCTGGGCTCTGTCACCCAACCAAGAGCCCCAACCAGAGCATGGAGCTCAGCCTGAAAACTCCATCAGGAGACCGCCAGGATAAAGGACAACTCATCCTCCCTCTCTCCTGGATAGCAAGGTGGAGGCCAGAAACATGCCTGTCCACAGCTGCTGAAAGAAGGGAAGGGCAGGACTGATGGGGAACCCAAGAGCTACCTTTCCACGAGCCAGCCTGAGTGGTGATAAGAAGCAGTGGCAGATACCTGGGCAGGATAGTCAAAGAGCCATTGTTCCCTTGGTTTTTCCTCATAAGCCATGACGGCTTCTGTCATCTCATCTCTCACAGTAGCCCTCATGCTGTCTAGTACATGACTGAGCCAGACTTCAACCTGGAAAAGAGATTAAATCCCAGTAACACATTTGCTCTTCTTAAGTGCCTTTGGTAATTAGTGAAGATAGGAAATGAGGCAAGCATCTCAGTTCTCTTTAGACTGGACATGAGGGAAAGGTTCTTCACCCAGAGGTGCTGGACACTGAACAGGCTCCCAGGGAGGGGTCACAGCCCCAACCTGACAGTGTTCAAGGAGAGACTGGACAACGTCCTCAGACACACGGGGTGACCTGTGGGGTTGTCACTGCAGGGACAGGACTTGGACTCCATGATCCTGGTGGGTCCCTTCCAGCTCAGGACATTCTATGAGTTAACCAAACCTCACAGCCTCCTTCAGACTGGGTAGATTTGGCTAATTCTGGTACTGTAGGATTAGCATCTACTTCCAGACACCAAGAACAGAAGACAGATTTTTTTCTTGAACTCTAGCTACAGGAGGAACCAAAATGAACTCCGTCAATGAATAATTTGGTCAGGTGTGTTCCACCTCCAGGCCATGACAGAATCCCTGGTGGGATGTGGGCAGTCTGCCAGCAGCAGAAGAAAGATGCTGCCAAACTTGGGAACACAATTCCTGCTGAATTTCATATTTCACAGGCAAAGCCCTCAACAAGAAGACAGACTGAACGCAGCAAGCTCCATTGCTGGGGAGCTCAGTAGCCGGTATTACGTACTTTAGCTTCCTGTAATAGACCGTGCAGAAAGGTGAAACTACCAGGATAGATAAGCTGAGCAGTAGCTTGATTCTTACATTTCATACTTTCACTCGTGGTATGAAATAATGAAGACTTGAGAAACAGGTAAAAGGCCTTCTCCTGCCAAACACACCCGTGCAGAGGTACTATGGAATAGCTTAGTCTCTTTTCAGTCTGCATCCCCTCCCTCACCGAGGATATTTGTAGCAAGCTTTAAGACTAACCTTCAAAAGGTCTTAGAAAAAATCAAATTAAAAACCTAGTCAGAAAAATGGCACAGCTCTTTCTCTCACAGTGGACTGCGACATCCACGTCCCCCCTTAGTGAGGACCTATCCAGAGTGACACGAAAGGTTGTGGTGTAAGGAGGTACTAAATCACCACCTCTTCCAGCTTTTCTCATGCACCAGGGGAGAGCAGTGAAGCTCTGTGACGTCTTGGCAAGGGATCTCACACGAGGGGCAGGGGAGCAGACTCCACCGGACAGTTTTGATAGACAAGGACTTCCCTCTCACCTGCCCACTGCAGTCACAGGGCTCGCTGAAGCTGACGTACTCCTCCTCTCTACTGTACGTTCCCAGGCCAACCTTGGTTGGCTTTTGCTCAGAGTCCAGCTGGAATTTCATCCTGGCCAAGCTGTCAAAGAGTTTGGAAAGATGACGTTGCACCTGCAAAACGGGTTGTATAAATAAAGCAACCGAGATAGGACGAGCGGAATGAAGATCACTATACATGTCACAAGCAAAATCATGTTAACAAAATATCTTGGATATTTAGGTAGCACCACATCTTCTCAAATGTGGCCAACATACTGCCAACAAAAGCCTCTTGCTGTCTCTTGTAATACTTCCACCTATTTCTACGTAATTTAGAAAACAGACATGCCTTAATAAATCATGTTTCTCCATTGGGAAATCTTCCATACAGAGCAAAAGCATAGAAAACATTGAAACACCTCATGACTCCTACCCCAAATTTCCCTACATGTAGTGATGAGAAGTCTGTAGCCATCTCTCCACCTCATCCTATTCTCAGCACAACGTGGAGTTTTCTTCACTATGAACTTTCCTGTTTTTCCACTACTAGAAACTGATTTTGTGCTAGTGAAATATCCTAAATTCTCTTTCATGGAGAAGAAAGATCTTTATTTCTGCCTAAGACCTATGATAAACAGCCCAGACCTCCTATAGAACAACCATGTTCACCAAAAGCACTCTTCCAGAAGGAAAAGAATAATTCAGTTCTTTCCTGTTCACCTCCATCTGAGTCTGCAAAGCCAACAGGGAGATGCTGTGGGCTCTCAACATCAGCATCTGCCTGCTGGGAGCTGAGCAGGTCACCAGCACTTCTTCCAGACCACTGCGTAACACACAACTGCATCACTGCGCGCCCCACGCCAATGAAGGTGAGATTCTCCTAGGATTGACGTCCCCACAGAAAGGGGAAGCTCCCAAAGCAGTCCCAGACAGGAGCTGCCTCTCTCAATTACAGCAGAGAGGTAGAAAAACTCCCATAGGGGAGATGAGAAATGAGGGAAAGGGAGCTGGGGGTCCTGGGGACAGCAGGGTGAGCATGAGCCAGCACTGGGCCCTTGTGGCCAGGAAGGCCAATGGTACCTGGGGTGGGTTAGAAGGGGGTGGTCAGTAGGTCAGAGAGGTTCTCCTGCCCCTCTGCTCTGCCCTGGGGAGACCACCCCTGGAATATTGTGTCCAGTTGTGGCCCCTCAGCTCCAGAAGGACAGGGAACTGCTGGAGAGAGTCCAGCGCAGCCACCAAGATGCTGAAGGGAGTGGAGCATCTCCCGTGTGAGGAAAGGCTGAGGGAGCTGGGGCTCTGGAGCTGGAGAAGAGGAGACAGAGGGGGGACCCATTCATGTTTACAGATATATAAAGGGGGAGTGTCAGGAGAATGGAGCCAGGCTCTCCTCGGTGACAACCAGTGATAGGACAAGGGGGAATGGGTTCAAACTGGAACACAGGAGGTTTCACTTAAATTGGAGAAGAAACTTCTTCTCAGTGAGGGTGTCAGAGCCGGGCCCAGGCTGCCCAGGGAGGCTGTGGAGTCTCCTTCTCTGCAGACATTCAAACCCCCTGGACCCTTTCCTGTGGAACCTCAGCTGGGTGTTCCTGCTCCATGGGGGGATTGGACTGGATGAGCTTTCCAGGTCCCTTCCAACCCTGACATTCTGGGATTCTGCGTGAGATGCCCAATGCTCCGATGCTTTCAGAGAAGGAAGGGTGGAGGTGGATTTGTCCATCTAATTCTGACTCACTGACTCACAAAGAACTACAACCCTCCCTCTCATGAGCTGTGCTGCAAGTGGACGCGGCTTCTCACACACATACAAGCAGGGCCAAACCCTGGGAGGTGCTAAGTGACTCTGAGAAGCACAGGGCACTCAGCATCCCCCCAGATCACAGAATCATTTTGGGTGGAAGAAACCCTCAGGATCAAGTCCAGCCATACCCTAGCTCTGGCACTAATCCATGTCCCTAAGAACCTCGTCTAAATGTCTTTTAAATGTCTTTTAAACCCCTCCAGGGACGGTGACTCCAGCACTGCCCCACAGCCCTTTCTGGGAAGAATTTTTTTACAATATCCAATCTGAACCTCCCCCTGGCACAACTTGAGGCCATTAAGTGTATCTTGAGGCCATAAGCTTATCTCTTTTCAAACCGTAAGTAAACCGTAGAAACTTTTTCTTACATGTAGAAGCTTCTGGTCACAAATCCCCAGCTGCCCCTTCCCAGACCCTGTCCAGTCTGGAGGGTTCGGACACAACCCCAGCACTTGCTGCGATCCTGCTGCCAGAGCCCGAACGCACCTGAATCTGCACAAGTTCAGCACCCAGTTCACGAGGATAATGTCATTGTGTATTTAATCCTCCTTTAGGAATCATCAGACTTTGAAACTACATTGGGAAGGCTGAGAGTGTATCTATGTATGATACTGCTTGACATTTACTTTGATTTTACTGCAAATACTTTTGAATAACAGAAAACACCAGGAATTTCTTCTTACTCAACAGAGCATTTCAACACAGTATCTTTGCTTCCTGTGTTTTTTTTCCCTCTTCATTTTAAATATCAATCAACTATGTATTTATGATACTCTGTGGGCTGAAATCACCCAGCAGCAGACACAGATAGAAGCAGCGTTAAAGGTTAGAGGTAAACAACAGCATTTCCAAATACACATGCAAACCTGCTCCATTCCTGTGCTCACATCAATACTGAAAATGGTGGAAAGCCTGAAGAAAGTGAAAATACTCGCTACCAAAAGACAGAATTAGGACTTTGTTCATCATCCAACACTCGCCTTTTGCTGTGAACGTTTTGACTGGTTTTATGCACCAACCTCTGAATAAAAGATGCGTCCCAAACAAGGCCAAGCAGAGCTGTGCAGGGGTGGGTGGCAACCCAAGGAAGTCCTGCCTTGGCCACAGCCACTGTCTGACCACCAGCTGTCTTACCTCTTCCAGGCTGTGTTCTGCTCTTCCCCTGTAAACAGGCCATCCCAAAGACCTTTGCATGGGGGAAGGAAGAAGTGGCTGACTAGCAGATGTCTCCTCTGCCTAAAAACAGAGACGTCTCCAAGCCCTCGGTTGTCAACACTGTCACATTTGAATGATCGGTCTGTGGCTCTTTCAACAACAGATGCTGTTTGCTGGCATCCCAGCTTGGGGAACCAAGCTCAGCAACAAGTTTTGGCTGAGATCCTCAAGAAATGGTTTCCCCCAACCTCACTGTATCCCAGCAGAAACAAACCCACTGTTTTTATGGTATCAAGAACATAGCTCTGCTCTGTGCAGTGCTTTCAGAACCATCTGCAAGCATCACCAGGGACAGATGGGACAACATACAGTGTGCGCATTGCCTTTCAGAGACGACAGATGAAGGCCAGCAGTGAAAGAGTTATTGTTAATCCAAGTGAGGGTGGGAGAAAAGGCACTCAAGAAAGGATAAGCTACAGCTGAGTCCCTAGACAGCATCTTCCACCCTGACATTACTGACAGCTGGAAAATGTGAAGGTGACATAGTGCAAGGCTTACCAGCTGTGGGTTGGTGCCATTGGAAAGAATATCCAATCAATCTGCTGAAGAAACAAAGTAAAATCTGGGAAAGGCCAATCTTTTCATGTCCAAATATTCAGCCAAAGCCTTCTCACACAGGGACAACCTGGGGAGAAGAGCAGAAAAATAGAGCCCAGGACAGGCGGGTGAATATCCTTTAATGTGTCGTGCTACAGTTTGGGTTATCGAGCAGATTCTCCCCTCCCATGGGGAAATGCCAGACATGAGCTGAGCCTGCAGGCTGGTCCTTTACAGCATTTTCCAAATAGATAACAAAGCACATAGTAACTCATAGATCTCTCTCCACTCCCAAGGGTCAAACAGACAAAGAGTCAGAGAATCCTCACCAAAAAGCAGAAACACAGGTGGAAGAAGAGGCTAGAAAGGCTTTGCAGTCTGACTTACTGTTTTAGACAAGCTCTCAACTGCCACAGGTGATTTCACACTAGGATGAAAGTTTCCAAAACTGCTTTTATTCTAATGAGCACATTTTAAAGTCTGATTCAAACCTACTCAGCTTTTTGTGCTTGTGAAGCCTGAAAAGAAACTTGTTTGCTCCGTTCTAAAATGAATCTCTCAGTGTTTACATGTTAAACTGCTGCTGAGCTTTCAAAGTTCATAAATAACATGCAGTTAGTCCTCTGTGGGGAACACGGGCCTTATCTGTTTAGGAAGTAAAATTAGATCTCTATTTTAAATGGATAGTTATTACTGACACAACAGCTCTCACGTTAACTTGTTAGGTGTGTTCCAGGTAGAGTAGCTCATATGTTAGGTGAGAACTGTATCCATCTCTGGACATGAAGGTCTTTCTCAGGGAGTTTAGTTATACCATCTGTGAAGGGTACACACACAAAGATAATTTTGTTAATTAAAGCACATGGGATCAGCTCTGCTGCAGATATCCCTGCTTGGACTGCTAAATAGATATTTAAGACACCAAATTTGGGGTGGCAGTGAGGCCACATGTTATTAAAACCAACTGAGTGCCTAGCTTTGTATGTGTGCAAATCAATATTCAAGATAAGAGTTTGCACATACGCAAAGCCAGAATCCACCTTGGGGGCTTCAGGGTGATGGATCATGAATAAAAAGACTCAATGTGTGAATGCAAAGAACGCACAGTCCAGAAGGAAAGCCTTGGAGCACAGGTTAAACCAACTTATTAGAGCTGATCCCAGTCTCTGACAAAATCCTGGGACTGAAGTTGTACCTACCTACTCTGAATGTCCTCCAGTTGTTGGGACAGACCTGGTTTATTGGTGGCCTCAACCACATTTGGGGTTTTCTGAGTTTCATAGGCCAGTTCTTTAAAGTCCGCATCAATCCCTTCAAAGCGTTTGGAGTCCTAAAAAGCAACACAAACATGTTCATGGTAAAACATGGATTTTGTGCTAAAGGTCTCCATCCTCTGGGTGCTGTCTTTGGGTTGAGGGGAAAACCTTCTGTCCAGTGCAGACAGGGACCCCTCCACCATTCCAGAATGGCTCTTCCACTGACTTGCCTGAAACTAGTCTGCAAACAGGCACTTGCCTTCTTGTCACTGTATCCCAAAGGGGTTGTGGATAAAGTGCTCCATGCAGGAGGCAATGTCTAGGACCAACCATTTTCATGGGATTTAATTCCCCTTGGAAAACCTCATAAATCTCTCTCTCCCATGTCCAGGTGAAGTACCAAGTTTCCCTGGCTGCAGCAGCAGGAGATGCTCCCACACCGTGGAAAGGCTACCAGCCTCATGTGAGTGCACTCCTCCCCTCCTGCTACAGCACAGGAATCCCAACACCCATCCACAAAACGGGTATGATGACTCTTGTAGAGGAGAGCCCTTCCTTGCCTTCAATGAGGGTATGGAAACCCCATGTCAGCACCGGAGGCCCACATCAACAATTATGCTCCATATCTAACAGGGACTCTGAATTTCTGGAGCTAAACACTGAAGAATAAAGCAAGCTATGTTCAAAACATCTCTGCTCCTCCCTTCTTCCCAGGTCAGGCCTCCTAAGTGAGGCGGGACACTGAACAAGTGTTCCAAGCAGTCCAGGTAACACTTCCACGCTACCCTGTGTTCAGCCCCAGGAGCAAGGCTCCATCTGGAAGGTTGAGCCCTCCCTACACTCACGCCACAGATCCAGCTCCAGGTGAGCATCCCACAGCCTGTCAGCACATCCCCCCAGCCCTGGATGCATCCTGAGGGTGCTCAGCTACAGAGACTTTGAGCTTCAGTCTTTCTTTTACGGAAGAGAAGCTGCTGACTGAGCCACCTGTGTCCCTGGAGCCAAGAGGGCCCCGTGTCCTGGTGCATCCAGCACAGCACGGCCAGCCGGGCAGGGAGGGGATTGTCCCGCTCTGCTCTGTGCTGGGGCGGCCTCACCTGGAGCATTCACTGTGTGCAGGGCTGGGGACACAGGAGAAAAGGAGATAAAGCTACTGGAGAGTGTCCAGAGGAGGGACATGAACTTGGTGAAGGGTTCGGAGGGGAAACCGTATGAGGAGCGGCTGAAGTCCCTGGGTTTGCTCAGCTGGAGCAGAGCAGACTGAGGGCAGAGCTCATGGGGCTGCAGGTTCCTCAGCAGGAGCAGGAGGGGCAGGGCTGAGCTCTTCTCTGTGACAGTGACAGAACCCAGGGAATGGCAGAAGATGTGCCAGGGAGGGCAGTGGGACATGAGGAAAAGGTTCTTCACCCAGAGGTGCTGCACACTGAACAGGCTCCCAGGGAGGGGTCACAGCCCCAACCTGACAGTGTTCAAGGAGAGACTGGACACCGTCCTCAGACACATGGGGTGAATTGTGGGGTGTCCTGTGCAGGGACAGGAGTTGGACTTGACAATCCTGATGGGTCCTTCCAAGTCAGGACATCCTATGGTTCTATGGTTCATACCACTGCCAGACAGCTACTGAGATGCAGACAGCTGCCCAGCAGGATGCAAATGTAAATCATGATGCAATTTCATACATGACATTAGATAGCTCCTGGATATTAAGAGCTTGCTGGCACATGGTACAGCCTCAGGGCACTGGTTATCAGCACCTGTATATATTGCCCAGTGAGCGAGGTGTGCCCAGAATCATAGAATCATTTAGCTGGAGGAGACCATTGAGATCACTGAGTCCAACCATAACCTAAATCTAGTACTAAACCATGTTCCTCATCTATACATCTTCCAAGGATGGTGACTCCAGCACTGCCCTGGGCAGCCTGTTCCAATGCCCCACAGCCCTTTGGGGAAGAAATTGTTCCCCAGATCCAACCTCAGCCTCCCCTGGCGCAACTTGAGGCCGTTTCCTCTGCTCCTGGCGCTTGTTCCTGGGGAGCAGAGCCCGACCCCCCTGGCTCCAAGCTCCTTTCAGGCAGTTCAGAGATCAGAAGGTCTCCCCTCACCTCCTGTTCTCCAGCTGAATCCCCCAGGTCCCTCAGCCGCTCCCATCACACTTGTGCTCCAGCCCCTCACCAGCTCCATTCCCTTCTCTCAACTTGCTCCAGCACCACAAGGGCTTTCTTGGTGTGAGGGGCCAAAAACTGCCCCCAGGACACTCAGCACAGCGTGCTCTCTGAAGCAGATGGAGGAACAGTCCAAGCAGAGCAGAGTGCAGGGTTGGAGACAGAACAGTGTGTTGTCCAGGGGTCAATGGGCTGCGCACATCCCCTCGTGGGTGTTCGTCCCACAGTGGTGCTGTCAGCGATGCTGCTCGTGAACAGGGACGGGGGTCACACAGCCAACTGTGGGTCACTCGTGAGTGAAAGGCAGGTTCCTCCACAGGGCTGCGAGTGGTCCAGCGGGGCCAGGAACAAGCTTGGAAGATTTTCTAAATAATCAAGAGAATAGGGAATAAGACTGGAAGCTGGACTCAAAGACAGCCCTGAGGAGGTCACAACCCTGAGGAGGGCATCAATGACAACTCTGCTCAATTTTCTGAAGCTGAAGTGGGAGAAGAGCTGCTCTCCTGCTGCACCAGCACTGGAGGCAGGGAAGCGGATACTGCAAAGCTGCCTGGTCCAGCTCTGATTTGACAATTTGCACCATCTGAGTAATTATCTCCGTCTTCTCCCCTCCAAGGAAAGAGGGAACATGCCTGTATCACTGAAGGAAGCCAGCAGCCTCCTGCTCAGCCTCCAGGAACTCTGCATCTGCTGTGCAATGGTGGAGGGGAGGAAAAACAGTTTCTCAGCAGGGTTCAGGCACAACCAACAGTACAAAAACAGCCTGGGGCAACACTGGGGAAACTGCTGTAGCATTAAGGGAGCCTCCAAGAAAGCAATGCAGCAAGAGAACAGTCCTGCTTGGGGGAACACGGCAATATAGACAACCTTCTTCTGTGTAATGGAGGCTCTTCTTCAACGCTTTCCACACAGGAAAAATAGGATTTGGGATTTCATACCTTAGGAAGCTGTGCCCGTATATCTTCTGAGCCTATGAATATGCTCTCCAAGTGAGACCACGTACGCTGCACTTCGAACCAGAGAGAAATGACGGAATCTGTTGTGGACAGCTTCCTCTGCCATATGGACACTTCCTCCAAGAAGAAAGCAATACATTTGGATGTCATTAAATTCTGCAGCTGCACCTGGTTGTCTTCTAAAGTTTCTATGAGTTCCTCGTCTGACTTCAGCAACGGGATGTTCGTCCGGGGGTGAGGCTCATACTGAAACTCCATGGTGCTCCAAGTCATTTTTAGCTCCTTCAGGACTTTCTCCATACTCATTTCTCGTACCGCTTTGTCCACAATGCCACGAACCTCATCCTCAAAGTTATGGAGGTTGAGCTTCAGGAGGTCAGCCAGCGTGGTGTCCGAGTCCATCACAAACCTCACACCCGTCACCTGCATCAGCTGATTCCAGTGCCTTTCCCTAATGGCGGGATTTTGAAGTTCTGCCACAGCTTTCAGGGCCGTCAGCATGTTCTTCACCTTGCTGTCCAGCCCAGTGAAAGCATCCCACGCCCTCACCTCCTTATCCAAATTCCGAATCTCTCTTGCAAACTTTTTACACTCCAGATCCATGTTTTCCACGTTAATATCCGCCCATTTGGTGGTCTGCCAGTCATCAAGGCAAGTGCCCACAAGGGAGATCATATCCCAGAGCTCTTTGAGAAGACACAGCTCCTTTTGGCACTGCTTCAGTTGTTTATAGTCTGGCACTATGACTTCAAACAGACCAGCTGATTCATAAATCGAGGTCATGGCTGACTCCATTTGTTTAATCTCAATGTGCTTTGTATCCAGCAGTTGATAAGGCTTTTTGGTGTCAAACCTAGAAAGAAACGTTTATTCTTCATAAGTGATATTGTAACAACTTCTAAAGAAAACATAAAACAAATGGTGCCTCTGAGACACAAAGCAGACATGATACATCTATAGTACCCATTGATGGTGCAGCCACATGGCACTGCTGACAACCCCTTTAAGCAATATTGTGCACTCAGCATCCAGATTGAATCTCTTGCTAACACCTTACAGTGTTTGCAGGGACAAAACACCCAGGGCATAACAGATACAACACCGTGAGCAGGTAGGAAATGTATGCAAGGGTTCAAGAACACATCCTCAGGACACTCCGAGATGATCCCATGAAGCTTTTCTTCCTCAGGGCTTCTCTGATGTTATAATTTCACTGTACCTGAATGGTGCTTCTTTCCGAAATCGCTCTCTGAACCTGTGTTGCTCAACATCAAACGCCGCACAGCTCTTGCGCACAACTGTCATTTCGTTCGCCTGCAGAGGAGCCACATGCTGCTTCACAGCTATCGCCAGCTTCTTTATATTGTTCCATTTTTCTGGCAGCTCCTGCAAGCAAAATTTAAATGACGGTAGGCAGTATTTGCTATTTGATATAAGATGTGACTGATCTGTTTATGGACAATCACAGAACAGGAAAAGCAACAGATTCCATGCCTAAAACTGCAAGGAAGTTTTGTTGTGATGCAAAAGCTAAACACAATTTGGGATAAAACTTATCAGTTATCCACAATTTTGAAGACGAATGAAGACTGAGACTTTAAAACTGACTGCTCTGATTGCAAAAACATGTTAAATAACTTCAGAAGAAGGGTCCCAGACCAGATCCTGGGCTCCCAGGATGGCTCGGTGGTTGAGAGAGCACAGCTCTCCTGACACCGAGCCCAGCGGGACCCAGAGCTGGCTGGAGGCAGGAGGGTGGGCTGAGGATGCAAGTTCATCAGATCGTCCGGCTTCCCAGAGCTAATTAAGAAACAGAGCCTGGGAAATTTCCAGCCAGCTCTTAGAGCAGAAGATATTATGCCAGAAGGACTTCTACAGAGCTTTCTGGGGCAAATCCCTCCAGCCTGCCTGTATAATATTAGTACTAAATAAGACAGTTTCTTTCTCAGGACTGCATCCAAGCTGCTGGTGCACAGCACTGCTAACAATCCACCCTTTGCACCTGGGATTTTATTTAGAAAGAGATTTGATTTCTTCTCTTCTCACTAGACTTCTCGAGCCAAATCCTCACCCCAGACAGTGACACCAGCCAGGGCTCTGCTGTCCTCAAGTCCCACAGCTTTGCTCTCCCACTTCCCCAGGTACTGTGCCAGCCTACAGGAAAGACTTTGGGCTTCTTTTCATCCCAGTGCACATAGTTGAGAAGACTAATGGAGATGCACCAACACTATGCAAAGAAGCGAAATAACCTGGAGGCAGCAGAGGCGGCCAGAGCAGGGCCAGTCCCTCCTGAGGGGTCTCTTTCTGGCACTTCATGTTCCAGTCTCTGTAGAAATCACTATCCATGACCATAGCAGGGCACACATGGAGCCGCTTCCTTGTCCTTCTCATACAAACTATCAGCTCCAGCCCATCCATCTTCATGGCCATGGAGGGAGCGGTACCTGGAGGAACTTACTTTGGTTTTCCTACTGTGTACAGCAGTGAATGAATTATTCAACTATGTGTTGCTGTCACTTGCCAGAAAGAACGAAACTGTTTTGTGATCTCCTACATCTGAATGGCTGCCCTGCATACCTCATTTCTTCTGTCAGAAAAATAAATCAGTTGTTCAAATCTACACGCACAAACAGGCACCAAGCAAGCAGCTCTTGGGCAGAGGAATCAGCAGAGCTGGGTTCCCCATAGCACCATTTTTTATGCTGAACTGAAGCTGCTGTAGCAGCCAAAACATTCATTTAATGCAGCTCTTCTGTTTTTCAGGGTGTCTGTAGGAATCCAGTTATCTTTAGGACCCTTACCCGTGTCAGATTTGGTGATACAACCATCCGTGGATCACGGCTGCACCAGCAGAAAACTGGGGGATTGCTAAACCCCGCTCAGGTCCCATCCAAGCCTGCAGCAGAGGGAGGAACTTCTCCCCAAAAAGCTCTGCCTTAAACCTGGTGTCCTACACAGAGCCCTCTGCACACAACGCCCCGTGACTAAGGGGTATCCATCAGTACGTAGCCACACGCTCCTCCACCGTAACATGGTGACTGCTGCCAGTTCCCCAAGGCTGGCTGGGCATCCCACAGGCTTTTCCAACCTTCACCTCATGGTCCCCTGTCCAGAAATGAGAAGAATTCCCCAAAGAAAAATTGATTCATCAGGGCCAGATGTGGAAAGGTGCTGAAATACTTTCATAACGTGCTCCCAGTGATGTCCTTTGGGTCAAGCAGATTGGGTGTTATAGACCTAGTGGAGGACTGAAGTCCTATGAGAAGGCGACTCCTCTGCCAACATTATCCTTCCCATCTCCACAGTTGCCAAGAACTGGCTTATTTAAAAATAATTATAATTCAAACTAATTAACAGATGTATTTGAAAATGCATTAATTTTTTTCAAGAGTAATCGCTGAGAGTTGGAGCAGGCAATTCTATGTTTTTCATACATAACAAAAGGCTTAATCTCTGCTTTAAAAGAAAAACCTCAATATAACTCCAAAATTTAGAGCTATTAAGGCACATCCCACAATAGTAAAATACTATCCACTGAGGCCCTCTAATGACAGGGAGTGGGGCTTTAAATATTCCTGCAATGCTCTTAAGCTCATACTCTTTGACGCTGGCTACTTGGCAAACCGCCGTGTCCACCGCAGCTTTTCACCCACCTCCAGTTGCTTATAGACTTCCTCCGGCAGCTCTTGCTCATACGTCTTCAGCAGTTCGACGGTTTGCTTCAGGGGCTCGAACATGGCATCGGTGACACTGTGCCTTTCCTTAACGGCCAGGAGATGCCCCATGATCTCCACCAAACCATCATAATCGCCTTTTTCAACCTTTTTGCTCAAACCTTTGTCAGCAGTTTTTATGAACTCGTCCAGGTCAGACAAGCTGTAGAACACAAAACAGGAAAGCACCAAATGAGAGCAGTTCCTACCGGAACCATCCAGGCAGCTGGACTGGCACGGAGAGGGAAAGGCCTGGCTAACTCTGCCCATCACATGGCAACATGCTGAGGGCATCAGAACCACAGTTCATGCTCACAGGGATCCATAGATGTGGTACAGCTTCCTGTGAGGAACGGATAAATGGGTTGGGACTTCACAGGTTGGAGAAAAGGCATTTGAGGAGCACAAGTCTTACGAGGAGCAGCTGAGGGAGCTGGGGCTGTTCAGCCTGGAGAACAGGAGATGAGGGGAGACCTGATCTCTGCAACTGTCTGAAAGGAGGTTGGAGCATGGAGGGGGTTGGTCTCTTCTCTCAGGTAGCAAGTGATAAGATAAAATGGCCTCAAATTTCTCCAGGGGAGGTTCAGATTGGGTATTAGGAAAAAAACTATTCACAGAAATGGCTGTCGGGCCTTGGAACAGGCTGCCCTGGGCAGTGGTGGAGTCACCATCCCTGGAGGGGTTGGATAGACATATAGATGAGGTTCTCAGGGACATGGGGTAGTGCCAGAGTTAGGTTATGGTTGGACTCTGTGATCTTGATGGTCTCTTCCAACCAAACAGATTCTATGACTCTATCCTATGATTCTATAAGGGAGACCTGTGAGCTCGGGTCTGTGGTCTGAAGAGAGTGAATTTGAAAGGACAGTTTTCATGTCATCTCTTCCAATACAAGAATTCAACAAATGAACCTGGTAGGTTGTAAAGCTACAACAAACAGGGATTCTTCTTCGCACGCTGCCTTATTTCAGAGGGTAAGTCTCTGCTGCAGAAGGATGCAGATGTTAAAAATTCACAGCGGTTCAGAAAAGCAACCGAACATTTGTGGGAGAAAAAAAAATCCATCCAGGTCTTTAGATACAAAGGTACAACCCATGACTCTCAAAGTCCTCAGGTATGAATGGTTAGAGACAAGGAGACTATTTGGGGGAAGTTTCCCTACCTGCTTCTTGATCTCACCAGCTGCTGGACACTGTTAGCAGAGCTTGATGGGCTCCTGGATCTTTGGTCCTTTCCATTCTTCCCTTCTCAAAACGCTTACTTTTGAAGTGCCCGCTTAAATTCTGTGGATGCTGCTGGACCAAAACAGAGCCCTAAACACTTCACCTATTAAAGACTAAACTGCTGAGTCAGGAGCTCTTAATAAGAACTCCTAAATGCCTGTTCTAACCTATGCAAAAACCTCTTTGCACAGGAATTATCGTGCTGAAAAGAACACAAGAGATCACAGCAGCCACCACACGCAGCAGCCTTCACTAGTACATATGTCTGTAAATATTTCTTCGTAAGCATCCAAGCCCTGTGGCATCCTTCAGCTGCTACTACTCAAATAAATCACCTAACACATCATCCTGCAGAGACCAGGCGGCTGAGCAGCTATTCAGAGCAGGGAACACATGTTAATTCAAAACTTACATCCAAAGCTCCTCCTTTTTGTAACCTTGAAACTGCCTCCCCATGACTGCTCATGCCAGGCAACCCAAATTACTTTTTTTACAAAGAGTGCACTCAAAAGAGCACTGCATTTAGAAACGGAGCAAGTATCTCATGGCATTAATGCAGCTTTACTGATGGCAAATTCAACAAAATAAGCATAGAGCCCTAGAAGAGATTAGATTAGTTGGACCAGGATGAACAGACAAACAGACATCCTGTCCAACACCACACAGTAGGTCGTAGGAGCATCAGCTCGCAGGATGTCGATGGTACCGAGTTCGTGGAACTGTTTGCACTTTACACACTCAGCTGGACCAGCTGCTCCCAGCAGAGACGAGGGGATGAAAGTTAGCAGAGATGCGATGGAGCTGGCAGGGGGTGTGTGCCCCCTCCTCTTGCTCCTGTATTAGCCTTTTGCTTATCAGTGTGAAATGATAAAGCCCAGCCAACACAAGAGAAACCCACTTTGGTTCTGGGAAGAAGAGGTAGAACGGTTCCTACCTGTGCATGACGTGGTCCATGAGATGCTGCTTGAACACCAAGCTCCACCGTTTAATCACATTCAGCAGAGACGCTTTGAAAGGCCGAGCATCAACTTTCATCCAACTCTGGAAAATGCTGATGGGCTCGATGCGATTCACCTCCTCATAGATCTTCTCGTAGGAGTCAATCTGCTCTCGGAACTGCTGCAGCGTGGGAGGTGACTCAGGGACCCCGTTCTCTGCATGGGCCTCGATTTCTGCCGCAGTGAGAATGTGCCCGTAGAGGAGGAACTGGCGGAAGAACTCCTTTCTGTCCTCCCCGTACAGGTAGGAGTAGTGGTCGAAGGCACTGCGGTAATCACAGCAGGCCGCCATCACGGCCTGCACACGCCCCATCAGCTCATGGCGCATGTCGGCCAGGTCAGCCGTGTCCTCCATGTCAGCCTGGAGAGAAGAGGAGAGGAGCTCGCAGTGATGCGGGGGCAGCGTGGCACCTCCTCACTGCCACACAGCGTGAGGGAGCTCCACAGCCACGGACCTGGTAGTGGAGGAAGCCGCTGTGCTCAGCCAGCCTGGGCACCAGCGATGAGATCCGGTAGATGTCGTTGAGAAGACCTTCCACCACGTCGTAGAAGCCGTCGTTTGTGCCAGGGTCCAAGGAGGGTTGAAATATCAAATCTGGGATCACCAAATCCAGCTGCACCTCAAACAGGGGAGGAAGCCCTGCCTTGGGATCTGGTAGGGAAGAACAGAGGTGCCAGGTTATTTTTGAAGGGGAGAAAAGTGATCTAGAGCCACCACTAACATCCCACCACAAGACACACACATGCCCCACAGGGACACCAGGCAGGTGGGACACCCACTCGCTGGGTCCAGTGACATTGTGTCTGCATACAACGCAGAGGGGAGGCTGCCAAACCAGCTGGTGTTCTGGTACCCACAGGAGATACTGGAGAACAGATGAGACACAAGTGATTTAAGGACCGGAAAAATGCTGTGGAGGGAAGCCTTAAAGAGACCAGGCTCTTCAGCTAATCAAAAGGGAGTCTGAGAGCTGAACAATTACAGCGCATAAGTACTTAAAGAGGAGAAAAACAACAGGAACCAAGAGGCTCTTTAATTTAGTGGAGAAAGGCATGAAAAAATAAAACACCAACTGGTTTCACAAATGTGAAATTATGTGCTTGTTTTTAACAAGATGGTGAGGAACTGGATGCAATTCTCCAGCTCAGTGTGCCTCCACATCCAGGAGGGAAGCGTTCTGAAGATGTGCTTTAGCTGGACACAGCTGCTCTCAGCAGAGTGACCCTCCGTGGCAGCCTTAGGCAGGAGCTCTGCTTTGGTGACCCCTCTCCTCACTCCTCAGTGATGGAGGTTTTTCTTTCGTGTCTTTCATCCACAGAACCAACTCTTGAGACTCTCCACAAACGAAAGGTTGTGTCACCTTGATGCTTTGTGCATGGGAGGTCAGGAGATGGCTGATGCCCAAGAACAGACTTGGAATGATGCCTCAATTTTGTCTGTTCACAAATCCCAGCAAATGGTGCACAGTCATCTCTGTCCCTTCCCTTGAGCAAGGCTTTGCTCCAGTGACCAGGGGACAGAGTTACCCTCTGAGTCTGGAGGCTCCTCCAGCACTTGCTGTAGACAATGCAAGAGGCAGAGTAGAAAGACCACCACAAGTCAAAGCACAAAACAGAAACTTCCTTTTGGTGAGACTGAAGATGGTATCACGGCCAGAGCTGAGGAACCAGCAGTTACCTGTGTTTTCGAGGAGCTACTTGAGTGAGCACTCAATGGCAGTGAAGAATCCATCCAGAACTATCTCATCCACGTAATCCACATAGGCCTTCCAGATGTCAGATGCTGGGTCTGCAAGTAAGAGGCTCTGGTTTTCCTGGAAGAAAAAGACGACACTTTGAAATACAGCGGGGCTGAGTCTGTCCTACAAGAGCTGCCCACAGCTGAGGACTCATGGCAATGAGCACACAGGTACCAGCCCTGCGGGGGGTGAGAAACCAGACAGACGGATGTTGCTGCTGGTAGCATGGCCACAATTTTCTCCTTCTGTCAAGGGCTGCTTTGTCATCTGAAGCAACTCAAAATAATCACAAGGTAAAAATGGAGTGCGTGAGAGACTTAGCAGCCCTGCAACCTTCTCCTCCCTCTTCTCTGAGGCCAAAGGGCTCAAGGGTGCTTTGCAGACCTGGGCCAAAGGCTCATCCCAATGCATGAAGCCTCAGTCCTTGTGGCCTGTATAATGTTACCTTGGGTGGATGAGTCCTTCCAAGTGGACTGCTTACACCTCTGCCCTACAAATGGTCATCTCAAAACAAGAGAACTTTAAAATTCAGAAAAGGGTTTTTAAATAAACCAAGTGAAAATAGTTAAAGATTGGGATCAGAAGACAAAGGGTTGGCTTACAGCCTCCCTTCTCAGCTTATTGCGTTCCTTACCTCCAGGCAAGTTCACAGTCAGGAAATTCACGGTTTTCTAGGCCACAGAATGGCCCCATCCTTCTTGCGTCTCCTCTTCCACACCCACAAGACCAGCCTGGGTATCCATCCCCTGCACCTCCCAGGCTCTGCCGTGATCCTGTTCCGGCCTTGCTATGCCCTCTGAGGGCTCTTTCTCCTAAGCCTGCCAGGGGCTCTCAACACAGGCACGGGCTCAAAAAAAACGTAAGGTCCAGCTTGCAGTCTGCTGCCAGGGGTTCAAAGCTGGCTGTATTTCATCTCTGGGGACACAGGAGAGGGTGCCATTCCCAGTGGCATGGCAGCTTGGCACACATGAGATCATAGAATCATTCTGGTTGGAAGAGACCCTCAAGATCATCGAATCCAACCATAACCTAACTCCACCACTAACCCATGTCCCTAAGAACCCCATCTGTACATTTGTTAACACCTCCAGGGATGTGACTCCACCACTGCTCTGGGCAGCCTATTCCAAAGCTTCACAATCCTCTCTGTGAATTATTTTTTCCTAATATCCAATCTGAACTTTCCTTGGTGCAACTTGAGGCCACTTCCTCTCATCCTATCTCTTACTACTTGGGAGAAGAGACCAACCCCCTCCATGCTCCAACCTCCTTTCAGACAGTTGCAGAGAGCAAGAAGGTCTGGCCTCAGCCTCCTCAAGATAGAGTGGCATTGCCAACTGGGCTTGAGTCAACCCAGAGTTGCTGCTCCCCAACTTTACACATCAACGCTGAGTGATTAAACTGTTAACAGAGCAAGCCAGGGCTCTGGTGCCTTGCAGACTCACCTCCACATTTTGCTGACACAAGAGAAAGGGGAACTTCACAGGACTGAACACTATGGGAATGCCCATTTGAAAGCACCACCCCCTCTTCACCGTCCCATGCCCTTGTATTTGACAATGCCCCCTTGTCACTGGTGTTCTACTGAACCTTTACTCCAGAGGCCTCATCCTGGTGCAAAAGGGCAATGCAAGCCAGCATCTCACTGTCCTGCCTGTGCTTGTGGGTGCACGTACCCAAACTCTCTGTGCTCTTCTCTCAGCAGCCTCAAGACTCACCTGCTCAAAAGAAGACCTGAACACCCAAGGGAAACACAGCAGACCAGCTCTTGGCCCCTTTGCTGCTGTTCCTCCAGGTTTGACCAGCACAGCAGGACAGAGGCATGGGGACATCCTATTTTGGGCCACGGTGCCTTTCCCTCCCCAGGACCTTCATGCTGCTTTGCAGTTGGTCCTGCCCTGTGAGCCACCAGAGCAGCGGTGCCAGCCCTTCTGCCTTGGCCACAGCCCCATGTTCTCTCCGGTCAATTTAGGAAGTGTTCCCATCTTTTGGGTGTAGCTGGAGGTGGTTGAGCCTGTCACAGCTGTAGCAGCAGGACAACGTGGGCATAGTAAAATCCTCGCCGTGGGTTCAGAGGGTACAGAAGTGGGTCAGAAGCCCAAGGCTGAGTGCAGACAGTGAAGTAAGGTGAGCAACAAGGGCTCAGTGTCCCAGAGAGGGTCAGCCCAGTCTCTCCAGAGTCCAAGGCCAGATGGTGACCCTCAGGAGTGGGCTGGACCTAAAATCCATCTGCCTTCCAGCCAAGGTGCTGTCCCTGACACGCTAAAACCTCTGGGCAGGTGAGGCGCAGAGATTTGGGCTTTCTCCTGCTCTGCAAAGAGGACTCTCAGCTCTGGCAAAGCCACTGGAAAAAACCCAGGGTTCAGACAGCAGCTTTTTTCTTGTTACTCAGCTTCTCCCTGGACTGACAGCGTCACCTCCTGCTCCCACAGAGGAACAACAAGCCTAAAGCAGAAAGGTCAGCCACAGCCAGCTGCCTCTCCATTTTAAGGTGAATATTTCGGAGGAGTTTTTCCTCTGAGCAGGATCCCAAAGCCTGATGCACGACTCCCCTCTAGTGGCTTCACAAGAACCAGGACTGGGAGCCAGACTGGGCTGCATCGGCTCCCACTCCTGCTCCAAACTCGGTGCCTGGTCAGCAGCCCCGCACACTCAGCTGTACCAGCTCACCCATCAAAGTATTCCTTAATCAACAACAGGTAAGTTTTTCAAATGAGTTAAGGGAGTTAATTTTAAGGTGAAGCAGCTCTGGACATTTTCACCAGAGCGGAGAGACACCCAGAGCCTATGAAGAGTCAACAAACCCCTGGAGAAGGTCCCCCCTCACCTTCACCAGCAGATGAATCCTCTGCCCTGACTCTCGGACAAGGCTGTAACGCCGTTCCAGGCGGTCCTGACAGTCCTCCAGGCTCAGCAGCGATTCTCTTTTACAATCTCTTCTCACAAATATGGGCGACGCCCACGATCCCACGATGGTCTGGATCTCCTCAACATTGTTTTTGGCTTTCTGTATCCTCTGCTCGAGGTCATGGACATCATCCATCACCATGGAGATGTGATCCCAGACACCTGGTAAAAAATGAGATGATTGACTACTTTTTTTCAGAGCTGCATGGCCAAGCTCTTGTGCACTCTCCATAAGACTTTTCCCCCACGGTTTCATGTATTTCTCACCCATCATTAACACAAGAGACTGACCACCTCAACCAAAAGAGTCACTTCTAGCTCCCTCCTACCCCAACAATCCATGGTACAGCTGCAGCCTCTGTTTTCTGCCAGGAGCACCAGCACCGTGGGGACGTCTGACACTTCCCCCTTTCCCGTACCCAGATTTAATCTGCTACCAGAGAGAGAACAAGGACAACAGGCTGAGTGTTCCTGCCACTGTCACTAGAGCAGGGACCCACAGCCCCACAAACACAGGCTGTGACAGCCCAAGGTACCAGCGAGGGCTGCATTTAGATTCAGGGAACTTCATCTGCAGGAAAGTCCCTTCATCTTTGTTGTGCAATGGAGAAAGAGTTTTTCAGCATGAGGAATTCTGCTTTGCAAGTTCCCAAGGGAGGACACTTGTTCCTGTTCATACCACAAGCCTGATGACAGAAATATATATTCCAACAGCGAGCAGTTTGCTTTCACCAAGAGGAAACAAATTGTCTTCCTCCATTCTGCTTTGCAGTTAAAACTGATCAAGCAAGAACACTGGTTAAATCATCCCAAAGTCACGGTGCACAAACCTCACCACTAACCACAGTATTTCATCTGGCT
This sequence comes from Patagioenas fasciata, assembly GCF_037038585.1. Taxonomy (NCBI): domain Eukaryota; kingdom Metazoa; phylum Chordata; class Aves; order Columbiformes; family Columbidae; genus Patagioenas; species Patagioenas fasciata. Next base: position 6,905,015 of record NC_092544.1, on the reverse strand, counting down.
GGAAAGGATAACGAGGTGGCCCTGGCCCCCACCGGGAGAAGTCTGTCCCAAGCCAGATGGCTGGGCCAAGGGGTCCCAGTCCCTGCACAACTCAGGGAGAAAGCAGTGCCTTGGGGACACAGGGACATGACCACACAGTGGGTCACTTGGGCTGGCACGGGCAGGGAGCAGACTCTTCAACCCCAGCCTTGCCAGCTCTCACAAACCCCAATCTTGCCGTTTCCTCAGCATCACTGCTTACAGGGCAGCCTCTCTTCCCCAAAAGCCCAGAGGGAAGCTGAAGGGATCAGGATCCTGTCCCCAGCCCAAGCAGATCAAGGTAAGATGGGAAGGAGCAGGCAGGCTGGGGGCTGCCCTTTGTCTCCCCAGTGCTGGCTCTGCTGGAGAGTCCCCTGCCCTGCTGTGAACTGTCACTGGGAACCAGGTGATGGAGGCTGGGGACATGGGAGGAATCTGATGAGACCCAAGTGAGCAGGTTAACCATGAGCAATGTGCCCTGTGGCCAAGAAGGTTGATGGTACCTGGGCTGTGTGAGTAGGAGTGTGGCCAGCAGGTCGAGGGAGGTGAATCCTCCCCCTCTGCTCTGCACTCGTGAGGCCCCATCTGAGTGGTGTGTCCAGTTCTGGGCACCCCAGTTTAAGAAGGACAAGGAATTACTGGGGAGAGCCCAGCGGTGGCTACCAAGATGCTGAGGGGTCTAGAGCATTTTTCTTCTGAGGAAAGGCTGAGAGAGCTGGGGCTGTTGAGCTGGAGAAGAGAAGCTGAGAGGGATCTGATCAATGGGATCAATATCTCAGGGTGGGTGTCAGAGGATGGACCAGACTCTGTTCAGTGGTGCCCAGCACCAGGGTGAGGGGCAGCGGGCACAGACTGAAACACAGGAGGCTCCATCTGAACATGAGCAGAAACTTGTTTGCTGGGAGGTGCCAGAGCCTGGCCCAGGCTGCCCAGAGCGGGTGTGGAGTCTCCTTCTCTGAGACATTGAAACCCGCCTGGACCCACCTGTGTGATCTGCTCTGTGACCCTGCGTGAGCAGGGGGGTTGGACTGGGAGATCTCCAGAGGTCTCTTCAGCCCTCACCAGTCTGGGATTCTGTGAAATCCTGTACGGCCTCTTTTGCCCTAACACAGAGCTAGCTCACCCTCCATCTTCCAGTTGAGTGTTTCTTCTGCCTTCTTCAGCTTCAAGTTAATATCCCACAGCTGCTCCTGTATGAGAGGGTATTCGACCTCCAGGACTGTCTTCAGGACCTTGTTGTATCTGTTCACCACCAGCTCCAAGTTGGCCGCCAGCTGCCGGTATGACTCCTTGGAGGAATAGATTTCTGCTGCCGTGGGTGGGATGGCTCCCAGCCGGCTGCCAGACAGGTAGCTCAGCTCCCTCAGCACCGACACCAGCTGCAGAAACAAGGCAGAGAGCTGAATGTGAGACAATCCTCCCCATTCACATGGTAGACACCCTCCCGTCAATTCTGGGGATCTTAGGGGGTTCCTGCTGTTTTATTCACAAAGCAGTACGCTCTGAGAAGGGCCTGGACACCTCCTAGTCCAGACCATCTCCCTCCCACTGATCTTTGCCTCCGATTTGCTTCCCAATCAAAGACATATAGCTCTGTTAACTACCCAGCCAGCAAACCCTGTGCAGCCTCTAAAAGCCATGATGATCTCTGGTCTTCTCAGCTATCCTCATCAATACAGTCTTTCAGCAATACTGTGCCTGCAGGAGGAGGCACAACCAAAAGCATCTTTGAGTTGTGATGGAACGGGATTGAGTGGGTTATTAAACTATAAACCCAAGTAGAAGTGAGTCCCTGCAACAAACGGAGCAGCAAGGTCTTCCAACGCAATATATCACTTCTAAGACAAAAAAAAAAAAAATCTTTGCTCAGTTTAGTGGCTTGTGAGAGGGAAAATGCTCCTGAAACGGCACATTTTGGCTGGGTGACAGAAATTCAGTATATTGTATGGGCAATGGCAGGGGTGAGGAGTATCTACAATACTAAAGTGACTATGTCCACAATGACAAGAAGAGGAAAGAAAGACGGAGCGCAGAAGGGTGAAGGGAGCAGTTTGAGGAGGTGGATGGAAGAGGATGGGATGGGAGGAAGGGAAAAGCAGGGGATTGAGGGAGCAGGAGGCCAAGTGAGATAGAACCAAACTCCCCTCCCTTTTATGCACTGGAATGTCTGAGACATCCCCACCATGGTGTCAAGGATGTCTTACCCTCTCTCCCTCTCCTCCATGGAAGGTGAGCTCTGGAAGATTCTTTAATGTTGAAGGGTTGCAAATACATCCTCCCTTTAGGCAAAATGAGGTGCTCCTATCTGCTCTGAAGGGCATGAAGGGGCTGCTAAGCAGGCACCTGAGGACATGAGGCAGTCCTCAGTACGGAAAGCTGAGAGCAGCGCAGAAGCACTCAGAGACTGGAGCTGAGAACATGCTCAGCACGTCACAGGCTCCAAACCCTGGCACCAGGGTGAAGGGTGGAAAACATCCCCTGGGGCCATTTGCTTCCCACCTTAGCAAGGAGATTCCAAGGAGCTGGACAAATCCTTTGTCTGAGAGCCAAGCTGGAATGAGCTCTGGAACCTCAACACTTTTCTCTAACAGCAGCAAGTCCCAGGGAAAGGGGGAAGTGTTTGATGTTTTCCCAGGCCCCTGAGATTCAGCACCTCCGCAGCAAATGGCATTTCACATTTGAGAGGCCCCAGCTCTCATCAGGCCCCAGCACCTTTGAATCCACCTCTGCACTCTGCTGGCTTGGACCCTGCCTCTGCTTTGGGCAGGGGGATGGTCAGGCCTCCCTGTGCTGGAGAGGGCAGCCCTAGGGAACAGAGACCTACTGGAAGCCTCCTGCACCACAATTAAGGAAATCCAACAGCCACAACACTGAAGTAACAAAACAAACCTTTCCTGGGATTTTTATACCCTTTCAGGAAGCTCAGATTTCAGGTAAACATAACACGAACCCACGTCTGTAGGATGATGCTCCTACGCTCCCCACACCAGCGTCAAACCAACCTGCTCTGGAGATGTTGACACCAGTTAACATCTGGCTACTCACAGACTTTCTGGCTTTAATTACAATCTGCGCTGCTTAACCTGTAATCCTGATATTTTACCAGGAGACAGAGCCCACAAAGGGGATGGTTAATTCATGTCACCCATAACAGATGCTCCAGGGACCTCAGCAGAACAGATCTAGTAGCGATCCCACCAGACTTGCCATGCACGGTGGGGCACAGCTTGGAGACGTGCCCTCCAGCAGACAGGAAAGCTAGTTCTTACCTGGGGATCAAAATTAACTGTGATCAGTTTGGTTTCTGGATCTCGCCGGATAAGCGGTTGAGTAAGGTTGTACTGTGATTTTTCAGAGACTGTCTGGGACCAGTCTGCATAGAGCTTCTCCTGATACCTGCCGAAAAACAAACAAACAAATTAAAACATCCACCACGTAGCTGCCAAGCCCGCACACCAAGACATAGAACCAAATAAAAGCCAAGTCCACTTCTGCGGGCTGAAGAACATCAAGGAATATTTAAAACCCACCCACACCACCTCCATAAAGATCTTGGCTTCAAAGACAAACACCTGAAAACCAGTGACAGCATCAAGTCAGGAAAACAAAGATCCCCCAAGTACCATTCTTAGCAGAGGATTCAAATTTGGGGACAAACATTCAAAAGCTCAGAGCAATCAGTTCAGTTTTAGCATCAAACATTAAGACATTAAGTGAGGTGCAACGAATCCCACTCCCACTTGTGGAATACACACATTACAGCCACGGTAAGTACACTGTGAATGGGCACAAGTGGATTGAGACTTCTGGTCAGCTCAGGTTTTCTACCACAGCATCTCCTACATCCAAAAGAATCTCGTTCCAACATTTCTGCTGGGCTGCACAGCCCCTGTCCCTCCCATGCAAACTTCTCATTTCAAGATATCACAGAAAGACTGTGGTGTGTAGCAAAGGATTCCTCCTCCTCTCTCATCACAAAATTCCTTCTGGCTTAGAAAGAGACATTCTCAGGCCCTGGGCTTGCAAATGTGCTGAAAGGTGGTTTAGAGAAGGAGAAGGAAATGGCCTCAAGTTGCACCAGGGGAGGTTCAGACTGGATATTAGGAAACATTTCTTCCCCAAAGGGCTGTCGGGCATTGGAACAGGCTGCGAGGGCAGTGGTGGAGTCATCATCCCTGGAGGGGTGGACAGACGTGGAGACGAGGTTCTCAGGGACACGGGGCAGTGCCAGGGTTGTGTTAATGGATGGACATGAGGGTCTCTTCCAACCAAAACAATTCTATGATTCTATAAGGTTTGGCTTTTTTTCATATAGTTACAGTCATGCCTGAGCCACCACTTACCTGTCGAGCAGCTGGATCATTTCTTCATACTTCTCTATCACCCTTCTTCCTTCAGCAGAGTCCAAGCAGCTGGTGGCACAACAGACAAGCTCAGCGTTACATTTAGCCCTGTGAGGCTGCAGTCTCTATTTACCCCTTCCCAAAACCACCCACCACCTTGCAGGCAGAGCCTGGCTGGGGATCTTACATTCCAACCCCACCATATCGCCCAAAACCATTTCACTGCACAAAAGCTCTCCAAGCCCCAGTGCGCCCTTTTGCGGGTGTTTGCATGGCAACTGGCAAATGAGAACCACGTCCTGGGGGAAGAACAAGGGCCCAGAGCTGCTGCAGGAACACTGGTCTCCGTAACATACTCAATGCTCCGGTGTTTGCACAGAGCAGGGCAACCTCTGCTCACCAGCCACCACTTTCTGAGGTCAAAGAGGCACAGAAAGAAGCAGAGTGTGGCTCCCGGCAGATGAAGCTCTTGGCGGTGCCCAATTCATGCCCCTCAAACCGAAGAGCAAAGGTGTCCCAGAGTGCGGGAGGCAGAGCCCTGGCCACGCTGCCAGGGCTGTACAGCCCAGGGAACAGCAGGCCAGAGGAATTCTTATCATGCTGTCTTTTCCCCACTGTTTCATCTACAATATCCAAGTTTTCCTCAAGATGGTTGTTGATTTTGGAGGACATATTGACAAAACTTGAATTAACTTAACCAAAAGCTGGAAAAAAGGAGCGCCTGAGCAGTCACCGCTGGGCAAGTGCTGAGAAACCTGCTGGAAGTAAACAAGTCCTCTGAGCAAATCCAAGTAAATCCCAGCAAAACCACTTTTGTTTCTCCTTTTTAATCCTTTTTCCCTTTCAACAGCATCATGTCACCACCGTTGCAGAGCATGTTATTAACTACTCTAAACAGAGGACAGAAAATCAGTGTGAAATGCAGATCTGGGTCCTTCATGGTGGACAAAAATTTGCCATTTAGGTTCAAATCAGACATGATAACTTGGGCTCTGTGCTGGGAACAGCCAAAGAGTTTGTTTCATTGCACCAATGTCTTTGCTGCTGCAGAATAACTGTGCACTTAAAGACACTTAATGGCAAGATACAGTGAGAGAAGGTTACAAACATGGTACAGTGACGGTCAAGTTATTTTGGTCAAGTACATTAAAAAAGTGGATCCATTTACACAGAATCCTGACCAGCACACGTGAAGCCATTCCTGTGAGCTACCAGGTGCAGTCCCTAGAACATCCTCAGTTGTCATAAGTCCAACACTGCCTTGCTTACAGAGCTCTTAAATGTTGTCTCAGGTGGTGCCAGCTGTGAGTATGAGGCCATACTTCCCTGACACCATCCGTTATAACAAGCATTTGGGTGATAAATATACCAGCATTGGTTTCTTTCCTTGATCTTGGGAGATGGCTCCTTTGTTTAACGCTGAGAAAGTTTTCTTCTGCCCAACAAAATGCTCGTCTGCTCCCCAACATGCAAACCCAGCTCCATCGACCCATCTCAGCTGAGTCCAGCCCAGCACTTCTCTGCTATTCACAGTTTGGATGATGCCAGAACCAGGACTTGCAGCTGAGGAGGTCCTGGAGAACATGCTGAGTGGGATTGCAGCAGGAAAGGTTCTGATACCTCTTTCAATTGCAACCCGGGAACTATGTCTGAAAGCTGAATAGCCCACTGTGCCTCTTAATCGCTTCAAAACAAATCCAGTTAATGAGTTTCTTAAAAAAAATAATGATCACAAGGAAGCTGAAAAGCACCAGTGCAACCACTTCACACCTCTTTGACTAAGAATTATTTCAGCTATAACCATGGGATAATGTTCACCACAGAAAGAAAATCAGATTGATTACAGAGAAGATAGCAAGGTGGTCATAAAGCAACTTAGCTGGAACAGACACGCACAGATGTGGGATGTGCCTGAAGTGATCAAACGGCACCTGGATTCGCGCTCGCAGCTCCTGCGCCCAGCGCAGCGCTCCAGCCACCGGCGGCATGTTCTTGTGCACAGGGGGGGATCCTGGGGAGGGCACATTGGAACAGCATTTGACTGAACACTGCACTTGTAACCCCAAAGATGCAACAACAGAACCTCATTTGCAGAAAACTGCTCTGATTTCCCAGCTTCCTTCCTTAAATCCAACATCTGCCACACTGATGTAGGTCTGTGACCAAGGCAAGTGCCTCTGGATCTTGAATAAGGAGCTGAGATCGAACGAGAAGCCCAGACTATGTCCAAACCTGAGCTGATGTGAGGTGTCCCTTGCCTGGGACACATTCCCCGCCCCTCACAAACACTGACATAGGGATTTCTGACCAGGAGTTACTTCTGTCCGCCTTATCTAACAGCCACAGAACAATAACCACAAATTCACAGCAAATGATTCTCTCCATGATTCTCTCCAGTCCAGGACTTGTCTCGTTCCAGTATGATCTTTCTGAGGCAAGTAAATAGGTTATTGTTCAAAATGACACACTTGAATCCTCATAATCTGATAGAAATCCACCCATTCCCCCCTGTGCCAACAGTCACGGGGAATAATAAACTTGGAAAAGGCTGATTAAACCCTTGGTTACAAAGTCCCACTCGCATACTTTGCATTTTAAGCATTGTAAGGGAAACAAAATAAATTCATTCTGAGGAGCACATGAGTGGGTTTGCAGGTCCCATGGGGTGTTGGAGGCAGCACACAAATGTGGAGAGAAACCTCCTGTCACAGCCTCGCTGGGAGAAAAGCTCAGCATGTGTCTCCATTCCCAGTCACATATCATGCATACACATTTGAAAAAGGGTATTTTTACTCCTAACCAATTATTTGCTTTAATACTAAGAACAGAGCTTTCCCAGGCATTTCCATTGCCACTAGGAGCTACAGAGGCTGAAAACATCTGCAATTTGTAAAGTTTTGGGTTCCTTAGAAAAATAAATCATTTCCCCCCCAAATTAATCTCAATCAAACTCCCTGTAAAACCCATGTTACTCAGCACGTTCTACCTACCGAGCTTCAGCTCTGCCTGGATGTGCCGGGAGTAGATCAGCCTGGCGTGGTCCAGGGCCCTGCTGAACATGCTGATGAGGACGGAGTATTTGCCAGCAGCATCTGCAGCGACTGCCGGTCGCTCCAAAAGGCTCCCGAACATGTCCAGCAGCTGTTGGGGTGAACACGCAGGAAAAGAAGAGGGGAAAAATTTACAACCCCGACTCCTGCAGAGAGATCAGCTGGGACCTTCCTCCCCAGCCCAGAGGCTTCAATACTGTCCGCACCGATGGGCACTTTGGAAAAAGGAAATTTGCTCCCTTTGTTACGGGGCCTCTCAGACTTTCTCTGGGGTTGGACCACATTCCAACTGTTGTTCTTCAAATGCTTCAAGATTTTCTATTTTTTTCAAAAAACTTACAAAGATAAACACTGTCACTTGCTAAAGGCTTTTCTACAAATGCTTATATTGATTTTTTTAAAAAAATACCATTTATTATTTCTGCAAGATAGATTAATTGATAAATAAACCAGCTTTGTTTCTAGAAAACCTGTTTCCAAAACTGAAACAGATCCATGTATTAATAATATTAACAAATTGATACTAACAATATCAATTCTCACCAGGAAATCCTAGAAAAAGCATGATTTCCCCCAACTTGCAGAGAGAGACACAAATATATCTCCTGGCATCCAAAAGCTTTGTGAGGGACCCACCAGCCTGAGCATCCCAAACCAAGAGCAGCCCAAAAGCTACAAGTCCCACTGTCCCACCAGCAAACACCAGCCCCATGTGCCTGTGGCTCCAGCACTGCCTGGTCTCCTCAGCGTGATTCTCACCGAGCCGGGTGCCCTGATTTCCCTTCTAGGGAAGAGCAAGGGAGCGATAAACAAACCTTGAAGGCGTGGTCCAAGTTGGAGGCGTCATCAAAAGCCTGGATGAAAATGGTGCCCAGCCGACGGTCCATGTCTTCTACTTTCTGCTGGAAACCAAAGGCATCCTGCTCAAAGTCCTGCACAAAGGCAAAACACAAGCTGTGAGGCTGCAAGATGGCACTAGGAAGGTACCTGTAACTCCTCGATCCAGAGATGCCCTCTCTTATTCACCGTGAACTAAGCCACTCCTCTGGCCAATCTTCAGCCATCGCAACGTGGCAAAGTCCTCACGAAGCTTGAGAACATTTCTGTGCTGTCCCATGGCTGAGATGTTGGCCCTTTCTCTGGGAGGGACCCTTTGGTCCTGAGGGCTTTCCACAGCCCACATGGCACTATCTTCAGCCTACAGGCAAGATGGACTATTTCCACACCCTCTCCCCCACCACTTGGCCTGAAGACCACACCATCATCCAGAAAACCCACGGATGCACCTGCTGAGTCCCAAATCCAACCTACTTTCAAGTCAAAACAAGCCTGTGGTTCCATGGTGAGCTGGTTGTGAGTGAGGCAGTTTCAAAACACTCGCACAGGTTGCCCAGAGAGGCTGTGGAGTCTCCACACTTGGACATAGGTCATCTTGGAGATATTTCACCTGACCAGTCACAGTCCTGCTCTAGCTGAGCCTGCTTTGAGCAGGGAAGGTGGACTGGGTGATCTCCAGAGGTCCTTTTCAAACTCAACAGTACTGGGTTTCTGTAATTTCCATCATCTTCTTGCACTGCTTTTCTTGCTTCAATTGTAATAAATCCTTTGAACTTCAAGAGTAACATCTATATTTGTTTTCCTACACGTAAAAGAGTCCAAATCAAAGACTGAACTTGACAGTCCGTGACAGTCCTTCTGTTCTAGCTTGGACAAAACCACTAAAAATGAGGTCATGTGTCTCTTTTCCAAAGGACAAAGTGCAAGGAAATAGCTTTTACTATTGCTACTGCTGAGCTCCAGCAGATCCAGATGCCATGTTTTAGCTAAAAAAAACGGCTCCAGCAGTGGCAGAGGGTGCAAAACTAGAGCACTGAAAGAACAAACATGACTCAGAGTCACACAAATGGCCATGGGGTCACCAAACCCAAGCCACCTCCTGCAGAGCCACTGTCACCTCTCCTCTGTGCCTGCCCTGCTGAAGGAGGGGTGCTATGGAGCAAGCAGCTTTCCAGCAAGAAACACTGGGGACGTGCCACCCCCTGCAGAGATGTACTGGGAGCTGCAGGAAGCAAAGCACGAGCCACCCATCCCCACACCAGGCAGGTCCCAGAGGGCTGGGAATATTCCTTTAATTAAAGCACTACTGATAATAAAATAGAGCATCCTTGAATTCTGAGAGCCCCAGATGCCATGTGTTCATCTAGGCAGGAGCGAACACATCCCAGAGATGATCTGAGTTGGCCCTCATCAGGCAAACTACCTTGTTTTTCCAAAACTAAGACAGAGTCTTATATTAATTTTTGCTGCAAAAGATGCTTACTTTTTTACATGTATAGCTGCCTGGACCCTATTTAAATTGACTTTTTTATGAACTGTAACTAGGGCTAATTTTTTGAATAGGGTTCATATTTCAAGCATCCTGAAAAATCATGCTATAGCTTGTTTTTGGGGTAGGTCTTATTTTTGGGGAAACATGGTAAATACCAAGAGCAGGAAAGCAAAGAGATGTGGGTGTTGGTATAGCTCTTATACCTCAGCAAGCACCATGTACAGCAAAAGCTTGTGCATAACTCATGGAAATCCCAGTTTCCCAGCTGCACTGATCTAAGGTGCTGATCTAGCAAGATATGTTAGATATAGACGTGCAAGAAGTCCCAAATCTCTGCAGGAAAGGCCAGCGGCTCCCTGTTCCCTCCAGTACCAGATCAGATCATAACGAAAGGAGGAAAGAGCTGGGAAGAAGATAGCAGGAAACTGCTGCTTTGGAAACATGCACATGTTCCTGATGTTCCCGCAAACTGGTCCCACCTACCGTGTTGGTCAGGTCAAGACAGTCATAGGTTCGCTCTGAAAACACCTTGTATGCCTCCTGGAATTCCTCATACATGTCCAGGACCTGCTGGCCCAGGGTCTTCCCTTTAATCCCACTGAATTCAAATTTCTCCAGCTTCATCAAGTCCAAGGAAGTTGCCAGGAGATCCTTCAAAGTCAACGGAGGGAGACACAGGTCATGATGTTGACAAAAGAAGATGACAACAGTTGTCACGACAGAGTTGCACTTGCTGAGGGACCTTCCCAAGCACAGCGCTGGTGCTCAGGCTGGGTGGCAGGGATGGGAAGGGGGGAGCCTGATCTGCCTGTCCTGAGCATCAGTGGCTGCTCATAACACGTCCCTGCCCAGTGAGACCTGCTGCAGCCACTAGAAATACCATGACAACTGTAAAATCGCTTTTAAGTGTATTTAAAGGACAGATCCAAAGCAGGATATGAGACTCTTATATGTCATCCAGCATAGCTAAGAATCCCAATTTTATAGGTATTAACCAAGGACAGATTTCTAATATTTACAGGTACCCAAACTGTCCAAAGCTCCTGCGCAGTCAAACCTCCACGTGTCCAAGTGGGTGTTGCAGCACCTGCCCCGCTGGCCCTCTCTGCTGAGGTGGCACACGGGTCCTTCCCTTCCCTTCCCTTCCCATCCTCTGCAGCCTGGCAGTGTCACCTCTTGGGAAAATGTCCCGCTCCCCCAGTGGTGGTGGCAGCACTGGGCAGCTCTGCTGCCATCCCACCTCATCTGTCTCCCTAGGTAGGGCCAAGTAAGGGCTGGTTGAACATCCATTGTCTCAGAGGACCAGGAGAAATGTGCACAGGAATGTACTGGTGGCCACTCTCTGCTTGCACTTGTCCTGGGGCCACCCGAGCAGGGCAGCAGGTTTTACCACAGACACGTAATATGAAACAGTGCAACGAACCGAAGGAAAGGGATCCTTCCCTCTTCACGTGCTCATGGGCTACCCATGCACCAGTGTAACTGCAGCTTTTATGAAAATTCGAAAACAAATGCACATATGCATTCATATTCACTTCGACACACCAGCACATCCGCTTGAACAAATACCTAGTAAGGCAAAAAAATAATGTGGAAATACCAGTTGTCCCTTGCTTTGTCTTGCAAGGTTGCTTGAAATGAAGTGATGAGGGGAAATTGAGACGGAGAGAGATGCAGCAGTTTTCCTCATTAACAGGCTGGTGTGCACTATGCTTTTAATTATTGTTTTACAGCTCACTCCGCAGGCTCTCCCTCTGACTCCAGATACTGCAGCTTCTACTGTCCCTGGAGTGTGGGACAGCCACGGAAGGAGGAAACAGACACTGGTCAAAACGCACAGTGCCCCAGCTCAAAACCTCCCCACTGGCTTTTGTCTGCAGCCCATATCCACAGTGTGCCCATGGCATCCATGGAATCCCAGCAGTCAGTGCCCCAGAGCCTTTACAGGGTCCCAGTAAACCTGTCACCAACACTGTCCTCATGATAACCTGCAGTTATTCCTGTGTCTATTTATATTCCTCTCTACACTGACCAGCATAATTTGGTTTATTTCACATCAAACCCTACTGGAAACCATCATTATGAATACTTTTAAAATAGGCACCAGTCATGACAGTTTTCAACATAGTTAATTAAGGAACACATAAAAGTATATGGCACATTTAAAGCAGTAAAACTGCAAACACCAGCAACCTGTACACTGGCCATCCAACCCTACACACTGAGAACGCAGCAACAATCAACAAAGAAATTCATTTGGGATGTGTGTGGAGAGCAGATGAATGTGTGTGGTTAGCCACGTGAGAGATAACAGGTACATGCAAGGTCTGTACAAGAGGTACATACAGTATCTGTATAAGAGGTATATACAGTGTCTGTATAACAGGTACATATGGTGTCTGTATGTCTGTGGTCTCCAGACACAGCCATGTGGTAAGGAGAGCATAGGGAGCTCCCACATTCACACTCAGACCTGCTCTCTGCAGAACATCTCCTGTGGCTCAAGGAGCCCTTGGCCACACTGGGAGCTCAGGGATGACACCCCAATGTCCCTGCCTCAGGTGACAGATCTGGCAAACAGGGACACCCCTGAGCCACAGCACCCCAGTTTGATGGACTATGAGGATGCGAAGGGACAACCTGGTGAGGAACGTGTCCCTGCTCCTCCCCAGGCCCACGTGGCACAGCCAAGGGGATCCTGCCATCTGGCCTCTCCAAGACAGGCAGGACCCAGCTCTAGGGTGTCATAGAATCATAGAACCATTTCAGTTGCAAGAGACCCTTAAGATCATTGAGTCCAACCATAACCTAAATCTGTCTCTGATGGCACCAGGAGACCTGGGAGATTACATTGCTTTATTTACAGCTGTGCAAACCACACCTCCAGTAATCCTCCTTTTCTTGCCCCAACAGGAGCAAGGAGTCCAACGGGACTCCTGAGAGCAAAAAACACACCTATCAACCTGACCAGCTTACATATGCACTGAGCAGGACATAGTAAAACACAGTCTTAGACTCGCTGTAACAGGAGACCTAACAGCAAAAGAGTGGCCCCATTCCCTGGTATCAGGTGAAGCTATAGAAAGGAAAGATGCCAGCAAGTGATCTCCTGGCTACAGAGTTCTCCTGACGGTTTGCAATGTTTTTCAAGACCAGAGTCTCACCTCCACCATCTCCAGTCTCTTCAGGAAGGTGTCCAGCCTCGCAAACACCATCGTGGAGCTGAAGTCCCACTCCCTCACTTCTTGGCCTGGTTCATAATACATGTGCAGTTTTTCCCTTCTCTCCTCAAATGCCTCTTTGAACATGTTCAGGATACCGAGCACCATTCGCACCTTGCCCAGGCTCTCCTCCATGTCCCCTTTCAGAAGGTCTTCTGGAGACAGGTACACCAGGGCCTGGAAGAGCAAAATCACACCTGAGAGGTCACTTCTGCCATCATGGAAAACAAGGACTTCTTGTGTTGAACACATTTGAACCTGTTTATTAAGTTAAATGTTGCCTAAAGAATCACTTTTCCAGGGAAGGACAATAGGAAGAAGGGGAGAGGGGACACAGGGGACTGCAAACACAGGCATCACAGCCACAGACCTGCTCAATGAGAAGGTTGCAGATCTCCTGGAGCAGCACCACTATCCGCACGGGCATGTTGTAGTGCTTGGAGGTGACCCAGATCAAACACACCACGTGGAGCAGGGGGAGCAGGAAAGGCTTCACCTCGCTGAACTCAACCCTCTCTACGTCTTCCAAGCGGCGCTTGAGGGGTGTCAGGTGCAGGTGAACGTCCTGAGCTTCAGTCAAAGCTGTGTTGAGAGACGTGAGAAGCGGTAAGAACCACCCAGCTGCGGTGTGCTGGGTTCCCAGCTAGGTGCTGGCCTCACCACATGGAAAAGTGCCTGGGAAAAGAAACTGTCCTGACAAGCACTGAGCACCCTCAGCCACCTGTGTGCTGCAGGTCACTCACTCGTGAACATCACTCACCTGCGGCAGTAACCAGAACAGAAATAAGCTGATGTGATGGCAGGGGACAGGGAGCTGGGACAGGGCTTCGTGGAGAGCCTGAGTCCACAACTGCTAAAAAGTCACACGGAATTTGCCCAACAGCACCAAAAATACAGTGCTGCCATGGCTGTGAGCCATGGCCTTGCTGTACAGCACGACAGGCTGTACAGCCTTGGCCTGAGCCCTTTTTAGCTCAGTTTTGGCTCAAGCAACTCCTTGTCCAGTGGGCAGATGACGACGGCCCCACTAGTCCTGACTGTAATAGAAAACCTGTCAACAGTAAAGCAACTGATGTCTGACTCGTCGAAAGCTTTAGCTTAGCTCTGTACAGCTGTGTGGTTTTACCCTGAAGAATTACCCCAGAGCGCAAGCATTAATAAAACCAGATCGTTGTGCAATTAAACCTGTGGACCAACAAGAAGTGACAGAAGTGCTTGAATGCATGCAAAAATAACCCCTAAGGCCCAAGACCAAGGAAGAAGAGACTCCCACTATCAGCATCACCCTCCCAGCAAATCCACCAACAGCAGCCACACCAGTACAATGCCAGGGAAAGGGACAGAGACTTAAAAGCAGGTGCACACAAATCTGAACTGCGCTGTAATGGAAATTAACAATTATAGTCCAAATTATCCAATTAGGGTTAGTATCGCTGTAGCCGGATTAAAACCAAATATTTGTTGTATTTTGATTAAACCCTTAAAGTATTAATTAGTTTAACAATGAACCCTTGGCTCCTTATATAAGGGGTGTTTCTCCAGCCCATTTAAACTGCACAATGCAGAGTGTGACACAGATCCTTAAGAGATTCAATGTTTGCACGTGAAGTGGTGAAGAACAGTGTTTTCTGCCAGCACGTGCACAGCTAACACAGTCTAGATGGTTTCATTGTGCCAGAGAGCAGCTGGGTTGGACATGGATGTCCAGCTGTGTTGGTCTGCAGGGACAGACCAGCAGGACTACACTGTTTTTCACTACAGACAGGGATTTGCAATATTTCCTTGGGCTGCGCTCAACTCCCCTAAGCAAAGCAAAGCAAGGAAATTCGGGCTGCAGTGGCCAAAGCCTGAGAAGCAGCGCTCTAACAAAGCAGTCTTAGGTACAAGATCTGTCCTCTTAGTCTGAACTCCCATTCCTGCATAATAACACCAGAGGAGCTGGTGGAAGTTGAGGTGAGTCCTGTTAGAGTAATGCAAACACTTTATTACAGCAGAATAAATTCCCAAACCCATTCACCCTGAACTTGGGCAAGAGTCTGGCTCAACAGACCAGCGATGGAGCTTGTCCCAGCCTGGAAACAAAAGCCTAGACTCAAGCACAAGCAGCCCAGTCTCAATTCACAAACTAGAAAGATTTGGCTTGAAATCAGTCACACCAGGCCATGAAGAAAGGCCAGAAGCCAGCACTGTGGTAAAGTTGCCCCAGCATCTCACCTGCCTCAACATCCATTAGCATGGTTTTGAAGGCTGGGATGTAGCTGCTCTCAACTCTCTCCAGCAGCTCCATCATGTTCCTGACCTTCCTCGTTGTCAGCTGGTTGTAAATGCATTCCAGGTCATCACACCTACAGCAACCGAGACACAGAATCACAGAATCAGTTGGTTGGAAGAGACCCTCAAGATCATCGAGTCCAACCATAACCTAACCCCTGGCACTGCCCCATGTCCCTGAGAATGTCATCTCTGTGACTGTTCAACCCCTCCAGGAATGGTGACTCCACCACTGCCCTGGGCAGCCTGTTCCAATGCTTCACAACCCCTTCTGGGAAGAAATGTTTCCTAATATCCAACCTCAGCCACCCCTGGCGCAACTTGAGGCCGTTTCCTCTCATCCTGGCGCTTGTTCCTGGGGAGCAGAGCCCGACCCCCCCTGGCTCCAAGCTCCTTTCAGGCAGTTCAGAGATCAGAAGGTCTCCCCTCAGCTCCTGTTCTCCAGCTGAACCCCCCAGGTCCCTCAGCCGCTCCCATCACACTTGTGCTCCAGCCCCTCACCAGCTCTATTCCCTTCTCTCAACTCACTCCACTACCTCAAGGTCTTTCTTGGCCTGAGGGGCCCAAAACTGATTTGAGGTTTGGCTTCCCCAGCGCTGAGTACAGTGGGACAGTCATTGCCCTGGGCCTGCTGGCCACACTGTTCTTGATGCACACCAGGATGCTGGTGGCCATGTTACCCACCTACACTGGGCCATCAGCTGTCCCCCAACATCATCTGTTTCCCCTGGGCCTGATTCAGGGCTTCCTCCAGCTACACATGGACTGTGGAAATGGGAGAAAGCTGCATGAGGCACAGACAAACCCTACAGGACAGAAAGTGCTGAGTTCAGCATGACAGCAGCTCTGCTACTGACAGAACATCGCTGAAAAAAAGCCATCGTGTTTCTGCAGGCATTAGCAACAGCTCTCCAGCCAGCAGGGCTTTGCCCCGAGTCAGCCTGAACCAGTACAGCACAAAGGTTTTCAAAGGGCAGGAGGAAATACCACTCCCAGGCTCCTGAGCATCTAAAGCCCCTCTGGCCCTGACAGATGAACAGCAGCCAGCTGAGATGCACCATTTCCAGACAGCCCCCAGCAGGTGTCCATCAGCAATTACTCCTGTGGATGGCTCCTAGTGAACAGTGACGAAAGAGTGCCCAGAGCGGGTGTGGAGTCTCCTTCTCTGAGACATTCGAACCCGCGTGGACCCACCTGTGTGATCTGCTCTGTGACCCTGCGTGAGCAGGGCTTGGACTGGGGGATCTGCAGAGGGCCCTTCAGCCCAACCAGCCTGGGATCCTGTAAAGGGCATTTCTGAAAAAAGTCCCTTGAGGTGTAGCCCCTGTGGTGGGGCTAAGTTAAAACACAGCCAGCTGCCCAGTGACCTCCCAGGCACTTTGCAGATCATGATGATTTTCTGTGCGGGAGCAACTTTCCTTAGTTGAAGCCTACATGAACCCCAAGTGGCCTGTTCTTCTCAACTCATGGAATTAGCAGCCCCACCACCAGCACTCTCCCTCTACACAAAACCAGCACCACAGGGCACCATGCACTGGCCAGGCTGCTCTGGGTACCTGTTCTTCCAGAACTCCAGCTCCACCTTCGGGTTCGGATTGCTGCCTTGCAGGAGAGGCTCTGAAGACTCTTTCTTCAGTGCCTCCTGGATCTGGTGGCTCCAGTCTATGATGGCCGACTCCATGGCATACACCAGAGATTTATCTATCCGTTCCATGCTGTAGTAAACAGAGTACGTGATTAACTTTGTTGATGTGCATTGCTCAGTTGGATCTACTTCCAATGGCCGTGTGGGCAGCTGGATTTTACAGGGTTTCACATTTCAAAACCACAAAACAATCAAACCCCATAAGATTTTGTCACTGGTTTAATATAGGAATTACACTCTGGAGAAAATGGCTGAATGTCTGCAGCAGTGTGGGCAACAACACTGTTCATAAAGTGAATGGTGGAAATGAAGAGCCAGTCGCCACCTCTCTGCACAGCCAGTCATTGTCACATCAGATCCATTCAGGTTCAGGATCTGACCTGGAGACTCACACATCCAGCAAGATTCTCTCTCCCCATACCATTCTCCCTCAAAATATTCTACATCCCTGCAGTCATTAACTCACTTAATTCAGCAAGAAACACCACCAAGTGGGCTGGGAAGCTGAGGACAGGTCACCCCACTGCCTTGGAAGCAGTAACTTCTCACAAAATCCCACCCGCACCACGTCCTGTCTGAGGAGTGATTCATTCCACTGCACCCACACATCTCCTGGGGTTCCACAGGGGCACGCACGCAGCCCAGACACGATGACAACTTGATGTACAAACGCATCTGCTTCTCTGGACCTTCCAGAACCTGTTATTTTGGGGTGGTACTCACGATTTCTCATTTTCCAGATCAATGTCCTCAATTCCCTCTGAGCCAGCTGGGAGAGGCAGCAAGGTCTTGCCGTCTACTTGGCCAACAACTGTGAAAATGGTACTTTTGAGGTTGTGGACATGACGCACGATGTCTTGTGACACCACTTGTGGCCAGCCCTGATGGTTCTTCTTGTTCGTTAGGATGGGCACGATCACCTACAGTGGGAGTCACGGAAGACCAATGGAGAAAAAAGTGCAGCAGGAGACGGACGGGCCACCAGGCTCTGAGGTCTGTGCTTGGCCAAGCCTGGAGACCCATATTCATTGCTGTCTCAAGCAGTTCCCATGTGAAATAGAGGCAGCTGATGATGAATGGGCATCTCTACAGGCCCACTTTATACAGCAGAACACCCTTTTCCCCAAATCCAAGCAGCCAAGGAGGGTGGAAGCCAGTAGGCAAAGTGAGCAGCCCCATCCCCAGGCTCTCCCAGCCTTTCAAGCCCGCAACTGGAGATGGCCCCATGGGCTGCTGTCCCTTGCCCTCACAACTGTCCCCGGTGCTTGGTCCCCATGTCCCTGCCCATGGGCACAGCCGTCAGGCTGCCCTTTGAGCCTGCCAGGGCTGGGCTGAGCTCAGTGTGCTGCAAGGGAAGGTCTGCTGGTACCCCCTGGGATACACTGGTGGTGAGGGTCCCCCAGGTCCCAGCTGCAGCCCACCAAACAGGAGCTTTGCCTTTATCAGCACTTTTACTGACCCGGCAGCATGGGGTTGTGGGGCTGGTCGGGGTTTGCCCAGATTTGAGCTGCTTTTGGCTTGTTTGAGCTGTGACAGCAACACCGTGTCTGTCACCTATCCTGGCTGGCTCTGCACTGGGACCAGCCTGTGGCAACAGCCTAACAAAGCCAGGTTGTCCCTAGTGACAAACAACAGCCCTTTGTGTTACTGGACTCAGGGTGGGGGTAGGGGAGGGGGGGGAGGTGACTAAAGGCATAAAAATAGCTGCAAATGGACATAAAATTGAAACGGAATAAAGCAGCTCAGCACCTCCATGGTGCTGTCCCAGGATGCTGAAGACTCTTTGGAACTGTGGCTGGCTCTGTAGACCCGAAGAAGACCCGACCAGCCACCTTCGTGCCCAGGGAGCTGTGGGAAGGGGGAGCACAACCCCAGGGAACACACGGGCAGGTGCTGACGAGTTCACCTTCAGCAGTTTTAGCTGCATTATTAGCAAGATGTGTCTCTATTACTTAAAGCATGTGGACTGCTAATGCCAGTGATGTTGTAACCAGGCAAATGATAGCCGTTCATTTTCTTTCTGACTGTTACAATGATAACTGGACTCAGGATGAAGCCCCAGCCCACAGAGCAGGTGTGTTCCCTTCGGCACCGCAGGAGTGAAGCAACAAGTGGACAAGGTCACCAGCTGTGACCCCTCACTGAATAAAGACAAAGTGTGGGCAGAGGAACACACGACCCCAACCCCAGGAAATTCAAGACCTTTTTCACCTTCACGCAGACCCACCCCATCTGCCTGACCCAGCACCACCGCTGCTTTTGCCTTCAAGTGAAGCTTGAGAGGAAAATAGGATGAAAACCAGGCACAATCTGCTCCCTGCAGAAATACTGCATGTCTGCACAGGGGAGAGCAAAGCCTGCAAACACGCAGCTGGGACGCACAATCCCGGCTCCCAAAGGCATTCAGAAAACAGGATTTAACAGGATCTGCCAAAGTGTTCCTACCCCACCATCTACCCATAGCAGACGGTGCTTGCAATGCTATTGGCCAGCCGTGATGCAAAACCACTGTTTGTGCAGACTTCGCAAGACCACGGGGCTCATCAAAACAAAAGCTCCCCGTATAAATAATGTGTTTTCTCACAAAACCAGGATAACCAGTCTGGCAGCCTGCTCTTGGGAATCCAATCTATCAGTCACCATCTTAATATACCAAACATCATGATCAGAGCTTCTCAAATCCAGCAGCTCCTCTGCTTTCCCATTACAGCCTCATTCCTGAGACTTCTCCAGGTGAGGAGCCATCAGGAATAAACCGAAACAACATTGTCTAGTTCAGGCTAATAACACAGCAAAGCAAAAGCACTCGAACCTCTTGACGATCTCTTTAAGAAAACATCAGCCCACCTGAGATAACCCGACACTGAGCTACAGGAGGCTCCTGAACATCACAAAACACTTTTTCACTATGAGAGTAATCGAGCACTGGCCCAGGTTGCTCAAAGAGGTTGTGAAGTCTCCATCCTTAGAGATAATGAAGAGCTACCTGGACATGGCCCTGGGCAACTGGCTCTGGATGGCCCTGCTTGAGCAGGGGTTTGGAGTAGGTGACCTGCAGATGTCCCCTCCAGCACCTGTGGGTACATCAGTCCCACAAGGACCCCACTGATAGACAGAGCTGATGTGGATCAGCATTCAGGTGGTTTATATGAGTTCTAAAGCCGTCCACGGTACTGCAAAGGGCAGAGTTAAGGGTACAAGTGCATCAGCAGAGAAGGGAGGGAGGCCAAGGAGCCTGTCTGTAGGAGGGGACACCTTCCCCGCTGCCATGTGCGAGGGGCACCCGGTACTCATGGGTGCCAGGGCTCCCTCTGCACCTCCGGGGCTGCCCAGGCCTCACAGGATCCCAGCCTGGTTAGGTTGAAGGGATCTCTGCAGATCCCCCAGTCCAAGCCCTGCTCACGCAGGGTCACAGAGCAGATCACACAGGTGGGTCCAGGCGGGTTTCAATGTCTCAGAGAAGGAGACTCCACACCCGCCCTGGGCAGCCTGGGCCAGGCTCTGCCATCTCCCAGCAAACAAATTTCTCCTCATGTTGAGCCTGCCCCCGTGGCCCCTCATCCTCACCTCCTCCACGAGGGCGGCAAAGTGCCGCAGGGCATCGGCGGGCAGGTCCCCGCAGAGCAGCTCCCCGGGGCCGGCGCCGGGGGCCCGCAGGAAGAACAGCCCCTTGCGGCGGGCGGCGGGGGGCGGCGGGGGCGGCCCCAGCTCCAGCTCCCCGGCCGGGCCCCGCCAGAGCAGCAGCGCCGGCCCCGCCGGCCCCGCCAGGAAGCTCCGCAGCAGCGGCCCCGCCGCCTCCCCGCCTGCCCAGCGCTCCCAGCGCTCCGCCGGCACCCCCAGCCCCCGCGCCGCGCACCGGCACAGCCGCTCGGCGCCGGGCACCGGCTCCACCGCCTGCTCCATCCGGCCGGCACCGGCGGGTGTTGGCGGGGAAGAGCCGCGTTGCCCGGGGGAAGGGACACTGCGAGGAGCCGGGGGCGGGCCGGGGCGGGACCCAGCTCGCCTGGGAGACGCAGCTGCCCCGGGCAACCACGGGTATCAACACAAGCTGGGGATGGAGGGCCTGAGAGCAGCCCTGCGAAGGACTTGGGGGTGCTGGGGGATGCTCCCTCTGGGGGGGGTCTGGATACCACTGGATCCACCTGGGCACCCCCAAAGTGGCTTTTTAGCACTTATTTTTCTCCTGAAAAAGCAAACACAGTGGGGCTTTCTCCCACCTGGTTTGGCCTTTAGGAAGGGAAGAGCAGAAGAAGGGGCCTTGGGGACTAGAACCACTACGCAAACATTTGATTAGGGAGACAGGAGCTAGAGATTTGTCTGTCACTGTGGAAGAGGTGACAGCGGTGTGATCTTTGCCTCCAGACTAATCCCAAAAATATGCCCAAGCTAGAAATGGGTCAAATGGGGAAAGGGAATGGGCCTGGACCACAATGGCAAACTGATTGTTCAGAACTCCCAGGAAAAGGGGGGTACCGATATTTGTTGGTATTAACTGATGTTTTTTCAGGTTGGCCAGAAGCGTTCCCTACCAGGACAGCAAAAGCTTAGGAGGTGACTACAACACTGATACACAAAATAATACCAAGGCTTGGAGGCCCAGCTGTTAGATCCTCTGATTGAGGGCCACATTTTACTGACGAGTATGTGAAGTCTTTTGCAGAAAACTTTGAAACCATAACAGGAAGGTCCATTTCAAGACCCCCTGACTGCTACCAATATCAGAGAACAGAATGCCTGGATTCGCCATTCTAGAGTGAAGAAAGCCTGCGAAACACCACGGAGGGTAACCCGGGCGCAACCTGGAAAACTCTGTTTTTCACAGTCACCTTTTGGTCCTTCTGGGGGACCAGCCTGGGTGGTGCTTCCCGCATTGGGAAGAAGAAACCCAAAAGAACAAACAAGTAGAATTTTTGGTAGATATGGGGGCAACACTAATGAAAACCTGGACAGAAGAAACTTCAACCCCATGACGGGAGGGGCCTTTTTCTTGTTTTGTTAACTACAGAACCAGCCGCTGCCCCCACCCTGAAGCACACAGGCTGTTGTCCCACACTGCCAGCACCACCCCCCTTCTTTTAGCAGGATCATTTTATCTGAGCATGGCAGTGGCCCTAAAGGCACTTGCTTTGATAGAGCTGTCCAATAAGGTGTTGAACAAGTCCTCGCAGACACGCAATGATGTAGCACGCTATAGAAATCAGTGCTTCTGTTACTTCGATTAAAGAAGTAATTTCTCTCAATATTCCAAACCAAGATTCTAACAATCCCATGAGTGGACTATCTACACCTGAATTCTCAGCCAATTCTTCTGCTGAAGCTGTGGTTAGACATATATCACCTTTTTCTGCCAACATCCTATCTGGGACCATGTTATTTTCCCATGCCATTCTACTAGTAGCATCTAATTGCTTGGTGATTCATTTAACTGCTTGTCTAGTATAACTTATAAATAAATGTTATTTATCCCGTCTACATTCTTGTTTGTAGTTACCTACCAAAACAAAAAGGACTCAGAACCCGCAGCTAACTTGACTTCTTGCTTTGTGTTCCTTGGGGACTCCTCTGGGGACCCCAATCTAATTGAAATAAACCCTGTCATCAGAGGAAAGCCCTCAACTCCTTTTTCTGTTGCCCTGATGGATCACAGTGTTCAAATGCCAGGGTAAAAGGAATTTCCAATTGTACGACGTCACAGGTACCTTCCCAGTGGGGGATAAAATGGAATGAAGTGTCATCTTCCCACAGTACCACCAAAGATCCACTCAAGAAGCATTTGAGGACATATGAGGACCAACTTCCCGTGTCTCTGCACACCTACTCATGTTCCTAGGAACTTGGTATCATTCCTGCCGCGTCGTGAGAGACAGGCAGTATGATTTCCAATTATTCCTGAAAATGCCAGGGGGATTTTGATATTTTTCCCTGCAAAGCTGGAAACAGTAGGGAGAGAGTATGACACGACTTATTTCTCCATGCCGTAGAGTCTTGGCATAAGGCTAAGACGCACTCCATCCCCTGTCAATCTTCGCTCCACCCCAGAGGGAAGGGTACCACTTGGGCCACAGGCCTTCCTGCTGCACAGGCATAGCAATTGCTCGTTTAGGCTTTGCACCATATATTTGATCCATTCTACCCAGGCATTTGTACCTCCATATATGTTGAACCTTCCCAGGGCATCTTTTCTACTAATGTCTATTTGTGATCCATAAACCCCACTTACTGAATCATCTGCTCTCTGCCTTGCAATTAGCAAAGGGCTGCACTGCAGAGACTCACATCCTGGGAGAGACTGTCCTTTAGATAGGGTCATTTTTCTTTTCAACTCTATAACCGTTCATTGCTCACTGTCCATCCCCTAAACTCTGTGCTCCAAATAACACTGTACCAGGAGGGGCAATGAGAGCACAGCCGGCGGCCTTCCCCGGCCCCAACCACCGCCTGCCCGCCCCAGTCCGCCGCAGCGAGCCCGGCCGCCCATCCCCGCCCAGAGTTCCTCCCCACCCCCCGCCCCGGCCTTTCGCCAGCGAGTTCGCCTCCCCCCCGGGAAGCCGGGGCGTCCCTGCCGGCTCCGTGCCCGGGGTGGACGGGGGTGGACGGCGGGGGGGGGTGGACGGAGGGCGGGGGGGGGTGGACGGGGCGGGGGGGGGGGCACGCGGGCGTCCCGCGGTTTCTCAGCCCCGCTGTCGGAGGCCTAACCCCCTCACCTGCCCGTGCTGCCGCCTCCCGCGCTTCTTCCTCGGTGGCTCGCTCGCTCGGTCCCTCGGCCCGCTGCCCGCCCCGGCCGCGGGCTGAAGAAGAAACCGACCCCGCCAGCGGCTTTGCCTCCCCCCGGGGAGGCACAGAGACACCGCGTCCCCGTCCCCGTCTCCCCGTCCCGGCCCGCCTGCCTCCCTGCCTACCCGCGCGCGGGGTTCCTCGGCCGATCGGCAAGACGCTCCCGCGCTGGCCTCCCCGCGACCGCCCGCCCGACGGGCTTGACTCCGAGTGACTGACCGTTGGGCACCTGGCGGGGGGCAGGGGGCCGGTTGCCGGGCGGCGGGGAGAGCGCGCATGCGCGGCGCGCGCAGTTGCCGACCCCCTCCGGCCCTTCCCGCGGGTGGGCCGGAGGGGGCGGGGGGCAAGGCGAGGGCGGGAGAGACCGCGCTTTGGGGTGCGGGCGGGGGGGGGGGGTGTTTGTGCTCGCCGTGCAGTCTGAGCCGGAAGACGAAGTGAAATTATACGGCGGCGGCGGCGGCAGGTGCGGGTGGGGGGCACGACGACACCACCACGACCCCGCCGCCCCTGCCGAAATAAACCCCCACCAAAAAAAAAAAAAACACCGCCACGAAACCCGCATCCCCACGCCACGCGCGAGCCCCGAAACTCCAGACACGGACTCGCCGAGCGTGTGCACGGATCGCGAGGGTCGAAAATCTCGACTCGTAGAGTCGCGTACACTGTCCCGCAGCCACCCGCGAGAGGCTCGCTCGGTCGCGTCCAGATCCTGTCCCTGCGTAGGACCAACCGCCCCGCCGTTCGGTTCAGTCCTTGCCCGCCGGTCCCACTTACTTAGACTAAGCCTAAAATGCAAAGATCTCTCCATAAGGATGGGTTTTATACTCTACTTCCACAATCTGCTGGCAGTACAAAAGAATAAGCGGCAGATCTACTTAGGCTGAGTCACGGTGCTTTGCTCCTAAGACCATGCATACCATGGGAATATTTCAGCTGCATGTCCCACCCCAACCCCAGAGAGCAAGAGCTCCAGGAACAGGTGGAGAAACAGGGAAGAACACTGCAGTGCTTCTGAGAAATAAAGCAAGGACAGAAAGGCAGACGGGCATGCTGTGGAACCTTCTCCTTACCCGACTGTGCTGCTGCCACTCATGAAATGACACTGTAGAGCAAGTACTTTTAGCACCTTTTTTGTGTTTCACGTTCCAGGAACCCTTCCCCTGGAGGTCCAGCTGCTGAGGTGGAGACTCAGGACCTGGACCCCATGGCTTCGGGGCAGAGGCTCTGATGGAGAGGAGAGGAGATCAGGGGTTGCACTGGGAAATGTGTCTGCACTGCAGGGGATGTGAGAGAGGTTCCTAAATCCTGTCCCCAGCATTTCTGGTAGCAGTTAACTCTTCCTGCCCATGGCTGTGCTGCCTGCAGCTGTGTCTCTGTCCCTGGGTCTGCTCCCTGTCCGTGTCACAGACCCCGTCCCATCCGCTGTGTGCTCAGCTCTGCCCTGCTCACACCTCCTGGCACTGCCCAGGGGCAGCTCTGTGTGTGCAGGGGCTCAGGAGCAGCTCAGACAAGTCCTAACGAGAACTGGGGTCTCAGTGTCTTCTCCAAAGAGAGAAATAAATCCCCATCTCCCACTGCACACCCAGACAACCAAGAGTGGAAAACTGAAAGCACAGACTCCTTCCCTTGCAGCTGTTGCTGTCTTGATGTCCTTGTTCAGAAGGACTCTCTGCCATGTCCGTGGGGTTGATCTGGAGCTCTGAGCAGCCTTGACCCACACAGCACCCTCCAACCCCACAAGGTCCCTGCCTGCCCTGCCTGGTGTCGCTCCTTCCCCCCACAGCTGCTGCCATGGGATCTCCCGGGCAGGCTGAGCGCTGACCCTGGCAGGCGGCGGAGTCCCTGCCCTGGCACAGCCCTGGGGTGCAGGGACCCTGCTCTGCAGGACAGCCCTGGGCACCCCTGGGTGCTCACCCGGCTTCACAGCTGTTCAACACTGCCTGACAAGAGCCCCCTCCTTACAGATCCCACCAGCTGTGCCTGTACCAGTTTTAGGAGATGCCTCCAGGAGCTACAGCTGCATTGCCCTGCACCCAGAGACTTACCATGGCAAGGGCTGCAAAGGTTTCTCCTCCAGTGAGCTCTCAGTCATCCTCCCAGTCCTGACCACCTTTAATCTCTCTCTGCCTTGCTCATCTCCCTGAGATCCCCAGGCAGAGCCCTCAGCCCTGCTGCGTGTGCAGAGGAGCTGCTCCTGGGCAGAGCTGTCTCTCTGCAGCGCTGCCGCTTGCCAGGAGCTCCCTCTGTCCCAGGAGCCCAGCCCAGATCAGCAGCACAGGAGCAGCCCAAGGCGCTTTAATGACCCCTCTGGTGGGTTTGGTGTAGAGTCCATGAACATCAGACCTTGAGGGGAAGAAGAAGAAACTTCTCAAGAAATCAAAGTCAGATTCAAACTCCATAGTTTCTGGTATTGTTAATGGGTCTCACTGAGGGACACTACTGAGCAACGGTCTCCAGGATCTGGTTAGAGTAGAAAACCGGAGGCAGTGATGACAGTTCGGGAAAAGCAAAGTAAAGGTCTCTCTGATGCTGAGTAAACCTGGATGTGTTTCATTAACCAAAGGTCAAGCCCTGACCCCCAGCCCTGGGAAGGCAGATCCTGTCCCTCCCACGTTGCCCAGGGCCCTTCCTGGCCAGTGTGATGTGGGGCTGTGCAAGGCCAAGGGCAGGACTATGGTCCCACACCTCCCAGGTTCCTGGCTGGGGACAAGGAGGGTTTTGGAGCTCATTGACAACGTCTTCCTGACATGGGTGACTCAGGAGTCAGTGAGGTGAGGTGCCCAGCCACTCTCACTCCCAGTTCCAAGACTTAGCCATGTACATCCAGTTGGATGTTACAAATTACTTGACCGTGGAGAAGAAATGGAAAACATCTTCTGTCAGCAACCTTAGGATGTCTCCAGTCAATGAGCAGGTTCCTATGGAGAACTGTAATGACCCTGACACTCACTGGCCAGGAGGTGATCTTGGGCCGACTTCTTAACATGTCTGCCTGGTGGGCCAATAGGGGTGATGTTCACCTGGATCTATTCCTGATCAAGAAGGAAGAGCTGGTGAGGGATGTGAACGTCAGTGTCCACCTTGGCTGTTGTGACCAGGAAACAGTGGGGTCCCAGTCACCAGAGGGGAGGGAGGAAGGCCAGCAGCAGAGCACAGGCTGGTGGGCTCCAGAGAAGGCTTTGACGTACTGGAGGATGGCAGATGAGGTGGTTACGTGGAAGCAGGCCTGAAAGGTGAAGAAGCTCAGGAAACCAGAGCAGCCTTACAGGACAGGCTGCTCCAAGCACAAGAATGATTTCTTTGAGAACCCATGAAAAGAAGCATTTATCTTGTGAGGCTGCTCATCTGAACTGATGGAGCTCCAGGACAAAAAGGCAGCACACAGGAGGTGGAAGCAGGGGAAGCTGCAGAGGAGGAATTCAGAAACCTTGTCCATCGATGTAAAGATGATGCCAAAGCTGATCTGAACTTCATAGCTGCAGGGGAGAATGAAGGCAGCAAGACGAGCTTACACAGTTTCCTTAAAATAAGAGACGTGGGCCTCCTGCTGAACTTTGTAAGAGTACAATCAGACAGGACTGAGGTTCTTCACGGCTTCTTTGCCCCCATCTTCACCAGCAAGGTCTCCTGGGAGTTCATTCCTAAACTCAGGAGTCTGGAGAAAACCCAGCAATGGATGGGGCTCAAGTCAGGGTGACCTGAGGCAACTCAGATACTCAGACACCATTACAGAAAATGAAAACTGAGCATGGAAGGAAATAGAAGAAATTTAGCTTTATTGCTATTTATTATGGAAATGCTCTCTGTTTTACTATTTCTGAAATCTCCCTAATCATCAACAACAGACTTGAAGCCTTTAGGAAAAAGATGCACAGAGCCTTGCCTTGTAAGAGCATTTCAGATGTTAATGAGCCCTCTGCTGCCATGATCCTGAACTGCAGCTACTGAAACAATGAACAAACCTCTCATGAAGTGAAAGGCAGAAGCAAACCCCAGGTTTCTGAGGGTGTTTGGGACCCCACGAAGGGCCATCACTGACACAGCTGTGAAGGAAACAACCAGTGCAGGTCCCTGTCCCTGGAGACCGGTGAAGGAAAGACTTGGAGACACTGGTTACAGGTGGTGAGGGCCGTGTGGAGGTGGCTCTGATGCCATGTGAGCCCTTGATGCTGGTTCATCACCAGAATGGCTGAGCCCTGACCCCTGGGACCTGGTAGATTTTTCTCCAGTGTTTTCCAAGGCTTTTCCTGTGGTCAGTGTGAGTGTTTTGTGTTTTGGGGTGGGTTTTCTGTGCTGTTGTTTTAAGTGCAAGGCTCTGGTTTTCTGTGGAGCTGCAAATGCCTGTGAGTTCCTCACAACTCATCCAGCTTCTTTCATACACCTGGCAATGGTCACCAATCACCTCAATGTCCCAGTCCCAAACTTGCTTGAATCCTCTATTTGGATCCATACCCATCACTCCAGGAGGTTCATGGATCCACCAGGCTCATGGATGATTCCTGAGGCCCATCCAAGTGTGGGCAGTGTAAGAGAGGAGCAGAGCAGGGTCAGCTCATGGGCCATGGCTGAGCACAAACACCCCAGCAGCAGCCATTCCCCATCTCCCAGGCACAGCCATGCCCACAGCATGCAAATGGCACTGCCATACATAATTAGCCCAAGAGAGGCCTTTCTTCCTTCCACATTCCCAGGAAAATCTTCCTCCCATTCCTCCTCCACCTGCAGACATCAACTGCTTTCCCTTTCTGGGCTCAGACATGGCTGGAAGGGTTCACTAAAGCCATCAGCCATCTCATTGCTTCTCCCTGACAGGCCCTGACCCTCTCCCACACCTACACATGGCCAAGCACGGCTGCTCAGGCCTCCCGCTCTTCAGAAGAGGCCTCGAGCTTCTTGGTTCTTCATGGTGCTTGTTATGAACCTCCTCTCTCTCTCCAGAGTTCATGGTGAGCTTTCTTGTCCATAACAGCCCCTTTATGGCCATGTCTTACTAAATGGTTGTCTTTGTATGACCATTTGTGCAGAAAGGGCAGTCACAGGACAGCACCCAATGTGTCAAAACTGATGCCGAGTGAAATGCCGTAAAGCCCTGATGAGTTCCCCCTGTGTCTGTGTCTCTCCTGGAAGGAGTCTGTCCCGAGAAGGGGACCCAGCTCCTGCCACTCTCTGCAGAGGCACATGAGCAGTGTCCGTGCACCTGGGGACACAAAGGTGACGTTTGCCAGACCACCCTGCATCTGAACCCCTTAGATGTGTGCTTGTGGATGAGGTACGAAGCCTTATAGTGCAAATACCTATTTAGGTATCATTGCCAGAGGGACTACCACTGATGCAGAGTGCTATTTTACAGATATTTAAATATTAGCCTGGTAAACTTTCATTTTTCTTTAAAAACTGACATTCCTAGACAAATACACAAACACTTGAAGGATGCCTTTTAACATGATTGTCCACAGAAGGCCCACCAGCTTTGCATCTCAGGAAGTGGGATGCCAGAGTTCAATGGCAGGATGGTTTGGGCTCTGTGCTGGGATCTGGAAACTGAAACGCGCTCCCATCTCCCACCCCCTGCCCTCCTCAGTGGGGCTGTGAGACATTCTGCCAGCAGGAAACACAGGTCAACCAGGAGTGGTGGTGGAGCTGCTCTCTATGTGAGAGAGCAACTGCAATGTACTAAATTCTGCCCAGGAGCGGACGAGGAACGAGTTGAGAGTGTATGGGTCAGGATCAAGGGACAGGCTGGCAGGGGTGATACTGTTGTAGGTGTCTATTACAGGCCACCAGATCAGGCTGAGGAAGTTGATGAGGCCTTCTATGCGCAGCTGAGAGTGGCCTCGCAGTCACAGGCCCTGGTTGTTGTGGGTGATTTTAACTCCCCTGATGTTTGCTGGAAGGACCATTCAGCCAGCCAGCACAGCCCAGGAGGTTCCTCCAGTGCATTGATGATAACTTCCTCATGCAGATGGTGGAGGAGCCGACCAGGAGAGGTGCACTGCTGGATCTCATCCTCACTAACAAAGAGGGTCTGGTCGAAGCAGTAAAGGTCGAGGGCTGCCTGGGTTGCAGTGACCACGAGATGGTGGAGTTCAGCATCTCGTGTGGCAGGAACAGAATAGCAAGTAGAATTGCAACCCTGGACTTTGGCAGGGCTAATTTCGGCCTTTTCAAGCAATTGCTGGGGGAAATCCCATGGGCAAGACTGCTTGAAGGAAAAGGGGCCCAAGAGAGCTGGATTGCATTCAGAGATTGCTTCTTCCATGCTCAGGATCAGAGCATCCCCACACGTAGGAAGTCGAGGAAGGGAGCCAGGAGGCCTGCGTGGTTCAATAGGGATCTGTTGGGTATGCTGAAGCAGAAGAGGCGAGTTTACAGGTCATGGAAGCAGGGGCTGACCACTTGGGAGGAATATAAGGCTGCTGATAGAGGATGCAGGAGGGCAGCTAGGGTAGCCAAGGCCTCCTTAGAATTACAGCTGGCGAGAGGGGTCAAGGACAGCAAGAAGAACCTTTTCAAATACATAGCAGATAAAACTAATACCAGAGGCAATGTAGGCCCACTGATGAATGAGGTGGGTGCCCTGGTGGCAGAAGACACAGAGAAGGCAGAATTGCTGAATGCCTTCTTTGTCTCTGTCTACTCCGCTGGAGGCTGTCCTGGGGAACCCTGTACCCCTGAGACCCCGGATGAAGCCAGGTCAATGGAGGAGTTTGCTTTAGTCGATGAGGACTGGGTTAGGGAACAATAAAGTAGTCTGGACATCCATAAATCCATGGGTCCAGATGGGATGCATCCGCGGGTGCTGAGGGAGCTGGCTGAAGTCATTGCTGGACCGCTCTCCATCATTTTTGCCAAGTCTTGGGAAACGGGAGAGGTGCCCGAGGATTGGAGGAAAGCAAATGTCACTCCACTCTTCAAAAAGGGCAAGAAGGAGGACCCGGGTAATTATAGACCGGTCAGCCTCACCTCTGTCCCTGGGAAAGTAATGGAACAGCTTATCCTTGGTGCCATCTCAAGGCACATCAGGGATAAGAGGGTCATTAGGGGCAGTCAGCACGGCTTTACCAAGGGGAAGTCATGCTTGACCAACCTCATAGCCTTTTATGAGAATGTACCAAGGTGGATGGATGATGGCAGAGCGGTGGATGTGGTCTACTTTGACTTCAGTAAAGCCTTTGACACAGTCCCTCACAGCATCCTCACAGCTAAATTGAGGAGGTGTGGTCTCGACAACAGAGTAGTGAGGTGGGTTGCAAACTGGCTTAAAGAGAGAAGCCAGAGAGTGGTGGTCAATGGTGCGGAGTCCAGTTGGAGGCCAGTATCTAGTGGAGTGCCTCAGGGGTCAGTACTGGGGCCAATATTATTCAATATATTCATTAATGATTTAGACGAGGGAATTGAGTGTACTATCGGCAAGTTTGCTGATGACACTAAGGTGGGAGGAGTGGCTGACACGCCAGAAGGCTGTGCTGCCATCCAGAGACCTGGACAGGCTGGAGAGTTGGGCGGGGGATAACCTGATGGAATTTAACAAGGGAAAGTGTAGAGTCCTGCATCTGGGCAGGAACAACCCCAAGTTCCAGTATAGGTTGGGGCATGACCTATTAGAGAGCAGTGTAGGGGAAAGGGACCTGGGGGTCCTGGTGGACAACAGGATGACCATGAGCCAGCACTGTGCCCTTGTGGCCAGGAAGGCCAATGGCATCCTGGGGTGTATTACAAGGGGGGTGGTCAGTAGATCGAGAGAGGTCCTCCTTCCCCTCTACTCCGCCCTGGTGAGACCCCATCTGGAATATTGTGTCCAGTTCTGGGCCCCTCAGTTCAAGAAGGACAGGGAACTGCTGGAGAGGGTCCAGCGTAGGGCAACAAAGATGATTAAGGGAGTGGAGCATCTCCCTTATGAAGAAAGGCTGAGGGAGCTGGGGCTCTTTAGTTTGGAGAAGAGGAGACTGAGGGGTGACCTTATTAATGTTTATAAATATATAAAGGGTGAGTGCCACGAGGACGGAGTCAGGCTCTTCTCAGTGGCAAACAATGATAGGACAAGGGGCAATGGGATCAAGCTGGAACACAAGAGGTTCCACTTAAATTTGAGAAAGAACTTCTTCTCAGTGAGGGTGACAGAGCCTGGCCCAGGCTGCCCAGGGAGGTTGTGGAGTCTCCTTCCCTGCAGACATTCAAACCCGCCTGGACACCTTCCTGTGCGACCTCACCTAGGCGTTCCTGCTCCAGCAGGGGGATTGGACTAGATGATCTTTTGAGGTCCCTTCCAATCCCAAACATACTGTGATACTGTGATACTGTGATACAACTTTTGCCATAACATCTTTAAATCAATGTAATTCACTTTGCCGTAATACCACTAAATAATATCCAAAGCAAACCCACGTGCGAGTATCACAACTCTATGAGTTCGCACCGTGCCAAGAAAATTGGAAGGTACGTCAGAGCAGTAGAAAAGCCAAAAATCTCCAAATTTACCCCCTTCTCTTGCCCCACGTTGGGCGCCAATTATCTGTCGAGGGTTAGGATTGCGGGGTGACAATCAAACCCTGGCAGATGTGTTGTCAACCTCCTCTGCCCCCCACTTCCCCCTTTTGCCCCTCCCTCTCCCCCCTTCCCACTCAGGACAGGCGATTGGGAGGGAAAGAAGCACAGAGAGAAGAGAGTTGGAAAAGTTAAAGATGTTTTACTAATGCTACTGATAAGAATAGAGAAAATAATACAAAATATACAAAACCAATCTTGTAAGGATCAGCAACTGCAGAGCCAGCACCCAAAGTCCTGGATTAGACTCTGTAGCCAACCGGAGCTGGATTCAGTCTCTCACTGGCCTCCGTTCGCAGGGACGACCAGCAAGGTCCTCTCCTGATGTCAGCCATGAGGAAAAAAGGGAAAAAGGGCAAAGGGCTGAGATCCTCGTGATCTCCCACTTTTATATGAAGTATTCACGTGAATGGAATGTTATTCACCGTTGGTCAGTCTCTCGATCACCAGTTTCTCATTGCCCCCCTCGCGAGATGTCCATCCGTGCTTATCAATAAGTTTGCATTCCCTTGCTGGGTTTAACCAAAACATGTGTCCGGTTCTCCAGGAAAATGCAGCTGACATGAAGGCTTGAGCTGACAGGCAAATTCACTAAAAGAGAAACTTGTTTTTAACAAAACCAGGACATTCCACCCCTTATCATATGACATTCACTGAATACTTAAACCTTATCAATACAATCTATCAATACAATCTAATTAATCACTACTACTATATATATATATATATATATACACATATGTACATATATACACAGGAGTAATTAATCAGTGGACCATCCTTTGAAAAGTTCATTAAGTTCATTTTGTCACCACAGTCTCCCAGGGCAGGGAAAATGGTCCAAGTGCATCTCATGACCCCTGTTGGTGGGTTAAGGACACCAACTTCCAAGAAGGTGTCGGGCGCCACTCGAAGAAGCCAGCGCTGGTTTCATCACCATTGTCTTGATCTGAAAGACACTTATTAAACATTGTTAGTGCGGCAATTCACATCGTACAGTTCAGCATTGCATATTTTCACCTAAAATCCAATCCCCTTGAGGTGCACACCGAACTTCTCCATCCTTAAGCATCACCCACCAGGTGCTGCCAGGTCCCTGGGCAAAAACAATCCCACGAATAGGTTTGCCTGTGCCCGATGCAGGAGGAACCCAGACTGCCTTTCCTAACATATTTTCCATGTGTACTACAGGGACTTTATCTCCTTCTACAGTCCATAGAATTTCTGATTGGGCAGGCCTGGCTCGATTGGTTGATCCCCTGGTGTTGACCAACCAAGTGGCTTTTGCTAAATGTGAATCCCAGTTTTTAAAGGCTCCACCACCCAGTGCCTTTAGTGTAGTTTTTAACAAACCATTGCACCTTTCAGTTTTCCCAGAGGCTGGTGCATGATATGGAATATGATACACCCACTCAATACCATGTTCTTTGGCCCAATTGTCTATAATACTGGTTTTGAAATGAGTACCATAGTCTGATTCAATTCTTTCTGGCGTACCCGGCCTCCAAAGGACTTGCTTCTCAAGGCCCAAGATGGTATTTCGGGCTGTAGCATGAGGTACGGCAGATGTTTCCAACCATCCAGTGGTTGCTTCCACCATTGTAAGTACATAACGCTTACCTTGACGTGTTTGTGGAAGTGTAATATAATCAATCTGCCAAGCTTCTCCATACTTATACTTTAACCATCGCCCCCCATACCATACACGCTTTAACCGTTTTGCTTGTTTGATTTCGGCGCAAGTTTCACATTCATGAATAACCTGTGAAACAGTGTCCATAGTTAAATCCACCCCTCGATCACGAGCCCATTTTCATGTTGCATCTCTACCTTGATGCCCTGAAGCACCATGGGCCCACCGAGCTAGGAAAAGTTCACCTTTATGTTGCCAGTCCAAGTCCACCTCAGCTACTTTAATCTTAGCAGCTTGATCTGCTTGTTGGTTGTTTCGATGTTCCTCGGTGGCTTGACTTTTAGGCACATGAGCATCTACATGACCAACTTCCCCAGGCAGGCTCTCCAGCCGAGCAGCAATGTCTTCCCACAGCGTGGTTCCCAATGGTTTCACCTCTGCGCTGCCAGTTGCTTTTCTTCCATTGCCGTAGCCACCCCCACAAGGCATTTGCTCCCATCCATGAGTCAGTATAGAGACAAAGCATTGGCCACTTCTCTCGTTCGGCAATGTCCAAAGCCAGCTGGATGGCTTTCACTGCTGCAAACTGACTGGATTCACCTTGTCCTTCAGTGGCTTCTGTAACTTGTCGTGTGGGACTCCACACAGCAGCTTTCACCGTCGATGTTTTCCTACAGACGACAGGATCCACCTGTGAACAGTGCACACTGCTTATCAGTCTCTGAAAGCGGATTATATGGTGGTGCTTCTTCAGCACGTTTTACTTCCTCCTCATCTGGAGACATCCCAAAGTCTTTGCTTTCTGGCCAGTCTGTA
Organism: Patagioenas fasciata; assembly: GCF_037038585.1. NCBI lineage: Eukaryota > Metazoa > Chordata > Aves > Columbiformes > Columbidae > Patagioenas > Patagioenas fasciata. The sequence continues at coordinate 6,870,371 of NC_092544.1, read as the reverse complement.
ATCACTTCTAATATCCCTGGACGGTTGGGACTTCCAATTCGAGCTCGTTGTGTGATCAGTGCAATCCATTTACTCCATGTAACTTCGGTGCCATGATGTGGAGAGGGAACCGTCCCTTTGAACATCCAGCTCAGCACCGGCAGTCGAGGTGCCAGGAGGAGCTGTGCTTCAGTGCCCATCACTTCTGAAGCAGCTCGAACTCCTTCATATGCTGCCAGTATCTCCTTTTCAGTTGCAGTACAGTTGGCCTCATATCCTTTGTATCCTCGACTCCAAAAACCTAAGGGTCGACCTCGGGTTTCTCCTGGTGCTTTCTGCCAGAGGCTCCAGGTAAGTCCATTATCTCCGGCTGCGGTGTAGAGCACATTTTTAACATCTACTCCAGTTCGGACTGGTCCAAGGGCCACCGCATGAGTTATCTCACGCTTAATTTGTTCAAAGGCTTGTCGTTGTTCAGGGCCCCACTCAAATTGGTTCTTTTTTACGAGTCACTCGATAGAGAGGGCTCACAATGTGGCTGTAGTCAGGAATATGCATTCTCCAAAAACCTACAACGGCCAAGAAAGTCTGTGTCTCCTTCTTATTAGTAGGTGGAGACATTGCTGCAATTTTGTTGATCACATCCATTGGGATCTGACGACGGCCATCTTGCCATTTTATTCCTAAAAACTGGATCTCTCGTGCAGGTCCCTTGACCTTGCTCCGTTTTATGGCAAAACCAGCATCCAAAAGAATATGAATTATTCTCTCACCTTTCTCGAAGACTTCTTTCGCTGTGTCGCCCCATACGATGATGTCATCAATGTATTGCAAGTGTTCTGGAGCTTCACCTTGCTCCAGCGTGGTCTGGATCAGCCCATGGCAGATGGTAGGACTGTGTTTCCACCCCTGGGGCAAGCGATTCCATGTATACTGGATGCCCCTCCAGGTGAAAGCAAACTGCGACCTGCACTCTGCTGCTACAGGAATAGAGAAAAATGCATGAGCAATGTCAATTGTAGCATCGCACTTCACTGCCTTTGACTCCAGTTCAAATTGCAGCTCTAGCATGTCAGGCACAGCAGCATTCAGTGTGCTGTAACTTCATTCAGGCCACGATAGCCTACAGTTGGTCTCCACTCATCACTAGGCTAACGCACTGGCCAGACTGGGCTGTTAAAAGGTGAGCGAGTCTTACTGATCACACCCTGGCTTTCCAATTGACGGATCGGCTTCTGGATAGGAATCAAAGAGTCTCGACTGGTGCGATATTGCCGGCGATGCACCGTCGTGGTAGCAATTGGCACCTGCTGATCGTCAACCATCAGCAGTCCTACAACAGAAGGGTCATCTGAAAGACCAGGTAAATCGGACAGCTGTTCAATTTTCTCAGTGTCCACAGCTGCTATACCAAATGCCCACCTATACCCTTTTGGGTCCTTAAAATACCCTCTCCTGAGGTGGTCTATACCAAGGATGCACGGAGCATCTGGACCAGTCACAATGGGATGCTTTTGCCAGTTTTTTCCAGTTAGGCTCATTTCAGCCTCTACAACAGTCAGTTCCTGGGATCCCGCAGTCACTCCAACAATATTGATGGATTGTGTTCCTTTATAATTAGAAGGAATTATTGTGCACTGAGCACCAGTGTCCACTAAAGCTTTGTACTCCTGGGGTTGTGTTGTACCAGGCCATAGTATTTGTACAGTCCAATAAACTCTGTTATCCCTTTCCTCCACCTGGTTGGAGGCAGGGCACCTCTAATTCCTGTTTTGCACAGTCTCTGGGTGTGAATTAGAGGTTCCTTCAAGAGCATCAGAATCTCTTCTGCTCCTTTTGTAAACTGGAGCAACCACCTTCCTAGGAGTTTTTCCTTTTATCTCACGTACTCGTTCCTGAAGTTCTGAGGTCGGCCTTCCATGCCACTTGTTCATGTTTTCTCCCTGCTCATGTAGGAAGAACCACAGTGAACCTCTTTTTGTGGGCTGTCTCTGCCCTCTCTCTCGAGATTGGAAACGCCTTCTCCTAACAGCTGAAACATAGGTTTGTGCAGGTCGTGAACGGTACGAGTCTGCTCTGAGCTCTTGGATTTCTTGCAACAGCTTTTCAAACCGGTCATCAGATTTTTCACACAGTTTCTCCACAGCGGAGACACAAGCCCGTAGAGAACCAGCAAGGCTGTCCTCAAAGTTCCGGAGCTGCTCAATCACTTCATTAATTTCTTGTGCACCTCTAGCTGACCAGACCATTCCTGCCAATGACTTAGCATATGCAGGTGGTGCACTTTGTACAAATCTGCGCCACATAGATTTTGTACAATTGATTCTATCTGGGTCTGTCCCCTCTTGGCTGTTTGGTCCTAGATAGATGATCTCTCGCACAGCTCATTCTCTCAGGAACTGGATACCTCTCTCCATAGTATTCCATTTCCCTAACGTGGATATACAATCTTCCTTGTAGGGAAATCTGACTTTCATAGCTGCAGGAGTCGGGTCCAGAGAGTAGTGGCATTAGACTCTCTTGAAATTGCCCTGTCAATGGTGGAATCTTTTGACAGAGATCCCAGCTGCCTGGATTCACCACCTTCCAATTCAATTGTTTCTGCCCCGTTGTCCCAGCATCGCAGCAGCCAGGTTAAAATATTCTCACCTTCACGACGACTGAAGTCTTTTCGCAGGTCTCTCAGCTCACCTGGAGAAAAGGACCGAGTGGTGGTCACTTCATCTCCACCCTGTCCTGATGATGATGCCTCTTGGGTTGATGTTGGCCCTGTGCCATCACCTGCTGCACGGGTGGTCTTTCTAGTGACTTTCTTACAACCAGCAACTGATGCTGATATGGGTTCACCATCATCTGATTCATTTCCAGAGTCTGAATGACTGTCCCAGTGATTGCTGTGGTTACAGCAGCAACAGTGCCCAGTGTGTGAAGGCGGGGGGGCTGCCTTGTCAGCCTTTGAGGCTGGAGAAGTAACGTTATCTGCAGCGCCCTTGGCAGAGGAGCAATGCGGAGGAGCTGGAGCTTCAGCCTGCGAAGCCGCGGTTGGGGGGCAGTGGCTGCAGCAGCAGCTTTGGCTGTTTTGCCTTTTCTCGAGCGGCCAGGAGTGCTTTTTGCTAAAGCTTCCGAAGGCGCACCGCAAATCTCAGGACTAAGAAGAGACGCAAACCTCCTATTGAACCTCATTTCTCTTAACAGTAACACAAACTGACACACATTCAGCAAACCAGATAACACCATCACAGTTCTATCAAAGCTCCAAGGGTATTCAAAGTTCTCTAACACATTTGCAAACTGTCCCAGCGAAATCACAAAAGTATTGTTAGTCAGCCTTTCTAAAGATTCGCTTGACCAATTAGCAAATATAGAGCCATTCTGCTCTTTAATCTCTCCTGGAGGTTTTTCAAGGTAAAGCAGAAGCGAGTAGAAATTCATTAGCAGCTGCAGTATAATGAAATAAACCAGTGCCAAACCACACAGGATCATCATCACGACTAAATAATATCCGAATCAAACAGACGCGCGAGTATCACAACTCTATGAGCTAGCACCGTGCCAAGAAAATTGAAAGGTACGTCAGAGCAGTAGAAAAGCCAAAAATCTCCAAATTTACCCCGTTCTCTGGCCCCACGTTGGGTGCCAATTATCTGTCGAGGGTTAGGATTGCGGGGTGACAATCAAACCCTGGCAGATGTGTTGTCAACCTCCTCTCCCCCCCACTTTCCCCTTTTGCCCCTCCCTCTCCCCCCTTCCCACTCAGCACAGGCGATCGGGAGGGGAAGAAGCACAGAGGGGAGAGAGCTGGAAAAGTTCAAGATGTTTTACTGATGCTACTGATGAGAACAGAGAAAATAATACAAATATACAATACCCATCTTGTAAGTCTCAGCAACTGCAGAGCCAGCACCCAAAGTCCTGGATCAGACTCTGCAGCCAACCGGAGCTGGATTCAGTCTCTCACTGGCCTCAGTTCGCAGGGACGACCAGCAAGGTCCTCTCCTAATGTCAGCCATGAGGAGAAAAGGGAAAAGGCAAAGGGGACGAGATCCTCGTGATCTCCCACTTTTATATGAAGTATTCACGTGAACGGAATGTTATACACAGTTGGTCAGTCTCTCAGTCATCAGTTTTCTCATTGCCCCTCTCGCGAGATGTCCATCCGTGCTTATCAATAAGTTTGCATTCCCTTGCTGGGTTTGCCAAAACATGTGTTGGGTTCTCCAGGAAAATGCAGCTGACATGAAGGCTTGAGCTGACAGGCAAACTCACTAAAAGAGAAACTTGTTTTTAACAAAACCAGGACACACCCCCACACACTGCACCCCAAATCCTGCACCCCCAAATCCTCCAGCCCCATGTCCCAAACCCCCAAACCCTGCACCCTCAAGTCTTGCACCCTAATTCTGCCTCCCCAAGACCTGCACCCCCAAACCCTGCACCACTAAACCCTGCACCCCCAAACCCTGTACCCCAAATCCTGACCCCCACAAGTTGCACCCTAAAAACCTGCACCCCAAATCCTGTCCTACCCAACCCTTCACACCAAACCCCTTCACCCCAAGATCCTGCTGCCCTAAACCCTGCACCCCAAAATCATCCCTCCCAACCCTGCCCCCCAAACCCTGTCCCCGTAAAGCCTGACCCCGAAACCCTGCTCCCCAAAACCCTGCTACCCCCAATCTTGCACCCCCAGATCCTGCTGCTCCAAACCCTGCACCCCCAAATCCTCCAGCCCCACGTACCGATCTCCCAAACCCTGCACCCCACAACCCTGCACCCCACAACCCCTTCACCCCCAAATCCTGCACCCCCAGCCCTACCGCTTAAACTTTCCACCCCCAAATCCTGCCCTACCAAGCCCCCCACCCCAAACCCCTGCACCCCAAGATCCTGCTCTCCTATACCCTGCACCCCCATATCCTCCTTCCCCAAACCCTGCACCCCAAAACACTGCACTCCAAACCACTGCACCCCTAAATCCTGCAACCCCAAATCCTGGCCCCCAAACCTGGCACCCCAAACTCCTGCACCCAAATATCCTACTGCCCTAAACCCTGAACCCCCAAATCCTGCACCCCTGGAACCTGCAACCCCAGACTCTGCAGCCACAAATCAGGCCCCGCAAAATCCTTGCACCCGCAAATCCTGCACCACCTAATCCTCCAACCCCCTAACACAACCCCCTAACCCCTTGTCCCCAGGGTCCATTGTGACACCCTGGGGATCCCCCTTGTCCCCAGGGCCCATTGTGACACCATGGGGGACCCCCTTCTCACTGAGGACCCATTGTGACACCATGGGGACCTCCCCTTGTCCTCAGGGCCCATTGTGACATCCTGGGGACTCCCCTTTGTCCCCAGGGCCCATTGTGGCACCATGGGGACCCCCTTTGTCCCCAGGGCCAATTGTGACATCCCAGGACCCCCCTTTGTCCCCAGGGCCCATTGTGACAGGGTGGAGATCCCCCTTGTCCCCAGGCCTGTTGTGATGTCCCAGGACTCCCCATTGTCCCCAGGGCCCATTGTGACACCTTGGGGACCCCGCTTGTCCTAAGGGCCCATTGTGACATCCTGGGGACCCCCTTGTCCCCAGGGCCCATAGTGAAGTCCCAGGACCCCCTTTGTCCCCAGGGCCCATTGTGACATCCTGGGGACCACCCTTGTCACTGGGGACCCATTGTAACACTATGGGGACCCCCCCTTGTCCCCAGAGCCCATTGTGACATCCTGGGGACCCCCTTTTTCCCCAGGACCCATTGTGGCACCATTGGGACCCCCTTTGTCACTGGGGCCCATTGTGACGTCCTGGGGACCCCCTTTGTCCCCAGGGCCCATTGTGACGTCCCCGGATCCCCCATTGTCCCCAGAGCCCATTGTGACATCCTGGGGACCCCCATTGTCCACAGGGCCCATTGTGACATTCAGGGGACAGCCTTTGTCCCTAGGGCCCATTGTGACACCGTCGGGACCCCCGTTGTCCCCAGGGCCCATTGTGACATCCCAGGACCCCCCATTGTCTCCAGGGCCCATTGTGACATACTGGGGACTCCCCTTTGTCCCCAGAGCCCATTGTGACACCGTGGGGACCCCCTTTGTCCACAGGGCCCATTGTGGTATCTAAGGACCCCCCAATTGTGCCCAGGGTTCATTGTAACATATCAGGACGTCCCATTGTCCCCAGGGCCCATTGTGACGTCCCTGGACCCCCCGTCATCCCCAGGGCCCATTGTGTCATCCTGGGGACCTCCTTTGTCCCCAGAGCCCATTGTGACATCCTGGGGAACCCTTTGTCCCCAGGGCCCATTGTGACGTCCCAGGACCCCCCTTTGTCCCCAGGGTCCATTGTGAAATCCTGGGGACCCCTCTTTGTCCCCACGGCCCAATGTGACATCCTGAGGACCCCCTTGTCCCCAGGGCCCATTGTGACACCGTGGGGACCCCCTTTGTCCCCAGGGCCCATTGTGACAACCTGGGGACCCCCTTTGTCCTCAGGGCCCATTGTGACACCGTGGGGACCCCCTTTGTCCCCAGGGCCCATTGTGACAACCTGGGGACCCCCTTTGTCCCCAGGGCCCATTGTGACATCCCAGGACCCCCTTTGTCCCCAGCCCCATTGTGACATCCAAGGGACCCCCCTTTGTCCCTAGGGACCATTGTGACATTCCAGGACCCCCCATTGTCCCCAGAGCCCATTGTGATATCCAGGGCACCATCCTTGATCCCCAGGGCCCATTGTGACATCCCAGGACCCCACTTTATACTGAAGGCCCATTGTGACATCCTGGAAACCCCCTTTGTCCCCAGGGCCCATTGTGACCTCCCAGGACCCCACTTTGTCCCCAGGGCCCATTGTGACATCCTCGGGACGCCCCTGGTCCCCAGAGCCCGTTGTGACATCCTGGGGACTCCCCTCTGTCCCCTGGGCCCATTGTGACACCGTGGGGACCCCCTTTGTCCCCAGGGCCCATTGTGACATTTAGGGACCTCCCAGTTGTGCCCAGGGCTCATTGTGACATCCCAAGACCCCCCATTGTCCCCAGGGCCCATTGTGACGTCCCAGGACCCCCCGTCATCCCCAGGGCCCATTGTGAAATCCTGGGCACCCCCTTTGTCCCCAGGGCCCATTGTGACATTCCAGGACACCCCTTGTCCCCATGGCCCATTGTGAAATCCTGGGGACCTCCTTTGTCCCCAGGGCCCATTGTGACGTCCCAGGACCCCCCTTTGTCCCCAGGGCCCATTGTGACAGGGTGGGGACTCCCTTTGTCCCCAGGGGCCATTGTGATGTCCCAGGATCCCCCTTTGTCCCCAGGGCCCATTGTGACATCTCAGGACACCCCAATTGTTTCCAGGGCCCATTGTGACATCCTGGGGACCGCCCAGTTGTCCCCAGGGCCCATTGTGGCATCCTGGGTACTCCTTTTATCCCCGGGGCCCATTGTGACATCCTGGGGACTCCCCTTGTCACTGGGGACCCATTGTGACACCATGGGGACCACCCCTTTCTCCCCAGTGCCCATTGTGACATCCTGGGGACCCCTTTGTCCCCAGAGCCCATTGTGACATCCTGGTGAGCCCCCTTTGTCCCCAGGGCCCATTGTGACATCCCAGGACCCCCCTTTGTCACCAGGGCCCATTGTGACGTCCCAGGACCCCTCTTTGTCCCCAGGGCCCATTGTGACATCCCCGGACCCCCCATTGTCCCCAGAGCCCATTGTGACATCCTGGTGACTCCCTTTGTCCCCAGGGCCCATTGTGGCACCATGGGGACCCTCTTTGTCACTGGGGCCCATTGTGACATCCCAGGACCCCACTTTGTCTTAGAAGGTCACTAATCGGACTACTGGTGCATCCTGACTCTGCTTTCTCAATAAACATTGAAGAACACCTGGGGTTTGTTTGCTCCAAGGGAAAACTTCCCTGCCACGGTTCCTGGTTCCCGGTCCTGTTTCCCGGTCCGGTTTGGCTTCGCTATCAGAACAGCTGCTGCCTCCACAGCCGCGCTCAAAGTCCCCGTTGTGACACCGGGATGGCGGGAGAAGGGGGGTGGCGGGGGCGGCAGCGGCGGCGATTGGGGGGGGGCAGTCGGGGCTGGGCGGACAAGCGGCGGCTGCTGCGGCTCCTCAGGCAGCGACAGCAGCAGCGATCGGGGGGACGTGGGGGGGCGGACAAGCGGCGGCTGCTGCGGCTCCTCAGGCAGCGACAGCAGCAGCGATCGGGGGGACGTGGGGGGCGGACAAGCGGCGGCTGCTGCGGCTCCTCAGGCAGCGACAGCAGCAGCGATCGGGGGGACGTGGGGGGCGGACAAGCGGCGGCTGCTGCGGCTCCTCAGGCAGCGACAGCAGCAGCGATCGGGGGGACGTGGGGGGCGGACAAGCGGCGGCTGCTGCGGCTCCTCAGGCAGCGACAGCAGCAGCGATCGGGGGGACGTGGGGGGGCGGAAAAGCGGCGGCTGGTGCGGCTCCTCAGGCAGCGACAGCAGCAGCGATCGGGGGGACGTGGGGGGCGGACAAGCGGCGGCTCCTCCGGCCGCGGCCAGGACTTGGCTTCGCCGGCACCGGGGCCCGAGACCGCGCGCTGTGGGGCTGCGGGGCGGGTGTGGGGCCGGGGGTCTCCGGGGGTCCCGCAGCGGCCGCTGTGGGGCGGGATGGGGCGGCTGTGGAATTACCTGTGGGGCACTCATGGGGCTGCTGTAGGGGTCTTAAGAGGCATGTCTGGAGCACTTATGGGGCGACTATGGGGCAGGTGCTGGGCTGCTACAGCGGGACCTGTGGGGCAGCCATAGGGCTGCTATGGGGTTGGTTATGGGTCACAGATGGGAGGGGGCAGCTGGGTGTGGCCCCGCCTACATGGGGTGGGGTCAGTGCCGAGGGGCGGGTACTGAGAGGGCACGCCCACGGGGAGCCCCTCGGGGGGGCGGAGCCTCTGTGTCACGCCCCATGGGAGGTGGTCTGGGGGCGGGCATTCTCTGGGGCACGCCCCCATGGGAGGAGCCTCTTGGGGTAGGGAGAGGGTGCGGTCAACATGGCACGGCCCCAAGGGGGCGTGGCTTAGCTCGGGAAGAGGTGGAGCCGAGAAGGGGCTGCCCGACCCGGCTCTCCAGGCGGCTCTGAGACGGAGCGGAGCGGGCCGGGCGGGGCCGGGCCGGGCACTCCCCGGGGCCTCGCAGAAACAGCGGCGCAGCGAGTCCGCTCCGGGCTCCAACGGTGCGCGCACGTGGCCGCCGAGAGCGCCCCGTGCACCTCGCAGCGCCCATTTCTGCGCATGCGCATTGGGAAGCCCTCGAGACAACCCTTCCCCCGCGGCCCGCCCCTTCTCTTCCCTCTCCGCAATCTGATTGGCCAGCTAAGCACGTCAATTTCCATTCTCTCCGCCTATCATCACCCGTCCCCGTTTGCCCCGCGCTGCGCTCTGATCCAGTGTCTATTTACACTTAAATACATTTAAACTTCCATTTTAACACTCAGGTATCTTTTCAAATTTACAGATTTTGACATATTTACAATTATATATATTTAGACTGGGATATCGATTTACATTTATTAATAAATTAAAGGTATGTATACGGGTGTGAGTGGATATATATAGATGATATTTATTACCTATTTAGACTATGTAACACGTAGTAATTATACATAGCTCTGCCTACTCACACTTTTTTCTATTTTAAGTTCCTATCTAGATATTTTTTTCTTTTTCAAGTCCTTCACTTTTTAATCTACAAATAGATAAGATGTTTGTATTCTTAAAACCATCAACAGAAATTTTTTACATTCTCAAATCCTTTATATAACAGAGTAGAAAAGGGGTTTTATTTTAAAATCATTTTATATCTACATGAATACCATTCTGCAATATATAAATACAAACGACAGACTTCTCTCTGTTTGAAATTCTCACGCTCATATTTACAGGGTTTAATAAGTTTTATCCTCCCCCAGGAATTTTCAGGCATTTTTGGACTGTGACCCCCTCTTTTCAGGGGGACTCCCTTTTGAGCCCCACATTGTGGGGGATTTGAGGGATTTTCTTGCAGTCAGTGAACATTGTATGGAACTGAACTGAACTGAACAGGGCTCTGAGGCCTCTGTGTCCTGCAAGAGAGCAGGAGAGCAGGAGTGGAGCAGCCCCCGTGTCTACGTGACTGTACAGCCTTCTTCAGTGTCGGAACCGAGCTGCTTTGCCTTCTGTTTGTCCACGTGCACACACACCATTCCTCACTGGAAAACAGGCAGAAACCTTTCCACACGCACCCAGGTCTGTGCACCCAGGCCTTGTCTATTCCTGTCGGGTTTGCTGGGCTCTGTCAGGCTCCTCTGGCTCTGTCGTGCTTTGACAGCCTCTGTCAGGCCCTGCCAGACTCCACTGTTCGCTGTCAGGCGCTGTCGGGATTTGTCGGCCCCTGTTGAGTTCTATCAGGCTCTGTCAAGCCCTGTTGGGCTCTGTCGCGCTTTGTCAGGCTCTGCATGGCTTTATCATGTTCCATAAGTGCTCCAAAAACTGGATGCTCTTGCGATGCTTGTATTCACACAATTATCGCATATTCATTACAATTTGGGGGAATTTTTAGCATCAAACGCATCTATAGTAAGAAAAAATGTCATAAACCTAGGGTTAGACTGAGGTTAATAATTTCATGGTCTTTGCTGCCATCTAGCGTCCCTTAAGAGAATGCACAGAACACACATTCGGAGGTGCCTGCAGGTATGTGCCTGTTCTTGGACGAACCTGTGCGCGAAAGCCTTAGTGCCTATAAACGTTGGTCTGTCCACATGTGAGTGCCTTGATGTCAGCTCCATTTATGCTAAAGCTGGAGCATCATCGTTCAGACGTGTGCGTGTGTGCAGTGTGCCAAACATCCACGCACGTGTTTACCCTCAAGCATGTCAGTACATTTCACGTACGTCTTTCTGTCAATAGATGGGACTGGGCACGCTTGTGGAAGTGTGCGTGTGTGTGGCCACGTGTTTGCTTACACATCAGTGTGTAGCTGCGTGTGCGTGCACGCGGTGCTGGGTGCACATACGTGGGTGCCCCACAGGTCCCGCTGTAGCAGCCCAGCACCTGCCCCATAGTCGCCCCATAAGTGCTCCAGACATGCCTCTTTAGAGCCCCTACAGCAGCCCCATGAGTGCCCCACAGGTAATTCCACAGCCGCCCCATCCCGCCCCACAGCGGCCGCTGCGGGACCCCCGGAGACCCCCGGCCCCACACCCGCCCCGCAGCCCCACAGCGCGCGGTCTCGGGCCCCGGTGCCGGCGAAGCCAAGTCCTGGCCGCGGCCGGAGGAGCCGCCGCTTGTCCGCCCCCCACGTCCCCCCGATCGCTGCTGCTGTCGCTGCCTGAGGAGCCGCAGGAGCCGCCGCTTGTCCGCCCCCCACGTCCCCCCGATCGCTGCTGCTGTCGCTGCCTGAGGAGCCGCAGCAGCCGCCGCTTGTCCGCCCCCCACGTCCCCCCGATCGCTGCTGCTGTCGCTGCCTGAGGAGCCGCAGCAGCCGCCGCTTGTCCGCCCCCCACGTCCCCCCGATCGCTGCTGCTGTCGCTGCCTGAGGAGCCGCAGCAGCCGCCGCTTGTCCGCCCAGCCCCGACTGCCCCCCCCCAATCGCCGCCGCTGCCGCCCCCGCCACCCCCCTTCTCCCGCCATCCCGGTGTCACAACGGGGACTTTGAGCGCGGCTGTGGAGGCAGCAGCTGTTCTGATAGCGAAGCCAAACCGGACCGGGAAACAGGACCGGGAACCAGGAACCGTGGCAGGGAAGTTTTCCCTTGGAGCAAACAAACCCCAGGTGTTCTTCAATGTTTATTGAGAAAGCAGAGTCAGGATGCACCAGTAGTCCGATCAGTGACCTTCTAAGACAAAGTGGGGTCCTGGGATGTCACAATGGGCCCCAGTGACAAAGAGGGTCCCCATGGTGCCACAATGGGCCCTGGGGACAAAGGGAGTCACCAGGATGTCACAATGGGCCCTGGGGACAAAGTGGGGCCCTGGGATGTCACAATGGGCCCTGGGGACAAACGGGGGGCCCAGGATGTCATAATGGGCCCAGGGGACAAAGAGGAGTCCCCAGGATGTCACATTAGGCCCTGGGGGAAAGAGGGGTCCCCAGGATGTCACAATGGCCTCTGGGGACTATGAGGGGTCCTGGGACGTCACAATTGGTCCTGGGGATAAAGGGGGTCCCCAGGATGTCACAATAGACCCTGGGGACAAGGGGGGTCCCCAGGATGTCACAATGGGCACCTGAGACAAAGGGGGGGTCCCCATTGTGTCACAATGCATCGCCAGTGACAAGGGGGTTCCCCATGGTGTCACAATGGGCCTTGGGGACAATTGGGGGTCCTGGGATGTCACTATGGGCCCTGGGGACAAAGAGAGGTTGCCAGGATGTCACAATGGGCCCTGGGGACAATGAGGGGTTCTGGGACGGCACAATGGGCCCTAGGGAAAAAGGGGGGTCCTGGGATGTCACAATAGGCCCTGGAGACAAAGGGGGCTCCCCAGGATGTCACAATGGGCTCTGGAGACAAAGGGGTCCCCAGGATGTCACAATGGGCCCTGGGGACAAAGAGGGGTCCCCTGAATGTCACAATGCGCCCTGGAGACAATGGGGGGTCCTGGGACGTCACAATGGGCCCTGGGGACATAGGGGTACCCAGGATGTCACAATGGGCCGTGGGGACAAAGGGGGTCCTGGGACGTCACAATAGGCCCTGGGGACAAAGGCGGTCCCCATGGTGTCACAATGGCCCCTGGCGACAAAGGAGGGTCCCCAGGATCTCAAAATCGGCCCTGGGGACAAGGGGGGACCTGCAATGTCACAATAGGTTCTGGGGACTAAGGGGGTCCCCAGGATGTCACAATGGGCCCTGGGGATAACGGGGTGTCCTGGGACGTCACAATGGCCCCTGGGGATAATGGGGGATCCCCAGGGTGACACAATGGGCCCTGGGGACAATGGGGGTACCCACAGTGTCAGAACGGGCCCTGGGGAAAAAGTGGAATCCTGCAATGTCACAATGGACCCTCAGGACAAGGGGGGGTCCCCATGGTGTCACAATGGCTCCCTAGTGACAAGGGGTTCCCCATGATGTCTTGATGGGCCCTGGGGACAATTGGGGGGTTCTGAGATGTCACAATGGCCCCTGGGGACAATGGGGGTCCCCATGGTGCCACAATGGGCCCTGGGGACAATTGGGGGGTCCGGAGATGTTGCAATGGGCCCTGGGGACAAGGGGGCCCCCAGGATCTCACAATGGGCTGTGGGGACAAAGAGGGGTCCCCAGGATGTCACAATGGACCCTGGGGACAATGGGGGGTCCTGGGACGTCACAATGGGCCCTGGGGACAAAGGGTTCCCCAGGATGTCACAATGGGCCCTGGGGACAATGGGTGTCCCCAGGATTTCACAATGGGCCCTGGGGACAACGGGGGTCCCGACGGTGTCACAATGGGCCCTTGGGCCAAAGGCTGTCCCGTGAATGTCAAAATGGGCCCTGGGGACAATGGGGGTCCCCAGGATGTCACAATGGGTCCTGGGGAAAATGGGGGGTGCCCAGGATGTCACAATGGACCCTGAGGACAAGCGGGGGTCTCCATGGTGTCACAATGGGCCCCAGTGACAAAGGGGGTCCCCTGAATGTCACAATAGGTCCTGGGGACAATGGGGGGTCCTGGGATGTCACAATGGGCCCTCAGGACAAGGAGGGATCCCCAGGATGTCACAATGGGCCCTGGGGACAATGGGGGTTCCTGGGACGTCACAATGGGCCCTGGGGACAAGGGGGGGTCCCCAGGATGTCACAATGGGCCCTGGGGACAAAGAGGGGTTCCCTGAATGTCACAATGAGCTCTGGGGACAAGGGGGTGCAGAGGATGTCACAATGGGCCCTGGGGACAGTGGGGGGTCCTGGGATGTCACAATGGGCCCTGGGGACAAGGAGGGATCCCCAGGATGTCACAATGGGCCCTGGGGACAATGGGGGGTCCTGGGACGTCACAATGGGCCCTGGGGACAAAGGGTTCCCCAGGATGTCACAATGGGCCCTGGGGACAATGGGGGTCCCCAGGATTTCACAATGGGCCCTGGGGACAACGGGGGTCCCGACGGTGTCACAATGGGCCCTTGGGCCAAAGGCTGTCCCCTGAATGTCAAAATGGGCCCTGGGGACAATGGGGGTCCCCAGGATGTCACAATGGGCTCTGGGGACCATGGGGGGTCCGGGAACGTCACAATGGGCCCTGGGGACAAAGGGGGGTCCTGGGACGTCACAATGGGCCCCAGTGACAAAGGGGGTCCCAATCGTGCCACAATGGGTCCTGGAGAAAAAGGGCGACCCCAGGATGTCACAATGGGCTCTGGGGACAAGGGGGGTCCCCATGGTGTCACAATGGGTCCCGAGTGATAAGGGGGGTCCCCATGGTGCCACAATGGGCCAGAGGGACGAGGCGGTCCCCATGATGTCACAATGGGCCCTGGGGACAATGAGGTGTGCCCAGGATGTCACAATGGGCCCTGAGGACAAGGGGGGGTCCCCATGGTGTCACAATGGACCCTGGGGACAAACGGGGGTCCCTATGGTGTCACAATGGGTCCCCAGTGACAAGTGGGGTCCTGAGATGTCACAATGGGTCCTTGGGACAAAGGGGGGTCCCCAGGATGGCACAATGGGCCCTGGGGACAGTGGGGGTCCCCATGGTGTATACAATGGGTCCCCAGTGACAAAGAGGGTCCCCAGGATGTCACAATGGGCCCTGGGGACAAAGGGGGTCCTGGGACTTCACAATGGGCCCTGCGTACAAGGGCGGGTCCCCAGGAGGTCACAATGGGCCCTGGGGGCAAAGGGGGCTCCTAGGATGTGACAATGGGCCCTGGAGTCAAAGGGGTGTCCCCATGGTGTCACAATGGGCCCTGAGGACAATGGGGTGTCCTGGGATGTCACAATGGGCACTGGGAAGAAAGAGGGGGTCCCCAGGGTGCCACTATGGGCCCTGGGGACAAGAGGGTCCCCAGGATATCACAATGGGCCCTGGGGACAACGAGGGTTCCGACGGTGTCACAATGGGCCCTTGGGAAAAAGGCTGTCCCCTGAATGTCACAATGGGCCCTGGGGACAATGGGGGTCCCCAGGATGTCACAATGGGCTCTGGGGAGAAAGGGGTGGTCCCCATGGTGTCACAATAGGCCCAAGTGACAAGGAGGGTCCCCATGGTTCCACGATGGGCCCTGCGGACAACGGGGTCCACCGGATGTCACAATGGGCCCTGGGGACAAAGGGAGGTCCTAGGATGTCACAGTGGGCCCTGGGGACAAAGTGGGGTCCCCTGACTGTCACAATGGGAGCTGGGGACAAAGGGGGTCCTGGGATGTCACAATGGGCCCCAGTGACAAAGGGGGTCCCCATGGTGTCACAATGGGCCATGGGGACAAAGGGGGGTCCTCGGATGCCACAATGGGCCCTCGGGACAACTGTGGGGTCCTGAGATGTCGCAATGGGCCCTGGGGACAATGGGGGGTCCCCACGGTGCCACAATGGGTCCCCAGTGACAAGGGGAGTCCCCAGGATGCCACAATGGGCCCTGGGGATAAAGGGGGGTCCTGGGATGTCACAATGGGCCCTTGGGAAAAAGGCTGTCCCCTGAATGTCACAATGGGCCCTGGGGACAATGGGGGTCCCCAGGATGTCACAATGGGCCTTCAGTATAAAGTGGGGTCCTGGGATGTCACAATGGGCCCTGAGGATCAAGGATGGTCCCCAGGATGTCACAATGGGCTCTGGGGACAATGGGGGGTCCTGGAATGTCACAATGGGCCCTAGGGACAAAGGTTGGTCCCCAGGTTGTCACAATGGGTCCTGGGGACAACTGGGGGTCCCCAGGATGTCACAATGGGCCCTGGGGACAAGGGGGATACCCACGGTGTCAAAATGGGCCCTGGGGACAAAGGGAGGTCCCCAGGATGTCACAATGGGCCCTGGGGATGACGGGGGGTCCTGGGACGTCACAATGGGCCCTGGGGACAATGGGGCGTCCTGATATGTTACAATGAGCCCTGGGCACAACTGGGGGGTCCTTAGATGGGGGGTCCTTATGTGGGGGGCGATGGTTAAAGTATAAGTATGGAGAAGCTTGGCAGATTGATTATATTACACTTCCACAAACACGCCAAGGTAAGCGTTATGTACTTACAATGGTGGAAGCAACCACTGGATGGTTGGAAACATCTGCCGTACCTCATGCTACAGCCCGAAATACCATCTTGGGCCTTGAGAAGCAAGTCCTTTGGTGGCCGGGTACGCCAGAAAGAATTGAATCAGACTATGGTACTCATTTCAAAACCAGTATTATAGACAATTGGGCCAAAGAACATGGTATTGAGTGGGTATATCATATTCCATATCATGCACCAGCCTCTGGGAAAATTGAAAGGTACAATGGTTTGTTAAAAACTACACTAAAGGCACTGGGTGGTGGAGCCTTTAAAAACTGGGATTCACATTTAGCAAAAGCCACTTGGTTGGTCAACACCAGGGGATCAACCAATGGAGCCGGGCCTGCCCAATCAGAAATTCTATGGACTGTAGAAGGAGATAAAGTCCCTGTAGTACACATGGAAAATATCTTAGGAAAGGCAGTCTGGGTTCCTCCTGCCTCAGGCACAGGCAAACCTATTCGTGGGATTGTTTTTGCCCAGGGACCTGGCAGCACCTGGTGGGTGATGCTCAAGGATGGAGAAGTTCGGTGTGCACCTCAAGGGGATTTGATTTTAGGTGAAAATATGCAATGCTGAACTGTACGATGTGAATTGCCGCACTAACAATGTTTAATAAGTGTCTTTCAGATCAAGACAATGGTGATGAAACCAGCGCTGGCTTCTTCGAGTGGCGCCCGACACCTTCTTGGAAGTTGGTGTCCTTAACCCACCAACAGGGGTCATGAGATGCACTTGGACCATTTTCCCTGCCCTGGGAGACTGTGGTGACAAAATGAACTTAATGAACTTTTCAAAGGATGGTCCACTGATTAATTACTCCTGTGTATATATGTACATATGTATATATATATATATAGTAGTAGTGATTAATTAGATTGTATTGATAGATTGTATTGATAAGGTTTAAGTATTCAGTGAATGTCATATTATAAGGGGTGGAATGTCCTGGTTTTGGTAAAAACAAGTTTCTCTTTTAGTGAATTTACCTGTCAGCTCAAGCTTCATATCAGCTGCATTTTCCTGGAGAACCGGACACATGTTTTGGTTAAACCCAGCAAGGGAATGAAAACTTATTGATAAGCACGGATGGACATCTCGCGAGAGGGGCAACGAGAAACCGGTGACCAACTGTGTATAACATTCCGTTCACGTGAATACTTCATATAAAAGCGGGAGATCACGAGGATCTCGGCCCTTTTCTCCTCATGGCCGACATCAGGAGAGGACCTTGCTGGTCGTCCCTGTGAACGGAGGCCAGTGAGAGACTGAATCCAGCTCCGGTTGGCTGCAGAGTCTGATCCAGGACTTTGGGTGCTGGCTCTGCAGTTGCTCAGAGTTACAAGATGGGTTTTGTATATTTGTATCATTTTCTCTGTTCTTATCAGTAGCATCAGTAAAACATCTTGAACTTTTCCAGCTCTCTTCCCTCTGTGCTTCTTCCCCTCCCAATCGCCTCTGCTGAGTGGGAAGGGGGGAGAGGGAGGGGCAAAAGCGGGAATTGGGGGGGGAGAGGAGGTTGACAACACATCTGCCAGGGTTTGATTGTCACCCCGCAATCCTAACCCTCGACAGGGACAAAGAGGGTCCTGGGATGTCACAATGGGCCCTGGGGACAAAGGGCGGTCCTCAGGATATCACAATGGGCCCTGGGGACAAAGGGTGGTCGCCAGGATATCACAATGGGCTCTGGTGACAATGGGGTCCCCAGGATGTCACAACGGGCCCTGGGGACAAGTTGGGGTCCCCTGAATTTCACAATGGGCCCTGGGGACAAAGAGGGCTCCCCAGCATATCACAATGGGCCCTGGGGACAATGGGGGGTCCTGGGACATCACAATGGGCCCTGGGGACAAGGGGGGGTCCCCAGGATGTCACAATGGGCTCTGGGGACAAGGAGGGTCCCCAGGATGTCACAATGGGCGCTGGGGACAAGGAGGGTCCCCAGCATGTCACAATAGGCCCTGGGGACAAAGGGGGTCCCCATGGTATCAGAATGGGCCCTGGGGACAAAGAGGGGTCCCCTGAATGTCACAATGGGCCCTGGGGACAATGGGGGGTCCTGGGATGTCTCAATGAGCCCTGCGGACAAGAGTGGTACCCACGGTGTCACAATGGGCCCTGGGCACAAGGGGGGGTCCCCATAGTGTCACAATGGGCCCTGTGGACAATGGGGGGTCCTGGGACGTCACAATGGGCCCTGGGGACAAGGGGGGGTCCCCAGGATGTCACAATGGGCCCTGGGGACAAAGAGGGGTCCCCTGAATGTCACAATGGGCCCTGGGGACAAGGGGGTGCAGTGGATGTCACAATGGGCCCTGGGGACAATGCGGGGTGTCCAGGATGTGAGAATGAGTCCTGAGGACAAGGGGGGGTCCCCATGGTGTCACAATGGGTCCCCAGTGACAAGGAGGGCTCCCCATGGTGTCACAATAGGCCCTGGGGACAAAGTGGGGTCCAAGAATGTCACAATGGGCCCTGGGGACAAAAGGGGTTGCCATGGTGCCACAATGGGCCCTGGGGTCAAAAGGGGTCCCCATGGTGCTACAATGGGCCCTGGGGACAAAGGGGGGTCCTGGGATGTCACAATGGGCCCTGGGGACAAAGGGGGTGTCCCCATGGTGCCACAACGGGCCCTGGGAGCAAGGGGGTGGCCAGGATGTCACAATGGGTCCTGGGGAAAATGGGGGGTGCCCAGGATGTCACAATGGACCCTGAGGACAAGCGGGGGTCTCCATGGTGTCACAATGGGCCCCAGTGACAAAGGGGGTCCCCTGAATGTCACAATAGGTCCTGGGGACAATGGGGGGTCCTGGGACGACACAATGGGTCCTGAAGACAAGGAGGGATCCCCAGGATGTCACAATGGGCCCTGGGGACAAGGGGGTGCAGAGGATGTCACAATGGGCCCTGGGGACAATGGGGGTCCTCGGACATCACAATGGGCCCTGAAGACAAGGAGGGATCCCCAGGATGTCACAATGGGCCCTGGGGACAATGGGGGGTCCTGGAATGTCACAATGTCCCCCAGTGACAAAGGGGTTCCCCATGGTGTCATAATGGGTCCTGGGGACGAAAGGGGTCCCCAGGATTTCACAATAGCACTGGGGACAAAGGGGGGTCATGGGATGTCACAATGGCCTCCAGTGACAAAGAGGGGCCTCATGGTGCCACAATGGGCCCTGGGGACAAAGGGGGTCCCCTGGATGTCACAATGGGCTCTAGGGACAAGGAGGGTCCCCAGCATGTCACAATGGGCCCTGGGGACAAAGGGGGTCCCCACGGTATCAGAATGGGCCCTGGGGACAAAGGGGGGTCCCCTGAATGTCACAATGGGCCCTGGGGACAATGGCGGGTCCTGGGATGTCACAATGGGCCCTGGGGACAAGGGGGTGCAGAGGATGTCACAATGGGCCCTGGGGACAATGGGGGTCCTTGGACATCACAATGGGCCCTGAAGACAAGGAGGGATCCCCAGGATGTCACAATGGGCCCTGGGGACAATGGGGGGTCCTGGAATGTCACAATGGCCCCCAGTGACAAAGGGGTTCCCCATGGTGTCATAATGGGTCCTGGGGACGAAAGGGGTCCCCAGGATTTCACAATAGCACTGGGGACAAAGGGGGGTCATGGGATGTCACAATGGCCTCCAGTGACAAAGAGGGGCCTCATGGTGCCACAATGGGCCCTGGGGACAAAGGGGGTCCCCTGGATGTCACAATGGGCTCTAGGGACAAGGAGGGTCCCCAGCATGTCACAATGGGCCCTGGGGACAAAGGGGGTCCCCACGGTATCAGAATGGGCCCTGGGGACAAAGGGGGGTCCCCTGAATGTCACAATGGGCCCTGGGGACAATGGCGGGTCCTGGGATGTCACAATGGGCCCTGGGGACAAGGGGGGGTCCCCAGGATGTCACAATGGGCCCTGGGGACAAAGAGGGGTCCCCTGAATGTCACAATGGGCCCCTTGGGACAAGGGGGTGCCGAGGATGTCACAATGGGCCCTGGGGACAATGGGGGGTCCTGGGACATCACAATGGGCCCTGAGGACAAGGAGGGATCCCCAGGATGTCACAATGGGCCCTGGGGACAATGGGGGGTCCTGGGACGTCACAATGGGCCCTGGGGACAAGGGGGGGTCCCCAGGATGTCACAATGGGCCCTGGGGACAAAGAGGGGTCCCCTGAATGTCACAATGGGCCCTGGGGACAAGGGGGTGCAGAGGATGTCACAATGGGCCCTGGGGACAATGGGGGGTCCTGGGACATCACAATGGGCCCTGGGGACAAGGAGGGATCCCCAGGATGTCACAATGGGCCCTGGGGACAATGTAAGGTCCTGGGCTGTCACAATGGACCCTGAGGACAAGGGGGGACCCCAGGATGTCACAATGAAGTCTTGGGACAAAGGGGGTCCCCAGGATGTCATAATGGGCCCTGGGGACAAAGGGGGTCCCCACGGTGTCAGAATGGGCCCTGGGGACAAGGGGGGTCCCCTGAACGTCACAATGGGTCCTGGGGACAATGGGGGGTCCTGGGATGTCACAATGAGCCCTGGGGACAAGGGTGGTACCCACGGTGTCACAATGGGCCCTGGGCACAAGGGGGGTTCCCATAGTGTCACAATGGACCCTGGGGACAAGGGGGTGCCGAGGATGTCACAATTGGCTCTGGGGACAATGGGGGGTCCTGGGACCTCACAATGGGCCCTGAGGATAATGGTGGGTCCCCTGAATGTCACAATGGGCCCTGGGGACAAAGGGGGGTCCGCAGGATGTCACAATGGGCACTGGGGACAAAGGGGGGCGTCCCCATGGTGTCACAATCGGCCCAAGTGACAAGGAGGGTCCCCACGGTGCCACGATGGGTCCTGGGGACAAGGGCGTCCCCCAGATGTCACAATGGGCCCTGGGGACAATGGGGTTGCCCAGGATGTCACAATGGGCCCTGGGGACAATGGGAGTCCCCAAGGTGTCAGAACGAGCCCTGGGGTCAAAGTGGAATCCTGGAATGTCACAATGGCCCCCAGTGACAAAGGGGTTCCCCATGGTGTCATAATGGGCCGTGGGGACGAAAGGGGTCCCCAGGATTTCACAATAGCACTGGGGACAAAGGGGGGTCATGGGATGTCACAATGGCCCCCAGTGACAAAGAGGGGCCTCATGGTGCCACAATGGGCCCTGGGGACAAAGGGGGTCCCCTGGATGTCACAATGGGCTCTGGGGACAAGGAGGGTCCCCAGGATGTCACAATGGGCCTTGGGGACAAAGAGCGTCCCCAGCATGTCACAATGGGCCCTGGGGACAAAGGGGGTCCCCACGGTATCAGAATGGGCCCTGGGGACAAAGGGGGGTCCCCTGAATGTCACAATGGGCCCTGGGGACAATGTGGGGTCCTGGGACGTCACAATGGGCCCTGGGGACAAGGGGGTGCAGAGGATGTCACAATGGGCCCTGGGGACAATGTCGGGTCCTGGGACGTCACAATGGGCCCTGGGGACAAGGGGGGGTCCCCAGCATCTCACAATGGGCCCTGGGGACAAAGAGGGGTCCCCTGAATGTCACAATGGGCCCTGGGGACAAGGGGGTGTATTGGATGTCACAATGGGCCCTGGGGACAATGGGGGGTGTCCAGGATGTCAGAATGAGTCCTGAAGGCCAAGGGGGTTCCCCATGGTGTCACAATGGGTCCCCAGTGACA
Organism: Patagioenas fasciata; assembly: GCF_037038585.1. Taxonomy (NCBI): domain Eukaryota; kingdom Metazoa; phylum Chordata; class Aves; order Columbiformes; family Columbidae; genus Patagioenas; species Patagioenas fasciata. Next base: position 6,848,492 of record NC_092544.1, on the reverse strand, counting down.
AGGAGGGGTCCCCATGGTGTCACAATAGGCCCTGGGGACAAAGTGGGGTCCAAGAATGTCACAATGGGCCCTGGGGACAAAGGGGGGTCCTGGGATGTCACAATGGGCCCTGGGGACAAAGGGGGTGTCCCCATGGTGCCACAACGGGCCCTGGGAGCAAGGGGTTGGCCAGGATGTCACAATGGGTCCTGGGGAAAATGGGGGGTGCCCAGGATGTCACAATGGACCCTGAGGACAAGCGGGGGTCTCCATGGTGTCACAATGGGCCCCAGTGACAAAGGGGAACCCCTGAATGTCACAATAGGTCCTGGGGATAATGGGGGGTCCTGGGACGTCACAATGGGCCCTGGGGACAAGGAGGGATCCCCAGCATGTCACAATGGGCCCTGGGGACAAAGAGGGGTCCCCTGAATGTCACAATGGGCCCTGGGGACAAGGGGGTGCCGAGGATGTCACAATGGGCCCTGGGGACAATGGTGGGTCCCCTGAATGTCACAATGGGCCCTGGGGACAAAGGGGGGTCCGCAGAATGTCACAATGGGCACTGGGGACAAAGGGGGGGTCCCCATGGTGTCACAATGGGCCCAAGTGACAAGGAGGGTCCCCACGGTGCCAGGAAGGGTCCTGGGGACAAGGGCATCCCCCAGATGTCACAATGGGCCCTGGGGACAATGGGGTTGCCCAGGATGTCACAATGGGCCCTGGGGACAATGGGGGGTCCTGGGACGTCACAATGGGCCCTGGGGACAAGGAGGGATCCCCAGGATGTTACAATGGGCCCTGGGGACAATGGGGGGTCCTGGGACGTCACAATGGGCCCTGGGGACAAGGGGGGGTCCCCAGGATGTCACAATGGGCCCTGGGGACAAGGGGGTGCCGAGGATGTCACAAAGGGCCCTGGGGACAATGGGGGGTTTTGGGATGTCACAATGGGCCCTGGGGACAAGGGTGGGTCCCCAGGATGTCACAATGGGCCTTGGGAACAAGGGGGTCCCCCAGATATCACAATGGGCCCTGGGGACAATGTAAGGTCCTGGGCTGTCACAATGGACTCTGAGGACAAGGGGCGTCCCCAGGATGTCACAATGAAGTCTTGGGACAAAGGCGGTCCCCAGGATGTCACAATGGGCCCTGGGGACCAGGGGGGGTCCTGGGATGTCACAATGGGCCCCAGTGACAAAGGGGGTCCCTATGGTGCCACAATGGGCCCTGGGGACAAAGGGGGGGTCCTGGGATGTCACAATGGGCCCCAGTGACAAAGGGGGTCCCTATGGTGCCACAATGGGCCCTGGGGACAAAGGGGGTCCCCTGGATGTCACAATGGGCTCTCGGGACAAGGAGGGTCCCCAGGATGTCACAATGGGCCCTGGGGACAAAGAGCGTCCCCAGGATGTCACAATGGGCCCTGGGGACTAGGGGGGATCCTGGGATGTCACAATGGGCCCCAGTGACAAAGGGGGTCCCTATGGTGCCACAAGGGGCTCTGGGGACAATGGGAGTCCCCTGGATGTCACAATGGGCTCTGGGGACAAGGAGGGTCCCCAGGATGTCACAATGGGCCCTGGGGACAAAGAGCGTCCCCAGCATGTCACAATGGGCCCTGGGGACAAAGGGGGTCCCCACGGTATCAGAATGGGCCCTGGGGACAAAGGGGGGTCCCCTGAATGTCACAATGGGCCCTGGGGACAATGGGGGGTCCTGGGACGTCACAATGGGCCCTGGGGACAAGGGGGTGCAGAGGATGTCACAATGGGCCCTGGGGACAATGTCAGGTCCTGGGACGTCACAATGGGCCCTGGGGACAAGGGGGTACAGAGGATGTCACAATGGGCCCTGGGGACAATGGGGGGTCCTGGGACATCACAATGGGCCCTGAGGACAAGGAGGGATCCCCAGGATGTCACAATGGGCCCTGGGGACAAGGGGGTGCCGAGGATGTCACAATGGGCCCTGGGGACAATGGGGGATCCTGGGACGTCACAATGGGCCCTGGGGACAAGGGGGGGTCCCCAGGATCTCACAAGGGGCCCTGGGGACAAAGAGGGGTCCCCTGAATGTCACAATGGGCCCTGGGGACAAGGGGGTGCAGTGGATGTCACAATGGGCCCTGGGGACAATGGGGGGTGTCCAGGATGTGAGAATGAGTCCTGAGGACAAGGGGGGGTCCCCATGGTGTCACAATGGTTCCCCAGTGACAAGGTGGGGTCCCCATGGTGTCACAATAGGCCCTGGGGACAAAGTGGGGTCCAAGAATGTCACGATGGGCCCTGGGGACAAAAGGGGTCCCCATGGTGCTACAATGGGCCCTGGGGACAAAGGGGGGTCCTGGGATGTCACAATGGGCCCTGGGGACAAAGGGGGTGTCCCCATGGTGCCACAACGGGCCCTGGGAGCAAGGGGGTGGCCAGGATGTCACAATGGGTCCTGGGGAAAATGGGGGGTGCCCAGGGTGTCACAATGGACCCTGAGAACAAGCGGGGGTCTCCATGGTGTCACAATGGGCCCCAGTGACAAAGGGGGTCCCCTGAATGTCACAATAGGTCCTGGGGACAGTGGGGGGTCCTGGGACGTCACAATGGGCCCTGGGGACAAGGAGGGATCCCCAGGATGTCACAATGGGCCCTGGGGACAAGGGGGTACCGAGGATGTCACAATGGGCCCTGGGGACAATGGGGGGTCCTGGGATGTCACAATGGGCCCTGGGGACAAGGGTGGGTCCCCCAGATATCACAATGGGCCCTGGGGACAAGGGGGGGTCCCCAGGATGTCACAATGGGCCTTGGGAAGAAGGGGGTCCCCCAGACATCACAATGGGCCCTGGGGACAATGTAAGGTTTGGGCTGTCACAATGGACCCTGAGGACAAGGGGGGACCCCAGGATGTCACAATGAAGTCTTGGGACAAAGGGGGTCCCCACGGTGTCAGAATGGGTCCTGGGGACAATGGGGGGTCCTGGGATGTCACAATGAGCCCTGGGGACAAGGGTGGTACCCATGGTGTCACAATGGGCCCTGGGCACAAGGGGGGGTCCCCATAGTGTCACAATGGGTCCTGAGGACAATGGTGGGTCCCCTGAATGTCAAAATGGGCCCTGGGGACAAAGGGGGGTCCGCAGGATGTCACAATGGGCACTGGGGATAAAGGGGGGGTCCCCATGGTGTCACAATGGGCCCAAGTGACAAGGAGGGTCCCCACGATGCCATGATGGGTCCTGGGGACAAGGGCGTCCCCCAGATGTCACAATGGGCCCTGGGGATAATGGGGTTGCCCAGGATGTCACAATGGGCCCTGGGGACAATGGGAGGCCCCAAGGTGTTCAGAACGAGCCCTGGGGACAAAGTGGAATCCTGGAATGTCACAATGGGCCCTGGGGACAATGGGAGGCCCCAGGATGTCCAGGACGAGCCCTGGGGACAAAGTGGAATCCTGGAATGTCACAATGGCCCCCAGTGACAAAGGGGTTCCCCATGGTGCCACAATGGGCCCTGGGGACAAAAGGGGTCCCCAGGATTTCACAATAGCACTGGGGACAAAGGGGGGTCGTGGGATGTCACAATGGGCCCTGGGGACAAGGGAGATCCCCATGGTGTCACAATAAGCCCTGGGGACAAAGTGGGGTCCTGGGATGTCACAATGGGCCCCAGTGACAAACGGGGTCCCCATGGTGCCACAATGGGCCGTGGGGACAAATGGGGTCCCCAGGATGTCACAATGAACCCTGGGGACAAAGGGTGGTCCTGGGACATTTCAATGGGCCCTGGGGACAAAGGGGGGACCCCAGGATGTCACAATGGGCCCTGGGGACAAAGGGGGGTCCCCATGGTATCACAATGGGCCCTGGGGACAAGGGGGTCCCCCAGATATCGCAATGGGCCCTGGGGACAAAGTAAGGTCCTGGGCTGTCACAATGGACCCTGAGGACAAGGGGGGTCCCCAGGATGTCACAATGGGCCCTGGGGACCAGGGGGGGTCCTGGGATGTCACAATGGGCCCCAGTGACAAAGGGGGTCCCTATGGTGCCACAATGGGCCCTGGGGACAAAGGGGGTCCCCTGGATGTCACAATGGGCTCTCAGGACAAGGAGGGTCCCCAGGATGTCACAATGGGCCCTGGGGACAAAGAGCGTCCCCAGGATGTCACAATGGGCCCTGGGGACTAGGGGGGATCCTGGGATGTCACAATGGGCCCCAGTGACAAAGGGGGTCCCTATGGTGCCACAAGGGGCCCTGGGGACAATGGGAGTCCCCTGGATGTCACAATGGGCTCTGGGGACAAGGAGGGTCCCCAGGATGTCACAATGGGCCCTGGGGACAAAGAGCGTCCCCAGCATGTCACAATGGGCCCTGGGGACAAAGGGGGTCCCCACGGTATCAGAATGGGCCCTGGGGACAAAGGGGGGTCCCCTGAATGTCACAATGGGCCCTGGGGACAATGGGGGGTCCTGGGACGTCACAATGGGCCCTGGGGACAAGGGGGTGCAGAGGATGTCACAATGGGCCCTGGGGACAATGTCAGGTCCTGGGACGTCACAATGGGCCCTGGGGACAAGGGGGTACAGAGGATGTCACAATGGGCCCTGGGGACAATGGGGGGTCCTGGGACATCACAATGGGCCCTGAGGACAAGGAGGGATCCCCAGGATATCACAATGGGCCCTGGGGACAAGGGGGTGCCGAGGATGTCACAATGGGCCCTGGGGACAATGGGGGATCCTGGGACGTCACAATGGGCCCTGGGGACAAGGGGGGGTCCCCAGGATCTCACAATGGGCCCTGGGGACAAAGAGGGGTCCCCTGAATGTCACAATGGGCCCTGGGGACAATGGGGGGTTTTGGGATGTCACAATGGGCCCTGGGGACAAAGAGCGTCCCCAGCATGTCACAATGGGCCCTGGGGACAAAGGGGGTCCCCACGGTATCAGAATGGGCCCTGGGGACAAAGGGGGGTCCCCTGAATGTCACAATGGGCCCTGGGGACAATGGGGGGTCCTGGGATGTCACAATGAGCCCTGCAGACATGGGTGGTACCCACGGTGTCACAATGGGCCCTGGGCACAAGTGGGTGCCGAGGATGTCACAATGGGCCCTGGGGACAATGGGGGGTCCTGGGACCTCGCAATGGGCTCTGAGGACAAGGGTGGTACCCACGGTGTCACAATGGGCACTGGGCGCAAGGGGGGGTCCCTATAGTGTCACAATGGGTCCTGGAGACAAGTGGGGTCCCCTGAAAGTCACAATGGGCCCTGGGGACAGTGTGGGGTCCTGGGATGTCACAATGGGCCCCAGTGACAAACGGGGGCCCCTGAATGTCACAATGGGCCCTGGGGACAATGGGGGGTCCTGGGATGTCACAATGGGCCCTGGGGACAAGGAGGGATCCCCAGGATGTCACAATGGGCCCTGGGGACAAGTGGGGTCCCCTGAAAGTCACAATGGGTCCTGGGGAAAATGGGGGGTGCCCAGGATGTCACAATGGACCCTGAGGACAAGCGGGGGTCTCCATGGTGTCACAATGGGCCCCAGTGACAAAGGGGGTCCTCTGAATGTCACAATAGGTCCTGGGGAAAATGGGGGGTCCTGGGACGTCACAATGGGCCCTGGGGACAAGGAGGGGTCCCCAGGATGTCACAATGGGCCCTGGGGACAATGGCGGGTCCTGGGACGTCACAATGGGTCCTGGGGACAAGTGGGGTCCCCTGAAAGTCACAATGGGACCTGGGGACAATGTGGGGTCCTGGGATGTCACAATGGGCCCCAGTGACAAACGGGGGCCCCTGAATGTCACAATGGGCCCTGGGGACAATGGGGGGTCCTGGGACGTCACAATGGGCCCTGGGGACAAGGAGGGGTCCCCAGGATGTCACAATGGGCCCTGGGGACAATGGCGGGTCCTGGGACGTCACAATGGGCCCTGGGGACAAGGGGGGGTCCCCAGGATGTCACAATGGGCTCTGGGGACAAAGAGGGGAACCCCTGAATGTCACAATGGGCCCTGGGCACAAGTGGGTGCCGAGGATGTCACAATGGGCCCTGGGGACAATGGGGGGTCCTGGGACCTCGCAATGGGCCCTGAGGACAAGGGTGGTACCCACGGTGTCACAATGGGCCCTGGGGACAAAGGGGGGTCCCCATAGTGTCACAATGGGTCCTGGGGACAAGTGGGGTCCCCAGGATATCACAATGGGCCCTGGGGACAATGAGGGGTCCCCTGAATGTCAAAATGGGCCCTGGGGACAAAGGCGGGTCCGCAGGATGTCACAATGGGCACTGGGGAAAATGGGAGGTGTCCCCAGAATGTCACAATGGGCCCTGGGGACAATGTGGGGTCCTGGGATTTCACAATGGGCCCTGGGGACAAGGGGGTGTCCCCAGGATGTCACAATGGGCCCTGCGGACAAGGGTGGTACCCACGGTGTCACAATGGGCACTGGGCGCAAGGGGGGGTCCCTATAGTGTCACAATGGGTCCTGGAGACAAGTGGGGTCCCCTGAAAGTCACAATGGGCCCTGGGGACAGTGTGGGGTCCTGGGATGTCACAATGGGCCCCAGTGACAAACGGGGGCCCCTGAATGTCACAATGGGCCCTGGGGACAATGGGGGGTCCTGGGATGTCACAATGGGCCCTGGGGACAAGGAGGGATCCCCAGGATGTCACAATGGGCCCTGGGGACAATGGCGGGTCCTGGGACGTCACAATGGGCCCTGGGGACAATGGGGGGTCCCCTGGATGTCACAATGGGCCCTGGGGACAAGGAGGGATTCCCAGGATGTCACAATGGGCCCTGGGGACACGGGGGTGTCCCCAGGATGTCACAATGGGCCCTGCGGACAAGGGTGGTACCCACGGTGTCACAATGGGCGCTGGGCACAAGGGGGGGTCCCTATAGTGTCACACTGGGTCCTGGGGACAAGAGGGGTCCCCTGAAAGTCACAATGGGCCCTGGGGACAATGTGGGGTCCTGGGATGTCACAATGGGCCCTGGTGACAAACGGGGGCCCCTGAATGTCACAATGGGCCCTGGGGACAATGGGGGGTCCTGGGACGTCACAATGGGCCCCGGGGACAAGGAAGGATCCCCAGGATGTCACAATGGGCCCTGGGGACAAAGAGGCGTCCCCTGAATGTCACAATGGGCCCTGGGGACAAGGGGGTGCCGAGGATGTCACAATGGGCCCTTTGGACAAGGGAGATCCCCATGGTGTCACAACAAGCCCTGGGGACAAAGTGGGGTCCTTGGATGTCACAATGGGCCCTGGGGAGAATGGGGGTCCTGAAACGTCACAATGGGCCCTGGGGACAATGGGGGTCCCCACGGTGCCATGATGGGTCCTGGGGACAAGGGCGTCCCCCTAGATGTCACAATGGGCCCTGGGGACAATGGGGTTGCCCAGGATGTCACAATGGACCCTGGGGACAAAGGGGGGTGCGCAGGATGTCACAACGGGCACTGGGGACAAAGGGGGGGTCCCCATGGTGTCACAATGGGTCCCCAGTGACAAGGAGGGTTCCCCATGGTGTCACAATAGGCCCTGGGGACAAAGTGGGGTCCTAGAATGTCACAATGGGCCCTGGGGACAAAGGGGGGTCCTGGGATGTCACAATGAGCCCTGCGGACAAGGGTGGTACCCACAGTGTCACAATGGGCTCTGGGCACAAGGGGGGGTCCCCATAGTGTCACAATGGGTCCTGGGGACAAGTGGGGTCCCCAGGATGTCACAATGGGCCCTGGGGACAATGTGGGGTCCTGGGATTTCACAATGGGCCCTGGGGACAAAGGGGGGTGCACAGGATGTCACAATGGGCACTGGGGACAATGGGGGGGTCCCCATGGTGTCACAATGGGCCCAAGTGACAAGGAGGGTCCCCACAGTGCCACAATTGGTCCTGGGGACAAGGGCGTTCCCCAGATGTCACAATGGGCCCTGGGGACAATGGGGTTGCCCAGGATGTCACAATGGGCCCTGGGGACAATGGGAGTCCCCAAGGTGTCAGAACGAGCCCTGGGGACAAAGTGGAATCCTGGGATGTCACAATGGTCCCCAGTGACAAAGGGGTTCCCCAGGATTTCACAATAGCACTGGGGATAAAGGGGGGATCATGGGATGTCACAATGGGCCCTGGGGACAAGGGAGATCCCCATGGTGTCACAATAAGCCCTGGGGACAAAGTGGGGTCCTGGGATGTCACAATGGGCCCCAGTGACAAACGGGGTCCCCATGGTGCCACAATGGGCCATGGTGGTCCTGGGACATTTCAATGGGCCCTGGGGACAAAGGGGGTCCCCAGGATGTCACAATGGGCCCCAGTGACAAAGGGAGGTGTCGACGGTGTCAAAATGGGCCCTGGGGACAAAGGGCGTCCCCAGGATGTCACAATGGGCCCTGGGGACAAAGGGGGGTACCCATAGTGTCACAATGGGTCCTGGGGAAAATGGGGTCCCCAGGATGTCACAATGGGCCCTGGGGACAATGTGGGGTCCTGGGATGTCACAATGGGCCCCAGTGACAAAGGGGGTCCCCTGAATGTTACAATGGGTCCTGAGGACAGTGGGGGGTCCTGGGAAGTCACAATGGGCCCTGGGGACAAGGAGGGATCCCCAGGATGTCACAATGGGCCCTGGGGACAAGGGAGGGTCCCCAGGATGTCACAATGGGCCCTGGGGACAAGGGAGGGATCCCCAGGATGTCACAATGGGCCCTGGGGACAAAGAGGGGTCCCCTGAATGTCACAATGGGCCCTGGGGACAAGGGGGTGCCGAGGATGTCACAATGGGCCCTGGGGACAATGGGGGGTCCTGGGATGTCACAATGGGCCCTGGGGACAAGGGGGGGTCCCCAGGATGTCACAATGGGCCTTGGGAACAAGGGGTTCCCCCAGATAACACAATGGGCCCTGGGGACAATGTAAGGTCCTGGGCTGTCACAATGGACCCTGAGGACAAGTGGGGTCCCCAGGATGTCACAATGGGCCCTGGGGACAAAAGGGGTCCCCTGAATGTCACAATGGGCCCTGGGGACAATGGGGGGTCCTGGGATGTCACAATGAGCCCTGCAGACAAGGGTGGTACCCACGGTGTCACAATGGGCCCTGGGCACAAGGTGGGGTCCCCATAGTGCCACAATGGGTCCTGGAGACAAGTGGGGTCCCCAGGATGTCACAATGGGCCCTGGGGACAATGTGGGGTCCCCTGAATGTCACAATGGGCCCTGGGGACAAGGGGGGGTCCCCATAGTGTCACAATGGGTCCTGGGGACAAGTGGGGTCCCCAGGATGTCACAATGGGCCCTGGGGACAATGGGGGGTACCCAGGATGTGAGAATGAGTCCTGAGGACAAGGAGGGGTCCCCATGGTGTCACAATGGGTCCCCAGTGACAAGGAGGGGTCCCCATGGTGTCACAATAGGCCCTGGGGACAAAGTGGGGTCCTAGAATGTCACAATGGGCCCTGGGGACAAGGGGGTATCCCCATGGTGCCACAATGGGCCCTGGGAGCAAGGGGGTGCCCAGGATGTCACAATGGACCCTGAGGACAAGCAGGGGTCTCCATGGTGTCACAATGGGCCCCCAGTGACAAGGGGGAGTCCCCATGGTGCCACAATACGCCGTGGGGAGAAACGGGTCCCCAGGATGTCACAATGGGCCCTAGGGACAAAGGGGGGTCCGCCGGATGTCACAATGGGCCCTGGGGACAAAGAGAGATCCCCAGGATGTCACAATGGGCCCTGGAGACAATGGGGGGACCTGGGACGTCACAATGGGCCCTGGGGACAAGGGGGTGTCTCCAGGATGTCACAATGGGCCCTGGGAACAAGGGGGTCCCCCAGATATCACAATGGGCCCTGGGGACAAAGTAAGGTCCTGGGCTGTGACAATGGACCCTGAGGACAAGGGGCGTCCCCAGGATGTCACAATGAAGTCTTGGGACAATGGGGGTCCCCTGGATGTCACAATGGGCCCTGGGGACCAGGGGGGGTCCTGGGATGTCACAATGGGCCCTAGTGACAAAGTGGGTCCCTATGGTGCCACAATGGGCCCTGGGGACAAAGGGGGTCCCCTGGATGTCACAATGGGCTGTGGAGACACGGAGGGTCCCCAGGATGTCACAATGGGCCCTGGGGACAAACGGGGTCCCCACGGTATCAGAATGGGCCCTGGCGAGAAAGGGGGGTCCCCTGAATGTCACAATGGGCCCTGGGGACAATGGGGGGTCCTGGGATGTCACAATGGGCCCTGCGGACAAGGGTGGTACCCACAGTGCCACAATGGGCCCTGGGCACAAGTGGATGTCCCCATAGTGTCACAATGGGTCCTGGGGACAAGTGGGGTCCCCAGGATGTCACAATGGGCCCTGGGGACAATGTGGGGTCCTGGGATGTCACAATGGGCCCCAGAGACAAAGGGGGTCCCCCTGAATGTCACAATGGCTCCTGGGGACAATGGGGGGTCCTGGGACGTCAAAATGGGCCCTGGGGACAAGGAGCGATCCCCAGGATGTCACAATGGGCCCTGGGGACAATGGGGGGTCCTGGGATGTCACAATGGGCCCTGGGGATAAGGGGGGGTTCCCCAGGATGTCACAATGGGCCCTGGGGACAAAGAGGGGTCCCCTGAATGTCACAATGGGCCCTGGGGACAAGGGGGGGTGCCCAGGATGTCACAATGGGCCCTGGGGACAAGGGGGTGCCGAGGATGTCACAATGGGCCCTGGGGACAATGGGGGGTCCTGGAATGTCACAATGGGCCCTGGGGACAATGGGGGGTGCCCCGGATGTGAGAATGAGTCCTGAGGACAAGGGGGGGTCCCCATGGTGTCACAATGGGTCCCCAGTGACAAGGAGGGGTCCCCATGGTGTCACAATAGGCCCTGGGGACAAAGGGGGTCCCCTGGATGTCACAATGGGCTCTGGGGACAAGGAGGGTCCCCAGGATGTCACAATGGGCCCTGGGGACAAAAAGGGGTCTCCTGAATGTCACAATGGGCCCTGGGGGCAAGGGGGTGCAGTGGATGTCACAATGGGCCCTGGGGACAATGGGGGGTGTCCAGGATGTGAGAATGAGTCCTGAGGACAAGGGGGGGTCCCTATGGTGTCACAATGGGTCCCCAGTGACAAGGAGGTGTCCCCATGGTGTCACAATAGGCCCTGGGAACAAAGTGGGGTCCAAGAATGTCACAATGGGCCCTGGGGACAAAAGGGCTTGCCATGGTGCCACAATGGGCCCTGGGAGCAAGGGGGTGGCCAGGATGTCACAATGGGTCCTGGGGAAAATGGGGGGTGCCCAGGATGTCACAATGGACCCTGAGGACAATGAGGGTCCCCAGGATGTCACAATGGGCCCTGGGGACAATGGCGGGTGCCCAGGATGTGAGAATGAGTCCTGAGGACAAGGAGGGGTCCCCATGGTGTCACAATAGGCCCTGGGGACAAAGTGGGGTCCTAGAATGTCACAATGGGCCCTGGGGACAAAAGGGGTCCCCATGGTGCTACAATGGGTCCTGGGGACAAAGGGGGGTCCTGGGATGTCACAATGGGCACCGGGGACAAGGGAGTGTCCCCATGGTGCCACAATGGGCCCTGGGAGCAAGGGGGTGGCCAGGATGTCACAATAGGTCCTGGGGACAATGGGGGGTCCTGGGACGTCACAATGGGCCCTGGGGACAAGGAGGGATCCCCAGGATGTCACAATGGGCTCTGGGGACAAAGAGGGGTCCCCTGAATGTCACAATGGGCCCTGGGGACAAGGGGGTGCCGAGGATGTCACAATGGGCCCTGGGGACAATGGGGGGTCCTGGGATGTCACAATGGGCCCTGGGGACAAAAGGGGTCCCCTGAATGTCACAATGGGCCCTGGGGACAATGGGGGGTCCTGGGATGTCACAATGAGCCCTGCAGACAAGGGTGGTACCCACGGTGTCACAATGGGCCCTGGGCACAAGGTGGGGTCCCCATAGTGCCACAATGGGTCCTGGAGACAAGTGGGGTCCCCAGGATGTCACAATGGGCCCTGGGGACAATGTGGGGTCCCCTGAATGTCACAATGGGCCCTGGGGACAAGGGGGGGTCCCCATAGTGTCACAATGGGTCCTGGGGACAAGTGGGGTGCCCAGGATGTCACAATGGGCCCTGGGGACAATGGGGGGTACCCAGGATGTGAGAATGAGTCCTGAGGACAAGGAGGGGTCCCCATAGTGTCACAATGGGTCCCCAGTGACAAGGAGGGGTCCCCATGGTGTCACAATAGGCCCTGGGGACAAAGTGGGGTCCTAGAATGTCACAATGGGCCCTGGGGACAAGGGGGTATCCCCATGGTGCCACAATGGGCCCTGGGAGCAAGGGGGTGCCCAGGATGTCACAATGGACCCTGAGGACAAGCAGGGGTCTCCATGGTGTCACAATGGGCCCCCAGTGACAAGGGGGAGTCCCCATGGTGCCACAATACGCCGTGGGGAGAAACGGGTCCCCAGGATGTCACAATGGGCCCTAGGGACAAAGGGGGGTCCGCCGGATGTCACAATGGGCCCTGGGGACAAAGAGAGATCCCCAGGATGTCACAATGGGCCCTGGAGACAATGGGGGGTCCTGGGACGTCACAATGGGCCCTGGGGACAAGGGGGTGTCTCCAGGATGTCACAATGGGCCCTGGGAACAAGGGGGTCCCCCAGATATCACAATGGGCCCTGGGGACAAAGTAAGGTCCTGGGCTGTGACAATGGACCCTGAGGACAAGGGGCGTCCCCAGGATGTCACAATGAAGTCTTGGGACAATGGGGGTCCCCTGGATGTCACAATGGGCCCTGGGGACCAGGGGGGGTCCTGGGATGTCACAATGGGCCCTAGTGACAAAGTGGGTCCCTATGGTGCCACAATGGGCCCTGGGGACAAAGGGGGTCCCCTGGATGTCACAATGGGCTGTGGAGACACGGAGGGTCCCCAGGATGTCACAATGGGCCCTGGGGACAAACGGGGTCCCCACGGTATCAGAATGGGCCCTCGCGAGAAAGGGGGGTCCCCTGAATGTCACAATGGGCCCTGGGGACAATGGGGGGTCCTGGGATGTCACAATGAGCCCTGCGAACAAGGGTGGTACCCACAATGCCACAATGGGCCCTGGGCACAAGTGGATGTCCCCATAGTGTCACAATGGGTCCTGGGGACAAGTGGGGTCCCCAGGATGTCACAATGGGCCCTGGGGACAATGTGGGGTCCTGGGATGTCACAATGGGCCCCAGAGACAAAGGGGGTCCCCCTGAATGTCACAATGGCTCCTGGGGACAATGGGGGGTCCTGGGACGTCAAAATGGGCCCTGGGGACAAGGAGCGATCCCCAGGATGTCACAATGGGCCCTGGGGACAATGGGGGGTCCTGGGATGTCACAATGGGCCCTGGGGATAAGGGGGGGTTCCCCAGGATGTCACAATGGGCCCTGGGGACAAAGAGGGGTCCCCTGAATGTCACAATGGGCCCTGGGGACACGGGGGGGTGCCCAGGATGTCACAATGGGCCCTGGGGACAAGGGGGTGCCGAGGATGTCACAATGGGCCCTGGGGACAATGGGGGGTCCTGGAATGTCACAATGGGCCCTGGGGACAATGGGGGGTGCCCCGGATGTGAGAATGAGTCCTGAGGACAAGGGGGGGTCCCCATGGTGTCACAATGGGTCCCCAGTGACAAGGAGGGGTCCCCATGGTGTCACAATAGGCCCTGGGGACAAAGTGGGGTCCAAGAATGTCACAATGGGCCCTGGGGACAAAAGGGGTTGCCATGGTGCCACAATGGGCCCTGGGGTCAAAGGGGGTCCCCATGGTGCTACAATGGCCCTGGGGACAAAGGGGGGTCCTGGGATGTCACAATGGGCCCTGGGGACAAGCGGGGGTCTCCATGGTGTCACAATGGGCCCCAGTGACAAAGGGGGTCCCCTGAATGTCACAATAGGTCCTGGGGACAATGGGGATCCTGGGACGTCACAATGGGTCCTGGGGACAAGAAGGGATCCCCAGGATGTCACAATGGGCCCTAGGGACAAAGAGGGGTCCCCTGAATGTCACAATGGGCCCTGGGGACAAGGAGGGATCCCCAGGATGTCACAATGGCCCCTGGGGACAATGGGAGTCCCCAAGGTGTCAGAACGAGCCCTGGGGACAAAGTGAAATCCTGGAATGTCACAATGGCCCCCAGTGACAAAGGGGTTCCCCACGGTGTCCAAATGGGCCCTGGGGACAAAAGGGGTCCTCAGGATTTCACAATAGCACTGGGGACAAAGGGGGGTCATGGGATGTCACAATGGGCCCTGGGGACAAGGGAGATCCCCATGGTGTCACAATAAGCGCTGGGGACAAAGTGGGGTCCTGGGATGTCACAATGGGCTCTGGGGACAAGGAGGGTCCACAGGATGTCACAATGGGCCCTGGGGACAAAGGGGGGTCCTGGGATGTCACAATGGGCCCCCGTGACAAAGAGGGTCCTCATGGTGCCACAATGGGCCCTGGGGACAAAGGGGGTCCCCTGGATGTCACAATGGGCTCTGGGGACAAGGAGGGTCCCCAGGATGTCACAATGGGCCCTGTGGACAAAGAGCGTCCCCAGCATGTCACAATGGGCCCTGGGGACAAAGGGGGTCCCCACGGTATCAGAATGGGCCCTGGGGACAAAGGGGGTCCCCTGAATGTCACAATGGGCCCTGGGGACAGTGGGGGGTCGTGGGATGTCTCAATGAGCCCTGGGGACAAGGGGGGGTCCCCAGGATGTCACAATGGGCCCTGGGGACAAAGAGGGGTCCCCTGAATGTCACAATGGGCCCTGGGGACAAGGGGGTGCAGTGGATGTCACAATGGGCCCTGGGGACAATGGGGGTGTCCAGGATGTGAGAATGAGTCCTGAGGACAAGGGGGGGTCCCCATGGTGTCACAATTGGTCCCCAGTGACAAGGAGGGGTCCCCATGGTGTCACAATAGGCCCTGGGGACAAAGTGGGGTCCAAGAATGTCACCATGGGCCCTGGGGACAAAAGGGGTTGCCATGGTGCCACAATGGGCCCTGGGGTCAAAGGCGGTCCCAATGGTGCTACAATGGCCCTGGGGACAAAGGGGGTTCCTGGGATGTCACAATGGGTCCTGGGGACAAAGGGGGTGTCCCCATGGTGCCACAACGGGCCCTGCGAGCAATGGGGTGGCCAGGATGTCACAATGGGTCCTGGGGAAAATGGGGGGTGCCCAGGATGTCACAATGGACCCTGAGGACAAGCGGGGGTCTCCATGGTGTCACAATGGGCCCCAGTGACAGAGGGGCTCCCCTGAATGTCACAATAGGTCCTGGGGACAATGGGGGTTCCTGGGACGTCACAATGGGCCCTGGGGACAACGAGGGATCCCCAGGATGTCACAATGGGCCCTGGGGACAAAGAGGGGTCCCCTGAATGTCACAATGGGCCCTGGGGACAAGGGGGTGCAGAGGATGTCACAATGGGCCCTGGGGACAATGGGGGGTCCCCTGAATGTTAAAATGGGCCCTGGGGACAAGGAGGGATTCCCAGGATGTCACAATGGGCCCTGGAGACAAGGGGGTGTCCCTAGGATGTCACAATGGGCCGTGCGGACAAGGGTGGTACCCACGGTGTCACAATGGTCACTGGGCACAAGGTGGGGTCCTTATAGTGTCACAATGGGTCCTGGGGACAAGTGGGGTCCCCAGGATGTCACAAGGGCCCTGGGGACAATGTGGGGTCCTGGGATGTCACAATGGGCCCCTGTGACAAACGGGGGCCCCTGAATGTCACAATGGGCCCTGGGGACAATGGGGGTCTTGGGACGTCCCAATGGGCCCTGGGGACAAGGAGGGATCCCCAGGATGTCACAATGGGCCCTGGGGACAATAGCGGGTCCTGGGACGTCCCAATGGGCCCTGGGGACAAGCAGGGATCCCCAGGATGTCACAATGGGCCCTGGGGACAATGGCGGGTTCTGGGACGTCACAATGGGCCCTGGGGACAAGGGGGGGTCCCCAGGATGTCACAATGGGCCCTGGGGAAAAAGAGGGGTCCCCTGAATGTCACAATGGGCCCTGGGGACAAGGGGGTGCTGAGGATGTCACAATGGGCCCTGGGGACAATGGGGGGTCCTGGGACGTCACAATGGGCCATGAGGACAATGGTGGGTCCCCTGAATGTCACAATGGGCCCTGGGGACAACGGGGGGTCCGCAGGATGTCACAATGGGCACTGGGGACAAAGGGTGGGTCCCCATGGTGTCACAATGGGCCCAAGTGACAAGGAGGGTCCCCACGGTGCCACGATGGGTCCTGGGGACAAGGGCGTCCCCCAGATGTCACAATAAGCCCTGGGGATAAAGTGGGGTCCTGGGATGTCACAATGAGCCCTGGGGACAATGGGAGTCCCCAAGGTGTCAGAACGAGCCCTGGGGACAAAGTGGAATCCTGGAATGTCACAATGGCCCCCAGTGACAAAGGGGTTCCCCATGGTGCCACAATGGGCCCTGGGGACAAAAGGGGTCCCCAGGATTTCACAATGGCCCTGGGGACAAAGGGGGGTCCTGGGATGTCACAATGGGCCCTGGGGACAAAGGGGGTATCCCCATGGTGCCACAACGGGCCCTGAAAGCAAGGGGGTGGCCAGGATGTCACAATGGGTCCTGGGGAAAATGGGGGGTGCCCAGGATGTCACAATGGACCCTGAGGACAAGCGGGGGTCTCCATGGTGTCACAATGGGCCCCAGTGACAAAGGGGCTCCCCTGAATGTCACAATAGGTCCTGGAGACAATGGGGGGTGCTGGGACGTCACAATGGGCCCTGGGGACAACGAGGGATCCCCAGGATGTCACAATGGGCCCTGGGGACAAAGAGGGGTCCCCTGAATGTCACAATGGGCCCTGGGGACAATGTGGGGCCCTGGGATGTCACAATGGGCCCCAGTGACAAAGGGGGTCCCCTGAATGTCACAATGGGTCCTGGGGACAATGGGGGGTCCTGGGACGTCACAATGGGCCCTGGGGACAAGGAGGGATCCCCAGGATGTCACAATGGGCCCTGGGGACAATGGGGGGTCCTGGGACGTCACAATGGGCCCTGGGGACAAGGAGGGATCCCCAGGATGTCACAATGGGCTCTAGGGACAATGGGGGGTCCTGGGAAGTCACAATGGGCCCTGGGGACAAGGGGGGGGTCCCCTGAATGTCACAATGGGCCCTGGGGAGAAAGGGGGTCCCCAGGATGTCAAAATGGGCCTTGGGGACAAAGTGGGGTTCTTGGATATCACAATGTGACACAGTGACAAAGGGGGTCCCCATGGTGCCACAATGAGCCCTGGGGACAAAGGGAGGTCCCCAGGATGTCTCAATGGGCCCTGAGGACAATGGGAGGTCCCCATGGTGTCACAAAGGGTCCCCAGTGACAAGGGAGGTCCCCATGGTGCCAGGATGGGTCCTGCGGACAAGGAGGTCCCCAGGATGTCACCATGGGCCCTGGGGACAAAGGGGGTCCCCAGGATGTCACAATGGGCCCTGGGGACAAAGAGACTCCCCAGGATGTCACAATGGGACCTGGGGACAATGGAGGTTCCCCAGGATGTTCACAATAGGCCCTGAGGACAAGGGGTGGTCCCCATGGTGTCACAATGGGTCCCCAGTGACAAGGGGGTCCCCAAGGTGTCACAATGGGCCCTGGGAACAATGGGGGGTCCTGGGATGTAACAATAGGCCCTAGGGACAAAGGGGGTCCCCACGGTGTTACAATGGTCCCGGGTGACAAAGGGGGATGCCCAGGATGTCACAATGGGCCCTGAGGACAAGGAGGGGTCTCCATGGTGTCACAATGGGTCCCCAGTGACAAGGAGGGTCCCCATGGTGTCACAATGGGTCCTGGGGACAAAGGGTGTCTCCAGGATATCACAATGGGCTCTGGGGACAATGCAGGGTCCTGGGACGTCACAATGGGTCCTTAGGAAAAAGAGGGGTCCCCAGGATGTCACAATGGGCCCTGGGGACAATGTGGGGTCCTGGGATGTCACAATGGGCCCCAGTGACAAACGGGGTCCCCTGAATGTCACAATGGGCCCTGGGGACAATGGGGGGGTCCTGGGACGTCACAATGGGCCCTGGGGACAAGGAGGGATCCCCAGGATGTCACAATGGGCCCTGGGGACAATGGGGGGTCCTGGGACGTCACAATGGGCCCTGGGGACAAGAGGGGGTCCCCAGGATGTCACAATGGGCCCTGGGGACAAAGAGGTGTCCCCTGAATGTCACAATGGGCCCTGGGGACAAGGGGGTGCAGAGGATGTCACAATAGGCCCTGGGGACAATGGGGGGTCCTGGGACGTCACAATGGGCCCTGGGGACAAGGAGGGATCCCCAGGATGTCACAATGGGCCATGGGGACAATGGGGGGTCCCGGGACATCACAATGGGCCCGGGGAACAAGGGGGTTCCCCAGGATGTCACAATGGGCCCTGGGGACAAAGAGGGGCCCTACGACGTCACAATCAGCCCTGGGTACAAGGGGGGATCCCCTGAAAGTCACAATGAGCCTTGGGAGCAGAGGGGGCTCCCCAGGACGTCACAATCGGCCCTGGGAACAATGGGGGTCCCTTGAAGGTCACAATGGGCCCTGGGGACAATGGTGGGTCCCCTGAATGTCAAAATGGGCCCTGGGGACAAAGGGGGGTCCTCAGGATGTCACAATGGGCACTGGGGACAAAGGGGACGTCCCCATGGTGTCACAATGGGCCCAAGTGACAAGGAGGGTCCCCACGGTGCCACGATGGGTCCTGGGGACAAGGGGGTCCCCCAGATGTCACAATGGGCCCTGGGGACAATGGGGTTGCCCAGGATGTCACAATGGACCCTGGGGACAAAGGGGGATCCCCAGGATGTCACAATGGGCCCTGGGGACCAGGGGGGTCCTGCGATGTCACAATGGGCCCTGGGGAGAAAGGGGGTCCCCTGGATGTCACAATGGGCTCTGGGGACAAGGAGGGTCCCCAGGATGTCACAATGACCCCTGCGGACAAGGGGGGTGTCGATGGTGTCACAATGGGCCCTGGGAACAAGGGGGGGTCCCCATAGTGTCACAATGGGTCCTGGGGACAAGTGGGGTCCCCAGGATGTCACAATAGGTCCTGGGGACAATGTGGGGTCCTGGGATGTCACAATGGGCCCCAGTGACAAAGGGGGTCCCCTGAATGTCACAATGGGTCCTGGGTACAATGTGGGGTCCTGGGACGTCACAATGGGCCCTGGGGACAAGGAGGGATCCCCAGGATGTCACAATGGGCCCTGGGGACAATGGGGGGTCCTGGGACGTCACAATGGGCCCCAGTGACAAGGGGGGGTCCCCAGGATGTCACAATGGGCCCTGAGGACAAAGAGGGGTCCCCTGAACGTCACAATGGGCCCTGGGGACAAGGGTGTGCCGAGGATGTCACAATGGGCCCTGGGCACAATGGGGGGTCCCCAGGATGTCACAATGGGCCCTGGGGACAAAGAGGGGTCCCCTGAATGTCACAATGGGCCCTGGGGACAAGGGGGTGCAGTGGATGTCACAATGGGCCCTGGGGACAATGGCGGTGTCCAGGATGTGAGAATGAGTCCTGAGGACATGGGGGGGTCCCCATGGTGTCACAATGGGTCCCCAGTGACAAGGAGGCGTCCCCATGGTGTCACAATAGGCCCTGGGGACAATGGGGTCCCCTGAATGTCACAATGGGCCCTGGGAACAAAAGTGGTTGCCATGGTGCCACAAGGGGCCCTGGGGTCAAAGGCGGTCCCCATGGTGCTAAAATGGGCCCTGGGAGCAAGGGGGTGGCCAGGATGTCACAATGGGTCCTGGGGACAATAGGGGGTGCCCAGGATGTCACAATGGACCCTGAGGACAAGGGGGGGTCTCCATGGTGTCACAATGGGTCCCCAGTAACAAGGGGGGGTCCCCATGGTGCCACAATGAGCCCTGGGGACAAAGGGAGGTCCCTACGATGTCACAATGGGCCCTGGGGACTAATGAGGTCCCCACGGTGTCACAATGCGTCCTGGAGGAAAAGGGGGGTCCCCAGGATGTTACAATGGGCTCTTGGCACAATGGGGTTCCTGGGATGTCACAATGGGTCCCCAGTGACAAAGGGGGTCCCCAGGATGTCTCAATGGGCCCTGAGGACAATGGGAGGTCCCCATGGTGTCACAAAGGGTCCCCAGTGACAAGGGAGGTCCCCACGGTGCCACGATGGGTCCTGGGGACAAGGAGGTCCCCAGGATGCCACAATGGGCCCTGGGGACAATGGGGGGTCCTGGGACGTCACAATGGGCCCTGGGGATAAAGGGGGTCCCCAGGATGTCACAATGGGACCTGGGGACAAGGGGCTCCACAGGATCTCACAATGGGCTCTGGGGACAATGGAGGTTCCCCAGGATGTTCACAATAGGCCCTGAGGACAAGGGGTGGTCCCCATGGTGTCACAATGGGTCCCCAGTGACAAGGGGGGTCCCCAAGTGTCACAATGGGCCCTGGGGACAATGGGGGTCCTGGGACGTAACAATAGGCCCTGGGGACAAGGGGGGGGTCCCCTGAATGTCACAATGGCCCCTGGGGAGAAAGGGGGTCCCCAGGATGTCAAAATGGGCCATGGGGACAAAGTGGGGTTCTGGGATATCACAATGTGCCACAGTGACAAAGGGGGTCCCCATGGTGCCACAATGAGCCCTGGGGACAAAGGGAGGTCCCTAGGATGTCACAATGGGCCCCGGGGACTAATGAGGTCCCCACGGTGTCACAATGCGTCCTGGAGACAAAGGGGGGTCCCCTGGATGTCACAATGGGCCCTTGGGACAATGGGGTTCCTGGGATGTCGCAATGGGTCCCCAGTGACAAAGGGGGTCCCCAGGATGTCTCAATGGGCACTGAGGACAATGGGAGATCCCCAGGATGTCACAATGGGCCCTGGCGACAATGGGGGGTCCTGGGACGTCACAATGGCCCTGGGGACAAAGGGGTTCCCCAGGATGTCACAATGGGCCCTGGGGACAAAGAGGCTCCCCAGGATGTCACAATGGGACCTGGGGACAAGGGGGTCCCCAGGACTCACAGTGGGCTCTGGGGACAATGGAGGTTCCCCAGGATGTTCACAATAGGCCCTGAGGACAAGGGGTGGTCCCCATGGTGTCACAATGGGTCCCCAGTGACAAGGGGGGTCCCCAAGGTGTCACAATGGGCCCTGGGGACAATGGGGGTCCCGGGACGGAATAATAGGCCCTGGGGACAATGGGGGTCCCCATAGTGTCACAATGGGCCCTGGGGACAAAGGGGGTCCCCACGGTGTTACAATGGTCCCGGGGGACAAAGGGGGATGCCCAGGATGTCACAATGGGCCCTGAGGACAAGGGGAGCTCCCCAGGGTGTCGGAATGGGTCCCCAGTGACAAGGAGGGTCCCCATGGTGTCACGATGGGTCCTGGGGACAAGGGGGTCCTGGGACGTCACAGTGGGCCCTGGAGACAAAGGGGGTTCAGGAAGGTAGGGAGGGCAGGATTAGGGGGTGCAAGGTTTCAGTTGTAGGGTTTAGGGGTGCAGAGTTTGGTAGGGCCGAATTTGGGGGTGCAGGATCTGGGGTGCAGGGTTTGGGAAGACAGGATCGGGGGTGGAGGATTTGGGGGTGCAGGATTGAGGGGCAGCGTTTTGGTGCAGGGCTTGGGGTCAGGATCTGGGGTGCAGGTTTGGGAAGAGTATTTTGGGGTGCAGGATTTTGGGTGCCGTGTCTGCGGGGCAGGTTTGGGGTGATCACTGCTGATCCGCACACACTCGCTCTCTCTGGTATTCACCTCCACTCCTGCTCCTCCACCTCCCCACTGTTCTCTCCACCTCCTCTCTTCTCATTCCCACCACACTCTGCACACAGACGCAACCACTGAGAATGTTCCAGAACACGCTGATCCAAACCCCGCTGGGACCTCCAGGCTCCATGGCAATGTGAAAATTGAGTGTGCCACAGAATCCCTTTGGGTGTCAAACACCTTGAAGGTGCTGGAGTCCAAGCACAACCCCCCGGCACTGCCCACGGCCCTCAGGAGCTCCTGTGGAAACCCCTCCAGGGATGGCGGCTCCAGCCCTGCCCTGCCCTGCGCAGCCCGTTCAGTGCCCGACAGCCCTCGCTGGGAGGAACAGCTCCCAGGCTCCAGCCAGAAGCTCACCCGGTACCGCTGGGGCCGTCTCCTCTCCTCCTGCCGCTCGTTCCCGGGCAGAGTCCCCGAAGCCCGCTCTCCGGGCGCTCTGCGGGCGGCTCCTGGCCCGGCCGCCCCCCGTACTCCCGCTCTGGCTCCGCCCCAAGGCTCAGGCGGGAACGGCCGCTGCGGCCCGCCCGGCCAATCGCAGCTCGCCGCCTCAGCCTCGCGCGCCGCCGGCCGGTGGCCCCGCCCCCTCATCCCCCATCCCCTCAGGAGGGGCCGCACCCGCTGGTGCTGAGCGCGGAGCTGCTGGCGCCACTCGGAGAGGCTCCAGGGGACACCCCCAAAGGCGATGGAGCCCTGCCCTGGTGGGCAGAGGGGGAGGACCTGAGACAGCCCCTGCCCTGTCGCTGTCGGGCACCGCTAGGGGACTGAAAAGATGACGAGGGTTGGAGGCGAGTTCCAGTTCGGCGCCACGGGCATCCTGGGAAAAATATGCAGGCTGACCCAGAAAGGTACAGCGACCGAGAAGAGCTTAGCTGAGAGAAAATCACTGAAAGAGACCCGGTCTGGTTTGTGACATAACCAGGACACCCCCAAATTGTGTACTTTGCCCAAAAAATGGGCCCCAAAAATGCTTTTTCCCCATAAAAATGGGTTCCCCGCAAAACTGAGTGTTTTCCCCCAAAAATGGACCTCAAGTATTGGAAGTATTGGTTTTTTTCCCAAAACAATGGGTCTTGTTCCCTCCAGAATGGGTACTACCCCACGAAAAATGGGACTGAAAATGGGTGTTTCATTCCAAAAATGTGTCCAAAAAATGGTGTTTTCCCACAAAATGTGGGCCCAAAAGTTGTTTTTCCCCCCCCAAAAAAATGAGTGCACCCAAAACTGTGTGCACCCTCCAAAAATGGGTCCAAAGATGGGTGTTTCTCCCCAAATATGGCCCTAAAATTGGGGTTTTCTCCAAAATATGCACTTGTTTCTAATAAAAAAATGTGTTTCCTCTGAAAAAATGGATCAAAAAATGAGTGTTTCCCCCAAAAAGGTTATAAATTTTTTTGCAAATTTGCCAAGTTTGGGCAAAATTACGGATTTTCTTGTCAAGATTTGTAGATTTTGGCGCAAAATTGCAAGGTTTTGGGGCAAGATTTGCAAATGGGGGGGAAATTAGTATTTTGAGGCAAGATTTGCACATTTTTTGGTTAAATTACAAATTTATTTGCGAGAGTTTGGAAGATTTGCAATTTCTTTTCGGCAAAAGTACTCAGTTTGGGGGCGTTATTGTGCAAGATGATGAGAGAGGTTCTCCTGCCCCCCTGCTCTGCCCTGGGGAGACCACCCCTGGAATCTTGTGTCCAGTTCTCCCTCAGCTCCAGAAGGACAGGGAACTGCTGCAGAGAGCCCAGCGCAGCCACCAAGATGCTGGAGGGAGTGGAGCATCTCCCGTGTGAGGAAAGGCTGAGGGAGCTGGGGCTCTGGAGCTGGAGGAGAGGAGACTGAGGGGGGACTCATTGCTGGGGATCAATATGGAAAGGGGGGTGTCCCGGAGGCACCCCAGGTTCGTTTAAGGGACAACAGGGTCCAAAACAACTTGTGTTAAACCGGTGAGAAACAGGGTTTTAGCATCCAAAAGTGACTCGAATACAGGTTCGGATACCAGTTGAGGAAAATGATGAAGGGGCAGCAACCAATACGATAGGTGGTGCACAGAGTGCATGCACGTGGCTTCACCAAAACAGTGCCGGAGCCGTCCCTGAGTCCGGGAGGAGTCCGCACTTGCCTGAACACGGTGTGGGGTTATTTTGAAGAGATACACGTACTGTAGTGAGTACGGAAAGTGCACACTTGCGGTTCTGCGAGGGTAAATTTACAATACACTCGCAATCCTGCGAGGGTTAATACACGTGCAGATGTGCACGGAAAGTTACACGTGCTTGTGCAGAAGCAGGGGAGGAAAATACACCCGCGATTGTGCGAGGAAATAATTGATACACGTGCTTGTGTTAAGCACGGAAAGTACGCGTGCAAACGTGCACGGTGTTACAGACGATCACGATAAACAGCACGCACTCGTCGGAATAAATTGCTTAGAATTTATTGCAGCAAGCGGGCAAAAGAGCGCTGGGCGGCCGGGGAGCCTGCGCTGCACCACGGCGCCTTTCCAGGAGCGGCCAGCTTGGTTACATGTGGTAAAGGATTACGTATTCATGGTTATTCCAGGAACGCCTATACACATTCATAACTTTTCCTCGAAAAGGCCGTTCTTATTAAAATGAGTTCCAAGGAATTATATCTATAGTCTTCAGCTCTGGCTCCTTCCTGTTGCGCCTGCGCAGTGTCTGCGGGTGGTCACGGGCGGGGGTCTTTTGGATGAAGGCTGCGGTCCGTTCTTTTGTGCATTTCTTATCCTTGGCCTAGCACGCTGGGTTTGGCCAGGGCTCCAAGGCCTTGAGCTGGTTTTCCTCCCGCTTTGTGCTGAAGACCCCGTTATCCCGTTCACACAAGGATGCAACTGGGCCCTTCTCTCTGTCAGTCTCTTCCTGAATGTTCTGCAGGGTACGCTAAATTAGGTTTTTACACGTATCTGTGGAACAAGTTTTTTACAAAGACTACGTACAGGTTGCATTGTTTAATGGCACCATATACTAATATTATATGCTCAGGTTTCACAGCCACTGATAACATATCCATTTAGACCGGTTTGATTAACAAATATATCGTTAAGTCTATTACAGTCCCTAACCCCAGGAAAAATACACCCACATGTTTAGAGAGAAATTATATTACGGATATACGCTTGCCTGAATCTGGCAAGGAATTCTTCAAGAAAATCCACAGGTCCACAAGGCAGAAAGGCCGGGGCACTGCCTGTGCGGCCCCAGGGATGGGTCCCCAGCTTGGTGACCTGCAAACCACGTTTTTGTGCAGACGGGGAGGAATGGGGACTGAATCATTGTTAGGGAGGACGAGACAGGAGGGTGCTGGGGACCCGGAGGGTTCTGAGAAAAGGATTGTCAGCGTTGTGGCGATGAGGAACGATTCACACAGACGCAAACGGGCCGCACAGGCACAGGGTTCTTGTTGGCAGCAAGAGCAGAGCCGGGCAGAGCTGAGCTCTCTTTTATTAACGGTTCTCCATTTATAGATTTACAGGGATGAGCTTGGGCTAAGAGGTTAGACAAATGACTTTGTTCAATAATTGTTATTCTAAACACACCACACTCCTATTGTGACTGGTTTCAGTCACGTTCCCATGCGTATCTTGTGGGCGGCATTCCGACCCACTCGTTCACACGCCCAGGCCCAACATTCACACATCGCACACACGGGGGTGGTTTTCTGACCCGATATTGTTCTCACCAGTCTGGGCCATCACGTCTTACACCCATAGAAAACATACTTCTGTGTAATCTGTCCAAGGCCCTTTAGCTGGAACCGCACACCCTGCCATTCCCGCAAGAGTTATCGACCCTGAGCCCTTCGACGGCCCGTGGGACCAGGCGGGCGGCCTGGAGCCGGGCGACCTGTGGCACGGAGCGTTAATGAGCCCTAGGGCACCGCGAGTGCTGCTGCATGGACCAGGCCTCTCTCCTGGGAACACCAAGGGAGCAGCGGCCATCCATCACCACCCTGTTTGGTTCGGCAGCCTGAACCCCCTCCCCGAGTTTGGCAACGGCACCCCCCTCAGCACCTTCAGCAAATCAGAGCAGTCCTCTCCATGGCACTGGGAACCGTGAGCAGCGGGAGCTGCAGCGGGACCCGTGTGGGAGCAGGTCCGGTGCTGCCGGGGCCGGTGGGAGAGGGGTGCAGCCGGCTCCAAAGCCGGTGTGAGCAGCCATCGCCTGCCCAAGCTGCGCCAGGCAGGGCAGCCGCGCTCCCCGCTGCAGACACGTTGGGTGAGAGGGGCAGGAAGAAGCGGGGAAGGGTGGAAGGAAGCCCATCGGCGCTTGCAGCCCGGTGTCCCCATGTGGGGACATGGCAGGGGTGGCCTGGGGAAACCCCTCCCGCTCAGGACACAGTGGGGTGGGGGCAGCTCCCGGAAGCCCCTGCCCACTGCAGAGCCCCTGGCAGGGCCTGGGGGGAGGGTGTGTGCAGCCCCTCTGTGACACGGTCCGGGGTCACAGTGGGACAGCCACACGTCACAGTGGTGACAGCCCCCCTGTCCCTGTCGTGACCAGCGTCTGCCCCACTCACCCGGTGAGGCCGAGTGGACTCCAAGTGCTGAGAGCTGCTCTCGCACCGCTCTGCTCTGGAGTAGCTGCTCTGCAGTGAGGAGGAGAAGGCGGAGAGAGGGAGCACGACAGCACCAAGGAGGGTGAAGGGTGGAGAAGGAGAAGGAGGAGGAGGAGGAGAGAAAAAGAAGGAGGAGGAGGAGAAGGAGAAGGAGAAGAAGGATCAGGAGAAGAAGGAGGAGGAGAAGGACGAGGACAAGGAGAAGCAGTAAAGCCATTGTCCAGCCACTCTCTGCAGTTGTTGACTTGAAGCAGGAGTGGAACTAAGATGGCAAGACAGCTCTTCTTGCAGCCTCACCTGAGCCCAACTATTGAGAAGCTGGAGCGTTATGGTAAGGCCTTCAGGCCCAATTTCACATGTGTGTCTGGGTCAAGGACATCTCTGAAATCAGGCATGGAAACCCGAGGGCTGTGGGGGGTGGTTGCTCAGGAGTGGTGACTGCAAGGAGGGACCTGCTTGACCATCCCAAAGGGCTGAGGGGCTGATGTGGCAGCCAGGGCTCCTGGTTCCCTCCCTGGCGTGGCCCCTGCCTTCCTGGGGCAGCCCAGGCAGAAGCCCCTGACCCCAAGGGGCTGCCCTTGCCTGGCGCTGGGCATTGCCCACGCTGAGCTCACGTCTGAATGGAAGAGCTGAAGGTGCTCGTGGGCCACGTGGGCTCTGTGTGTTCAGAGATGTGACCCGGCAAAACTGGCCCCTGCTGGGGAGACACCAGGGCCTGCCCTGAGCCTCCGAGAGCCGCGTGGAGCGCAGCCCCGTGCCCCGCGGGCAGGGCAGAGCACTGCCGGCTTCCCGTGGGAGTGGGTCACACCCTGGAGAGCTGCACCCGCAAGGAAAGGAGAAAGGAGCCCCTTGGAGGCAGCATGAGGTGTCCCTTGGTTCTTGCCGGGCTGGAGAGAGACCACCTGAAATGCCTGAGTGAAAGATGCATCGCTCCTTGGACAGGAGTGGGCCGAATGGTCTTGAGCTTGCTGCCTCAGAGCATGACGGGTCTTTCCCTTGTTCTTCCAGAGTTCGCTAAGATTTGGGCCAGCACATCGTATCACCTCAGCCTGCAGCTGGCTCTCCACCAGGTGGGCCTCACCTCCTTCTCCCCTCACACCCTGATGAACGCTGATCAAGTCCTGACAGCCCTTTGCCATCGGGTGCAGCTGTTCTTCCCCTCCATTGAAAGCAGGAGCAACGCCCCAGCACAACACTGCAATGCACACCGTGACATGGACACCTTCTCTGTCCATTCAGATGTACAAGAAGGTCCCCCCGTCAGAGTTGCATGTGAAAACCTGGAAGCCTGGGACACATCTGGATTTATTCCAAGCGTGGGAACCCCCTGCCTTCTATCTGATTGAGCCAGAGGGTGTTTGTCAGCTTTCCCTCACCTATTTGGTTCTTCGTAGCTGAAGCGGGGTGCGAGGGAAAAGCGCAGCCCCTGTTTGTGTTCTCCCAAGGAGCCCATCTTGCTCCTTTGTACCTCAGGCCAGGGCAGGGCACTAAGCACCATCAGCCTCCTCTGACAAGTCACCCGTCTGCCCCTCCAAGGCTTCTTCCCATCCGCCATCTCCTCTGTTCCAGGCTGTCCGCATTCCCGGAATCGGGACTTTTGCGGTTGTCACGAAGCGAGTAGCCCTCAGCGAGCAGGATCTGGTGATCGTGGAGAGACCCGTGTTTCAACCTGAAAAGGCTGTTGCGCAGGACCGTGAGCTCCGCTGTGCTTGCACAGACTTTCCTGGTGAGCAGCGTGAAAGCGGCGCTGGCCTTGAGCAGGGTGGGAGGGGTGCTGTGCTCTCCAGAGGTGACTGAGGGGAGCACCAACCACCCACCGCGGCCCTGCCAAGAGCTCCACTCGACAAAGCCGGCCGGCTGTGGAAGGACCCTGCCCAGCTGTTTGTTTTAAAGAATCACCAGAGGACAATGCAGCTAAGAGCGCACTCTCTTTGTCCTGCTTCAACAACAGGGTCCCTCACAGCTTCCTTGGTGTGGTGTCTTCTGGTTCCATGATGCTTCAACTCTTGCTCCCCCTTTCCGCTGCTCTAGACCTCGTCCAGGCAAATGCCGGGGCTCTTCCAGCTCCCTCAGCCTCCTTGCACGGGGGAAAAGCAGGGGAAACCCAGGGGGGAAAGACGGTTCCTTCCAAAAGCCACTGGCGGGACACCTGCGCCTTCTGGTCACTGCTGCCTTTGGGGCAGCTGTTGTGGGACCCCGGGGAGCACCCAGAGCTTGGGGCTGTGTTTGGGGTGCGTTTCTCTCTAAAGACAAAGACAGCACCGAGTGTGGGCTGGCACCCTCCAGCTGCCCTGGGACCTGGCGCCTATCTCCCCACTTTGTCCCGCAGTCACTCTTCTTCCCACCAAGTGCCTAAGACTCTTTGTTTCCCTTTCTGTATCAGAGAAGGCACCACTGTCTGCTCCGCACCTCACTGTCCGCTTTAAGAGGAAGGGACAAGCCGAGCGTCTCCTCAGAGGCGCTGGCCCAGCCAGACAGCCCAGTACCAAAGTGCTGCCCGAGGGCCTGGAGGCTGCAGACCTTTGATTGTAGCCTGCCCAGCAGGTCTGCAAGCTCATGTGTTCCTCTTCTCTCATCTTTCAGGCCACCAAGATTTCGAGCAACTGCCGTATGCTCAGATAGCCTCAGAGAACGCTGTCTCTGAGGGCACCGTGCAGCTCTACATGGAAAGGACCACGCACCTTTTCCATGCCTGCGTAGAGAACGGGCAGAACGTTGCCATCATCTGGAGGGACGTGGGCATGCTGATTGTCCAGGGAAAAGACGTGAAAATGAGATTTTACTTAGACTTTCTGGAAAGGCTGAATGGCGCTGGCAAGATGCTGCAAGCTCTTCTCGAGGTAGGATTTTCACTTTCCCAGCGCCACTCCTGCTGCTTCTGAAATGCTTTCTGGGGGCTGCTTTCCCCTGGCCGGCCATGCCTCGTTCAGCCCCTGGGCTCCTGGAGCTCTAGAGCACAGCAGGCTCTCTGCAGAGCACCTCCCTGGCGTGCAATGGCCCGGCTTTGCAAGAGCCACCCCCAGAGGAGCTGCCCTTTGCGAGAAAAGGCCGGCGTTGATGGCGGGGAGCGCTGCGTGCCCCACTCTGGGGGCCGGGAGCAGAGGCACAGGCAGAGCAAGGCTTGCTGAGCCCAGAGCCCTTGGGCGGCTCTGGCTCTTTGCTGGCGCTAGGCTGAGGCGGAGCGAGCAGCCGGCCCTTCCCAGCGTCCGCTCCTCCCGTCATCCGCCTCTGTCCTCGTTGCAGATGCCGGAGATGAGGGACTCGGTCATCTCACGCCATGACACCGCTGCTTCCCAGACCTCTTCTGGACGTGTTGTCGTCCTGCCATGGTACGTTTGACTTCACTTGGAGGAACGGGGGACAGTGGCACAGCTTCTGCATCTGTCCTGCTGTGGACCTAGAGACGCATTTAGGCAACATTTCCCGCTACGTTTCTCCTGCTCCTTTTCTTTCCTCTCTGGGAGAGACTGCTCTTAGGTCTGGAAACGTTAATCTGCAAGGCTCTACGAGGAACTCGGAGGGCAAGATCAGAATTCAAAGGCGTCTTAGAAAACCAGAGCACTAGATAATACTCTGCTCTCCATGTGCGCGATGAGCAGAGTCATTTCCCCAGCAGCAGCAAGGGGGTTTTGTGGGAGGACGGCCATTCTCAGGGAAGGATGGAGAAACGCGGGCACAGGCTGACGGGGCCTCTCCCGGCACTGGAGCTTCTGCTGCGTCCCTCCGGGTTGGGCTGCGGTGGGAAACAACGTGGTGTCCTTTCTTCAGCCTGCTGCCTTCTTCCTCTGCCAGGTACCAACTTGAGACCGTGCCCAAAGTGCCAGCGCTGATAGACCTGAACGGATGTGTGAAGGGAAAAGGTGATGGCCTGTGGTGTGAACCTGCCCCAGCAGCAAATCTGTGTGCACGGGACCAAGGCAGAAACCCCAGAGCCGGGTTCCCTTGAGATAAATGATTCCCCTCCCCAGAATGACTCCTGGACAGCACCAGTATCTCCCATGGAACCCCCCATTTCAGCACACGGATGAGAGAAAGCCATGCAAACAGTCTTCCCCAGGGAATAACGGTGCACTGTAGGCATGGGGCGTTGGATGAAAAAACAGTGTCAGAAAAGGCCTAAGACCTCCCAGGAAACATGGCTTTCCCCCAAAGGGATGAAAAGGACCACCTTCCCCAGTGTTACCACAGCCCTGAGCAGACCCGCACGTCACTCTCCTTGGAACTGGCACACGAGTGGCACCCGGTTCCCAGAACAACACCGAGATGCTGTTCTGAAGAACCGTCTCCTTTCCCGTTTCTAGAGGATGCTGCCGGGAAGCGCCTCCTCCGTCGAGCCAGGCTTCCTCCACATCGGTTACCTGCCCTGACTGTGACGCCAGAGCAGGGTCAGAAAGCCGAGGGGAGTGAGCCTCGCGCCAGGTGAGACACTCGCATAAACGGGTGAGCGTGGCCCCCTGCTCCGGTCTCTGTGGGAGCGAGACGTTTCTCCCGGAAACACCCCACGTGCGCTTTGCCCACGTCCCACTGACTCACGGTTTCTTGCTCATGGCAGTGTCTGCAGCTTCTTGGCAGACTCTGCTGGCACCACCATTTCTTTCTTCCCTTCCGATGTGCAGATCTCTTGAGTAGCCAAGTGCAAAGGCTCGTTCCAGGAGCAGAAGGTCATTTTGGCGTTCCCTTCAGGTTGAAATGAGCCTGGCCTTTCTGTTTGCTGAGAACAGAGCTCTGCAGTTAGTTACTGCAGAGGATTGCCCTGAGCAACCAGGAGCCTCTTCTGCGCTGACGCCTGTCTTACGGAGAGCTCAGTGGCAGGATGGCTTTTCTCGTGGGCTCGTGTCCTCCTCCCTTTGACACTGTGTCCCCAGCGCCCACCCTGCCCGTACAGGGCGTAGCGCTATCTCCGGGCACAGGACCCTGTTCCTCTGGGTGCTCCAGCAAGAGAGGGCCGAGACCTGGGCATCCTGGGTTGCAGGGGGGCTGTTGGGCACATCCGAGGCTGACAGCTTGGGGTCTTCTCTGTGCCTGGGGACTTGATCACAAGGATGTGAGCAGAGCCCGTTCTGCTGCAGAAGCAGGGGCGCCACCTGGAAGCACAGGATGCAGAACCAGCTCCTCCTGCGCGCCTGCCAACACGCCCTGTTGTGTCTTTGCAGGCAGCTACCGGTCATCCAGAGGAGCTGCTTGAAGGAAAAGGAGGAGAAAGGAAAGCTACCGCCTCTGGTTGCCCCCAGAGAAGTGGACTTCATAGCCAGAGCCATTGAGAGGAGAGAAAAGGTACCCGACACCGGATGCTGCAGGAGCACATCCTACTGGACTGTAGAGCAGCGTTGCTCCACACATGCCAGCGCTCACAAGATTCTTCACTGGGTGTTCACGGGACCACTGACCGGTTGCTTTGGTGTTTGCTTGGAGAGAGGCGGGTCACTGTCAGTTGAGAATATACTTGTCACTTCCAGCAGCCTGGAAACACCCCCAGAGCCCTCACGCGGGGCTGTTTCTGTCGGCCCGGTGGCTGCAGGGCTTGTCTGGGCTCGCCAGCTGCCGGCTGGTTTGTAGCCCGGTGGTGGCTGATCTCCCTGGTCATCCCAGACGGGCTCCTCGGTGGAGCCTGCGGGAACCTGGGAGCAAACCAGCGTGGACAGCGAGGCAGAAGAGAAGGGAGGGAAGGGAGGGAAACAGCTCAGCCGTGGCAGGACAGACTGATGCTGCCTGCTATTGCATTTCATTCGGCCTCCAGAATAAACGGCAGAAGAAGAAAGAGGAGAAGCTTCCACAGTATATCCAGAAATTCCTGGAAGGAGAGGAAAAGAAGAAAAAAGAGGCGGCGGTAGGGGAAAAAAGTAAACGGCCGTCAGCCGGAGCAATGAAAGCAAAGGCCGAGGCAGAAAAGGAGACACCCGGTGTGGAAGGAGAGGCAGAAAACCCAGAGGAGATGCAGAGGAGCCAGGTACTTGGGATTCCTGCAGAAGAAGAGCACTTTCTCCCGCGGGGCGGCTGAGACCGCAAAGCACCTCTGGCACCCAAGCCGTCACAGCAGCGTTGCTGCAGCAGAGCCGGGCGGGTGATGCTGCCCTTCCTGAGCAAGAAGGGGGACACAGAGTTGCAGTGAAACCCTGGTGACACTCAGAGGTCACCCCAGGGCCTGCTGAGCTCCTTCTCCCGGTTCTCCCCGTCCCCTGTGGTCCATTCAGAAGTGTTCTGGGGTCTGCGTGCTGGGAAGCAGCACCCTCCGGGTGCGGGGCTGTTGTGTGAGAGTCTCCTCCTGTGCAGGAATCCAGCTCCCCCGAGTGCTCCTCAGACAGCTCCTCGAGCAGCGTGGAGTCAGACGAGTCCAGCTGGGACCTGCTGGAGATCAGGACCATTATGGAGGACTGGGAAGAGGCCGGAGAAGAGCCCCCCACAGTCCCTGAGGACAACAGCGTCCCCCCGAAGCGGTACGAGTGTGCCCGCTCCAGCCGAGCCCTGGGGCCGTGGGGGTGAGCCAGAGGTGGTGGGTACAGGGAGCCAACCCCCGAGCCACGGGGCTGCACAGGGCGCCCGGGGATTTCTGCAGCCACGGGAACGGGCTGGGTTAGACCCCACGGCAGGGGCCAGAGCAGGGGCTTGAAACCCCTCCTGCCTCCGGGGGGTTGTGGGGCAGAACGGGGCCGCATAGCTGTGGGGCTGAGTGTGGGAAGAGGCAGGACGGTCCCAGCTGCAGAGTCAGGGAGACTTTGTCCTTGCTGTTGCAGGAGCCTTTCCCCACGGACAGACCAGGCCCTGCGGGAGGTGGTGACCTGCATCCTGGGGCAGGTGGCCCGCAAGAGGAGAGGGGAGAGGGATGAGCAGCTGGATCTGCAGGACAAGCTCCAGTGGTAAATCTCTCCGGACACGGGCAGCGCTTCCTCTCCCGCAGTCCCTTCCTCCTGCTCCCCGCAGCCCCGCGGGAGAGAGCCGCTTCTCCTGGCACCGGCCTCTCGGCAGAGCCGCTCCTGCGGCCGCGGCTGGCGCCCAGCTGGGAGCCCGGCTGGAGCGCGCTCCTGTGCTCACACCACCTCCTCCCGCTGTGTGTCTGCAGCGAGCTGGCCGTGCTGCGCTGGGAACGGTCGGGGAAAGAGGCAGGCAGCAGCCAACACCTGCGGGAAGCTGCACCCCAGGCTGAACCCCCTGCCAAGGCGGGGGAGAGGAGGGCAGGACCGGTACGTCCCCAAGGCTCGATGTGGTGGCGTTTGTAATGGCGACGGCGCAACGGTGCGGCCAGGCTGGTCTGGGACAGCAAGCAGCCGGGTTGCTTTCAGCCCCGCGCTCCCTTGGCTCAGGGGTCGTTGCAGAAAGGCTCTGCAGTCGGGACCGTGAGCAAAGCAGGGCTGATGGAGAGGCTGAAAAGAAGGGGCAGGAGGGAGGGGGGCGCTGAAATCCCCCCAGCCCCTGCCAGGGACACCAACACTGCCTGCTGCTGCATTGCCGTGGTCCTGCAGGCGCAGCCCCGCGCGTGCACGGAGGAGGAAACACGCAAGCTCTGGGAGTCCTTGTGCAGCAAGATAGAGCAGAAGCGCAGCAGTGGCACCGCCAAAGGCCTGGAAAAAAGAGCCAGAGCAATGGGAGGCCCAGGTACCGCAGGCCGTGAAAAACAACTGGGGAAAGAGCATTCCCAGTTGAGTGTTTGCCTTTTGGAGTGCTCGCCTCTGCAAAAGGGGCTGTGGGCCAGCTTCAGGCCAGAGCTGGGCAAAGAGGGTGTTTTCCTGACAGCCCTGGGGGCACGGAGAGCAGCAGGGTGGGACTGCATCCCAGGGACCTGGACCTGCTCTCTCCAGACAGCAGCAGATCCCACCACAGGTGTCCTGACCAGACTTGTTGCTCTGCACCTCTGTGCATACAAGACTGCAGAGCTTTGTACTCAACTCCGCAGCTCTGGAGAGCGGATCTGCTCCACGTCGGCCAGTGCCAGGAGACCGTCTCAGGCGCTGAGGCTCGCGAGAGAGACGTCCAGCAAGAGCCTTCTCCGGCGTGACGAGCGCCAGTGCCGGCCAGGCTGCTGGCACCAGCTCTTGCCCCCATCAGTAAAGCCCCCCCTGCAAACCGCTGGGTCTCACGCTGTGGGTGTTTCCTTGGTGGCTGTGAGGCTGCGCTGGGCAGTGGGTGAGCGCTGGTGGGGCAGGGAAAGGCCTGCAGGGAGAGGGCTGGAGCTCCGGCCCTGCTCCAAGGGCAGCCCTCCCCAAGGCTCTGCTGGACCCGCTCGGCTGCGGCCCCGCTCTTGGTGCCCCTGCAGCCCGTGGCCCTGGCACTGAGCCTGCTGCAGCTGCACATCCCGGACAGGAGCGGGAGGAGGAGGAGGAGGAGGAGGATGTGAAAAATGCAGTTGTGATTCGCGCTAAGATGTTGAATGTTTACAGATATAACCAAATGAGGCACGGACTCTGAACTTGGAAAAGGGAAAAAGGTGGTTAAGTTCTATGTAAAAAGTTATGAAACTTGTTTAGGAAGTTATATTGATAGAGGGAACTAACGTTTTAAGGGTTAAGCAACTGTATAGTAAGGGCCTACTAACAAGCTAACATTTTAAACCACGTAATGAATATCTAGTTTAGAGCTGTATGTAACCAATTGTGCTAAAAAAAGCAGGACTTCATTAAATGCTGAGATCAGAAGTTTTACAGCACCAGCTGCAACCTTGAGGAGACAAGACAGCCAAGATTTACAGCAAAAAGGGGGCGCCAGTCCGGTTTCAGTCGGTTTGGCCGCTTGGGTTCCAGCCAGTTCCTCGTAATGAGCCAAAGGGAAAAGTCCACTGTGAGGAAGCTGAAGGAGCCTTCATCCAAAGACCCCTAAAGACCCCTCCTCAAATTCACCCAGTGCCACTGCGCAGGCGAACAGGGGAGGGGCGAGGAGGGGCTATGGAAATGGTGACCTGAGACTCACTTCATGAATATGTAGAGGCGTTCCTGGGGTCATTATGAATATGTAATACCTTACCGTATTTAAGCACACTTCTTATTGTTAAGAGTGTGCGTGCTGGGCGGAGCGAATCCCCCACGCACCCAGCGCTGTTTTGCTTATGCTCTAATGAACTCATGTTTAAAGAATACAATTAAGGAATTGGATTAAACGTTGTTTATCCATAGAAAAAGCGTAAGTGTCTTTGAGTCCTTTGGACTAAACCGGCTTTGAACATCATGAGCCACTTGGTTCGTTTTAATGGCAAAGAGCCCCTCCTGGTGTGCAGGAGCTGCCAGTTTTCCTCCCCGCACCTCCAAGTCCACTGTCAAATTCCAAAACCCTGGGGCCCCGTCACCTCCTGGGGCTCCCGGCTCAGGAGCGGTGGTGCTGGCCCAGCCGCCACACAAATGGAGAAATAACAGCAGGGTCGATGATCCCGTGACGCGGCCTTCTTTATTTTATCAGCGCACCGCGGTCACAGCCGTGTCTCTCGGCTGGCGGACAGGGCCCCTGGCCAGTGAAACCCCCCAGGTGAGAGAAGCTTCTAGTCCGCCACCACAACTGAGCACAGCTCAGATTCAGCTAGAGGTTTTAAACGTCAACCCTTGTGGCCATTGAGGCCATGAGAGACTCCAGCACCTGTGACAGGGAGGAGGCGAGCAGCATCCTGGATGTGGCCGTGAGAGAACCTGGCTCCTGGCTGAGGAAGGTGAGCGGCCCGTGGCTGCCCTGCCCTGGAGCCCTTCCAGGCCTTGTTCTTCCCTCCCTTGCCCTGTTGCCTCAGGCACCTGGAAACCATTTCAAGGCAGCAGCTTTGGGATGGGAAGGGCAGCAGGTTCAGAGGCAGCTGAGGAAATGGCTGCACTCCAGTGGCAGCACCATCCTCAGCTGGGTGCCCTCCAGCTCCCAGACACTGTGAGGGGCTGTGGCAGATGCACCTTCCTCCCCCAGCCCCTGAAAGCACCAGAAACTTCTCCACCAACAGCCCACCCTGCTCATGGCCCTTGGCTGGCAGACAGGGCCCCCGGCCAGTGAAACACCTCGGCTGAGAGACGCTTCTAGTCCACCAGCACAACTGACCAGAGCTCCGAAGGAGAAGGAGACGGAGGAGGAGAAGGAGGAGAAGAAAGAAAAGGAAGAGAGAAGAGCAGAGAGGAGGAAGAGGAGGCTTTTTGCAGGAAGCAGCAAAGCCATCATCCAGCCACTCTCTGCAGTTGTTGACCTGAAGCAGGAGTGGAACTAAGATAGCAAGAGACCTCTTCTGGCAGCCTCACCCGACTCCAACCACTGAGAAGCTGGAGCGTTATGGTAAGGCCTTCAGGCCCAATTTCACATGTGTGTCTGGGTCAAGGACATCTCTGAAATCAGGCATGGAAACCCGAGGACTGTGGGGGGTGGTTGCTCAGGAGTGGTGAGTGCAAGGAGGGACCTGCTTGACCACCCCAAAGGGCTGAGGGGCTGATGTGGCAGCCAGGGCTCCTGGTTCCCTCCCTGACGTGGCCCCTGCCTTCCTGGGGCAGCCCAGGCAGAAGCCACTGACCCCAAGGGGCTGCCCTTGCCTGGCGCTGGGCATTGCCCACGCTGAGCTCACGTCTGAATGGAAGAGCTGAAGGTGCTCGTGGGCCACGTGGGCTCTGTGTGTTCAGAGATGTGACCTGGCAAAACTGGCCCCTGCTGGGGAGACACCAGGGCCTGCCCTGAGCCTCCGAGAGCCGCGTGGAGCGCAGCCCCGTGCCCCCGCGGGCAGGGCAGAGCACTGCCGGCTTCCCGTGGGAGTGGGTCACACCCTGGAGAGCTGCACCCGCAAGGAAAGGAGCCCCTTGGAGGCAGCATGAGGTGTCCCTTGGTTCTTGCCGGGCTGGAGAGAGACCACCTGAAATGCCTGAGTGAAAGATGCATCGCTCCTTGGACAGGAGTGGGCCGAATGGTCTTGAGCTTGCTGCCTCAGAGCATGACGGGTCTTTCCCTTGTTCTTCCAGAGTTCGCTAAGATTTGGGCCAGCACATCGTATCACCTCAGCCTGCAGCTGGCTCTCCACCAGGTGGGCCTCACCTCCTTCTCCCCTCACACCCTGATGAACGCTGATCAAGTCCTGACAGCCCTTTGCCATCGGGTGCAGCTGTTCTTCCCCTCCATTGAAAGCAGGAGCAACGCCCCAGCACGACATTACTTCCCCCTCCTTCCTTCCTTCCTTCCTTCCTAAACCCGGCACCCCAAAATCCTGTTCTATCCAACCCTTCACCCCAAATACCTTTACCCCAATGTCATGCTTCCCTAAACCCTGCACGCCCAAATCCTAACCCTGCACCCCAAAATCATGAACCCCCAAACTCAGCCCTACCAAACCGTGCACCTAAAATCCTGCACCTCAAAATCCTTCTCCCCAACCCTGCACCCCCAAATCCTCCATCCCCCAAGTCCTGAACACCTGAACCCTGCACCCTTCAAACCCTGCCCTCCAAAAGTCTTCACCCCCAAACCCTGCACCCCAAGTTCTTGAAAACACAAAACCTGCACCCCCAAAGCCTCACTCCCACCCCTTACTCCAGAGCCCTGCACCCTAAATCCCTGCAGCCCCAAATCCCATCTAACCTTGGACCCCCAAAACCTGCACCCTTAGATCCTTCCCCTCAAAACCTGAACCCCCAGATCCTGCTGCCCCATACCCAGCACCCCAAACTCTGCACCTGGAAATCCTGCACTCTCATAACCCTGCACCTCAAACAATTCCCTCGACCCTGCACCCCCAAAACCTGTAACCCCAAATTGTGCACCCCCAGATCCTGTCCCCAAACTCTGCACTGCCAGATCCTGCCGCCCTAAACCCTTAAAGCCCAAATATTGCACCCCTAGGTCCTTCAACACCCTGCACCCCCAATTCCCCACCCAAAAACCTGTACCCCAGATCCTGCACCCCAAATTCTGTCCTCCCACACAATGCACCCTAAATTACTGCAGCCCCAGGTCCTGAACACCCGAAGCCTGCACCCCCAAGTCCTGTACCCTAAAGCCCTGCACCAAAAATGCTGCCCCTCAACTCTGCTGGACGGGGCTCTGAGCAACCTGAGCTGGTGAAGATGTCCCCGCTCACGGCACGGGGGGGTGGGTTGCAGCCTGAGCAGCTTTTGCAATGGATTTGTGGTGTCTCTGCACCCCTGTGCAGTTGTATGGATGTGGCTGTGCTTGGCTGCAGGATGCTGGAGGAGGAGCTCAGGGCAAAACTGCAGTCACAAGAGGCCCGGCGGGACCGCATGCGAGCCCAGATGCTGAGGGACCAGGAGCTCCTCCTCGGGTTTGAAAACAACATCGACAACCTCATCTTGCATCTGCACGGCATCACCGTGCCCGGCCAGGTACCCACCCAGCGCTGGGTGGTGCAGTGACACAGCGCGGTGACACTTGGCGCAGCCACCGTCACCCCAAGTGGCTCATTTTGCCCACCAAGGTGGTTCTCTCTGTCTCCAGGATGATTCTCTCCTGTCCCAGGGGGTGGAGGAGAAGCTCCAGTACCTGGCCCAGAAGCTGCAGTACCTGGCACAGCGGGCGGCCCACCTGTCCCTGACAGTCACATCCCCGATGGGAGCAACGAGGTACGTGGGGTCTCCATCCCTGCTGGGGTCTTCGGGGACCTGCACCAGGCTCCTCCTGATGGCCCGTCCCAAGTGAGGAGGATGGAGGTGGCCCCCTGGAGCAGCTCAGCTCCAGGTGGCACTGGGCACTGCAGGGTGTTGTCCCCAGGGGATCATCAAGGGCATCCCTTGGGTTGTAACACCCACCTCCCCTTCAGCAATTAACCCAGGGTGTCTTTCACAGACTTTTGCGAAGGCCGGGGATTTTCTGGAGAAAAAAATGTCGAGCGATCCTCGGAACGTGGTGGTTTCCTTTGAGGAGAGAGACAGCAGCGATGACGGTAGGAGAGCTTAGCGGGGACGCGTCCCACGGGGACTGTCCCTGCCC
Source organism: Patagioenas fasciata (assembly GCF_037038585.1). Classification (NCBI taxonomy): domain Eukaryota; kingdom Metazoa; phylum Chordata; class Aves; order Columbiformes; family Columbidae; genus Patagioenas; species Patagioenas fasciata. Next base: position 6,809,227 of record NC_092544.1, on the reverse strand, counting down.
CTGCCTGTTGGGATTTCTGACCATCCTCGCCTGTCTCTCCTGTCCCAGCAGAGCCCAGCCCATGAGTTCTCTCCAGACCTTGTGCTGTCTCCAAGCCTTTGAGCATGGGTGGTGCTTTTAGGTGGGGATGTGGGAGCACGAAGGCAGCCGGTGGGGTGGCGAGCATCGAACCACAGAAGGAACAAGAAAAGATGCTATGGGGCAAGGAGGGAGACCCTTGTCTTCAAAATCACCTGGTTGTGAAGAATAACCAGTGCTGGGGTCTGTCTGTGGCCTCTTCCTATTGGATGCTCTTGGAGGAGCCACTGAGTTTTTGGAGCTTGCCACCTCTTTTGAATGAAGCTGGAGCGGCGTCCAGCACCGCGTGGCTCCAGACCTTTCTGGGAAGCCCCAGCAGCGGGGGATGGGCCACAGCAGCGGCACTGCCAGGCCCTGCAGGTCAGCCTGGGATGCTGGGCAGGAAGAGCCAGGGCTTGGCAGGAAAGCTCACTGTGACGCCACCAGCCCTCCAAACCGTGCTGGCTCTCCCTGGTGACACCGGCACAGCGGAGGGGGCCCTGCAGACCCTCTCCAGCCCATTTCTCTCTGTTCCCTCCTCCAGAATCCTCTGAATCTGATGACGAAGATGACGAGCACGTCCCCACACGGGAAGACATCAAGGAGGGGCAGCAGCTGATCGAAAGCAAGAAGAAAGCCAGCAAGAAGAAGCAGCAGTCGCTCCAGGAGAGCTTTGGATGTCCCAGACCATCCCTTGTGCTTCGGATGCCCCCACCACCCCATGTCTTTTGGATGGCCCAGACCATCCATTTGGCTCTGCACTCCCCCGCCACCCCTTGTACCCTTTCTCCACTGGGTTTAATAAAGCAGATCTTTTTCGTTCCTCCCAAACCTGTGGTCAAGCTGCAATGGGGGGTCCTAGGTCACTTCTGTCAACCGGGACGCATGGGGGTCAAACCCTGAGGAGCACTCACCTGGGTTTGGAGGCAGCCCCATCGCCCTGGCCCTCACCCAGCTGTTCTCCTCGCAGAGCTGGGGATGGGCTGGGGTGGGGACGGCGTTCCTGGCCAGAGGAAAGCCGGGGGCAGCCTGGCTTCCCCTCCTTGATCCTGTGGAGCCAGCAACTTCCTGGGACCTCTGTCCCCCAGATGGCTCTGGCTGCACCAGTGGGCCGGTGTGTGTCCACAAACATCTGCCAAAGCCTCAGCTGACCGAGAAACCCACCTCTCAGCAGTGACATCACCGAATCCAAGATCCAGAGTCTGTTGGTCAACAGCTGGGAATGTCCCAGTTCCAGGTATTCTGACAGCCTGAAGGTCATAGAGAAGAAAAATCATAGAATCCCAGAATCAGACTCACAGAACAGTTTGGGTTGGAAGGGACCTTCACAGTTCATGCAGTCCAACCTCTGCCATGAGCAGGGACATCTTCACCCAGATCAGGTTGCAGCTGGTAGAAATGATGACCTTTCAGAGCGTGCTGGTGGTACTTTGTCCCTTGTGCCCTGCCCTGATGTGCAGAGGAGACAGAAGGGACACTGGGAAGCTTTGGGGAAGACCCTCTGTATGCTGAGGTGTTGCGTCTCCTTCCTCTTCAGCCTCTAAAAGGTATGTGGTAAAGAGCAGAGCTGGAACCGGGGGTTCCCATCATTTGGGATAAACCCTAAAAACTCATTAATCATTTTGGTTGGAAAAGACCCTCAAGATCATGGAACCCAACCATAACCCACCCCTGGCACTGACCCATATCCCTGAGACCCTTGTCTAAGGCTTGACAGGAGCTCCAGCGCAGTTGTCTGCAGCCAGTGCCGGCGAGAAACCTAAAATAGGACATGGGAGAATTTGCATGGGAGCGTTCACCACGCGGAAATATCTCTGCCTTGGGAGGGCTGAGACTGAGTGGGTTGGAGGTTCTTTTTGTTTTCAAGGATGTGATCAAAATCACATGAAATGACGCACAACGAAGGGTAGGCACAGGCTGGGACTGACACCGGAGCCTCAGCACCGGGTTTTATCCTTCATGGAGAAAGGGAACCAGGCTAAATCAGCCAGTTGGAGGCCAAAACAAGCGGCTCCTTTGGCTGTTCTGGGACGGGAGATGCAGGCAGGGCCACCAGTGTGGGGTCTGTCCTGGAGCTGCAAGGGTGGGATGCGGGACGAGGCAGCCAGAGCTGCATCCACACAAGGAGGCACAAACATCTGCCATTTCCATGTTGGTTTTAGGAGGGTTAATATATGTGATGGTGATTTTTGACCCACACATCGCCTGGGTTGGCATCACCAGCCACAGGTTGGGTTTTAGGATCGTTCTAAAATGCTGGAGGGAGCAGGGTGGGACTGAGGCAGCACTGGTGACAGAGGGACAGAGCCCCTGGGGTCCATGTCTGTCTTGTGCCGGACAACCCAGAGTTGGACTCGGTTCTCTGGGGAGCCCCAGGAGAGCAGAGCAGAGGGGGAGCATCCCCTCCCTCCACCTGCTGGTGATGTGGCCCAGAAGACACTTGGCTTTCTGGGTGCGAGTGCACATTGCCAGCTTATGTCCCTTTTGTCACCCACCAGCCCTTCTCCACAGGGTTGCTATCCATCCATCCATCCATCCATCCATCCATCCATCCATCCATCCTCCCCCAGTCTGTGCTGGTACTGGGTATTGCCCTGACCCAGGTGCAGGACCTTGCACTTGGCCTGGTTGAATTTCACGAGGTTCACATGGACCCCCCAGCCTGTCCAGGTCCCTCTGGATGCCACCCCTTCCCTCCAGCGCATCGACGACACCACTCAGCTTGGTGGAAAAGCAGAACTGAAGTGTCTTGGGTGATGCAGAGGCCAGGGAAATGTGCCTGGCTTTAGCTCTCTGCCAAGAACACCTGGGGAAACCCTTTGAAATGCTTCAGCCACTTTAGCAGAGAAAAATAACACCCCCACACAGCTGCCAGGCTTTCACTGCTCACGCAGGGACAAAGGACAGCGCGGGGACAGCACAGCGCTCACTCTGGAGCTCGCCGGCTCTGACACCCGTGCCTGTTTGGGAGAAATCTCAATGGGAAAGATTTTGTGCTCTGGGATTCAGGTCATCTGAAGAACACCAGCAAGGAGAACGACTGCCAAAACCTGCACAATGATGTGACCAGCTCCAGCTCCCCTGGGGAAGGAGGCGGCTGGTGCTTGTCCCAGCCCAGCCATGCCATGGGCGACCCAGAGCGGATGACAGCAAAGCCTCTTTCCAGGCTCTATTCGCTGTGAGACCGTGGGGCAGGGTCCCATCCAGGGGGAACACGGGGAGCACATCCTGCCCGAGCTCTCACAGGCCGCTCTGCTGCACGGGGGCAGAGGAAGGGACAGAGGGGTCTGGGTGGCCCCAGAGGAGCTTGGAGCAGAGCAGGGGGCACAGAAACCCAGGGAGGGTCTTGGAGACGGGTCCAGAGAGGATCCAAGTGTATATGGGGAGGGGGAAAGGGATGGGACGGTGCAGGGGGTGTCACACAGGGTGGGAGTGAGCATGCACGGACCAGAGCCAAGCTGAAGGTGCTCGGTGGGGATAGAGGTGATTGAGCAGGGGACAGGAGCAAAGTCCTGCGGAGGGCAACGGAGCTGGAGGGGACTTGGAGGGGTAAAGAGGAATGGGGGAGACCCAGGAAAGAATCTGGGGCATGGGGGGTGTGAGGGGGAAGCACAGGAGCTGTGATATTTGGGATCAGAGGAACTGGAGAGAGGATGCAGAGGGGAAGAGGGATGGGGAGAACCTAGAGTGCACAGAGAGGGGGGCAGAATGGGTGCCCCCGGGGTGGGGGGAAGGCTGGTTTGCCAGTCATCACCCCCCAAATGAGCCGGGGCTGCAGGTGGTCCCAGCACCCCCACCCTGGGCAGCAAAGGGGGACCATGGCAGCAGCAGCAGGTCCCACTGCACATCCAGCATCCATCAGGGGGAAATAAAACACCTAAGTGGGGGCAGATAAAGCAGGAAACCCCCAAAGTGGGCACAGGGAACAGAGCTGAGCACAACACATCCCAGCACTGGGGCTGCTGGGCTTAAATTGGTGTCCAGGAGCATGGGGGTGCAGGTGAGGATGCTCAGGGTGATAAAGGCATCAGAGTGGGGATGCCTGTGGGAGGGGGTGGTGGGGGCTCTGAGGTGCTTGGGTATGTGTGTGTGTCCCCAGCCCTGCAGGGGACAGGGGGACAAGCACAGCCCTGTGACACACACGTAGTGGCTGCTGCTGGGTGTCACGGTGTGGGGACCCAGGATCACCCCAACATGCTGCCCTGGGCTGGGGCCAGGCGGGTACTCCCCCAAACTGTCAGCACCCACTCCTGGGCACCCCCCACTGGCTGCAACCCCCTGGGCAGGCACAGCGGTGCTGGGCTGTACTGGGACCTGCTGGTTCACAGCAGGATTTGGGGGGGGCCCAGGAAGAGTAGTCGGGCACCCCACCCTGTGCTGAGCTGGATCCATCCACCAGCACCACGTGGAGGACATTGGGGTGCAGGGGGGTAGGGAGGGGGTATGCAGGGTGAAGGGGCAGTATAGTGGGGTACAGGACAGGACAGTGGGTGTGGCAGGGTGCAAACCCCCCTCTCTCCCCCTCCCTCCTTCATCATGGAAGGAGTAGACACATCTCCCTCTCTCTCTGCTACAGCTTCTTTTGTTTGGCCCCAGAGCCCCTGGCCAGGGCCGTTAGGAGAAGGGAGCACCGAGGTGCCAGGGAGCCGCTGGGCGCCCGCAGCCAGTGTGGGGGATGTTTGGAGGCTTCAGGGGCACCCACAGCCAGAGTGGGGGTGCAGAGAAGCTTCTGGAATGCCCACAGTCAGATGTGATCAGCCAATAAAAAACGGGACTCTCGTCAAGACTCCGCCCATTTGTCGCGGGTCTCTCGCAGCACGAGCGAGATGCTGCCGCCGAGAGCCCCCCCGGGATGGAGACTCCGCTGCCTTGCCGCCGCGGGTGTGAGTGAAACTGCCCATCGCAGGACTGCGAGTGTATTATAAATTTACCCTCGCAGAATCGTGAGTGTGCACTTTCCGTACTCACTACAGTACGTGTATCTCTTCAAAATAACCCCACACCGTGTTCAGGCAAGTGCGGACTCCTCCCGGACTCAGGGACGGCTCCGGCACTGTTTTGGTGAAGCCACGTGCATGCACTCTGTGCACCGCCTGTCGTATTGGTTGCTGCCCCTTCATCATTTTCCTCAACTGGTATCCGAACCTGTATTCGAGTCACTTTTGGATGCTAAAACCCTGTTTCTCACCGGTTTAACAGAAGTTGTTTTGGACCCTGTTGTCCCTTAAACGAACCTGGGGTGCCTCCGGGACACCCCCCTTTCCATGTTGATCCCCAGGAATGAGTCCCCCCTCAGTCTCCTCTTCTGCAGCTCCAGAGCCCCAGCTCCCTCAGCCTTTCCTCACACGGGAGATGCTCCACTCCCTCCAGCATCTTGGTGGCTGCGCTGGGCTCTCTCCAGCGGTTCCCTGTCCTTCTGGAGCTGAGGGGCCACAACTGGACACAATATTCCAGGGGTGGTCTCCCCAGAGCAGAGCAGAGGGGCAGGAGAACCTCTCTGACCTACTGACCACCCCCTTCTGTGTTCTGGAACATGGCCTTTAAAAACCAGAAGAACATCCCAGAGCAACCTCCAGACCTAAGGACCTGGGGCAACTGATTTCTGCCCTCAAATTCTGGCTTCGTCCTTCCAGGTCAAACTGGCAGTTTCTCCAACCACCGCGTGTGGTTTTTTGGCTCCAGAGAAGGACGAGGATTTCCTTCCCAGCTCCATCAGCAAAGCAGTGCCACACGCGGATTCGTGTGCACAAAACTGCCACAGGAACGTTCTTGTCCCCAGGTTCCCTGTATCAGAGTCTCAGGCGTTTGCATTTTAAAAAGATACTTGAATTATAAGACAAAATACAACTTAAAAGGTACAGCAAAGAAAAGTCCAGACTGGGGGCCTCTCAGGGGGAGGGAACACAAGGCGAAAGAGACTTGGGCTTTTAAACCCAAAGCGGCCAGAGGAGGAGCAGGTCCCGCAGCAGCAGCAGGAGCAGCTGGAGCAGCAGCAGCAGCGTCTGCATCAGGGAGGTGTCTCCTCACCCTCCCCACTGGGCCTGGGGCCACAGTGCCCAAGCCCTGAAGCTTTTCTGACAGCTTCTCTCTCTCCCTTTCTCCCAGAGACTGCGCAGCAGCGGCTGAGCGCGGCTCACCAGAGGAGACGGCGTGAACAGCCCCGCCAGGAGCTGCCCAACCACCCTGTGACACCGCTGACCGCAGCCCAGGACCTCGGTGCCCCGACCGAGGGTCTCTCCAGCACCCTGGGTGAGGCTTCCACGAGCTGCGGGTGGGAAGGGACTCGCCAGGGGAAACTGCGCTTGTACCAGTGTCTCCAGAGGCTTGGGATGCTCCTGGGGGCTGGTTTAGTGTTCCTGTATGTAAACCTCAGGTGTGAATTGGCCTCTGCGTCCTCTGCAGGGGCTCAGCGGAGCTCTCTGAGCCAGGGCAGTGCCTTGCTCATCTCCCTGAGATCCCCAGGCAGAGCCCTCAGCCCTGCTGCGCTGTGCAGAGGAGCTGCTCCTGGGCAGAGCTGTCTCTCTGCAGCGCTGCCGCTTGCCAGGAGCTCCCTCTGTCCCAGGAGCCCAGCCCAGCTCAGCAGCACAGGAGCAGCCCAAGGCGCTTTAATGACCCCTCTGGTGGGTTTGGTGCTGAGTCCATGGACCTCAAACCCTGAGGGGAAGCTGATGAAACCTCTCAAGAAGTCAGATTCAAACTCCAAAGTTTCTTGCAATGTTAATGAGTCCCACTGAGGGACACTACTGAGGAACTGACCCCATGGTCCGGTTAGAGAAGAAAACGGGATGCAGTGACAAGAGGTCAGGAAAAGCAAGGTGAAGTTCTCTTAGATGCTGAGTAAACCCGAATGTGTTTCATTAACCAAAGGGACAAGCCCTGACCCCCAGCCCTGGGAAGGCAGATCCTGTTCCTCCCACATTGCTCAGGGCTCTTCCTGGACAGTGTGATGTGGGGCTGTGCAAGGCCAAGGGCAGGACTATGGTCCCACACCACCCAGGTTCCTGGCTGGGGACAAGGAGGCCATGAGGCCCCTGTGCTGGAAGGACAAGGTGTCTCCTCACAGGCATCAGAGGTGCAGACAACAGCCATAGCCAAGGGGAGAAGGAGCTCATGTCTGGTGGGGCTTTCAGCCTCTTTACATCCCTTGATCCTCTCCACCACAGCCTGTCCTGTGCTGTGGCATCCCCTGCACCTCTCTCCCTGCAGGCTGCAGACATCCCCCCTGCTGCCCCACCTTGCTCTTGTCTGAGCATCTTCCTTCCTTTGCTGAGATCTCTCCATCCTCCCCAGCTGTTCCTTGGAGCACAAAGCCTTGGGCTGATGCAGACTCCCTCTGCTGGCCTGCTCCACCACAGCACTGCCCTTCCAGTCACATTCCTTCCTGCTCATCTCCAGCCTGGACCTCCCCAGCTGCACTTTGTGCCATTATTTCTTTTTCATGCTCTTTCCCAGTATGCAGAAAACCTCCACCACCTCTGAAACCACCCTTCAAGCACTCTCAGGCTACTCCTGCACTGCTGCAGCCTCCCCAGCACTGCTGCGCCAAAGCAGCAGAGTAATGTTACAGTGCTTGGCAGATGGAAAGTTAGGGCTGAAATTGGGCAAGAGGAGAGTGAGCAAGCCCTGCTGTCCCCAAGGACAGGGAGAAACAGGGCTGGGAATGACAGACCCGGAAGGAAACGTGTGTTTAGTCAGTGGTGTCTCTGCTGCCCCTGAGGTACTTGGGCAGACGTGTCACTGATCTCTAGGAATGACAAGGTGCTGCTGACAGGCCCAGTGTGACGATGCTTTGTCTGTGCCTTGATTGTGTTACCAAGGGTGTGAGAACAGGGTGGTGAAAAGAGGGAAAGGAAATTTGGCAGTGTAGCTATACCCATGGACACCCCGGTGTAATGCACTTCCTATTCATGGGCTGCCCTACATCTACTGGATAGAGAAGGGACAGATCTTGTGATGCTTCAGAGGTGGGAATGAGTTTCTTGCACAAAGGCACCGAATTTGTCTGCAGTGCTGTCTGTGTGTCCGTCCCACACTCACTGTGAATGGGGATGGCTGCCCTGGACAGGACCATCGCCGTCCCTGCCCAATGCATGTAGGGGTGTGTGAGAGCCTTGGCACCTCACGTAACACTGCAGGCCTATAACGCATATTAAAGGGAATAACTGTCCTGAATTCCATTTGTCAATAGAATTATAGAATAATATCAGCTCTAAGAGACCCTCAGGATCATTGAGTCCAACCATAACCCAACTCTAGCACTAAACCATGTCCCTAATAAATCCATCTAAACATCCTTTAAACTCCTTCAGGGATGGTGACTCCACCACTTCCCTGGGCAGCCTGTTCCACTGCTTCACAACCTTCTCCATGAACAAATGTCTCCTAATATCCAGTCTGAACATTCCCTGGCACAACTTGAGGCCATTTCCTCTTGTCCTATCACTTGCTACTTGGGAGAAGAGACCAACACCCACCATGCTACAACTTCCTTTCATGTAGTTGTACAGACCAATAAGGTCTCCCCTCAGTCACCTGGGCACACGTTGCCTCATGTGCAGGTGCTGTCAACCAACACCCCCAGATCGCTCTCTGCCAGGCAGCTTTCCAACCACTCTTCCTGAACCTGTAGAGGTTGTTGTGACCCAAGTGAAGTGCATGGCCATGTTAAACCTCAGACAATTGGCCTCAGACCAACAATCCAGCTCATCCGGATCCCTCTGCATGGCCTTCCCACCCTCCAGTGCATCAACACTCACACCCAACTTGGTGTCATCTGCAAAGTTGCTAAGAGTGCACTTGATCACCTCATCCAGATCATTGATAAAGAGATTGAACAAAATTGACCCCAATACTGAGACCTGGGGACACCACTCATGACCGGCCACCAACTGGATTTGTCTCCTTGGGCCCGACCCTCCAGCCAGTTCTTTACCCATCGCAGATCCGTCATCCAGGCCATGAGCTGCAGCTTCTCCAGGAGATGCTGTGGGATACGGTGTCAAAGGCTTTACTGAAGTCCAAGGACAAAACATCCACAGCCTGTGTGGTGGATTCACTCCCCACGACAGACTTTCCCTCATCTGCTCAGTCGGTCACCTTGTCATAGAAGGAGATAGGTTGGTCAATCAGGACCTGCCTTTCATAGGCCCATGTTGACTGGGTCTGATCTCTTGGTTTTCTTGTATGTGCTGCCTGATGTCACTCGGGATCATCTGCTCCATGACCTTCCCCGGCACCGAGGGCAGACGGACAGGTCTGTAGTTCCCTGGATTGTCCTTCTGGCCCTTCTTATAGATGGGTGCCACATTTGCCAATTTCCGGTCAACTGGGACCTCCCCACTTAGCCAGGGCTGCAGCTGAATAATTGAAAGTGGCTCAGTGATCACCTTAGCCAGCTCCCTCAGCACCCTTGGGTGTATCCCATTTGGCCCCATAGACTTGTGGGTGTCCAAGTGGTGTAGCAGGTCGCCAACCATTGTCCCTTGCGCTATTGGGGCTTCATTCTGCTCCCCATCCCTGTCTCCTGTCTCAGGGGGCAGGGTACCTGGAGCACAACCGCTCGGACTCTTAAAGACTGAGGCAGAGAAGGCATTTAGCACCTCAGCCTTTCCCTCATCTCTGTCATTGTGTTTTTCCACACACACCAGAGGGTGGAGATGCTCCTAAATTATCCTTTTCTTGCTGATGTATTTATAGAAGTATTTCGTCTTGTATTTTACCGCAGTAGCTGGCGTCAGGTCTAGTTGGGCTTCAGACCTTGTTTTCTCCCTGCATAACTTCACAGCATGCTTGCAGTCCCCTTGAGTTGCCTGTCCCTTCTTCCAAGAGTTACTGTTTGATTCCCAAGTTGCAGCCCCAGCTCTCTGTTCAGCCAGGCCAGCCTTCTTCCCCACCGGCTCACCTTCCAGCACATGGGGACAACTGCTCCTGTGCCTCTGAGATCACCTTCTTGAAGAGAGACCAGTTTTCCTGGGCTGCGTTGTCCTTCAGAACTGCCTCCCAAGGGACTCTGCCAACCAGCCTCCTGAACAGGTCCAAGTCTGCCCTTGAAGGCCAAATAGCAGTTCTGATGACCACGCTTCTAACTTCTCCAAGGATAGAACACTCAATTATTTCATGATCACTACACTCAAAGCAATTTCTAATGAGCCCTTCTCTATTGACTAACAACAGATCCAGTGGGGCTCCTTCCCTGGTTGGCTCACTGACCAGCTGGGTCAGGAATTGTCTTCCATACACTCCAGGAGCCTCCTGGACTGTTTCCTGTCTGTGGGGTTGCACTTCCAGCAGACACCTGGTAGGCTGAAGTCCCCCAGAAGAACAAGGACTGGTGATCGGGAGACTTCTCCCAGCTGTCTGTAGAATATTTCATCTGCCTGTTCATCCTGGCTGGGTGGTCTGTAACAGACCATCCCCTAGGATGTCCACCTTGTTGTCCTTCTCCTTAATTCTTACCCATGGAGACTCAACCCTATCATCACCCTCATAAAGTTCCAGACAATCAAAACCCTCCCTAACATACATGGCCAGCCCACCTCCTCTCCTTCCTCGCCTATCCCTTCTGAACAGTTTACTGTCATCCATTGCAGTGCTCCAGCTCCGAGAGTTATCCCACCATGTTTCTGCGATGACAATTAAATCACAGCTTCTCTGCCTCACAAGGGCTTCCAGCTCCTCCTGTTTGTTGCCCGTGCTGCGTGCATTCGTACAGATGCACTTCAGCTGGGCCATTGATAGCACTGGGTGGCAGACCGAAGGGCACCATTAGCACTGCCCTCAGATGCCAGCATGTCACCCTTGGCTGTGCCTCTGCCACATCTGGTTTCGTCCCCCTCTCCCTTCAAATCTAGTTCAAAGCCTCTCAATAAGTCCTGCTAACTTAATATGGTGATCAATGGGAGTCAATGGGGGTCATTGGGGTCAACTGGGGGCAATGGGAGTCAATGGGGGGCAATGGGGGGCAACAAGAGTAAATGGCAGTCAATGGAGATCAATGGAGATCAATGGAGATCAAAGGCGATCAATGGGAGTAAATGAGGGTCAATGGGGGTCAATGGGAGTCAATAGGGGTCAATGGGGATCAATGGAGATTAATGAGGATCAATGGGGGTCAATGGTGGTCAGTGGGAGTCAATGAGGGTCAGTAAGAGTCAATGGGATTCAATGGGAATCAATGGGGATCAATGGGGATCAATGAGGGTCAATGGGGATCAATGGAGATCAATGGGGATAAGTGGAGGTCAATGGGAGTCACCCTGCCTGTATCGGTTCAGGGTACATGGTGATCTGCCCAAAGATATGGGAGACGTTCCTGCTTCTTCTATCAATAAATTCCATTAATGTTCACCCAGTCGAGTTCCCGTCTGCTTTGCCTGTGATGCTGCCGGGTCCTCCCTGAGCTCACTAGAGCTCCCCGTCCTTCTCTAAACCCACCAGCCTATGGGAGACTTCAGGAGTCCACAGCAAGATTGTCCGGGTTACGGGAAAACAGGAAAACTCAGCCACAAATCTGCAGAAAGCCTGACATCCACACTCTTGCTGCGACACAGGAACATCAGCAAGGCCCTGCCTGTACACCAAAGATTAAATTAATGGACAGTTTTCCTGTGGAGGAAGCAACTAAGGATCGACTGAAGGGAACCATCTGTTGTTACCTGTTTTCACAAGAGGCGGATGTTGCTTCAGCTCCCATCTTTCAGTCGGTTGCCGATGAGAAAATGGAAGTGTGGTTTTTTGTAAGAAGGAAACCTTAGTTGGAAAGTTGGTTCATGAACTTATTTGCCTCTCTGGCACATATAGAGTTAATAGCCCTGGAACTGTTACAGAGTGATTAGCAAAGCAATCCCAGGACACTTAAGAGATCCCATACCCACACCAGTCTGTCTTTCCTTTTGACCCGAGTTCCCCAAGCCCCAAGGCCATAGAGACCCATAGAGACCCATAGGGACCCACAGAGACCATAGAGACCCATAGAGACCCATAGAGACCCATGGAGACCATAGAGACCCATAGAGACCCACAGGGACCATAGAGACCCGTAGAGACCCATAGGGACCCACAGAGACCATAGAGACCCATAGAGACCATAGAGACCCATAGGTACCCATAGGGACCCATAGAGACCCATAGAGACTCATAGAGACCCATAGAGACCCATGGAGACCATAGAGACCCATAGGGACCACAGAGACCATAGAGTCCCATAGAGACCCATAGGGACCATAGAGACCCATAGAGGCCACAGGGCAGTCGTGCACTTGGGTCGCACCAGGGAGGAGAGAGCAGGACCAGCGCTTGGCACCCAGGGCTGGTAACAGCAATTTGTGCTCTGAGCTGGGGCTCAGTCCATGTGCAAGCCCAGCACGGGTCCAGACACCAAACTGAGGGTGTCAGTTCATCCCCGGTGCCACACACACAGCACCTTCTCCCATCGCCTCCTCCCGATGAGCTGTTTTGCAGCCCCTTCCAGCTCAGCCCAGCTCAGGCACCTGCACTCTGGCTCAGGGCTGCGTGGGGCTGGTGACCCTCGGGGCAGCAGCAGGAACCACTCTGCCCCTGGTTGTGGGGCTGTCCCTGCGCTGAGCCCTCGGGCCCAGGGCTGCTGAACTGGGCCATGGTGGAGCCCAGGGGTGCTGAGGTCCACAGGTCCCCCTGTTGATTTTCCCATAGAGACCCAAAGGGATCATAGAGACTCTAGAGACCCACAGAGACCCATAGAGACTCACTGGGACCATAGAGACCATAGAGACCCATAGAGACCATAGAGACCCATAGAGGCCACAGAGAGGCATGAACACCCATAGGGATCCATAGAGACCATGGAGACCCATAGAGACCCATAGAGAACCATAGAGACCCATAGGGACCACAGAGACCCATAGAGACCTATAGAGATCCATAGAGACCCATAGAAGCCACAGAGAGCCATAAACACCCATAGGGATCCATAGAGACCATAGAGATCCATAGAAACCTATAGAGATCCATAGAGACCCATAGAGGCCACAGAGAACCATAAACACCCATAGGGATCCATAGAGACCATAGAGACCCATAGAGACCATAGAGACCCCTAGAGACCCATAGGGACCATAGAGACCCATAGAAACCATAGAGACCCACTCTGCGACTGTTGCTGTTCTCCGTGGGGCAGCGTGGTGCTCAGCAGGCACAGCCAGCGCTGTTCCTGTGCCAGGAGAAGACTCCAGACAGAGCCTTGGCTGAGGGTGACAGTTCCACCAGCCGTCCTGCTCTGGAAGGTCCAGGTGCCACAAAGGGAACACTGACTGGTTGTCACTTGTTTTGCAGGAACAGGATTGGCCAGCAGGAGGGAGGCAGGACCAGAGGGTCCATGAGGTCAGGAAGCACAGCAGACAGCTGGTACAGTCATGGTGACAGCAGAGGGAGAAGAGAAAGAGATGCAGTGAGCTGGCTGGGACAATGCTGCTGATGTGACACGTGCCACACAAACACAGAGACAGATCCATCACCACATGATGCAGAAGGCAGACGGTAGAACACATGAAGTACCGTGGATCAGCTGGGGACCATCCAAATTACATGTGGGAAGGATGATCTACCTGGTGACAAGAACATCGTCTGGTGGTTCCCTATGGACATAACAAGACATGCGTAGAAAGAACTGAACAGGGAGAATAAATCAATTGGTGTAATATGTGTGAAATGTCAACGGCACACAGAACACACCCTCCTGGTAGGAACTAAAGCTGCGCTATTTTAAGGAACATTTAACGAAGAATTGTTGTTTTTACATCACTGAGGACCTGGCACCTGAGCCCAGCAGGGGGGAAGGATCAAGAGACATTGGACTGTGAATCCTTAATGTAAAACATGGTCTTTTCCCAGAATATATAGACACCTGCATATATACTGATACCTGTATTGACAAGTTAATTTAGGGGAAGGACCGAGAGACATCGGACTATGAAGTCTTAATGTAAAACACAATCTCTTCCCGGAATATATGCTGATATCTGTATATATACTGATATCTGTCTCTATGGTCTCTATGGGTCCCTATGGGTGTTTATGGCTCTCTGTGGCCTCTATGGGTCTCTATGGTCTCCTTGGGTCCCTATGGGTGTTTATGGCTCTCTGTGGCCTCTATGGTCTCTATGAATCTCTGTAGGTCTCTATGGGTCTCTATGGATCTCTATGGTCTCTACGGGGCTCTATGGTCTCTGTGGGTCTCTATGGGTCTCTATGGACTCTGTGGGTCCCTACGGGTGTTTATGGCTCTCTGTGGCCTCTATGGGTCTCTAAGGTCTCTATGAGTCTCTGTAGGTCTCTATGGTTCTCTATGGATCTCTATGGTCTCTATGGGTCTCTATAGGGACAGACAGAGGCCGCGGTGGGTCCTGGAGGAGGTGGGAAAGGTGCCTGGGGCGGAGGAGAGCACGGGGAGATGGGGACAGAGGGGCAGAGCAAAGAGCCGGTGTTGGCAGTGAGGACACTGCTGCTGTGCAGGTGCTGCTGGGGTCACAGCCCCAGAGCAGGGACAGACATGAACGGGCCACTGCCTTGTGCTGGGCCCTGGTGAAGCAGAAATCCCCCTGCAGCCTCTGGAGCTCCACGCAGGAGCAGCGTGGCCACCACCACGGTCCCTTCTGCACCCCTTGTTCCACCCCATGGACGTCAGGCTCAGGTCCCACACGATCCAACGCGTCCTCACCAACCACCGCTCCCCTCCCCGCCCTTTGATGTCACACACAGACAGTTGCCCTCAGTCCATGTGAGACGTCCATGAAATGTCACAACAGCCCGTTGAGCTCCTGGAGGCCGTGGCTTTGGGCTCCGTCTGTTCCGTGGCCACTCCGGACAGCACAGGTGTCGTTCCGTGGGGTCACGGGCACCAAACCCAGCTCGGGTGGGAACCAAGAGGGTCCCCTCGTGTTCCGGCCCAAAGCGCCATCTGTAGCATCTGCCCGTCCTTTCAGTGCCCAGAGCCTCCTTCTTGCGGCCAAATCCTCATGTTTAGGGTCCCAACGTGTCTTTTACCACCCACGGCCTTTCTTCAGGGCCCACAGGTTCATTTTTAGGTGGAGCTCGTTGCCTGGCAACAACCAACCAGAAATCTATGGGGAGTCAGTGGATGAAATACAGCCAATCACATTTAAGCAGTCGGGGCAAGTCACATGATTGACACGTAACCAGCCAATCAAGCTTTGAGACCTGCAGGAAAGGTGGCGAGAGTTGAACAGCTTGTCAGTGCTGAGGGGCGGGCTGTGCTGGCTGCACCAATCACACCAGGCGGGAGTGCAGCACATGGATGATTGACAAGCGGTCTGACCAATCATTTGATACAAGGAGCCAGGGAGAAATACCAGACCCAGCACTGCCATCCTGACAGGGGCTGAAGAGGCCCCAGCGTCTGAGAAGCTCCATCTCTGCTCTCTCACGGATGGTGGGAAATGCCCCGTGGCGCTGGTTCCAGCAGTGGAAGCGGAGCCGCTGGCCGCGCAGAGCCCAACCCATCTGGGCTGCTCATGGAGATGGAGAACCTGCCTGTGAGAGTTTGCCACGGAGAAGCCGTGTGCCCGAGAGTCGGCCCAGTGCAGAACCCGATCGAACAACCAGCGGGGGGATTGAGCTGCCCAGGTTGAAGTGGCTGAGATAGATTTGCACTGGCAAGATGAAGGTGAATTATTGGGGTCCATTGGGCCCACGATGCCCCAGGTCATCGAGGAAGGGATGCAGCACATGGATGGGCTCGTGGTTGAGGGGTGGACTCGACCATGGACACCGTTGCACAGGTTACCCACCATTGTGAAACATGCGCGACGATCAAGCAAGACAAGCGGTCAAAGCCTGTGTGGTGTGGGGCGATGACTGAAGTGTCCATATCACAGCACCACAAACCCGCCACGGCAAGAGCTCCGTGCTTACAATGGTGGAAGCCACCACCAGATGGCTGGAAACATGAACTGTGCCCCACAGAACCACTCGCAGCGCGGTCCTGGGCCTTGAACAGCAAGTCCTGTGGCGATGCGGTGTCACTGGGGAGTAATTTAGGGTTCTGCTCACTGCAGAACAGCGTTTGGATTTCTTAAAGACAAGTGCAACTCCAAGAATTCCATGGCAGGTTCACTCTATTGTTCACTGCCTGTGGGAAATACGCCAAGCCCAATGCTGCTGACCTTCTCTGCAGGTGCCTGTACCCGTTCACGGAGCACACGGTCCGGATTCTTCTCTCCCTGATAACCGTTCGCCCTGCAGTCCCTGTTTAAAGCTCCAGTGGCAAACTTCTCTGATTCCACGTGGGCTTTGCTGTGTTGAGCTGTAGACGTTGTTTATTGTCCATAGCCTTGCAGGTGCTGTTTTGCCTGGACGCAAATTCCTTTCTTCTCAGCGAAGTGCAATACGGACCTTGTCTTGTAAGTGATCAATGTAGTTTGTAGTTGCTTTTTGTAGATATGAGCAGAACTTTGCAGCTTAAAATTTTAGCAAATCCAGCTTATCAAGTAACACGAAGCAAAGAGTATATTAAAAATCATACCACCTTATGTCCTAAAGAATTGATTGTATTTAGTGTGCATCTACTTAAGGTAAATGATTAATATTAAACTTATCTCTGAGTAGTAAAACCATTACCACACAGCTCACTTATTTAGCAGGGAGAGCTCACAGTGGGCTCATCCAGGCTGTCGTATTTATGGAGTGAAGGGATACGCTCGCAGTCACGTTACGCACAGTAAGAAAAGTGTGTCTGAGACTCATGCGCTCACAAATTACCAGCGTTCATCTGCTCTTCTGCATCCCCGTGGGTCTCCTGGCAGGAGTTCTTGGCCTGGACCAAACTGCTCTGGTTTGGCTGGGGGTGATTGGGGATCGAGTGCATCTGCCACCCCTGGCAGCCCAGAGAGAACTGAGCCAGCCAACGGGATCCTTTCCGCAACATCCTCATAGGCACCGGGAGCAAGGAGCGTGGCATTGAGTGTGTCTGTGACACCCCCATCATGCACCAGTCGCTGGGAACATGGAGCGGTGCAGCAGACTGTTCAAGACTCTGCTCAGAGCAATGGGTGCTGGAGCTTTTAGAAACTGGGATGGAAACTCAGCAGCCAGGTGCCCAGGGCTGCGCTGGCCTGTGCCTCCCAAGGGACATCCTGACCCTCCCTGCCCAGGCACAGGGTCACAGTGGGGCCCTTTGTGACGTCACTTGGTGACACCCACTGCCCCGCATGTGCTCAGCGCCGCTGCGGGCCCAGCCCACACTGTCCGACAGGACGGTGACGGGACAGGGTGCGAGCACGGAGCTGGCGAAAGCCCCGAGCGTAGCCCACGTCTGTCAATCAGAGAATCTTCTTGGTTGGAAGCGACCCTTAAGATCATCGAGCCCAACCACAACCCAGCTCTAGCTGCCCCGGCAGACTCTGCTGCCCCCGGCAGACTTGGAGCAGGGAGATCCTGAGCTCAGCTCCCGTCTTTCCCCGACGAGGAGCACACGGGCGCATCCCACACCTTTCACTGCTGCCTCTGCAGAGCTGCAGCACCGAGGCGTTTGCCGAAGCGTCCGCCTTCCCCATCTGTAGTCCTTCCCTATTGACTTAAAAATGGCGGAGAGACCCCCCATCCGACCTAGGCTGGCCTGGCAGGAGAGACCCCCCAGCCGTCCCCGGGTGGCCTGGCAGGAGGAGGTTGGGGATCCCCAGGAGGTCAGATCTCCACCGCAGCCCAACCAGGTGGATGCGGTCCAGCCACTGCAGATCGGTGAGTGAGGGGCCCTGATTGTCTGGGCAGGGTGGGGCCCCACGATCGCTCCCCGCTCCACACCAAAATGACGTTTCCCCACATGCTGGCAGGGGGTTCCCATGGGTGGTGATGATGCTGCCTGAAGCCCAGGGCTGCTCCAAGTGGGGAGCCAGCCCCAGCACAGCCTCTGCGGGCAGAGGGGACCCAGCTCCTGCTGCAGGGCACGGGCAGCGAGAGGCAGCTGGGCGGGCAGGAGGCACCGTGCTACGGGACGGGGACCTTTCCTGCCCATCTGAAGCGAGTTCCTCACCTGCTGCACCAGGGGCTTTCCCCGTCCTGCCTGGCTCCAGCATTGCAGCCCATCTGCCGGGCACCCTCCAGCCCCCACACGCACAGGGAGGCTGTGCCGGGGCAGCGGGCACTGGGATGGACATGGGGCAGAGCTCCTTCCTCTGCTCTCTCTTGCCTGCAAACCCTCTGTGCAGCCCTCCCTGCTCTCCTCCTTTATTAGATGCCGATTCGTTATCCGCCTATGAGGTGGAACCAGAACATGTGGACTCCATCGTGTCCCTTGTCAGCAGCACAGACAAGGTAACCGCGGCCCTTTGGAAGGCGGCTGTGCCGGCGTCTGCTGGCAGGGGCTCTGCTGCGGGGTGCTGGAGGGCGCTGGCTGGGCAGAGCTGCTGCTCCCAGGTCTCTAATGGGCACTGCACCCCATGCTGCGCTGCCGCTGGCCGCGAGTCCTCATCTCACGCTTCCTGTTTGTCTCTCTGTCCCCTGGCTGCCAGGACGAGGAACAGAAGATGGAGTTCCTTAAATGCATTGCTATGATCTTCAGAGATGCAACGTACAACGACTTGTCCCAGGGCCTAGACCTCTTCTGCCAGAGATACGAGCTGGTAGAGAATATCGAGGTGAGGGGATACCCGGCAGCGCTGGGGAAGTGAGCAATGCCGCCGGCACCTGTGAGGACAGTGCTGGGCAGGGCCGGGGGCTGGTGGCACTGGGTGCTGGCAGCTGCCAGGTCCCATCCCGGCTGTGCTCTGCAGGTGCTGCTGGAAGAGGAGCCCAGGGACCAACTGCCCACAGTGGTGCAGCGAATTGCCGCATTTGCCATGGCCGAGATGAGGTACCTGTCCATCCTTCCTGGGGACTCCTGCCCCAGAGCCCCGTGTCCACCTGTACGAGACCTCCAGGCACTGCTCCCAGCACCCGTGTCCTACTGGCCCCTCTCTCTTTGTAGCTTCGTGGTGGAGGTGCTGGAATGCAAAGATATGAGCCACATCCAGGCCTGCTTCTCCAGCGTCTTCATGCTTCCTCCAAAAGAGGAAATGAGGGACCTGAAACCTTACCTCTACTTCATGGTAAGTGCTGGGGGAGCTACAGGAGCCCCAGTCCCTCTGGGCTGCTCTCTGGTCACCCCGTGCTGCGCTATGACCAGAGATCCCAGACAGGCTTTGCTTTCCCACTGTTGTCCCTTCCCCCGTTCCCGTGGGCCTGGCCTCATCCAGTGCCATGGGCTGCTCTGACAGCAGCAGATTATTTGCCCCTGGGTCTCTCCCAGGCACAGTGAAGCAGCGCACGAATCCTCCCTTGGTGCTGGGACTTCAGATCAGTCTCTTGGGGTGAGGGGGATGGCAGGAAACGTGGCCATAACTCGTTGTCTTCCTTGCAGACCATGAAGGCTGTGGACAGCATGCTTGTGGCGTTGGTGCTCAACTCTCCTGCCTCTCAAGTCAGTGAGAAGATGCAGGATATCTTCCAGGTCTGGCGTGTGCAAAGAGTGGGCTTCACCAGGGCTGTTCCTCACCCTGGGGGATGGGGTGTCCACTCTGGAGGTGACAGTCCCACCCGTGCCGTGCAGAGAGCGCTGCCGGGAGGGTGCCCACCTCCTTGGGGAGCCAGGGGCTGCCCACCAGGCTCTTCCGCAGCACAGTGGCCGCAGAGGGTGGCATCCGCCTTCCTGCCTGGCCACAGGGCTGGCCCGGGGCGTTTGTCCCAAGCCTGCCAGAGGACAGGAACCCATTACAAGCTTTGTTCCAGATCATAGGAAGCCTTAATGGACTAGGCCAGTCCAAGCCTGGACTTGAGCAGTGCTGCTTCTGCTGGAGCGGTGGCTGCTCCCAGGGCTCACCAGCAGCTTCTCTCTTCCCAGATGCTCTTGACCTTCAGCACCTCTGAGAGGGCATCTGTGCGGGAGAGGGCCGTGGGCAGGATGAGGCTGCTGAGCTTCTTGCTGGCCAACTACTCCTCACTGAAGGTAAGGACCAGGCACTCCCTGCTCTGCCAGGACCCAGCTCTGCCCCAGCCCTGTGTTGGCTGGGACTGCCCAAGGAGCACCGAGGGAGCCCAGGTCTGGCAGCTCTGCCCGCATGGGGCTGTTCTGGGATTGGGGTCTGCAGGGCCCTGCAAAGCTCTGACCACCCTTGATCCAGCCCTGGGCACATTCTTGGGTTCAGGGCTTTGGCCCCACATACCCTCAGCCCTTCTGCACTTCCTTTGCCCTTGTCCAGGCTGATCCGAATGAGGACAGAGATGATTCCGGTGCTGAGATCCAGATGCCAATCCTTGGACAGCTGCTAGGACATCTCCTCCTATTCCTGTCATTCAAGGAAGAAGACACCAGCTGTTTGGCTTTGGACACTCTCTGTTTCCTCTTCCAATTCAAGCGTCAGCAACACTGTAAGAGAAGCTGTGGTGGGATACATCCCTCTGCACAGCCACATCAGCCAGCACCTCTGCTTGTCCTCCTGGGTGTTGTGATGGACTCTTCTCCTGCTTCCTGGAGACAACACCATGTCACCAGCACTGTCCCTCCTCTGCTCCTGACCCGCAGCACTGCAGCCATGCGAGACGTCCCCCACATCACTGCTATTCCAGCCATGGGGGACTGAACTGTGGCACTGCATGCAGAGCTCTAGGGCCTTGGAGTTTCCAGGGCCAGGAGCATTCGCACATGTGCACTGGAGGAGGGTCAGCCTTTCCGTGGCACTGCTCTCCACCACCTCCTCCCCTGACTGTTGGTCATAACCTCCCTGCTTGGGCATTCCAGGTTCAAAGCTCTGTCTGGTACTGGCGAAGCTGCTGTGTCTTACTAACTCTTCTGTATTACCCTGCTTTTTAGGCGTGACACTGCCAGAGGAGAATGCACAGCTCCAGGAGGACTGGGAAGCCGAGGTCACCTCCTTGACCTCTTCGTCCAGCGCTCCTCACATTACCAAGGTAATGAGCTCCCCCCTTGCTGTGGCACCAGCAGGGGACTTGTGAGAGCAAAGGCCTCCAAACTCAGGGGGCTGGTGTGGCCTCCCTGTCCCTGCTGAGAGGGTTCCTGCTGTCCCCGAGCAGGGACCATGTGAGGGCTGCTCTCCAGTGTCCCAGCAGCAGCCCCAGTCCTGCTGGCCACCAGCAAGCCCTGGTTCACGGCAGGACCAGCACCCTCTGCCCATGACTCCAACACTCCCCCCTCACCCCGGGCCTCTCTTCTCCTCCTCCCCAGCAGTCCCTGCCGCCCTGCTGCCAGCTTTGCCGCAGCACCCACAGCACCGCCGGGCGTCTCTGCAGGGCTGCTGGCACCGCCCGGCGAAGCAGCAGCACCAGGGCACTCGGTGTGACTTGGCTTCGCTGCCTCCCTTCCTCCCTTAGCTCTTTGCAGAACATCTCCAGCCTTCCGAGAGAACAGACATGGTCCTGGTGTTCATCGAGGCACTGACCGACTCCAGCACCTTTGACAAGAAGGCGGCCAGAAACATGCTGGACATGGTCAAGAGAGACTGCGATTTCTGGCTGGTGGATGTAAGTGGCCTTTGGCTGGATTGCCCTTCGGCCCTGTCCGACCTTGTTCTCCCTCCATCCATCTCTTCCTCCCAAATCCCAGTAAAGTGAAGCCAGATGAAGGCGACAGAGAGGGATGGGAAGGGCAGTGAGGAAATGGCTGCACTCCAGTGGCAGCACCATCCTCACCTGTGTCTCCTCCAGGTGCCAAAGATCACGAGCTGCATCCACAAAACCCTGGGGTGCATCAACACGGCCCCAGCCCGGCAGAGAGTGGTGTCCCTAATTGTCTGGATGGCTGACAAGTGCCCTGGGGAGGTGGTGTCCACGCTGCTGACAATCGCACCACCAGCAGACAGGTACTGGCCCCAAAAGCCATGAGGGCTTGTTCCCTGTGGGGAGAGGGACACAGAGCCAACAAATCCTGCAGGACACCCCCGAGGAGCAGGACCCTCCATCCCACCACGCTTCCCAGTGCTGGGGGTCAGCCAGGCCCGCAGCAGCCACAGCTGAGCAAGGCAGCCCAGAGCCCCCCACTGTGCTCCTGCCAGCCCCACGGGAGCACCAGCTCAGCCTCTGCTGCTGCCCAGGGCATCCCCACCGTCCTGCAGCGCTGAGCCCGGCCACGCTGCTGTGGCCCAGGCTGCCCTGCTGACAGAGCGCTCTCCCGCAGCACTGCCCTGGCACTGTGGGAGGTGATGTTCTCCGTGCCCCAGACCCTGCAGAACGTGTTGAAGGAGCTGCACATCCAACTCCAGGACCGGCACTGTAGGGTCTTACATACATGCTGGGAGGACACGTCCATCCTTCGCTTGGCTGTGAGTTACTGGATAAAGCTCCTGGTGCCCCAGGAGCTGCACAGTGCAGGGAGCCCCACCAGCTCTGCCGATCGCTCACGGCTGGCTTGCTTTCAGATCCTGGTCAGCAGTGACCTGCAAGATGAGGAGTTTGCTCCAAAGTACCTCATCATGAGGTTTCTGAGGCAGCGAAGACCAAAGGTGCTCTCCCTGGTGCTCAGGGGCTTGATGACGCTGTCAGAGAGAGAAGAGATGGTGAGTAGGGTCATGCCAAGGGAGCCGTGGTGGCAGCCAAGGGTGCAGTGGGTTCGGGCTTGGCCTGGGCTGGCAGTCAGGCGCTGGGGTGCCTGCTCCAAAGGCCCTCCCTGCCATGGTGGGACCTGCTGGCTGCCTGGGGAGCTCTCCAGACATGGACCTGGTCCCAAGAGGGAAACTCTCTTCTTCATACAGGCCAGAAAAATGAAGGTCATGCTGCCAGACCTGTCGTGGGTCCTGCAGTATGGCAATAATGTCATCAAGACCAAGGCTCTGGTGGTCTTCAGAAACGTGATGGCTCAGCTGGAGAGGGAGGAGGCCAGCCCCATCGCCGTGGTGCTGGCAAAGCTTCTCCGGCCCTTCTTTGATGACGTAAGGCTGGTGTATAAACCTGAGCCTAGTGGACGAGAACTGGGCAATGACAGCTGCCCTTCAGCCCGGCCACACGGAGGAGGGGCTTCTCCTCTTCTTTCTCCCCGGGGCTCTTGTGGGATGGTTTCTGTGTTCTGCAGCCCAGCCCAGCTGCTCCCTGCCAGCTGCTCCCACAGCTCCTCCCCACCATGGCTGCTGAAGCTGGTGGGGGATGCTGGGTGGTTGGGAGAGCACTTTGAGGCACAGGCACTGCTTAACAAGTCTCTTGAGTGGCCTTTCGTGGATCCAGGGCCACAGATCTGGCCACAGCTGCAGTGTGCACAACGCCGCCCTGGAGCATCTCCCCTCACATCAGCCGTGCAGGAGCTTCTGCTCCCCGTGGGCAGAGAGCTGCTGGCGCTCAGGTCCTACTGTGCTTCTCCCTCCCAGGAGCTGAGCCAGCTGAGAAAGGTCTCCATCAGCCTCTTCAGGGACCTGATGAAGATGGTGGTGGAGAACGACAAGAGAAAGATGAAGAACACGGTGCGACTTGGCCTGCTCCCTCTCTTCTTCCACATGAGTGACCAAGTGCAGAGCGTGGCCAAGGTGCGGATTTCAAAGCTGAGCAGTGATGCGGGGAAGAGACCCCTGGACGTTTGGGGCCCCTGCTCCCTAAGGGCAGAATCACCCCAGGAACAAAGCCCAGAGGAAGGGGACACCAGGTCTCCTTCCCCCACAGTGGTGCCATCTCCCAGCTTCTGCTGTTCCGTAGGTGGCCAGGGAAGCCCTCCTGGATGCAGCAGAGCTCCTCAAGTGGAAACAGCTCAGACATCTCGTGCAGACTCAGCAGACATGGAGGATTGGAGAGAGCTTGGTGAGGACAACCCCAGGGCCCAGGGGCCAGGCTGGACGGGGCTGCCCCACATGTCTGTGCTGTGGGCTCTGCAGATGTGCCTCGCCTGTCCTGCTGCAGCCCCGAGCTGCATCCTTGTTCCCTGAACTCAAGAACAGAGCCCCCAAGGGCTCTTCCCTCTGCCCCGCAGCCAGCGGGCGGGAGGGCGCTCAGCACCCCTGGGACCCCTCGGCCTGTGTCTGTCTCTCAGCCTCAGCCCCACAGGGCTCCTGGCTGGGACACAGGAATGGTCGGAGGGGAAGGGGAATGTGGGTTCCTGGGAGGAGGGACTGGTCCGGCCAGCTGGGGAGGGACAGTGAGGTGCTCACACCCCTGTGCTCTCTCCAGCTGGAGCGGGACAGGAGCAGGGCTCAAGAGCTCTTGAGGCAGAGCCTGCCGTACCTGAGGGACCCTCAGGCCAGCTTGCAAGAGGCCGCCTTGAGGTTCATTGGTGAGTCACAGCCCCCAGGTCCCTCTTTCGGCAGCCCGGCCCCAGTCCCCGCCACTGCCCTGGCACAAGGAGCAGCCCTGTGGCTGCCAGAGCCCCGGCTGCCCCATGCAGGCCCTTGGCCTCCCCTCCCAGCCCTGCCCATGCAGGTGGCCATGGTGGCCGCCTCGCTCGGTCCCACCATCTTGGCTCCTGCTCTCCCCTTGGGTCAGCGCTGATGAGGGGAGGGAGCAGGGGCTGATGGAGCTCTGTGCCCAGGGCTGGCTGTGCGGCACCTGAGGGACCCAAGCAAGGAGAGTCTGTCTGAGATCTGCAGAGGTGAGCAGGGAGCGTGGTCGGGAGGGGATGCCTGGGGGTCTCTGCAGACATGGGAGCTCATCTGGGCTCTGCTTCTTTCCCTTGCAGCCATTCAGCCCTTGGAGGAGGACAGTGACCCCTCCATCAGCTCCCTGGCAACTCATACCATTGTCACCGTGTGCTCTTCATGGAAGCGGCCAAGATCTCGATGGAGCCTGAGAGCCCTGTGCTGCTGGCGCTAAACCAGCTGGAGGAGCAGCTCTTCTTGAGGAAAACGGCTGGATTTTAATAAAGAGCCCTTCTTGAAGTTGGGTTGGATGTCTGCCTTTTCCAAGGACCCCAGAACCTCTCTGAGTGCTCTGGTACTTTTGAGAGCACAACCCAGGATCATGGGCAAGGGTGACAGAGCAGACAGGAGCACTTGCAATGCGCCGTTCCAGCAGCTGAGATGAATCTCACTGAGCCACTGAGGTTTGTTCCTGGAGTCACACACAGAAATGTCAGGGTCTGTCAGGCGTCCATGTCTGAGCTGGCCTCGTGAACTCCTGCACCCAGGAGTGTTCAGAGACAGAGTCCGTCCCTTTTAAACACAGAGGCAGGAGTCACAGTGTCTCTCTGGCCTCCTGTTGCCACTCCCAATGGACGGGAGGCACCTCAGCCCTGCGCTGTGTCACCTGCTCTGCACCCATCTGAGATGTCCCATGGCAGAAAGAATGGACACAAGGACCTTGGGTGAAGGAATCACATCCCAGTGCTGCATGCAGGCAGTGAACAATGGGATGTTTCTTCCAACATGAAGTGACCTCAAGACCTTGTCTGTGCCACAGGCCTTCATGGAACCCCAAGGAATAGTTGATGGTGTTTGTGCTCACTCGGGTTTATGTAACCTGACGTACATGGTGTGCATGCTCTCATCTCAGCTGTACAAAGCAAACACAGACTGCTGAATACTCATTCAGTGTCCATGCATGGAGGGAAGAACAGCTTCTCTGGGTGAGAGGCCAGGGCTGGAAATGGTGGTTGTGAGGGGCTGGTCCATGGTGATTGACCTGAGGCTCCTTCCGTGGGGTGTCCAGGGCACAGGGGCACAGCCCAGCCCCTGCTCTGCTGGTCCTGCAGGTCTCTGGCAGGAGGCCTGGCTGTGAGAGGACACTGCTGTACCAGCCCTGCACACACACACTGTTCAGCTGTACAATGATGTTGCATCTGTGGCCACTTGTGTGGCCATGTTCTTGAGAGAATCTTTGTACGAAGACCGAAATCTTCCCATCCTGCCCACAGGAGATCACCTTTCTCTCCGGAAAGGCTGTTGTGAGGCCAGCTCTGTCACAGCAGTGCCCATTGCCTGTCCCTGCCTGCGCTCACAGCACTGACACACAGCAGGACGGGGACCAAGCTGCCAGAGCACTCAGGCCTTGCACCAACACAAGGGATGAGAAGGAGAGTGGGGGAGTGGAACCAGAACAGCTCTGGAAGAACAAGCAGCAGCAGAGGGTGTGAGGTCACTGTCAGTGTAACCAATGAGCACACAGCGGTGGCAGTAGAGGGTGTGAGGTCACTGTCAGTGTAACCAATGAGCACACAGCGGTGGCAGTAGAGGGTGTGAGGTCACTGTCAGTGTAACCAATGAGCACACAGCAGTGGCAGTAGAGGGTGTGAGGTCACTGTCAGTGTAACCAATGAGCACACAGCAGTGGCAGTAGGAGGAGCAGTGCTCTCGTCACCAGTGACACCCCATGGCCATGGAGCTCGGTGCCGACCATCCATGTGCTGTCACAGGGTCCCCAGGAGGTACAGGAGCTGCCCGGCCCCGTGCCCCATGTGGTTTGTGCACCTGCGGGCTGCAGCTCTGATCCACCCGTGGGGAATAACAGCCCCCCGGTGACACCCTGACAGTCGGGGACACATCTGAGCCTCTGGGCTGCACGTCTCGTGCCAGGACAGGGACGTGTCCCAGCTCCAGTTCCTGCGAGGGACCTTCCACGGGCTCTCCAGGGAGCGGTGGGTGAGCCAGCGCTCCTGGGATGGGGCTCTGTCCCAGGCTACGGCCCTTTCCCAGCTGCTGCTCCCAGCACAGTGGGCTCTGTCACAGGGGCTGTTTCCTTCCCTTCCTGACACAGCCCCGGTGCAGTCCAAGCCCCCTGGGTCTTATGGCACCGGGGTCACTGGACACCCTCACCTCGTGCTCTTGGATGTGCCAGTCGCAGCACATGCTCAGTGCTCCTGGTCCACACTCAGAGCTCAAGGGGTGAACAAATTGTTTCCCCCACTACAGCCAGCCCTGTCCTGTGATGTTCTACCACTGCAGTGATGTGGCACCTGCAGCGGAGCTGTCCCTCATTTATGGTCATGAACGGCGCTGGAGAAGTTCATTGGAGGACTGGGGAGGGGAGATAGCTCCCCACGATGTCTAAAAAGGTGCTGCTGCTTCGATTGGCTCCTCCTGTAACTGGGGGGATCTGCAGAGATATATTGCCCTCCCGTCATCATTATCATTGCTGCCACGAGTCCCTGGAGCTGTGGTAGGGAGTGCGGCACAGAGGGAGGTGCCATCAGGGCAGGAGGCTCAGTATGGGCACAGAGGGACTGCTGTGCCCTCAGACGCTGTGGCTGCTCCTCTGGGTACAGCTGTGCAGGGGTAAGTGCTGACTCCCTTGTCCTACTGCCCAGGGCCAGCGAGTACCAGTATGGTCATGGGGATCTGTCTGGGAATGGGGTTCCTTTGCAGGTGCTGCTGAGACAGGGAGCAGAAGGTGCTCAGATCCATGGAGCCTGTGCCCTTCCCTGTGCCTGTCTGGGTGGCACAGAGTATCTTCTTGAACAGGGCTCCAGTGTTCTGTGCCTGGCTGGATTCACAGACCCCCTGTCCTGGGGTACCTTTGGGGACCCCTTGTCCCCAGCACTCTGCCTCTGGACCAGCGGTGGCCTCACTGGCGATGGCAGCACCCAGAGATCCCCAGGGCACTGCCAACCTCTGGGGTGCCCCGGAGGGTTTGTGTGCTGCTCACTGCCCCTTGTTCAGAGGGAAACCGGACCCCACGAGGGCAGTTTGTGCCCCCCAGAGAGAAGAGGACGGGGACACCTGCAGCAGAGACATGTCCTTCTGTCCTGCTTTTGTTAAAACCAAGTTTCTCTTTTAGTGAATTTGCCTGTCAGTTAAACCCTTCATACCAGCTGCATTTTCCTGGAGAACCAGACACATGTTTTGGTGAACCTAGCAATGGAATGCAAACTTATTGATAAGCACGGATGGACATCTCACGAGAGGGGCAACGAGAAACTGGTGACCAAGAGACTGACCAACGGTGTGTGACATTCCATTCACGTGAATACTTCATATAAAAGCGGGAGATCTCGAGGATCTCATCCCTTTCCCTTTTCCCTTTTCTTTTTTCCCTTCTGCTTATGACCGACATTAGGAGAGGACCTTGCTGGTTGTCCCTGTGAACTGAGACCAGTGCCAGACTGAATCCAGCTCCGGTTGGCTGCAGAGTCCAGTCCAGGACTTTGGGTGCCTGCCCTGCAGTTGCTGAGACTTTCAAGATTGGTTTTGTGTAGTTTGTATTATTTTCTCTGTTCTTATCAGTAGCAGAGGGAAGAGGTGGGGGAGTCGGGTGCGGGCACACGCTCCCACGTCTTTACCAGGGGCTGGGGGATGACTGGCTCTGCTCAGCGTGGGGTGGACGTGGGGCTTCTGCCCCTCACCTTTGTTCTGGAAAGGCCTCCTCTGCCTTCGTGTCTCATTGTAATGGTGCTTGTTAGCAGCGGGTCCCAGTCTTCCTCACACCCAGCTCTCCTGCTCACCTGAGCTGTTTCCCCTCGCTCAGCAGTGCGGTGCCGTTAGTGCGGGAAGCGGCTGTGCTGCCAGCAGAGGGGGTCTGGAGAGCCCTTGAGACTTGGGCCTTGTGGGAAGTGCGGTTGTGATCCGTGCTGAGATGTTCAGTGTGCACAGATACAACCAAATGAGGCACGGACTCCGAACCTGGAAAAAGGAAAAAGGTGGTTAAGTTCTGTGTAAAAAGTTATGAAGCTTGGTTAGCACGTTATATTGATAGAGGGAACTAACGTTTTAAGGGTTAAGCAACTACACTACTAACAAGCTAACACTCTAAGCCACATGATTAATATCTAGTTTAGAGCTGTATGTAACCGATTGTGCTAAAAAGAGCAGGACTTCATCAAATGCCGAGATCAGAAGTTTCACAGCACCAACTGCAACCTTGAGGAGACGAGATGGCCAAGATTTACAGCAAAAAGGGGGCAACAGTCCGGTCTCAGTCGGCTTGGCCGCTTGGGTTCCAGCCAGTTCCTCATAATGAGTCGAAGGTACAAAGTCCACTGTGAGGAAGCTGAAGGAGCCTTCATCCAAAGACCCCAAGGACCCCTCCTCAAATTCACCCAGTGCCACTGTGCAGGCGAACAGGGGAGGGCCAGGGAGGGGCTATGGAAATGGTGACCTGAGACTCACTTTATGAACATGTACAGGTGTTCCTGGGGTCATTATGGACATGGAACACCTGGTGGTTCATAGACCCCCATAAGTGCCGCAACCAGGAGTTCGGGAGGGACCCATAGAGCGGACCCAGGCATCCGAGGGGACCCAGGAGTGCCCCAGGGACCCAGGAGTTCGGGAGGGACCCAGTCTCTATGGTCACTTATGGGGCACTCAGGTCACTTATGAGCCACTTATGAGTCACTTATGGGTCTCTACGGGGCACTAATGGGGAACTTGTGGGTCGCTATGGGGCACTTGGGGGTCACTAACAGGCACTTATGGGGCACTTATGGGTCGCTAAGAGTCACTTATGGGGCTCCATGGAGCACTTATGGGGCACTATGAGTCATGTAGGGGGCACTGTAGGTTACGGGAGGGGACCCAGGCATCCGGGGGGACACAAATAGGGGACCCAGGCATCCGGGAGGGACCCAGGAGTACCCCAAGGGAGTCAGGAGTTCAGGGAGGCACTCCTGGGTCCCTTGGGGCACTCCTGGGTCCCTTCCGGCCCCCCGGATCCCTGTACGGGTCCCGGATTTGATCCCCCCTGGACACCTGGGTCCCCTATTTGGGTCCCTCCCAGACGCCTGGGTCCTTTCTTTGGGTCCCTTCCCTGATCTCCCGGGACTCAGGGAGGGACCCAGGAGTGCCCCAAGGGACCCAGGAATTCGGGATGGACCCAGTCTCTATGCATCACTTTTGGGGCACTAGAGGTCACTTATGTGGCTCTATGGGGCACTTTTGGGGCTCCATGAGTCACTTGTGGGGCACTATGGGGCACTGGGGAGATGCTATGGGGCACTTGTGGATCCGTATGAGTCGCTTATGGGGCTCCATGAGTCACTTGTGGGTCAGTATAGGCCTCTTTTGGGGTTATATGGGTCACTTATGGGGCTCTGTGAGTTATTTATGGGGCTCTATGGGTCACTTATGGGGCTCTATGGGGCAGTTATGGGGCTCCATGAGTCACTCGTGGGGCGCTATGGGGCACTGGGGAGACGCTATGTGGCACTTATGGGTCGCTAAGAGTCACTTATGGGGCTCCATGGAGCACTTATGGGGCACTATGAGTCATGTAGGGGGCACTGTAGGTTACGGGAGGGGACCCAGGCATCCGGGGGGACACAAATAGGGGACCCAGGCATCCGGGAGGGACCCAGGAGTACCCCAAGGGAGTCAGGAGTTCAGGGAGGCACTCCTGGGTCCCTTGGGGCACTCCTGGGTCCCTTCCGGCCCCCCGGATCCCTGTACGGGTCCCGGATTTGATCCCCCCTGGACGCCTGGGTCCCCTATTTGGGTCCCTCCCAGACGCCTGGGTCCTTTCTTTGGGTCCCTTCCCTGATCTCCCGGGACTCAGGGAGGGACCCAGGAGTGCCCCAAGGGACCCAGGAATTCGGGATGGACCCAGTCTCTATGCATCACTTTTGGGGCACTAGAGGTCACTTATGTGGCTCTATGGGGCACTTTTGGGGCTCCATGAGTCACTTGTGGGGCACTATGGGGCACTGGGGAGATGCTATGGGGCACTTGTGGATCCGTATGAGTCGCTTATGGGGCTCCATGAGTCACTTGTGGGTCAGTATAGGCCTCTTTTGGGGTTATATGGGTCACTTATGGGTCTCTATGAGTCACTTACGGGGCTCTATGGGGCACGTATGGGGAACTTGTGGGTCGCTATGGGGCACGTGGGGGTCACTAACAGGCACTTATGGGGCACTAAGAGTCACTTATGGGGCACTATAGGTCACTTATGAGGCTCCATGGGGCACTTGGGGGGTCACTAACAGGCACTTAGGGGGCACTTGTGGGTCGCTAAGAGTCACTTATGGGGCTCATGAGTCATTTGTGGGGCACTTATGGGGCTCTATGGGGCAGTAATGGGGCTCCATGGGTCACTTGTGGGGCACTATGGGGCAGTGTGGAGACGCTATGGGGCACTTATGGGTCTCTGTGAGGCACTGATGGGGCCCGATGGGTCACCTATGGGGCACTGATGGGGCACTATGGGTCACCTATGGGTCTCTATGGGGCACTCTATGTCTCCCCCAGCCCACTGGAGAACCCCAACACCCTTCTGTTCATCCACACGCAGGACTCCTTGGTCCCTCCCGAACTCCTGGGTCCCTCCCCGAGCTCCTGGGTCCCTTGGGGCACTCCTGGGTCCCTCCCGAACTCCTGGGTCCCTCGGGGCACTCCTGGGTCCCTCCTGAACTCCTGAGTCCCATGGGGCACTCCTGGGTCCATTCTGAAATCCTGGGTCTCTTGGGGGCACTCCTGGGTCCCTTCCAAACTCCTGGATCCCTCCCCGAACTCCTGGGTCCCTCCTAAACTCCTGAGTCCCTTGGGGCACTCCTGGGTCCCTCCTGTACTCCTGGGTCCCTCCCCAAACTTCTGGGTCCCTTGGTGCACTCCTGGGTCCCTCCCGAACTCCTAGGTCCCTCCCAAACTCCGGGACAACCCCCCAATCAATCAATTATTGGGGTCACTGTCGCTTTAAGAGCCGGGAGGGGGCGGGGCCTCGCGGAGGGGGCGGAGTCACGCTCTTTATCGCTCAGCCAATCAGCCGCCGGTGGGCGGGGCGCCCTCAGGCCTAGCCCGAACGCCTGGGTGCCCTCTGGGGGTCAATGGGTTAATTACCCCCACCCCACCAATTAGTGGCTCTCGCTCTTTAGGAATTGCGCTTATTGGTTCCTACGTTAATTAAGCGTTGGCCCTTAATGAGCCACGGGGTTCATTAATGAACAGATTCCCCCACTCATTAATTCAGCCCTTAACGAGCAGCTTTTCTCTAGGTGTTCATTAATTGGGTTCCTTAACGAGCTGCTTCTCCAGATGTTCATTAATTGCTTTCCGACCTCATTAACCTCAATCCAGCTCCTCAATCAGCCCCATCCCCTCATTAGCGCTAATTAGCTCATTAACGACCTCCAGCTCCGTGACGGCCAAGATGGCGCCGTTGTCCCCGCCTCCTCTTCGGCGCCGTTCGGAAGCGCTCGGGTGTCCCCGCCTCCTCTTCGGCGCTGTTCGGAAGCGCTCGGGTGTCCCCGCCTCCTCTTCGGCGCCGTTCGGAAGCGCTCGGGTGTCCCCGCCTCCTCTTAGGTGCCGTTCGGAAGCGCTCGGGTGTCCTCGCACGCTCTTCGGGGCCGTTCGGAAACGCGCGGGTGTCCCCGCCCGTCTTCGGCGCCGTTCGGAAGCGCTCGGGTGTCCCCGCCCGTCTTCAATGCCGTTCGGAAGCGCTCGGCTCTCCCCGCCTCCTCTTCGGCTCGCCCCGGCAACGCTCGGGTGGTGCCGCCCCTGCTCGTTACCCTTCGGCTCTTTCCGCCGCCTTCGGCTCTTTCCGTACGCGCTTCGTCTCTCTTCGCCCTGCGCCTTCGGCTCTTTCCGTCCTTGCTTCGGCTCTTTCCGTCCCCGCTTCATCTCTCTCCGCCCTGCGCCTTCGGCTTCGGCTCTTTCCGTCCCCGCTTCGTCTCTCTCCGCGCTGCCCCTTCGGCTCTTCCCGTCCTTACTTCGGCTCTTTCCGTCCCCGCTTCGCTGTCCCCAAGCCCATGGCCAGTTCCCTGGGGGGATCTCTAGGGTGTCTATGGGGCAGCCTGGGGGTTTTGGGGTGCTAACGTGCTGCAGCCGCGCTCTTGGTGTTTCCTGCAGGGGTGGGGATGGGTTTTGTCCGAGCGCCGGATCCCAAAAGCCGGGGTGCGGGAACCCCAGTGATAGTAATCGACCTTACAAAATGATTTTTTTTCCATGGAACAGGACAGGATGGGTCTTCCCTGAATATCGCTGGATCTGTTACAGTTGAATTAATACTAGGATAGCAACCAACCCTGTAGCCATAGAACTCTTGTAATCAGTAACCAAACTCTGTTCTTAAAGCTGACATAGATTTATGGTATATTCTTATAAGGCAGGTAACTGTAGCCGAGCCTTATTCTTCAGGTGGACATAGATTTACGATATATTCTTTTAAAATTGGTACCGTAGAAAATAACTGATAATTATAGCATCTTTTAGATAGAAAGTTTGTGTTATTATAGGTGTGGGTATGCTAATGGTTGTCAGGGGTGTAATGAATATGTATGTGACCAACTTGTATAATAAGGTATGGTCTGAATCAGCTGTTCGAAGCCAGCTTTGGGTGCGAACCCCTGGTTTCCCAGCGCTGAAATAAAGCACCGCATAGAACTACGTCCGTGGTTATGTGTCCTGATTGCTGACATTTTGGCGACCCAGATGGGACCTCGTGAGCATTGCTGAGACGGATCGTGTCTCGATCCTGCTCCGGCCGGCACCGAGGTATTCTTGGGGAGTGCATGGGACGCGACCGGCTCTCCGCTGCTCACGACGGACCTCTGATTGGTAAGAAGGTGCTTTATCTGTTGTTTTCCCTGGATTATTGGGTACCCATCTGGTCTGGTTCTGTTCTGGTCCTGTAGCCTGCTGGTCAGGCATTTGGTAGCCTGCCGGTCAGACGCGGCAAAAGCCACGCTCGGTTGGGCAGGGAGCTCCCGGGGTATTGCCCAGGCCGCCGTCCGTTAGACCGAGGGAAACCTCTGCAGGTTCGGCATCTGGTTCTGGTTCTGGTTATTTACGCCGCAGGCTCGGCACCTGGTTTGGTCTGGTTATTTGTGCTCACCTGATCTGGTTATCTGTGCTGTTCAGGACCTGGTCTACAGTTTTAGCAATTTGATCTGTATTTGCTGTTGAAACTGGTGGTTTGATCCGTCTTTACTGCTGTTCTGGTAAAGTTATCTGTGTGTTACCTTTCTGTGTTAATCGTCTGTGTGTTACCCTTTTGTGTTGATATGAGCGATACAAAGATGTCACCATTGGACTGTTTGTTGAAACATTGGAAGGAGGCTGGATTTGGACAATCTATGAGTAAAAAGAAATTAATTGAATATTGTACTCACTGCTGGCCTGAGTATGACTTGCCTAATGAAGTGCGGTGGCCACCGGAGGGTACTTTAGAACCTGGAACTATTAGTGAATTCATGAGGTTTTGTCAAAGGGAAGGTAAATGGGATGAGGTACAGTATGTGGATCTCTTTTTCTATCCTGTACAAAAACAGGACTGGAGGAAGGAATGTGGGTTAATGTTAGTCCGGAGGAGCGGTACTAATGATAAATGTACGGGCTGTACGGCAGAACAGAAATGCATGACGTGTTTGGCAATGGAAAGCAGCCGCGGTAACGCCTTAGATCTGCCGTGTTTGGACGTTGCGCCTTCAGAAACTGAACCCTCTGCACCTAAACCCCTTAAACCCTCGGCACCTGTGCGTCTTACTGAAAGTGATATTGATCCCAGTGGGGATGAGGGGGCAGCAACTGGTGTAAAAGGAGTAACAACCACACCAATATCCCAGAGGACTAGGAACAGAGGAAAGGAAGCCCAAAAGGGGGGTGGACTGCCAAATGTAATAGCACCCCTGCGACAAGCAGTAGGA
This sequence comes from Patagioenas fasciata, assembly GCF_037038585.1. Taxonomy (NCBI): domain Eukaryota; kingdom Metazoa; phylum Chordata; class Aves; order Columbiformes; family Columbidae; genus Patagioenas; species Patagioenas fasciata. The sequence goes on along the minus strand of NC_092544.1, from coordinate 6,774,711 downwards.
GTGGGGGGAGAGCCGGTTTATGTAAAAGTCCCGTTTTCGCCAGGAGATTTAGTGATCTGGAAACAATCAGCTGGTCCTTACCAGGAAAACCCAGACAAGGTTGCAAGGGTAATTAAAATGATAATTAAAACGCAGAATCCTGATTGGGATGATTTGCAAGTGATTCTTGACACTTCGATGTATTCTACAGAAAAGGATATGGTTATACGGGTAGCAAGAGATAGAGTAAGGGAGGATATTCGGAATGGAACAGTGGGCGGTAATGTTGATGAAAATTTCCCAAAAGAGGATCCCCGATGGGATTATAATACTGGGGGTGGTCAGCTTCGCCTCCGGAGATATCAGGACTGGTTATTGATCGGTGTTCAGACTGCTATGCCGAAACAAATGAATTGGTCAAAATTGTATAATGTGAGGCAGGAAAAGAATGAATCCCCTTCAACCTTTTTAGAAAGGTTAAAAGAAACTGCAAAGAAGTATACGGATTTAGATATTGAAACGGAACAAGCAAGGGTTCAGTTGGCTTTAGTCTTTTTGGGACAGTCTCAGGATGACATTCGGAAGAAATTACAGAAACTGGAGGGGGCACAACTACGAGATCTGGATGTTATGTTAGAAACAGCCTGGAAAGTTTATAATAATAGAGAAAAGGAACAGTCGAGGCGTTCTCAGCAAGACTTGTTGGCCCTGCTCCAAGGGCAAGGTAGGGGAATAGGAATGGAAGCCCGTGGTAGAGGAACCAGAGGCGGCCGAGGGCGCGGTTTTCGGAATGTTCAGGGAACTCCTTTAAGACCTGTTGTAAAGCTTGGTATAAATCAATGTGCTTATTGTAAGGAGGAAGGACACTGGAAAAATGAATGCCCGAACCGTCCGGGCTCCACGAGTCAGGTACCAAGTGCAGCAGGGAATGCAATACAAACTATGGTGTTGGGAGAGTATAATAATAATAACAGCTGACTATATGGCAGCACAAGAACGGAAACCCAGAATAAGGAACCCCTGGTGACAATACACGTGGGGGACCAGGATGTGAGATTTTTAGTGGATACAGGGGCTACTTATTCTGTGCTAAATTCCTTACAGGGAACAATAGGTCATAAAACGACAACGATTGTTGGTGCCAAAGGGAGGGAAGAAGTACGGCCATTCCTGCAACCCTTAGATCTGTGTTTTGGAGAAAAGGAATTAACCCATGAGTTCTTATATGTTCCAGATTGTCCAGTTTCCCTTCTAGGACGGGATGTATTGACCAAATTGGATGCTGTGATAACATTCGAGAATGGAAACCTGGTAATGAAAATTCCAGAATCCAAGTTAGGACAAATCCAGTTATTAAAAGAAAACCTGGTAGTGGAAATACCACAAGCTGTGGAGGAGGCAGTGATCCCCACGGTATGGGTGACTGACACACCTGGGAAATCGAAAACAGCCCAGCCCGTAAAAGTGGAATTAAAGGAAGATGCCAGGCCAGTACAGTTGAGGCAGTACCCACTGAAACTAGAAGCTAGGTTAGGAATAGTGCCTCTAATTGAAAAATTTTTGAGATATGGAATTCTAGAGGAATCTGAATCACCTGCACTGGCCTGGCTGCCTTGCTGAGTTCCAGGTAACAGACCACCCCTGCTCTGCCCACATCCAAACCCTGTCCTTTCCTCACAGAAAACAAAGAGGATGGACAGGCAGAACCTGCCCTGGGTAAACCCCGTCACCTTCTCTTCCAGACACCCAGAAATGGGGTCCCAGTGGACATGTTCTGGGGCACAGCCCTTAGTTCCCCTGCTCACCCATTGGCCATTCTGAAAAGTGCACACACTGTGTGAGAGCTGCCAGTGGTCAGGGAGTCCCCCCAGTCTCCATGAGCTTTCCAAGATGGTGGAGAGTGGCCTCACTGTGACACCGTCCTGCTGTCTCAGCTCCTGGGATGCTGCCCCTGCTGTCCCATAGGCTGGAAAGGGTTGTGTTAGATCCAGTGGCCCGTGACTTGATCCCATCCACTGCTGGTTGTTCTGCCTCCAGTCACAGAGGCCTGGTAGACCTTGCTGGTGAAGCGGAAGAACAAGAGGACACAGGGATTCTTCCCTCCTACTCTTCTTATATTCATCAGTGGCCACACAGTGTCTTTGTTTCTCCTTTAACTGTTCCTGCAGTAGTAACAGCTCATTATGGGCCCTTGAATTGCCTTAGAGGTCCAGACTGAGTTCTGATCTGGGCTGTTCTGTGCTTGGAGGCTGCTGTCCTTGCAGACCAGATGAACTCACTTCTGCCACCCTGCCTGGCAGTTCATTCCACCCGTGTCACAGCTCTGTCTGCAGCACTGACAGCTCCAGCTCCCCAGTCAGGTCCCTGGCTGAGGCCATTGCCTCACATCTGGGCTGAACCACCCCAGCTGTGGCACCAGCCCAGCTCTGACCTGCCACAGGAAACCTGGTACCAAGTGTCCAAGAGCCCATGTGTGCAAAGGCTTTGTCTCAGAGCACAGACATGACATGGCCAAAGATTGATGAATGTCTCTCTAGACATAGGATATAAAACCAGAATACAATGCCTTAACTCATTCAACTGAAGATATTCCTCCTCTAGCTTTGAGGAATTAGATACTTTGCTGTAAGATTCCTGGTGTCCTGCCTAATGATGGGACAAGAAAATATGATTCTCATAGTGCTTTATTTTTTAAAACTAAATATACAGTGCTGGAAAGAAGTGTCTCTGAAGAGGAGAGAGAATCAACATCACTGATTACTTCAACTTTGAAGTTGTGCCCCTGGAGCCCCAGAGGCATGTGGAGGGAGCCCAGAGGGGACAGAGAAAGGGACATCACGGGCTGCTCCTGTGCTGCTGAGCTGGGCTGGGCTCCTGGGACAGAGGGAGCTCCTGGCAAGCGGCAGCGCTGCAGAGAGACAGCTCTGCCCAGGAGCAGCTCCTCTGCACAGCGCAGCAGGGCTGAGGGCTCTGCCTGCAGCACTGAGGGCACAGGAGGCAGGCACAGAGAGGGGAAAGGCAATGTAGGTGGTTCGTTGCTGAGGGCTCATTGAGAGACAAATCTTCACAGTCCTTACATGGTAAGTCTCTAGCTGTTGGACAATACTGCTGCATTTCCTGGAGAGAGACCCTAAAGATGATACATCCCACAATTTACAGGATCTGTCAGGTCTCTCTCACAGTATCTCTGCTGTAGAGAAGAACACACTCCAGAGCAGGGCTTCCCTGCGGCATCATCAATGGGAAAGGGCATCATGGCACCTTCTGCTGAGGGTGACTGCAGGGGGAGCTCCCAGGGGTGCCCAGGGCTGTCCTGCAGAGCAGGGTCCCTGCACCCCAGGGCTGTGCCGGGGCAGGGACTCTGCCGCCTGCCCGGGTCAGCGCTCAGCCTGCCCGGGGAGATCCCAACAATACTGAGGGGAGAAGATGTCACATGAAGGAGCAAACGCTATAGGGCAGGAAATGTGTTTCTGCTGTGGAGAGGGTGCTGTGTGGGTCAGGGCTGCTCACAGCTCGAGATCACCCCAAGATTTTTCCAAGGGGATGCCTCAAGGACAAGATCAGTGCAAGGATTACCAGACAGAAATGGAGCTTTCCTGAGCCTCTCTTTTCAGTTTCCTATCCCAAGGGGTGGGGGTGCAGGAAAGGATAAAGTAAAAATGAGCTCTCATGCTTAAACAAGTCACTGAGACTCCTGAACTGCAACTGTGAGTGATCAGTACATCTGCCAGAAGGCTCATAACATCCCTTCACCACCCCTCTGCCTCTGCACAGCACCTGCATCGCCTTTGCTGGACCCGTCATCCTTAGTCTGACCTGTCCTGTTTTCCAGCCTGCAAACAGGAAGATGCCCCCAGGCAGTGCCCTGTGAACAGGCAGGATCTGTAGGGCCGGGGGAGGGCACAGAGGGTGGGATGGGGTCTGTGAGCACTGACAGGGAAGAGACATGGACAGGGAAACACCTCCCAGGGGGAGAATCTCCAGGCAGCAGGGACAGGATCAGAAATGAGAGGAAACTAAACCCGGAATTGTTATGAGAGGGAGAACAGAGAAAAGTGCCTGTGATCCCCTGCAGTGCAGATCCCTCCTGTGAGCAGCCCCCTGGCCTCCTGTCCCACCCAGCAAAGCCTCTGCCCTCAGGGCCGGGGGCTCCAAGGCATGAAGCAGCTCCTGTGCAGCCAGAGCTCCAGTTCCTCTGCAGAGCACAGGGGCTGAGAGCAGCTGCCCGGCAATGTTGGTGTCTGGGAGGTGGCTGCACCGCTGGGGAAGGGTGACGCTGCCTGAGTGCCCGGCTGCCTCTGCCCTGGCCTCTCTCACACCCACCCTCACCGCATTGTCCTTCTTGCTCCCCTGCTCTGGGTCACTGCTGTTGGGATCTTGTTCTTGCTGTCAGGCTCTCTGGGGATGGCAGTTTCAGCTGCAGAGTCACAGCCTGATCTTGTGGGTCCTTTCCTGCAGGTGTGTCCATGGGAACACGTGTCCCAGCTTTGCTTTGACCTGTGGGGTGTGGGCAATGCAGTCTGTGGGGCTGGGGAATGAGGTGAGTCTCCCTGAATCAAATGCCATCCTTAGAATTCTTGACTGTCTCGTTGAGATTTCCTTCCTAGCTGTGAGGTTTCCTCCTAGAATGCAAACCTGTCCTACAGCATCCTTGTGTTATCTGAAAGCCCCATGGAAATGCACAGAGATGCTACAACAGCAAAAATGTTGTTGAGTTTGTGAAATGAGCCGTGTGTCCAGGGCTAAATGTGGAGTGCCGAGACGTTGGGAAAGGGTGAGCCATGTCATGGTCTGAGTTGGCTCCCTCTGCTCTCAGCAGTGCCTGGTGGCTTTTCAGGGTAACATGGGAGTATGATCAGGCTCCATCTCAGAAAGGTGCCAGCCCAGGGCAGCTGGAGCAAGACAGAGGGACAGACCAGCTGCCCTCACTCTGCACTGACCCACAGGCATCCTCTGGTCTCACAGGACTCGCTCTGTTCTCCCTGAGTGCAGCAGAAATGCTGAGGGTTTCTGACACCCAACAACACTCCCCAGGGTGGGAGGGCAGAAGGAGCTGTAGAAACACCAAACCTCTCCAACTCAGTTTCTCCGGCCTGGGGGTACAGATGCTGACAGTCCCTTCTGCACCAGGAGAGGTTCCAGCTGACAAAGCTGAACCCCAGGACTGGCCCCTGCCCACCCAATCACACAGGGTCAGGCTGACTGCTCAAGAGCCCCTGGACAGAGACCCTGCTCTTCATTGCACACTCATCAAGCACCGACGAGGGCTCCAGTCAGGACGTTCTCCTGGAAAAGAAAAGTGTCTCTGTATGTGATGGGGTAGGGGGGTCTATAGGAAATGGCTTTGGTTTTTCTCAGAGAATTCTCCTCTAACTTGTCACAATCTTTTGCTCCTTGCACAGGTCCTCATGCCCACAGACAGCAAATGTCCAACAGCAGCTCCATCACCCAGTTCCTCCTCCTGCCGTTCGCAGACACACGGGAGCTGCAGCTCTTGCACTTCTGGCTCTTCCTGGGCATCTACCTGGCTGCCCTCCTGGGCAACGGCCTCATCATCACCACCATAGCCTGGGACCAGCACCTCCACACCCCCATGTACTTCTTCCTGCTCAGCCTCGCCCTCCTCGACCTGGGCTCCATCTCCACCATTGTCCCTAAATCCATGGCAAATTCCCTTTGGGACACCAGGGTTATTTCCTACAGAGGATGTGCTGCCCAACTCTTTTTGTTTTTCTTTTTCATTTCAGCAGAATTTTTTCTTCTCACCATCATGTCCTATGACCGCTACGTTGCCATCTGCAAACCCCTGCACTACGGGACCGTCCTGGGCAGCAGAGCTTGTGTCCACATGGCAGCAGCTGCCTGGGCCACTGGGTTTCTCAATGCTCTGCTGCACACGGCCAATACATTTTCACTGCCCCTGTGCAAGGGCAATGCCCTGGACCAGTTCTTCTGTGAAATCCCCCACATCCTCAAGCTCTCCTGCTCACACTCCTACCTCAGGGAACTTGGGCTTCTTGTGGTCAGTGCCTGTTTAGCATTTTCATGTTTTGTTTTCATTCTTTTCTCCTATGTGCAGATCTTCAGGGCCGTGCTGAGGATCCCCTCTGAGCAGGGACGGCACAAAGCCTTTTCCACCTGCCTCCCTCACCTGGCCGTGGTCTCCCTGTTGGTCAGCACTGCCATGTTTGCCTACCTGAAACCCCCCTCCATCTCTTCCTCATCCCTGGATCTGGTGGTGTCTGTTCTGTACTCGGTGGTGCCTCCAGCAGTGAACCCCCTCATCTACAGCATGAGGAACCAGGAGCTCAAGGATGCCCTGTGCAAACTGATGACTGATATTTTCCTGAAGCAAGTCTTCTCATCAGCTTCTGCATAGCAGTTATAGAACAATTCATTGTATTACATCTTCTCTTTTTGTGTGGTTTGTTTGTTTGTTTGTTTGTGGTTTGTTTTTCTTCTTTAATTTTGCCTTTTTTTTTTTTTTGTGATGGTGGTTTATTTTTAGTCACTAGAATATTGTCATCCCCTTTGTAATTCACTCTCTTATGTGCCTTTCTGTCTGAGTGGATTTTTAAATAAAGTGTTGTTTTTATGTGTTTAACCATAACAAAGGCCACCACAAATATTTGGGAATATTTCCTGAAATCCTTACTCCAAGGTATTTTTGGAGCTGCAGGGACAGTTTGTGTGTTTGTATGGAAGGAAATGAAGTCCAGGTATGGCAGTGTCACTGGGGAGCACCATCTCTGGATCTTCGGGGGCTGCTTTTTTTCCACTTCCACAGTTTCCTTCCCACCCCTTGTGTTGGTTCAAGGCTTGAGTGCTCTGGCAGCTTGGTCACCATCCTGCTGTGTGTGAGACCTGTAACCGCAGGCAAGGACAGGCAATGGGCACTGCTGTGACAGAGCTGGCATGCATAATGAAGGGTGATCTCCTCAGGACAGTGCCCGTATGTTTATGTGTTTTTACAGAGTTTCTCTCAAGAACAAGCCCAAGAAAGTTGCCCACGGATGCAAACACCATTGTACAGCTGAGCAGTGTGTGTGTGCAGGGCTGGCACACAGCAGTGTCCCCTCACAGCCAGGCCTCCTGCCAGAGACCTGCAGGACCAGCAGAGCAGGGTACGACTGGTGCCCGTGTGCACTGGACACCCCTTTGGAAGGAGCCTCAGGTCAATCATCATGCACTGGCCCCTCAGGACTACCATTTCTAACCCTGGCCTCCCACCTTAGCTCAGAGAGGTTGTTCTTCTTTCCATGAAGATACATTGAATGAATGGGTCTGAAGTCCACGTTGCACTGTACAGGTGAGTTGTAAACATGCACATCATGTATGTGAGGTGAGATGAACCCAAGCGAGCACAAATGCCATCAGCTGTTCCTTGGGGGTACCATGAAGGCCTGCTTCCTGAACTGGGATCTTTTTCCTTGAACCAAGGTCCATGTGTCCATTCCTCATGATGTGGGAAATCTGAGATGAGTACAGAGCAGGTGACACACCAAAGGTATGAGATACTTCCCATCCTTTGAGTGTCATACCAGGAGGCCAGAGGGACACTGTGACTCCTGCCTCTGTGTGAAAAAGGGACAGACTCAGTCTCTGAACATCCCTGGGTGCATAAGGAGTCCACAAGGCCAAATCAGATGCGGATGCTTGATGGAACCCTGATATTTCTGTTTGTGACTCCAGGAACAAACCCCATTGGATCAATAGGATTCATCTCAGCTGCCTTGGACAGGATCATTGCAAGTGCTCCAGTCTGCTACGTCACCCTCAACCGTGATTCCGGATTGTGCTCTCAAATGTGTCATAGAAACCAGAATGGCTCTGGGATCTTTAGAAAATGCAGACCCTTCTTGAAGAAGAGCAGGAATAGGAACTGGGAGAATTACAGGCTGGCCACCCTACCTCCCTCCTTGGGAAGGGGATGGGACATGTGGTCCTGCAGCCATTTCCAGGAATGTGAAGGACAAGGAAGGTATTGCTGAACCCAAATGGACAGAGGAAAGAAAGGCATGTTGTGTACAGGGCGTTTGCAAGGCTCAGACATGGTCTGCTTCTGGCCAGAGTGGTGCTGATGGGGCTCAAGAAGTGGATGCTGGGTGGGAAGTTGGCTGAACCGTCAAGCCCAAATATCATCAGTGGTACAAAGTCCTTTGTGCAGTCAGTTACTGGTGTCATCTCTCAGTGACCAGCACTTGGACAACACTGTTGAACATCTTAATTCTCATCTTCTGTGACATAACACAGAGCACGAGAAATCACCCAGAAGGAGCAGGAGATCAGTCCATCTCCTTTTGTTTCAAGGAACAGAGCATGAGAGTGGAGACACATCAGTCAATGTACGGAAATACCAGGGTGAGAGCAAGGGGAGGAAGTGAGATGGGTGACTACAGCCTGCAGTGGGACAGTGTAGGACAACCTGTGGTGGAGATGGCAAAGGGCACTGGCAAGGCTGGATGTCACCAAGAGAACCCAAGCCTTTGTCCCCTTGGCTATGGCCATCGCCTCTGCCACCAAGGCCTGTGAGGAGACATGTTGTCCTCAGGCACTGGGGCACCTCATGGCCTCCTTGCACACCCCCAGTAGGGCTGGGAGCTGTCACACCATTGTCCTTCACTCAACATCACACAGCCCACATCCCCCTGGCCCAGGAAGAGCCCTGAGCGATGTGTGAGGGACAGGATCTGCCTTCCCAGGGGCTGGGGGTCAGGCCTTGGCCTCTCTGCTTCACCCAACAAAACCAGGCTTTTCTCAGCACCTCAGCTGCCTGCACATTTCCCTTTGTTTATCTGCCACCATGGCCTCCAATCCTCTGCTCTAGCGAGTCCCTGGGGAGGCTTGGCTGGTACTTGCCCTCAGTGGAACTCATTAATACTTCAAGGTACTTAGTACTTTTTCTTCTGGCTTTGACTTCTGGAAAGGTTTGTGCAATCTCCTCTCAGCACCTTAGTAATGTTCAAGGACTGAGCACCAAATGCTCCATGGGGCTCATTACAGAGAAGAAAGCTCTAACAAACCATGTCTCTTCTTGTAATTTCATTCCAGTCTTGTACTGTGAATTAGAGAGCTTTCTTTTTGTAATCATGGCGAAAGATTTAAAGAGCTTCTAATAAAAATGTCTTTTTTATTGTAAAGGGTGTATTTTATTACTCTTCAGTTTGCAGAAGAGGTGACTGCAGCATTATCTGATGTTGATCCAGGGTCTCTCCTAAGGTGGTCTGGACTGGCTGGAGAAGCTGTCCCTTGAGCTCTCACACCGTGTGCACAACCTTGCTCCTCACCTCCCCAACCCCATCGTTTCTCTCATGGCCCCCTGGGCCTTGCATCCCTTTTCCTTACACCAGACTTCTCCACTGCAGTCTGCAGCTGGATGTGCCAGCTCCTTTGCACCAGCTCCCACCTGCTCTCCTTGGAGACCTGGCTGCACACAGCAAACAGGGACTTTGCTTTACCTTTGAACAAACAAAATACAACTGATGAGAGTAATGGTTAAAAAAACCCACATTCCTCAACTGTACACCAAGGACAAACTGCCACCGCTGAGGTTCACCTTCTCCAAGGCAGAAACATGCAAGAAATGTTTTAGACAGAAAGAAAATTATGAAATAAACACAATAAAAGAATTGGCTAAAGACAGAATTAGACAGACTACTGAATGACAAGGAAGCTTTTAACTCCTTGAAGCTGAAAGCAGCAACTGTATTGTTGACAAGTGTCTGAGTGATCAAACAGTAAGAGGAAGGGAAACCCAGAGAGCAATTGCAAGTGCTTGTGTGCAGATCAGCTGCTGGAAATGGGACTTCAGACATGGTCGGTTTAGTTAGGGCAGGAGGAAATACCTGGAGGATGAGGGAGATCAGATGCACAGATAACAGAGAGAGTGCTGAGAAAGCAAATGTTGTGGAGGATCAGAAGTTCTCCTCTTGCTCTTGATGCACATCCTGAAAAGTCTCTTTTTTATCTCTTTGGAAAACACTGGTATTTAAAGTATTCAAAACAAAGAAAGGACAATTACAACACCAACAGCGTTTGATACTTAAAGCTGCAAGAAGATATTTCCTTCACTCTACATCTTTCATTTGGTCTGTTTTTCTCTCCAATTTTTAGAAGTGTTCTCTAGATTTCTCTCCTACCAAAGCCTTCAGCATTAAGAACGATAATCCTTGTGTCTTGCACAGAGTCGAAGGCACCAAACAATCCACTGCCATGGACTGCCAGTGCCACTTTTTACCCCTGGCACACAGTGAGTCCTGCTGGAAGCTGTTGGCCACTCTTGCCTGATGGAGGAAAGAAGGACAAAAAAGTTAATTGAACTGTTCTCTGTTTAGATGGTCATGTTGACAGTGATCTCAACAGATCTGTGTTATCTGTCTATGTGATCATAAGGTAAAAAATATATTTATGTGTCGGCAAATGTATACATTTCCTACCAGCACTCTGAATGGAAGAATCTTTCTTCTGAGAAATTGCTCTCTCCTAAGCCTCTCTGACTCTAGGCAGGAATCTGGAGAACAACCAGCAGTGGATGAGGACCAAGTCAGGGGTCACCAAAACTGACACAACCCTTTCCAGTCTATGGGACAGCAGGGACAGCATCCCGGGAGCTGAGACAGCAGGACGATGTCACAGGGAGGCCACTCTCCACCATCTTGGAAAGCTCATGGAGACTGGGGGAACTCCCTGACCACTGGCAGCTCTCACACAGTGTGTGCACTTTTCAAAGTGGCCAATGGGTGAGCAGGGGAACTAAGGGCTGTGCCCCAGAACATGTCCACTGGGACCCCATTTCTGGGTGTCTGGAAGAGAAGGTGACAGGGTTTACCCAGGGCAGGTTGTGCCTGTCCATCCTCTTTGCTTTCTGTGAGGAAAGGACAGGGTTGTGGATGTGGGGAGAACACTGATGGTCTGTTACCTGAAGGTCATCAAGACATTCAATGTCACCCTCTAATATTCTTGTATCCAAGATAGGACATTATGGTCTGTGTCAGTGTGTAAGTAGATGGGCAAAAAGCTATTTGCATGGTTGGACTTGGAAAGGTGTTGTAGAAAGGGAGAAGCTTTCCAGTCATGAGGACAGTCAAGCACTGGAAGCTGTTTCCCAGGAGTGCGCACTCAGTCTGTCCCAGAAAGTGACCAAGATGTGTTTGGATAAAGTCTGAGTGATCTGGTCTGACCCTGCTTTGAGCAGGAAGTTGGTCAAGACACCTCCTGAGGTCCCTTCCTGCCCGAATGACACTGTCCTTTCATCCTGTTCATGTTTTCAACTCAGAGAAAATTCTCAGGTTCTCTCTGACTCCAAGAATAATTCACATGAGCTGCAGGGCTGCTTTACAAGTACCCTAAACATCCCTGACCACATCTTGTGCATCCCTTTTCATTTGCCTCAACCCAGGGTCTTCTTGTTTGCTGTCCTAATACCCTTCCAGAAAGAACAGCCCCCCTTGTTGATCCTTTCAGAACAAGTTTTTCAAGAGGTGTCAGCATCCATGTACAGAGTCTGCACATCTGCCAGGCAGCAAAGTCATCGTTACAGAAATGGAGACGAGACACTTGACCAGCTCCTTGAACCCAGATATCAGCGTGACGTGTCTGCTGAGATTCCAGGGAACACCTGAACTGTAAGAGCAGAGCATGTGAGTCCTCTTTGGGTATTCTGGCTCAAATCCTGACCCATGTGGTGCTTCAGGTTGTGAAGAGAATCAAAACCAACTTTTTGAGGGGATTGGTTTATTTTACATGTGTCACACAGGGCAGGTGAAGGGAGCTCAGAACTTTAATCTCTGCTGTACTGTAATGCTTGATACCCCATCCACAGTGGTTCTGATATTTTAATGGTTCTGATAAAGGGTGGTCTGGCAAACGTCGCCCTTTGTGTCCCCAGGTGCATGGACACTGGTCTTGCGCCTCTGCAGAGAACGACAGAAGCTGAATCCCTTTCTCAGGAGAAACTCCTTGTTGGAAAGACACGGCTATGGGGCTGGCTCAACAAGGTTTTAATGCATTTCAGTCGGTATCAGATTTGATATATTGGATGCTTTTCTGTGATAACACAAGTACAGATGATCACAGAAAGACAACCATTTCATAAGAGAAGGTTACAAAGGCCTGTCATGAACAAGAAATGTCACCATGAGCTCTGGAGGCAGTGAGGAAGATTATAACAAGCACCAGGAAAAAACAAGGAGCTCCAGGTCTCTTCTGAAGAGCTGGAGGCCCTGAGCAGCAGTGACCGGACATGTGTGGTGTGGAAGAGGGTCAGGGGATGTGGGGTAGAAAAGGGTGATGGCTGAACACCTTAGGAAAATCCTTATAACCATTTCTGAGCCTGCAAGTGGAATGTGGTTGGTGTCTGAGGGTGGAGGGGGAATAGGAGGAAGATTTTTGAGGGGTTATGAAAAGAAGGCATGCTTCTCTTGGTCTGGTCATATATGGCAGTGCCCTTTGCATGCTGTGGGCATGGCTGTGCCTGGGAGATGAGGAATGGCTGCTGCTGAGGTGTTTGTGCTCAGTCATGGCCCGTGAGCTGACCCTGCTCTGCTCCTCTCTTACACTGCCCACACTTGGATGGTCCTCAGGAAACATCCATGAACCCGGAGGAAGCACCAGCGTCCTGGAGTGTTGGCCCATTACTGGAGGACAAGAGTGCAAGGTTTGTGAGACACATGGCAGTGCAGGAAGAGAGTGGTCTATGTGTAGCAGTAAATGTGTTAAAGAAGAAGAGCTAAAGACCATGGTCCGGTCATGCTAATGTGGAATAGATTGATTTTCTTTTCTATTTTAGGGCAGCAGCAGAAGGAACGTGTGCATTTCAGTGCTGGGGCATGGATCCAAATTGAGGATTCAAGAGAGTTTGGGACTGGGACAGATTAGGTGATTGGTGGCCATTGCCAGGTCTATGAGAGAAGGTCGGTGGGTTTTAAGGACCTGACAGGCATTGCCAAATCCTCAGAAAACCAGAACCTTGTGGTTAAAGCAACAGCACTTGGCACCAAACCGATCCCCAAAACACAAATACCCTCCCAGTGACCCAAGGCAGAGCCTGAGAAACATTTGACTGAAAGGGTCTCCTTTGCCAGGCCCTGGGGGTCAGGACTTGGCCATTCTGATGAAGAACAAACATGAAGGGCTGACATGGCACCAGAGCCACCTCCACATCACTTTTACCACCTCTGACCATTGTCTCCAGGCTCTTCCTTCACCAGCCTCCAGGGACAGGGACTGCTTGTGTCAGTGATGGCCCTTCGTGGGGTCCCAAACACCCTCAGAAACTTGTGCTTTGCTTCTGCCTGCAGTTCAGGATCATGGCAGCAGAGGGCTCATTAACATCCAAAATGCGCTTACAAGCCAAGGCTCTGTGCATCATTTTCCCAAAGGTTTCAAGTCTGGTGTGGATAATTAGAGAGATTTCAGGAATAGCCAGAGAGCATTTCCATAATAAATAGTAATAAAGCCATATTTCTTATATTTCCATCCCCCTCCAAGTGCCTTCATTTACAGAACATCTGGCATCAACAATCTCCAGTAAATATTGATCTGGAGAATCTCCTGATAAAGACTGAATGTGTTAGAGAAGTGGGTGCCTAAATCACCACTCGAGCAAGGAGACAGGCCAGGACACCTCAAAAGGAATCACACTCCTCTGTACCAAGAGGTGGGTGTTCCTGGGAATCTCAGGTGCCACAGCACAGTGATACTTGTGTTCAGGTTGCTGGTCAAGTGACCCATCTCCTGTTCTGTAATGGTGTCTGAGTTTGCTCAGGTCACCCCTGACTTGAGCCCCATGCACTGCTGGGTGTTCTCCAGACTCCTGCCTTCAGGAACAAAGGCCAGGGAGACCATGTTGGTGAAGATGCAGGAAAAGAAGCCATGAAGTACCTCAATCCTGTCTAATTCTACTCTTATGAAGTTCAGCAGCAGGTCAATATTACCCTGGTCTATTCTTTTACTGTAAGCAAGCTGTGTCATCTTGCTGCCCTCAGCCTCCCCTGCAGGTATCAAGTCCAGGGCAGCTTTGGCATCATCCCCACATCCATGGACAAGGCTTCTCAATTCCTCCTTTACAGCTTCCCCTGCTTCTACCTCCTGTGTTCTGCCTTTCTGCGCTGGAGCTCCATCAGTTCAGACGAGCAGCCTCACGAGATAAATGCTTCTTTTCATGGGTACTTGGAGAGATCATTCTCGTGCTTAGGAGCAGGCTGTTCTGTAAGGCCTGCCATATTTCCTGAGCTACTTCACCCTTCAGATTTACATCCATGTCACCACCTTGCCCGCCGTCCACCAGTATGTCAAAGTCTTCTCCTCTGGAGCCCAGCAGCCTGTGCTCAGCTGCTGGCCTTCTCCCTCCCCTCTGGTGCCTGGGACCCCACTGTTTCCTGGTCACAACAGCCAAGGTGGACACTGATGTTCACATCCCTCACCAGCTCTTCCTTGTTTCCCAGTTCCAGATCCACGTGAGAATCACCCTTGTTGGCCCATCAGGCAGACATGTTAAGCAGTTGATCCAAGATCCTCTGGACTGTTGGCATCTGCAGCTTTGCCTGGCCAGTGAATGTCAGAACAATTACAGTTACCCATACGAACCTGCTCATTGACTGGAGACTTCCTTGAGTTGCCAACAAAAGATCTTTTCCATTTCTTCTCCATGATCAAGTAGATTATAACACCCGAAACATTGTCACCCTATATTGGGTTTACATGGCAAAGTCTTGGAACTGGGGTGAGTGTGGGTGTGCTACAGTTGTCACCTCTCTGAGAAGACAACAGGAGTTTGACCAACGTCAGCCAGAGCCGATTTCAGCTACTCCAAGATGGACCCACTCATTACCAAATCTGAGCCACTCAGTGATACTGACAGCACCTCTGGGATATTGTATTTGAGAAAGGGTAAAAAACGCTGCACAACAGCAGGTGGGAGAGAGGAGGGAGGAAATGTGAGAGAAAAGCACTGCAGACACCAAGGTCATGTCCCATAGGACCCAAGCAGGTCCCTCAGCAGGCCAAAGCTTGCTCTCCTGAAATCCTGCTCTTGGCCTTGTGATCATCTCCCAGGAGCCTCAGCTCCACTTTCCCATCCCTGACTGTTCCATCCTGACCAACTCTTCCTGGTTTGTAAGTGTGAAGTCCCACAGGGCACCTCACCCCACTGACTCCTCAGTCACCCGTGTCAGGAAGATGTTGTCAATGAGCTCCAACTCCTCTTGGATGGCTGCTACCTTGCAGATATTGGGATATCTCAGGTCTGCCACAAGGACACGGCCCTGGAAACATGAGGTATCTCTCATTTGTCTGAAAGAGGACTCATCTAATTCCTCTTTCTCATCAGTGAGTCTGCAGCTGATGTCCAGTCACCACAACATTGCCCATGTTGTTCTGCCCTCTCATGGTGACTCCTCAACCTTCAGCTGACATTGTCTGTCCCCAGGCAGAGCTCCACGCATTCCTGCTGCTCCCCAACATGAAGGGGATCTATCACTTTGACTCCAGACTTCTGGCATGATGAGTACTGGACCCTCAAGCCCCCACTGTTTCTCCATGAGATGATATTTCTAATGTTCTATAACTCCTCATGGTGTTATCCTGAGAGAGAAAACCTCACTAGGATAAACCACCTGACTGCAAACACTAACAGATGAGCAAATGGAGCTTCAGTCAAGGGACAATCCAGACCTTGAGAAAATCTGGTGTTCACCCATTCAGAAAGCTCTGAATTTTGACAAGATGAAGTGACCTGTTCTGTATTGGGGCAGGAGAACAACACTATCTGTCAGGACAGACGAGGACTTGACATACTGAGCAGTGACCTTGAGGAGAAGGGCCTGGGCACTCCAAGGTCCCCACACCAGCCCGTGGTGCACGCTCACCATGAACAAGGCAGCTGCACACGGGGCTGCATGAGGAGGAGCGTGGGGACCCAGACACCCGGAGTTCTCATCCCATTCGGTTCAGCACTGGTGTGACCCCACACACACGGGGGTGTGCCAGTGTGCGGCTTCCCAGTTTGGAGAAGCAGGGAGGAACTGGAGAGTGCAGGGCTCTGCCAAGGCAGGTTCAGCACCTTGTGCACATGGTGTGGGATGCTGAGGGACCTGGGCTGCTCTGGCCCAGCAGCGCCGGTGAGGCTGCAGCAGTGCAGAAGTCGCCTGAGAGTGCTTGAGAGGTGGTTTCAGAGGTGGTGGAGGTTTTCTTCCTAGTGAGAAATGGTATGAGAAAGAAATAATGGCACAAAGAGCAGCTGGGGAGGTCCAGGCTGGAGATGAGCAGAAAGGAATGTGACTGGAAGGGCAGTGCTGTGGTGGAGCAGGTCAGCAGAGAGAGTCTGCATCAGCCCAAGGCTTTGTGCTTCAAGGAACAGCTGGGGAGGATGGAGAGATCTCAGCAAAGGGAGGAAGATGCTCAGACAAGAGCAAGGTGGGGCAGCAGGGGGGATGTCTGCAGCCTGCAGGGAGAGAGGTGCAGGGGATGCCACAGCACAGGACAGGCTGTCGTGGAGATGATCAAGGGATGTAAAGAGGCTGAAAGCCCCCACCAGACATGAACTCCTTCTCCCCTTGGCTATGGCTGTTGTCTGCACCTCTGATGCCTGTGAGGAGACACCTTGTCCTTCCAGCACAGGGGCCTCATGGCCTCCTTGTCCCCAGCCAGGACCCTGGGAGGTGTGGGACCATAGTCCTGCCCTTGGCCTTGCACAGCCCCACATCACACTGTCCAGGAAGGGCCCTGGGCAACATGGGAGGAAAAGGATCTGACTTCCCAGGGCTGGGGGTCAGAGCTTGGCCCTTTGGTTAATGAAACACATCCAGGTTTACTGATCATCAGAGCCATCTTGACTTTGCTTTTCCTGACCTCCAGTTTTCTTCTGTAACCAAACCTGGTATTGTTTCTCAATAGGTTCCCTCACTGGGACCCATTAACAGTACAAGAAACTTTGGAGTTTGAATCTGACTTTGACTTCTTGAGAGGTTTCCTCACCTTCCCCTCAGGGTCTGATGTCCATGGACTCAGCAACAAACCCACCAGAGGGGTCATTAAAGCGCCTTGGGCTGCTTCTGTGCTGCTGGGCTGGGCTGGGCTCCTGGGACAGAGGGAGCTCCTGGCAAGCGGCAGCGCTGCAGAGAGACAGCTCTGCCCAGGAGCAGCTCCTCTGCACACGCAGCAGGGCTGAGGGCTCTGCCTGGGGATCTCAGGGAGACGAGCAAGGCAGAGAGAGATTAAAGGTGGTCAGGACTGGGAGGATGACTGAGAGCTCACTGGAGGAGAAACCTTTGCAGCCCTTGCCATGGTAAGTCTCTGGGTGCAGGGCAATGCAGCTGTGGCTCCTGGAGGCATCTCCTAAAACTGGCACAGGCACAGCTGGTGGGATCTGTAAGGAGGGGGCTCTTGTCAGGCAATGTTGAACAGCTGTGAAGCTGGGTGAGCACCCAGGGGTGCCCAGGGCTGTCCTGCAGAGCAGGGTCCCTGCACCCCAGGGCTGTGCCAGGGCAGGGACTCTGCCGCCTGCCAGGGTCAGCGCTCAGCCTGCCCGGGGAGATCCCATGGCAGCAGCTGTGGGGGGAAGGAGCGACCCCCGGCAGGGCAGGCAGGGAGCTTGTGGGGTTGAAGGGTGCTGTGTGGGTCAGGGCTGCTCAGAGCTCCAGATCAACCCCACAGACATGGCAGAGGGTCCTTCTGAACAACGACATCAAGACAGCAACAGCTGCAAGGGAAGGAGTCTGTGCTTTCAATTTCCACTCTTGGTTGTCTGGGTGTGCAGTGGGAGATGGGGATTTATTTCTCTCTTTGGAGAAGACACTGAGACCCCAGTTCTCGTTAGGACTTGTCTGAGCTGCTCCTGAGCCCCTGCACACACAGAGCTGCCCCTGGGCAGTGCCAGGAGGTGTGAGCAGGACAGAGCTGAGCACACAGCGGGTGGGATGGGCTCTGTGGCACTGACAGGGAGCAGACCCAGGGACAGAGACACAGCTGCAGGCAGCACAGACATGGGCAGGAAGAGTTAACTGCTACCAGAAATGCTGGGGATGGGATTTAGGAATCTCTTTCACATCCTCTCGACTGCAGACACATTTCCCAGTGCAACCCCCTTGTCTTCTCCCCAGCAGAGCCTCTGCCCCAAAGCCATGGGGTCCAGGTCACGAGTCTCCACCTCAGCAGCTGCACCTCCAGGTGAAGGGTTCCTGGAACGTGGTACACAAAAAAGGTGCTAAAAGTACTTGCTCTACAGTGTCATTATGTGAGTGGCAGCAGCACAGCCGGGTAAGGAGAAGGTTCCACAGCATGCCCGTCTGCCTTTCCGTCCCTGCTGTATTTTCTGGTAGCACTGCAGTGTTCTTCCCTGTTTCTACACCTGTCCCTGGTGCTCTTGCTCTCTGGAGTTGGGGTGGGAGTTTTTGTTCTGACACCAACTCAGGCGGTTTTGCCCCAGAGCTGTGTTCATGGAAACGAGATGTCCAAGCTGCATTTTAAACTGTGATGAACTGTTTTTCTCACTTGATAAAAAGAGAGAATGAGCAGAAACATCCCTCCATGATGGAGGGGTTTTTCCATGAGAAACAGCCTGTTCATTTTCTTCAGAGAAGTCTCCCCTAACTTGTCACTGTCTTTTCCTCCTTGCACAGGTCCTCATGCCCACAGACAGCAAATGTCCAACAGCAGCTCCATCATCCATTTCCTCCTCCTGCCGTTCGCAGACACACGGGAGCTGCAGCTCTTGCACTTCTGGCTCTTCCTGGGCATCTACCTGGCTGCCCTCCTGGGCAACGGCCTCATCATCACCACCATAGCCTGGGACCAGCACCTCCACACCCCCATGCACTTCTTCCTCCTCAACCTCGCCCTCCTTGACCTGGGCTCCATCTCCACCACTCTCCCCAAGTCCATGGCCAATTCCCTCTGGGACACCAGGGCCATTTCTTATATGGGATGTGCTGCCCAACTGTTTTGCTTTGTCTTTTTCATTTCAGCAGAGTATTCTCTCCTCACCATCATGTCCTACGACCGCTACGCTGCCATCTGCAAACCCCTGCACTACGGGACCCTCCTGGGCAGCAGAGCTTGTGTCCACATGGCAGTAGCTGCCTGGGCCACTGGGTTTCTCACTGCTCTGCTGCACACGGCCAATACATTTTCACTGCCACTGTGCAAGGGCAATGCCCTGGGCCAGTTCTTCTGTGAAATCCCCCAGATCCTCAAGCTCTCCTGCTCACACTCTTACCTTAAGGGTTTGGCTCTTCTTCTCATTAGTGCCTGTTTATTCTTTGTGTGTTTTGTGTTCATTGTGCTGTCCTATGTGCAGATCTTCAGGGCCGTGCTGAGGATCCCCTCTGAGCAGGGACGGCACAAAGCCTTTTCCACCTGCCTCCCTCACCTGGCCGTGGTCTCCCTGTTCCTCAGCACCTCTTCTTTTGTCTACCTGAAACCTCGATCCTTCTCTTCCCCATCCCTTGATCTGGTCATGGCAGTTCTGTACTCGGTGGTGCCTCCAGCAGTGAACCCCCTCATCTACAGCATGAGGAACAAGGAACTCCAGGGTTCCATGTGGAAACTGATAACTGGATGTTTTCAATAACAAACAGCAACAAACTCTCATTTTCTCCATAGCAGTTATAGTGTAACTCAGTGCAGGTTCAACCATTCCTGTTCTCTTGTTGCTGTTGTCGTGTTTTGTGATAATGTTGTCATCCCTTTCCTAATTCACTGTCTGCCTTTTGTTCTGACCAATTTTTATGTAAATGAGGAGCCATTTTGCCTGTGTTTAAAAAAAAAATAAATAAAGGGAACTACAGTGTTCTGTCTAGGTTTGTTTTACTCCTGAGATCTTCTTTTAAGTCCTTTTTGGAGACACAGGGAGTTTCTGTTTGCATTGGTGGAGGGGAACAGAGTCCAGCCTGGCAGCCCTGCCAGGGAGCACCAGTGTTTGTTCTTCCAGAGCTGTTGTGTTTCCACCCTCACATTC
The DNA here is from genome assembly GCF_037038585.1 of Patagioenas fasciata. Lineage (NCBI taxonomy): Eukaryota > Metazoa > Chordata > Aves > Columbiformes > Columbidae > Patagioenas > Patagioenas fasciata. Next base: position 6,754,778 of record NC_092544.1, on the reverse strand, counting down.
TCCTTCTCATCCCTTGTGTTGGTGCAAGGCCTGAGTGCTCTGGCAGCTTGGTCCCTGTCCAGAAAATAAAGCGGGGACAGGCAATGGGAACTGCTGTGACAGAGCTGGCCTCAGAACAGCCTTTCCAGATAGAAAGGTGATCTCCTCAGGGCAGGGACTGAAGGTTTAGATCTTCTTACAATGTTTTTCTCAATAACATTTTCAAGAAAGTGGCCACAGATGCAACACCAGGGTACAGCTGAACAGTGTGTGTGTGCAGGGCTGGCACACAGCAGTGTTCTCTCACAGCCAGGCCTCCTGCCAGAGACCTGCAGGACCAGCAGAACAGGGGCTGGGTTGTGCCCCTGTGCACCCCTTCAGAAGGTGCCTCAGGTCAATCACCATGCACTGGCCACTCACAACCACCATTTCCAGCCCTGCGCTCTCACCCAAAGAAGATATTCTTCCCTCCATGGGCAGACACTCAATGAGTCCTTCAGCAGTCCATGTTTGCTTTGTACAGATGAGATGTGAGTATGCGCATCGTGTACGTGAGGTGACATGAACGTGAGTGAGCACAAACACCATCAACTACTCCTTTCCATTCTGTGAAGGTCTGTGGAACACACGAGGTCTTGAGCTCACTTCATATTGGGAGGAACAACCTATGGGAAGTCACCTGAATGCAGCACTGGGTTGTGCTTCCTTTAACTGAGGTCCCCGTGTCCATTCCTCATGATGCGGGACATCTCAGATGAGTCCAGAGCAGGTGACACAGCACAGGGCTGAGGTGTCTCCCATCCTTTGGGAGTGGCAACAGGAAGCCAGAAGGACACTGTGACTCCTACCTCTGTGTGTAAAAGGGACAGACTCTGTCTCTGAGCATCCCTGGGTGCATAAGGAGTCCTGAGACCAACTCAGATATGGATGCCAGACAGAACCCTGACATTTCTGTGTGTGACTCCAGGAACAGACCCCACTGGATCAGTGAGATACATCTCAACTGCACTGGACAGGTTCATTGCAAGTGCTCCAGTCTGCTACATCACCATTGCCTGTGATTCCACATTGTGCTCTCATAAGTGTCATAGAAACCAGAATGGTTCTGGAGTCCTAAGGAAATGCAGATCTCAAACCCATCTTCAAGAAGAGCAGGAATAGGAATGGGGAGAATAACAGCCTGGCCACCCTACCTCCCTCCCTGGGAAGGGGATGGGACACGTCCTCCTGCAGCCATTGCCAGGAATGTGAAGGACAAGGAAGGGACTGCTGAACCCAAATGGACAGGGAAAAGAAAGGCATGTTGTGGACAGGGCGTTTGCAAGGCCCAGCCATGGTCTCCTTCTGGCCAGAGTGGTGCTGATGGGGCTCAAGAAGTGGATGCTGGGTGGGAAGTTGGCTGAACCGTCAAGCCCAAATATCATCAGTGGTGCAAAGTCCTCCATGCAGCCAGTTACTGGTGTCATCTCTCAGTGACCAGCACTTGGGGAACACTGTTGAACATCTTTATTCTCCCCTCCTATGATGTAATGGAGTGAACTTTCAGTGCCTTTGAGGATGATGGAGGCCTTGAGCAACCTCACCTGGTTCACTCTGCCCTGAGCAGGAGAGTGAGACAAGATGAGTAAGACAAGGGTTCTCTGTAAACCTGAGTTATTCTGTGATTTGACAGAATTTTTGCCTTGGAGAGGTTTCTGGAGAGGGAATAGGTAGAATAATAATAATATAAATAAATAAATAAATGAAAAATAAGGCTGTAGAGGAGATCTAGAAGGTGTTAACATAAAAACAGCAGTTCCAGTGAGGAGTGCTTTTCACTCACAGTGTTAGTGGGAAATATATTTGACAAATTTGAACAAGGTGAGGAAGCGAGATGGGTGTCTGCAGCCTGTGGGAAAGAGGGGCAGGTATAGGACTGAGTAGAACACGCTTCAGTCTTGGGAGGTCCTGGGTGCTAAGGAGGAGGATGGATGAGTGTGCTATTATGAGTTCAGTTGTGTTTCAGACACTCATAATCCAATCAGAATCCTGTGGCTGTGAAGGGGACAGTGAGGTCAGTTCTGTCTCTGGAGGTGACAGCCCAGCAGCAGGGACATGGCGGGGAAAGAACCTCTGCCTAGGTGCCCACAGGCCCTACCCCGGAGATGGGTAGGAGATGCCTTAGAGATGTGTTATCATGTCCATCCCATCTGAGAACACGACGGGACAGCAGCAGGAACATGGTCGTGTCTGTCAGAGAAGCTGAGCGGCCCGTAGCAGTCATGGGATTTAGAAAATCATGGTGAGGTCAGGTAAAAGACCACAAGAAGCCTAATGGGTTGGGTTCCCTGCATGAAGGTCAGTTTCTGAAGCGGCTGAGCTTTCCATGGTAGCTGGAAAAAGCAGAAGAGAGAAAAAAAAAAATGCAAAGTGCAATTTGGAAGGTGAGGATTGGATATGAGGAGTAAGAAATGTCAGTGGAAGGGCAGTGCTGCGGTGCAAGAGGTCACCCAGAGGGAGCTGGATCAGCCCATGGTTTGTGTTCCAAGGAGCAGCCAGTGAGGGTGCAGACACAGCAGTGAAGGTGCAGAAATGCTGGGGTGAGAGCAGGTGGGGAAGCGAGATGGTGTCTGCAGCCTGCAGGGAAAGAGGGGCAGGGGTAGGACCGTGTAGAAGAGCCTGTGGTGGAGATGGCAAAGGGCGCTGGCAAGGCTGGAAGGGACCCACAGAACCCAGGTGTCTGTCGCCTTGGCCATGGGAATTGTCTCTGCCACTGAGGCCCAGGAGAAGCCATGTTGTCCTCATGGCACTGGGGCCTCGGTGCCTCCTTGCAGCCCCGTGGGGAAGCTGGAAGTTGTTGTCCCAGTGTTGTCCTTCCCTGGGCCTTGCACACCCACATCCCACGGTCCCAGGAAGAGCCCTGAGCCGTGTGTGAGGGACAGGATCCCCCTTCCCATTGCCTGCAGGTCATGGCTTCTCTTTTCTGCTTGAGAAAGCAAACCAAGGGGTTTCTCAGCATCAGAGCTGAAGAAAAGACTCAAAGGAGACCTCATGGTGGCTACAGCTTCCTCATGAGGGGAGAAGGAAGGGAAGGTACTGATCTCTTCCCTCTGGTGACCAATGACAGAACACAAGGGAATGGAAGTAAGATGTGCCAGGAGGTTTAGGTTGAACATGAGGAAAAGGTTCTTCACCCAGAGGTGCTGGACACTGAACAGGCTCCCAGGGAGGTGTCACGGCCCCAACCTGACAGTGGGCTCCATGATCCTCGTGCGCCCCTCCCAACCCAAAAGATTTTATGATTCTATTAAATACTAGGTCAAAAGTCCATGTTTTCACTGTATGGATGAGTTGCAAACATACACATCATGTATATGTCCACTGTGTGCATGTGGTGAGATGAACCCAAGGGAGCACAAATGCTATCAGTTTTTCCTTGGGGTGCCATACAGGTCAGTGGGACAGAGATGGTGTTCAGGGGTCTCTTCCAACCTGCGATATTGTAGGATTCCATGAATCTTTTCCTTGGAGAGCTCTTTCACATCAGAATAGACAGAGGAAGAAGAGAAAAATAATAAGAGTCAGAAGCAGAGATGTAAAATGCCCCAGAGTAAATACAGCAGCTCCTCTGAGGAACGTTTCTCCACTCAAACCCTTGATAGGAAATCTATTGGATACATTTGATGAAAGCAGCTCAGTTTGATCTGCTCACACACTGGACCACAAGGAGGGTGATGGCTGGGTACGATGCCATGTGGTCACTTGTGTCTCAGGAACTCATAGTCCAGTAGGAAGCCAATGGCTGTGCAGGGAACTGTGAGGTCACTTCTGCCTCTGCAGGGGACAGGCCAACAGCAGGAACATGGCTGGGAAAGGACTGTGAGGTCACCCATACGAGACGAGCAATCGGGCCCAATCAGCATGGCTTTGTGAAAGGCAGGTCCTGCTTGACCAGCCTGATCTCCTTCTATGACAAGGTGACCGGCTGAGCAGATGAGGGAAAGTCTGTCGTGGGGAGTGACTCCGCCACACAGGCTATGGGTGCTGTGTCCTTAGACTGCAGTAAAGCCTTTGACACCGTATCCCACAGCATCTCCTGGAGAAGCTGCAGCTCCTGGCCTGGATGGTGTAGCTGTGATGGGTAAAGAACTGGCTGGAGGGCTGGGCCCAAAGAGTTGTGGTGAATGGAGCCAAACCGAGTTGGTGGCCGGTCAGGAGTCGTATCCCCAGGACTCAGCATCGGGGACAGTTCTGTTTAATCTCTTTATCAATGATCTGGATGAGGTGATCAAGGGCAATCTCAGTAAGTTTGTAGATGACACCAAGTTGGGTTGGAATGTTAATCTGCTGGAGGTTGGGAAGGCCATACAGAGGGATCCTGGCTGACTGAGGCCAGTTGTCTGAGTTTCTATGAGGCCAAGTGCTGGGTCAGGCAGATGGGTCATAACAACCTCCTGCAACACTACAGGCTTGGAGAAGAGCGGCTGGAAAGCTGCTGTCAGAAAAAGACGTGGGGGTGTTGATTGACAGAGCCTCTTCTGAAGAGCAGGAGGCCTGAGCAGCGGTGATTGGACATGTGTAGGTGTGGGAGAGGGTCAGGGCTGACCCTGCTCTGCTCTGTTCCTCTCTCACACTGCCCACGCTTGGATGGACCTCAGATATAATCCATGAACCTGGTGGATCCATGAACCTCCTGGAGTGATGGGTATGGATCCAAATAGAGGATTCAAGCAAGTGTGGGACTGGGACATTGAGGTGATTGGTGACCATTGCCAGGTGTATGAAAGAAGCTGGATGAGTTGTGAGGAACTCACAGGCATTTGCAGCTCCACAGAAAACCAGAGCCTTGCTGTTAAAGCAACAGCACTTGACATAAAACCCAGGCCCAAAGCATGAAACACTCACAGTGACCACAGGAGAAGCCTTGTAAAACATTTGAGAAAAATCTACCAGGTCTCAGGGGTCAGGGCTCACCCATTGTGATGATGAACAAGCATCAAGGGCTGACATGGCATCAGAGCCACCTCCACATGGCCCTCACCACCTTTAACCAGTGTCTCCAAGTCTTTCCTTGACCAGCCTCCAGGGACAGGGACCTGCACTGGTTGTTTCCTTCACAGCTGTGTCAGTGATGGCCCTTCATGGGGTCCCAAACATCCTGAGAAACTTGGGGTTTGCTTCTGCCTTTCACTTCATCAGAGGTTTGTTCGTTGTTTCAGCATCTGCAGTTCAGGATCATGGCAGCAGAGGGCTCATTAACATTGAAAATGCTCTTACAAGCCAAGGCTCTGTGCAGCATTTTCCTATAGGCTTCAAGTCTTGTGTGGATGATTAGGGAGATTTCAGGAACAGCCAAGCAGAGAGTATTTCCACAAGAAACAGCAATAAAGCCAAATTTCTTCTATTTCCTTCCCTGCTCGCCCTTCCCTCCCTTTCCAGAACAGGTGGCATCGACAGCTTCCTGTTCATATTGATGTGGAACGTCTCAGGATAAGACTGAATGTATTGGAAACGTGGGTGCCTAAATCACCATGTGAGTGAGGAGATAGGCCAGGACACCTCAAGAGGAATCACACAACTCTGGACCAATACATGGAAGTTCTTGGGAATCTCAGATGCCACAGCACAGCGATACTTGTGTTCAGGGAGCTGTTCAAGTGACCCATCTCCTGTTCTGTAACGGTGTCTGAGTTTGCTCAGGTCACCCCTGACTTGAGCCCCATCCACTGCTGGGTGTTCTCCAGACTCCTGCCTTCAGGAACAAAGTCCCAGGAGACCTTGCTGGTGAAGATGGAGGCAAAGAAGCCATGAAGAACCTCAGTCCTGTCTGATTCTCCTCTTACAAAGTTGAGCAGCAAGCCCACATTAGCCCTGTCTATTCTTTAACTGCAAATGAAGCAGTGTCAGCTCATCTTGCTGCCCTCAGCCTCCCTTGCAGGTATCAAGTCCAGGGGAACTTGGCATCATCTCTACATCCATGGACAAGGTTTCTAAATTCCTTCTTTGCAGCTTCCCCTGCTTCCACCTCCTGTGTGCTGCCTTTTTGCCCTACAGCTCCACCAGTTCAGACAAACACCCTCATGATATAAATGCTTCTTTTCATGTGTACTTGGGGAGATCATTCCTGTGCTTGGAGCAGGCTGTCCTGTAAGGCTTGTCAGATTTCCTGAGCTCCTTCACCCTTCAGACCAACTTCCACGTCGCCACATCGCCCACCATTCCCCAGTATGTGAAAGCCTTCTCCTCTGGAGCCCACCAGCCTGTGCTCTGCTGCTGGCCTTCCTCCCTCCCCTCTGCTGCCTGGGACACCACAGTTTCCTGGTCACAACAGCCAAGGTGGACACTGATGTTCACATCCCTCACCAGCTCTTCCTTGTTTCCCAGTTCCCAATCCAGGTGAGCGTCACTGTTCTTGCCCCACCAGGCAGACATGTTAATAAGTTGGCTCAACATCCTCTGGGCTGTTGGCACCTGCAGCTTTGCATGGCCAACGAATGTCAGGGCAATTACAGTTCCCCATAGGAACCCGCTCATTGTCTGGTGACTTCCTCAGGTTACTGACAGAAGATCTTTTCCAATCTTCTCCATGAGCAAGTTGTTTGTAACACCCAACAGGTTGTCATCCTGTACTGAGTTTACATGGCAAAGTCCTGGAACTGGGGGTGAGTGTGGGTGTGTTACAGTTGTCACCTCTCTGAGAAGACAACAAGAGTTTGACCAACGTCAGACAGAGACAATTTCAGCTGCTCCAAGATGGACCCACTCCTTGCCAAATCTGAGCCACTCAGTGATGCTGGCAGCACCTCTGGGATATTGTATTTGAGAAAGGGTGAAAAACGCTGCACAACAGCAGGTGGGAGAGAGGAGGGAGGAAATGTGAGAGAAAAGCACTGCAGACACCAAGGTCATATCCCATAGGACCCAAGCAGGTCCCTCAGCAGGCCAAAGCTTGCTCTCCTGAAATCCTGCTCCTTGCCTTGTGATCATCTCCCAGGAGCCTCAGCTCCACTTTCCCATCCCTGACTGTTCCATCCTGACCAACTCTTTGTGGTTTGTAAGTGTGAAGTCCCACAGGGCACCTCACCTCCCTGAGTACTCAGTCACCCATGTCAAGAAGATGTTGCCAATGAGCTCCAACCCCTCCTGGATGGCTGGTACCTTGCAGATATTGGGATATCTTAGGTCAGCCATGAGGACACTGCCCTGGAAACATGAGGCTTCTTTCATTTGTGTGAAGGAGGCCTCATCTAATTCCTCTTCCTCATCAGTGAACCTGTACTTGATGTCCAGTAGCCACAACCCTGCCCATGTTGTTCTGCCCTCTCATGGTGACTCCTCAACCTTCAGCTGACATTGTCTGTCGCCAGGCAGAGCTCCACACATTCCTGCTGCTCTCCCACATGAAGGGAAACTATCCCTTTGACTCCAGACCGCTGCCATTATGAACACCAGACCCCCAAGCCCCCAGAGTTTCTCTAGGAGGTGGTATTTGTAGTGTCCTGTAACTCCTCATGCTGTTCAGTTGTGGGAGACACCCTTATCAGGATAAACCACCTGTGTACAAACATTAAAAGCTGAGCAAATAGAGCTTCAGTCAAGGGAGAGTCCAGACCTTGAGAAAATCTATGATATGCCCAACAGAAAACTATTCCTTTGTACAAGGAAAAATAAGCTGTGATGTATCAGGGTGGGACAATAACCCCATCCATCAGGACAGAGAAGGACTCAACACGCTCAGCAGTGACCCTGAGGAGAAGGGCCTGGGCACTCCAAGGTCCCCACACCAGCCCGTGGTGCACGCTCACCATGAACAAGGCAGCTGCACACGGGGCTGCATGAGGAGGAGCGTGGGGACCCAGACACCCGGAGTTCTCATCCCATTTGGTTCAGCACTGGTGTGACCCCACACACACGGGGGTGTGCCAGTGTGCGGCTTCCCAGTTTGGAGAAGCAGGGAGGAACTGGAGAGTGCAGGGCTCTGCCAAGGCAGGTTCAGCACCTTGTGCACATGGTGTGGGATGCTGAGGGACCTGGGCTGCTTTGGCCCAGCAGCGCTGGGGAGGCTGCAGCAGTGCAGGAGTCACCTGAGAGTGCTTGAGAGGTGGTTTCAGAGGTGGTGGAGGTTTTCTAAATAGTGAAAAATGGTATGAGAAAGAAATAATGGCACAAAGTGCAACTGGGGAGGTCCAGGCTGGACATGAGCAGAAAGGAATGTGACTGGAAGGGCAGTGCTGTGGTGGAGCAGGTCATCAGAGGGAGTCTGCATCAGCCCAAGGCTTTGTGCTTCAAGGAGCAGCTGGGGAGGATGCAGAGATCTCAGCAAAGGAAGGAAGATGCTCAGACAAGAGCAAGGTGGGGGCGCAGGGGGGATGTCTGCAGCCTGCAGGGAAAGAGGTGCAGGGGATGCCACAGCACAGGACAGGCTGTCCTGGAGATGATCAAGGGATGTGAAGAGGCTGAAAGCCCCCACCAGACATGAGCTCCTTCTCCCCTTGGCTATGGCTGTTGTCTGCACCTCTGATGCCTGTGAGGAGACACCTTGTCCTTCCAGCACAGGGGCCTCATGGCCTCCTTGTCCCCAGCCAGGAACCTGGGAGCTGTGGGACCACAGTCCTGCCCTTGGCCTTGCACAGCCCCACATCACACTGTCCAGGAAGGGCCCTGGGCAACGTGGGAGGGACAGGATCTGCCTTCCCAGGGCTGGGGGTCAGGGCTTGGCCCTTTGGTTAATGAAACACATTCAGGTTTACTGATCATCAGAGCCATCTTTACTTTTCTTTTCTGACCTTCAGTTTTCTTCTCTAACTGAACCTGGATATAGTTTCTCAGTAGGTTCCCTCAGTGGGACCCATTAACAGTACAAGAAACTTTGGAGTTTGAATCTGACTTTGACTTCTTGAGAGTTTTCTTCAACTGCCCCTCAGGGTCTGATGTTCATGAACACAGCAACAAACCCACCAGAGGGGTCATTAAAGCGCCTTGGGCTGCTCCTGTGCTGCTGGGCTGGGCTGGGCTCCTGGGACACAGGGAGCTCCTGGCAAGCGGCAGCGCTGCAGAGAGACAGCTCTGCCCAGGAGCAGCTCGTCTGCACACGCAGCAGGGCTGAGGGCTCTGCATGGGGATCCCAGGGAGACGAGCAAGGCAGAGAGAGATTAAAGGTGTTCAGAACTGGGAAGATGACTGAGAGCTCACTGGAGGAGAAACCTTTGCAGCCCTTGCCATGGTAAGTCTCTGGGTGCAGGGCAATGCAGCTGTGGCTTCTGGAGGCATCTCCTAAAACTGGCACAGGCACAGCTGGTGGGATCTGTAAGGATGGGGCTCGTCAGGCAATGTTGAACAGCTGTGAAGCCAGGTGAGCACCCAGGGGTGCCCAGGGCTGTCCTGCAGAGCAGGGTCCCTGCTCCCCAGGGCTGTGCCAGGGCAGGGACTCTGCCGCCTGCCAGGGTCAGCGCTCAGCCTGCCCGGGGAGATCCCATGGCAGCAGCTGTGGGTGGAAGGAGCGACCCCCGGCAGGGCAGGCAGGGAGCTTGTGGGGTGGAAGGGTGCTGTGTGGGTCAGGGCTGCTCAGAGCTCCAGATCAACCCCACAGACATGGCAGAGGGTCCTTCTGAACAACGACATCAAGACAGCAACAGCTGCAACGGAAGGAGTCTGTGCTTTCAGTTTTCCACTCTTGGTTGTCTGGGTGTGCAGTGGGAGATGGGGATTTATTTCTCTCTTTGGAGAAGACACTGAGACCCCAGTTCTCGTTAGGACTTGTCTGAGCTGCTCCTGAGCCCCTGCACACACAGAGCTGCCCCTGGGCAGTGCCAGGAGGTGTGAGCAGGACAGAGCTGAGCACACAGTGGGTGGGACAGGGTCTGTGACACTGACAGGGAGCAGAGCCAGGGACAGAGACACAGCTGCAGGAGCACAGACATGGGCAGGGAGAGGGAGATGGACCAGAAATGCTGGGAAGGGGATTAAGGACCCCCCTGCCATCCCCTGCAGTGTAAACATGATTCTTAGTGCAACCCCTGGTCTCCTCTCCTCCCCAGCAGAGCCTCTGCCCCAAAGCCATGGGGTCCAGATCCTGAGTCTCCACCTCAGCAGCTGCACCTCCAGGTGAAGGGTTCCTGGAACGTGGAACACAAAAGAGGTGCTAAAAGATCTTGCTCTCCAGTGCCATTATGTGAGTGGCAGCAGCGCAGCCAGGTAGGGAGAAGGCTCCATAGCATGCCCGTCTGCCTTTCTGTCCTTGCTGCATTTTCTGGTAGCACTGCAGTGTCCTTCCCTGTTTCTCCACCTGTCCCTGGAGCTCTTGCTCTCTGGAGTTGGGTTGGGACTGTGGGTCAGTTTTTCTTCTGACGCCAGCTCAGGGGGTCCTGACCCAGAGCTGTGTTCACGGAAACTAGATGTCCAAGCTGCAGTTTAAACTGTGATGAACTGTTTTTTTTCAGCTGGTAGAAACAGAATGAGCTGAAACATCCCTCCATCAGGGAGGGGGTTTTCCCTGAGAAACAACATATTTATTTTCCTCAGAGAAGTCTCCCCTAAATTGTCACTGTCTTTTCCTCCTTGCACAGGTCCTCATGCCCACAGGCAGCAAATGTCCAACAGCAGCTCCATCACCCAGTTCCTCCTCCTGCCGTTCACAGACACACGGGAGCTGCAGCTCTTGCACTTCTGGCTCTTCCTGGGCATCTACCTGGCTGCCCTCCTGGGCAACGGCCTCATCATCACCACCATAGCCTGGGACCAGCACCTCCACACCCCCATGTACTTCTTCCTCCTCAACCTCTCCCTCCTCGACCTGGGCTCCATCTCCACCACTCTCCCCAAGTCCATGGCCAATTCCCTCTGGGACACCAGGGCCATTTCTTATATGGGATGTGCTGCCCAACTGTTTTGCTTTGTCTTTTTCATTTCAGCAGAGTTGTATCTTCTCACTGTCATGTCCTACGACCGCTACGTTGCCATCTGCAAACCCCTGCACTACGGGACCGTCCTGGGCAGCAGAGCTTGTGTCCACATGGCAGCAGCTGCCTGGGCCACTGGGTTTCTCAATGCTCTGCTGCACACGGCCAATACATTTTCACTGCCCCTGTGCAAGGGCAATGCCCTGGGCCACTTCTTCTGTGAAATCCCCCAGATCCTCAAGCTCTCCTGCTCACACTCCTACCTCAGGGAACTTGGGCTTCTTGAGTTTAGTGGATCTTTAACTTTTATGTGTTTCATTTTCATCGTGGTGTCCTATGTGCAGATCTTCAGGGTTGTGCTGAGGATCCCCTCTGAGCAGGGACGGCACAAAGCCTTTTCCACCTGCCTCCCTCACCTGGCCGTGGTCTCCCTGTTTGTCAGCACTGCCATGTTTGCCTACCTGAATTTCAACTCCATCTCCTCCCCATCCCTGGATCTGGTGGTGTCTGTTCTGTACTCGGTGGTGCCTCCAGCAGTGAACCCCCTCATCTACAGCATGAGGAACCAGGAGCTCAAGGATGCCCTGAATAAACTAACGGATTCCTTTAAAAACTAATAAAGTGTCTGTCATCTGCTCTTTAACAGATAACAGTTTTAATGTAGCTCATTAGAGGCCCAGACTTTTGTGTGTTTGTGTGTTGGTGATGTTTATTTTTTTAATAAATCACGTTAGTTTTGTCATCCCCTTTCTAATTCATTGTCTGTTTTTTTTCAGACGCACTGGCTGTATAAATATGGACTCATGCTCTCTGCGTATTTAAAGAAAATAAAGGGCTCTACTGCCATTTTTTTTCACTGATATTCTTCCTTCAAGGCCTGTTTGGAGCTGTGTGGATAGTTCCTGTGCATGGGAGAAGGGGAAAAGCATTCAGCCTGGCAACACTGTCAGGGAGCACCAGTGCTTGTTCTTCCAGAGCTGTTATGGTTCCAGTCCCACACTCTCCTTCTCATCCCCTGTGTTGGTGCAGGGCCTGAGTGCTCTGGCAGCTTGGTCCCCGTCCTGCTGTGTGTCAGTGCTGTGAGCGCAGGCAGGGACAGGCAATGGGCACTGCTGTGACAGAGCTGGCCTCACAACAGCCTTTCCAGGTAGAAAGGTATCTCCTAAGGGCAGGGCCTCATATTTTATGTCTTCTTCAAAGCTACTCGCAGGAACACGACCAAGAAAGTGGCCAACAGATGAAACACCATTGTACAGTTGATCAGTGTGTGTGTGCAGGTCTGGCACACAGCAGTGACCTCTCACAGTCAGACCTCCTGCCAGAGACCTGCAGGACCAGCAGAGCAGGGGCTGGGCTGTGCTTGTGGATGCTGGACACCCCATGCAATCTACCCCAATCATCATGGATTAATCCCTCACAACCTTCATTTCCAGCCCAGACCTCTCGCCGCAATTCAGAGAGGTTCTTTGTCCCTCCTTGGAAAGACCCTGAATGAGTAGGTCAGAAGTCCACGTGTGCATTGTACAGATGAGATGTGAGCATGAACATCATGTACGAGAGGTGGGATGAACCCAAGTGAGCACCAATGCTGTCAGATATTCTGGGGTGCCATTTTGCACCTGGGACACGTCAACCCTGGTTGTACAGACAGACTGGGGGACGAGATGCTGCAGAGTAGCTCTGCAGAGAGGGATCTGGGGATCTGGTCAACAGCAAGTTGAACAAGAGCTACCAGTGTCCCTGGAGCCAAGAGGGACCCGTGCCCAGGTGCATCCAGCACAGCACGGCCAGCTGGGCAGGGAAGGGATTGTCCTGCTCTGCTTGGCCTTACCTGGAGCATTCACTGTGTGCAGGGCTGGGGACACAGGATACAAATGAGATAAAGCTACTGGAGAGTGTCCAGAAGAGACTACGAATTTGGTGAAGGGTTTGGAGAGGAAGCCGTATGAGGAGCAGCTGAAGTCCCTGGGTTTGCTCAGCTGGAGCAGAGTAGACAGATGGCAGAGCTCATGGGGCTGCAGGTTCCTCAGCAGGGAAGCAGGAGGGGTAGGGCTGAGCTCTTCTCTCTATGGCAGTGATAGAAACCGAGGGAATGGCAGAAGATGTGCCACGTCTTCCTGCACCAGTCTCTAGGCACCTGAAGGGCAAGGAAGGGATTGCTGAACAGAAATGAGTGGAAAATCCAATGAGTCCCAAGAAATGCTCTGAACCCATTTGAGAGCTTTAGACCCCCAGGAAAGGGCTCAGTGACAGTGCAGCCCATTCAGCTGCATCTGTGTCCCTCACTGAGCAGCACAACCAGTGTGGACTCACCCCATGGTTCTGCAACCAACCTGGTCTGCAGAGTATCAGTGCCAGTTTGGGGTGCTGTGGGGAGCACAGGGGAGGGACCAGGAGCACCAGAGAGAGAAAAATTCTGGTGTTCAGCTACTCAAAGATAATATTCAGAGTTTAGGGTTCAGGACCAGAAGTCCTTGCTGTTCTGGTGCTTCACCAGGCCTGGGAAGTAGCCGGAGAAGGATTGGTGTCCCCCACTTGCCATCCCTTAGTGCATCATCCCTTGTGAAGGGTGGCATGGAAAGCAAGTCTGGGACCCTGTGTCAGGACTTGCACTGAAGAAAGTATTCACCCAGGAGCCACATCATTTTGCTCTGGTACTTCAGTCCTGGTGCTCATCACATGTCCTGAAGACAAACTTATGCACCCTTCTTGTCAACCTTACCCCAAAAGTCACGCCTAGACAAGGCTCCTGAGCTGGGTCTGAGCTTGAGAACTGGGGTCCAGCTGTGACCAGAGGAAGGACAAGGCCTGTCCTGGGTCCTCTAAAGGGCTGGTAGCCTCTGTGATCTTCACCAGAAAAAGAGGCATTCAGGAAACCGTAGACCATCCCCATGCCCATTGGAGGCCCTTAGTAAGAGTTCCTCTCTCCAAATATCCAGCCTGACTTGTTGCTGCATGAACAACCTGGAGAAACTGCCCCAGGACCCTCATTCCAGACCCCATCTCCTCCACCCCATACAGGCAGTGCTCTTCCCATTATCACTGCGATGGATCCAGGGGACCCAGGAGTGCAGGAGATGTTGGGTAGAGATATGGTGTCCTTCAGTGCTCCTCATGGTACCTCCTGCTGGGCTTCGTGCCACTGCTCACAACCCTCTGAGCCTGGATGTTCAGCCAGTTCTCAGTGGTGCTAAGCAGGAATATGCCCATGAGCACTGGGAGGAGCGTGGCCACCCAGTCAAGGGCAGTTATTGCCCATCTTGACTCAGCACTGGTGTGGTCACATCTGGAGCGGTGTGTCCCAGTGTGAGGTTCCCCATTCTGGAGGAACGGGGAGGAGCTGCCATGTGGCCAGAGAAAGTCTGGGTCACATGTGGAGATGTTGAGAGACCCAAACTTCTTCAGCCTCATGAAGGGGAGGCTGAGGGAGTGCTGTTTTTACTGAAATTGAGTTAATATTCTTCATGCATTTTGAACCTCTCTCCTTCACATCCAGTACAGTCTTTTGTTTAGATTTACTATGAGAATAGTGAGATAACGCTGTTTCTTCCCTGGGATAGAGTTCATTTTTCGTTTTAGCAGCTTCACAGTGTTTGCCATTTGCTATGAAAGGAATGTCAGAACTCACTGAGATCTTGGCTGTTGTCAGGGAAACCAAGGACTTCTTTGGCCATCCAGCTGCAGATGCAGATTGGCAGGGGAGGACACAGACAGGACAGCACCTGGATTGACATGCAGGCTGATCAATGAAATATTCCCTATGGTTAGCGTCATGCTCAGTCTAAAGCTGGAGCCGGCTTTTAGGTCTTGTTACATCCGTTACTCTGGGTTTTCCAGCTGGTTTGGTTGTTCCATTCACAAGTTTCATTCTGTCAGGAGTTCGATGTCAGTTCGGCCTTTTGCGGTTCTGCCATTCTGCAGTTGGCCTTTGGGCCTTTCTGCCTGTTGCCCTTTTGCTCTCTCTTGCTGGGATGGGCTGCTCAGGAACAAGGTGCTCCCTTCTGCAGGACTGGCTGTTCCATGTGACTGGAGTTACACGGGGGATAGCACTGAGTATATTTTCTTAATTTAATTTATCTATTTCTATTTAATTTACCTGGACTATTGTCAGTGAAACCAAGGACTTCTCTGGAGTCCAGCTGCAGGTGCAAATTGGCAGGAGGGGGCACAGACAGGACAGCACCTTGACTGACATCCAGGTCAATAACGAGCTATTCTTTACCATTGGTGTCATGCTCACTATAAAGCTGGAGATGCCTTTTCCAGCCAGTCAGTTTTGGTTTGCCGGCTACTTTGGTTGGCTCTGTTTGGAAGTTCCATTCTATTGGGAGTTCAGTGTTAGTTCAGTTTTATGATGTTTTTCTGCTTTTCAGTTGGCCCTTGGGCCTCTCTGCCTTTTGCACTTGTACTTTCTCTTGCTGGGATCATCTGTTCAGGACCAGGGTGCTCTCTTCTTTTGGGCTGCCTGTTCAGCACAACTGGAGTTACGTGGGGGATTGCACTGAGAATCATATATTTTACTTTATGTATATTTTAGTATATTATTATTAGTAGTATATAATTTTCACTGTTTTCTTTCTTTTTTTTTTTTTTTTTTTTCCTAAACCCACAAATTTCTCCCTTCCCTTTCCATTCTCTCCCTTATCCCACTTGGGGACTGGGAGCAGGATGTGAGCAGCTCTCATGGTCTTGGTTGGTGGCTGTGGCAAAACCATGACAAGAAAGGGTAGTAGTAGCTTCAGAAATGTTGAAAATCACTTTCCAAGATGATGGCATTTTTTCTTTTTAGTAGAGGGAAACAGCATGAGAAAGGAAAAATATCAGAAACTGCAGCTCTGGAGGTCCAGAGTGGAGCTCAGGATAAAGAAATATCATTCTGAGCACAGTGCTGTGGTCATTGAGATGGACTCTGGATCAGTTCCTGGGATCAGCTGCCTGAAGCCAGCTCGACCGGAGTGCGAGCGAAATCTCGACGCTACAGAGGTGGGTGAGGGTAAAGAAAGGGGTTTCAGGTCGCGTTTTCGTTTTCGATTTCGCTACCCGGAAGCCCCCGGCAGCCGTTGCGGAGGCGGCTGACGTGGCGTGGGCGTTACCACGGTGACGCGGGAGATTTAAAAGCGGCTGTAACTCGAGACGAGCACTCAGTTCCTGGGATCAGCTGCCTGAAGCCAGCTCGACCGGAGTGCGAGCGAAATCTCGACGCTACAGAGGTGGGTGAGGGTAAAGAAAGGGGTTTCAGGTCGCGTTTTCGTTTTCGATTTCGCTACCCGGAAGCCCCCGGCAGCCGTTGCGGAGGCGGCTGACGTGGCGTGGGCGTTACCACGGTGACGGTGGTTACGCC
The DNA here is from genome assembly GCF_037038585.1 of Patagioenas fasciata. Classification (NCBI taxonomy): domain Eukaryota; kingdom Metazoa; phylum Chordata; class Aves; order Columbiformes; family Columbidae; genus Patagioenas; species Patagioenas fasciata. The sequence continues at coordinate 6,738,581 of NC_092544.1, read as the reverse complement.
CCCTCCACTTTGCCTTGAAAAAGCCTGTGGGAGGGCAGCGACGCGTCGCTGCCCACCAGGTGCTGGGAGGTGAGCCAGCCTGTGAGGCAGGAGGGTGCTACCCACGCTCTGCCGCAGCAACGACGGTGGTAGCTCGTGCAGTGGGGTGCAGAGGTTCTGTTCCCCCTTGCTGTTAGACCTCTCACCTGTTGCTGGTGACACAGACTGGGGCGTGGCAGTGCAGGTAGGCTGGACACAACCAGCTCTTTTAGGTGAGTTTGTTGGGGGTTTCATTTCGTTTGGGTGGTCTTTTTTGTTTGTTTGTTTGTTTTTAAATAAAGGCAGTAATGGTTTCTAGAAAAAGGAAAGCTGTTGCTGCTGCTGATACAAAGAGTGTGTCTACACAGGAGGTGTCTACACAGACACTACCCTCCAAGAAGGATGCAGCCACCCAGGTTTCTGGCTGTGCAGAGTGTCTGTGCCTGGCATTGGTACCAGAGGATGGTGTGGGAGGCACCTGTGTACGATGCGAGCAGGTCAATGACTTACTGTGCCTAGTGGCAGAGCTCAAGGAAGAGGTGGAGAGACTAAGGAGCATTAGGGAAAGTGAAGTGGAAATTGACTGGTGGAGTCAAACCCTCTTGGCTCCTAAGGGTGTGCAACCAGAGATGGTGAAGCCCCATCCTTCCTGCCATAAGGCGGATGGAGCAGAACTAGCTGATGAGGGGGAATGGAAACGGGTCCCTGATCGGAGAGGCAAAAGAGCACTCTCTCGAACACCATCACCACCCTTGGTGCCCTTAACAAATAGATACGAGGCCCTGGACCCAGAAAGTCCATCAGAGAACAGCCAAGAAGATCTGCCTGGAGAGCCTCCTAGACAGATCTCATTTACAAAAAGAATTACAACCGCAACTATAAGGAAAAAACAAAGAAGGGTGGTTGTAGTCGGCGACTCCCTTCTGAGGGGAACAGAGGGCCCTATATGTCGCCCAGACCCATCCCACAGGGAGGTCTGCTGCCTTCCTGGGGCCAGGGTGAGGGATATCAATAGAAGACTGCCGGAGCTAATTCAGCCCACAGATTATTATCCCCTGTTAGTAGTCCAAGCTGGCAGTGAGGACATTAACAGAAGAAGTATCAGGGCAATTAAAAAAGACTTTAAAGCACTGGGTCAGTCAGTTCATGGGACAGGAGCACAGGTGATATTTGCCTCAGTTCCTGTGCTATCCGGAATGGATGAGGAGGCAAATAAAGAGAGAAACAGAAAAGCCCATCTCATTAACAGATGGCTAAAGGATTGGTGCCACCATAAAAATTTTGGTTTTTTTGACCATGGGGCAAACTCCATGGTACCTAGTCTCATGAAATCAGATGGGCTTCATCCCTCTGGGAAGAGCAAGAGGACTATAGCCCATAAGTTGGCAGCACTGATCAAGAGGGCTTTAAACTAGGTTTGAAGGGGGAAGGGATTGAAACTGGGCTCTCCAAAGATCAGCCTAAGGACAAAAAGCCTGAATTAAGAGTGAAATCAGCAGCCCACTTGAAGTGCATGTACACTAATGCACGCAGTATGGGCAACAAACAAGAGGAGCTGGAAGCCATCGTGCAGCAGGAAAGCTATGACATAGTTGCCATCACAGAAACGTGGTGGGATGACTCGTATGACTGGAGTGCTGCTATGGGTGGCTACAGGCTCTTCAGAAAAGACAGGCAGGGCAGGAGAGGTGGAGGGGTGGCTTTATATGTTAGAGAGTCTCTTGACTCTGTTAAACTTGAGGTCAGTAGTGACAAGGTTGAGTGCCTGTGGACCAGAATCAGGGGCAAGTCCGACAAGGCTGATGTCCTTGTGGGTGTCTGTTATAGACCACCCGACCAGGATGATGAAGGAGATGAATTATTCTACAAGCAGCTGGCAGATGTCTCAAAATCGACAGCCCTTGTTCTTGTGGGGGACTTTAACCTGCCAGATATCTGCTGGGAGCTCAATACTGCACAGAAGAGGCAGTCTAGGAATTTCCTAGAGTGTATAGAGGACAATTTCCTTCATCAGCTGGTAAATGAGCCTACCCGGGGTAAGGCCTTGCTAGACCTACTGTTTACAAACAAAGAAGGGCTGGTGGGAGATGTAGTGGTTGGCGACCGCCTGGGGCATAGCGACCACGAAATAATAGAATTTTCAATAGTTAGAGATGCAAGGAGAGCCACCAATAAAACCTCTACACTGGACTTCCGGAGGGCAGATTTTTGCCTATTCAGAAGTCTAGTTCAGAGCATACCCTGGGAAACAATGCTTAAAAACAAGGGGGCCCAGGAGGGTTGGACATACTTCAAGCGGGAGGTTTTGAGGGCACAGGATCAGGCTATACCAGTGCGCCGAAAGGCTAGCCGACAGGGAAGACAACCGGCTTGGCTAAACAGGGAGATTTTGAAGGAAATCAGAAATAAAAAGAGAGTTTACAGACTGTGGAAAAAAGGGCTGGCTACCTATGAAGAATTTAGGAAAATAGCTAGATCGTGCAGGAAAAAAATCAGGGAAACAAAAGTGCAGTTTGAAGTTAATTTGGCCAATTCTGTTAGGGATAATAAAAAGTCCTTCTTTAAATATGTTAATAACAAAAGGAGGGGCAAGGAAAACCTCCATTCTCTACTGGACTTTGAGGGAAATATAGTTAACAAAGATGAGGAGAAAGCTGAGGTACTTAATACCTACTTTGCCTCAATATTTACCAGTCAAACAGATGGCCCTCAGGATAACTGGCCTCTGGAGATGGTTGACAGGAATAGGAAGCCAAATAGTCCCCTTGTATTCCAAGAGGAAATAGTTGGTGGCTTACTGAGCCATCTGGATCCTCATAAGTCTATGGGACCAGACGGGATCCATCCTAGGGTGATGAGGGAGCTAGCAGAAGAGCTCGCCAAGCCGCTCTCCATCATCTTCCAACAGTCTTGGCTCACTGGGGAGGTCCCAAATGATTGGAAACTGGCAAATGTTACCCCAATCCACAAAAAGGGCTGCAAAGCTGACCCTGGCAACTACAGGCCTGTCAGCCTGACCTCGGTGCCTGGCAGGGTGATGGAGCAGATCATCCTGAATGCAATCACACAGCACCTCCAGGATGGACCAGGGATCAGACCCAGCCAGCATGGGTTTAGGAGGGGCAGGTCCTGTCTGACCAACCTGATTTCCTTTTATGATCAGGTGACCCACCTAGTGGATGAGGGGAAAGCTGTAGATGTGATCTATCTAGACTTCAGCAAAGCCTTTGACACTGTCTCCCATAATATACTCCTTCAAAAGCTGATAGCCCATGGCTTGGACAAGTGCACTCTCTGCTGGGTTAAGAACTGGCTGGAGGGCCGGGCCCAGAGAGTGCTGGTAAATGGGGCTGCATCTAGCTGGCGGCCAGTCACTAGTGGTGTCCCCCAGGGGTCAGTGTTGGGTCCAGTCCTGTTTAACATCTTTACTGATGATTTAGATGAGGGGATTGAGACCACCATCAGCAAATTTGCTGATGACACCAAGTTGGGGGGCAGTGTTGACCTGCTGGAAGGCAGGAGGGCTCTGCAAAGAGATCTGGATAGACTGGAAAAATGGGCTGATTCCAATGGGATAAAGTTCAACAAGGCCAAGTGCCGGGTCCTGCACTTTGGCCACAACAACCCCCTTCAGCGCTACAGGCTGGGCACAGAGTGGCTGGAGAGCAGCCAGACAGAAAGGGACCTGGGGGTACTGATTGACAGCAAGCTCAACATGAGCCAACAGTGTGCCCAGGTGGCCAAGAAGGCCAATGGTATCCTGGCCTGTATCAAAAATAGTGTGGTCAGCAGGACAAGGGAAGTGATCCTTCCCCTGTACTCTGCATTGGTGAGGCCACACCTGGAGTATTGTGTTCAGTTCTGGGCCCCTCAGTTCAGGAGGGATATTGAGGTGCTGGAGCGGGTCCAGAGAAGAGCAACAAGACTGGTGAAGGGACTTGAGCACATGACCTATGGTGAGAGGCTAAGGGAGCTGGGGTTGTTCAGCCTGGAGAGGAGGAGGCTTAGAGGTGACCTCATTGCTCTCTATAACTACCTGAAGGGAAGTTATAGTCAGGTGGGAACTGGTCTCTTCTCCCAGGCAGTTAGCAATAGGACAAGGGGACATGGGCTTAAACTCTGCCAGGGGAAGTTTAGGCTGGATATTAGGAAGAAGTTCTTTACGGAAAGAGTGATCAGGCATTGGAATGGCCTGCCTAGGGAGGTGGTGGACTCACCGTCCCTGGAGGTTTTTAAACTGAGATTGGACATGGCTCTTAGTGCCATGATCTAGTAAATGGGCTGAAGTTGGACCAAGGGTTGGACTTGATGATCTCTGAGGTCTTTTCCAACCTAGCCAATTCTGTGATTCTGTGATTCTGTGATCAGCCATGGCTTTGTGTTTCCAGGAACAGCTGGTGAGGATGGACAGACAGCAGCACAGGTGGGGACACACTAGGGTGAGAACAAGGTGGGGAAGCACATGGGGTGTCTGCAGCCTGTGGGGAAACAGCCACAGGCCTGGGACAGTGTAGGATGGACCATGATGGACATGGCCAAGGCTGAGGCTGGATGTCTCTGAAAGATCCATGGTCTTTGTCCCCTTGGCTATGGCTGATGTCCCTGCCAGCGAGGCCTAAGAGGAGACACATGGTTGTCATGGCCATGGCACCCCATTGCCTCCTTGCACCCCCAGGGAGTGTCACACCATCGTCCTTCACTGGGCATCGCACTCCCCACATACCCAGGAGGAGCCCTGAGCCACACGTGAGGGACAGGATCTCCCTTCCTAGGGGCAGGGGCTCAAGGCTTGGCCATTGTCCTTCATCAAACAAACCAAGGGTTTTCTCAGCATCAGAGCTGCTGCACTTTGCCTTTGCCTGATGCAATCACAGCCTCCAATTATCTGCTCTAACAAGTCCCTGGGGAGGCCTTGTCAGTAACAGCCCTCAGTGGGGCCCATTAATGCTTCAAGGTACTTTGGAGTTTTCTCTGACTTGGACTTCTTGAGCAGATTCTTCAGTCTGTGCTTGGTATCTGAGGTTCATGGACTCAGCACCAAATACGCCATGGGGCTCATTAAAATACAGAAAGCCCTAACGAGCTGTGTTTCTTTCAGTAATTTCATTCCAATCTTCAAGACTTGTAGAACTAACTGGAGAGGTTTCAATGGGACACTTGCTGATGAAGATTTCAAAGAAGATTTAATGAAGGAGGTTTTTTCTTTCCAGGGTATTTTCTGTCATTTTTCAGTGTATAGAAGAAGTGACAGCAGCATTCTACAATGGACATTGATCCAGGGGGTCTCCTGAAGACATCTGGACAGGCAGGAGAACAGTCCCTTGAGGCTGGACACTGTATGGACAACCTCGCTCCTCACCCCCCACCCCCAGTCTGCCGGTTCCCTCATTGGCCACCAGACACTGCATCACTTTTCCTCATATCAGACTTCTCCACTGAGCTCTGCAGGAGATGCTGCAGCTCCTGTGCACCAGCTCCACCTGCTCTGCTGTGCAAACACTGCACAGTTTAATAAACAGTAAAACACTTTCCTCAGCTGTGTGTGTAAGCTGGATCTGGTGAGGTCCACCATCCACAAGGGACATCCACACAAGAACTGGTTTACACAGAGAGATAGGAGAGGATAGAAATAAACACAATGAACATGTTGTCTGCCATGTTAATTAGAGCTCTAAAGAATGGGGCAAGTTCGTAACTCCCTGAAGCTCGAAGCGGAAACCAGACAGTTGAGAGGAACTGAATGACCAAAGAGCAAGTGGAGGAGAAACCTGAGAGCACTGGGAAGGGCAAACATCCAGACAGTGCTGGAAAGTTGTCCTTTGACAGGGACACTGAATCAGGAGAGGTGGGAACTCCAGAATGACGAGGGAGATGAAATAATAGAGTGTTGGTAATAGAAGTACAGGGGAAGGCCAATATTTCTTCTCCTACCCTTAGTACACTTCCAGACAAACATCAGTCATCAGCTGTCTCACCATAAACAGCCAGTGCCATTTTAGGGGCCCCAGTGTACCTGAGGTGCTGGCCTGGGATCTCCATCTATCACAGAGGACCTGAGGAGACCAGAGCACCTTTCAATGCAGGTGGAGCCTGCGCAGGGATTCCCAGGGCATCTACAATGACATCAGGTGTTCGTGTCCCAGGAGGTGAAGACATTTGTGTCCTAAATCCGTGCCCAGTTCTGGAAAACTCTTTCCTTTCCAGACAAAAGAAGCCCCCTCAAAGAACAATAAAGTATGTTGACACCTTCCTTTGCTTTGGATCTTTGTCTTCAGTTCTTCTTATTTTAATTTTCCTTGACACTAACTGACATCTGATGGGCCTACAAGAATTAAGCCAAGACCGTTTTGTGTCTTGCATAGCACCCAATGCCCTCTAAACCTTCCCTGCCCAGGACTCCTCACACTTTGCCCAGAGCGCACTGAGGTGTTGGCTGGTTCAGTGGCTGAGATGTTGGTTTAGATGGTCACCTACAGCACAGGTGGATCCTGCCCCATCATCGTCTGCTCTGCTCCAGTTAGAAACAGAGCCCAACATCACAATGGGACCATAAGAGAACTGAGGTTGAAGGGACCTCAGGAGTCTGCAGTCCAACCTGTCACCAACTGGGTCACACCAAGGTGTTCAAGCCTTGATCCAATCCAAGCTTTAGCAGGACTAAAGAAGTGATCATCCCTTTGTACTCGGCACTGGTGAGGCGGCACCTTGAATCCTGGGGTCAGTTTTAGGCCCCTCATGGCAAGGAAGACATTGAGGTGCTGGAGAGAGTTCAGAGGAGGGTGACAAGGCTGGTGAAGGGTCTGGAGCACCAGTGTTATGAGGAGCGGTTGAGGGAGCCGGGGCTGTTCAGCCTGAAGAAAAGGAGGCTGAGGGGAGACCTTGTCGCTGTCCACAACTGCCTGAAAGGAGGTTTCATCATGGTGGGTGTTGGTCTCTTCTCCCAAGTAGCAAGTGATAGGACAAGAGGAAATGGCCTCAAGTTGCACACGGGGAGGTTTAGATTGGATATCAGGAAAAAATTATTTGGGGAAAAGGGTTTAGAAGCAACAGAACAGACTGCCCAGCGAGGTTGTGGAGTCCCCATCACTGAAGGTGTTTAAAAGACATACAGATGATGCACTTAGGGACATGGTTTAGTGCCAGATTTAGGTTATGGTTGGACTTGATGATCTTAAGGGTGCCTTCCAACCACAATTATTCTCTGATTCTGTGATAAGTCATGTTTGATATTTTCTTTCTTAGAGGACCATGCAACCTCCCTGAGAGCCAGGACTCTTCTGAGGTCTTTGAGAGATGTCTCACGGTCACACCAGCCAGTTCCACCAGCACCTGTCTGTCCCTTCCCAGACCAAACCTTTTCTCCATATCTCAACCTTCCAGGCGAATTTCTGGGACACAGCAAATCCTGTCCAGGTCTTCTGGGCCTGTTCAGAAGAGAGCAGCACGCCAACATGTTGATGGGCTCCCTGTGCACTTCAAAGCTTTCCTGACCATTTTTCTCAATGCTCCACTTACACCCAAACTTTCTGGTCCTTGAACTGTACATGAGGGGATTGAGCAGGGATGCGGGGATGTTGCAGAAAAAAGGCTTTGTCAAACTGTCCTGGGAGGGCTGTTCTGGACATCCCACAGTCAAGGATGAGGGTGCTGGAGAAACCAGTGGCATTGGTTTGAAGTCCAGGTGGAGAAGGCCTTGTGCCTGTCTACACTGGAGGAGAGCAGTGATGCATTCATGGGATGCCCATGTGAACAGGAAGGGAACAAACGGCTCCAGGGGACAAAATGCCTTCAAACCAGTTCTTTACCCATCACAGATACACCATCCAGGCCATGAGCTGCAGCTTCTCCAGGAGATGCTGTGGGATACGGTGTCAAAGGCTTTAACTGCAGTCTAAGGACACAACACCCACAGCCTGTGTGGCGGAGTCACTCCCCACCACAGACTTTCCCTCATCTGCTCAGCCGGTCACCTTGTCATAGAAGGAGATCAGGCTGGTCAAGCAGGACCTGCCTTTCACACCCCCATGCTGACTGGGCCCGATTGCTCGTCTCGTATGTGTGACCTCACAGTCCTTTCCCAGCCATGTTCCTGCTGTTGGCCTGTCCCCTGCAGAGGCAGAAGTGACCTCACAGTCCCCTCCACAGTCCCCTCCACAGTGACCTCCACAGTCCCCTCCACAGTCCCCTCCACTGGCTTCTACTGGACTATGAGTTCCTGAGACACAAGTGACCACATGGCATCATGCCCAGCCATCACCCTCCTTGTGGTCCAGTGTGTGAGCAGGTAGACTTTAGCTGCTTTCATCAAATGTATCCAATAGATTTCCTATCAAGGGTTTGAGTGGAGAAACGTTCCTCAGAGGAGCTGCTGTATTTACACTGGGGCAGTTTACATCTTTGCTTCTGACTCTTATTATTTTTCTCTTCTTCCTTTGTCTGTTCTGACTTGAAAGAGCTCTCCAAGGAAAAGATTCATGGAATCCTACAATAGCACAGATTGGAAGAGACCCCTGAACACCATCTCTGTCCCACCGACCTTTATGGCACCCCAAGAAATAGCTGACAGCATTTGTGCTCTCTTGGGTTCATCTCACCACATGCACACAGTGGACATGCACATGATGTGTATGGTTACAACTCATCTGTACAATGAAAACATGGACTTTTGTCCTAGTATTTCATAGAGTCATAGTATGTCCTGAGCTGGAAGGATCCACAAGGATCATGGAGTCCAACTCCTGTCCCTGCACAGGACACCCCACAGTTCACACTGTGTGTCTGAGGACGTTGTCCACTCTCTTCTTGAACACTGTCAGGTTGGGGCCGTGACCCCTCCCTGGGAGCCTGTTCAGTGTCCAGCACCTCTGGGTGAAGAACCTTTTCTTCATGTCCAACCGGAACCTCCCCTGGCTCATCTTCTGCCATTCCCTTGGGTTCTGCCATTGGCCACTAGAGATAGGAGTTTGGTGCCTCCCCTTCTTCCTCCCCTTGTGAGGAAGCTGTAGCCACCATGAGGTCTCCTTTGAGTCTTTTCTTCAGCTCTGATGCTGAGAAACCCCTGGTTTTCTTTCTGAAGCAGAAAGGAGAAGCCATGACCTGCAGGCAATGGGAAGGGGGATCCTGCCCCTCACACACGGCTCAGGGCTCTTCCTGGGACCGTGGGATGTGGGTGTGCAAGGCCCAGGGAAGGACAACACTGGGACAACAACTTCCAGTTTCCCCATGGGGCTGCAAGCAGCCACCGAGGCCCCAGAGCCATGAGGACAACATGGCTTCTCCTGGGCCTCAGTGGCAGAGACAACTGCCATGGCCAAGGGGACAGAGACCTGGGTTCTGTGGGTCCCTTCCAGCCTTGCCAGCGCCCTTTGCCGTCTCCACCACAGGCTGTTCTACACGGTCCTACCCCTGCCCCTCTTTCCCTGCAGGCTGCAGACACCCATCTCGCTTCCCCACCTGCTCTCACCCCAGCATTTCTGCACCTTCACTGCTGTGTCTGCACCCTCACTGGCTGCTCTTGGAACACAAACCATGGGCTGATCCAGCTCCCTCTGGGTGACCTCTTGTACCACAGCACTGCCCTTCCACTGACATTTCTTCCTCCCGATATCCAGTCCTCAGCTTCCAAGTTGCACATGTCCCTGCTGCTGTCCCATCATGTTCTCAGGTGGGATGGACGTGACAACCCATCTGCAAGGCCTCTTCCTGGGTAGGACCTGTGGGCACTTTGGCAGAGGTTCTTTCCCAGCCATGTCCCTGCTGCCTGGCTGTCACCTCCAGAGACAGAACTGACCTCACTGTCCCCTTCACAGCCACACACTTCTGACTGGATTATGAGTGTCTGAGACACAACTGACCACAAAATACCACACTCATCCATTCCCTGCCTTATGGCTCAGGACCTGACCAAGACTGAAGCATATTCTACACAGTCCTACACCTACTCCTCTTTCTCACAGGCTGCAGACACCCATCTCACTTCCTCACCTTGTTCAAATTTGTCAAATATATTTCCTACTAACACTGTGAGTGAAAAGCACTCTTCACTGGAACTCCTGTACTTCCGGTAACATCTTCTGTATCTCTTCTTCTCCCCTTTCTTATTTTTTTCCATATTTCCACCTATTCTCTCTCCTGAAACCTCTCCAAGGCAAAAAATCTTTCAAATCACAGAATAACTCAGGTTTGCAGAGAGCCCTTGTCTCACTCATCTTGTCTCACTCTCCTGAACAGGGCAGGTGAACCACGTCAGGTTGCTCAAGGCCTCCACCCAGGTTTGCATCATCCTCAAAGGCACTGAAAGTTCACTCTGTTACATCTTGGAAGAGGAGAATAAAGATGTTCAACAGTGTTGCCCAAGTGCTGGTCACTGAGAGATGACACCAGTAACTGGCTGCACGGAGGACTTTGTAACACTGGTGATATTTGGGCTTGATGATTCAGCCAACTTCCCACCCAGCACCCACTTCTTGAGCCCCATCAGCACCACTCTGGTCAGAAGGAGACCATGGCTTAGCCTTGCAAACGCCCTGTGCACAACATGCCTTTCTTTCCCTATCCTTTTGGGTTCAGCAGTCCCTTCCTTGTCCTTCACATTCCTGGAAACGGCTGCAGGAGGACGCGTCCCATCCCCTTCCCAGGGAGGGAGGTAGGGTGGCCAGTCTGTTATTCTCCCAGTTTCTATTCCTGCTCTTCTTGAAGATGGGTTTGAGATCTGCGTTTTCTAAGGACCCAAGAAGAACCATTCTGGTTTCTATGGCACTTTTGACATAAATATCAGGGTTCTGTCAGGTGTCCACATCTGAGCTGGCCTCATGGACTCCTTATGCACCCAGGGATGCTCAGAGACAGAGTCTGTCCCTTTTACAGACAGAGGCAGGAGTCACAGTGTCCCTCTGGCCTCCTGTTGCCACTCTTAAAGGATGGGAAGCATCTCATCCCTTTAGCATGTCACACTTCTCTGTACTTATCTGAGATGTCCCACGTCATGAGGAATGGATACAGGGACCTGAGTTAAAGGAACAACAACCCAGTGCTGCATTCAGGCAGTTTCCCATAGGATGTTTCTGCCAACATGAAGTGACCTCAAGACCTCATCTGTGCTACAGACCTTCAAAGAATGGAAAGGAATAGTTGATGGTGTTTGTGCTCACTCACATTCATGTCACCTCATGTACATGATGTGCATGCTCACATCTCATCTGTACAAAGTAAACATGGACTGATGAACTATTCATTGAGTGTCCATCCATGGAGGGAAGAACAGCCTCTGTGGGTGAGAGCACAGGGCTGGAAATGGTGGTTGTGAGGGGCCAGTCCATGATGATTGACTTGAAGCTCCTTATGAAGGGGTGTCCAGTGCACAGGGGCACAGCCCAGCCCCTGCTCTGCTGGTCCTGCAGGTCTCTGGCAGGAGGCCTGGCTGTGAGAGGACACTGCTGTGTGCCAGCCCTGCACACACACACTGCTCAGCTGTACTACGGTGCTTCATCTGTGGGTCACTTTCTAGGACATATCCTTGAGAGAAGGTTTGGAAGAAGACCTAAACATTCAGGCCCTGCCCTGAGGAGATCACCTTTCTACCTGGAAAGGCTGTTGTGAGGCCAGCTCTGTCACAGCAGTGCCCATTGCCTGTCCCTGCCTGCGCTCACAGCACTGACACACAGCAGGACGGGGACCAAGCTGCCAGAGCACTCAGGCCCTGCACCAACACAGGGGATGAGAAGGAGAGTGTGGGACTGGAACCATAACAGCTCTGGAAGAACAAGTACCAATATTGGTGAAGGACCCTTTATTTTGCTTAAACACAGATAACACGATTCCACATTGACACAGCCACTCACTGAGAAGTGAAAAGCATGCAGTGAATTACAAAGGGAATAAAAATATTATCATTAAAAAAAAAATCACAACTAGAGACAAAAAATACTACACAAGATGAACCTGCAATGAGAATGTCTTCTTATGTGGAAGAACACAGAGACAGTTTATAGGTTCAGAAGAAATCCAGTCATCAGTTTCCACAGGGCATCCTTGAGCTCCTGGTTCCTCATGCTGTAGATGAGGGGGTTCACTGCTGGAGGCACCATCGAGTACAGAACAGACACCACCAGGTCCAGGGATGGCGAGGAGATCGATGGGGGCTTCAGGTAGGCAAACATGGCAGTGCTGACAAACAGGGAGACCACGGCCAGGTGAGGGAGGCAGGTGGAAAAGGCTTTGTGCCGTCCCTGCTCAGAGGGGATCCTCAGCACGGCCCTGAAGATCTGCACATAGGACACCACGATGAACACAAAACAGCCGAAAGTTAAACAGACACTGACTACTAGAAGCCAAACTTCCCTAAGATAGGAGTGTGAGCAGGAGAGCTTGAGGATCTGGGGGATTTCACAGAAGAAGTGGCCCAGGGCATTGCCCTTGCACAGGGGCAGTGAAAATGTATTGGCCGTGTGCAGCAGAGCATTGAGAAACCCAGTGGCCCAGGCAGCTGCTGCCATGTGGACACAAGCTCTGCTGCCCAGGAGGGTCCCGTAGTGCAGGGGTTTGCAGATGGCAACGTAGCGGTCGTAGGACATGATGGTCAGAAGAGAATACTCTGCTGTAGCACAGAAAAAGAAAAAAAAAACCTGGGCAGCACATCCTGTGTAGGAGATGGCCCTGGTGTCGCAGAGGGAATTGGCCATGGATTTGGGGACAGTGGTGGAGATGGAGCCCAGGTCGAGGAGGGCGAGGTTGAGGAGGAAGAAGTACATGGGGGTGTGGAGGTGCTGGTCCCAGGCTATGGTGGTGATGATGAGGCCGTTGCCCAGCAGGGCAGCCAGGTAGATGCCCAGGAAGAGCCAGAAGTGCAAGAGCTGCAGCTCCCGTGTGTCTGCGAATGGCAGGAGGAGGAACTGGGTGATGGAGCTGCTGTTGGACATTTGTTGCCTGTGGGCATGAGGACCTGTCACAGGAGGGAAGAACACTAACAAGTTAGCGGAGATATCTCTGAACAAAATCAAATCCATTTTTCATAGATCCTCCACAAGCTACATGCACTCTTTCATTTTCCAGGAGACGTTCTTTCAGCTCCGTGGCTGGAGCTCTCTATGAGGAGCATTTGAGGGAACCGGTACGGCTTAGCCTGGAGAAGAGGAGGCTGAGAGGAGACCTTATTGCTGTCTACAACTACCTGAAAGGAGGCTGGAGCACGGAGGGTGTTGGTCTCTTCTGCCAAGTAGCAAGTGATAGGACAAGAGGAAATGGCCTCAAGTTGTGCCACAGGAGATTTAGATTGGATATTAGGAAAAATTCTTCCTGGAAAGGATTGTTCAGGTGTTGGGACAGGCTGCCCATGGCAGTGTTGAAGTCACCATCCCTGGAAGGGTTTAAAAGGCATTTAGATGAGGTTCTTAGGGACATGGTTTAGTGCTAGTGTTCGGTAAGCTTATGGCTGGACTCGATTTTACAACTGAAGTGATTTTATGATTCTATGATACAATGAAGAGCAGGGCCTCTACACAATGGGGTCTTGATAAGTCACCCCAACTTGGCACTTGGGGGTAGAGACAAGTTCTAGGGATCAGTTTGGTCATATCAAACCACTGCTAACACAAAGATGCTATAGAACATGTCTACATCTTAGAGGGAATCACTCAGCATCAAAGGACACCTCAATGAGACAGTCAAGTGTCCTAATGATGGCATTTGATTCAGGGAGACTCAGCTCATTCCCCAGCCCCACAGACTGCATTGCCCACACCCCACAGGTCAGAGCAAAGCTGGGACACCTGTTCCCGTGGACACACCTGCAGGAAAGGACCCACAAGATCAGACTGTGACTCTGCAGCTGAAACTGCCATCCCCAGAGAGCCTGAGAGCAAGAACAAGATCCCAACAGCAGTGACCCAGAGCAGGGGAGCAAGAAGGACAATGCGGTGAGGGTGGGTGTGAGAGAGGCCAGGGCAGAGGCAGCCGGGCACTCAGGCAGCGTCACCCTTCCCCAGCTGTGCAGCCACCTCCCAGACACCAACATTGCCGGGCAGCTGCTCTCAGCCCCTGTGCTCTGCAGAGGAACTGGAGCTCTGGCTGCACAGGAGCTGCTCCATGCCTTGGAGCCCCCGGCCCTGAGGGCAGAGGCTTTGCTGGGTGGGAGAGGAGGCCAGGGGGCTGCTCACAGGAGGGATCTGCACTGCAGGGGATCACAGGCACTTTTCTCTGTTCTCCCTCCCATAACAATGCCAGGTTCAGTTTCCTCTCATTTCTGATCATTTCCCTGCTGCCTGGAGATTCTCCCCCTGGGAGGTGTTTCCCTGTCCATGTCTCTTCCCTGTCAGTGCTCACAGACCCCATCCCAACCTCTGTGCCCTCCCCCTGGCCCTACAGATCCTGCCTGTTCACAGGGCACTGCCTGGGGGCATCTTCCTGTTTGCAGGCTGGAAAACAGGACAGGTCAGACTAGGCTGATGGGTCCAGCAAAGGCGATGCAGGTGCTGTGCACAGGCAGAGGGGTGGTGAAGGGATGTTAGGAGCCTTCTGGCAGATGTGCTGATCACTCAGAGCTGCAGTTCAGGAGTCTCAGTGACTTGTTTAATCATGAGAACTCATTTTCATTTTATCCTTTCCTGTACCTCCCACCCCTTGGGAGAGGAAACTGAAAAGACAGGCTCAGGAAAGCTCCTTGTCTGTCTGCTAATCCTTGCATTGATCTTCTCATTGAGGCATCCACTTGCAAACATCCTGGGGGTGATCTGGAGCTGTGAGCAGCCCTGACCCACACAGCACCCTCTCCACAGCAGAAGCAGCTTTCCTGCCCAATAGTGTTTGCTCCTTAATGCGACAGGTCTTCCCAGCTTGTTGTTGGGCTCTCCCCAGGCAGGCTGAGCGCTGACCCGGGCAGGCGGCAGAGTCCCTGCCCTGGCACAGCCCTGGGGTGCAGGGACCCTGCTCTGCAGGACAGCCCTGGGCACCCCTGCCTGCACATTTACAATTACACCCCACAGGCATCCTTGGGAGAACGCAGCTTTCACGTCTTGTCCCTCTGACAGTGCAGAAGGCAATCCCTGCTCTGCAGCACATCCTGTCTTCTGATCAGAGAATCTCTGAGAGTTGTACTTACATCTCTCGCAGGCTCTGCAATGTGACAGCTTTCTGAGATCCTACCAAGATTTCCAGATGCAATGCCCTGCAGCCACAGGCTTCATATCTGTGAACATTTCATTTCCAGTGATCTCTCAGCATCCTCCCACCCCAGTCTGCGTTTCCCTCTCTGTGCCTGGCTCCTGTGCCCTCGGTGCTGCAGGCAGAGCCCTCAGCCCTGCTGCGTGTGCAGAGGAGCTGCTCCTGGGCAGAGCTGTCTCTCTGCAGCGCTGCCGCTTGCCAGGAGCTCCCTCTGTCCCAGGAGCCCAGCCCAGCTCAGCAGCACAGGAGCAGCCCGTGATGTCCCTTTCTCTGTCCCCTCTGGGCTCCCTCCACATGCCTCTGGGGCTCCAGGGGCACAACTTCAAAGTTGAAGTAATCAGTGATGTTGATTCTCTCTCCTCTTCAGAGACACTTCTTTCCAGCACTGTATATTTAGTTTTAAAAAATAAAGCACTATGAGAATCATATTTTCTTGTCCCATCATTAGGCAGGACACCAGGAATCTTACAGCAAAGTATCTAATTCCTCAAAGCTAGAGGAGGAATATCTTCAGTTGAATGAGTTAAGGCATTGTATTCTGGTTTTATATCCTATGTCTAGAGAGACATTCATCAATCTTTGGCCATGCCATGTCTGTGCTCTGAGACAAAGCCTTTGCACACATGGGCTCTTGGACACTTGGTACCAGGTTTCCTGTGGCAGGTCAGAGCTGGGCTGGTGCCACAGCTGGGGTGGTTCAGCCCAGATGTGAGGCAATGGCCTCAGCCAGGGACCTGACTGGGGAGCTGGAGCTGTCAGTGCTGCAGACAGAGCTGTGACACGGGTGGAATGAACTGCCAGGCAGGGTGGCAGAAGTGAGTTCATCTGGTCTGCAAGGACAGCAGCCTCCAAGCACAGAACAGCCCAGATCAGAACTCAGTCTGGACCTCTAAGGCAATTCAAGGGCCCATAATGAGCTGTTACTACTGCAGGAACAGTTAAAGGAGAAACAAAGACACTGTGTGGCCACTGATGAATATAAGAAGAGTAGGAGGGAAGAATCCCTGTGTCCTCTTGTTCTTCCGCTTCACCAGCAAGGTCTACCAGGCCTCTGTGACTGGAGGCAGAACAACCAGCAGTGGATGGGATCAAGTCACGGGCCACTGGATCTAACACAACCCTTTCCAGCCTATGGGACAGCAGGGGCAGCATCCCAGGAGCTGAGACAGCAGGACGGTGTCACAGTGAGGCCACTCTCCACCATCTTGGAAAGCTCATGGAGACTGGGGGGACTCCCTGACCACTGGCAGCTCTCACACAGTGTGTGCACTTTTCAGAATGGCCAATGGGTGAGCAGGGGAACTAAGGGCTGTGCCCCAGAACATGTCCACTGGGACCCCATTTCTGGGTGTCTGGAAGACAAGGTGACGGGGTTTACCCAGGGCAGGTTGTGCCTGTCCATCCTCTTTGTTTTCTGTGAGGAAAGGACAGGGTTTGGATGTGGGCAGAGCAGCTGTTATTATTATTATACTCCCCCAACACCATAGTTTGTATTGCATTCCCTGCTGCACTTGGTACCTGACTCGTGGAGCCCGGACGGTTCGGGCATTCATTTTTCCAGTGTCCTTCCTCCTTACAATAAGCACATTGATTTATACCAAGCTTTACAACAGGTCTTAAAGGAGTTCCCTGAACATTCCGAAAACCGCGCCCTCGGCCGCCTCTGGTTCCTCTACCACGGGCTTCCATTCCTATTCCCCTACCTTGCCCTTGGATCAGGGCCAACAAGTCTTGCTGAGAACGCCTCGACTGTTCCTTTTCTCTATTATTATAAACTTTCCAGGCTGTTTCTAACATAACATCCAGATCTCATAGTTGTGCCCCCTCCAGTTTCTGTAATTTCTTCCGAATGTCATCCTGAGACTGTCCCAAAAAGACTAAAGCCAACTGAACCCTTGCTTGTTCCGTTTCAATATCTAAATCCGTATACTTCTTTGCAGTTTCTTTTAACCTTTCTAAAAAGGTTGAAGGGGATTCATTCTTTTCCTGCCTCACATTATACAATTTTGACCAATTCATTTGTTTCGGCATAGCAGTCTGAACACCGATCAATAACCAGTCCTGATATCTCCGGAGGAGAAGCTGACCACCCCCAGTATTATAATCCCATCGGGGATCCTCTTTTGGGAAATTTTCATCAACATTACCGCCCACTGTTCCATTCCGAATATCCTCCCTTACTCTATCTCTTGCTACCCGTATAACCATATCCTTTTCTGTAGAATACATCGAAGTGTCAAGAATCACTTGCAAATCATCCCAATCAGGATTCTGCGTTTTAATTATCATTTTAATTACCCTTGCAACCTTGTCTGGGTTTTCCTGGTAAGGACCAGCTGATTGTTTCCAGATCACTAAATCTCCTGGCGAAAACGGGACTTTTACATAAACCGGCTCTCCCCCCACTCCTACTGCTTGTCGCAGGCGTGCTATTACATTTGGCAGTCCACCCCCCTTTTGGGCTTCCTTTCCTCTGTTCCTAGTCCTCTGGGATATTGGTGTGGTTGTTACTCCTTTTACACCAGTTGCTGCCCCCACATCCCCACTGGGATCAATATCACTTTCAGTAAGACGCACAGGTGCCGAGGGTTTAAGGGGTTTAGGTGCAGAAGGTTCAGTTTCTGAAGGCGCAACGTCCAAACACGGCAGATCTAATTTTAAAGCGTTACCGCTACTGTTCTCTACAGCCAAACACGTCATGCATTTCTGTTCTGCCGTACAGCCCATACATTTATCATTAGTACCGCTCCTCCGCACTAACATTAACCCACATTCCTTCCTCCAGTCCTGTTTTTGTACAAGATAGAAAAAGAGATCCACATACTGTACCTCATCCCATTTACCTTCCCTTTGACAAAACCTCATGAATTCACTAATAGTTCCAGGTTCTAAAGTACCCTCCGGTGGCCACCGCACTTCATTAGGCAAGTCATACTCAGGCCAGCAGTGAGTACAATATTCAATTAATTTCTTTTTACTAATTGATTGTCCAAATCCACCCTCCTTCCAATGTTTCAACAAACAGTCCAATGGTGACAGCTTTGTATCGCTCATATCAACACAAAAGGGTAACACACAGACGATTAACACAGAAAGGTAACACACAGATAACTTTACCAGAACAGCAGTAAAGACGGATCAAACCACCAGTTTCAACAGCAAATACAGATCAAATTGCTAAAACTGTAGACCAGGTCCTGAACAGCACAGATAACCAGATCAGGTGAGCGCAAATAACCAGACCAAACCAGGTGCCGAGCCTGCGGCGTAAATAACCAGAACCAGAACCAGATGCCGAACCTGCAGAGGTTTCCCTCGGTCTAACGGACGGCGGCCTGGGCAATACCCCGGGAGCTCCCTGCCCAACCGAGCGTGGCTTTTGCCGCGTCTGACCGGCAGGCTACCAAATGCCTGACCAGCAGGCTACAGGACCAGAACAGAACCAGACCAGATGGGTACCCAATAATCCAGGTAAAACAACAGATAAAGCACCTTCTTACCAATCAGAGGTCCGTCGTGAGCAGCGGAGAGCCGGTCGCGTCCGATGCACTCCCCAAGAATACCTCGGTGCCGGCCGGAGCAGGATCGAGCCGCGATCCGTCTCAGCAATGCCCGCGAGGTCCCATCTGGGTCCCCAAAATGTCAGCAATCAGGACACATAACCACAGACGTAGTTCTATGCGGTGCTTTATTTCAGCGCTGGGAAACCAGGGGTTCGCACCCAAAGCTGGCTTCGAACAGCTGATTCAGACCATACCTTATTATACAAGTTGGTCACATACATATTCATTACACCCCTGACAACCATTAGCATATCCCACACCTATTCTAACACAAACTTTCTATCTAAAAGATGCTATAATTATCAGTTATTTTCTACGGTACCAACTTTAAAAGAATATATCGTAAATCTATGTCCACCTTAAGAATAAGGCTCGGTTACAGTTACCTGCCTTATAAGAATATACCATAAATCTATGTCAGCTTTAAGAACAGAGTTTGGTTACTGATTACAAGAGTTCTATGGCTACAGGGTTGGTTGCCATCCTAATATTAAGTCAACTGTAACAGATCCAGCGATATTCAGGGAAGACCCATCCTGTCCTGTTCCATGGAAAAAAAAAAACATTTTGTAAGGTCGATTACTATCACTGGGGTTCCCGCACGCCGGCTTTTGGGATCCGGCGCTCGGACAAAACCCATCCCCACCCCTGCAGGAAACACCGAGAGCGCGGCTGCAGCACGTTAGCGCCCCAAAACCCCCAGGCTGCCCCATAGACACCCTAGAGATCCCCCCAGGGATCTGGGCATGGGCTT
The DNA here is from genome assembly GCF_037038585.1 of Patagioenas fasciata. Classification (NCBI taxonomy): domain Eukaryota; kingdom Metazoa; phylum Chordata; class Aves; order Columbiformes; family Columbidae; genus Patagioenas; species Patagioenas fasciata. The sequence continues at coordinate 6,719,090 of NC_092544.1, read as the reverse complement.
GGGGACAGCGAAGCGGGGACGGAAAGAGCCGAAGGAAGGACGGAAAGAGCCGAAGCCAAAGGCGCAGGGCGGAGAGAGACGAAGCGGGGACGGAAAGAGCCGAAGTAAGGACGGAAAGAGCCGAAGCCCAAGGCGCAGGGCGGAGAGAGATGAAGCGGGGACGGAAAGAGACGAAGGCGGCGAGGCCGGAAAGAGCCGAAGCGGTTACGGAAAGAGCCGAAGGCGCAGGGCGGAGAGAGACGAAGAGGAGGCGGAAAGAGCCGAAGAGGGGACGGAAAGAGCCGAAGGAGCAAGGCGGAGAGAGACGAAGAGGAGACGGAAAGAGCCGAAGGTGCAGGGCGGAGAGAGACGAAGCGGGGACGGAAAGAGCCGAAGCAAGGACGGAAAGAGCCGAAGGCGCAGGGCGAAGAGAGACGAAGCGCGTACGGAAAGAGCCGAAGGCGGCGGAAAGAGCCGAAGGCGGCGGAAAGAGCCGAAGGGTAACGAGCAGGGGCGGCACCACCCGAGCGTTGCCGGGGCGAGCCGAAGAGGAGGCGGGGAGAGCCGAGCGCTTCCGAACGGCGCCGAGGAGCGTGCAAGGATACCCGAGCGGTTCCGAACGGCACCGAAGAGGAGGTGGGGACACCCGAGCGGTTCCGAACGGCGCCGAAGAAGAGGCGGGGACACCCGAGCGCTTCCGAACGGCGCCGAAGAGCGTGCGAGGACACCCGAGCGCTTCCGAACGGCGCGGAAGAGGAGGCGGGGACAACGGCGCCATCTTGGCCGTCACGGAGCTGGAGGTCGTTAAGGAGCTAATTAGCGCTAATGAGGGGATGGGGCTGATTGAGGAGCTGGATTGAGGTTAATGAGGTCGGAAAGCAATTAATGAACATCTGGAGAAGCAGCTCGTTAAGGAACCCAATTAATGAACACCTAGAGAAAAGCCGCTCGTTAAGGGCTGAATTAATGAGTGGGGGAATCTGCTCATTAATGAACCCCGTGGCTCGTTAAGGGCCAACGCTTAATTAACGTAGTAACCAATAAACTCAATTCCTAAAGAGCGGGAGCCGCTAATTGGTGGGGTGGGGGTAATTAACCCATCGACCCCCCAGAGAGCACCCAGGCGTTCGGGGCGTGGCCTGAGGGCGCCCCGCCCACCGGCCGCTGATTGGCTGAACGATAAAGAGCGTGACTCCCCCCCCTCCGCGAGGCCCCGCCCCCTCCCGGCTCTTAAAGCGACAGTGACCCCAATAATTGATTGTTTGGGGGGGTTGTCCCGGAGTTCGGGAGGGACCCAGGAGTGCCCCAAGGGAGCCAGGAGTTCGGGAGGGACCCAGGAGTTCCCCAAGGGACCCAGGAGTTCAGGAGGGACCCAGGAGTGCCCCAAGGGACCCAGGACTGAGGGAACGACCCAGGAGAACCCCAAAAGATCCAGAGGTTCGGGAGGGACCCAGGAGTGCCCCAAGGGACCCAGGAGTTCGGGAGGGACCCAGGATTTCCCCAAGGGACCCAGGAGTTCCCCAAGGGACCCAGGACTCAGGGAGGGACCCAGGACTCAGGGAGGGACCCAGGAGTTCCGCAAGGGACCCAGGAGTTCGGGAGGGACCCAGGAGTGCCCCAAGGGACCCAGGAGTGCCCCAAGGGACCCAGGAGTCCGGGCAGGGACCCAGGAGTTCCCCAAGGGACCCAGGAGTGCCCCAAGGGACCCAGGAGTTCGGGAGGGACCGAGGAGTCGTGCGTGTGGATGAACAGAAGGGTGTTGGGTTCTCCAGTGGGTTGGGGGTGACATAGAGTGCCCCATAGACCCCCATAAGTGACCCATAGTGCCCCATAAGTGACCCATAGAGCCCCATAAGTACCCCAGAGAGCCCCATCAGTGCCCCATAGAGCCCCATAGGTGACCCATAGTGCCCCATAGGTGACCCATAGGGCCCCATCAGTGCCTCACAGAGACCCATAAGTGCCCCATAGCGTCTCCGCACTGCCCCATAGGGCCCCACAAGTGACCCATGGAGCCCCATTACTGCCCCATAGAGCCCCGTAAGTGCCCCACAAATGACTCATGAGCCCCATAAGTGACTCTTAGCGACCCACAAGTGCCCCCTAAGTGCCTGTTAGTGACCCCCAAGTGCCCCATGGAGCCTCATAACTGACCTATAGTGCCCCATAAGTGACTCTTAGTGCCCCATAAGTGCCTTTTAGTGACCCCCCACGTGCCCCATAGCGACCCACAAGTTCCCCATACGTGCCCCATAGAGCACCATAAGTGACTCACAGAGACCCATAAGTGCCCCATAGCGTCTCCCCAGTGCCCCATAGCGCCCCACGAGTGACTCATGGAGCCCCATAACTGCCTCATAGAGCCCCATAAGTGACCCATAGTGCCCCATAAATAACTCACAGAGCCCCATAAGTGACCCATATAACCCCGAAAGAGGCCTATACTGACCCACAAGTGACTCATGGAGCCCCATAAGCAACTCATACAGATCCACAAGTGCCCCATAGTGTCTCCCCAGTGCCCCATAGTGCCCCACAAGTGACTCATGGAGCCCCATAAGTGACCCATAGAGCCACATAAGTGACCTCTAGTGCCCCAAAAGTGATGCATAGAGACTGGGTCCATCCCGAACTCCTGGGTCCCTTGGGGCACTCCTGGGTCCCTCCCTGAGTCCCGGGAGATCAGGGAAGGGACCCAAAGAAAGGACCCAGGCGTCCGGGAGGGACCCAAATAAGGGACCCAGGCGTCCAGGGGGGATCAAATCCGGGACCCGTACAGGGATCCGGGCTCCGGAAGGGACCCAGGAGTGCCCCAAGGGACCCAGGAGTGCCTCCCTGAACTCCTGAGTCCCTTGGGGTACTCCTGGGTCCCTCCCGGGCGCCTGGGTCCCCTATTTGTGTCCCCCCTCCCGTAACCTACAGTGCCCCCTACATGACTCATAGTGCCCCACAAGTGCTCCATGGAGCCCCATAAGTGACTCTTAGCGACCCATAAGTGCCCCATAAGTGCCTGTTAGTGACCCCCAAGTGCCCCATAGCGACCCACAAGTTCCCCATTAGTGCCCCGTAGAGACCCATAAGTGACTCATAAGTGGCTCATAAGTGACCTGAGTGCCCCATAAGTGACCATAGAGACAGGGTCCCTCCCGAACTCCTGGGTCCCTGCGGCACTCCTGGGTCCCCCCAGACGCCTGGGTCCGCTCTATGGGTCCCCCCGGACTCCTGGTTGCGGCACTTATGGGGCTCTATGAACCACCAGGTGTTCCATGTCCATAATGACCCCAGGAACGCCTGTACATGTTCATAAAGTGAGTCTCAGGTCACCATTTCCATAGCCCCTCCCTGGCCCTCCCCTGTTCGCCTGCGCAGTGGCACTGGGTGAATTTGAGGAGGGGTCCTTGGGGTCTTTGGATGAAGGCTCCTTCAGCTTCCTCACAGTGGATTTGTACCTTTGGCTCATTATGAGGAACTGGCTGGAACCCAAGTGGCCAAACCAACTGAGACCAGACTGTCACCCACTTTTTGCTGTAAATCTTGGCCATCTCGTCTCCTCAAGGTTGCAGCTGGTGCTGTGGCGATCTCGGCATTTGATGAAGTCCTGCTCTTTTTAGCACAATCGGTTACATACAGCTCTAAACTAGATATTCATTATGTGGCTTAGAATGTTAGCTTGTTAGTAGGCCCTTACTATGTAGTTGCTTAACCCTTAAAACGTTAGTTCCCTCTATCAATATAACTTCCTAAACGAGCTTCATAATATTTTACACAGAACTTAACCACCTTTTTCCTTTTTCCAGGTTCGGAGTCCGTGCCTCATTTGGTTGTATCTGTGCACTCTGAACATCTCAGCACGGATCACAACCGCACTTCCCACAAGGCCCAAGTCTCAAGGGCTCTCCAGACCCCCTCTGCTGGCAGCACAGCCGCTTCCCGCACTAACAGCACCGCAGTGCTGAGCGAGGGGAAACAGCTCAGGCGAGCAGGAGAGCTGTGTGTGAAGAAGACTGGGACCCGCTGCTAACAGGCACCGTTACAATGAGACACGAAGGCAGAGGAGGCCTTTCCAGAGCAAAGGTGAGGGACAGAAGCCCCACGTCCACCCCACGCTGAGCAGAGCCAGTCATCCCCCAGCCCCTGGTAAAGACGTGGGAGCGTGTGCCCGCACCCGACTCCCCCACCTCTTCCCTCTGCTACTGATAAGAACAGAGAAAATAATACAGACTACACAAAACCAATCTTGAAAGTCTCAGCAACTGCAGGGCAGGCACCCAAAGTCCTGGACTGGACTCTGCAGCCAACCGGAGCTGGATTCAGTCTGGCACTGGCCTCAGTTTGCAGGGACAACCAGCAGGGTCCTCTCCTAATGTCGGTCATAAGCAGAAGGGAAAAAAGAAAAGGGAAAAGGGAAAGGGATGAGATCCTCGAGATCTCCCACTTTTATATGAAGTATTCACGTGAATGGAATGTCACACACCGTTGGTCAGTCTCTTGGTCTCCGGTTTCTCGTTGCCCCTCTCGCGAGATGTCCATCCGTGCTTATCATTAAGTTTGCATTCCATTGCTAGGTTCACCAAAACATGTGTCTGGTTCTCCAGGAAAATGCAGCCGGTATGAAGGGTTTAGCTGACAGGCAAATTCACTAAAAGAGAAACTTGGTTTTTGACAAAAGCAGGACAGAAGGACATGTCTCTACTGCAGGTGTCCCCGTCCTCTTCTCTCTGGGGGGCACAAACTGCCCTCGTGGGGTCCGGTTTCCCTCTGAACAAGGGGCAGTGAGCAGCACACAAACCCTCCGGGGCACCCCAGAGGGTGGCAGTGCCCTGGGGATCTCTGGGTGCTGCCATCGCCAGTGAGGCCACCGCTGGTCCAGAGGCAGAGTGCTGGGGACAAGGGGTCCCCAAAGGTACCCCAGGACAGGGGGTCTGTGAATCCAGCCAGGCACAGAACACTGGAGCCCTGTTCAAGAAGATACTCTGTGCCACCCAGACAGATACAGGGAAAGGCACAGGCTCCATGGATCTGAGCACCTTCTGCTCCCTGTCTCAGCAGCAAAGGAACCCCATTCCCACACAGATCCCCATGACCACACTGGTACTTGCTGGCCCTGGGCGGTAGGACAAGGGAGTCAGCACTTACCCCTGCACAGCTGTACCCAGAGGAGCAGCCACAGCGTCTGAGGGCACAGCAGTCCCTCTGTGCCCATCCTGAGCCTCCTGCCCTGATGGCACCTCCCTCTGTGCCGCACTCCCTGCCACAGCTCCAGGGACTCGTGGCAGCAATGATAATGATGACAGGAGGGCAATATATCTCTGCAGATCCCCCCAGTTACAGGAGGAGCCAATCGAAGCAGCAGCACCTTTTTAGACATCGTGGGGAGCCATCTCCCCTCCCCAGTCCTCCAATGAACTTCTCCAGCGCCATTCATGACCATAAATGAGGGACGGCTCCGCTGCAGGTGCCACATCACTGCAATGGTAGAACATCACAGGACAGGGCTGGCTGTAGTGGGGGAAACAATTTGTTCACCCCTTGAGCTCTGAGTGTGGACCAGGAGCACTGAGCATGTGCTGCGACTGGCACATCCAAGAGCCCGAGGTGAGAGTGTCCAGTGACCCCGGTGCCATAAGACCCAGGGGGCTGGGACTGCACCGGGGCTGTGTCAGGAAGGGAAGGAAACAGCCCCTGTGACAGAGCCCGCTGTGCTGGGAGCAGCAGGTGGGAAAGGGCACGGGGCTGGGCAGCTCCTGTACCTCCTGGGGACCCTGTGACAGCACATGGACGGTTGGCACCGAGCTCCATGGCCATGGGGTGTCACTGGTGACGAGAGCACTGCTCCTCCTACTGCCACTGCTGTGTGCTCATTGGTTACACTGACAGTGACCTCACACCCTCTACTGCCACCACTGTGTGCTCATTGGTTACACTGACAGTGACCTCACACCCTCTACTGCCACTGCTGTGTGCTCATTGGTTACACTGACAGTGACCTCACACCCTCTACTGCCACTGCTGTGTGCTCATTGGTTACACTGACAGTGACCTCACACCCTCTACTGCCACTGCTGTGTGCTCATTGGTTACACTGACAGTGACTTCACACCCTCTACTGCCACTGCTGTGTGCTCATTGGTTACACTGACAGTGACCTCACACCCTCTACTGCCACTGCTGTGTGCTCATTGGTTACACTGGCAATGACCTCACACCCTCTACTGCCACTGCTGTGTGCTCATTGGTTACACTGACAGTGACCTCACACCCTCTACTGCCACTGCTGTGTGCTCATTGGTCACACTGACAGTGACCTCACACCCTCTACTGCCACTGCTGTGTGCTCATTGGTTACACTGACAGTGACCTCACACCCTCTACTGCCACTGCTGTGTGCTCATTGGTTACACTGGCAATGACCTCACACCCTCTACTGCCACTGCTGTGTGCTCATTGGTTACACTGACAGTGACCTCACACCCTCTGCTGCCACCGCTGTGTTCTCATTGGTTATATTGACAGTGACCTCGCACCCTCTACTGCCACTGCTGTGTGCTCATTGGTTACACTGACAGTGACCTCACACCCTCTACTGCCACCGCTGTGTGCTCATTGGTTACACTGACAGTGACCTCACACCCTCTACTGCCACTGCTGTGTGCTCATTGGTTACACTGGCAATGACCTCACACCCTCTACTGCCACTGCTGTGTGCTCATTGGTTACACTGACAGTGACCTCACACCCTCTGCTGCCACCGCTGTGTTCTCATTGGTTATATTGACAGTGACCTCACACCCTCTACTGCCACCGCTGTGTGCTCATTGGTTACACTGACAGTGACTTCACACCCTCTACTGCCACTGCTGTGTGCTCATTGGTTACACTGACAGTGACCTCACACCCTCTACTGCCACTGCAGTGTGCTCATTGGTTACACTGACAGTGACCTCGCACCCTCTACTGCCACCGCTGTGTGCTCATTGGTTACACTGACAGTGACCTCACACCCTCTACTGCCACCGCTGTGTGCTCATTGGTTACACAGACAGTGACCTCACACCCTCTACTGCCACTGCTGTGTGCTCATTGGTTACACTGACAGTGACCTCACACCCTCTACTGCCACCGCTGTGTGCTCATTGGTTACACTGACAGTGACCTCACACCCTCTGCTGCTGCTTGTTCTTCCAGAGCTGTTCTGGTTCCACTCCCCCACTCTCCTTCTCATCCCTTGTGTTGGTGCAGGGCCTGAGTGCTCTGGCAGCTTGGTCCCCGTCCTGCTGTGTGTCAGTGCTGTGAGCGCAGGCAGGGACAGGCAATGGGCACTGCTGTGACAGAGCTGGCCTCACAACAGCCTTTCCGGAGAGAAAGGTGATCTCCTATGGGCAGGATGGGAAGATTTCGGTCTTCGTACAGAGATTCTCCCAAGAACACGGCCACACAAGTGGCCACAGATGCAACATCATTGTACAGCTGAACAGTGTGTGTGTGCAGGGCTGGTACAGCAGCGTCCTCTCACAGCCAGGCCTCCTGCCAGAGACCTGCAGGACCAGCAGAGCAGGGGCTGGGCTGTGCCCCTGTGCACTGGACACCCCACGGAAGGAGCCTCAGGTCAATCACCGTGCACTGTCCCCTCAAATCCACCATTTCCAGCACTGGCCTCTCACCCAGAGAAGCTGTTCTTCCCTCCATGCATGGACACTGAATGAGTATTCAGCAGTCTGTGTTTGCTTTGTACAGCTGAGATGAGAGCATGCACACCGTGTACGTCAGGTGACATGAACCCAAGTGAGCACAAACACCATCAACTATTCCTTGGGGTTCCATGAAGGCCTGTGGCACAGACAAGGTCTTGAGGTCACTTCATGTTGGAAGAAACATCCCATTGTTCACTGCCTGCATGCAGCACTGGGATGTGATTCCTTCACCCAAGGTCCTTGTGTCCATTCTTTCTGCCATGGGACATCTCAGATGGGTGCAGAGCAGGTGACACAGCGCAGGGCTGAGGTGCCTCCCGTCCATTGGGAGTGACAACGGGAGGCCAGAGGGACACTGTGACTCCTGCCTCTGTGTTTAAAAGGGACCGACTCTGTCTCTGAACACTCCTGGGTGCAGAAGGAGTTCACGAGGCCAGCTCAGACAAGGACACCTGACAGACCCTGACATTTCTGTGTGTGACTCCAAGAACAAACCTCAGTGGCTCAGTGAGATTCATCTCAGTTGCTGGAATGGCTCATTGCAAGTGCTCCTGTCTGCTCCGTCACCCTTGCCCATGATCCTGGGTTGTGCTCTCAAAAGTACCAGAGCACTCAGAGAGGTTCTGGGGTCCTTGGAAAAGGCAGACATCCAACCCAACTTCAAGAAGGGCTCTTTATTAAAATCCAGCCGTTTTCCTCAAGAAGAGCTGCTCCTCCAGCTGGTTTAGCGCCAGCAGCACAGGGCTCTCAGGCTCCATCGAGATCTTGGCCGCTTCCATGAAGAGCACACGGTGACAATGGTCTGGGTTGCCAGGGAGCTGATGGAGGGGTCAGTCTCCTCCTCCAAGGGCTGAATGGCTGCAAGGGAAAGAAGCAGAGCCCAGATGAGCTCCCATGTCTGCAGAGACCCCCAGGCGTCTCCTCCCGACCACGCTCCCTGCTCACCTCTGCAGATCTCAGACAGACTCTCCTTGCTTGGGTCCCTCAGGTGCCGCACAGCCAGCCCTGGGCACAGAGCTCCATCAGCCCCTGCTCCCTCCCCTCATCAGCGCTGACCCCAGGGGAGACCGGGAGCCGAGCTGGTGGGACCGAGCGAGGCGGCCACCACGGCCACGTGCGTGGGCAGGGCTGGGAGGGGAGGCCAAGGGCCTGCACGGGGCAGCCGGGGCTCTGGAGCCACAGGGCTGCTCCTTGTGCCAGGGCAGCGGCGGGGACTGGGGTCGGGCTGCCAAAAGGGGGACCTGGGGGCTGTGACTCACCAATGAACCTCAAGGCGGCCTCTTGCAAGCTGGCCTGAGGGTCCCTCAGGTACGGCAGGCTCTGCCTCAAGAGCTCTTGAGCCCTGCTCCTGTCCCGCTCCAGCTGGAGAGAGCACAGGGGTGTGAGCACCTCACTGTCCCTCCCCAGCTGGCTGGACCAGTCCCTCCTCCCAGGAACCCACATTCCCCTTCCCCTCCGACCATTCCCGTGTCCCAGCCAGGAGCCCTGTGGGGCTGAGGCTGAGAGACAGACACAGCCCGAGGGGTCCCAGGGGTGCTGAGTGCCCTCCCTCCCGCTGGCTGCGGGGCAGAGGGAAGAGCCCTTGGGGGCTCTGTTCTTGAGTTCAGGGAACAAGGATGCAGCTCGGGGCTGCAGCAGGACAGGCGAGGCACATCTGCAGAGCCCACAGCACAGACATGTGGGGCAGCCCCGTCCAGCCTGGGCCCTGGGCCCTGGGGTTGTCCTCACCAAGCTCTCTCCAATCCTCCATGTCTGCTGAGTCTGCACGAGGTGTCTGAGCTGTTTCCACTTGAGGAGCTCTGCTGCATCCAGGAGGGCTTCCCTGGCCACCTACGGAACAGCAGAAGCTGGGAGATGGCACCACGGTTGGGGAAGGAGACCTGGTGTCCCCTTCCTCTGGGCTTTGTTCCTGGGGTGATTCTGCCCTTAGGGAGCAGGGGTCCCAAACGTCCAGGGGTTTCTTCCCTGCATCACCGCTCAGCTTTGAAATCCGCACCTTGGCCACACTCTGCACTTGGTCACTCATGTGGAAGAAGAGAGGGAGCAGGCCAAGTCGCACCGTGTTCTTCATCTTTCTCTTGTCGTTCTCCACCACCATCTTCATCAGGTCCCTGAAGAGGCTGATGGAGACCTTTCTCAGCTGGCTCAGCTCCTGGGAGGGAGAAGCACAGTAGGACCTGAGCACCAGCAGCTCTCTGCCCACGGGGAGCAGAAGCTCCTGCATGGCTGATGTGAGGGGAGATGCTCCAGGGCGGCGTTGGTGGGGAGGAGCTGTTGGAGCAGCTGGCAGGGAGCAGCTGGGCTGGGCTGCAGAACCAGAAACCATCCCACAAGAGCCCCGGGGAGAAAGCGGAGGAGAAGTCCCTGCTCCGCGTGGCCGGGCTGAAGGGCAGCTGTCATTGCCCAGTTCTCATCCACTAGGCTCAGGTTTATACACCAGCCTTACGTCATCAAAGAAGGGCCGGAGAAGCTTTGCCAGCACCACGGCGATGGGGCTGGCCTCCTCCCTCTCCAGCTGAGCCATCACGTTTCTGAAGACCACCAGAGCCTTGGTCTTGATGACATTATTGCCATACTGCAGGACCCACGACAGGTCTGGCAGCATGACCTTCATTTTTCTGGCCTGTATGAAGAAGAGAGTTTCCCTCTTGGGACCAGGTCCATGTCTGGAGAACTCCCCAGGCAGCCAGCAGGCCCCACCATGGCAGGGAGGGCCTTTGGAGCAGGCACCCCAGCGCCTGACTGCCAGCCCAGGCCAAGCCCGAACCCACTGCACCCTTGGCTGCCACCACGGCTCCCTTGGCATGACCCTACTCACCATCTCTTCTCTCTCTGACAGCGTCATCAAGCCCCTGAGCACCAGGGAGAGCACCTTTGGTCTTCGCTGCCTCAGAAACCTCATGATGAGGTACTTTGGAGCAAACTCCTCATCTTGCAGGTCACTGCTGACCAGGATCTGAAAGCAAGCCAGCCGTGAGCGATCGGCAGAGCTGGTGGGGCTCCCTGCACTGTGCAGCTCCTGGGGCACCAGGAGCTTTATCCAGTAACTCACAGCCAAGCGAAGGATGGATGTGTCCTCCCAGCATGTATGTAAGACCCTACAGTGCCGGTCCTGGAGTTGGATGTGCAGCTCCTTCAACACATTCTGCAGGGTCTGAGGCACGGAGAACATCACCTCCCACAGTGCCAGGGCAGTGCTGCGGGAGAGCGCTCTGTCAGCAGGGCAGCCTGGGCCACAGCAGCGTGGCCGGGCTCAGCGCTGCAGGACGGTGGGGATGCCCTGGGCAGCAGCAGAGGCTGAGCTGGTGCTCCTGTGGGGCTGGCAGGAGCACAGTGGGGGGCTCTGGGCTGCCTTGCTCAGCTGTGGCTGCTGCGGGCCTGGCTGACCCCCAGCACTGGGAAGCGTGGTGGGATGGAGGGTCCTGCTCCTCGGGGGTGTCCTGCAGGATTTGTTGGCTCTGTGTCCCTCTCCCCACAGGGAACAAGCCCTCATGGCTTTTGGGGCCAGTACCTGTCTGCTGGTGGTGCGATTGTCAGCAGCGTGGACACCACCTCCCCAGGGCACTTGTCAGCCATCCAGACAATTAGGGACACCACTCTCTGCCGGGCTGGGGCCGTGTTGATGCACCCCAGGGTTTTGTGGATGCAGCTCGTGATCTTTGGCACCTGGAGGAGACACAGGTGAGGATGGTGCTGCCACTGGAGTGCAGCCATTTCCTCACTGCCCTTCCCATCCCTCTCTGTCGCCTTCATCTGGCTTCACTTTACTGGGATTTGGGAGGAAGAGATGGATGGAGGGAGAACAAGGTCGGACAGGGCCGAAGGGCAATCCAGCCAAAGGCCACTTACATCCACCAGCCAGAAATCGCAGTCTCTCTTGACCATGTCCAGCATGTTTCTGGCCGCCTTCTTGTCAAAGGTGCTGGAGTCGGTCAGTGCCTCGATGAACACCAGGACCATGTCTGTTCTCTCGGAAGGCTGGAGATGTTCTGCAAAGAGCTAAGGGAGGAAGGGAGGCAGCGAAGCCAAGTCACACCGAGTGCCCTGGTGCTGCTGCTTCGCCGGGCGGTGCCAGCAGCCCTGCAGAGACGCCCGGCGGTGCTGTGGGTGCTGCGGCAAAGCTGGCAGCAGGGCGGCAGGGACTGCTGGGGAGGAGGAGAAGAGAGGCCCGGGGTGAGGGGGGAGTGTTGGAGTCATGGGCAGAGGGTGCTGGTCCTGCCGTGAACCAGGGCTTGCTGGTGGCCAGCAGGACTGGGGCTGCTGCTGGGACACTGGAGAGCAGCCCTCACATGGTCCCTGCTCGGGGACAGCAGGAACCCTCTCAGCAGGGACAGGGAGGCCACACCAGCCCCCTGAGTTTGGAGGCCTTTGCTCTCACAAGTCCCCTGCTGGTGCCACAGCAAGGGGGGAGCTCATTACCTTGGTAATGTGAGGAGCGCTGGACGAAGAGGTCAAGGAGGTGACCTCGGCTTCCCAGTCCTCCTGGAGCTGTGCATTCTCCTCTGGCAGTGTCACGCCTAAAAAGCAGGGTAATACAGAAGAGTTAGTAAGACACAGCAGCTTCGCCAGTACCAGACAGAGCTTTGAACCTGGAATGCCCAAGCAGGGAGGTTATGACCAACAGTCAGGGGAGGAGGTGGTGGAGAGCAGTGCCACGGAAAGGCTGACCCTCCTCCAGTGCACATGTGCGAATGCTCCTGGCCCTGGAAACTCCAAGGCCCTAGAGCTCTGCATGCAGTGCCACAGTTCAGTCCCCCATGGCTGGAATAGCAGTGATGTGGGGGACGTCTCGCATGGCTGCAGTGCTGCGGGTCAGGAGCAGAGGAGGGACAGTGCTGGTGACATGGTGTTGTCTCCAGGAAGCAGGAGAAGAGTCCATCACAACACCCAGGAGGACAAGCAGAGGTGCTGGCTGATGTGGCTGTGCAGAGGGATGTATCCCACCACAGCTTCTCTTACAGTGTTGCTGACGCTTGAATTGGAAGAGGAAACAGAGAGTGTCCAAAGCCAAACAGCTGGTCTCTTCTTCCTTGAATGACAGGAATAGGAGGAGATGTCCTAGCAGCTGTCCAAGGATTGGCATCTGGATCTCAGCACCGGAATCATCTCTGTCCTCATTCGGATCAGCCTGGACAAGGGCAAAGGAAGTGCAGAAGGGCTGAGGGTATGTGGGGCCAAAGCCCTGAACCCAAGAATGTGCCCAGGGCTGGATCAAGGGTGGTCAGAGCTTTGCAGGGCCCTGCAGACCCCAATCCCAGAACAGCCCCATGCGGGCAGAGCTGCCAGACCTGGGCTCCCTCGGTGCTCCTTGGGCAGTCCCAGCCAACACAGGGCTGGGGCAGAGCTGGGTCCTGGCAGAGCAGGGAGTGCCTGGTCCTTACCTTCAGTGAGGAGTAGTTGGCCAGCAAGAAGCTCAGCAGCCTCATCCTGCCCACGGCCCTCTCCCGCACAGATGCCCTCTCAGAGGTGCTGAAGGTCAAGAGCACCTGGGAAGAGAGAAGCTGCTGGTGAGCCCTGGGAGCAGCCACCGCTCCAGCAGAAGCAGCACTGCTCAAGTCCAGGCTTGGACTGGCCTAGTCCATTAAGGCTTCCTATGATCTGGAACAAAGCTTGTAATGGGTTCCTGTCCTCTGGCAGGCTTGGGACAAACGCCCCGGGCCAGCCCTGTGGCCAGGCAGGAAGGCGGATGCCACCCTCTGCGGCCACTGTGCTGCGGAAGAGCCTGGTGGGCAGCCCCTGGCTCCCCAAGGAGGTGGGCACCCTCCCGGCAGCGCTCTCTGCACGGCACGGGTGGGACTGTCACCTCCAGAGTGGACACCCCATCCCCCAGGGTGAGGAACAGCCCTGGTGAAGCCCACTCTTTGCACACGCCAGACCTGGAAGATATCCTGCATCTTCTCACTGACTTGAGAGGCAGGAGAGTTGAGCACCAACGCCACAAGCATGCTGTCCACAGCCTTCATGGTCTGCAAGGAAGACAACGAGTTATGGCCACGTTTCCTGCCATCCCCCTCACCCCAAGAGACTGATCTGAAGTCCCAGCACCAAGGGAGGATTCGTGCGCTGCTTCACTGTGCCTGGGAGAGACCCAGGGGCAAATAATCTGCTGCTGTCAGAGCAGCCCATGGCACTGGATGAGGCCAGGCCCACGGGAACGGGGGAAGGGACAACAGTGGGAAAGCAAAGCCTGTCTGGGATCTCTGGTCATAGCGCAGCACGGGGTGACCAGAGAGCAGCCCAGAGGGACTGGGGCTCCTGTAGCTCCCCCAGCACTTACCATGAAGTAGAGGTAAGGTTTCAGGTCCCTCATTTCCTCTTTTGGAGGAAGCATGAAGACGCTGGAGAAGCAGGCCTGGATGTGGCTCATATCTTTGCATTCCAGCACCTCCACCACGAAGCTACAAAGAGAGAGGGGCCAGTAGGACACGGGTGCTGGGAGCAGTGCCTGGAGGTCTCGTACAGGTGGACACGGGGCTCTGGGGCAGGAGTCCCCAGGAAGGATGGACAGGTACCTCATCTCGGCCATGGCAAATGCGGCAATTCGCTGCACCACTGTGGGCAGTTGGTCCCTGGGCTCCTCTTCCAGCAGCACCTGCAGAGCACAGCCGGGATGGGACCTGGCAGCTGCCAGCACCCAGTGCCACCAGCCCCCGGCCCTGCCCAGCACTGTCCTCACAGGTGCCGGCGGCATTGCTCACTTCCCCAGCGCTGCCGGGTATCCCCTCACCTCGATATTCTCTACCAGCTCGTATCTCTGGCAGAAGAGGTCTAGGCCCTGGGACAAGTCGTTGTACGTTGCATCTCTGAAGATCATAGCAATGCATTTAAGGAACTCCATCTTCTGTTCCTCGTCCTGGCAGCCAGGGGACAGAGAGACAAACAGGAAGCGTGAGATGAGGACTCGCGGCCAGCGGCAGCGCAGCATGGGGTGCAGTGCCCATTAGAGACCTGGGAGCAGCAGCTCTGCCCAGCCAGCGCCCTCCAGCACCCCGCAGCAGAGCCCCTGCCAGCAGACGCCGGCACAGCCGCCTTCCAAAGGGCCGCGGTTACCTTGTCTGTGCTGCTGACAAGGGACACGATGGAGTCCACATGTTCTGGTTCCACCTCATAGGCGGATAACGAATCGGCATCTAATAAAGGAGGAGAGCAGGGAGGGCTGCACAGAGGGTTTGCAGGCAAGAGAGAGCAGAGGAAGGAGCTCTGCCCCATGTCCATCCCAGTGCCCGCTGCCCCGGCACAGCCTCCCTGTGCGTGTGGGGGCTGGAGGGTGCCCGGCAGATGGGCTGCAATGCTGGAGCCAGGCAGGACGGGGAAAGCCCCCGGTGCAGCGGGTGAGGAACTCGCTTCAGACAGGCAGGAAAGGTCCCCGTCCCGCAGCACGGTGCCTCCTGCCCGCCCAGCTGCCTCTCGCTGCCCGTGCCCTGCAGCAGGAGCTGGGTCCCCTCTGCCCGCAGAGGCTGTGCTGGGGCCGGCGCCCAGCTCGGAGCAGCCCTGGGCTTCAGGCAGCATCATCACCACCCATGGGAACCCCCTGCCAGCATGTGGGGAAACGTCATTTTGGTGTGGAGCGGGGAGCGATCGTGGGGCCCCACCCTGCCCAGACAATCAGGGCCCCTCACTCACCGATCTGCAGTGGCTGGACCGCATCCACCTGGTTGGGCTGCGGTGGAGATCTGACCTCCTGGGGATCCCCAACCTCCTCCTGCCAGGCCACCCGGGGACGGCTGGGGGGTCTCTCCTGCCAGGCCAGCCTAGGTCGGATGGGGGGTCTCTCCGCCATTTTTAAGTCAATAGGGAAGGACTACAGATGGGGAAGGCGGACGCTTCGGCAAACGCCTCGGTGCTGCAGCTCTGCAGAGGCAGCAGTGAAAGGTGTGGGATGCGCCCGTGTGCTCCCCGTCGGGGAAAGACGGGAGCTGAGCTCAGGATCTCCCTGCTCCAAGTCTGCCGGGGGCAGCAGAGTCTGCCGGGGCAGCTAGAGCTGGGTTGTGGTTGGGCTCGATGATCTTAAGGGTCACTTCCAACCAAGAAGATTCTCTGATTCTCTGAGAGACGTGGGCTACGCTCGGGGCTCTCGCCAGCTCTGTGCTCGCACCCTGTCCCGTACCGTCCTGTCGGACAGTGTGGGCTGGGCCCGCAGTGGCGCTGAGCACATGCGGGGCAGTGGGTGTCACCAAGTGACGTCACAAAGGGCCCCACTGTGACCCTGTGCCTGGGCAGGGAGGGTCAGGATGTCCCTTGGGTGGCACAGGCCAGCTCAGCCCTGGGCACCTGGCTGCTGAGTTTCCATCCCAGTTTCTAGAAGCTCCAGCACCCATTGCTCTGAGCAGAGTCTTGAACAGTCTGCTGCACCGCTCCATGTTCCCAGCGGCTGGTGCATGATGGGGGTGTCACAGACACACTCAATGCCACGCTCCTTGCTCCCGGTGCCTATGAGGATGTTGTGGAAAGGATCCCGTTGGCTGGCTCAGTTCTCTCTGGGCTGCCAGGGGTGGCAGATGCACTCGATCCCCAATCACCCCCAGCCAAACCAGAGCAGTTTGGTCCAGGCTCCAGAGGAGGGAAGGGGCTGAGCCGTAACCAGGCCAAGAACTCCTGCCAGGAGACCCACGGGGATGCAGAAGAGCAGATGAACGCTGGTAATTTGTGAGCGCATGAGTCTCAGACACACTTTTCTTACTGTGCGCAATGTGACTGCGAGCCTATCACTTCACTCCATAAATACGACAGCCTGGATGAGCCCACTGTGAGCTCTCCCTGCTAAATAAGTGAGCTGTGTGGTAATGGTTTTACTACTCAGAGATAAGTTTAATATTAATCATTTACCTTAAGTAGATGCACACTAAATACAATCAATTCTTTAGGACATAAGGTGGTATGATTTTTAATATACTCTTTGCTTCGTGTTACTTGATAAGCTGGATTTGCTAAAATTTTAAGCTGCAAAGTTCTGCTCATATCTACAAAAAGCAACTACAAACTACATTGATCACTTACAAGACAAGGTCCGTATTGCACTTCGCTGAGAAGAAAGGAATTTGCGTCCAGGCAAAACAGCACCTGCAAGGCTATGGACAATAAACAACGTCTACAGCTCAACACAGCAAAGCCCACGTGGAATCAGAGAAGTTTGCCACTGGAGCTTTAAACAGGGACTGCAGGGCGAACGGTTATCAGGGAGAGAAGAATCCGGACCGTGTGCTCCGTGAACGGGTACAGGCACCTGCAGAGAAGGTCAGCAGCATTGGGCTTGGCGTATTTCCCACAGGCAGTGAACAATAGAGTGAACCTGCCATGGAATTCTTGGAGTTGCACTTGTCTTTAAGAAATCCAAACGCTGTTCTGCAGTGAGCAGAACCCTAAATTACTCCCCAGTGACACCGCATCGCCACAGGACTTGCTGTTCAAGGCCCAGGACCGCGCTGCGAGTGGTTCTGTGGGGCACAGTTCATGTTTCCAGCCATCTGGTGGTGGCTTCCACCATTGTAAGCACGGAGCTCTTGCCGTGGCGGGTTTGTGGCGCTGTGATATGGACACTTCAGTCATCGCCCCACACCACACAGGCTTTGACCGCTTGTCTTGCTTGATCGTCGCGCATGTTTCACAATGGTGGGTAACCTGTGCAACGGTGTCCATGGTCGAGTCCACCCCTCAACCACGAGCCCATCCATGTGCTGCATCCCTTCCTCGATGACCTGGGGCATCGTGGGCCCAATGGACCCCAATAATTCACCTTCATCTTGCCAGTGCAAATCTATCTCAGCCACTTCAACCTGGGCAGCTCAATCCCCCCGCTGGTTGTTCGATCGGGTTCTGCACTGGGCCGACTCTCGGGCACACGGCTTCTCCGTGGCAAACTCTCACAGGCAGGTTCTCCATCTCCATGAGCAGCCCAGATGGGTTGGGCTCTGCGCGGCCAGCGGCTCCGCTTCCACTGCTGGAACCAGCGCCACGGGGCATTTCCCACCATCCGTGAGAGAGCAGAGATGGAGCTTCTCAGACGCTGGGGCCTCTTCAGCCCCTGTCAGGATGGCAGTGCTGGGTCTGGTATTTCTCCCTGGCTCCTTGTACCAAATGATTGGTCAGACCGCTTGTCAATCATCCATGTGCTGCACTCCCGCCTGGTGTGATTGGTGCAGCCAGCACAGCCCGCCCCTCAGCACTGACAAGCTGTTCAACTCTCGCCACCTTTCCTGCAGGTCTCAAAGCTTGATTGGCTGGTTACGTGTCAATCATGTGACTTGCCCCGACTGCTTAAATGTGATTGGCTGTATTTCATCCACTGACTCCCCATAGATTTCTGGTTGGTTGTTGCCAGGCAACGAGCTCCACCTAAAAATGAACCTGTGGGCCCTGAAGAAAGGCCGTGGGTGGTAAAAGACACGTTGGGACCCTAAACATGAGGATTTGGCCGCAAGAAGGAGGCTCTGGGCACTGAAAGGACGGGCAGATGCTACAGATGGCGCTTTGGGCCGGAACACGAGGGGACCCTCTTGGTTCCCACCCGAGCTGGGTTTGGTGCCCGTGACCCCACGGAACGACACCTGTGCTGTCCGGAGTGGCCACGGAACAGACGGAGCCCAAAGCCACGGCCTCCAGGAGCTCAACGGGCTGTTGTGACATTTCATGGACGTCTCACATGGACTGAGGGCAACTGTCTGTGTGTGACATCAAAGGGCGGGGAGGGGAGCGGTGGTTGGTGAGGACGCGTTGGATCGTGTGGGACCTGAGCCTGACGTCCATGGGGTGGAACAAGGGGTGCAGAAGGGACCGTGGTGGTGGCCACGCTGCTCCTGCGTGGAGCTCCAGAGGCTGCAGGGGGATTTCTGCTTCACCAGGGCCCAGCACAAGGCAGTGGCCCGTTCATGTCTGTCCCTGCTCTGGGGCTGTGACCCCAGCAGCACCTGCACAGCAGCAGTGTCCTCACTGCCAACACCGGCTCTTTGCTCTGCCCCTCTGTCCCCATCTCCCCGTGCTCTCCTCCGCCCCAGGCACCTTTCCCACCTCCTCCAGGACCCACCGCGGCCTCTGTCTGTCCCTATAGAGACCCATAGAGAACCATAGAGACCTACAGAGACTCATAGAGACCTTAGAGACCCATAGAGGCCAGAGAGAGCCATAAACACCCGTAGGGACCCACAGAGTCCATAGAGACCCATAGAGACCCACAGAGACCATAGAGCCCCGTAGAGACCATAGAGATCCATAGAGACCCATAGAGACCTACAGAGACTCATAGAGACCATAGAGGCCACAGAGAGCCATAAACACCCATAGGGACCCATAGAGACCATAGAGACCCATAGAGATCCATAGAGAGCCAGAAACACCCATAGGGACCCAAGGAGACCATAGAGACCCATAGAGGCCACAGAGAGCCATAAACACCCATAGGGACCCATAGAGACCATAGAGACAGATATCAGTATATATACAGATATCAGCATATATTCCGGGAAGAGATTGTGTTTTACATTAAGACTTCATAGTCCGATGTCTCTCGGTCCTTCCCCTAAATTAACTTGTCAATACAGGTATCAGTATATATGCAGGTGTCTATATATTCTGGGAAAAGACCATGTTTTACATTAAGGATTCACAGTCCAATGTCTCTTGATCCTTCCCCCCTGCTGGGCTCAGGTGCCAGGTCCTCAGTGATGTAAAAACAACAATTCTTCGTTAAATGTTCCTTAAAATAGCGCAGCTTTAGTTCCTACCAGGAGAGTGTGTTCTGTGTGCCGTTGACATTTCACACATATTACACCAATTGATTTATTCTCCCTGTTCAGTTCTTTCTACGCATGTCTTGTTATGTCCATAGGGAACCACCAGACGATGTTCTTGTCACCAGGTAGATCATCCTTCCCACATGTAATTTGGATGGTCCCCAGCTGATCCACGGTGCTTCATGTGTTCTACCGTCTGCCTTCTGCATCATGTGGTGATGGATCTGTCTCTGTGTTTGTGTGGCACGTGTCACATCAGCAGCATTGTCCCAGCCAGCTCACTGCATCTCTTTCTCTTCTCCCTCTGCTGTCACCATGACTGTACCAGCTGTCTGCTGTGCTTCCTGACCTCATGGACCCTCTGGTCCTGCCTCCCTCCTGCTGGCCAATCCTGTTCCTGCAAAACAAGTGACAACCAGTCAGTGTCCCCTCTGTGGCACCTGGACCTTCCAGAGCAGGACGGCTGGTGGAACTGTCACCCTCAGCCAAGGCTCTGTCTGGAGTCTTCTCCTGGCACAGGAACAGCGCTGGCTGTGCCTGCTGAGCACCACGCTGCCCCACGGAGAACAGCAACAGTCGCAGAGTGGGTCTCTATGGTTTCTATGGGTCTCTATGGTCCCTATGGGTCTCTAGGGGTCTCTATGGTCTCTATGGGTCTCTATGGTCTCTATGGATCCCTATGGGTGTTTATGGTTCTCTGTGGCCTCTATGGGTCTCTATGGATCTCTATAGGTCTCTATGGGTCTCTATGGTCTCTATGGATCCCTATGGGTGTTTATGGCTCTCTGTGGCTTCTATGGGTCTCTATGGATCTCTATAGGTCTCTATGGGTGTCTATGGGTCTCTATGGGTGTCTATGGTCTCTATGGGTCTCTATGGTCTCTATGGATCCCTATGGGTGTTTATGGGTCTCTGTGGTCCCTATGGGTCTCTATGGTTCTCTATGGGTCTCTATGGGTCTCCATGGTCTCTATGGATCCCTATGGGTGTTCATGCCTCTCTGTGGCCTCTATGGGTCTCTATGGTCTCTATGGGTCTCTATGGTCTCTATGGTCCCAGTGAGTCTCTATGGGTCTCTGTGGGTCTCTAGAGTCTCTATGATCCCTTTGGGTCTCTATGGGAAAATCAACAGGGGGACCTGTGGACCTCAGCACCCCTGGGCTCCACCATGGCCCAGTTCAGCAGCCCTGGGCCCGAGGGCTCAGCGCAGGGACAGCCCCACAACCAGGGGCAGAGTGGTTCCTGCTGCTGCCCCGAGGGTCACCAGCCCCACGCAGCCCTGAGCCAGAGTGCAGGTGCCTGAGCTGGGCTGAGCTGGAAGGGGCTGCAAAACAGCTCATCGGGAGGAGGCGATGGGAGAAGGTGCTGTGTGTGTGGCACCGGGGATGAACTGACACCCTCAGTTTGGTGTCTGGACCCGTGCTGGGCTTGCACATGGACTGAGCCCCAGCTCAGAGCACAAATTGCTGTTACCAGCCCTGGGTGCCAAGCGCTGGTCCTGCTCTCTCCTCCCTGGTGCGACCCAAGTGCACGACTGCCCTGTGGCCTCTATGGGTCTCTATGGTCCCTATGGGTCTCTATGGGACTCTATGGTCTCTGTGGTCCCTATGGGTCTCTATGGTCTCCATGGGTCTCTATGGGTCTCTATGAGTCTCTATGGGTCTCTATGGGTCCCTATGGGTACCTATGGGTCTCTATGGTCTCTATGGGTCTCTATGGTCTCTGTGGGTCCCTATGGGTCTCTATGGGTCTCTATGGTCCCTGTGGGTCTCTATGGGTCTCTATGGTCTCCATGGGTCTCTATGGGTCTCTATGGGTCTCTATGGTCTCTGTGGGTCCCTATGGGTCTCTATGGGTCTCTATGGCCTTGGGGCTTGGGGAACTCGGGTCAAAAGGAAAGACAGACTGGTGTGGGTATGGGATCTCTTAAGTGTCCTGGGATTGCTTTGCTAATCACTCTGTAACAGTTCCAGGGCTATTAACTCTATATGTGCCAGAGAGGCAAATAAGTTCATGAACCAACTTTCCAACTAAGGTTTCCTTCTTACAAAAAACCACACTTCCATTTTCTCATCGGCAACCGACTGAAAGATGGGAGCTGAAGCAACATCCGCCTCTTGTGAAAACAGGTAACAACAGATGGTTCCCTTCAGTCGATCCTTAGTTGCTTCCTCCACAGGAAAACTGTCCATTAATTTAATCTTTGGTGTACAGGCAGGGCCTTGCTGATGTTCCTGTGTCGCAGCAAGAGTGTGGATGTCAGGCTTTCTGCAGATTTGTGGCTGAGTTTTCCTGTTTTCCCGTAACCCGGACAATCTTGCTGTGGACTCCTGAAGTCTCCCATAGGCTGGTGGGTTTAGAGAAGGACGGGGAGCTCTAGTGAGCTCAGGGAGGACCCGGCAGCATCACAGGCAAAGCAGACGGGAACTCGACTGGGTGAACATTAATGGAATTTATTGATAGAAGAAGCAGGAACGTCTCCCATATCTTTGGGCAGATCACCATGTACCCTGAACCGATACAGGCAGGGTGACTCCCATTGACCTCCACTTATCCCCATTGATCTCCATTGATCCCCATTGACCCTCATTGATCCCCATTGATCCCCATTGATTCCCATTGAATCCCATTGACTCTTACTGACCCTCATTGACTCCCACTGACCACCATTGACCCCCATTGATCCTCATTAATCTCCATTGATCCCCATTGACCCCTATTGACTCCCATTGACCCCCATTGACCCTCATTTACTCCCATTGATCGCCTTTGATCTCCATTGATCTCCATTGACTGCCATTTACTCTTGTTGCCCCCCATTGCCCCCCATTGACTCCCATTGCCCCCAGTTGACCCCAATGACCCCCATTGACTCCCATTGATCACCATATTAAGTTAGCAGGACTTATTGAGAGGCTTTGAACTAGATTTGAAGGGAGAGGGGGACGAAACCAGATGTGGCAGAGGCACAGCCAAGGGTGACATGCTGGCATCTGAGGGCAGTGCTAATGGTGCCCTTCGGTCTGCCACCCAGTGCTATCAATGGCCCAGCTGAAGTGCATCTGTACGAATGCACGCAGCACGGGCAACAAACAGGAGGAGCTGGAAGCCCTTGTGAGGCAGAGAAGCTGTGATTTAATTGTCATCGCAGAAACATGGTGGGATAACTCTCGGAGCTGGAGCACTGCAATGGATGACAGTAAACTGTTCAGAAGGGATAGGCGAGGAAGGAGAGGAGGTGGGCTGGCCATGTATGTTAGGGAGGGTTTTGATTGTCTGGAACTTTATGAGGGTGATGATAGGGTTGAGTCTCCATGGGTAAGAATTAAGGAGAAGGACAACAAGGTGGACATCCTAGGGGATGGTCTGTTACAGACCACCCAGCCAGGATGAACAGGCAGATGAAATATTCTACAGACAGCTGGGAGAAGTCTCCCGATCACCAGTCCTTGTTCTTCTGGGGGACTTCAGCCTACCAGGTGTCTGCTGGAAGTGCAACCCCACAGACAGGAAACAGTCCAGGAGGCTCCTGGAGTGTATGGAAGACAATTCCTGACCCAGCTGGTCAGTGAGCCAACCAGGGAAGGAGCCCCACTGGATCTGTTGTTAGTCAATAGAGAAGGGCTCATTAGAAATTGCTTTGAGTGTAGTGATCATGAAATAATTGAGTGTTCTATCCTTGGAGAAGTTAGAAGCGTGGTCATCAGAACTGCTATTTGGCCTTCAAGGGCAGACTTGGACCTGTTCAGGAGGCTGGTTGGCAGAGTCCCTTGGGAGGCAGTTCTGAAGGACAACGCAGCCCAGGAAAACTGGTCTCTCTTCAAGAAGGTGATCTCAGAGGCACAGGAGCAGTTGTCCCCATGTGCTGGAAGGTGAGCCGGTGGGGAAGAAGGCTGGCCTGGCTGAACAGAGAGCTGGGGCTGCAACTTGGGAATCAAACAGTAACTCTTGGAAGAAGGGACAGGCAACTCAAGGGGACTGCAAGCATGCTGTGAAGTTATGCAGGGAGAAAACAAGGTCTGAAGCCCAACTAGACCTGACGCCAGCTACTGCGGTAAAATACAAGACGAAATACTTCTATAAATACATCAGCAAGAAAAGGATAATTTAGGAGCATCTCCACCCTCTGGTGTGTGTGGAAAAACACAATGACAGAGATGAGGGAAAGGCTGAGGTGCTAAATGCCTTCTCTGCCTCAGTCTTTAAGAGTCCGAGCGGTTGTGCTCCAGGTACCCTGCCCCCTGAGACAGGAGACAGGGATGGGGAGCAGAATGAAGCCCCAATAGCGCAAGGGACAATGGTTGGCGACCTGCTACACCACTTGGACACCCACAAGTCTATGGGGCCAAATGGGATACACCCAAGGGTGCTGAGGGAGCTGGCTAAGGTGATCACTGAGCCACTTTCAATTATTCAGCTGCAGCCCTGGCTAAGTGGGGAGGTCCCAGTTGACCGGAAATTGGCAAATGTGGCACCCATCTATAAGAAGGGCCAGAAGGACAATCCAGGGAACTACAGACCTGTCCGTCTGCCCTCGGTGCCGGGGAAGGTCATGGAGCAGATGATCCCGAGTGACATCAGGCAGCACATACAAGAAAACCAAGAGATCAGACCCAGTCAACATGGGCCTATGAAAGGCAGGTCCTGATTGACCAACCTATCTCCTTCTATGACAAGGTGACCGACTGAGCAGATGAGGGAAAGTCTGTCGTGGGGAGTGAATCCACCACACAGGCTGTGGATGTTTTGTCCTTGGACTTCAGTAAAGCCTTTGACACCGTATCCCACAGCATCTCCTGGAGAAGCTGCAGCTCATGGCCTGGATGACGGATCTGCGATGGGTAAAGAACTGGCTGGAGGGTCGGGCCCAAGGAGACAAATCCAGTTGGTGGCCGGTCATGAGTGGTGTCCCCAGGTCTCAGTATTGGGGTCAATTTTGTTCAATCTCTTTATCAATGATCTGGATGAGGTGATCAAGTGCACTCTTAGCAACTTTGCAGATGACACCAAGTTGGGTGTGAGTGTTGATGCACTGGAGGGTGGGAAGGCCATGCAGAGGGATCCGGATGAGCTGGATTGTTGGTCTGAGGCCAATTGTCTGAGGTTTAACATGGCCATGCACTTCACTTGGGTCACAACAACCTCTACAGGTTCAGGAAGAGTGGTTGGAAAGCTGCCTGGCAGAGAGCGATCTGGGGGTGTTGGTTGACAGCACCTGCACATGAGGCAACGTGTGCCCAGGTGACTGAGGGGAGACCTTATTGGTCTGTACAACTACATGAAAGGAAGTTGTAGCATGGTGGGTGTTGGTCTCTTCTCCCAAGTAGCAAGTGATAGGACAAGAGGAAATGGCCTCAAGTTGTGCCAGGGAATGTTCAGACTGGATATTAGGAGACATTTGTTCATGGAGAAGGTTGTGAAGCAGTGGAACAGGCTGCCCAGGGAAGTGGTGGAGTCACCATCCCTGAAGGAGTTTAAAGGATGTTTAGATGGATTTATTAGGGACATGGTTTAGTGCTAGAGTTGGGTTATGGTTGGACTCAATGATCCTGAGGGTCTCTTAGAGCTGATATTATTCTATAATTCTATTGACAAATGGAATTCAGGACAGTTATTCCCTTTAATATGCGTTATAGGCCTGCAGTGTTACGTGAGGTGCCAAGGCTCTCACACACCCCTACATGCATTGGGCAGGGACGGCGATGGTCCTGTCCAGGGCAGCCATCCCCATTCACAGTGAGTGTGGGACGGACACACAGACAGCACTGCAGACAAATTCGGTGCCTTTGTGCAAGAAACTCATTCCCACCTCTGAAGCATCACAAGATCTGTCCCTTCTCTATCCAGTAGATGTAGGGCAGCCCATGAATAGGAAGTGCATTACACCGGGGTGTCCATGGGTATAGCTACACTGCCAAATTTCCTTTCCCTCTTTTCACCACCCTGTTCTCACACCCTTGGTAACACAATCAAGGCACAGACAAAGCATCGTCACACTGGGCCTGTCAGCAGCACCTTGTCATTCCTAGAGATCAGTGACACGTCTGCCCAAGTACCTCAGGGGCAGCAGAGACACCACTGACTAAACACACGTTTCCTTCCGGGTCTGTCATTCCCAGCCCTGTTTCTCCCTGTCCTTGGGGACAGCAGGGCTTGCTCACTCTCCTCTTGCCCAATTTCAGCCCTAACTTTCCATCTGCCAAGCACTGTAACATTACTCTGCTGCTTTGGCGCAGCAGTGCTGGGGAGGCTGCAGCAGTGCAGGAGTAGCCTGAGAGTGCTTGAAGGGTGGTTTCAGAGGTGGTGGAGGTTTTCTGCATACTGGGAAAGAGCATGAAAAAGAAATAATGGCACAAAGTGCAGCTGGGGAGGTCCAGGCTGGAGATGAGCAGGAAGGAATGTGACTGGAAGGGCAGTGCTGTGGTGGAGCAGGCCAGCAGAGGGAGTCTGCATCAGCCCAAGGCTTTGTGCTCCAAGGAACAGCTGGGGAGGATGGAGAGATCTCAGCAAAGGGAGGAAGATGCTCAGACAAGAGCAAGGTGGGGCAGCAGGGGGGATGTCTGCAGCCTGCAGGGAGAGAGGTGCAGGGGATGCCACAGCACAGGACAGGCTGTGGTGGAGAGGATCAAGGGATGTAAAGAGGCTGAAAGCCCCACCAGACATGAGCTCCTTCTCCCCTTGGCTATGGCTGTTGTCTGCACCTCTGATGCCTGTGAGGAGACACCTTGTCCTTCCAGCACAGGGGCCTCATGGCCTCCTTGTCCCCAGCCAGGAATCTGGGTGGTGTGGGACCATAGTCCTGCCCTTGGCCTTGCACAGCCCCACATCACACTGTCCAGGAAGAGCCCTGAGCAATGTGGGAGGAACAGGATCTGCCTTCCCAGGGCTGGGGGTCAGGGCTTGTCCCTTTGGTTAATGAAACACATTCGGGTTTACTCAGCATCTAAGAGAACTTCACCTTGCTTTTCCTGACCTCTTGTCACTGCATCCCGTTTTCTTCTCTAACCGGACCATGGGGTCAGTTCCTCAGTAGTGTCCCTCAGTGGGACTCATTAACATTGCAAGAAACTTTGGAGTTTGAATCTGACTTCTTGAGAGGTTTCATCAGCTTCCCCTCAGGGTTTGAGGTCCATGGACTCAGCACCAAACCCACCAGAGGGGTCATTAAAGCGCCTTGGGCTGCTCCTGTGCTGCTGAGCTGGGCTGGGCTCCTGGGACAGAGGGAGCTCCTGGCAAGCGGCAGCGCTGCAGAGAGACAGCTCTGCCCAGGAGCAGCTCCTCTGCACAGCGCAGCAGGGCTGAGGGCTCTGCCTGGGGATCTCAGGGAGATGAGCAAGGCACTGCCCTGGCTCAGAGAGCTCCGCTGAGCCCCTGCAGAGGACGCAGAGGCCAATTCACACCTGAGGTTTACATACAGGAACACTAAACCAGCCCCCAGGAGCATCCCAAGCCTCTGGAGACACTGGTACAAGCGCAGTTTCCCCTGGCGAGTCCCTTCCCACCCGCAGCTCGTGGAAGCCTCACCCAGGGTGCTGGAGAGACCCTCGGTCGGGGCACCGAGGTCCTGGGCTGCGGTCAGCGGTGTCACAGGGTGGTTGGGCAGCTCCTGGCGGGGCTGTTCACGCCGTCTCCTCTGGTGAGCCGCGCTCAGCCGCTGCTGCGCAGTCTCTGGGAGAAAGGGAGAGAGAGAAGCTGTCAGAAAAGCTTCAGGGCTTGGGCACTGTGGCCCCAGGCCCAGTGGGGAGGGTGAGGAGACACCTCCCTGATGCAGACGCTGCTGCTGCTGCTCCAGCTGCTCCTGCTGCTGCTGCGGGACCTGCTCCTCCTCTGGCCGCTTTGGGTTTAAAAGCCCAAGTCTCTTTCGCCTTGTGTTCCCTCCCCCTGAGAGGCCCCCAGTCTGGACTTTTCTTTGCTGTACCTTTTAAGTTGTATTTTGTCTTATAATTCAAGTATCTTTTTAAAATGCAAACGCCTGAGACTCTGATACAGGGAACCTGGGGACAAGAACGTTCCTGTGGCAGTTTTGTGCACACGAATCCGCGTGTGGCACTGCTTTGCTGATGGAGCTGGGAAGGAAATCCTCGTCCTTCTCTGGAGCCAAAAAACCACACGCGGTGGTTGGAGAAACTGCCAGTTTGACCTGGAAGGACGAAGCCAGAATTTGAGGGCAGAAATCAGTTGCCCCAGGTCCTTAGGTCTGGAGGTTGCTCTGGGATGTTCTTCTGGTTTTTAAAGGCCATGTTCCAGAACACAGAAGGGGGTGGTCAGTAGGTCAGAGAGGTTCTCCTGCCCCTCTGCTCTGCTCTGGGGAGACCACCCCTGGAATATTGTGTCCAGTTGTGGCCCCTCAGCTCCAGAAGGACAGGGAACCGCTGGAGAGAGCCCAGCGCAGCCACCAAGATGCTGGAGGGAGTGGAGCATCTCCCGTGTGAGGAAAGGCTGAGGGAGCTGGGGCTCTGGAGCTGCAGAAGAGGAGACTGAGGGGGGACTCATTCCTGGGGATCAACATGGAAAGGGGGGTGTCCCGGAGGCACCCCAGGTTCGTTTAAGGGACAACAGGGTCCAAAACAACTTCTGTTAAACCGGTGAGAAACAGGGTTTTAGCATCCAAAAGTGACTCGAATACAGGTTCGGATACCAGTTGAGGAAAATGATGAAGGGGCAGCAACCAATACGACAGGCGGTGCACAGAGTGCATGCACGTGGCTTCACCAAAACAGTGCCGGAGCCGTCCCTGAGTCCGGGAGGAGTCCGCACTTGCCTGAACACGGTGTGGGGTTATTTTGAAGAGATACACGTACTGTAGTGAGTACGGAAAGTGCACACTCACGATTCTGCGAGGGTAAATTTATAATACACTCGCAGTCCTGCGATGGGCAGTTTCACTCACACCCGCGGCGGCAAGGCAGCGGAGTCTCCATCCCGGGGGGGCTCTCGGCGGCAGCATCTCGCTCGTGCTGCGAGAGACCCGCGACAAATGGGCGGAGTCTTGACGAGAGTCCCGTTTTTTATTGGCTGATCACATCTGACTGTGGGCATTCCAGAAGCTTCTCTGCACCCCCACTCTGGCTGTGGGTGCCCCTGAAGCCTCCAAACATCCCCCACACTGGCTGCGGGCGCCCAGCGGCTCCCTGGCACCTCGGTGCTCCCTTCTCCTAACGGCCCTGGCCAGGGGCTCTGGGGCCAAACAAAAGAAGCTGTAGCAGAGAGAGAGGGAGATGTGTCTACTCCTTCCATGATGAAGGAGGGAGGGGGAGAGAGGGGGGTTTGCACCCTGCCACACCCACTGTCCTGTCCTGTACCCCACTATACTGCCCCTTCACCCTGCATACCCCCTCCCTACCCCCCTGCACCCCAATGTCCTCCACGTGGTGCTGGTGGATGGATCCAGCTCAGCACAGGGTGGGGTGCCCGACTACTCTTCCTGGGCCCCCCCCAAATCCTGCTGTGAACCAGCAGGTCCCAGTACAGCCCAGCACCGCTGTGCCTGCCCAGGGGGTTGCAGCCAGTGGGGGGTGCCCAGGAGTGGGTGCTGACAGTTTGGGGGAGTACCCGCCTGGCCCCAGCCCAGGGCAGCATGTTGGGGTGATCCTGGGTCCCCACACCGTGACACCCAGCAGCAGCCACTACGTGTGTGTCACAGGGCTGTGCTTGTCCCCCTGTCCCCTGCAGGGCTGGGGACACACACACATACCCAAGCACCTCAGAGCCCCCACCACCCCCTCCCACAGGCATCCCCACTCTGATGCCTTTATCACCCTGAGCATCCTCACCTGCACCCCCATGCTCCTGGACACCAATTTAAGCCCAGCAGCCCCAGTGCTGGGATGTGTTGTGCTCAGCTCTGTTCCCTGTGCCCACTTTGGGGGTTTCCTGCTTTATCTGCCCCCACTTAGGTGTTTTATTTCCCCCTGATGGATGCTGGATGTGCAGTGGGACCTGCTGCTGCTGCCATGGTCCCCCTTTGCTGCCCAGGGTGGGGGTGCTGGGACCACCTGCAGCCCCGGCTCATTTGGGGGGTGATGACTGGCAAACCAGCCTTCCCCCCACCCCGGGGGCACCCATTCTGCCCCCCTCTCTGTGCACTCTAGGTTCTCCCCATCCCTCTTCCCCTCTGCATCCTCTCTCCAGTTCCTCTGATCCCAAATATCACAGCTCCTGTGCTTCCCCCTCACACCCCCCATGCCCCAGATTCTTTCCTGGGTCTCCCCCATTCCTCTTTACCCCTCCAAGTCCCCTCCAGCTCCGTTGCCCTCCGCAGGACTTTGCTCCTGTCCCCTGCTCAATCACCTCTATCCCCACCGAGCACCTTCAGCTTGGCTCTGGTCCGTGCATGCTCACTCCCACCCTGTGTGACACCCCCTGCACCGTCCCATCCCTTTCCCCCTCCCCATATACACTTGGATCCTCTCTGGACCCGTCTCCAAGACCCTCCCTGGGTTTCTGTGCCCCCTGCTCTGCTCCAAGCTCCTCTGGGGCCACCCAGACCCCTCTGTCCCTTCCTCTGCCCCCGTGCAGCAGAGCGGCCTGTGAGAGCTCGGGCAGGATGTGCTCCCCGTGTTCCCCCTGGATGGGACCCTGCCCCACGGTCTCACAGCGAATAGAGCCTGGAAAGAGGCTTTGCTGTTATCCGCTCTGGGTCGCCCATGGCATGGCTGGGCTGGGACAAGCACCAGCCGCCTCCTTCCCCAGGGGAGCTGGAGCTGGTCACATCATTGTGCAGGTTTTGGCAGTCGTTCTCCTTGCTGGTGTTCTTCAGATGACCTGAATCCCAGAGCACAAAATCTTTCCTATTGAGATTTCTCCCAAACAGGCACGGGTGTCAGAGCCGGCGAGCTCCAGAGTGAGCGCTGTGCTGTCCCCGCGCTGTCCTTTGTCCCTGCGTGAGCAGTGAAAGCCTGGCAGCTGTGTGGGGGTGTTATTTTTCTCTGCTAAAGTGGCTGAAGCATTTCAAAGGGTTTCCCCAGGTGTTCTTGGCAGAGAGCTAAAGCCAGGCACATTTCCCTGGCCTCTGCATCACCCAAGACACTTCAGTTCTGCTTTTCCACCAAGCTGAGTGGTGTCGTCGATGCGCTGGAGGGAAGGGGTGGCATCCAGAGGGACCTGGACAGGCTGGGGGGTCCATGTGAACCTCGTGAAATTCAACCAGGCCAAGTGCAAGGTCCTGCACCTAGGTCAGGGCAATACCCAGTACCAGCACAGACTGGGGGAGGATGGATGGATGGATGGATGGATGGATGGATGGATGGATGGATGGATAGCAACCCTGTGGAGAAGGGCTGGTGGGTGACAAAAGGGACATAAGCTGGCAATGTGCACTCGCACCCAGAAAGCCAAGTGTCTCCTGGGCCACATCACCAGCAGGTGGAGGGAGGGGATGCTCCCCCTCTGCTCTGCTCTCCTGGGGCTCCCCAGAGAACCGAGTCCAACTCTGGGTTGTCCGGCACAAGACAGACATGGACCCCAGGGGCTCTGTCCCTCTGTCACCAGTGCTGCCTCAGTCCCACCCTGCTCCCTCCAGCATTTTAGAACGATCCTAAAACCCAACCTGTGGCTGGTGATGCCAACCCAGGCGATGTGTGGGTCAAAAATCACCATCACATATATTAACCCTCCTAAAACCAACATGGAAATGGCAGATGTTTGTGCCTCCTTGTGTGGATGCAGCTCTGGCTGCCTCGTCCCGCATCCCACCCTTGCAGCTCCAGGACAGACCCCACACTGGTGGCCCTGCCTGCATCTCCCGTCCCAGAACAGCCAAAGGAGCCGCTTGTTTTGGCCTCCAACTGGCTGATTTAGCCTGGTTCCCTTTCTCCATGAAGGATAAAACCCGGTGCTGAGGCTCCGGTGTCAGTCCCAGCCTGTGCCTACCCTTCGTTGTGTGTCATTTCATGTGATTTTGATCACATCCTTGAAAACAAAAAGAACCTCCAACCCACTCAGTCTCAGCCCTCCCAAGGCAGAGATATTTCCGCGTGGTGAACGCTCCCATGCAAATTCTCCCATGTCCTATTTTAGGTTTCTCGCCGGCACTGGCTGCAGACAACTGCGCTGGAGCTCCTGTCAAGCCTTAGACAAGGGTCTCAGGGATATGGGTCAGTGCCAGGGGTGGGTTATGGTTGGGTTCCATGATCTTGAGGGTCTTTTCCAACCAAAATGATTAATGAGTTTTTAGGGTTTATCCCAAATGATGGGAACCCCCGGTTCCAGCTCTGCTCTTTACCACATACCTTTTAGAGGCTGAAGAGGAAGGAGACGCAACACCTCAGCATACAGAGGGTCTTCCCCAAAGCTTCCCAGTGTCCCTTCTGTCTCCTCTGCACATCAGGGCAGGGCACAAGGGACAAAGTACCACCAGCACGCTCTGAAAGGTCATCATTTCTACCAGCTGCAACCTGATCTGGGTGAAGATGTCCCTGCTCATGGCAGAGGTTGGACTGCATGAACTGTGAAGGTCCCTTCCAACCCAAACTGTTCTGTGAGTCTGATTCTGGGATTCTATGATTTTTCTTCTCTATGACCTTCAGGCTGTCAGAATACCTGGAACTGGGACATTCCCAGCTGTTGACCAACAGACTCTGGATCTTGGATTCGGTGATGTCACTGCTGAGAGGTGGGTTTCTCGGTCAGCTGAGGCTTTGGCAGATGTTTGTGGACACACACCGGCCCACTGGTGCAGCCAGAGCCATCTGGGGGACAGAGGTCCCAGGAAGTTGCTGGCTCCACAGGATCAAGGAGGGGAAGCCAGGCTGCCCCCGGCTTTCCTCTGGCCAGGAACGCCGTCCCCACCCCAGCCCATCCCCAGCTCTGCGAGGAGAACAGCTGGGTGAGGGCCAGGGCGATGGGGCTGCCTCCAAACCCAGGTGAGTGCTCCTCAGGGTTTGACCCCCATGCGTCCCGGTTGACAGAAGTGACCTAGGACCCCCCATTGCAGCTTGACCACAGGTTTGGGAGGAACGAAAAAGATCTGCTTTATTAAACCCAGTGGAGAAAGGGTACAAGGGGTGGCGGGGGAGTGCAGAGCCAAATGGATGGTCTGGGCCATCCAAAAGACATGGGGTGGTGGGGGCATCCGAAGCACAAGGGATGGTCTGGGACATCCAAAGCTCTCCTGGAGCGACTGCTGCTTCTTCTTGCTGGCTTTCTTCTTGCTTTCGATCAGCTGCTGCCCCTCCTTGATGTCTTCCCGTGTGGGGACGTGCTCGTCATCTTCGTCATCAGATTCAGAGGATTCTGGAGGAGGGAACAGAGAGAAATGGGCTGGGGAGGGTCTGCAGGGCCCCCTCCGCTGTGCCGGTGTCACCAGGGAGAGCCAGCACGGTTTGGAGGGCTGGTGGCGTCACAGTGAGCTTTCCTGCCAAGCCCTGGCTCTTCCTGCCCAGCATCCCAGGCTGACCTGCAGGGCCTGGCAGTGCCGCTGCTGTGGCCCATCCCCCGCTGCTGGGGCTTCCCAGAAAGGTCTGGAGCCACGCGGTGCTGGACGCCGCTCCAGCTTCATTCAAAAGAGGTGGCAAGCTCCAAAAACTCAGTGGCTCCTCCAAGAGCATCCAATAGGAAGAGGCCACAGACAGACCCCAGCACTGGTTATTCTTCACAACCAGGTGATTTTGAAGACAAGGGTCTCCCTCCTTGCCCCATAGCATCTTTTCTTGTTCCTTCTGTGGTTCGATGCTCGCCACCCCACCGGCTGCCTTCGTGCTCCCACATCCCCACCTAAAAGCACCACCCATGCTCAAAGGCTTGGAGACAGCACAAGGTCTGGAGAGAACTCATGGGCTGGGCTCTGCTGGGACAGGAGAGACAGGCGAGGATGGTCAGAAATCCCAACAGGCAGGGGCAGGGACAGTCCCCGTGGGACGCGTCCCCGCTAAGCTCTCCTACCGTCATCGCTGCTGTCTCTCTCCTCAAAGGAAACCACCACGTTCCGAGGATCGCTCGACATTTTTTTCTCCAGAAAATCCCCGGCCTTCGCAAAAGTCTGTGAAAGACACCCTGGGTTAATTGCTGAAGGGGAGGTGGGTGTTACAACCCAAGGGATGCCCTTGATGATCCCCTGGGGACAACACCCTGCAGTGCCCAGTGCCACCTGGAGCTGAGCTGCTCCAGGGGGCCACCTCCATCCTCCTCACTTGGGACGGGCCATCAGGAGGAGCCTGGTGCGGGTCCCCGAAGACCCCAGCAGGGATGGAGACCCCACGTACCTCGTTGCTCCCATCGGGGATGTGACTGTCAGGGACAGGTGGGCCGCCCGCTGTGCCAGGTACTGCAGCTTCTGGGCCAGGTACTGGAGCTTCTCCTCCACCCCCTGGGACAGGAGAGAATCATCCTGGAGACAGAGAGAACCACCTTGGTGGGCAAAATGAGCCACTTGGGGTGACGGTGGCTGCGCCAAGTGTCACCGCGCTGTGTCACTGCACCACCCAGCGCTGGGTGGGTACCTGGCCGGGCACGGTGATGCCGTGCAGATGCAAGATGAGGTTGTCGATGTTGTTTTCAAACCCGAGGAGGAGCTCCTGGTCCCTCAGCATCTGGGCTCGCATGCGGTCCCGCCGGGCCTCTTGTGACTGCAGTTTTGCCCTGAGCTCCTCCTCCAGCATCCTGCAGCCAAGCACAGCCACATCCATACAACTGCACAGGGGTGCAGAGACACCACAAATCCGTTGCAAAAGCTGCTCAGGCTGCAACCCACCCCCCCGTGCCGTGAGCGGGGACATCTTCACCAGCTCAGGTTGCTCAGAGCCCCGTCCAGCAGAGTTGAGGGGCAGCATTTTTGGTGCAGGGCTTTAGGGTACAGGACTTGGGGGTGCAGGCTTCGGGTGTTCAGGACCTGGGGCTGCAGTAATTTAGGGTGCATTGTGTGGGAGGACAGAATTTGGGGTGCAGGATCTGGGGTACAGGTTTTTGGGTGGGGAATTGGGGGTGCAGGGTGTTGAAGGACCTAGGGGTGCAATATTTGGGCTTTAAGGGTTTAGGGCGGCAGGATCTGGCAGTGCAGAGTTTGGGGACAGGATCTGGGGGTGCACAATTTGGGGTTACAGGTTTTGGGGGTGCAGGGTCGAGGGAATTGTTTGAGGTGCAGGGTTATGAGAGTGCAGGATTTCCAGGTGCAGAGTTTGGGGTGCTGGGTATGGGGCAGCAGGATCTGGGGGTTCAGGTTTTGAGGGGAAGGATCTAAGGGTGCAGGTTTTGGGGGTCCAAGGTTAGATGGGATTTGGGGCTGCAGGGATTTAGGGTGCAGGGCTCTGGAGTAAGGGGTGGGAGTGAGGCTTTGGGGGTGCAGGTTTTGTGTTTTCAAGAACTTGGGGTGCAGGGTTTGGGGGTGAAGACTTTTGGAGGGCAGGGTTTGAAGGGTGCAGGGTTCAGGTGTTCAGGACTTGGGGGATGGAGGATTTGGGGGTGCAGGGTTGGGGAGAAGGATTTTGAGGTGCAGGATTTTAGGTGCACGGTTTGGTAGGGCTGAGTTTGGGGGTTCATGATTTTGGGGTGCAGGGTTAGGATTTGGGCGTGCAGGGTTTAGGGAAGCATGACATTGGGGTAAAGGTATTTGGGGTGAAGGGTTGGATAGAACAGGATTTTGGGGTGCCGGGTTTAGGAAGGAAGGAAGGAAGGAAGGAGGGGGAAGTAATGTCGTGCTGGGGCGTTGCTCCTGCTTTCAATGGAGGGGAAGAACAGCTGCACCCGATGGCAAAGGGCTGTCAGGACTTGATCAGCGTTCATCAGGGTGTGAGGGGAGAAGGAGGTGAGGCCCACCTGGTGGAGAGCCAGCTGCAGGCTGAGGTGATACGATGTGCTGGCCCAAATCTTAGCGAACTCTGGAAGAACAAGGGAAAGACCCGTCATGCTCTGAGGCAGCAAGCTCAAGACCATTCGGCCCACTCCTGTCCAAGGAGCGATGCATCTTTCACTCAGGCATTTCAGGTGGTCTCTCTCCAGCCCGGCAAGAACCAAGGGACACCTCATGCTGCCTCCAAGGGGCTCCTTTCCTTGCGGGTGCAGCTCTCCAGGGTGTGACCCACTCCCACGGGAAGCCGGCAGTGCTCTGCCCTGCCCGCGGGGGCACGGGGCTGCGCTCCACGCGGCTCTCGGAGGCTCAGGGCAGGCCCTGGTGTCTCCCCAGCAGGGGCCAGTTTTGCCAGGTCACATCTCTGAACACACAGAGCCCACGTGGCCCACGAGCACCTTCAGCTCTTCCATTCAGACGTGAGCTCAGCGTGGGCAATGCCCAGCGCCAGGCAAGGGCAGCCCCTTGGGGTCAGTGGCTTCTGCCTGGGCTGCCCCAGGAAGGCAGGGGCCACGTCAGGGAGGGAACCAGGAGCCCTGGCTGCCACATCAGCCCCTCAGCCCTTTGGGGTGGTCAAGCAGGTCCCTCCTTGCACTCACCACTCCTGAGCAACCACCCCCCACAGTCCTCGGGTTTCCATGCCTGATTTCAGAGATGTCCTTGACCCAGACACACATGTGAAATTGGGCCTGAAGGCCTTACCATAACGCTCCAGCTTCTCAGTGGTTGGAGTCGGGTGAGGCTGCCAGAAGAGGTCTCTTGCCATCTTAGTTCCACTCCTGCTTCAGGTCAACAACTGCAGAGAGTGGCTGGATGATGGCTTTGCTGCTTCCTGCAAAAAGCCTCCTCTTCCTCCTCTCTGCTCTTCTCTCTTCCTTTTCTTTCTTCTCCTCCTTCTCCTCCTCCGTCTCCTTCTCCTTCGGAGCTCTGGTCAGTTGTGCTGGTGGACTAGAAGCGTCTCTCAGCCGAGGTGTTTCACTGGCCGGGGGCCCTGTCTGCCAGCCAAGGGCCATGAGCAGGGTGGGCTGTTGGTGGAGAAGTTTCTGGTGCTTTCAGGGGCTGGGGGAGGAAGGTGCATCTGCCACAGCCCCTCACAGTGTCTGGGAGCTGGAGGGCACCCAGCTGAGGATGGTGCTGCCACTGGAGTGCAGCCATTTCCTCAGCTGCCTCTGAACCTGCTGCCCTTCCCATCCCAAAGCTGCTGCCTTGAAATGGTTTCCAGGTGCCTGAGGCAACAGGGCAAGGGAGGGAAGAACAAGGCCTGGAAGGGCTCCAGGGCAGGGCAGCCACGGGCCGCTCACCTTCCTCAGCCAGGAGCCAGGTTCTCTCACGGCCACATCCAGGATGCTGCTCGCCTCCTCCCTGTCACAGGTGCTGGAGTCTCTCATGGCCTCAATGGCCACAAGGGTTGACGTTTAAAACCTCTAGCTGAATCTGAGCTGTGCTCAGTTGTGGTGGCGGACTAGAAGCTTCTCTCACCTGGGGGGTTTCACTGGCCAGGGGCCCTGTCCGCCAGCCGAGAGACACGGCTGTGACCGCGGTGCGCTGATAAAATAAAGAAGGCCGCGTCACGGGATCATCGACCCTGCTGTTATTTCTCCATTTGTGTGGCGGCTGGGCCAGCACCACCGCTCCTGAGCCGGGAGCCCCAGGAGGTGACGGGGCCCCAGGGTTTTGGAATTTGACAGTGGACTTGGAGGTGCGGGGAGGAAAACTGGCAGCTCCTGCACACCAGGAGGGGCTCTTTGCCATTAAAACGAACCAAGTGGCTCATGATGTTCAAAGCCGGTTTAGTCCAAAGGACTCAAAGACACTTACGCTTTTTCTATGGATAAACAACGTTTAATCCAATTCCTTAATTGTATTCTTTAAACATGAGTTCATTAGAGCATAAGCAAAACAGCGCTGGGTGCGTGGGGGATTCGCTCCGCCCAGCACGCACACTCTTAACAATAAGAAGTGTGCTTAAATACGGTAAGGTATTACATATTCATAATGACCCCAGGAACGCCTCTACATATTCATGAAGTGAGTCTCAGGTCACCATTTCCATAGCCCCTCCTCGCCCCTCCCCTGTTCGCCTGCGCAGTGGCACTGGGTGAATTTGAGGAGGGGTCTTTAGGGGTCTTTGGATGAAGGCTCCTTCAGCTTCCTCACAGTGGACTTTTCCCTTTGGCTCATTACGAGGAACTGGCTGGAACCCAAGCGGCCAAACCGACTGAAACCGGACTGGCGCCCCCTTTTTGCTGTAAATCTTGGCTGTCTTGTCTCCTCAAGGTTGCAGCTGGTGCTGTAAAACTTCTGATCTCAGCATTTAATGAAGTCCTGCTTTTTTTAGCACAATTGGTTACATACAGCTCTAAACTAGATATTCATTACGTGGTTTAAAATGTTAGCTTGTTAGTAGGCCCTTACTATACAGTTGCTTAACCCTTAAAACGTTAGTTCCCTCTATCAATATAACTTCCTAAACAAGTTTCATAACTTTTTACATAGAACTTAACCACCTTTTTCCCTTTTCCAAGTTCAGAGTCCATGCCTCATTTGGTTATATCTGTAAACATTCAACATCTTAGCGCGAATCACAACTGCATTTTTCACATCCTCCTCCTCCTCCTCCTCCTCCCGCTCCTGTCCGGGATGTGCAGCTGCAGCAGGCTCAGTGCCAGGGCCACGGGCTGCAGGGGCACCAAGAGCGGGGCCGCAGCCGAGCGGGTCCAGCAGAGCCTTGGGGAGGGCTGCCCTTGGAGCAGGGCCGGAGCTCCAGCCCTCTCCCTGCAGGCCTTTCCCTGCCCCACCAGCGCTCACCCACTGCCCAGCGCAGCCTCACAGCCACCAAGGAAACACCCACAGCGTGAGACCCAGCAGTTTGCAGGGGGGGCTTTACTGATGGGGGCAAGAGCTGGTGCCAGCAGCCTGGCCGGCACTGGCGCTCGTCACGCCGGAGAAGGCTCTTGCTGGACGTCTCTCTCGCGAGCCTCAGCGCCTGAGACGGTCTCCTGGCACTGGCCGACGTGGAGCAGATCCGCTCTCCAGAGCTGCGGAGTTGAGTACAAAGCTCTGCAGTCTTGTATGCACAGAGGTGCAGAGCAACAAGTCTGGTCAGGACACCTGTGGTGGGATCTGCTGCTGTCTGGAGAGAGCAGGTCCAGGTCCCTGGGATGCAGTCCCACCCTGCTGCTCTCCGTGCCCCCAGGGCTGTCAGGAAAACACCCTCTTTGCCCAGCTCTGGCCTGAAGCTGGCCCACAGCCCCTTTTGCAGAGGCGAGCACTCCAAAAGGCAAACACTCAACTGGGAATGCTCTTTCCCCAGTTGTTTTTCACGGCCTGCGGTACCTGGGCCTCCCATTGCTCTGGCTCTTTTTTCCAGGCCTTTGGCGGTGCCACTGCTGCGCTTCTGCTCTATCTTGCTGCACAAGGACTCCCAGAGCTTGCGTGTTTCCTCCTCCGTGCACGCGCGGGGCTGCGCCTGCAGGACCACGGCAATGCAGCAGCAGGCAGTGTTGGTGTCCCTGGCAGGGGCTGGGGGGATTTCAGCGCCCCCCTCCCTCCTGCCCCTTCTTTTCAGCCTCTCCATCAGCCCTGCTTTGCTCACGGTCCCGACTGCAGAGCCTTTCTGCAACGACCCCTGAGCCAAGGGAGCGCGGGGCTGAAAGCAACCCGGCTGCTTGCTGTCCCAGACCAGCCTGGCCGCACCGTTGCGCCGTCGCCATTACAAACGCCACCACATCGAGCCTTGGGGACGTACCGGTCCTGCCCTCCTCTCCCCCGCCTTGGCAGGGGGTTCAGCCTGGGGTGCAGCTTCCCGCAGGTGTTGGCTGCTGCCTGCCTCTTTCCCCGACCGTTCCCAGCGCAGCACGGCCAGCTCGCTGCAGACACACAGCGGGAGGAGGTGGTGTGAGCACAGGAGCGCGCTCCAGCCGGGCTCCCAGCTGGGCGCCAGCCGCGGCCGCAGGAGCGGCTCTGCCGAGAGGCCGGTGCCAGGAGAAGCGGCTCTCTCCCGCGGGGCTGCGGGGAGCAGGAGGAAGGGACTGCGGGAGAGGAAGCGCTGCCCGTGTCCGGAGAGATTTACCACTGGAGCTTGTCCTGCAGATCCAGCTGCTCATCCCTCTCCCCTCTCCTCTTGCGGGCCACCTGCCCCAGGATGCAGGTCACCACCTCCCGCAGGGCCTGGTCTGTCCGTGGGGAAAGGCTCCTGCAACAGCAAGGACAAAGTCTCCCTGACTCTGCAGCTGGGACCGTCCTGCCTCTTCCCACACTCAGCCCCACAGCTATGCGGCCCCGTTCTGCCCCACAACCCCCCGGAGGCAGGAGGGGTTTCAAGCCCCTGCTCTGGCCCCTGCCGTGGGGTCTAACCCAGCCCGTTCCCGTGGCTGCAGAAATCCCCGGGCGCCCTGTGCAGCCCCGTGGCTCGGGGGTTGGCTCCCTGTACCCACCACCTCTGGCTCACCCCCACGGCCCCAGGGCTCGGCTGGAGCGGGCACACTCGTACCGCTTCGGGGGGACGCTGTTGTCCTCAGGGACTGTGGGGGGCTCTTCTCCGGCCTCTTCCCAGTCCTCCATAATGGTCCTGATCTCCAGCAGGTCCCAGCTGGACTCGTCTGACTCCACGCTGCTCGAGGAGCTGTCTGAGGAGCACTCGGGGGAGCTGGATTCCTGCACAGGAGGAGACTCTCACACAACAGCCCCGCACCCGGAGGGTGCTGCTTCCCAGCACGCAGACCCCAGAACACTTCTGAATGGACCACAGGGGACGGGGAGAACCGGGAGAAGGAGCTCAGCAGGCCCTGGGGTGACCTCTGAGTGTCACCAGGGTTTCACTGCAACTCTGTGTCCCCCTTCTTGCTCAGGAAGGGCAGCATCACCCGCCCGGCTCTGCTGCAGCAACGCTGCTGTGACGGCTTGGGTGCCAGAGGTGCTTTGCGGTCTCAGCCGCCCCGCGGGAGAAAGTGCTCTTCTTCTGCAGGAATCCCAAGTACCTGGCTCCTCTGCATCTCCTCTGGGTTTTCTGCCTCTCCTTCCACACCGGGTGTCTCCTTTTCTGCCTCGGCCTTTGCTTTCATTGCTCCGGCTGATGGCCGTTTACTTTTTTCCCCTACCGCCGCCTCTTTTTTCTTCTTTTCCTCTCCTTCCAGGAATTTCTGGATATACTGTGGAAGCTTCTCCTCTTTCTTCTTCTGCCGTTTATTCTGGAGGCCGAATGAAATGCAATAGCAGGCAGCATCAGTCTGTCCTGCCACGGCTGAGCTGTTTCCCTCCCTTCCCTCCCTTCTCTTCTGCCTCGCTGTCCACGCTGGTTTGCTCCCAGGTTCCCGCAGGCTCCACCGAGGAGCCCGTCTGGGATGACCAGGGAGATCAGCCACCACCGGGCTACAAACCAGCCGGCAGCTGGCGAGCCCAGACAAGCCCTGCAGCCACCGGGCCGACAGAAACAGCCCCGCGTGAGGGCTCTGGGGGTGTTTCCAGGCTGCTGGAAGTGACAAGTATATTCTCAACTGACAGTGACCCGCCTCTCTCCAAGCAAACACCAAAGCAACCGGTCAGTGGTCCCGTGAACACCCAG
Source organism: Patagioenas fasciata (assembly GCF_037038585.1). Taxonomy (NCBI): domain Eukaryota; kingdom Metazoa; phylum Chordata; class Aves; order Columbiformes; family Columbidae; genus Patagioenas; species Patagioenas fasciata. The sequence goes on along the minus strand of NC_092544.1, from coordinate 6,678,350 downwards.
TGAAGAATCTTGTGAGCGCTGGCATGTGTGGAGCAACGCTGCTCTACAGTCCAGTAGGATGTGCTCCTGCAGCATCCGGTGTCGGGTACCTTTTCTCTCCTCTCAATGGCTCTGGCTATGAAGTCCACTTCTCTGGGGGCAACCAGAGGCGGTAGCTTTCCTTTCTCCTCCTTTTCCTTCAAGCAGCTCCTCTGGATGACCGGTAGCTGCCTGCAAAGACACAACAGGGCGTGTTGGCAGGCGCGCAGGAGGAGCTGGTTCTGCATCCTGTGCTTCCAGGTGGCGCACCTGCTTCTGCAGCAGAACGGGCTCTGCTCACATCCTTGTGATCAAGTCCCCAGGCACAGAGAAGACCCCAAGCTGTCAGCCTCGGATGTGCCCAACAGCCCCCCTGCAACCCAGGATGCCCAGGTCTCGGCCCTCTCTTGCTGGAGCACCCAGAGGAACAGGGTCCTGTGCCTGGAGATAGCGCTACGCCCTGTACGGGCAGGGTGGGCGCTGGGGACACAGTGTCAAAGGGAGGAGGACACGAGCCCACGAGAAAAGCCATCCTGCCACTGAGCTCTCCGTAAGACAGGCGTCAGCGCAGAAGAGGCTCCTGGTTGCTCAGGGCAATCCTCTGCAGTAACTAACTGCAGAGCTCTGTTCTCAGCAAACAGAAAGGCCAGGCTCATTTCAACCTGAAGGGAACGCCAAAATGACCTTCTGCTCCTGGAACGAGCCTTTGCACTTGGCTACTCAAGAGATCTGCACATCGGAAGGGAAGAAAGAAATGGTGGTGCCAGCAGAGTCTGCCAAGAAGCTGCAGACACTGCCATGAGCAAGAAACCGTGAGTCAGTGGGACGTGGGCAAAGCGCACGTGGGGTGTTTCCGGGAGAAACGTCTCGCTCCCACAGAGACCGGAGCAGGGGGCCACGCTCACCCGTTTATGCGAGTGTCTCACCTGGCGCGAGGCTCACTCCCCTCGGCTTTCTGACCCTGCTCTGGCGTCACAGTCAGGGCAGGTAACCGATGTGGAGGAAGCCTGGCTCGACGGAGGAGGCGCTTCCCGGCAGCATCCTCTAGAAACGGGAAAGGAGACGGTTCTTCAGAACAGCATCTCGGTGTTGTTCTGGGAACCGGGTGCCACTCGTGTGCCAGTTCCAAGGAGAGTGACGTGCGGGTCTGCTCAGGGCTGTGGTAACACTGGGGAAGGTGGTCCTTTTCATCCCTTTGGGGGAAAGCCATGTTTCCTGGGAGGTCTTAGGCCTTTTCTGACACTGTTTTTTCATCCAACGCCCCATGCCTACAGTGCACCGTTATTCCCTGGGGAAGACTGTTTGCATTGCTTTCTCTCATCCGTGTGCTGAAATGGGGGGTTCCATGGGAGATACTGGTGCTGTCCAGGAGTCATTCTGGGGAGGGGAATCATTTATCTCAAGGGAACCCGGCTCTGGGGTTTCTGCCTTGGTCCCGTGCACACAGATTTGCTGCTGGGGCAGGTTCACACCACAGGCCATCACCTTTTCCCTTCACACATCCGTTCAGGTCTATCAGCGCTGGCACTTTGGGCACGGTCTCAAGTTGGTACCTGGCAGAGGAAGAAGGCAGCAGGCTGAAGAAAGGACACCACGTTGTTTCCCACCGCAGCCCAACCCGGAGGGACGCAGCAGAAGCTCCAGTGCCGGGAGAGGCCCCGTCAGCCTGTGCCCGCGTTTCTCCATCCTTCCCTGAGAATGGCCGTCCTCCCACAAAACCCCCTTGCTGCTGCTGGGGAAATGACTCTGCTCATCGCGCACATGGAGAGCAGAGTATTATCTAGTGCTCTGGTTTTCTAAGACGCCTTTGAATTCTGATCTTGCCCTCCGAGTTCCTCGTAGAGCCTTGCAGATTAACGTTTCCAGACCTAAGAGCAGTCTCTCCCAGAGAGGAAAGAAAAGGAGCAGGAGAAACGTAGCGGGAAATGTTGCCTAAATGCGTCTCTAGGTCCACAGCAGGACAGATGCAGAAGCTGTGCCACTGTCCCCCGTTCCTCCAAGTGAAGTCAAACGTACCATGGCAGGACGACAACACGTCCAGAAGAGGTCTGGGAAGCAGCGGTGTCATGGCGTGAGATGACCGAGTCCCTCATCTCCGGCATCTGCAACGAGGACAGAGGCGGATGACGGGAGGAGCGGACGCTGGGAAGGGCCGGCTGCTCGCTCCGCCTCAGCCCAGCGCCAGCAAAGAGCCAGAGCCGCCCAAGGGCTCTGGGCTCAGCAAGCCTTGCTCTGCCTGTGCCTCTGCTCCCGGCCCCCAGAGTGGGGCACGCAGCGCTCCCCGCCATCAACGCCGGCCTTTTCTCGCAAAGGGCAGCTCCTCTGGGGGTGGCTCTTGCAAAGCCGGGCCATTGCACGCCAGGGAGGTGCTCTGCAGAGAGCCTGCTGTGCTCTAGAGCTCCAGGAGCCCAGGGGCTGAACGAGGCATGGCCGGCCAGGGGAAAGCAGCCCCCAGAAAGCATTTCAGAAGCAGCAGGAGTGGCGCTGGGAAAGTGAAAATCCTACCTCGAGAAGAGCTTGCAGCATCTTGCCAGCGCCATTCAGCCTTTCCAGAAAGTCTAAGTAAAATCTCATTTTCACGTCTTTTCCCTGGACAATCAGCATGCCCACGTCCCTCCAGATGATGGCAACGTTCTGCCCGTTCTCTACGCAGGCATGGAAAAGGTGCGTGGTCCTTTCCATGTAGAGCTGCACGGTGCCCTCAGAGACAGCGTTCTCTGAGGCTATCTGAGCATACGGCAGTTGCTCGAAATCTTGGTGGCCTGAAAGACGAGAGAAGAGGAACACATGAGCTTGCAGACCTGCTGGGCAGGCTACAATCAAAGGTCTGCAGCCTCCGGGCCCTCGGGCAACACTTTGGTACTGGGCTGCCTGGCTGGGCCAGCGCCTCTGAGGAGACGCTCGGCTTGTCCCTTCCTCTTAAAGCGGACAGTGAGGTGCGGAGCAGACAGCGGTGGCTTCTCTGATACAGAAAGGGAAACAAAGAGTCTTAGGCACTTGGTGGGAAGAAGAGTGACTGCGGGACAAAGTGGGGAGATAGGCGCCAGGTCCCAGGGCAGCTGGAGGGTGCCAGCCCACACTCGGTGCTGTCTTTGTCTTTAGAGAGAAACGCACCCCAAACACAGCCCCAAGCTCCTGGTGCTCCCCGGGGTCCCACAACAGCTGCCCCAAAGGCAGCAGTGACCAGAAGGCGCAGGTGTCCCGCCAGTGGCTTTTGGAAGGAACCGTCTTTCCCCCCTGGGTTTCCCCTGCTTTTCCCCCGTGCAAGGAGGCTGAGGGAGCTGGAAGAGCCCCAGCATTTGCCTGGACGAGGTCTAGAGCAGCGGAAAGGGGGAGCAAGAGTTGAAGCATCATGGAACCAGAAGACACCACACCAAGGAAGCTGTGAGGGACCCTGTTGTTGAAGCAGGACAAAGAGAGTGCGCTCTTAGCTGCATTGTCCTCTGGTGATTCTTTAAAACAAACAGCTGGGCAGGGTCCTTCCACAGCCGGCCGGCTTTGTCGAGTGGAGCTCTTGGCAGGGCCGCGGTGGGTGGTTGGTGCTCCCCTCAGTCACCTCTGGAGAGCACAGCACCCCTCCCACCCTGCTCAAGGCCAGCGCCGCTTTCACGCTGCTCACCAGGAAAGTCTGTGCAAGCACAGCGGAGCTCACGGTCCTGCGCAACAGCCTTTTCGGGTTGGAACACGGGTCTCTCCACGATCACCAGATCCTGCTCGCTGAGGGCTACTCGCTTCGTGACAACCGCAAAAGTCCCGATTCCGGGAATGCGGACAGCCTGGAACAGAGGAGATGGCGGATGGGAAGAAGCCTTGGAGGGGCAGACGGGTGACTTGTCAGAGGAGGCTGATGGTGCTTAGTGCCCTGCCCTGGCCTGAGGTACAAAGGAGCAAGATGGGCTCCTTGGGAGAACACAAACAGGGGCTGCGCTTTTCCCTCGCACCCCGCTTCAGCTACGAAGAACCAAATAGGTGAGGGAAAGCTGACAAACACCCTCTGGCTCAATCAGATAGAAGGCAGGGGGTTCCCACGCTTGGAATAAATCCAGATGTGTCCCAGGCTTCCAGGTTTTCACATGCAACTCTGACGGGGGGACCTTCTTGTACATCTGAATGGACAGAGAAGGTGTCCATGTCACGGTGTGCATTGCAGTGTTGTGCTGGGGCGTTGCTCCTGCTTTCAACGCAGGGGAAGAACAGCTGCACCCGATGGCAAAGGGCTGTCAGGACTTGATCAGCGTTCATCAGGGTGTGAGGGGAGAAGGAGGTGAGGCCCACCTGGTGGAGAGCCAGCTGCAGGCTGAGGTGATACGATGTGCTGGCCCAAATCTTAGCGAACTCTGGAAGAACAAGGGAAAGACCCGTCATGCTCTGAGGCAGCAAGCTCAGGACCATTCGGCCCACTCCTGTCCAAGGAGCGATGCATCTTTCACTCAGGCATTTCAGGTGGTCTCTCTCCAGCCCGGCAAGAACCAAGGGACACCTCATGCTGCCTCCAAGGGGCTCCTTTCCTTGCGGGTGCAGCTCTCCAGGGTGTGACCCACTCCCACGGGAAGCCGGCAGTGCTCTGCCCTGCCCGCGGGGGCACGGGGCTGCGCTCCACGCGGCTCTCGGAGGCTCAGGGCAGGCCCTGGTGTCTCCCCAGCAGGGGCCAGTTTTGCCGGGTCACATCTCTGAACACACAGAGCCCACGTGGCCCACGAGCACCTTCAGCTCTTCCATTCAGACGTGAGCTCAGCGTGGGCAATGCCCAGCGCCAGGCAAGGGCAGCCCCTTGGGGTCAGGGGCTTCTGCCTGGGCTGCCCCAGGAAGGCAGGGGCCACGCCAGGGAGGGAACCAGGAGCCCTGGCTGCCACATCAGCCCCTCAGCCCTTTGGGATGGTCAAGCAGGTCCCTCCTTGCAGTCACCACTCCTGAGCAACCACCCCCCACAGTCCTCGGGTTTCCATGCCTGATTTCAGAGATGTCCTTGACCCAGACACACATGTGAAATTGGGCCTGAAGGCCTTACCATAACGCTCCAGCTTCTCAATAGTTGGGCTCAGGTGAGGCTGCAAGAAGAGCTGTCTTGCCATCTTAGTTCCACTCCTGCTTCAAGTCAACAACTGCAGAGAGTGGCTGGACAATGGCTTTACTGCTTCTCCTTGTCCTCGTCCTTCTCCTCCTCCTTCTTCTCCTGATCCTTCTTCTCCTTCTCCTTCTCCTCCTCCTCCTTCTTTTTCTCTCCTCCTCCTCCTCCTTCTCCTTCTCCACCCTTCACCCTCCTTGGTGCTGTCGTGCTCCCTCTCTCCGCCTTCTCCTCCTCACTGCAGAGCAGCTACTCCAGAGCAGAGCGGTGCGAGAGCAGCTCTCAGCACTTGGAGTCCACTCGGCCTCACCGGGTGAGTGGGGCAGACGCTGGTCACGACAGGGACAGGGGGGCTGTCACCACTGTGACGTGTGGCTGTCCCACTGTGACCCCGGACCGTGTCACAGAGGGGCTGCACACACCCTCCCCCCAGGCCCTGCCAGGGGCTCTGCAGTGGGCAGGGGCTTCCGGGAGCTGCCCCCACCCCACTGTGTCCTGAGCGGGAGGGGTTTCCCCAGGCCACCCCTGCCATGTCCCCACATGGGGACACCGGGCTGCAAGCGCCGATGGGCTTCCTTCCACCCTTCCCCGCTTCTTCCTGCCCCTCTCACCCAACGTGTCTGCAGCGGGGAGCGCGGCTGCCCTGCCTGGCGCAGCTTTGGCAGGCGATGGCTGCTCACACCGGCTTTGGAACCGGCTGCACCCCTCTCCCACCGGCCCCGGCAGCACCGGACCTGCTCCCACACGGGTCCCGCTGCAGCTCCCGCTGCTCACGGTTCCCAGTGCCATGGAGAGGACTGCTCTGATTTGCTGAAGGTGCTGAGGGGGGTGCCATTGCCAAACTCGGGGAGGGGGTTCAGGCTGCCGAACCAAACAGGGTGGTGATGGATGGCCGCTGCTCCCTTGGTGTTCCCAGGAGAGAGGCCTGGTCCATGCAGCAGCACTCGCGGTGCCCTAGGGCTCATTAACGCTCCGTGCCACAGGTCGCCCGGCTCCAGGCCGCCCGCCTGGTCCCACGGGCCGTCGAAGGGCTCAGGGTCGATAACTCTTGCGGGAATGGCAGGGTGTGCGGTTCCAGCTAAAGGGCCTTGGACAGATTACACGGAAGTGTTTTCTATGGGTGTAAGACGTGATGGCCCAGACCGGTGAGAACGATATCTCCGGTCAGAAAACCACCCCGGTGTGTGCGATGTGTGAATGTTGGGCCTGGGCGTGTGAACGAGTGGGTCGGAACGCCGCCCACAAGATACGCATGGGAACGTGACTGAAACCAGTCACAATAGGAGTGTGGTGTGTTTAGAATAACAATTATTGAACAAAGTCATTTGTCTAACCTCTTAGCCCAAGCTCATCCCTGTAAATCTATAAATGGAGAACCGTTAATAAAAGAGAGCTCAGCTCTGCCCGGCTCTGCTCTTGCTGCCAACAAGAACCCTGTGCCTGTGCGCCCCGTCTGCGTCTGTGTGAATCGTTCCTCATCGCCACAACGCTGACAATCCTTTTCTCAGAACCCTCCGGGTCCCCAGCACCCTCCTGTCTCGTCCTCCCTAACAATGATTCAGTCCCCATTCCTCCCCGTCTGCACAAAAACGTGGTTTGCAGGTCACCAAGCTGGGGACCCATCCCTGGGGCCGCACAGGCAGTGCCCCGGCCTTTCTGCCTTGTGGACCTGTGGATTTTCTTGAAGAATTCCTTGCCAGATTCAGGCAAGCGTATATCCGTAATATAATTTCTCTCTAAACACGTGGGTGTATTTTTCCTGGGGTTAGGGACTGTAATAGACTTAATGATATATTTGTTAATCAAACCGGTCTAAATGGATATGTTATCAGTGGCTGTGAAACCTGAGCGTGTGATATTAGTATATGCTGCCATTAAACAATGCAACCTGTATGTAGTCTTTGTAAAAAACTTGTTCCACAGATATGTGTAAAAGCCTAATTTAGCGTACCCTGCAGAACATTCAGGAAGAGACTGACAGAGAGAAGGGCCCAGTTGCATCCTTCTGTGAACAGGATAACGGGGTCTTCAGCACAAAGCGGGAGGAAAACCAGCTCAAGGCCTTGGAGCCCTGGCCAAACCCAGCATGCTAGGCCAAGGATAAGAAATGCACAAAAGAACGGACCGCAGCCTTCATCCAAAAGACCCCCGCCCGTGACCACCCGCAGACACTGCGCAGGCGCAACAGGAAGGAGCCAGAGCTGAAGACTATAGATATAATTCCTTGGAACTCATTTTAATAAGAACGGCCTTTTCGAGGAAAAGTTATGAATGTGTATAGGCGTTCCTGGAATAACCATGACTATGTAATCCTTTACCACATGTAACCAAGCTGGCCGCTCCTGGAAAGGCGCCGTGGTGCAGCGCAGGCTCCCCGGCCGCCCAGCGCTCTTTTGCCCGCTTGCTGCAATAAATTCTAAGCAATTTATTCCGACGGGTGCGTGCTGTTTATCGTGATCATCTGTAACACCGTGCACGTTTGCACGCGCACTTTCCGTGCTTAACACAAGCACGTGTATCAATTATTTCCTTGCACAATCGCGGGTGTATTTTCCTCCCCTGCTTCCGCACAAGCACGTGTAACTTTCCGTGCACATCTGCATGTGTATTAACCCTCGCAGGATTGCGAGTGTATTGTAAATTTACCCTCGCAGAATCGCGAGTGTGCACTTTCCGTACTCACTACAGCACGTGTATCTCTTCAAAATAACCCCACACCGTGTTCAGGCAAGTGCGGACTCCTCCCGGGCTCAGGGACGGCTCCGGCACTGTTTTGGTGAAGCCACGTGCATGCACTCTGTGCACCGCCTGTCGTATTGGTTGCTGCCCCTTCATCATTTTCCTCAACTGGTATCCGAACCTGTATTCGAGTCACTTTTGGATGCTAAAACCCTGTTTCTCACCGGTTTAACAGAAGTTGTTTTGGACCCTGTTGTCCCTTAAACGAACCTGGGGTGCCTCCGGGACACCCCCCTTTCCATATTGATCCCCAGGAATGAGTCCCCCCTCAGTCTCCTCTTGTCCAGCTCCAGAGCCCCAGCTCCCTCAGCCTTTCCTCACACGGCAGATGCTCCACTCCCTCCAGCATCTTGGTGGCTGCGCTGGACTCTCTGCAGCAGTTCCCTGTCCTTCTGGAGCTGAGGGAGAACTGGACACAAGATTCCAGGGGTGGTCTCCCCAGGGCAGAGCAGGGGGGCAGGAGAACCTCTCTCATCATCTTGCACAATAACGCCCCCAAACTGAGTAGTTTTGCCAAAAAGAAATTGCAAATCTTCCAAACTCTCGCAAATAAATTTGTAATTTCACCAAAAAATGCGCAAATCTTGCCTCAAAATACTAATTTCCCCCCCAATTGCAAATCTTGCCCCAAAACCTTGCAATTTTGCGCCAAAATCTACAAATCTTGACAAGAAAATCCGTAATTTTGCCCAAACTTGGCAAATTTGCAAAAAAATTTATAACCTTTTTGGGGGAAACACTCATTTTTTGATCCATTTTTTCGGGGGAAACACATTTTTTTATTAGAAACAAGTGCATATTTTGGGGAAAACCCCAATTTTAGGGCCATATTTGGGGAGAAACACCCATCTTTGGACCCATTTTTGGAGGGTGCACACAGTTTTGGGTGCACTCATTTTTTTTGGGGGGGAAAAACAACTTTTGGGCCCACATTTTGTGGGTAAACACCATTTTTTGGACACATTTTTGGAATGAAACAGCCATTTTCCGTCCCATTTTTCGTGGGGTAGTACCCATTCTGGAGGGAACAAGACCCATTGTTTTGGGAAAAAACCAATACTTCCACTACTTGAGGTCCATTTTTGGGGGAAAACACTCAGTTTTGCGGGGAACCCATTTTTATGGGGAAAAAGCATTTTTGGGGCCCATTTTTTGGGCAAAGTACACAATTTGGGGGTGTCCCAGTTTTGTCACAAACCAGACCGGGTCTCTTTCAGTGATTTTCTCTCAGCTAAGCTCTTCTCGGTCGCTGTACCTTTCTGGGTCAGCCTGCCTATTTTTCCCAGGATGCCCGTGGCGCCGAACTGGAACTCGCCTCCAACCCCCGTCATCTTTTCGGTCCCCTAGCGGTGCCCGACAGCGACAGGGCAGGGGCTGTCTCAGGTCCTCCCCGTCTGCCCAACAGGGCAGGGCTCCATCGCCTTTGGGGGTGTCCCCTGGAGCCTCTCCGAGTGGCGCCAGCAGCTCCGCGCTCAGCACCAGCGGGTGCGGCTCCTCCTGAGGGGATGGGGGATGAGGGGGCGGGGCCACCGGCCAGCGGCGCGTGGGGCTGAGGCGGCGAGCTGCGATTGGCCGGCTGGGCCGCAGCGGCCGGTCCCGCCTGAGCCTTGGGGCGGAGCCAGAGCGGGAGTGCGGGGGGGCGGCCGGGCCAGGAGCCGCCCGCAGAGCGCCCGGAGAGCGGGCTTCGGGGACTCTGCCCGGGAACGAGCGGCAGGAGGAGAGGAGACGGCCCCAGCGGTACCGGGTGAGCTTCTGGCTGGAGCCTGGGAGCTGTTCCTCCCAGCGAGGGCTGTCGGGCACTGAACGGGCTGCCCAGGGCAGGGCTGGAGCCGCCATCCCTGGAGGGGTTTCCACAGGAGCTCCTGAGGGCCGTGGGCAGTGGCGGGGGGTTGTGCTTGGACTCCAGCACCTTCAAGGTGTTTGACACCCAAAGGGATTCTGTGGCACACTCAATTTTCACATTGCCATGGAGCCTGGAGGTCCCAGCGGGGTTTGGATCAGCGTGTTCTGGAACATTCTCAGTGGTCGGGTCTGTGTGCAGAGTGTGGTGGGAATGAGAAGAGAGGAGATGGAGAGAACAGTGGGGAGGTGGAGGAGCAGGAGTGGAGGTGAATACCAGAGAGAGCGAGTGTGTGCGGATCAGCAGTGATCACCCCAAACCTGCCCCGCAGACACGGCACCCAAAATCCTGCACCCCAAAATACTCTTCCCAAACCTGCACCCCAGATCCTGACCCCAAGCCCTGCACCAAAACCTGCCCCTCAATCCTGCACCCCCAAATCCTCCACCCCCGATCCTGTCTTCCCAAACCCTGCACCCCAGATCCTGCACCCCCAAATTCGGCCCTACCAAACTCTGCACCCCTAAACCCTACAACTGAAACCTTGCACCCCCTAATCCTGCCCTCCCTACCTTCCTGAACCCCGAAACCTGCACCCCAAACCCTGCATTCCCAAATCTTTCCGTCCTATACCCTCCACCCCTAAACCTGCCCCCAAACCCTGCACCCCAAAGAATTCCCTCCCAAACCTTGCACCTCCAAATCCTGCACCTCAAAGGCCTGGAAACCCAAGCCCTTCAACCCCATCCCTGCAACACCAAATCCTGTACCCCAAACCCAGCACCCCAGAATCCTGCACCCCAAATCCTGCCTACGAAACCTTTCACTGCAAACCCCTGCACCCCAAGATTGTGCTGCCCTAAACACTGAACCCCCAAATCCTGCAGACCCGGATCCTTGACTCCCAAGACTCTGCACCCCCAAATCCTGCACCCAAATCTCTCACCCCCACCACCCTGCACTCCCAACCCCTGCACCCCAAAACTCCACACCTCCAAATCCTGAACCCTGAAACCCCGCACCCCCAAATCCTGTGCCCCAGTCCTGTGCACCCCACACTCTGCAACCTTAAATTTCCCCCCAAGCCCCTGCACCCCAAACGCTGCACTCTTAGACCTGACTTCTAAACCCTGCACCCCCAAACAGTGCACCCCCAAATCCTGAAGCCCCAGATCCTTCCCTCCCATACTGTACACCCCCAAATCCTGAACCCCCAGATCCTGAATTCCAGGATCTTGCACCCCCAGACCCTGCACCCCCAAATCAGACACACGAAAACTCTCCACCCCCAAATCTTGCACCTCTAAGCCTCCACCCCTTAACACTGCATCCCCAAATCTTTCACCCCAAAACCTCAACCCAGAACCCTTTACCCCAAAACCCTACACCTCCAAATCCTGAACCCTTAAACCCTGCACCCCCAGATCCTCCCCCCAAATGAAAGAACCCCCAAAACCTACACCCCCAGATGCTGCTGCCCCATACCCAGCACCCCAAACTCTGCACCCAGAAATCCTGCACTCTCATAACCCTGCACCTCAAATAATTCCCTCGACCCTGCACCCCCAGAACCTGTAACCCCAATCGCTGCACCCCCAGGTCCTGTCCCCAAACTCTGCACTGCCAGATCCTGCCCCCCTAAACCCTTAAAGCCCAAATATTGTACCCTCAGATCCTTCCTCAACACCCTGCACCCCCAAATTCCCCACCGAAAACCTGCACCCCCAGATCCTGCACCACCAAGTTCTGTACCCTGAAACCCTGCACTGAAAATCCTGCCCCCTAACTCTGCACCCCCGAATCCTGCACCCCCAAATCCTGCATCCCTAAACCCTGCACCCCCAAATCCTTCAACCCCCAAAGCCAATGCACTGCCAAACCCTGGACCCCCAGATACTGCACCCCAGAACCCTGCACGTTGAAATCCTGCACCCCCAAACCCTGCAGCCCAGAACCCTGTACCCGATATCCTGCCGCCCCACAACTTGCACCCCCCAAACCTGCAACCCCAAATACTGCACCCCAAATCCTGCATCTTGAAACCCTGCACCCCTAAATCCTTCCTCCCAAGCCATGATTCCCCAAAACCTGTAATACCAAATCCTGCACCCCTAAATTCAGCCCTACCATACTTTGCACCCCTATAATTCAGCCCTACCATACTTTGCACCCCTAAACCCTGAAATCTTACACCCCCTGATCCTGCCCTCCCAAATCCTGAGCCCTGCACCCCCAAAGCCTGCATTCCCAAACGCAGCAACCCCAGGTCCTGAACACGCAAACACTGCACCCCCAAATTAGGCAGCCCCAAACCCAGCACCCCAAAATCCTCCATTCACAAACTCTGCATCCCCCAAACCTGGACCCCCACATGTGCACCCCCAAAATCATGCCCCCCTGAAATGCTGCACTTCAAAACCCTGCACCCCTAAATCCTTCCCCCAAAACCCTGCCCCCCAAACCCTACACCCCAAGGTCCTTCCCCCACCTCCTGGAACCCCAAACCCTGCACCCCAAAGAATTCCCTCCCAAACCTTGCACCTCCAAATCCTGCACCTCAAAGGCCTGGAAACCCAAGCCCTTCAACCCCATCCCTGCAACACCAAATCCTGTACCCCAAACCCAGCACCCCAGAATCCTGCACCCCAAATCCTGCCTACCAAACCTTTCACTGCAAACCCCTGCACCCCGAGGTTGTGCTGCCCTAAACACTGAACCCCCAAATCCTGCAGCCCCAGTCCTATGCACCCCACACTCTGCAACCTTAATTTTCCCCCCAAGCCCCTGCACCCCAAACGCTGCACTCTTAGACCTGACTTCTAAACCCTGCACCCCCAAACAGTGCACCCCCAAATCCTGCACCCCTAATCCTCCACCCTTTTAACACTGCACCCCCAAAACCTGAACCACCAAATCTTTCACCCCCAAAACCTCCCTCCTCCAAACCCTGCACTTCAAAATGCTCCACCCCCAAATCCTTCTCCCCAACACCCTGCACCCCCAGATCCTGACCCCAAAAGCCTGCACCCCAAATCCTGTACCCCAAAGCCCTGCACTCTCAAATCATACATGCCCAGAACGTGCACCCTAAACTGTGCACCCCAAAATCCTAAACCCCTTAACCCTGCACCCCCAAATCCTCCAGACCCATGTGCCGAACCCAGCACCCCAAAATCTACCCCCCAAAACCTACATCCCCAAATCCTGCACCCCCAGGTCCTGAACAGCCAAAATCTGCACCCCCAATTCTGCCTCCCCAAGACCTGCACCCCCAATTCTGCCTCCACAAGACCTTCACCCCCAGTCCCTGCTCCACTAAATCCTACACCCCAAACCCTGCACCCCCAACCTCCTGGACCCCAAATCCTGCCCCCACAAGTTGCACCCCAAAACCCTGCTACCCCACATCTTGTACCCCCAGATCCTTCCCCCAACACCCTGCAATCCCAAACCCTGCACCCCCAATTCTGGCGCTAAACCCTGCACCCCCAGAACCCTGCACCACTGAACCTTGCACCCTGAAACCCTGCTCCCCCAATCCCCCCCCCCAAAACTCTGCACCCCAAAACCCTATACCCAAAACCCTGCACCCCACAAGTTGCACCCCATATCCCTGCACCCCCAAATCCCTGCACCCCCAAATCCTCCAACCCTCAGGTCCTGCACCCCCAGGTGCTGAACACCTGAACCCCTCACCCCAGACCCCTCACCCCAAAGCCCTGCACCCCCAAATCCTGCCTCTAAACGCTGAACTACAAGGTTCTGTACCCCAACAGCCTGCTCACCCAGATCCTGCACCCCAGAACCCTGCACCCCCATATTCTGATCCCTACAGCCTGCACCCCCAGCTCCTGCACCCCCAAAACCTGTACCCCTAAATCCTGCACCCTTCAACCCTGCAGCCCACAATGCTGCACCCCCAACCTCTGCAGCCCCAGTTCCTTAACGCGTGAAACCTGCACCCCCAAGTCCTGCACCTCAAAACCTTACACCCGGAATCCTGCCCCCCAAACCATGCACCCCAAAATCAAGGCCCCTCAAACTTGCACTCAAAAGTCCGCACCAAGAAACCCTCCCCGCCCAGTTCCTAAAGACATGGAACCTGCACCCCCAAATCCCGCACCCCAAAACCCTGCAGCCCAGTACCCCAGACCACCAAATCTTGCACCTCCAAATCCTGCCCCCTTTAGCCCTGCACTTCAAACCCTGCACCCCAAATCCTGCAACCAAACCCTGCACCCCAAATCCTGCAACCAGCCCTTGTACCCCTAAATCCTTGACCTCCACATCCCGAATCTCCAAATGCAGCAACCCCAAAACCCTACACCCCCAATCCCTGCACCCCCAAATCATTGTCCTTCAAATCCCACACCGAACGCTCGTACACCCCAAGATCTTGCACCCCCACACACTGCACCCCAAATCCTGCATCCCCAAATCCTCCAGCCCCATGTCCCAAACCCCCAAACCCTGCACCCTCAAGTCTTGCACCCCCAAACCATTCTCCCCGAAATCCTGCAACCCCAAACCCCACACCTCCTGCACCCCAAAATTCGACACCTCCAATTCTAAACCCTTAAACCCTGCATCTCGCAAATCCTTCCCCCCAAAACAGTGCCCCCCAAACCCTGCACCCCAGATCTTGCAGCCCCTAACTCTGCACCCCAAACGCTGCACCCTCAGATCCTGCGTCCCCCAACCCTGCACCCCAAATCCTTTACCGCAAAATTCCCCAAACCTGCAAACCCAAATTCTGCACCCCCAGTTCCTAAACATGCGAACCCTGCACCCCCAAACATTCAGCCCAAAGCCCTGCACCCCCAAATCCTGCCGTACACAACCCTTCCCCCCAAACCTCTTCAAACCAAGGTACTGAAACCCTAAGCCCTGCACCCCAAACCTACATCCCCAAATCCTGCACCCCCAGGTCCTGAACACCCAAAATCTGCACCCCCAAATCCCTGAACTCTAAAAACCTGAACCCCCAATTCTGCCTCCCCAAGACCTGCACCCCCAAACCCTACACCACTAAACCCTGCACCCCCAAACCCTGTACCCCAAATCCTGACCCCCACAAGTTGCACCCTGGGGACAATGGGGGGTGCCCAGGATGTGAGAATGAGTCCTGAGGACAAGGGGAGCCTGACAGGGCCCGAGCAAACCCGACAGGGCCTGACGGAGCCTGACAGGGCCCGAGCAAACCCGACAGGGCCCAGAGCGAATCTGACAGGGCCCGACGGAGCCCGACAGGGCCTGAGCAAACCCGATAGGGCCTGACAAGGCCCGACAGGGCCTGAGCAAACCCGACAGGACCCGACAAAGCCTGACAGGGTCCGATGGAGCCCGACAGGGCCCGAGCAAACCCGACAGGGCTCGATGGAGCCCGACAGGGCCCGAGGAAACCCGACAGGGCACGACGGAGCCTGACAGGGCCCGAGCAAACCCGACAGGGCCTGACGGAGCCTGACAGGGCCCGAGCAAACCCGACAGGGCCCGAGCGAATCTGACAGGGCCCGACGGAGCCCGACAGGGCCTAAGCAAACCCGATAGGGCCTGACAAGGCCCGACAGGGCCTGAGCAAACCCGACAGGACCCGACAAAGCCTGACAGGGTCCGATGGAGCCCGACAGGGCCCGAGCAAACCCGACAGGGCTCGATGGAGCCCGACAGGGCCCGAGGAAACCCGACAGGGCGCGACGGAGCCCGACAGGGCCTGAGGAAACCAGACAGGGCCCGACGGAGACCGACAGGGCCCTAGCAAACCCGACAGGGCCTGAGCAAACCCGACAGGGCCCGACGGAGCCCGACAGGGCCTGAGGAAACCAGACAGGGCCCGACGGAGCCCGACAGGGCCCTAGCAAACCCGACAGGGCTTGACAAAGCCTGACAGGGCCCGAGCAAACCCGACAGGGCCCGAGCAAACCCGACAGGGCCCGACGGAGCCCGACAGGGCCCGAGCAAACCCGAAAGGGCCCGACGGAGCCTGACAGGGCTCGATGGAGCCCGACAGGGCCCGAGGAAACCCGACAGGGCCCGACGGAGCCCGACAGGGCCCGAGCAATCCCGCAAGGGCCCGACGAAGCCTGACAGGGCTCGATGGAGCCCGACAGGGCCCGGGCAAACCTGACAGGGCACGCTGGAGCCCGACAGAGCCCGAGCAAACCCGACAGGGCCCAACAAGGCCCGACAGGGCCCGAGCAAACCTGACAGGACCTGACAAAGCCTGACAGGGCCCGACGGAGCCCGACAGGGCCTGAGCAAACCCGAAAGAGACCGACGGAGCCTGACAGGGCTCGATAGAGTCCGACAGGGCCCGAGGAAACCCGACAGTGCCCGACGGAACCCGAGAGGGCCCGACGGAACCCGAGAGGGCCCGAGGAAACCCGACAGGGCCCGACAGAGCCCGACAGGACCCGAGCAAACCCAACAGGGCCCGAGCAAACCCGACAGGGTTCGACAAAGCCTGACAGGGCTCGATGGAGCCCGACAGGGCCCGAGGAAACCCGACAGGGCCCGACGGAGCCTGACAGGGCCCGAGCAAACCCGACAGGGCCCGAGCAAACCTGACAGGGCTCGACGGAGCCTGACAGGGCCCGAGCAAACCTGACAGGGCCCGAGCAAACCTGACAGGGCACGAAGGAGTCCGACAGGGCCCGAGCAAACCTGACAGGGCCCAACGGATCCCGACAGGGCCTGAGCAAACCCGACAGGGCCCGACAAGGCCCGACAGGGCCCGAGCAAACCTGACACGACCTGACAAAGCCTGACAGGGCCCGAGCAAACCCGACAGGGCCCGAGCAAACCCGACAGGGCCCGACGGAGCCCGACAGGGCCCAAGCAAACCCGAAAGGGCCCGACGGAGCCTGACAGGGCTCGATGGAGCCCGACAGGGCCCGAGGAAACCCGACAGGGCCCGACATAGCCCGATAGGGCCCGAGCGAACCCGACAGGGCCTGACGGAGCCCGACAGGGCCCGAGCAAACCCGCAAGGGCCCGACGAAGCCTGACAGGGCTCGATGGAGCCCGACAGGGCCCGGGCAAACCCGACAGGGCACGCTGGAGCCCGACAGGGCACGAGCATACCCGACAGGGCCTGACGGAGCCTGACAGGGCCCGAGCAAACCTGACAGGGCTCGACGGAGCCCGACAGGGCCCGAGCAAACCGGACAGGGCCCAACGGATCCCGACAGGGCCTGAGCAAACCTGACAGGGCCCGACGGAGCCCGACAGAGCCCGAGCAAACCCGACAGGGCGCGACGGAGCCCGACAGGGCACGAGCATACCCGACAGGGCCTGACGGAGCCTGACAGGGCCCGAGCAAACCCGACAGGGCTCGACGGAGCCCGACAGGGCCCGAGCAAACCCGACAGGGTCCGACGAAGCCCAACAGGGCTTCAGCAAACCCGACAGGGCCCGAGCAAACCCGACAGGGTCCGACGGAGCCCGACAGGGCCCGAGGAAACCAGACAGGGCCCGACGGCGCCCAACAGGGCCCTAGCGAACCCGACAGGGCCCGAGCAAACCCGACAGGGCCTGACGGAGCCTGACAGGGCCCGAGCAAACCCGCCAGGGCTCGACGGAGCCTGACAGGGCCTGAGCAAACCCGACAGGGCCCGAGCAAACCTGACAGGGGCCGACGGAGCCCAACAGGGCCCGAGCAAACCCGACAGGGACCGACGGAGCCCGACAGGGCCCGAGCAAACCTGACAGGGCCCGACGGAGTCCGACAGGGCCCGAGCAAACCTGACAGGGGTCGACGGCGCCTGACAGGGCGTGAGCAAACCCGACAGGGCCCGAGCAAACCTGACAGGGGTCGACGGAGCCTGACAGGGCCTGAGCAAACCCGACAGGGCCCGAGCAAACCCGACAGGGACCGACGGAGCCCGACAGGGCCCGAGCAAACCTGACAGGGCCCGATGGAGCACGACAGGGCCCGAGCAAACCCGACATGGCTCGACGGAGCCCGATAGGGCCCAAGCAAATCCGACAGGGCCTGAGCAAACCGGACAGGGCCCGACGGAGCCCGACACGGCCCTAGCAAACCCGACAGGGTCCGACGAAGCCTGACAGGGCTTCAGCAAACCCGACAGGGCCCGAGCAAACCCGACAGGGCCTGTCGGAGCCTGACAGGGCCCGAGGAAACCCGCAAGGGCCTGACGGAGCCCGAGAGGGCCCGAGCAAACCCGACAGGGCCCGAGCAAACCTGACAGGGCTTGTCGGAGCCTGACAGGGCCTGAGTAAAACCGAAAGGGCCCGAACAAACCCGACAAAGCTCGACGGAGCCCGACAGGGCCCGAGCAATCCCGACAGGGCCCGACAAGGCCTGACAGGGCCCGAGCAAACCCGACAGGGCCCGAGAAAGCCTGACAGGGCCCGACGGAGCCCGACAGGGCCCGAGCAAACCCGACAAAGCCTCACAGAGCCTGACAGGGCTCGATGGAGCCCGACAGGGCCCGAGGAAACCCGACAGGGCTAGACGGAACCCGACAGTGCCCGAGCAAACCCGACAGGGCCCGACGGAGCCCGACAGGGCCCCAGCAAACCCGACAGGGCCCGAGCAAACCCGACAGGGCCTGACGGAGCCTGACAGGGCCTGAGCAAACCCGACAGGGCTCGAGGGAGCCTGACAGGGCCTGAGCAAACCCGACAGGGCCCGAGCAAACCTGATAGGGCTTGACGGAGCAAACCCGACAGGGCCCGAGCAAACCTGACAGGGGTCGACGGAGCCTGACAGGGCCTGAGCAAACCCGACAGGACCCGACAAAGCCTGACAGGGTTCGATGGAGCCCGACAGGGCCCGAGCAAACCCGACATGGCTCAACGGAGCCCGACAGGGCCCGAGCAAACCTGACAGGGGTCGACGGAGCCTGACAGGGCCTGAGCAAACCCGACAGTGCCCGAGCAAACCCGACAGGGCCCAACGGAGCCCGACAGAGCCCGAGCAAACCCGACAGGGCCCGACAAGGCCCGACAGGGCCAGAACAAACGTGACAGGACCTGACAAAGCCTGACAGGGCCCGACGGAGCCCGACAGGGCCCGAGCAAACCCAAAAAGGCCCGACGGAGCCTGACAGGGCTCGATGGAACCCGACAGGGCCCGAGGAAACCCGACATGGCCCGACGGAGCCCGACAGGGCCCGAGCAAACCCGACAGGGCCTGACGGAGCCTGACAGGGCCCGAGCAAACCCGACAGGGCCCGAGCGAATCTGACAGGGCCCGAGCAAACCCGACAGGGCCTGACGGAGCCTGACAGGGCCCGAGCAAACCCGACAGGGCCCGAGCAAACCCGACAGGGCCTGACAAGGCCCGACAGGGCCTGAGCAAACCCGACAGGACCCGACAAAGCCTGACAGGGCTCGACGGAGCCTGACAGGGCCCGAGCAAACCTGACAGGGCCCAACGGATCCCAACAGGGCCTGAGCAAACCCGACAGGGCCCGAGCAAACCCGACAGGGCCCGACGGAGCCTGACAGGGCTCGATGGAGACCGACAGAGCCCGAGGAAACCCGACAGGGCCCGACGGAGCTCGATAGGGCCCGAGCAAACCCGACAGGGCCTGACGGAGCCTGACAGGGCTCGATGGAGACCGACAGAGCCCGAGGAAACCCGACAGGGCCCGACGGAGCCCGATAGGGCCCGAGTAAACCCGACAGGGCCTGACGGAGCCCGACAGGGCCCGAGCAAACCCGAAAGGGCCCGACGAAGCCTGACAGGGCTCGATGGAGCCTGACAGGGCCTGAGCAAACCCGACAGGGCCCGAGCAAACCTGACAGGGCTCGACGGAGCCTGACAGGGCCCGAGCAAACCCGACAGGGCCCGAGCAAACCTGACAGGGCACGAAGGAGTCCGACAGGGCCCGAGCAAACCTGACAGGGCCCAACGGATCCCGACAGGGCCTGAGCAAACCCGACAGGGCCCGACAAGGCCCGACAGGGCCCGAGCAAACCTGACACGACCTGACAAAGCCTGACAGGGCCCGAGCAAACCCGACAGGGCTCGACGGAGCCTGACAGGGCCCGAGCAAACCCGACAGGGCCCGAGCAAACCTGACAGGGCACGAAGGAGTCCGACAGGGCCCGAGCAAACCTGACAGGGCCCAACGGATCCCAACAGGGCCTGAGCAAACCCGACAGGGCCCGAGCAAACCCGACAGGGCCCGACGGAGCCTGACAGGGCTCGATGGAGACCGACAGAGCCCGAGGAAACCCGACAGGGCCCGACGGAGCTCGATAGGGCCCGAGCAAACCCGACAGGGCCTGACGGAGCCTGACAGGGCTCGATGGAGACCGACAGAGCCCGAGGAAACCCGACAGGGCCCGACGGAGCCCGATAGGGCCCGAGTAAACCCGACAGGGCCTGACGGAGCCCGACAGGGCCCGAGCAAACCCGCAAGGGCCCGACGAAGCCTGACAGGGCTCGATGAAGCCTGACAGGGCCCGGGCAAACCCGACAGGGCTCGACGGAGCCCGATAGGGCCCGAGGAAACCCGACAGGGCTCGACGGAGCCCGATAGGGCCCGAGCGAACCCGACAGGGCCTGACGGAGCCCGACAGGGCCCGAGCAAACCCGCAAGGGCCCGACGAAGCCTGACAGGGCTCGATGGAGCCCGACAGGGCCCGGGCAAACCCGACAGGGCACGCTGGAGCCCGACAGGGCACGAGCATACCCGACAGGGCCTGACGGAGCCTGACAGGGCCCGAGCAAACCTGACAGGGCTCGACGGAGCCCGACAGGGCCCGAGCAAACCGGACAGGGCCCAACGGATCCCGACAGGGCCTGAGCAAACCTGACAGGGCCCGACGGAGCCCGACAGAGCCCGAGCAAACCCGACAGGGCGCGACGGAGCCCGACAGGGCACGAGCATACCCGACAGGGCCTGACGGAGCCTGACAGGGCCCGAGCAAACCCGACAGGGCTCGACGGAGCCCGACAGGGCCCGAGCAAACCCGACAGGGTCCGACGAAGCCCAACAGGGCTTCAGCAAACCCGACAGGGCCCGAGCAAACCCGACAGGGTCCGACGGAGCCCGACAGGGCCCGAGGAAACCAGACAGGGCCCGACGGCGCCCAACAGGGCCCTAGCAAACCCGACAGGGCCCGAGCAAACCCGACAGGGCCTGACGGAGCCTGACAGGGCCCGAGCAAACCCGCCAGGGCTCGACGGAGCCTGACAGGGCCTGAGCAAACCCGACAGGGCCCGAGCAAACCTGACAGGGGCCGACGGAGCCCAACAGGGCCCGAGCAAACCCGACAGGGACCGACGGAGCCCGACAGGGCCCGAGCAAACCTGACAGGGCCCGACGGAGTCCGACAGGGCCCGAGCAAACCTGACAGGGGTCGACGGCGCCTGACAGGGCGTGAGCAAACCCGACAGGGCCCGAGCAAACCTGACAGGGGTCGACGGAGCCTGACAGGGCCTGAGCAAACCCGACAGGGCCCGAGCAAACCCGACAGGGACCGACGGAGCCCGACAGGGCCCGAGCAAACCTGACAGGGCCCGATGGAGCACGACAGGGCCCGAGCAAACCCGACATGGCTCGACGGAGCCCGATAGGGCCCAAGCAAATCCGACAGGGCCTGAGCAAACCGGACAGGGCCCGACGGAGCCCGACACGGCCCTAGCAAACCCGACAGGGTCCGACGAAGCCTGACAGGGCTTCAGCAAACCCGACAGGGCCCGAGCAAACCCGACAGGGCCTGTCGGAGCCTGACAGGGCCCGAGGAAACCCGCAAGGGCCTGACGGAGCCCGAGAGGGCCCGAGCAAACCCGACAGGGCCCGAGCAAACCTGACAGGGCTTGTCGGAGCCTGACAGGGCCTGAGTAAAACCGAAAGGGCCCGAACAAACCCGACAAAGCTCGACGGAGCCCGACAGGGCCCGAGCAATCCCGACAGGGCCCGACAAGGCCTGACAGGGCCCGAGCAAACCCGACAGGGCCCGAGAAAGCCTGACAGGGCCCGACGGAGCCCGACAGGGCCCGAGCAAACCCGACAAAGCCTCACAGAGCCTGACAGGGCTCGATGGAGCCCGACAGGGCCCGAGGAAACCCGACAGGGCTAGACGGAACCCGACAGTGCCCGAGCAAACCCGACAGGGCCCGACGGAGCCCGACAGGGCCCCAGCAAACCCGACAGGGCCCGAGCAAACCCGACAGGGCCTGACGGAGCCTGACAGGGCCTGAGCAAACCCGACAGGGCTCGAGGGAGCCTGACAGGGCCTGAGCAAACCCGACAGGGCCCGAGCAAACCTGATAGGGCTTGACGGAGCAAACCCGACAGGGCCCGAGCAAACCTGACAGGGGTCGACGGAGCCTGACAGGGCCTGAGCAAACCCGACAGGACCCGACAAAGCCTGACAGGGTTCGATGGAGCCCGACAGGGCCCGAGCAAACCCGACATGGCTCAACGGAGCCCGACAGGGCCCGAGCAAACCTGACAGGGGTCGACGGAGCCTGACAGGGCCTGAGCAAACCCGACAGTGCCCGAGCAAACCCGACAGGGCCCAACGGAGCCCGACAGAGCCCGAGCAAACCCGACAGGGCCCGACAAGGCCCGACAGGGCCAGAACAAACGTGACAGGACCTGACAAAGCCTGACAGGGCCCGACGGAGCCTGACAGGGCTCGATGGAACCCGACAGGGCCCGAGGAAACCCGACATGGCCCGACGGAGCCCGACAGGGCCCGAGCAAACCCGACAGGGCCTGACGGAGCCTGACAGGGCCCGAGCAAACCCGACAGGGCCCGAGCGAATCTGACAGGGCCCGAGCAAACCCGACAGGGCCTGACGGAGCCTGACAGGGCCCGAGCAAACCCGACAGGGCCCGAGCAAACCCGACAGGGCCTGACAAGGCCCGACAGGGCCTGAGCAAACCCGACAGGACCCGACAAAGCCTGACAGGGCTCGACGGAGCCTGACAGGGCCCGAGCAAACCTGACAGGGCCCAACGGATCCCAACAGGGCCTGAGCAAACCCGACAGGGCCCGAGCAAACCCGACAGGGCCCGACGGAGCCTGACAGGGCTCGATGGAGACCGACAGAGCCCGAGGAAACCCGACAGGGCCCGACGGAGCTCGATAGGGCCCGAGCAAACCCGACAGGGCCTGACGGAGCCTGACAGGGCTCGATGGAGACCGACAGAGCCCGAGGAAACCCGACAGGGCCCGACGGAGCCCGATAGGGCCCGAGTAAACCCGACAGGGCCTGACGGAGCCCGACAGGGCCCGAGCAAACCCGAAAGGGCCCGACGAAGCCTGACAGGGCTCGATGGAGCCTGACAGGGCCTGAGCAAACCCGACAGGGCCCGAGCAAACCTGACAGGGCTCGACGGAGCCTGACAGGGCCCGAGCAAACCCGACAGGGCCCGAGCAAACCTGACAGGGCACGAAGGAGTCCGACAGGGCCCGAGCAAACCTGACAGGGCCCAACGGATCCCGACAGGGCCTGAGCAAACCCGACAGGGCCCGACAAGGCCCGACAGGGCCCGAGCAAACCTGACACGACCTGACAAAGCCTGACAGGGCCCGAGCAAACCCGACAGGGCTCGACGGAGCCTGACAGGGCCCGAGCAAACCCGACAGGGCCCGAGCAAACCTGACAGGGCACGAAGGAGTCCGACAGGGCCCGAGCAAACCTGACAGGGCCCAACGGATCCCAACAGGGCCTGAGCAAACCCGACAGGGCCCGAGCAAACCCGACAGGGCCCGACGGAGCCTGACAGGGCTCGATGGAGACCGACAGAGCCCGAGGAAACCCGACAGGGCCCGACGGAGCTCGATAGGGCCCGAGCAAACCCGACAGGGCCTGACGGAGCCTGACAGGGCTCGATGGAGACCGACAGAGCCCGAGGAAACCCGACAGGGCCCGACGGAGCCCGATAGGGCCCGAGTAAACCCGACAGGGCCTGACGGAGCCCGACAGGGCCCGAGCAAACCCGAAAGGGCCCGACGAAGCCTGACAGGGCTCGATGAAGCCTGACAGGGCCCGAGGAAACCCGACAGGGCCCGACGGAGCCCGATAGGGCCCGAGCAAACCCGACAGGGCCCGATGGAGCCCGACAGGGCTCGAGGAAACCCGACAGGGCCTGAGCAAATCCGACAGGGCCTGACGGAGCCCGACAGGGCCCGAGAAAACCCGAAAGGGCCCGACGGAGCCTGACAGGGCTCGATGGAGCCCGACAGGGCCCGAGGAAACCCGACAGTGCCCCACGGAGCCCGATAGGGCCCGAGCAAACCCGACAGGGCCTGACGGAGCCTGACAGGGCCAGGGCAAACCCGACAGGGCCCGAGCAAACCCGACAGAGCCCGAGCAAACCCGACAGGGCCCAACAAAGCCCGACAGGGCCCGAGCAAACCCGACAGGGCCCAACTGATCCCGACAGGGCACGAGAAAACCCGACAGGGCCTGACGGAGCCTGACAGGGCCCGAGCAAACCCGACAGGGCCCGAGTGAATCTGACAGGGCCCGAGCAAACCCGACAGGGCCCGAGCGAATATGACAGGGCCGACGGAGCCCGACAGGACAGGGCAAACCCGACAGGGCCCGAGCAAACCCGACAGGGCCTGACAAGGCCCGACAGGGCCTGAGCAAACCCGACAGGACCTGACAAAGCCTGACAGGGCCCGACGGAGCCCGACAGGGCACGAGCAAACCCGACAGGGCCTGACGGAGCCTGACAGGGCCCGAGCAAACCCGACAGGGCCCGAGCGACTCTGACAGGGCCCGACGGATCCCGACAGGGCCTGAGGAAACCAGACAGGGCCCGACGGAGCCCGACAGGGCCCGAGCAAACCCGACAGGGCCCGAGCAAACCCGACAGAGCCCGAGCAAACCCGACAGGGCCCGAGCAAACCCGACAGAGCCCGAGCAAACCCGACAGAGCCCAACGGAGCCCGACAGAGCCCGAGCAAACCCGACAGGGCCCGACAAGGCCCGACAGGGCCCGAACAAGCCTGACAGGACCTGACAAAGCCTGACAGGGCCCGACGGAGCCCGACAGGGCCCGAGCAAACCTGAAAAGGCCTGACGGAGCCTGACAGGGCTCGATAGAGCCCGACAGGGCCCGAGGAAACCCGACAGGGCCCGACGGAGCCCGACAGGGCCCGAGCAAACCCGACAGGGCCCGACGGAGCCTGACAGGGCCCGAGCAAACCCGACAGGGCCCGAGGAAATCCGACAGGTCCCGACGGAGCCTGACAGGGCCTGAGCAAACCCGACAGGGCTCGACGGAGCCCGACAGTGTATGAGCACACTCGACAGGTTCCAACGAAGCCTGACAGGGCTTCAGCAAACCTGACAGGGCCCGAGCAAACCCGACAGGGCCCGACGGAGCCCGACAGGGTTCGACAACGCCTGACAGGGCTCGATGGAGCCCGACAGGGCCCGAGGAAACCCGACAGGGCTCGACGGAGCCCGACAGTGTATGAGCACACTCGACAGGTTCCAACGAAGCCTGACAGGGCTTCAGCAAACCTGACAGGGCCCGAGCAAACCCGACAGGGCCCGACAGAGCCCGACAGGACCCGAGCAAACCCAACAGGGCCCGAGCAAACCCGACAGGGTTCGACAAAGCCTGACAGGGCTCGATGGAGCCCGACAGGGCCCGAGGAAACCCGACAGGGCCCGACGGAGCCTGACAGGGCCCGAGCAAACCCGACAGGGCCCGAGCAAACCCGACAGGGCTCGACGGAGCCTGACAGGGCCCGAGCAAACCCGACAGGGCCCGAGCAAACCTGACAGGGCACGAAGGAGTCCTACAGGGCCCGAGCAAACCTGACAGGGCCCAACGGATCCCGACAGGGCCTGAGCAAACCTGACAGGGCCCGACGGAGCCTGACAGGGCCCGAGCAAACCCGACAGGGCCCGACGGAGCCTGACAGGGCCCGAGCAAACCCGACAGGGCCCGAGCGAATCTGACAGGGCCCGACAGAGCCCGACAGGGCCCGAGCAAACCCGACAGGGTCCGACGAAGCCTGACAGGGCTTCAGCAAACCCGACAGGGCCCGAGCAAATCCGACAGGGCTCGATGGAGCCCGACAGGGCCCGAGGAAACCCGACAGGGCCCGACGGAGCCCGACAGGGCCCGAGCAATCCCGCAAGGGCCCGACGAAGCCTGACAGGGCTCGATGGAGCCCGACAGGGCCCGGGCAAACCTGACAGGGCACGCTGGAGCCCGACAGAGCCCGAGCAAACCCGACAGGGCCCGACAAGGCCCGACAGGGCTCGAGCAAACCTGACAGGACCTGACAAAGCCTGACAGGGCCCGACGGAGCCCGACAGGGCCTGAGCAAACCCGAAAGAGCCCGACGGAGCCTGACAGGGCTCGATAGAGTCCGACAGGTCCCGAGGAAACCCGACAGTGCCCGACGGAACCCGAGAGGGCCCGACGGAACCCGAGAGGGCCCGAGGAAATCCGACAGGGCCCGACGGAGCCTGACAGGGCCCGAGCAAACCCGACAGGGCCCGACAGAGCCCGACAGGACCCGAGCAAACCCAACAGGGCCCGAGCAAACCCGACAGGGTTCGACAAAGCCTGACAGGGCTCGATGGAGCCCGACAGGGCCCGAGGAAACCCGACAGGGCCCGACGGAGCCTGACAGGGCCCGAGCAAACCCGACAGGGCCCGAGCAAACCTGACAGGGCTCGACGGAGCCTGACAGGGCCCGAGCAAACCCGACAGGGCCCGAGCAAACCTGACAGGGCACGAAGGAGTCCGACAGGGCCCGAGCAAACCTGACAGGGCCCAACGGATCCCGACAGGGCCTGAGCAAACCCGACAGGGCCCGACAAGGCCCGACAGGGCCCGAGCAAACCTGACACGACCTGACAAAGCCTGACAGGGCCCGAGCAAACCCGACAGGGCTCGACGGAGCCTGACAGGGCCCGAGCAAACCCGACAGGGCCCGAGCAAACCTGACAGGGCACGAAGGAGTCCGACAGGGCCCGAGCAAACCTGACAGGGCCCAACGGATCCCAACAGGGCCTGAGCAAACCCGACAGGGCCCGAGCAAACCCGACAGGGCCCGACGGAGCCTGACAGGGCTCGATGGAGACCGACAGAGCCCGAGGAAACCCGACAGGGCCCGACGGAGCTCGATAGGGCCCGAGCAAACCCGACAGGGCCTGACGGAGCCTGACAGGGCTCGATGGAGACCGACAGAGCCCGAGGAAACCCGACAGGGCCCGACGGAGCCCGATAGGGCCCGAGTAAACCCGACAGGGCCTGACGGAGCCCGACAGGGCCCGAGCAAACCCGAAAGGGCCCGACGAAGCCTGACAGGGCTCGATGGAGCCTGACAGGGCCCGAGGAAACCCGACAGGGCCCGACGGAGCCCGATAGGGCCCGAGCAAACCCGACAGGGCCCGATGGAGCCCGACAGGGCTCGAGGAAACCCGACAGGGCCTGAGCAAATCCGACAGGGCCTGACGGAGCCCGACAGGGCCCGAGAAAACCCGAAAGGGCCCGACGGAGCCTGACAGGGCTCGATGGAGCCCGACAGGGCCCGAGGAAACCCGACAGTGCCCCACGGAGCCCGATAGGGCCTGAGCAAACCCGACAGGGCCTGACGGAGCCTGACAGGGCCAGGGCAAACCCGACAGGGCCCGAGCGAATCTGACAGGGCCCGACAGAGCCCGACAGGGCCCGAGCAAACCCGACAGGGTCCGACGAAGCCTGACAGGGCTTCAGCAAACCCGACAGGGCCCGAGCAAATCCGACAGGGCTCGATGGAGCCCGACAGGGCCCGAGGAAACCCGACAGGGCCCGACGGAGCCCGACAGGGCCCGAGCAATCCCGCAAGGGCCCGACGAAGCCTGACAGGGCTCGATGGAGCCCGACAGGGCCCGGGCAAACCTGACAGGGCACGCTGGAGCCCGACAGAGCCCGAGCAAACCCGACAGGGCCCGACAAGGCCCGACAGGGCTCGAGCAAACCTGACAGGACCTGACAAAGCCTGACAGGGCCCGACGGAGCCCGACAGGGCCTGAGCAAACCCGAAAGAGCCCGACGGAGCCTGACAGGGCTCGATAGAGTCCGACAGGGCCCGAGGAAACCCGACAGTGCCCGACGGAACCCGAGAGGGCCCGACGGAACCCGAGAGGGCCCGAGGAAATCCGACAGGGCCCGACGGAGCCTGACAGGGCCCGAGCAAACCCGACAGGGCCCGACAGAGCCCGACAGGACCCGAGCAAACCCAACAGGGCCCGAGCAAACCCGACAGGGTTCGACAAAGCCTGACAGGGCTCGATGGAGCCCGACAGGGCCCGAGGAAACCCGACAGGGCCCGACGGAGCCTGACAGGGCCCGAGCAAACCCGACAGGGCCCGAGCAAACCTGACAGGGCTCGACGGAGCCTGACAGGGCCCGAGCAAACCCGACAGGGCCCGAGCAAACCTGACAGGGCACGAAGGAGTCCGACAGGGCCCGAGCAAACCTGACAGGGCCCAACGGATCCCGACAGGGCCTGAGCAAACCCGACAGGGCCCGACAAGGCCCGACAGGGCCCGAGCAAACCTGACACGACCTGACAAAGCCTGACAGGGCCCGAGCAAACCCGACAGGGCTCGACGGAGCCTGACAGGGCCCGAGCAAACCCGACAGGGCCCGAGCAAACCTGACAGGGCACGAAGGAGTCCGACAGGGCCCGAGCAAACCTGACAGGGCCCAACGGATCCCAACAGGGCCTGAGCAAACCCGACAGGGCCCGAGCAAACCCGACAGGGCCCGACGGAGCCTGACAGGGCTCGATGGAGACCGACAGAGCCCGAGGAAACCCGACAGGGCCCGACGGAGCTCGATAGGGCCCGAGCAAACCCGACAGGGCCTGACGGAGCCTGACAGGGCTCGATGGAGACCGACAGAGCCCGAGGAAACCCGACAGGGCCCGACGGAGCCCGATAGGGCCCGAGTAAACCCGACAGGGCCTGACGGAGCCCGACAGGGCCCGAGCAAACCCGAAAGGGCCCGACGAAGCCTGACAGGGCTCGATGGAGCCTGACAGGGCCCGAGGAAACCCGACAGGGCCCGACGGAGCCCGATAGGGCCCGAGCAAACCCGACAGGGCCCGATGGAGCCCGACAGGGCTCGAGGAAACCCGACAGGGCCTGAGCAAATCCGACAGGGCCTGACGGAGCCCGACAGGGCCCGAGAAAACCCGAAAGGGCCCGACGGAGCCTGACAGGGCTCGATGGAGCCCGACAGGGCCCGAGGAAACCCGACAGTGCCCCACGGAGCCCGATAGGGCCTGAGCAAACCCGACAGGGCCTGACGGAGCCTGACAGGGCCAGGGCAAACCCGACAGGGCCCGAGCAAACCCGACAGAGCCCGAGCAAACCCGACAGGGCCCAACGGAGCCCGACAGGGCCCGACGGAGCCCGACAGGGCCCGAGCAAACCCGACAGGGCCCGACGGAGCCTGACAGGGCCCGAGCAAACCCGACAGGGCCCGAGGAAATCCGACAGGTCCCGACGGAGCCTGACAGGGCCCGAGCAAACCCGACAGGGCTCGACGGAGCCCGACAGTGTATGAGCACCCTCGACAGGTTCCAACGAAGCCTGACAGGGCTTCAGCAAACCTGACAGGGCCCGAGCAAACCCGACAGGGCCCGACGGAGCCCGACAGGGTTCGACAACGCCTGACAGGGCTCGATGGAGCCCGACAGGGCCCGAGGAAACCCGACAGGGCTCGACGGAGCCCGACAGTGTATGAGCACACTCGACAGGTTCCAACGAAGCCTGACAGGGCTTCAGCAAACCTGACAGGGCCCGAGCAAACCCGACAGGGCCCGACAGAGCCCGACAGGACCCGAGCAAACCCAACAGGGCCCGAGCAAACCCGACAGGGTTCGACAAAGCCTGACAGGGCTCGATGGAGCCCGACAGGGCCCGAGGAAACCCGACAGGGCCCGACGGAGCCTGACAGGGCCCGAGCAAACCCGACAGGGCCCGAGCAAACCCGACAGGGCTCGACGGAGCCTGACAGGGCCCGAGCAAACCCGACAGGGCCCGAGCAAACCTGACAGGGCACGAAGGAGTCCTACAGGGCCCGAGCAAACCTGACAGGGCCCAACGGATCCCGACAGGGCCTGAGCAAACCTGACAGGGCCCGACGGAGCCTGACAGGGCCCGAGCAAACCCGACAGGGCCCGACGGAGCCTGACAGGGCCCGAGCAAACCCGACAGGGCCCGAGCGAATCTGACAGGGCCCGACAGAGCCCGACAGGGCCCGAGCAAACCCGACAGGGTCCGACGAAGCCTGACAGGGCTTCAGCAAACCCGACAGGGCCCGAGCAAATCCGACAGGGCTCGATGGAGCCCGACAGGGCCCGAGGAAACCCGACAGGGCCCGACGGAGCCCGACAGGGCCCGAGCAATCCCGCAAGGGCCCGACGAAGCCTGACAGGGCTCGATGGAGCCCGACAGGGCCCGGGCAAACCTGACAGGGCACGCTGGAGCCCGACAGAGCCTGAGCAAACCCGACAGGGCCCGACAAGGCCCGACAGGGCTCGAGCAAACCTGACAGGACCTGACAAAGCCTGACAGGGCCCGACGGAGCCCGACAGGGCCTGAGCAAACCCGAAAGAGCCCGACGGAGCCTGACAGGGCTCGATAGAGTCCGACAGGGCCCGAGGAAACCCGACAGTGCCCGACGGAACCCGAGAGGGCCCGACGGAACCCGAGAGGGCCCGAGGAAATCCGACAGGGCCCGACGGAGCCTGACAGGGCCCGAGCAAACCCGACAGGGCCCGACAGAGCCCGACAGGACCCGAGCAAACCCAACAGGGCCCGAGCAAACCCGACAGGGTTCGACAAAGCCTGACAGGGCTCGATGGAGCCCGACAGGGCCCGAGGAAACCCGACAGGGCCCGACGGAGCCTGACAGGGCCCGAGCAAACCCGACAGGGCCCGAGCAAACCTGACAGGGCACGAAGGAGTCCGACAGGGCCCGAGCAAACCTGACAGGGCCCAACGGATCCCGACAGGGCCTGAGCAAACCCGACAGGGCCCGACAAGGCCCGACAGGGCCCGAGCAAACCTGACACGACCTGACAAAGCCTGACAGGGCCCGAGCAAACCCGACAGGGCTCGACGGAGCCTGACAGGGCCCGAGCAAACCCGACAGGGCCCGAGCAAACCTGACAGGGCACGAAGGAGTCCGACAGGGCCCGAGCAAACCTGACAGGGCCCAACGGATCCCAACAGGGCCTGAGCAAACCCGACAGGGCCCGAGCAAACCCGACAGGGCCCGACGGAGCCTGACAGGGCTCGATGGAGACCGACAGAGCCCGAGGAAACCCGACAGGGCCCGACGGAGCTCGATAGGGCCCGAGCAAACCCGACAGGGCCTGACGGAGCCTGACAGGGCTCGATGGAGACCGACAGAGCCCGAGGAAACCCGACAGGGCCCGACGGAGCCCGATAGGGCCCGAGTAAACCCGACAGGGCCTGACGGAGCCCGACAGGGCCCGAGCAAACCCGAAAGGGCCCGACGAAGCCTGACAGGGCTCGATGGAGCCTGACAGGGCCCGAGGAAACCCGACAGGGCCCGACGGAGCCCGATAGGGCCCGAGCAAACCCGACAGGGCCCGATGGAGCCCGACAGGGCTCGAGGAAACCCGACAGGGCCTGAGCAAATCCGACAGGGCCTGACGGAGCCCGACAGGGCCCGAGAAAACCCGAAAGGGCCCGACGGAGCCTGACAGGGCTCGATGGAGCCCGACAGGGCCCGAGGAAACCCGACAGTGCCCCACGGAGCCCGATAGGGCCTGAGCAAACCCGACAGGGCCTGACGGAGCCTGACAGGGCCAGGGCAAACCCGACAGGGCCCGAGCAAACCCGACAGAGCCCGAGCAAACCCGACAGGGCCCAACGGAGCCCGACAGGGCCCGAGCAAACCCGACAGGGCCTGAGCAAACCCGACAGGGCCCGACGGAGCCTGACAGGGCCTGAGGAAACCAGACAGGGCCCGACGGAGCCCGACAGGGCCCTAGCAAACCCGACAGGGCTTGACAAAGCCTGACAGGGCCCGAGCAAACCCGACAGGGCCCGAGCAAACCCGACAGGGCCCGACGGAGCCCGACAGGGCCCGAGCAAACCCGAAAGGGCCCGACGGAGCCTGACAGGGCTCGATGGAGCCCGACAGGGCCCGAGGAAACCCGACAGGGCCCGACGGAGCCCGACAGGGCCCGAGCAATCCCGCAAGGGCCCGACGAAGCCTGACAGGGCTCGATGGAGCCCGACAGGGCCCGGGCAAACCTGACAGGGCACGCTGGAGCCCGACAGAGCCCGAGCAAACCCGACAGGGCCCGACAAGGCCCGACAGGGCCCGAGCAAACCTGACAGGACCTGAGAAAGCCTGACAGGGCCCGACGGAGCCCGACAGGGCCTGAGCAAACCCGAAAGAGCCCGACGGAGCCTGACAGGGCTCGATAGAGTCCGACAGGGCCCGAGGAAACCCGACAGTGCCCGACGGAACCCGAGAGGGCCCGACGGAACCCGAGAGGGCCCGAGGAAATCCGACAGGGCCCGACGGAGCCTGACAGGGCCCGAGCAAACCCGACAGGGCCCGACAGAGCCCGACAGGACCCGAGCAAACCCAACAGGGCCCGAGCAAACCCGACAGGGTTCGAAAAAGCCTGACAGGGCTCGATGGAGCCCGACAGGGCCCGAGGAAACCCGACAGGGCCCGACGGAGCCTGACAGGGCCCGAGCAAACCCGACAGGGCCCGAGCAAACCTGACAGGGCTCGACGGAGCCTGACAGGGCCCGAGCAAACCCGACAGGGCCCGAGCAAACCTGACAGAGCACGAAGGAGTCCGACAGGGCCCGAGCAAACCTGACAGGGCCCAACGGATCCCGACAGGGCCTGAGCAAACCCGACAGGGCCCGACAAGGCCCGACAGGGCCCGAGCAAACCTGACACGACCTGACAAAGCCTGACAGGGCCCGAGCAAACCCGACAGGGCTCGACGGAGCCTGACAGGGCCCGAGCAAACCCGACAGGGCCCGAGCAAACCTGACAGGGCACGAAGGAGTCCGACAGGGCCCGAGCAAACCTGACAGGGCCCAACGGATCCCAACAGGGCCTGAGCAAACCCGACAGGGCCCGAGCAAACCCGACAGGGCCCGACGGAGCCTGACAGGGCTCGATGGAGACCGACAGAGCCCGAGGAAACCCGACAGGGCCCGACGGAGCTCGATAGGGCCCGAGCAAACCCGACAGGGCCTGACGGAGCCTGACAGGGCTCGATGGAGACCGACAGAGCCCGAGGAAACCCGACAGGGCCCGACGGAGCCCGATAGGGCCCGAGTAAACCCGACAGGGCCTGACGGAGCCCGACAGGGCCCGAGCAAACCCGAAAGGGCCCGACGAAGCCTAACAGGGCTCGATGGAGCCTGACAGGGCCCGAGGAAACCCGACAGGGCCCGACGGAGCCCGATAGGGCCCGAGCAAACCCGACAGGGCCCGATGGAGCCCGACAGGGCTCGAGGAAACCCGACAGGGCCTGAGCAAATCCGACAGGGCCTGACGGAGCCCGACAGGGCCCGAGAAAACCCGAAAGGGCCCGACGGAGCCTGACAGGGCTCGATGGAGCCCGACAGGGCCCGAGGAAACCCGACAGTGCCCCACGGAGCCCGATAGGGCCCGAGCAAACCCGACAGGGCCTGACGGAGCCTGACAGGGCCAGGGCAAACCCGACAGGGCCCGAGCAAACCCGACAGAGCCCGAGCAAACCCGACAGGGCCCAACGGAGCCCGACAGGGCCCGAGCAAACCCGACAGGGCCCAACTGATCCCGACAGGGCACGAGAAAACCCGACAGGGCCTGACGGAGCCTGACAGGGCCCGAGCAAACCCGACAGGGCCCGAGTGAATCTGACAGGGCCCGAGCAAACCCGACAGGGCCCGAGCGAATATGACAGGGCCGACGGAGCCCGACAGGACAGGGCAAACCCGACAGGGCCCGAGCAAACCCGACAGGGCCTGACAAGGCCCGACAGGGCCTGAGCAAACCCGACAGGACCTGACAAAGCCTGACAGGGCCCGACGGAGCCCGACAGGGCACGAGCAAACCCGACAGGGCCTGACGGAGCCTGACAGGGCCCGAGCAAACCCGACAGGGCCCGAGCGACTCTGACAGGGCCCGACGGATCCCGACAGGGCCTGAGGAAACCAGACAGGGCCCGACGGAGCCCGACAGGGCCCGAGCAAACCCGACAGGGCCCGAGCAAACCCGACAGAGCCCGAGCAAACCCGACAGGGCCCGAGCAAACCCGACAGAGCCCGAGCAAACCCGACAGAGCCCAACGGAGCCCGACAGAGCCCGAGCAAACCCGACAGGGCCCGACAAGGCCCGACAGGGCCCGAACAAGCCTGACAGGACCTGACAAAGCCTGACAGGGCCCGACGGAGCCCGACAGGGCCCGAGCAAACCTGAAAAGGCCTGACGGAGCCTGACAGGGCTCGATAGAGCCCGACAGGGCCCGAGGAAACCCGACAGGGCCCGACGGAGCCCGACAGGGCCCGAGCAAACCCGACAGGGCCCGACGGAGCCTGACAGGGCCCGAGCAAACCCGACAGGGCCCGAGGAAATCCGACAGGTCCCGACGGAGCCTGACAGGGCCCGAGCAAACCCGACAGGGCTCGACGGAGCCCGACAGTGTATGAGCACACTCGACAGGTTCCAACGAAGCCTGACAGGGCTTCAGCAAACCTGACAGGGCCCGAGCAAACCCGACAGGGCCCGACGGAGCCCGACAGGGTTCGACAACGCCTGACAGGGCTCGATGGAGCCCGACAGGGCCCGAGGAAACCCGACAGGGCTCGACGGAGCCCGACAGTGTATGAGCACACTCGACAGGTTCCAACGAAGCCTGACAGGGCTTCAGCAAACCTGACAGGGCCCGAGCAAACCCGACAGGGCCCGACAGAGCCCGACAGGACCCGAGCAAACCCAACAGGGCCCGAGCAAACCCGACAGGGTTCGACAAAGCCTGACAGGGCTCGATGGAGCCCGACAGGGCCCGAGGAAACCCGACAGGGCCCGACGGAGCCTGACAGGGCCCGAGCAAACCCGACAGGGCCCGAGCAAACCCGACAGGGCTCGACGGAGCCTGACAGGGCCCGAGCAAACCCGACAGGGCCCGAGCAAACCTGACAGGGCACGAAGGAGTCCGACAGGGCCCGAGCAAACCTGACAGGGCCCAACGGATCCCGACAGGGCCTGAGCAAACCTGACAGGGCCCGACGGAGCCTGACAGGGCCCGAGCAAACCCGACAGGGCCCGACGGAGCCTGACAGGGCCCGAGCAAACCCGACAGGGCCCGAGCGAATCTGACAGGGCCCGACAGAGCCCGACAGGGCCCGAGCAAACCCGACAGGGTCCGACGAAGCCTGACAGGGCTTCAGCAAACCCGACAGGGCCCGAGCAAATCCGACAGGGCTCGATGGAGCCCGACAGGGCCCGAGGAAACCCGACAGGGCCCGACGGAGCCCGACAGGGCCCGAGCAATCCCGCAAGGGCCCGACGAAGCCTGACAGGGCTCGATGGAGCCCGACAGGGCCCGGGCAAACCTGACAGGGCACGCTGGAGCCCGACAGAGCCCGAGCAAACCCGACAGGGCCCGACAAGGCCCGACAGGGCTCGAGCAAACCTGACAGGACCTGACAAAGCCTGACAGGGCCCGACGGAGCCCGACAGGGCCTGAGCAAACCCGAAAGAGCCCGACGGAGCCTGACAGGGCTCGATAGAGTCCGACAGGGCCCGAGGAAACCCGACAGTGCCCGACGGAACCCGAGAGGGCCCGACGGAACCCGAGAGGGCCCGAGGAAATCCGACAGGGCCCGACGGAGCCTGACAGGGCCCGAGCAAACCCGACAGGGCCCGACAGAGCCCGACAGGACCCGAGCAAACCCAACAGGGCCCGAGCAAACCCGACAGGGTTCGACAAAGCCTGACAGGGCTCGATGGAGCCCGACAGGGCCCGAGGAAACCCGACAGGGCCCGACGGAGCCTGACAGGGCCCGAGCAAACCCGACAGGGCCCGAGCAAACCTGACAGGGCTCGACGGAGCCTGACAGGGCCCGAGCAAACCCGACAGGGCCCGAGCAAACCTGACAGGGCACGAAGGAGTCCGACAGGGCCCGAGCAAACCTGACAGGGCCCAACGGATCCCGACAGGGCCTGAGCAAACCCGACAGGGCCCGACAAGGCCCGACAGGGCCCGAGCAAACCTGACACGACCTGACAAAGCCTGACAGGGCCCGAGCAAACCCGACAGGGCTCGACGGAGCCTGACAGGGCCCGAGCAAACCCGACAGGGCCCGAGCAAACCTGACAGGGCACGAAGGAGTCCGACAGGGCCCGAGCAAACCTGACAGGGCCCAACGGATCCCAACAGGGCCTGAGCAAACCCGACAGGGCCCGAGCAAACCCGACAGGGCCCGACGGAGCCTGACAGGGCTCGATGGAGACCGACAGAGCCCGAGGAAACCCGACAGGGCCCGACGGAGCTCGATAGGGCCCGAGCAAACCCGACAGGGCCTGACGGAGCCTGACAGGGCTCGATGGAGACCGACAGAGCCCGAGGAAACCCGACAGGGCCCGACGGAGCCCGATAGGGCCCGAGTAAACCCGACAGGGCCTGACGGAGCCCGACAGGGCCCGAGCAAACCCGAAAGGGCCCGACGAAGCCTGACAGGGCTCGATGGAGCCTGACAGGGCCCGAGGAAACCCGACAGGGCCCGACGGAGCCCGATAGGGCCCGAGCAAACCCGACAGGGCCCGATGGAGCCCGACAGGGCTCGAGGAAACCCGACAGGGCCTGAGCAAATCCGACAGGGCCTGACGGAGCCCGACAGGGCCCGAGAAAACCCGAAAGGGCCCGACGGAGCCTGACAGGGCTCGATGGAGCCCGACAGGGCCCGAGGAAACCCGATAGTGCCCCACGGAGCCCGATAGGGCCTGAGCAAACCCGACAGGGCCTGACGGAGCCTGACAGGGCCAGGGCAAACCCGACAGGGCCCGAGCAAACCCGACAGAGCCCGAGCAAACCCGACAGGGCCCAACGGAGCCCGACAGGGCCCGAGCAAACCCGACAGGGCCCAACTGATCACGACAGGGCACGAGAAAACCCGACAGGGCCTGACGGAGCCTGACAGGGCCCGAGCAAACCCGACAGGGCCCGAGTGAATCTGACAGGGCCCGAGCAAACCCGACAGGGCCCGAGCGAATATGACAGGGCCGACGGAGCCCGACAGGACAGGGCAAACCCGACAGGGCCCGAGCAAACCCGACAGGGCCTGACAAGGCCCGACAGGGCCTGAGCAAACCCGACAGGACCTGACAAAGCCTGACAGGGCCCGACGGAGCCCGACAGGGCACGAGCAAACCCGACAGGGCCTGACGGAGCCTGACAGGGCCCGAGCAAACCCGACAGGGCCCCAGCGACTCTGACAGGGCCCGACGGATCCCGACAGGGCCTGAGGAAACCAGACAGGGCCCGACGGAGCCCGACAGGGCCCGAGCAAACCCGACAGGGCCCGAGCAAACCCGACAGAGCCCGAGCAAACCCGACAGGGCCCGAGCAAACCCGACAGAGCCCGAGCAAACCCGACAGAGCCCAACGGAGCCCGACAGAGCCCGAGCAAACCCGACAGGGCCCGACAAGGCCCGACAGGGCCCGAACAAGCCTGACAGGACCTGACAAAGCCTGACAGGGCCCGACGGAGCCCGACAGGGCCCGAGCAAACCTGAAAAGGCCTGACGGAGCCTGACAGGGCTCGATAGAGCCCGACAGGGCCCGAGGAAACCCGACAGGGCCCGACGGAGCCCGACAGGGCCCGAGCAAACCCGACAGGGCCCGACGGAGCCTGACAGGGCCCGAGCAAACCCGACAGGGCCCGAGGAAATCCGACAGGTCCCGACGGAGCCTGACAGGGCCCGAGCAAACCCGACAGGGCTCGACGGAGCCCGACAGTGTATGAGCACACTCGACAGGTTCCAACGAAGCCTGACAGGGCTTCAGCAAACCTGACAGGGCCCGAGCAAACCCGACAGGGCCCGACGGAGCCCGACAGGGTTCGACAACGCCTGACAGGGCTCGATGGAGCCCGACAGGGCCCGAGGAAACCCGACAGGGCCCGACGGAGCCTGACAGGGCCCGAGCAAACCCGACAGGGCTCGACGGAGCCTGACAGGGCCCGAGCAAACCCGACAAGGCCCGAGCAAACCTGACAGGGCTCGAAGGAGCCCGACAGGGCCCGAGGAAACCAGACAGGGCACGACAGAACCCGACAGGGCCCGAGCAAACCCGACATGGCCCGAGCAAACCCGACAGGGTTCGACAAAGCCTGACAGGGCTCGATGGAGCCCGACAGGGCCCAAGGAAACCCGACAGGGCCTGACGGAGCCTGACGGGGCCCGAGCAAACCCGACAGGACTCGACGGAGCCTGACAGGGCCCGAGCAAACCCGACAGGGCCCGAGCAAACCTGACAGGGCACGAAGGAGCCCTACAGGGCCCGAGCAAACCCGACAGGGCCCAACGGATCCCGACAGGGCACGAGAAAACCCGACAGGGCCTGACGGAGCCTGACAGGGCCCGAGCAAATCCGACAGGGCCCAAGCGAATCTGACAGGGCCCGACGGAGCCCGACAGGGCCTGAGGAAACCCGACAGGGCCTG
Source organism: Patagioenas fasciata (assembly GCF_037038585.1). Taxonomy (NCBI): domain Eukaryota; kingdom Metazoa; phylum Chordata; class Aves; order Columbiformes; family Columbidae; genus Patagioenas; species Patagioenas fasciata. The sequence continues at coordinate 6,640,010 of NC_092544.1, read as the reverse complement.
ACAAGGCCCGACAGGGCCTGAGCAAACCCGACAGGACCCGAAAAAGCCTGACAGGGTCCGATGGAGCCCGACAGGGCCCGAGCAAACCCGACAGGGCTCGATGGAGCCCGACAGGGCCCGAGGAAACCCGACAGGGCGCGACGGAGCCTGACAGGGCCCGAGCAAACCCGACAGGGCTCGACGGAGTCCAACAGGGCCTGAGGAAACCAGACAGGGCCCGATGGAGCCCGACAGGGCCCTAGCAAACCCGACAGGGCTTGACAAAGCCTGACAGGGCCCGAGCAAACCCGACAGGGCCCGAGCAAACCCGACAGGGCCCGACGGAGCCCGACAGGGCCCGAGCAAACCCGAAAGGGCCCGACAGAGCCTGACAGGGCTCGATGGAGCCCGACAGGGCCCGAGGAAACCCGACAGGGCCCGACATAGCCCGATAGGGCCCGAGCGAACCCGACAGGGCCTGACGGAGCCCGACAGGGCCCGAGCAAACCCGCAAGGGCCCGACGAAGCCTGACAGGGCTCGATGGAGCCCGACAGGGCCCGGGCAAACCCGACAGGGCACGCTGGAGCCCGACAGAGCCCGAGCAAACCCGACAGGGCGCGACGGAGCCCGACAGGGCACGAGCATACCCGACAGGGCCTGACGGAGCCTGACAGGGCCCGAGCAAACCCGACAGGGCTCGACGGAGTCCGACAGGGCCCGAGCAAACCCGACAGGGTCCGACGAAGCCCAACAGGGCTTCAGCAAACCCGACAGGGCCCGAGCAAACCCGACAGGGTCCGACGGAGCCCGACAGGGCCCGAGGAAACCAGACAGGGCCCGACGGCGCCCAACAGGGCCCTAGCAAACCCGACAGGGCCCGAGCAAACCCGACAGGGCCTGACGGAGCCTGACAGGGCCCGTGCAAACCCGCCAGGGCTCGACGGAGCCTGACAGGGCCTGAGCAAACCCGACAGGGCCCGAGCAAACCTGACAGGGGCCGACGGAGCCCAACAGGGCCCGAGCAAACCCGACAGGGACCGACGGAGCCCGACAGGGCCCGAGCAAACCTGACAGGGCCCGACGGAGTCCGACAGGGCCCGAGCAAACCTGACAGGGGTCGACGGCGCCTGACAGGGCGTGAGCAAACCCGACAGGGCCCGAGCAAACCTGACAGGGGTCGACGGAGCCTGACAGGGCCTGAGCAAACCCGACAGGGCCCGAGCAAACCCGACAGGGACCGACGGAGCCCGACAGGGCCCGAGCAAACCTGACAGGGCCCGATGGAGCACGACAGGGCCCGAGCAAACCCGACATGGCTCGACGGAGCCCGATAGGGCCCAAGCAAATCCGACAGGGCCCGAGCAAACCGGACAGGGCCCGACGGAGCCCGACACGGCCCTAGCAAACCCGACAGGGTCCGACGAAGCCTGACAGGGCTTCAGCAAACCCGACAGGGCCCGAGCAAACCCGACAGGGCCTGTCGGAGCCTGACAGGGCCCGAGGAAACCCGCAAGGGCCTGACGGAGCCCGAGAGGGCCCGAGCAAACCCGACAGGGCCCGAGCAAACCTGACAGGGCTTGTCGGAGCCTGACAGGGCCTGAGTAAAACCGAAAGGGCCCGAACAAACCCGACAAAGCTCGACGGAGCCCGACAGGGCCCGAGCAATCCCGACAGGGCCCGACAAGGCCTGACAGGGCCCGAGCAAACCCGACAGGGCCCGAGAAAGCCTGACAGGGCCCGACGGAGCCCGACAGGGCCCGAGCAAACCCGACAAAGCCTCACAGAGCCTGACAGGGCTCGATGGAGCCCGACAGGGCCCGAGGAAACCCGACAGGGCTAGACGGAACCCGACAGTGCCCGAGCAAACCCGACAGGGCCCGACGGAGCCCGACAGGGCCCCAGCAAACCCGACAGGGCCCGAGCAAACCCGACAGGGCCTGACGGAGCCTGACAGGGCCTGAGCAAACCCGACAGGGCCTGACGGAGCCTGACAGGGCCTGAGCAAACCCGACAGGACCCGACAAAGCCTGACAGGGTTCGATGGAGCCCGACAGGGCCCGAGCAAACCCGACATGGCTCAACGGAGCCCGACAGGGCCCGAGCAAACCTGACAGGGGTCGACGGAGCCTGACAGGGCCTGAGCAAACCCGACAGTGCCCGAGCAAACCCGACAGGGCCCAACGGAGCCCGACAGAGCCCGAGCAAACCCGACAGGGCCCGACAAGGCCCGACAGGGCCAGAACAAACGTGACAGGACCTGACAAAGCCTGACAGGGCCCGACGGATCCCGACAGGGCCCGAGCAAACCCAAAAAGGCCCGACGGAGCCTGACAGGGCTCGATGGAACCCGACAGGGCCCGAGGAAACCCGACATGGCCCGACGGAGCCCGACAGGGCCCGAGCAAACCCGACAGGGCCTGACGGAGCCTGACAGGGCCCGAGCAAAACCGACAGGGCCCGAGCGAATCTGACAGGGCCCGAGCAAACCCGACAGGGCCTGACGGAGCCTGACAGGACCCGAGCAAACCCGACAGGGCCCGAGCAAACCCGACAGGGCCTGACAAGGCCCGACAGGGCCTGAGCAAACCCGACAGGACCCGACAAAGCCTGACAGGGTCCGATGGAGCCCGACAGGGCCCGAGCAAACCCGACAGGGCTCGATGGAGCCCGACAGGGCCCGAGGAAACCCGACAGGGCGCGACGGAGCCCGACAGGGCCTGAGGAAACCAGACAGGGCCCGACGGAGACCGACAGGGCCCTAGCAAACCCGACAGGGCCTGAGCAAACCCGACAGGGCCCGACGGAGCCCGACAGGGCCTGAGGAAACCAGACAGGGCCCGACGGAGCCCGACAGGGCCCTAGCAAACCCGACAGGGCTTGACAAAGCCTGACAGGGCCCGAGCAAACCCGACAGGGCCCGAGCAAACCCGACAGGGCCCGACGGAGCCCGACAGGGCCCGAGCAAACCCGAAAGGGCCCGACGGAGCCGGACAGGGCTCGATGGAGCCCGACAGGGCCCGAGGAAACCCGACAGGGCCCGACGGAGCCCGACAGGGCCCGAGCAATCCCGCAAGGGCCCGACGAAGCCTGACAGGGCTCGATGGAGCCCGACAGAGCCCGGGCAAACCTGACAGGGCACGCTGGAGCCCGACAGAGCCCGAGCAAACCTGACAGGGCCCGACAAGGCCCGACAGGGCCCGAGCAAACCTGACAGGACCTGACAAAGCCTGACAGGGCCCGACGGAGCCCGACAGGGCCTGAGCAAACCCGAAAGAGCCCGACGGAGCCTGACAGGGCTCGATAGAGTCCGACAGGGCCCGAGGAAACCCGACAGTGCCCGACGGAACCCGAGAGGGCCCGACGGAACCCGAGAGGGCCCGAGGAAATCCGACAGGGCCCGACGGAGCCTGACAGGGCCCGAGCAAACCCGACAGGGCCCGACAGAGCCCGACAGGACCCGAGCAAACCCAACAGGGCCCGAGCAAACCCGACAGGGTTCGACAAAGCCTGACAGGGCTCGATGGAGCCCGACAGGGCCCGAGGAAACCCGACAGGGCCCGACAGAGCCTGACAGGGCCCGAGCAAACCCGACAGGGCCCGAGCAAACCTGACAGGGCTCGACGGAGCCTGACAGGGCCCGAGCAAACCCGACAGGGCCCGAGCAAACCTGACAGGGCACGAAGGAGTCCGACAGGGCCCGAGCAAACCTGACAGGGCCCAACGGATCCCGACAGGGCCTGAGCAAACCTGACAGGGCCCGACGGAGCCTGACAGGGCCCGAGCAAACCCGACAGGGCCCGACGGAGCCTGACAGGGCCCGAGCAAACCCGACAGGGCCCGAGCGAATCTGACAGGGCCCGACGGAGCCCGACAGGGCCTGAGGAAACCCGACAGGGCCTGACAAGGCCCGACAGGGCCTGAGCAAACCCGACAGGACCCGACAAAGCCTGACAGGGTCCGATGGAGCCCGACAGGGCCCGAGCAAACCCGACAGGGCTCGATGGAGCCCGACAGGGCCCGAGGAAACCCGACAGGGTGAGACGGAGCCTGACAGGGCCCGAGCAAACCCGACAGGGCTCGACGGAGTCCGACAGGGCCTGAGGAAACCAGACAGGGCCCGACAAAGCCCGACAGGGCCCTAGCAAACCCGACAGGGCTTGACAAAGCCTGACAGGGCCCGAGCAAACCCGACAGGGCCCGAGCAAACCTGACAGGGCCCGACGGAGCCCGACAGGGCCCAAGCAAACCCGAAAGGGCCCGACGGAGCCTGACAGGGCTCGATGGAGCCCGACAGGGCCCGAGGAAACCCGACAGGGCCCGACATAGCCCGATAGGGCCCGAGCGAACCTGACAGGGCCTGACGGAGCCCGACAGGGCCCGAGCAAACCCGACAGGGCACGCTGGAGCCCGACAGGGCACGAGCATACCCGACAGGGCCTGACGGAGCCTGACAGGGCCCGAGCAAACCTGACAGGGCTTGACGGAGCCTGACAGGGCCCGAGCAAACCTGACAGGGCCCAACGGATCCCGACAGGGCCTGAGCAAACCTGACAGGGCCCGACGGAGCCCGACAGAGCCCGAGAAATCCCGACAGGGCGCGACGGAGCCCGACAGGGCACGAGCATACCCGACAGGGCCTGACGGAGCCTGACAGGGCCCGAGCAAACCCGACAGGGCTCGACGGAGCCCGACAGGGCCCGAGCAAACCCGACAGGGTCCGACGAAGCCCAACAGGGCTTCAGCAAACCCGACAGGGCCCGAGCAAACCCGACAGGGTCCGACGGAGCCCGACAGGGCCCGAGGAAACCAGACAGGGCCCGACGGCGCCCAACAGGGCCCTAGCAAACCCGACAGGGCCCGAGCAAACCCGACAGGGCCTGACGGAGCCTGACAGGGCCCGAGCAAACCCGCCAGGGCTCGACGGAGCCTGACAGGGCCTGAGCAAACCCGACAGGGCCCGAGCAAACCTGACAGGGGCCGACGGAGCCCAACAGGGCCCGAGCAAACCCGACAGGGACCGACGGAGCCCGACAGGGCCCGAGCAAACCTGACAGGGCCCGACAGAGTCCGACAGGGCCCGAGCAAACCTGACAGGGGTCGACGGCGCCTGACAGGGCGTGAGCAAACCCGACAGGGCCCGAGCAAACCTGACAGGGTTCGACGGAGCCTGACAGGGCCTGAGCAAACCCGACAGGGCCCGAGCAAACCCGACAGGGACCGACGGAGCCCGACAGGGCCCGAGCAAACCTGACAGGGCCCGATGGAGCCCGACAGGGCCCGAGCAAACCCGACATGGCTCGACGGAGCCCGATAGGGCCCAAGCAAATCCGACAGGGCCCGAGCAAACCGGACAGGGCCCGACGGAGCCCGACACGGCCTAGCAAACCCGACAGGGTCCGACGAAGCCTGACAGGGCTTCAGCAAACCCGACAGGGCCTGAGCAAACCTGACAGGGCCTGTCGGAGCCTGACAGGGCCCGAGGAAACCCGCAAGGGCCTGACGGAGCCCGAGAGGGCCCGAGCAAACCCGACAGGGCCCGAGCAAACCTGACAGGGCTTGTCGGAGCCTGACAGGGCCTGAGTAAAACCGAAAGGGCCCGAACAAACCCGACAAAGCTCGACGGAGCCCGACAGGGTCCGAGCAATCCCGACAGGGCCCGAGCAAACCCGACAGGGCCCGAGAAAGCCTGACAGGGCCCGACGGAGCCCGACAGGGCCCGAGCAAACCCGACAGGGTTCGACAAAGCCTGACAGGGCTCGATGGAGCCCGACAGGGCCCGAGGAAACCCGACAGGGCCCGACGGAGCCTGACAGGGCCCGAGCAAACCCGACAGGGCCCGAGCAAACCCGACAGGGCTCGACGGAGCCTGACAGGGCCCGAGCAAACCCGACAGGGCCCGAGCAAACCTGACAGGGCACGAAGGAGTCCGACAGGGCCCGAGCAAACCTGACAGGGCCCAACGGATCCCGACAGGGCCTGAGCAAACCTGACAGGGCCCGACGGAGCCTGACAGGGCCCGAGCAAACCCGACAGGGCCCGATGGAGCCTGACAGGGCCCGAGCAAACCCAACAGGGCCCGAGCGAATCTGACAGGGCCCGACAGAGCCCGACAGGGCCCGAGCAAACCCGACAGGGTCCGACGAAGCCTGACAGGGCTTCAGCAAAGCCGACAGGGCCCGGGCAAATCCGACAGGGCTCGATGGAGCCCGACAGGGCCCGAGGAAACCCGACAGGGCCCGACGGAGCCCGACAGGGCCCGAGCAATCCCGCAAGGGCCCGACGAAGCCTGACAGGGCTCGATGGAGCCCGACAGGGCCCGGGCAAACCTGACAGGGCACGCTGGAGCCCGACAGAGCCCGAGCAAACCCGACAGGGCCCGACAAGGCCCGACAGGGCCCGAGCAAACCTGACAGGACCTGACAAAGCCTGACAGGGCCCGACGGAGCCCGACAGGGCCTGAGCAAACCCGAAAGAGCCCGACGGAGCCTGACAGGGCTCGATAGAGTCCGACAGGGCCCGAGGAAACCCGACAGTGCCCGACGGAACCCGAGAGGGCCCGACGGAACCCGAGAGGGCCCGAGGAAATCCGACAGGGCCCGACGGAGCCTGACAGGGCCCGAGCAAACCCGACAGGGCCCGACAGAGCCCGACAGGACCCGAGCAAACCCAACAGGGCCCGAGCAAACCCGACAGGGTTCGACAAAGCCTGACAGGGCTCGATGGAGCCCGACAGGGCCCGAGGAAACCCGACAGGGCCCGACGGAGCCTGACAGGGCCGAGCAAACCCGACAGGGCCCGAGCAAACCTGACAGGGCTCGACGGAGCCTGACAGGGCCCGAGCAAACCCGACAGGGCCCGAGCAAACCTGACAGGGCACGAAGGAGTCCGACAGGGCCCGAGCAAACCTGACAGGGCCCAACGGATCCCGACAGGGCCTGAGCAAACCTGACAGGGCCCGACGGAGCCTGACAGGGCCCGAGCAAACCCGACAGGGCCCGACGGAGCCTGACAGGGCCCGAGCAAACCCGACAGGGCCCGAGCGAATCTGACAGGGCCCGACGGAGCCCGACAGGGCCTGAGGAAACCCGACAGGGCCTGACAAGGCCCGACAGGGCCTGAGCAAACCCGACAGGACCCGACAAAGCCTGACAGGGTCCGATGGAGCCCGACAGGGCCCGAGCAAACCCGACAGGGCTCGATGGAGCCCGACAGGGCCCGAGGAAACCCGACAGGGCGAGACGGAGCCTGACAGGGCCCGAGCAAACCCGACAGGGCTCGACGGAGTCCGACAGGGCCTGAGGAAACCAGACAGGGCCCGACGGAGCCCGACAGGGCCCTAGCAAACCCGACAGGGCTTGACAAAGCCTGACAGGGCCCGAGCAAACCCGACAGGGCCCGAGCAAACCTGACAGGGCCCGACGGAGCCCGACAGGGCCCAAGCAAACCCGAAAGGGCCCGACGGAGCCTGACAAAGCTCGATGGAGCCCGACAGGGCCCGAGGAAACCCGACAGGGCCCGACATAGCCCGATAGGGCCCGAGCGAACCTGACAGGGCTCGATGGAGCCCGACAGGGCCCGAGCAAACCCGACAGGGCACGCTGGAGCCCGACAGGGCACGAGCATACCCGACAGGGCCTGACGGAGCCTGACAGGGCCCGAGCAAACCTGACAGGGCTCGACGGAGCCCGACAGGGCCCGAGCAAACCTGACAGGGCCCAACGGATCCCGACAGGGCCTGAGCAAACCTGACAGGGCCCGACGGAGCCCGACAGAGCCCGAGAAATCCCGACAGGGCGCGACGGAGCCCGACAGGGCACGAGCATACCCGACAGGGCCTGACGGAGCCTGACAGGGCCCGAGCAAACCCGACAGGGCTCGACGGAGCCCGACAGGGCCCGAGCAAACCCGACAGGGTCCGACGAAGCCCAACAGGGCTTCAGCAAACCCGACAGGGCCCGAGCAAACCCGACAGGGTCCGACGGAGCCCGACAGGGCCCGAGGAAACCAGACAGGGCCCGACGGCGCCCAACAGGGCCCTAGCAAACCCGACAGGGCCCGAGCAAACCCGACAGGGCCTGACGGAGCCTGACAGGGCCCGAGCAAACCCGCCAGGGCTCGACGGAGCCTGACAGGGCCTGAGCAAACCCGACAGGGCCCGAGCAAACCTGACAGGGGCCGACGGAGCCCAACAGGGCCTGAGCAAACCCGACAGGGACCGACGGAGCCCGACAGGGCCCGAGCAAACCTGACAGGGCCCGACAGAGTCCGACAGGGCCCGAGCAAACCTGACAGGGGTCGACGGCGCCTGACAGGGCGTGAGGAAACCCGACAGGGCCCGAGCAAACCCGACAGGGCCCGACGGAGCCTGACAGGGCTCGATGGAGACCGACAGAGCCCGAGGAAACCCGACAGGGCCCGACGGAGCTCGATAGGGCCCGAGCAAACCCGACAGGGCCTGACGGAGCCTGACAGGGCTCGATGGAGACCGACAGAGCCCGAGGAAACCCGACAGGGCCCGACGGAGCCCGATAGGGCCCGAGTAAACCCGACAGGGCCTGACGGAGCCCGACAGGGCCCGAGCAAACCCGAAAGGGCCCGACGAAGCCTGACAGGGCTCGATGGAGCCTGACAGGGCCCGAGGAAACCCGACAGGGCCCGAAGGAGCCCGATAGGGCCCGAGCAAACCCGACAGGGCCCGATGGAGCCCGACAGGGCTCGAGCAAACCCGACAGGGCCTGAGCAAATCCGACAGGGCCTGACGGAGCCCGACAGGGCCCGAGAAAACCCGAAACGGCCCGACGGAGCCTGACAGGGCTCGATGGAGCCCGACAGGGCCCGAGGAAACCCGACAGGGCCCCACGGAGCCCGATAGGGCCCGAGCAAACCCGACAGGGCCTGACGGAACCTGACAGGGCCAGGGCAAACCCGACAGGGCCCGAGCAAACCCGACAGAGCCCGAGCAAACCCGACAGGGCCCAACGGAGCCCGACAGGGCCCGAGCAAACCCGACAGGGCCCAACGGAGCCCGACAGGGCACGAGCAAACCCGACAGAGCCCGAGAAAACCCGACAGGGCCTGACTGGGCCTGACAGGGCCCGAGCAAACCCGACAGGGCCCGAGTGAATCTGACAGGGCCCGAGCAAACCCGACAGGGCCCGAGCGAATATGACAGGGCCGACGGAGCCCGACAGGACAGGGCAAACCCGACAGGGCCAGAGCAAACCCGACAGGGCCTGACAAGGCCCGACAGGGCCTGAGCAAACCCGACAGGCCCTGACAAAGCCTGACAGGGCCCGACGGAGCCCGACAGGGCACGAGCAAACCCGACAGGGCCTGACGGAGCAAACCTGACAGGGCCCGAGCAAACCCGACAGGGCCCGAGCGAATCTGACAGGGCCCGACGGATCCCGACAGGGCCTGAGGAAACCAGACAGGGCCCGACGGAGCCCGACAGGGCCCGAGCAAACCCGACAGGGCCCGAGCAAACCCGACAGAGCCCGAGCAAACCCGACAGGGCCCGAGCAAACCCGACAGGGCCCAACAAAGCCCGACAGAGCCCGAGCAAACCCGACAGGGCCCGACAAGGCCCGACAGGGCCCGAACAAGCCTGACAGGACCTGACAAAGCCTGACAGGGCCCGACGGAGCCCGACAGGGCCCGAGCAAACCTGAAAAGGCCTGACGGAGCCTGACAGGGCTCGATAGAGCCCGACAGGGCCCGAGGAAATCCGACAGGGCCCGACGGAGCCCGACAGGGACCGAGCAAACCCGACAGGGCCCGACGGAGCCTGACAGGGCCCGAGCAAACCCGACAGGGCCCGAGGAAATCCGACAGGGCCCGACGGAGCCTGACAGGGCCCGAGCAAACCCGACAGGGCTCGACGGAGCCCGACAGTGTATGAGCACACTCGACAGGGTCCGACGAAGCCTGACAGGGCTTCAGCAAACCTGACAGGGCCCGAGCAAACCCGACAAGGCCCGAGCAAACCTGACAGGGCTCGAAGGAGCCCGACAGGGCCCGAGGAAACCAGACAGGGCCCGACAGACCCCGACAGGGCCCGAGCAAACCCGACATGGCCCGAGCAAACCCGACAGGGTTCGACAAAGCCTGACAGGGCTCGATGGAGCCCGACAGGGCCCAAGGAAACCCGACAGGGCCCGACGGAGCCTGACGGGGCCCGAGCAAACCCGACAGGACTCGACGGAGCCTGACAGGGCCCGAGCAAACCCGACAGGGCCCGAGCAAACCTGACAGGGCACGAAGGAGCCCTACAGGGCCCGAGCAAACCCAACAGGGCCCAACGGATCCCGACAGGGCCCAAGCAAACCTGACAGGGCCCGACGGAGCCCGACAGGGCCCAAGCAAACCCGAAAGGGCCCGACGGAGCCTGACAGGGCTCGATGGAGCCCGACAGGGCCCGAGGAAACCCGACAGGGCCCCACGGAGCCCGATAGGGCCCGAGCAAACCCGACAGGGCCTGACGGAGCCTGACAGGGCCCGAGCAAACCCGACAGGGCCCGAGCGAATCTGACAGGGCCTGACGGAGCCCGACAGGACGCGGGCAAACCCGACAGGGCCCGAGCAAACCCGACAGGGCCTGACAAGGCCCGACAGGGCCTGAGCAAACCCGACAGGACCCGACAAAGCCTGATAGGGTCCGATGGAGCCCGACAGGGCCCGAGCAAACCCGACAGGACTCGACGGAGCTTGACAGGGCCCGAGCAAACCCGACAGGGTCCGTCGAAGCCTGACAGGGCTTCAGCAAACCCGACAGGGCCCGAGCAAACTCGACAGGGCCCGACGGAGCCCGACAAGGCCTGAGGAAACCAGACAGGGCCCGACGGAGCCCGATAGGGCCCTAGCAAACCCGACAGGGCCCGAGCAAACCCGACAGGGCTTGACTGAGCCTGACAGGGCCCGAGCAAACCCGACAGGGCCCGAGCAAACCCGACAGGGCCCAACGGAGCCCGACAGAGCCCGAGCAAACCCGACAGGTCCCGAGCGAATCTGACAGGGCCTGACGGAGCCCGACAGGACGCGGACAAACCCGACAGGGCCCGAGCAAACCCGACAGGGCCTGACGGAGCCTGACAGGACCCGGGCAAACCCGACAGGGCATGCTGGAGCCCGAGAGAGCCCGAGCAAACCCGACAGGGCCCGACAAGGCCCGACAGGGCCCGAGCAAACCTGACAGGACCTGACAAAGCCTGACAGGGCCCGACGGAGCCCTACAGGGCCTGAGCAAACCCGAAAGAGCCCGACAGAGCCTGACAGGGCTCGATAGATTCCGACAGGGCCCGAGGAAACCCGACAGGGCCCGACGGAACCCGACAGGGCCCGAGCAAACCCGACAGGGCCCGAGGAAATCCGACAGGGCCCGACGGAGCCTGACAGGGCCCGAGCAAACCCGAAACGGCTCAACGGAGCCCGACAGGGCCCGAGCAAACCCGACAGGGTCCGTCGAAGCCTGACAGGGCTTCAGCAAACCCGACAGGGCATGAGCAAACCCAACAGGGCCTGACGGAGCCCGACAGTGCCTGAGGAAACCAGACAGGGCCTGACGGAGCCCGACAGGGCCCTAGCAAACCCGACAGGGCCCGAGCAAACCCGACAGGGCTTGACGGAGCCTGACAGGGCCCGAGCAAACCCGACAGGGCCTGAGCAAACCCAACAGGGCCCAATCTAGCCCGACAGAGCCCGAGCAAACCCGACAGGCTCCGTCGCGCCCTGTTGGGTTTCCTTGGGCCCTGTCGGGCTCCATCGAGCCCTGTCGGGTTTGCCCGGGCCCTGTCAGGCTCCATCAGGCCCTGTCGGGTTTGCTCGGGCCCTGTCGGGTTTGTTCGAGCCCTGTCGGGCTCCATCGGGCCCCGTCGGATTTGCTTAGGCCCTGTCGGGTTTGTTCGAGCCCTGTCGGGCTCCATCGGGCCCTGTCGGATTTGCTCAGGCCCTGTCGGGTTTGTTCGAGCCCTGTCGGGCTCCATCGGGCCCTGTCGGGTTTGCTCGGGCCCTATCGAGCTCCGTGGGGCCCTGTTGGGTTTCCTCGGGCCCTGTCGGGCTCCATCGAGCCCTGTCAGGCTCCGTCGGGCTCTTTCGGGTGTCTCAAGACCTGTCGGGCTCCGTCGGGCCCTGTCAGGCTTTGTCAGGTCGTGTCAGGTTTGCTCGGGCCCTGTCGGGCCTTGTCGGGCCCTGTCGGGTTTGCTCGGACTCTGTCGGGCTCCAGCGTGCCCTGTCGGGTTTGCTCGGGCCCTGTCGGGCTCCGTCAGGCCCTGTCGGGTTTGCTCGGGCCCTATCGGGCTCCGTGGGGCCCTGTCGGGTTTCCTCGGGCCCTGTCGAGTTTGCTCCATCGAGCCCTGTCAGGCTCCGTCGGGCCCTTTCGGGTTTGCTCGGGCCCTGTCGGGCTCCGTCGGGCCCTGTCGGATTTGCTCAGGCCCTGTCGGGTTTGTTCGAGCCCTGTCGGGCTCCATCGGGCCCTGTCGGGTTTGCTCGGGCCCTATCGAGCTCCGTCGGGCCCTGTCGGGTTTGCTCGGGCCCTGTCGGGCTCCATCGAGCCCTGTCAGGCTTCGTCGGGCCCTTTCAGGTTCGCTCGGGCCCTATCGGGCTCCGTCAGGCCCTGTCGGGTTTGCTCGGGCCCTATCGGGCTCCGTCGGGCTCTGTCGGGTTTCCTTGGGCCCTGTCGGGCTCCATCGAGCCCTGTCAGGCTTTGTCGGGTCCTGTCGGGTTTGCTCAGGCCCTGTCGGGTTTGCCTACGTCCTGTCGGGCTCCGTCGGGCCCTGTCAGATTCGCTCGGGCCCTGTCGGGTTTGCTCGGGCCCTGTCAGGCTACGTCAGGCTCTGTCGAGTTAGCTCGTGCCCTGTCGGGCTCCGTCGGGCCCTGTCAGGTTTGCTTGGGCCCTGTCGGGATCCGTTGGGCCCTGTCGGGTTTCCTCGGGTCCTGTCAGGCTCCGTCAGGCCCTGTCTGGTTTGCTCGTGCCCTGTCGGGCTCCGTCGGGCCCTGTCGGGTTTCCTTGGGCCCTGTCGGGCTCCATCGAGCCCTGTCAGGCTTTGTCGAACCCTGTCGGGTTTGCTCAGGCCCTGTCGGGTTTGCTCGGGCCCTGTCGGGCTCTGTCGGGCCCTGTCTGGTTTCCTCGGGCCCTGTCTAGCTCCGTTGGGCCCTGTCGTTTTGCTCGGGCCCTGTCGGTTTTTCTGAAGCCCTGTCAGGCTTCGTCGGACCGTGTCGAGTGTGCTCGGGCCCTGTCGGGCTCCGTCGAGCCCTGTCAGGTTTTCTCGGGCCTTGTCAGGCTCCATCGGGCCCTGTCGGGTTTCCTCGGGCCCTGTCGGACTCCACTGAGCCCTGTCAGGCTCCGTCGGGCTCTTTCGGGTTTGCTCGGGCCCTGGCGGGCTCCGTCGGGCCCTGTCAGGCTTTGTCAGGACGTGTCAGGTTTGCTCGGGCCCTGTCGGGCCTTGTCGGGCCCTGTCGGGTTTGCTCGGGCTCTGTCGGGCTCCAGCGTGCCCTGTCGGGTTTGCCCGGGCCCTGTCAGGCTCCGTCGGGCCCTGTCGGGTTTGCTCGGGCCCTATTGGGCTCCATCAGGCCCTGTCGGGTTTCCTCGGGCCCTGTCGGGCTCCTTCGAGCCCTGTCAGGCTCCGTCGGGCCCTTTCGGGTTTGCTCGGGCCCTGTCGGGCTCCGTCGGGCCCTGTCGGGTTTGCTCGGGCCCTGTCGGGCTCCGTCGGGCCCTGTCTGGTTTCCTCGGGCCCTGTCGGGCTCCGTCGGGCCCTGTCGGGTTTGCTCGGGTCATGTCGGGTTTGCTGAAGCCCTGTCAGGCTTCGTCGGACCCTGTCGGGTTTGCTCGGGCCCTATCGGGCTCCGTCGGGCCCTGTCGGGTTTCCTCGGGCCCTGTCGGGCTTCGTCGAGCCCTGTCGGGTTTCCTCGGGCCCTGTCGGGCTCCATCAAGCTCTGTCAGGCTTTGTCGAACCCTGTCGGGTTTGCTCGGGCCCTGTCGGGTTTGCTCGGGCCCTGTCGGGCTCTGTCGAGCCCTGTCTGGTTTCCTCGGGCCCTGTCGGGCTCCGTCGGGCCCTGTCAGGTTTGCTCGGGCCCTGTCGGGTTTGCTGAAGCCCTGTCAGGCTTCGTCGGATCCTGTCGGGTTTGCTCGGGCCCTGTCGGGCTCCGTCAAACCCTGTCGGGTTTGCTCGGGCCCTGTCAGGCTCCGTCGCACCCTGTCGGGTTTCCTCGGGCCCTGTCGGGCTCCATCGGACCCTATCAGGCTTTGGCGGGTCCTGTCGGGTTTGCTCAGGCCCTGTCGGGCCTTGTCAGCCCCTGTCGGGTTTGCTCGCGCCCTGTCGGGCTCCGTCAGGCCCTGTCAGGTTCTCTCGGGCCCTGTCAGGTTTGCTCGGGCCCTGTCAGGCTCCGTCAGGCCCTATCGGGTTTGCTCGAGCCCTGTCGGGCTCCGTCAGGCCCTGTCAGGTTTGCTCGGGCCCTGTCGGGCCTTGTCAGGCCCTGTCGGGTTTGCTCGGGACCTGTCGGGTTTGCCCGCGTACTGTCGGGCTCTGTCGGGCCCTGTCAGATTCGCTCGGGCCCTGTCAGGTTTGCTCGGGCCCTGTCAGGCTCCGTCAGGCCCTGTCGGGTTTGCTCGTGCCCTGTCGGGCTCCGTCGGGCCCTGTCAGGTTTGCTCAGGCCCTGTCGGGATCCGTTGGGCCTTGTCGGGTTTGCTCGGGCCCTGTCGGGCTCCTTCGTGCCCTGTCAGGTTTGCTCGGGCCCTTTCGGGTTTGCTCGGGCCCTGTAAGGCTCCGTCGAGCCCTGTCGGGTTTGCTCGGGCCCTGTCAGGCTCCGTCGGGCCCTGTCGGGTTTCCTCGGGCCCTGTCGGGCTCCATCGAGCCCTGTCAGGCTTTGTCGAACCGTGTCGGGTTTGCTCGGGCCCTGTCGGGTTTGCTCGGGTCCTGTCGGGCTCCGTCGGGCCCTGTCGGGTTTGCTCGGGCCCTGTCAGGCTCCGTCGGGCCCTGTCGGATTTCCTCGGGCCCTGTCGGGTATCCTCGGGCCCTCTCGGGTTCCGTCGGGCCCTGTCGGGTTTCCTCGGGCCCTGTCGGACTCTATCGAGCTTTGTCAGGCTCCGTCAAGCTCTTTCGGGTTTGCTCAGGCCCTGTCGGGCTCCGTCGGGCCCTGTCAGGCTTTGTCAGGTCCTGTCAGGTTTGCTCGGGCCCTGTCGGGCCTTGTCGGGCCCTGTTGGGTTTGCTCGGGATCTGTCGGGCTCCAGCGTGCCCTGTCGGGTTTGCCCGGGCCCTGTCAGGCTCCATCAGGCCCTGTCGGGTATGCTCGGGCCCTATCGGGCTCCGTGGGGCCCTGTTGGGTTTCCTCGGGCCCTGTCGGGCTCCATCGAGCCCTGTCAGGCTCCGTCGGGCTCTTTCGGGTTTGCTCAAGACCTGTCGGGCTCCGTCGGGCCCTGTCAGGCTTTGTCAGGTCGTGTCAGGTTTGCTCGGGCCCTGTCGGGCCTTGTCGGGCCCTGTCGGGTTTGCTCGGACTCTGTCGGGCTCCAGCGTGCCCTGTCGGGTTTGCTCGGGCCCTGTCGGGTCCGTCAGGCCCTGTCGGGTTTGCTCGGGCCCTATCGGGCTCCGTGGGGCCCTGTCGGGTTTCCTCGGGCCCTGTCGAGTTTGCTCCATCGAGCCCTGTCAGGCTACGTCGGGCCCTTTCGGGTTTGCTCGGGCCCTGTCGGGCTCCGTCGGGCCCTGTCGGATTTGCTCAGGCCCTGTCGGGTTTGTACGAGCCCTGTCGGGCTCCATCGGGCCCTGTCGGGTTTGCTCGGGCCCTATCGGGCTCCGTCGGGCCCTGTCGGGTTTGCTCGGGCCCTGTCGGGCTCCATCGAGCCCTGTCAGGCTTCGTCGGGCCCTTTCAGGTTCGCTCGGGCCCTGTCGGGCTCCGTCAGGCCCTGTCGGGTTTGCTCGGGCCCTATCGGGCTCCGTCGGGCTCTGTCGGGTTTCCTTGGGCCCTGTCGGGCTCCATCGAGCCCTGTCAGGCTTTGTCGGGTCCTGTCGGGTTTGCTCAGGCCCTGTCAGGTCTTGTCTGGCCCTGTCGGGTTTGCTCGGGCCCTGTCGGGTTTGCCTACGTCCTGTCGGGCTCCGTCGGGCCCTGTCAGATTCGCTCGGGCCCTGTCGGGTTTGCTCGGGCCCTGTCAGGCTACGTCAGGCTCTGTCGAGTTAGCTCGTGCCCTGTCGGGCTCCGTCGGGCCCTGTCAGGTTTGCTTGGGCCCTGTCGGGATCCGTTGGGCCCTGTCGGGTTTCCTCGGGTCCTGTCAGGCTCCGTCAGGCCCTGTCTGGTTTGCTCGTGCCCTGTCGGGCTCCGTCGGGCCCTGTCGGGTTTCCTTGGGCCCTGTCGGGCTCCATCGAGCCCTGTCAGGCTTTGTCGAACCCTGTCGGGTTTGCTCAGGCCCTGTCGGGTTTGCTCGGGCCCTGTCGGGCTCTGTCGGGCCCTGTCTGGTTTCCTCGGGCCCTGTCTAGCTCCGTTGGGCCCTGTCGTTTTGCTCGGGCCCTGTCGGTTTTTCTGAAGCCCTGTTAGGCTTCGTCGGACCGTGTCGAGTGTGCTCGGGCCCTGTCGGGCTCCGTCGAGCCCTGTCAGGTTTTCTCGGGCCTTGTCAGGCTCCATCGGGCCCTGTCGGGGTTCCTCGGGCCCTGTCGGACTCCACTGAGCCCTGTCAGGCTCCGTCGGGCTCTTTCGGGTTTGCTCGGGCCCTGGCGGGCTCCGTCGGGCCCTGTCAGGCTTTGTCAGGACGTGTCAGGTTTGCTCGGGCCCTGTCGGGCCTTGTCGGGCCCTGTCGGGTTTGCTCGGGCTCTGTCGGGCTCCAGCGTGCCCTGTCGGGTTTGCCCGGGCCCTGTCAGGCTCCGTCAGGCCCTGTCGGGTTTGCTCGGGCCCTATCGGGCTCAATCAGGCCCTGTCGGGTTTCCTCGGGCCCTGTCGGGCTCCATCGAGCCCTGTCAGGCTCCGTCGGGCCCTTTCGGGTTTGCTCGGGCCCTGTCGGGCTCCGTCGGGCCCTGTCGGGTTTGCTCGGGCCCTGTCGGGCTCCGTCGGGCCCTGTCTTTTTTCCTCGGGCTCTGTCGAGCTCCGTCGGGCCCTGTCGGGTTTGCTCGGGCCATGTCGGGTTTGCTGAAGCCCTGTCAGGCTTCGTCGGACCCTGTCGGGTTTGCTCGAGCCCTGTCGGGCTCCATCGGGCCCTGTCGGGTTTGCTCGGGTCCTATCGGGCTCCGTCGGGCCCTGTCGGGTTTCCTCGGGCCCTGTCGGGCTCCATCGAGTTCTGTCAGGCTTCGTCGGGCCCTTTCGGGTTTGCTCGGGCCCTGTCGGGCTCCGTCAGGCCCTGTCGGGTTTGCTCGGGCCCTATCGGGGTCCGTTGAGCCCTTTCGGGTTTGCTCGGGCTCTGTCAGGCTCCGTCGGGCCCTGTCGGGTTTCCTCGGGCCCTGTCGGGCTCCATCAAGCCCTGTCAGGCTTTGTCGAACCCTGTCGGGTTTGCTCGGGCCCTGTCGGGTTTGCTCGGGCCCTGTCGTGCTCTGTCGAGCCCTGTCTGGTTTCCTCGGGCCCTGTCGGGCTCCGTCGGGTCCTGTCAGGTTTGCTCGGGCCCTGTCGGGTTTGCTGAAGCCCTGTCAGGCTTCGTCGGACCCTGTCGGGTTTGCTCGGGCCCTGTCGGGCTCCGTCGAACCCTGTCGGGTTTGCTCGGGCCCTGTCAGGCTCCGTCGCGCCCTGTCGGGTTTCCTCGGGCCCTGTCGGGCTCCATCGGACCCTATCAGGCTTTGGCGGGTCCTGTCGGGTTTGCTCAGGCCCTGTCGGGCCTTGTCAGCCCCTGTCGGGTTTGCTCGCGCCCTGTCGGGCTCCGTCGGGCCCTGTCAGGTTCTCTCGGGCCCTGTCAGGTTTGCTCGGGCCCTGTCAGGCTCCGTCAGGCCCTATCGGGTTTGCTTGGGCCCTGTCGGGCCTTGTCAGGCCCTGTCGGGTTTGTTCGGGACCTGTCGTGTTTGCCCGCGTCCTGTCGGGCTCCGTCGGGCCCTGTCAGATTCGCTCGGGCCCTGTCGGGTTTGCTCGAGCCCTGTCGGGCTCCGTCGGGCCCTGTCAGGTTTGCTCAGGCCCTGTCGGTATCCGTTGGGCTTTGTCGGGTTTGCTCGGGCCCTGTCGGGCTCCTTCGTGCCCTGTCAGGTTTGCTCGGGCCCTGTCGGTTTTGCTCGGGCCGTGTAAGCCTCCGTCGAGCCCTGTCGGGTTTACTCGGGCCCTGTCAGGCTCCGTCTGGTCCTGTCGGGTTTCCTCGGGCCTTGTCGGGCTCCATCGAGCCCTGTCAGGCTCCGTCGGGCCGTTTCGGGTTTGCTCGCACCCTGTCGGGCTCCGTCGGGCCCTGTGAGGTTCTCTCAGGCCCTGTCAGGTTTGCTCGGGCCCTGTCGGGTTTGCTGAAGCCCTGTCAGGCTTCGTCGGATCCTGTCGGGTTTGCTCGGGCCCTGTCGGGCTCCGTCAAACCCTGTCGGGTTTGCTCGGGCCCTGTCAGGCTCCGTCGCACCCTGTCGGGTTTCCTCGGGCCCTGTCGGGCTCCATCGGACCCTATCAGGCTTTGGCGGGTCCTGTCGGGTTTGCTCAGGCCCTGTCGGGCCTTGTCAGCCCCTGTCGGGTTTGCTCGCGCCCTGTCGGGCTCCGTCAGGCCCTGTCAGGTTCTCTCGGGCCCTGTCAGGTTTGCTCGGGCCCTGTCAGGCTCCGTCAGGCCCTATCGGGTTTGCTCGAGCCCTGTCGGGCTCCGTCAGGCCCTGTCAGGTTTGCTCGGGCCCTGTCGGGCCTTGTCAGGCCCTGTCGGGTTTGCTCGGGACCTGTCGGGTTTGCCCGCGTACTGTCGGGCTCTGTCGGGCCCTGTCAGATTCGCTCGGGCCCTGTCAGGTTTGCTCGGGCCCTGTCAGGCTCCGTCAGGCCCTGTCGGGTTTGCTCGTGCCCTGTCGGGCTCCGTCGGGCCCTGTCAGGTTTGCTCAGGCCCTGTCGGGATCCGTTGGGCCTTGTCGGGTTTGCTCGGGCCCTGTCGGGCTCCTTCGTGCCCTGTCAGGTTTGCTCGGGCCCTTTCGGGTTTGCTCGGGCCCTGTAAGGCTCCGTCGAGCCCTGTCGGGTTTGCTCGGGCCCTGTCAGGCTCCGTCGGGCCCTGTCGGGTTTCCTCGGGCCCTGTCGGGCTCCATCGAGCCCTGTCAGGCTTTGTCGAACCGTGTCGGGTTTGCTCGGGCCCTGTCGGGTTTGCTCGGGTCCTGTCGGGCTCCGTCGGGCCCTGTCGGGTTTGCTCGGGCCCTGTCAGGCTCCGTCGGGCCCTGTCGGATTTCCTCGGGCCCTGTCGGGTATCCTCGGGCCCTCTCGGGTTCCGTCGGGCCCTGTCGGGTTTCCTCGGGCCCTGTCGGACTCTATCGAGCTTTGTCAGGCTCCGTCAAGCTCTTTCGGGTTTGCTCAGGCCCTGTCGGGCTCCGTCGGGCCCTGTCAGGCTTTGTCAGGTCCTGTCAGGTTTGCTCGGGCCCTGTCGGGCCTTGTCGGGCCCTGTTGGGTTTGCTCGGGATCTGTCGGGCTCCAGCGTGCCCTGTCGGGTTTGCCCGGGCCCTGTCAGGCTCCATCAGGCCCTGTCGGGTATGCTCGGGCCCTATCGGGCTCCGTGGGGCCCTGTTGGGTTTCCTCGGGCCCTGTCGGGCTCCATCGAGCCCTGTCAGGCTCCGTCGGGCTCTTTCGGGTTTGCTCAAGACCTGTCGGGCTCCGTCGGGCCCTGTCAGGCTTTGTCAGGTCGTGTCAGGTTTGCTCGGGCCCTGTCGGGCCTTGTCGGGCCCTGTCGGGTTTGCTCGGACTCTGTCGGGCTCCAGCGTGCCCTGTCGGGTTTGCTCGGGCCCTGTCGGGTCCGTCAGGCCCTGTCGGGTTTGCTCGGGCCCTATCGGGCTCCGTGGGGCCCTGTCGGGTTTCCTCGGGCCCTGTCGAGTTTGCTCCATCGAGCCCTGTCAGGCTACGTCGGGCCCTTTCGGGTTTGCTCGGGCCCTGTCGGGCTCCGTCGGGCCCTGTCGGATTTGCTCAGGCCCTGTCGGGTTTGTACGAGCCCTGTCGGGCTCCATCGGGCCCTGTCGGGTTTGCTCGGGCCCTATCGGGCTCCGTCGGGCCCTGTCGGGTTTGCTCGGGCCCTGTCGGGCTCCATCGAGCCCTGTCAGGCTTCGTCGGGCCCTTTCAGGTTCGCTCGGGCCCTGTCGGGCTCCGTCAGGCCCTGTCGGGTTTGCTCGGGCCCTATCGGGCTCCGTCGGGCTCTGTCGGGTTTCCTTGGGCCCTGTCGGGCTCCATCGAGCCCTGTCAGGCTTTGTCGGGTCCTGTCGGGTTTGCTCAGGCCCTGTCAGGTCTTGTCTGGCCCTGTCGGGTTTGCTCGGGCCCTGTCGGGTTTGCCTACGTCCTGTCGGGCTCCGTCGGGCCCTGTCAGATTCGCTCGGGCCCTGTCGGGTTTGCTCGGGCCCTGTCAGGCTACGTCAGGCTCTGTCGAGTTAGCTCGTGCCCTGTCGGGCTCCGTCGGGCCCTGTCAGGTTTGCTTGGGCCCTGTCGGGATCCGTTGGGCCCTGTCGGGTTTCCTCGGGTCCTGTCAGGCTCCGTCAGGCCCTGTCTGGTTTGCTCGTGCCCTGTCGGGCTCCGTCGGGCCCTGTCGGGTTTCCTTGGGCCCTCCCGGGCTCCATCGAGCCCTGTCAGGCTTTGTCGAACCCTGTCGGGTTTGCTCAGGCCCTGTCGGGTTTGCTCGGGCCCTGTCGGGCTCTGTCGGGCCCTGTCTGGTTTCCTCGGGCCCTGTCTAGCTCCGTTGGGCCCTGTCGTTTTGCTCGGGCCCTGTCGGTTTTTCTGAAGCCCTGTTAGGCTTCGTCGGACCGTGTCGAGTGTGCTCGGGCCCTGTCGGGCTCCGTCGAGCCCTGTCAGGTTTTCTCGGGCCTTGTCAGGCTCCATCGGGCCCTGTCGGGGTTCCTCGGGCCCTGTCGGACTCCACTGAGCCCTGTCAGGCTCCGTCGGGCTCTTTCGGGTTTGCTCGGGCCCTGGCGGGCTCCGTCGGGCCCTGTCAGGCTTTGTCAGGACGTGTCAGGTTTGCTCGGGCCCTGTCGGGCCTTGTCGGGCCCTGTCGGGTTTGCTCGGGCTCTGTCGGGCTCCAGCGTGCCCTGTCGGGTTTGCCCGGGCCCTGTCAGGCTCCGTCAGGCCCTGTCGGGTTTGCTCGGGCCCTATCGGGCTCAATCAGGCCCTGTCGGGTTTCCTCGGGCCCTGTCGGGCTCCATCGAGCCCTGTCAGGCTCCGTCGGGCCCTTTCGGGTTTGCTCGGGCCCTGTCGGGCTCCGTCGGGCCCTGTCGGGTTTGCTCGGGCCCTGTCGGGCTCCGTCGGGCCCTGTCTTTTTTCCTCGGGCTCTGTCGAGCTCCGTCGGGCCCTGTCGGGTTTGCTCGGGCCATGTCGGGTTTGCTGAAGCCCTGTCAGGCTTCGTCGGACCCTGTCGGGTTTGCTCGAGCCCTGTCGGGCTCCATCGGGCCCTGTCGGGTTTGCTCGGGTCCTATCGGGCTCCGTCGGGCCCTGTCGGGTTTCCTCGGGCCCTGTCGGGCTCCATCGAGTTCTGTCAGGCTTCGTCGGGCCCTTTCGGGTTTGCTCGGGCCCTGTCGGGCTCCGTCAGGCCCTGTCGGGTTTGCTCGGGCCCTATCGGGGTCCGTTGAGCCCTTTCGGGTTTGCTCGGGCTCTGTCAGGCTCCGTCGGGCCCTGTCGGGTTTCCTCGGGCCCTGTCGGGCTCCATCAAGCCCTGTCAGGCTTTGTCGAACCCTGTCGGGTTTGCTCGGGCCCTGTCGGGTTTGCTCGGGCCCTGTCGTGCTCTGTCGAGCCCTGTCTGGTTTCCTCGGGCCCTGTCGGGCTCCGTCGGGTCCTGTCAGGTTTGCTCGGGCCCTGTCGGGTTTGCTGAAGCCCTGTCAGGCTTCGTCGGACCCTGTCGGGTTTGCTCGGGCCCTGTCGGGCTCCGTCGAACCCTGTCGGGTTTGCTCGGGCCCTGTCAGGCTCCGTCGCGCCCTGTCGGGTTTCCTCGGGCCCTGTCGGGCTCCATCGGACCCTATCAGGCTTTGGCGGGTCCTGTCGGGTTTGCTCAGGCCCTGTCGGGCCTTGTCAGCCCCTGTCGGGTTTGCTCGCGCCCTGTCGGGCTCCGTCGGGCCCTGTCAGGTTCTCTCGGGCCCTGTCAGGTTTGCTCGGGCCCTGTCAGGCTCCGTCAGGCCCTATCGGGTTTGCTTGGGCCCTGTCGGGCCTTGTCAGGCCCTGTCGGGTTTGTTCGGGACCTGTCGTGTTTGCCCGCGTCCTGTCGGGCTCCGTCGGGCCCTGTCAGATTCGCTCGGGCCCTGTCGGGTTTGCTCGAGCCCTGTCGGGCTCCGTCGGGCCCTGTCAGGTTTGCTCAGGCCCTGTCGGTATCCGTTGGGCTTTGTCGGGTTTGCTCGGGCCCTGTCGGGCTCCTTCGTGCCCTGTCAGGTTTGCTCGGGCCCTGTCGGTTTTGCTCGGGCCGTGTAAGCCTCCGTCGAGCCCTGTCGGGTTTACTCGGGCCCTGTCAGGCTCCGTCTGGTCCTGTCGGGTTTCCTCGGGCCTTGTCGGGCTCCATCGAGCCCTGTCAGGCTCCGTCGGGCCGTTTCGGGTTTGCTCGCACCCTGTCGGGCTCCGTCGGGCCCTGTGAGGTTCTCTCAGGCCCTGTCAGGTTTGCTCGGGCCCTGTCAGGCTCCGTCAGGCCCTGTCAGGTTTGCTCGGGCCCTGTCGGGCCTTGTCAGGCCCTGTCGGGTTTGCTCGGGACCTGTCGGGTTTGCCCGCGTCCTGTCGGGCTCCGTCGGGCACTGTCAGATTCGCTCGGGTCCTGTCGGGTTTGCTCGGGCCCTGTCAGGCTCCGTCAGGCCCTGTCGGGTTTGCTCGTGCCCTGTCGGGCTCCGTCGGGCCCTGTCAGGTTTGCTCAGGCCCTGTCGGGATCCGTTGGGCCTTGTCGAGTTTGCTCTGGCCCTGTCGGGCTCCTTCGTGCCCTGTCAGGTTTGCTCGGGCCCTGTCGGGTTTGCTCGGGCCCTGTCAGGCTCCGTCGGGCTCTGTCGGGTTTCCTCGGGCACTGTCGGGCTCCATCGAGCCCTGTCAGGCTTTGTCGAACCCTGTCGGGTTTGCTCGGGCCCTGTCGGGTTTGCTCGGGTCCTGTCGGGCTCTGTCGGGCCCTGTCGGGTTTGCTCGGGCCCTGTCAGGCTCCGTCTGGCCCTGTCGGATTTCCTCGGGCCCTCTCGGGTTCCGTCGGGCCCTCTCGGGTTCCGTCCGGCCCTGTCGGGTTTCCTCGGGCCCTGTCGGACTCTATCGAGCCCTGTCAGGATCCGTCGGGCTCTTTCGGGTTTGCTCAGGCCCTGTCGGGCTCCGTCGGGCCCTGTCAGGGTTTGTCAGGTCCTGTCAGGTTTGCTCGGGCCCTGTCGGGCCTTGTCGGGCCATGTCGGGTTTGCTCGGGCTCTGTCAGGCTCCAGCGTGCCCTGTCGGGTTTGCCCGGGCCCTGTCAGGCTCCATCAGGCCTTGTCGGGTTTGCTAGGGCCCTAGCGGGCTCCGTGGGGCCCTGTCGGGTTACCTCGGGCCCTGTCGGGCTCCATCGAGCCCTGTCAGGCTCCGTCGGGCCCTTTTGGGTTTGCTCGGGCCCTGTCGGGCTCCATCGGGCCCTGTCGGATTTGCTCAGGCCCTGTCGGGTTTGCTCGAGCTTTGTCGGGCTCCATCGGGTCCTGTCAGGTTTGCTCGGGCCCTATCGGGCTCCGTCGGGCCCTGTCGGGTTTCCTCGGGCCCTGTCGGGCTCCATCGAGCCCTGTCAGGCTTCGTCGGGTCCTTTCGGGTTTGCTCGGGCCCTGTCGGGCTCCGTCAGGCCCTGTCGGGTTTGCTCGGGCCCTATCGGGCTCCGTCGAGCCCTGTCGGGTTTCCTCGGGCCCTTTCGGGCTCCATCGAGCCCTGTCAGGCTCCGTCGGGCCCTTTCGGGTTTGCTCGGGCCTTGTCGGGCTCCGTCGGGCCCTGTCGGGTTTGCTCGGGCCCTGTCGGGTTTGCTCGGGCCCTGTCAGGCTCTGTCAAGCCCTGTCGGGTTTGCTAGGGCCCTGTCGGGCTCCGTCGGGCCCTGTCAGGCTTTGTCGAACCCTGTCGGGTTTGCTCGGGCCCTGTCGGGTTTGCTCGGGCCCTGTCGGGCTCTGTCGGGCCCTGTCTGGTTTCCTCGGGCCCTGTCGGGCTCTGTCGGGCCCTGTCGGATTTGCTCGGGTCCTGTCGGGTTTGCTAAAGCCCTGTCAGGCTTTGTCGGACCCTGTCGGGTTTGCTCGGGCCCTGTCGGGCTCCGTCGAACTCTCTCGGGTGTGCTCAGGCCCTGTTCAGACTCTGTCGCGCCCTGTCAGGTTTCCTCGGGCCCTGTCGGGCTCCATCGAGCCCTGTCAGGTTTGCTCGGGCCCTGTCGGGTTTGCTCGGGCCCTGTCGGGCTCCATCAGACCCTATCAGGCTTTGGCGGGTCCTGTCGGATTTGCTCAGGCCCTGTCGGGCCTTGTCAGCCCCTGTCAGGTTTGCTCGGGCTCTGTCGGGCTCCAGCGTGCCCTGTCGGGTTCTCCCGGGCCCTGTCAGGCTCCATCAGGCCCTGTCGGGTTTGCTCGGGCCCTGTCGGGCTCCATCGAGCCCTGTCAGGCTCCGTCGGGCCCTTTCGGGTTTGCTCGGGCCCTGTCGGGCTCCGTCGGGCCCTGTCGTATTTGCTCAGGACCTGTCGGGTTTGCTCGAGCTTTGTCGGGCTCCATCGGGTCCTGTCGGGTTTGCTCGGGCCCTATCGGGCTCCGTCGGGCCCTGTCGGGTTTCCTCGGGCCCTGTCGGGCTCCATCGAGCCCTGTCAGGCTTCGTCGGGCCCTTTCGGGTTTGCTCGGGCCCTGTCGGGCTCCGTCAGGCCCTGTCGGGTTTGCTCGGGCCCTATCGGGCTCCGTCGAGCCCTGTCGGGTTTCCTCGGGCCCTGTCGGGCTCCATCGAGCCCTGTCAGGCTTCGTCGGGCCCTTTCGGGTTTGCTCGGGCACTGTCGGGCTCCGTCAGGCCCTGTCGGGTTTGCTCGGGCCCTATTGGTCTCCGTCGAGCCCTGTCGGGTTTCCTCGGGCCCTGTCGGGCTCCATCGAGCCCTGTCAGGCTCCGTCGGGCCCTTTCGGGTTTGCTCGGGCCCTGTCGGGCTCCGTCGGGCCCTGTCGGGTTTGCTCGGGCCCTGTCGGGTTTGCTCGGGCCCTGTCAGGCTTTGTCAAGCCCTGTCGGGTTTGCTAGGGCCCTGTCGGGCTCCGTCGGGCCCTGTCAGGCTTTGTCGAACCCTGTCGGGTTTGCTCGGGCCCTGTCGGGTTTGCTCGGGCCCTGTCGGGCTCTGTCGGGCCCTGTCTGGTTTCCTCGGGCCCTGTCGGGCTCCGTCGGGCCCTGTCGGATTTGCTCGGGCCCTGTCGGGTTTGCTGAAGCCCTGTCAGGCTTCGTCGGACCCTGTCGGGTTTGCTCGGGCCCTCTCGGGCTCCGTCGAACCCTGTCGGGTTTGCTCGGGCCCTGTCGGGTTTGCTCGGGCCCTGTCGGGCTCCATCGAGCCCTGTCAGGTTTGCTCTGGCCCTGTCGGGTTTGCTCGGGCCCTGTCGGGCTCCATCGGACCCTATCAGGCTTTGGCGGGTCCTGTCGGGTTGCTCAGGCCCTGTTGGGCCTTGTCAGCCCCTGTCAGGTTTGCTCGCGCCCTGTCGGGCTCCGTCGGGCCCTGTCAGGTTCTCTCGGGCCCTGTCAGGTTTGCTCGGGCCCTGTCAGGCTCCGTCAGGCCCTATCGGGTTTGCTCGAGCCCTGTCGGGCTCCGTCGGGCCCTGTCAGGCTTTGTCGAACCCTGTCGGGTTTGCTCGGGCCCTGTCGGGTTTGCTCGGGTCCTGTCGGGCTCTGTCGGGCCCTGTCGGGCTCCATCGGACCCTATCAGGCTTTGGCGGGTCCTGTCGGATTTGCTCAGGCCCTGTTGGGCCTTGTCAGACTCTGTCAGGTTTGCTCGCGCCCTGTCGGGCTCCGTCGGGCCCTGTCACGTTCTCTCGGGCCCTGTCAGGTTTGCTCGGGCCCTGTCAGGCTCCGTCAGGCCCTATCGGGTTTGCTCGAGCCCTGTCGGGCTCCGTCGGGCCCTGTCAGGCTTTGTCGAACCCTGTCGGGTTTGCTCGGGCCCTGTCGGGTTTGCTCGGGTCCTGTCGGGCTCTGTCGGGCCCTGTCGGGCTCCATCGGACCCTATCAGGCTTTGGCGGGTCCTGTCGGGTTTGCTCAGGCCCTGTTGGGCCTTGTCAGCCCCTGTCAGGTTTGCTCGCGCCCTGTCGGGCTCCGTCGGGCCCTGTCAGGTTCTCTCGGGCCCTGTCAGGTTTGCTCGGGCCCTGTCAGGCTTTGTCAAGCCCTGTCGGGTTTGCTAGGGCCCTGTCGGGCTCCGTCGGGCCCTGTCAGGCTTTGTCGAACCCTGTCGGGTTTGCTCGGGCCATGTCGGTTTTGCTAGGGCCCTGTCGGGCTCTGTCGGGCCCTGTCTGGTTTCCTCGGGCCCTGTCGGGCTCCGTCGGGCCCTGTCGGATTTGCTCGGGCCCTGTCGGGTTTGCTGAAGCCCTGTCAGGCTTCGTCGGACCCTGTCGGGTTTGCTCGGGCCCTGTCAGGCTCCGTCGCACCCTGTCGGGTTTCCTCGGGCCCTGTCGGGCTCCATCGAGCCTTGTCAGGTTTGCTCGGGCCCTGTCGGGTTTGCTCGGGCCTTGTCGGGCTCCATCGGACCCTATCAGGCTTTGGCGGGTCCTGTCGGATTTGCTCAGGCCCTGTCGGGCCTTGTCAGCCCCTGTCAGGTTTGCTCGGGCTCTGTCGGGCTCCAGCGTGCCCTGTCGGGTTTGCCCGGGCCCTGTCAGGCTCCATCAGGCCCTGTCGGGTTTGCTCGGGCCCTATCGGGCTCCGTGGGGCCCTGTCGGGTTTCCTCGGGCCCTGTCGGGCTCCATCGAGCCCTGTCAGGCTCCGTCGGGCCCTTTCGGGTTTGCTCGGGCCCTGTCGGGCTCCGTCGGGCCCTGTCAGATTTGCTCAGGCCCTGTCGGGTTTGCTCGGGCCCTTTCGGGTTTGCTCGGGCCCTGTCGGGCTCCGTCGGGCCCTGTCGGGTTTGCTCGGGCCCTGTCGGGCTCCGTTGGGCCCTGTCAGGTTTCCTCGGGCCATGTCGGGTTTGCTGAAGCCCTGTCAGGCTTCGTCGGACCCTGTCGGGTTTGCTCGAGCCCTGTCGGGCTCCATCGGGCCCTGTCGGGTTTGCTCGGGCCCTATCGGGCTCCGTCGGGCCCTGTCGGGTTTCCTCGGGCCCTGTCGGGCTCCATCGAGCCCTGTCAGGCTCCGTCGGGCCCTTTCGGTTTTGCTCGGGCCCTGTCGGGCTCCGTCGGGCCCTGTCGGGTTTGCTCGGGCCCTGTCGGGCTCCGTCGGGCCCTGTCTGGTTTCCTCGGGCTCTGTCGGGCTCCATCGAACCCTGTCGGGTTTGCTCGGGCCATGTCGGGTTTGCTGAAGCCCTGTCAGGCTTCGTCGGACCCTGTCGGGTTTGCTCGAGCCCTGTCGGGCTCCATCGGGCCCTGTCGGGTTTGCTCGGGCCCTATCGGGCTCCGTCGGGCCCTGTCGGGTTTCCTCGGGCCCTGTCGGGCTCCATCGAGCCCTGTCAGGCTTCGTCGGGCCCTTTCGGGTTTGCTCGGGCCCTGTCGGGCTCCGTCAGGCCCTGTCGGGTTTGCTCGGGCCCTATCGGGCTCTGTCGAGCCCTGTCGGGTTTGCTCGGGCTCTGTCAGGCTCCGTCGGATCCTGTTGGGTTTCCTCAGGCCCTGTCGGGCTCCATCAAGCCCTGTCAGGCTTTGTCGAACCCTGTCGGGTTTGCTCGCGCCCTGTCGGGTTTGCTCGGGCCCTGTCGGGCTCCGTCGGGCCCTGTCTGGTTTCCTCGGGCTCTGTTGGGCTTCGTAGGGCCCTGTCTGGTTTTCTCGGGCCATGTCGGGTTTGCTGAAGCCCTGTCAGGCTTCGTCGCACCCTGTCGAGTTTGCTCGAGCCCTGTCGGGCTCCATCGGGCCCTGTCGGGTTTGCTCGGGCCCTATCGGGCTCCGTCGGGCCCTGTCGGGTTCCCTCAGGCCCTGTCGGGCTCCATCGAGCCCTGTCAGGCTTCGTCGGGCCCTTTCGGGTTTGCTCGGGCCCTGTCGGGCTCCGTCAGGCCCTGTCGGGTTTCCTCGGGCCCTGTCGGGCTCCATCGAGCCCTGTCAGGCTTTGTCGGGCCCTTTCGGGGTTGCTCGGGCTCTGTCAGGCTCCGTCGGGCCCTGTCAAGTTTCCTCAAGCCCTGTCGGGCTCCATCGAGCCCTGTCAGGTTTGCTCGGGACCTGTCGTGTTTGCTCGGGCCCTGTCGGGCTCCATCGGACCCTATCAGGCTTTGGCGGGTCCTGTCGGCTTTGCTCAGGCCCTGTCGGGCATTGTCAGCCCCTGTCAGGTTTGCTCGCGCCCTGTCGGGCTCCGTCGGGCCCTGTCAGGTTCTCTCGGGCCCTGTCAGGTTTGCTCGGGCCCTGTCAGGCTCCGTCAGGCACTATCGGGTTTGCTCGAGCCCTGTCGGGCTCCGTCAGGCCCTGTCAGGTTTGCTCGGGCCCTGTCGGGCCTTGTCAGGCCCTGTCGGGTTTGCTCGGGACCTGTCGGGTTTGCCCGCGTCCTGTCGGGCTCCGTCGGGCCCTGTCAGATTCGCTCGGGCTTTGTCAGGTTTGCTCGGGCCCTGTCAGGCTCCGTCAGGCCCTGTCGGGTTTGCTCGTGCCCTGTCGGGCTCCGTCGGGCCCTGTCAGGTTTGCTCAGGCCCTGTCGGGATCCGTTGGGCCTTGTCGGGTTTGCTCGGGCCCTGTCGGGCTCCTTCGTGCCCTGTCAGGTTTGCTCGGGCCCTGTTGGGTTTGCTCGGGCCCTGTCAGGCTCCGTCGGGCTCTGTCGGGTTTCCTCGGGCCCTGTCGGGCTCCATCGAGCCCTGTCAGGCTTTGTCGAACCCTGTCGGGTTTGCTTGGGCCCTGTCGGGTTTGCTCGGGTCCTGTCAGGCTCCATTGGGCCCTGTCATGTTTGCTCGGGCCCTGTCAGGCTCCGTCGGGCTCTGTCGGATTTCCTCGGGCCCTCTCGGGTTCCGTCGGGCCCTGTCGGGCTCCATCGAGCCCTGTCAGGCTTCGTCGGGCCCTTTCGGGTTTGCTCGGGCCCTATCGGGCTCTGTCGAGCCCTGTCGGGTTTGCTCGGGCTCTGTCAGGCTCCGTCGGATCCTGTTGGGTTTCCTCAGGCCCTGTCGGGCTCCATCAAGCCCTGTCAGGCTTTGTCGAACCCTGTCGGGTTTGCTGGCGCCCTGTCGGGTTTGCTCGCGCCCTGTCGGGTTTGCTCGGGCCCTGTCGGGCTCCGTCGGGCCCTGTCTGGTTTCCTCGGGCTCTGTTGGGCTTCGTAGGGCCCTGTCTGGTTTTCTCGGGCCATGTCGGGTTTGCTGAAGCCCTGTCAGGCTTCGTCGCACCCTGTCGTGTTTGCTCGAGCCCTGTCGGGCTCCATCGGGCCCTGTCGGGTTTGCTCGGGCCCTATCGGGCTCCGTCGGGCCCTGTCGGGTTCCCTCAGGCCCTGTCGGGCTCCATCGAGCCCTGTCAGGCTTCGTCGGGCCCTTTCGGGTTTGCTCGGGCCCTGTCGGGCTCCGTCAGGCCCTGTCGGGTTAGCTCGGGCCCTGTCGGGCTCCATCGAGCCCTGTCAGGCTTTGTCGGGCCCTTTCGGGTTTGCTCGGGCTCTGTCAGGCTCCGTCGGGCCCTGTCAAGTTTCCTCAAGCCCTGTCGGGCTCCATCGAGCCCTGTCAGGTTTGCTCGGGACCTGTCGTGTTTGCTCGGGCCCTGTCGGGCTCCATCGGACCCTATCAGGCTTTGGCGGGTCCTGTCGGCTTTGCTCAGGCCCTGTCGGGCATTGTCAGCCCCTGTCAGGTTTGCTCGCGCCCTGTCGGGCTCCGTCGGGCCCTGTCAGGTTCTCTCGGGCCCTGTCAGGTTTGCTCGGGCCCTGTCAGGCTCCGTCAGGCCCTATCGGGTTTGCTCGAGCCCTGTCGGGCTCCGTCAGGCCCTGTCAGGTTTGCTCGGGCCCTGTCGGGCCTTGTCAGGCCCTGTCGGGTTTGCTCGGGACCTGTCGGGTTTGCCCGCGTCCTGTCGGGCTCCGTCGGGCCCTGTCAGATTCGCTCGGGCTTTGTCAGGTTTGCTCGGGCCCTGTCAGGCTCTGTCAGGCACTGTCGGGTTTGCTCGTGCCCTGTCGGGCTCCGTCGGGCCCTGTCAGGTTTGCTCAGGCCCTGTCGGGATCCGTTGGGCCTTGTCGGGTTTGGTCGGGCCCTGTCGGGCTCCTTCGTGCCCTGTCAGGTTTGCTCGGGCCCTGTTGGGTTTGCTCGGGCCCTGTCAGGCTCCGTCGGGCTCTGTCGGGTTTCCTCGGGCCCTGTCGGGCTCCATCGAGCCCTGTCAGGCTTTGTCGAACCCTGTCGGGTTTGCTTGGGCCCTGTCGGGTTTGCTCGGGTCCTGTCGGGCTCCATTGGGCCCTGTCATGTTTGCTCGGGCCCTGTCAGGCTCCGTCGGGCTCTGTCGGATTTCCTCGGGCCCTCTCGGGTTCCGTCGGGCCCTCTCGGGTTCCGTCCGGCCCTGTCGGGTTTCCTCGGGCCCTGTCGGACTCTATCGAGCCCTGTCAGGCTCCGTCGGGCTCTTACGGGTTTGCTCGGGCCCTGTCGGGCTCCGTCGGGCCCTGTCAGGCTTTGTCAGGTCCTGTCAGGTTTGCTCGGGCCCTGTCGGGCCTTGTCGGGCCCTGTTGGGTTTGCTCGGGCTCTGTCGGGCTCCAGCGTGCCCTGTCGGGTTTGCCCAGGCCCTGTCAGGCTCCATCAGGCCCTGTCGGGTTTGCTCGGGCCCTATTGGGCTCCGTGGGGCCCTGTTGGGTTTCCTCGGGCCCTGTCGGGCTCCATCGAGCCCTGTCAGGCTTCGTCGGGCCCTTTCGGGTTTGCTCGGGCCCTGTCGGGCTCCGTCAGGCCCTGTCGTGTTTGCTCGGGCCCTATCGGGCTCCGTCGAGCCCTGTCGGGTTTGCTCGGGCTCTGTCAGGCTCCGTCGGATCCTGTTGGGTTTCCTCAGGCCCTGTCGGGCTCCATCAAGCCCTGCCAGGCTTCGTCGAACCCTGTCGGGTTTGCTCGGGCCCTGTCGGGTTTGCTCGGGCCCTGTCGGGCTCCGTCGGGCCCTGTCTGGTTTCCTCGGGCTCTGTTGGGCTTCGTAGGGCCCTGTCTGGTTTTCTCGGGCCATGTCGGGTTTGCTGAAACCCTGTCAGGCTTCGTCGCACCCTGTCGAGTTTGCTCGAGCCCTGTCGGGCTCCATCGGGCCCTGTCGGGTTTGCTCGGGCCCTATCGGGCTCCGTCGGGCCCTGTCGGGTTCCCTCGGGCCCTGTCGGGCTCCATCGAGCCCTGTCAGGCTTCGTCGGGCCCTTTCAGGTTTCCTCGGGCCCTGTCGGGCTCCATCGAGCCCTGTCAGGCTTTGTCGGGCCCTTTCGGGTTTGCTCGGGCTCTGTCAGGCTCCGTCGGGCCCTGTCAAGTTTCCTCGAGCCCTGTCGGGCTCCATCGAGCCCTGCCAGGTTTGCTCGGGACCTGTCGGGTTTGCTCGGGCCCTGTCGGGCTCCATCGGACCCTATCAGGCTTTGGCGGGTCCTGTCGTCTTTGCTCAGGCCCTGTCGGGCCTTGTCAGCCCCTGTCAGGTTTGCTCGCGCCCTGTCGGGCTCCGTCGGGCCCTGTCAGGTTCTCTCGGGCCCTGTCAGGTTTGCTCGGGCCCTGTCAGGCTCCGTCAGGCCCTATCGGGTTTGCTCGAGCCCTGTCGGGCTCCGTCAGGCCCTGTCAGGTTTGCTCGGGCCCTGTCGGGCCTTGTCAGGCCCTGTCGGGTTTGCTTGGGACCTGTCGGGTTAGCCCGCGTCCTGTCGGGCTCCGTCGGGCCCTGTCAGATTCGCTCTGGCCCTGTCAGGTTTGCTCGGGCCCTGTCAGGCTCCGTCAGGCCCTGTCGGGTTTGCTCGTGCCCTGTTGGGCTCCGTCGGGCCCTGTCAGGTTTGCTCAGGCCCTGTCGGGATCCGTTGGGCCTTGTCGGGTTTGCTCGGGCCCTGTCGGGCTCCTTCGTGCCCTGTCAGGTTTGCTCGGGCCCTGTCGGGTTTGCTCGGGCCCTGTCAGGCTCCGTCGGGCTCTGTCGGGTTTCCTCGGGCCCTGTCGGGCTCCATCGAGCCCTGTCAGGCTCCGTTGGGCCCTTTCGGGTTTGCTCGGGCCCTGTCGGGCTCCGTCGGGCCCTGTCGGATTTGCTCAGGCCCTGTCGGGCTCTATCGGGTCCTGTCGGGTTTGCTCGGGCCCTATCGGGCTCCGTCGGGCCCTGTCGGGTTTCCTCGGGCCCTGTCGGGCTCTGTTGGGCCCTGTCGGTTTGCTCGGGCCCTGTCGGGTTTTCTGAAGCCCTGTCAGGCTTCGTCGGACCCTGTCAAGTGTGCTCGGGCCCTGTCGGGCTCCGTCGAGCCCTGTCAGGTTTTCTCGGGCCTTGTCAGGCTCCGTCGGGCCCTGTCGGGTTTGCTCGGGCCCTGTCGGGTTTGCTCATGCCCTGTCGGGTTCCGTCGGGCCCTGTCGGGTTTCCTCGGGCCCTGTCGGACTCCACTGAGCCCTGTCAGGCTCCGTCGGGCTCTTTCGGGTTTGCTCGGGCCCTGGCGGGCTCCGTCGGGCCCTGTCAGGCTTTGTCAGGACGTGTCAGGTTTGCTCGGGCCCTGTCGGGCCTTGTCGGGCCCTGTCGGGTTTGCTCGGGCTCTGTCGGGCTCCAGCGTGCCCTGTCGGGTTTGCCCGGACCCTGTCAGGCTCCGTCGGGCCCTGTCAGGTTTGCTTGGGCCCTATCGGGCTCAATCAGGCCCTGTCGGGTTTCTTCGGGCCCTGTCTGGCTCCATCGAGCCCTGTCAGGCTCCGTCGGGCCCTTTCGGTTTTGCTCGGGCCCTGTCGGGCTCCGTCGGGCCCTGTCGGGTTTGCTCGGGCCCTGTCGGGCTCCGTCGGGCCCTGTCTGGTTTCCTCGGGCTCTGTCGGGCTCCGTCGAACCCTGTCGGGTTTGCTCGGGCCATGTCGGGTTTGCTGAAGCCCTGTCAGGCTTCGTCGGACCCTGTCGGGTTTGCTCGAGCCCTGTCGGGCTCCATCGGGCCCTGTCGGGTTTGCTCGGGCCCTATCGGGCTCCGTCGGGCCCTGTCGGGTTTCCTCGGGCCCTGTCGGGCTCCATCGAGCCCTGTCAGGCTTCGTCGGGCCCTTTAGGGTTTGCTCGGGCCCTGTCGGGCTCCGTCAGGCCCTGTCGGGTTTGCTCGGGCCCTATCGGGCTCTGTCGAGCCCTGTCGGGTTTGCTCGGGCTCTGTCAGGCTCCGTCGGATCCTGTTGGGTTTCCTCAGGCCCTGTCGGGCTCCATCAAGCCCTGTCAGGCTTTGTCGAACCCTGTCGGGTTTGCTCGGGCCCTGTCGGGTTTGCTCGGGCCCTGTCGGGCTCCGTCGGGCCCTGTCTGGTTTCCTCGGGCTCTGTTGGGCTTCGTAGGGCCCTGTCTGGTTTTCTCGGGCCATGTCGGGTTTGCTGAAGCCCTGTCAGGCTTCGTCGCACCCTGTCGAGTTTGCTCGAGCCCTGTCGGGCTCCATCGGGCCCTGTCGGGTTTGCTCGGGCCCTATCGGGCTCCGTCGGGCCCTGTCGGGTTCCCTCAGGCCCTGTCAGGCTCCATCGAGCCCTGTCAGGCTTCGTCGGGCCCTTTCGGGTTTGCTCGGGCCCTGTCGGGCTCCGTCAGGCCCTGTCGGGTTTCCTCGGGCCCTGTCGGGCTCCATCGAGCCCTGTCAGGCTTTGTCGGGCCCTTTCGGGTTTGCTCGGGCTCTGTCAGGCTCCGTCGGGCCCTGTCAAGTTTCCTCAAGCCCTGTCGGGCTCCATCGAGCCCTGTCAGGTTTGCTCGGGACCTGTCGGGTTTGCTCGGGCCCTGTCGGGCTCCATCGGACCCTATCAGGCTTTGGCGGGTCCTGTCGGCTTTGCTCAGGCCCTGTCGGGCCTTGTCAGCCCCTGTCAGGTTTGCTCGCGCCCTGTCGGGCTCCATCGGGCCCTGTCAGGTTCTCTCGGGCCCTGTCAGGTTTGCTCGGGCCCTGTCAGGCTCCGTCAGGCCCTATCGGGTTTGCTCGAGCCCTGTCGGGCTCCGTCAGGCCCTGTCAGGTTTGCTCGGGCCCTGTCGGGCCTTGTCAGGCCCTGTCGGGTTTGCTCGGGACCTGTCGGGTTTGCCCGCGTCCTGTCGGGCTCCGTCGGGCCCTGTCAGATTCGCTCGGGCTTTGTCAGGTTTGCTCGGGCCCTGTCAGGCTCCGTCAGGCCCTGTCGGGTTTGCTCGTGCCCTGTCGGGCTCCGTCGGGCCCTGTCAGGTTTGCTCAGGCCCTGTCGGGATCCGTTGGGCCTTGTCAGGTTTGCTCGGGCCCTGTCGGGCTCCTTCGTGCCCTGTCAGGTTTGCTCGGGCCCTGTCGGGTTTGCTCGGGCCCTGTCAGGCTCCGTCGGGCTCTGTCGGGTTTCCTCGGGCCCTGTCGGGCTCCATCGAGCCCTGTCAGGCTTTGTCGAACCCTGTCGGGTTTGCTCGGGCCCTGTCGGGTTTGCTCGGGTCCTGTCGGGCTCCATTGGGCCCTGTCATGTTTGCTCGGGCCCTGTCAGGCTCCGTCGGGCTCTGTCGGATTTCCTCGGGCCCTCTCGGGTTCCGTCGGGCCCTCTCGGGTTCCGTCCGGCCCTGTCGGGTTTCCTCGGGCCCTGTCGGACTCTATCGAGCCCTGTCAGGCTCCGTCGGGCTCTTTCGGGTTTGCTCGGGCCCTGGCGGGCTCCGTCGGGCCCTGTCAGGCTTTGTCAGGTCCTGTCAGGTTTGCTCGGGCCCTGTCGGGCCTTGTCGGGCCCTGTTGGGTTTGCTCGGGCTCTGTCGGGCTCCAGCGTGCCCTGTCGGGTTTGCCCAGGCCCTGTCAGGCTCCATCAGGCCCTGTCGGGTTTGCTCGGGCCCTATTGGGCTCCGTGGGGCCCTGTTGGGTTTCCTCGGGCCCTGTCGGGCTCCATCGGGCCCTGTCGGGTTTGCTCGGGCCCTATCGGGCTCCGTCGGGCCCTGTCGGGATCCCTCAGGCCCTGTCGGGCTCCATCGAGCCCTGTCAGGCTTCGTCGGGCCCTTTCAGGTTTCCTCGGGCCCTGTCGGGCTCCATCGAGCCCTGTCAGGCTTTGTCGGGCCCTTTCGGGTTTGCTCGGGCTCTGTCAGGCTCCGTCGGGCCCTGTCAAGTTTCCTCGAGCCCTGTCGGGCTCCATCGAGCCCTGCCAGGTTTGCTCGGGACCTGTCGGGTTTGCTCGGGCCCTGTCGGGCTCCATCGGACCCTATCAGGCTTTGGCGGGTCCTGTCGTCTTTGCTCAGGCCCTGTCGGGCCTTGTCAGCCCCTGTCAGGTTTGCTCGCGCCCTGTCGGGCTCCGTCGGGCCCTGTCAGGTTCTCTCGGGCCCTGTCAGGTTTGCTCGGGCCCTGTCAGGCTCCGTCAGGCCCTATCGGGTTTGCTCGAGCCCTGTCGGGCTCCGTCAGGCCCTGTCAGGTTTGCTCGGGCCCTGTCGGGCCTTGTCAGGCCCTGTCGGGTTTGCTTGGGACCTGTCGGGTTAGCCCGCGTCCTGTCGGGCTCCGTCGGGCCCTGTCAGATTCGCTCTGGCCCTGTCAGGTTTGCTCGGGCCCTGTCAGGCTCCGTCAGGCCCTGTCGGGTTTGCTCGTGCCCTGTTGGGCTCCGTCGGGCCCTGTCAGGTTTGCTCAGGCCCTGTCGGGATCCGTTGGGCCTTGTCGGGTTTGCTCGGGCCCTGTCGGGCTCCTTCGTGCCCTGTCAGGTTTGCTCGGGCCCTGTCGGGTTTGCTCGGGCCCTGTCAGGCTCCGTCGGGCTCTGTCGGGTTTCCTCGGGCCCTGTCGGGCTCCATCGAGCCCTGTCAGGCTCCGTTGGGCCCTTTCGGGTTTGCTCGGGCCCTGTCGGGCTCCGTCGGGCCCTGTCGGATTTGCTCAGGCCCTGTCGGGCTCTATCGGGTCCTGTCGGGTTTGCTCGGGCCCTATCGGGCTCCGTCGGGCCCTGTCGGGTTTCCTCGGGCCCTGTCGGGCTCTGTTGGGCCCTGTCGGTTTGCTCGGGCCCTGTCGGGTTTTCTGAAGCCCTGTCAGGCTTCGTCGGACCCTGTCAAGTGTGCTCGGGCCCTGTCGGGCTCCGTCGAGCCCTGTCAGGTTTTCTCGGGCCTTGTCAGGCTCCGTCGGGCCCTGTCGGGTTTGCTCGGGCCCTGTCGGGTTTGCTCATGCCCTGTCGGGTTCCGTCGGGCCCTGTCGGGTTTCCTCGGGCCCTGTCGGACTCCACTGAGCCCTGTCAGGCTCCGTCGGGCTCTTTCGGGTTTGCTCGGGCCCTGGCGGGCTCCGTCGGGCCCTGTCAGGCTTTGTCAGGACGTGTCAGGTTTGCTCGGGCCCTGTCGGGCCTTGTCGGGCCCTGTCGGGTTTGCTCGGGCTCTGTCGGGCTCCAGCGTGCCCTGTCGGGTTTGCCCGGACCCTGTCAGGCTCCGTCGGGCCCTGTCAGGTTTGCTTGGGCCCTATCGGGCTCAATCAGGCCCTGTCGGGTTTCTTCGGGCCCTGTCTGGCTCCATCGAGCCCTGTCAGGCTCCGTCGGGCCCTTTCGGTTTTGCTCGGGCCCTGTCGGGCTCCGTCGGGCCCTGTCGGGTTTGCTCGGGCCCTGTCGGGCTCCGTCGGGCCCTGTCTGGTTTCCTCGGGCTCTGTCGGGCTCCGTCGAACCCTGTCGGGTTTGCTCGGGCCATGTCGGGTTTGCTGAAGCCCTGTCAGGCTTCGTCGGACCCTGTCGGGTTTGCTCGAGCCCTGTCGGGCTCCATCGGGCCCTGTCGGGTTTGCTCGGGCCCTATCGGGCTCCGTCGGGCCCTGTCGGGTTTCCTCGGGCCCTGTCGGGCTCCATCGAGCCCTGTCAGGCTTCGTCGGGCCCTTTAGGGTTTGCTCGGGCCCTGTCGGGCTCCGTCAGGCCCTGTCGGGTTTGCTCGGGCCCTATCGGGCTCTGTCGAGCCCTGTCGGGTTTGCTCGGGCTCTGTCAGGCTCCGTCGGATCCTGTTGGGTTTCCTCAGGCCCTGTCGGGCTCCATCAAGCCCTGTCAGGCTTTGTCGAACCCTGTCGGGTTTGCTCGGGCCCTGTCGGGTTTGCTCGGGCCCTGTCGGGCTCCGTCGGGCCCTGTCTGGTTTCCTCGGGCTCTGTTGGGCTTCGTAGGGCCCTGTCTGGTTTTCTCGGGCCATGTCGGGTTTGCTGAAGCCCTGTCAGGCTTCGTCGCACCCTGTCGAGTTTGCTCGAGCCCTGTCGGGCTCCATCGGGCCCTGTCGGGTTTGCTCGGGCCCTATCGGGCTCCGTCGGGCCCTGTCGGGTTCCCTCAGGCCCTGTCAGGCTCCATCGAGCCCTGTCAGGCTTCGTCGGGCCCTTTCGGGTTTGCTCGGGCCCTGTCGGGCTCCGTCAGGCCCTGTCGGGTTTCCTCGGGCCCTGTCGGGCTCCATCGAGCCCTGTCAGGCTTTGTCGGGCCCTTTCGGGTTTGCTCGGGCTCTGTCAGGCTCCGTCGGGCCCTGTCAAGTTTCCTCAAGCCCTGTCGGGCTCCATCGAGCCCTGTCAGGTTTGCTCGGGACCTGTCGGGTTTGCTCGGGCCCTGTCGGGCTCCATCGGACCCTATCAGGCTTTGGCGGGTCCTGTCGGCTTTGCTCAGGCCCTGTCGGGCCTTGTCAGCCCCTGTCAGGTTTGCTCGCGCCCTGTCGGGCTCCATCGGGCCCTGTCAGGTTCTCTCGGGCCCTGTCAGGTTTGCTCGGGCCCTGTCAGGCTCCGTCAGGCCCTATCGGGTTTGCTCGAGCCCTGTCGGGCTCCGTCAGGCCCTGTCAGGTTTGCTCGGGCCCTGTCGGGCCTTGTCAGGCCCTGTCGGGTTTGCTCGGGACCTGTCGGGTTTGCCCGCGTCCTGTCGGGCTCCGTCGGGCCCTGTCAGATTCGCTCGGGCTTTGTCAGGTTTGCTCGGGCCCTGTCAGGCTCCGTCAGGCCCTGTCGGGTTTGCTCGTGCCCTGTCGGGCTCCGTCGGGCCCTGTCAGGTTTGCTCAGGCCCTGTCGGGATCCGTTGGGCCTTGTCAGGTTTGCTCGGGCCCTGTCGGGCTCCTTCGTGCCCTGTCAGGTTTGCTCGGGCCCTGTCGGGTTTGCTCGGGCCCTGTCAGGCTCCGTCGGGCTCTGTCGGGTTTCCTCGGGCCCTGTCGGGCTCCATCGAGCCCTGTCAGGCTTTGTCGAACCCTGTCGGGTTTGCTCGGGCCCTGTCGGGTTTGCTCGGGTCCTGTCGGGCTCCATTGGGCCCTGTCATGTTTGCTCGGGCCCTGTCAGGCTCCGTCGGGCTCTGTCGGATTTCCTCGGGCCCTCTCGGGTTCCGTCGGGCCCTCTCGGGTTCCGTCCGGCCCTGTCGGGTTTCCTCGGGCCCTGTCGGACTCTATCGAGCCCTGTCAGGCTCCGTCGGGCTCTTTCGGGTTTGCTCGGGCCCTGGCGGGCTCCGTCGGGCCCTGTCAGGCTTTGTCAGGTCCTGTCAGGTTTGCTCGGGCCCTGTCGGGCCTTGTCGGGCCCTGTTGGGTTTGCTCGGGCTCTGTCGGGCTCCAGCGTGCCCTGTCGGGTTTGCCCAGGCCCTGTCAGGCTCCATCAGGCCCTGTCGGGTTTGCTCGGGCCCTATTGGGCTCCGTGGGGCCCTGTTGGGTTTCCTCGGGCCCTGTCGGGCTCCATCGAGCCCTGTCAGGCTTCGTCGGGCCCTTTCGGGTTTGCTCGGGCCCTGTCGGGCTCCGTCAGGCCCTGTCGGGTTTGCTCGGGCCCTATCGGGCTCCGTCGAGCCCTGTCGGGTTTGCTCGGGCTCTGTCAGGCTCCGTCGGATCCTGTTGGGTTTCCTCAGGCCCTGTCGGGCTCCATCAAGCCCTGTCAGGCTTCGTCGAACCCTGTCGGGTTTGCTCGGGCCCTGTCGGGTTTGCTCGGGCCCTGTCGGGCTCCGTCGGGCCCTGTCTGGTTTCCTCGGGCTCTGTTGGGCTTCGTAGGGCCCTGTCTGGTTTTCTCGGGCCATGTCGGGTTTGCTGAAACCCTGTCAGGCTTCGTCGCACCCTGTCGAGTTTGCTCGAGCCCTGTCGGGCTCCATCGGGCCCTGTCGGGTTTGCTCGGGCCCTATCGGGCTCCGTCGGGCCCTGTCGGGATCCCTCAGGCCCTGTCGGGCTCCATCGAGCCCTGTCAGGCTTCGTCGGGCCCTTTCAGGTTTCCTCGGGCCCTGTCGGGCTCCATCGAGCCCTGTCAGGCTTTGTCGGGCCCTTTCGGGTTTGCTCGGGCTCTGTCAGGCTCCGTCGGGCCCTGTCAAGTTTCCTCGAGCCCTGTCGGGCTCCATCGAGCCCTGCCAGGTTTGCTCGGGACCTGTCGGGTTTGCTCGGGCCCTGTCGGGCTCCATCGGACCCTATCAGGCTTTGGCGGGTCCTGTCGGCTTTGCTCAGGCCCTGTCGGGCCTTGTCAGCCCCTGTCAGGTTTGCTCGCGCCCTGTCGGGCTCCGTCGGGCCCTGTCAGGTTCTCTCGGGCCCTGTCAGGTTTGCTCGGGCCCTGTCAGGCTCCGTCAGGCCCTATCGGGTTTGCTCGAGCCCTGTCGGGCTCCGTCAGGCCCTGTCAGGTTTGCTCGGGCCCTGTCGGGCCTTGTCAGGCCCTGTCGGGTTTGCTTGGGACCTGTCGGGTTAGCCCGCGTCCTGTCGGGCTCCGTCGGGCCCTGTCAGATTCGCTCTGGCCCTGTCAGGTTTGCTCGGGCCCTGTCAGGCTCCGTCAGGCCCTGTCGGGTTTGCTCGTGCCCTGTCGGGCTCCGTCGGGCCCTGTCAGGTTTGCTCAGGCCCTGTCGGGATCCGTTGGGCCTTGTCGGGTTTGCTCGGGCCCTGTCGGGCTCCTTCGTGCCCTGTCAGGTTTGCTCGGGCCCTGTCGGGTTTGCTCGGGCCCTGTCAGGCTCCGTCGGGCTCTGTCGGGTTTCCTCGGGCCCTGTCGGGCTCCATCGAGCCCTGTCAGGCTCCGTTGGGCCCTTTCGGGTTTGCTCGGGCCCTGTCGGGCTCCGTCGGGCCCTGTCGGATTTGCTCAGGCCCTGTCGGGCTCTATCGGGTCCTGTCGGGTTTGCTCGGGCCCTATCGGGCTCCATCGGGCCCTGTCGGGTTTCCTCGGGCCCTGTCGGGCTCTGTTGGGCCCTGTCGGTTTGCTCGGGCCCTGTCGGGTTTTCTGAAGCCCTGTCAGGCTTCGTCGGACCCTGTCAAGTGTGCTCGGGCCCTGTCGGGCTCCGTCGAGCCCTGTCAGGTTTTCTCGGGCCTTGTCAGGCTCCGTCGGGCCCTGTCGGGTTTGCTCGGGCCCTGTCGGGTTTGCTCATGCCCTGTCGGGTTCCGTCGGGCCCTGTCAGGTTTCCTCGGGCCCTGTCGGACTCCACTGAGCCCTGTCAGGCTCCGTCGGGCTCTTTCGGGTTTGCTCGGGCCCTGGCGGGCTCCGTCGGGCCCTGTCAGGCTTTGTCAGGACGTGTCAGGTTTGCTCGGGCCCTGTCGGGCCTTGTCGGGCCCTGTCGGGTTTGCTCGGGCTCTGTCGGGCTCCAGCGTGCCCTGTCGGGTTTGCCCGGACCCTGTCAGGCTCCGTCGGGCCCTGTCAGGTTTGCTTGGGCCCTATCGGGCTCAATCAGGCCCTGTCGGGTTTCTTCGGGCCCTGTCTGGCTCCATCGAGCCCTGTCAGGCTCCGTCGGGCCCTTTCGGTTTTGCTCGGGCCCTGTCGGGCTCCGTCGGGCCCTGTCGGGTTTGCTCGGGCCCTGTCGGGCTCCGTCGGGCCCTGTCTGGTTTCCTCGGGCTCTGTCGGGCTCCGTCGAACCCTGTCGGGTTTGCTCGGGCCATGTCGGGTTTGCTGAAGCCCTGTCAGGCTTCGTCGGACCCTGTCGGGTTTGCTCGAGCCCTGTCGGGCTCCATCGGGCCCTGTCGGGTTTGCTCGGGCCCTATCGGGCTCCGTCGGGCCCTGTCGGGTTTCCTCGGGCCCTGTCGGGCTCCATCGAGCCCTGTCAGGCTTCGTCGGGCCCTTTCGGGTTTGCTCGGGCCCTGTCGGGCTCCGTCAGGCCCTGTCGGGTTTGCTCGGGCCCTATCGGGCTCTGTCGAGCCCTGTCGGGTTTGCTCGGGCTCTGTCAGGCTCCGTCGGATCCTGTTGGGTTTCCTCAGGCCCTGTCGGGCTCCATCAAGCCCTGTCAGGCTTTGTCGAACCCTGTCGGGTTTGCTCGGGCCCTGTCGGGTTTGCTCGGGCCCTGTCGGGCTCCGTCGGGCCCTGTCTGGTTTCCTCGGGCTCTGTTGGGCTTCGTAGGGCCCTGTCTGGTTTTCTCGGGCCATGTCGGGTTTGCTGAAGCCCTGTCAGGCTTCGTCGCACCCTGTCGAGTTTGCTCGAGCCCTGTCGGGCTCCATCGGGCCCTGTCGGGTTTGCTCGGGCCCTATCGGGCTCCGTCGGGCCCTGTCGGGTTCCCTCAGGCCCTGTCGGGCTCCATCGAGCCCTGTCAGGCTTCGTCGGGCCCTTTCGGGTTTGCTCGGGCCCTGTCGGGCTCCGTCAGGCCCTGTCGGGTTTCCTCGGGCCCTGTCGGGCTCCATCGAGCCCTGTCAGGCTTTGTCGGGCCCTTTCGGGTTTGCTCGGGCTCTGTCAGGCTCCGTCGGGCCCTGTCAAGTTTCCTCAAGCCCTGTCGGGCTCCATCGAGCCCTGTCAGGTTTGCTCGGGACCTGTCGGGTTTGCTCGGGCCCTGTCGGGCTCCATCGGACCCTATCAGGCTTTGGCGGGTCCTGTCGGCTTTGCTCAGGCCCTGTCGGGCCTTGTCAGCCCCTGTCAGGTTTGCTCGCGCCCTGTCGGGCTCCGTCGGGCCCTGTCAGGTTCTCTCGGGCCCTGTCAGGTTTGCTCGGGCCCTGTCAGGCTCCGTCAGGCCCTATCGGGTTTGCTCGAGCCCTGTCGGGCTCCGTCAGGCCCTGTCAGGTTTGCTCGGGCCCTGTCGGGCCTTGTCAGGCCCTGTCGGGTTTGCTCGGGACCTGTCGGGTTTGCCCGCGTCCTGTCGGGCTCCGTCGGGCCCTGTCAGATTCGCTCGGGCTTTGTCAGGTTTGCTCGGGCCCTGTCAGGCTCCGTCAGGCCCTGTCGGGTTTGCTCGTGCCCTGTCGGGCTCCGTCGGGCCCTGTCAGGTTTGCTCAGGCCCTGTCGGGATCCGTTGGGCCTTGTCGGGTTTGCTCGGGCCCTGTCGGGCTCCTTTGTGCCCTGTCAGGTTTGCTCGGGCCCTGTTGGGTTTGCTCGGGCCCTGTCAGGCTCCGTCGGGCTCTGTCGGGTTTCCTCGGGCCCTGTCGGGCTCCATCGAGCCCTGTCAGGCTTTGTCGAACCCTGTCGGGTTTGCTCGGGCCCTGTCGGGTTTGCTCGGGTCCTGTCGGGCTCCATTGGGCCCTGTCATGTTTGCTCGGGCCCTGTCAGGCTCCGTCGGGCTCTGTCGGATTTCCTCGGGCCCTCTCGGGTTCCGTCGGGCCCTCTCGGGTTCCGTCCGGCCCTGTCGGGTTTCCTCGGGCCCTGTCGGACTCTATCGAGCCCTGTCAGGCTCCGTCGGGCTCTTTCGGGTTTGCTCGGGCCCTGTCGGGCTCCGTCGGGCCCTGTCAGGCTTTGTCAGGTCCTGTCAGGTTTGCTCGGGCCCTGTCGGGCCTTGTCGGGCCCTGTTGGGTTTGCTCGGGCTCTGTCGGGCTCCAGCGTGCCCTGTCGGGTTTGCCCAGGCCCTGTCAGGCTCCATCAGGCCCTGTCGGGTTTGCTCGGGCCCTATTGGGCTCCGTGGGGCCCTGTTGGGTTTCCTCGGGCCCTGTCGGGCTCCATCGAGCCCTGTCAGGCTTCGTCGGGCCCTTTCGGGTTTGCTCGGGCCCTGTCGGGCTCCGTCAGGCCCTGTCGGGTTTGCTCGGGCCCTATCGGGCTCCGTCGAGCCCTGTCGGGTTTGCTCGGGCTCTGTCAGGCTCCGTCGGATCCTGTTGGGTTTCCTCAGGCCCTGTCGGGCTCCATCAAGCCCTGTCAGGCTTCGTCGAACCCTGTCGGGTTTGCTCGGGCCCTGTCGGGTTTGCTCGGGCCCTGTCGGGCTCCGTCGGGCCCTGTCTGGTTTCCTCGGGCTCTGTTGGGCTTCGTAGGGCCCTGTCTGGTTTTCTCGGGCCATGTCGGGTTTGCTGAAACCCTGTCAGGCTTCGTCGCACCCTGTCGAGTTTGCTCGAGCCCTGTCGGGCTCCATCGGGCCCTGTCGGGTTTGCTCGGGCCCTATCGGGCTCCGTCGGGCCCTGTCGGGTTCCCTCAGGCCCTGTCGGGCTCCATCGAGCCCTGTCAGGCTTCGTCGGGCCCTTTCAGGTTTCCTCGGGCCCTGTCGGGC
Source organism: Patagioenas fasciata (assembly GCF_037038585.1). NCBI lineage: Eukaryota > Metazoa > Chordata > Aves > Columbiformes > Columbidae > Patagioenas > Patagioenas fasciata. The sequence goes on along the minus strand of NC_092544.1, from coordinate 6,596,631 downwards.
TCCATCGAGCCCTGTCAGGCTTTGTCGGGCCCTTTCGGGTTTGCTCGGGCTCTGTCAGGCTCCGTCGGGCCCTGTCAAGTTTCCTCGAGCCCTGTCGGGCTCCATCGAGCCCTGCCAGGTTTGCTCGGGACCTGTCGGGTTTGCTCGGGCCCTGTCGGGCTCCATCGGACCCTATCAGGCTTTGGCGGGTCCTGTCGTCTTTGCTCAGGCCCTGTCGGGCCTTGTCAGCCCCTGTCAGGTTTGCTCGCGCCCTGTCGGGCTCCGTCGGGCCCTGTCAGGTTCTCTCGGGCCCTGTCAGGTTTGCTCGGGCCCTGTCAGGCTCCGTCAGGCCCTATCGGGTTTGCTCGAGCCCTGTCGGGCTCCGTCAGGCCCTGTCAGGTTTGCTCGGGCCCTGTCGGGCCTTGTCAGGCCCTGTCGGGTTTGCTTGGGACCTGTCGGGTTAGCCCGCGTCCTGTCGGGCTCCGTCGGGCCCTGTCAGATTCGCTCTGGCCCTGTCAGGTTTGCTCGGGCCCTGTCAGGCTCCGTCAGGCCCTGTCGGGTTTGCTCGTGCCCTGTCGGGCTCCGTCGGGCCCTGTCAGGTTTGCTCAGGCCCTGTCGGGATCCGTTGGGCCTTGTCGGGTTTGCTCGGGCCCTGTCGGGCTCCTTCGTGCCCTGTCAGGTTTGCTCGGGCCCTGTTGGGTTTGCTCGGGCCCTGTCAGGCTCCGTCGGGCTCTGTCGGGTTTCCTCGGGCCCTGTCGGGCTCCATCGAGCCCTGTCAGGCTCCGTTGGGCCCTTTCGGGTTTGCTCGGGCCCTGTCGGGCTCCGTCGGGCCCTGTCGGATTTGCTCAGGCCCTGTCGGGCTCTATCGGGTCCTGTCGGGTTTGCTCGGGCCCTATCGGGCTCCGTCGGGCCCTGTCGGGTTTCCTCGGGCCCTGTCGGGCTCTGTTGGGCCCTGTCGGTTTGCTCGGGCCCTGTCGGGTTTTCTGAAGCCCTGTCAGGCTTCGTCGGACCCTGTCAAGTGTGCTCGGGCCCTGTCGGGCTCCGTCGAGCCCTGTCAGGTTTTCTCGGGCCTTGTCAGGCTCCGTCGGGCCCTGTCGGGTTTGCTCGGGCCCTGTCGGGTTTGCTCATGCCCTGTCGGGTTCCGTCGGGCCCTGTCGGGTTTCCTCGGGCCCTGTCGGACTCCACTGAGCCCTGTCAGGCTCCGTCGGGCTCTTTCGGGTTTGCTCGGGCCCTGGCGGGCTCCGTCGGGCCCTGTCAGGCTTTGTCAGGACGTGTCAGGTTTGCTCGGGCCCTGTCGGGCCTTGTCGGGCCCTGTCGGGTTTGCTCGGGCTCTGTCGGGCTCCAGCGTGCCCTGTCGGGTTTGCCCGGACCCTGTCAGGCTCCGTCGGGCCCTGTCAGGTTTGCTTGGGCCCTATCGGGCTCAATCAGGCCCTGTCGGGTTTCTTCGGGCCCTGTCTGGCTCCATCGAGCCCTGTCAGGCTCCGTCGGGCCCTTTCGGTTTTGCTCGGGCCCTGTCGGGCTCCGTCGGGCCCTGTCGGGTTTGCTCGGGCCCTGTCGGGCTCCGTCGGGCCCTGTCTGGTTTCCTCGGGCTCTGTCGGGCTCCGTCGAACCCTGTCGGGTTTGCTCGGGCCATGTCGGGTTTGCTGAAGCCCTGTCAGGCTTCGTCGGACCCTGTCGGGTTTGCTCGAGCCCTGTCGGGCTCCATCGGGCCCTGTCGGGTTTGCTCGGGCCCTATCGGGCTCCGTCGGGCCCTGTCGGGTTTCCTCGGGCCCTGTCGGGCTCCATCGAGCCCTGTCAGGCTTCGTCGGGCCCTTTCGGGTTTGCTCGGGCCCTGTCGGGCTCCGTCAGGCCCTGTCGGGTTTGCTCGGGCCCTATCGGGCTCTGTCGAGCCCTGTCGGGTTTGCTCGGGCTCTGTCAGGCTCCGTCGGATCCTGTTGGGTTTCCTCAGGCCCTGTCGGGCTCCATCAAGCCCTGTCAGGCTTTGTCGAACCCTGTCGGGTTTGCTCGGGCCCTGTCGGGTTTGCTCGGGCCCTGTCGGGCTCCGTCGGGCCCTGTCTGGTTTCCTCGGGCTCTGTTGGGCTTCGTAGGGCCCTGTCTGGTTTTCTCGGGCCATGTCGGGTTTGCTGAAGCCCTGTCAGGCTTCGTCGCACCCTGTCGAGTTTGCTCGAGCCCTGTCGGGCTCCATCGGGCCCTGTCGGGTTTGCTCGGGCCCTATCGGGCTCCGTCGGGCCCTGTCGGGTTCCCTCAGGCCCTGTCGGGCTCCATCGAGCCCTGTCAGGCTTCGTCGGGCCCTTTCGGGTTTGCTCGGGCCCTGTCGGGCTCCGTCAGGCCCTGTCGGGTTTCCTCGGGCCCTGTCGGGCTCCATCGAGCCCTGTCAGGCTTTGTCGGGCCCTTTCGGGTTTGCTCGGGCTCTGTCAGGCTCCGTCGGGCCCTGTCAAGTTTCCTCAAGCCCTGTCGGGCTCCATCGAGCCCTGTCAGGTTTGCTCGGGACCTGTCGGGTTTGCTCGGGCCCTGTCGGGCTCCATCGGACCCTATCAGGCTTTGGCGGGTCCTGTCGGCTTTGCTCAGGCCCTGTCGGGCCTTGTCAGCCCCTGTCAGGTTTGCTCGCGCCCTGTCGGGCTCCGTCGGGCCCTGTCAGGTTCTCTCGGGCCCTGTCAGGTTTGCTCGGGCCCTGTCAGGCTCCGTCAGGCCCTATCGGGTTTGCTCGAGCCCTGTCGGGCTCCGTCAGGCCCTGTCAGGTTTGCTCGGGCCCTGTCGGGCCTTGTCAGGCCCTGTCGGGTTTGCTCGGGACCTGTCGGGTTAGCCCGCGTCCTGTCGGGCTCCGTCGGGCCCTGTCAGATTCGCTCTGGCCCTGTCAGGTTTGCTCGGGCCCTGTCAGGCTCCGTCAGGCCCTGTCGGGTTTGCTCGTGCCCTGTCGGGCTCCGTCGGGCCCTGTCAGGTTTGCTCAGGCCCTGTCGGGATCCGTTGGGCCTTGTCGGGTTTGCTCGGGCCCTGTCGGGCTCCTTCGTGCCCTGTCAGGTTTGCTCGGGCCCTGTCGGGTTTGCTCGGGCCCTGTCAGGCTCCGTCGGGCTCTGTCGGGTTTCCTCGGGCCCTGTCGGGCTCCATCGAGCCCTGTCAGGCTCCGTTGGGCCCTTTCGGGTTTGCTCGGGCCCTGTCGGGCTCCGTCGGGCCCTGTCGGATTTGCTCAGGCCCTGTCGGGCTCTATCGGGTCCTGTCGGGTTTGCTCGGGCCCTATCGGGCTCCGTCGGGCCCTGTCGGGTTTCCTCGGGCCCTGTCGGGCTCTGTTGGGCCCTGTCGGTTTGCTCGGGCCCTGTCGGGTTTTCTGAAGTCCTGTCAGGCTTCGTCGGACCCTGTCAAGTGTGCTCGGGCCCTGTCGGGCTCCGTCGAGCCCTGTCAGGTTTTCTCGGGCCTTGTCAGGCTCCGTCGGGCCCTGTCGGGTTTGCTCGGGCCCTGTCGGGTTTGCTCATGCCCTGTCGGGTTCCGTCGGGCCCTGTCGGGTTTCCTCGGGCCCTGTCGGACTCCACTGAGCCCTGTCAGGCTCCGTCGGGCTCTTTCGGGTTTGCTCGGGCCCTGGCGGGCTCCGTCGGGCCCTGTCAGGCTTTGTCAGGACGTGTCAGGTTTGCTCGGGCCCTGTCGGGCCTTGTCGGGCCCTGTCGGGTTTGCTCGGGCTCTGTCGGGCTCCAGCGTGCCCTGTCGGGTTTGCCCGGACCCTGTCAGGCTCCGTCGGGCCCTGTCAGGTTTGCTTGGGCCCTATCGGGCTCAATCAGGCCCTGTCGGGTTTCTTCGGGCCCTGTCTGGCTCCATCGAGCCCTGTCAGGCTCCGTCGGGCCCTTTCGGTTTTGCTCGGGCCCTGTCGGGCTCCGTCGGGCCCTGTCGGGTTTGCTCGGGCCCTGTCGGGCTCCGTCGGGCCCTGTCTGGTTTCCTCGGGCTCTGTCGGGCTCCATCGAACCCTGTCGGGTTTGCTCGGGCCATGTCGGGTTTGCTGAAGCCCTGTCAGGCTTCGTCGGACCCTGTCGGGTTTGCTCGAGCCCTGTCGGGCTCCATCGGGCCCTGTCGGGTTTGCTCGGGCCCTATCGGGCTCCGTCGGGCCCTGTCGGGTTTCCTCGGGCCCTGTCGGGCTCCATCGAGCCCTGTCAGGCTTCGTCGGGCCCTTTCGGGTTTGCTCGGGCCCTGTCGGGCTCTGTCAGGCCCTGTCGGGTTTGCTCGGGCCCTATCGGGCTCTGTCGAGCCCTGTCGGGTTTGCTCGGGCTCTGTCAGGCTCCGTCGGATCCTGTTGGGTTTCCTCAGGCCCTGTCGGGCTCCATCAAGCCCTGTCAGGCTTTGTCGAACCCTGTCGGGTTTGCTCGGGCCCTGTCGGGTTTGCTCGGGCCCTGTCGGGCTCCGTCGGGCCCTGTCTGGTTTCCTCGGGCTCTGTTGGGCTTCGTAGGGCCCTGTCTGGTTTTCTCGGGCCATGTCGGGTTTGCTGAAGCCCTGTCAGGCTTCGTCGCACCCTGTCGAGTTTGCTCGAGCCCTGTCGGGCTCCATCGGGCCCTGTCGGGTTTGCTCGGGCCCTATCGGGCTCCGTCGGGCCCTGTCGGGTTCCCTCAGGCCCTGTCGGGCTCCATCGAGCCCTGTCAGGCTTCGTCGGGCCCTTTCGGGTTTGCTCGGGCCCTGTCGGGCTCCGTCAGGCCCTGTCGGGTTTCCTCGGGCCCTGTCGGGCTCCATCGAGCCCTGTCAGGCTTTGTCGGGCCCTTTCGGGTTTGCTCGGGCTCTGTCAGGCTCCGTCGGGCCCTGTCAAGTTTCCTCAAGCCCTGTCGGGCTCCATCGAGCCCTGTCAGGTTTGCTCGGGACCTGTCGGGTTTGCTCGGGCCCTGTCGGGCTCCATCGGACCCTATCAGGCTTTGGCGGGTCCTGTCGGCTTTGCTCAGGCCCTGTCGGGCCTTGTCAGCCCCTGTCAGGTTTGCTCGCGCCCTGTCGGGCTCCGTCGGGCCCTGTCAGGTTCTCTCGGGCCCTGTCAGGTTTGCTCGGGCCCTGTCAGGCTCCGTCAGGCCCTATCGGGTTTGCTCGAGCCCTGTCGGGCTCCGTCAGGCCCTGTCAGGTTTGCTCGGGCCCTGTCGGGCCTTGTCAGGCCCTGTCGGGTTTGCTCGGGACCTGTCGGGTTTGCCCGCGTCCTGTCGGGCTCCGTCGGGCCCTGTCAGATTCGCTCGGGCTTTGTCAGGTTTGCTCGGGCCCTGTCAGGCTCCGTCAGGCCCTGTCGGGTTTGCTCGTGCCCTGTCGGGCTCCGTCGGGCCCTGTCAGGTTTGCTCAGGCCCTGTCGGGATCCGTTGGGCCTTGTCGGGTTTGCTCGGGCCCTGTCGGGCTCCTTCGTGCCCTGTCAGGTTTGCTCGGGCCCTGTTGGGTTTGCTCGGGCCCTGTCAGGCTCCGTCGGGCTCTGTCGGGTTTCCTCGGGCCCTGTCGGGCTCCATCGAGCCCTGTCAGGCTTTGTCGAACCCTGTCGGGTTTGCTCGGGCCCTGTCGGGTTTGCTCGGGTCCTGTCGGGCTCCATTGGGCCCTGTCATGTTTGCTCGGGCCCTGTCAGGCTCCGTCGGGCTCTGTCGGATTTCCTCGGGCCCTCTCGGGTTCCGTCGGGCCCTCTCGGGTTCCGTCCGGCCCTGTCGGGTTTCCTCGGGCCCTGTCGGACTCTATCGAGCCCTGTCAGGCTCCGTCGGGCTCTTTCGGGTTTGCTCGGGCCCTGGCGGGCTCCGTCGGGCCCTGTCAGGCTTTGTCAGGTCCTGTCAGGTTTGCTCGGGCCCTGTCGGGCCTTGTCGGGCCCTGTTGGGTTTGCTCGGGCTCTGTCGGGCTCCAGCGTGCCCTGTCGGGTTTGCCCAGGCCCTGTCAGGCTCCATCAGGCCCTGTCGGGTTTGCTCGGGCCCTATTGGGCTCCGTGGGGCCCTGTTGGGTTTCCTCGGGCCCTGTCGGGCTCCATCGAGCCCTGTCAGGCTCCGTCGGGCCCTTTCGGGTTTGCTCGGGCCCTGTCGGGCTCCGTCGGGCCCTGTCGGATTTGCTCAGGCCCTGTCGGGTTTGCTCGGGCCCTGTCGGGCTCCATCGGGTCCTTTCGGGTTTGCTTGGGCCCTATCGGGCTCCGTGGGGCCCTGTCGGGTTTCCTCGGGCCCTGTCGGGCTCCATCGAGCCCTGTCAGGGTTCGTCGGGCCCTTTCGGGTTTGCTCGGGCCCTGTCGGGCTCCGTCAGGCCCTGTCGGGTTTGCTCGGGCCCTATCGGGCTCCGTCGAGCCCTGTCGGGTTTGCTCGGGCCCTGTCGGGCTCCATCGAGCCCTGTCAGGCTCCGTCGGACCCTTTCGGGTTTGCTCGGGCCCTGTCGGGCTCCGTCGGGCCCTGTCGGGATTCCTCGGGCCCTGTCGGGCTCCATCGAGCCCTGTCAGGTTTGCTCGGGCCCTGTCGGGTTTGCTCGGGCCCTGTCGGGCTCCATCGGACCCTATCAGGCTTTGGCGGGTCCTGTCGGGTTTGCTCAGGCCCTGTCGGGCCTTGTCATCCCCTGTCAGGTTTGCTCGCGCCCTGTCGGGCTCCGTCGGGCCCTGTCAGGTTCTCTCGGGCCCTGTCGGGTTTGCTCAGGCCCTGTCAGGCTCCGTCGGGCCCTGTCGGGTTTGCTCGGGACCTGTCGGGTTGGCCCGCGTCCTCTTGGGCTCCGTCGGGCCCTGTCAGATTCGCTCGGGCCCTGTCGGGTTTGCTCGGGCCCTGTCAGGCTCCGTCAGGCCCTGTCGGGCTCCGTCAGGCCCTGTCAGGCTTTGTCGAACCCTGTCGGGTTTGCTCGGGCCCTGTCGGGTTTGCTCGGGCCCTGTCGGGCTCTGTCGGGCCCTGTCTGGCTTCCTCGGGCCCTGTCGGGCTCCGTTGGATTTGCTCGGGCCCTGTCGGGTTTGCTGAAGCCCTGTCAGGCTTCGTCGGACCCTGTCGGGTTTGCTCGGGCCCTGTCGGGCTCCGTCGAACCCTGTCGGGTTTGCTCGGGCCCTGTCAGGCTCCGTCGCGCCCTGTCGGGTTTCCTAGGGCCCTGTCGGGCTCCATCAAGCCCTGTCAGGTTTGCTCGGGCCCTGTCGGGTTTGCTCGGGCCCTGTCGGGCTCCATCGGACCCTATCAGGCTTTGGCGGGTCCTGTCGGGTTTGCTCAGGCCCTGTCGGACCTTGTCAGCCCCTGTCAGGTTTGCTCGCGCCCTGTCGGGCTCCGTCGGGCCCTGTCAGGTTCTCTCGGGCCCTGTCAGGTTTGCTCGGGCCCTGTCAGGCTCCGTCAGGCCCTATCGGGTTTGCTCGAGCCCTGTCGGGCTCCGTCAGGCCCTGTCAGGTTTGCTCGGGCCCTGTCGGGCCTTGTCAGGCCCTGTCGGGTTTGCTCGGGACCTGTCGGGTTTGCCCGCGTCCTGTCGGGCTCCGTCGGGCCCTGTCAGATTCGCTCGGGCTCTGTCGGGTTTGTTCGGGCCCTGTCAGGCTCCGTCAGGCCCTGTCGGGTTTGCTCGTGCCCTGTCGGGCTCCGTCGGGCCCTGTCAGGTTTGCTCAGGCCCTGTTGGGATCCGTTGGGCCTTGTCGGGTTTGCTCGGGCCCTGTCGGGCTCCTACGTGCCCTGTCAGGTTTGCTCGGGCCCTGTCGGGATTGCTCGGGTCCTGTCGGGCTCTGTCGGGCCCTGTCATGTTTGCTCGGGCCCTGTCAGGCTCTGTCGGGCCCTGTCGGATTTCCTCGGGCCCTCTCAGGTTCCGTCGGGCCCTCTCGGGTTCCGTCCGGCCCTGTCGGGTTTCCTCGGGCCCTGTCGGACTCTATCGAGCCCTGTCAGGCTCCGTCGGGCTCTTTCGGGTTTGCTCAGGCCCTGTCAGGCTCCGTCGGGCCCTGTCAGGCTTTGTAAGGTCCTGTCAGGTTTGCTCGGGCCCTGTCGGGCCTTGTCGGGCCCTGTCGAGTTTGCTCGGGCTCTGTCGGGCTCCAGCGTGCCCTGTCGGGTTTGCCCGGGCCCTGTCAGGCTCCATCAGGCCCTGTCGGGTTTGCTCGGGCCCTATTGGGCTCCGTGGGGCCCTGTCGGGTTTCCTCGGGCGCTGTCGGGCTCCATCGAGCCCTGTCAGGCTCCGTCGGGCCCTTTGGGGTTTGCTCGGGCCCTGTCGGGCTCCGTCGGGCCCTGTCGGATTTGCTCAGGCCCTGTCGGGTTTGCTCGAGCCCTGTCGGGCTCCATCGGGTCCTGTCGGGTTTGCTCGGGCCCTATCGGGCTCCGTCGGGCCCTGTCGGGTTTCCTCGGGCCCTGTCGGGCTCCATCGAGCCCTGTCAGGGTTCGTCGGGCCCTTTCGGGTTTGCTCTGGCCCTGTCAGGCTTTGTCAGGCCCTGTCGGGTTTGCTCGGGCCCTGTCGGGCTCTGTCGGGCCCTGTCTGGTTTCCTCGGGCCCTGTCGGGCTCCGTCGGGCCCTGTCGGATTTGCTCAGGCCCTGTCGGGCTCCATCGGACCCTATCAGGCTTTGGCGGGTCCTGTCGGGTTTGCTCAGGACCTGTCAGGCTTGTCAGCCCCTGTCAGGTTTGCTCGCGCCCTGTCGGGCTCCGTCGGGCCCTGTCAGGTTCTCTCGGGCCCTGTCAGGTTTGCTCGGGCCCTGTCAGGCTCCGTCAGGCCCTATCGGGTTTGCTCGAGCCCTGTCGGGCTCCGTCAGGCCCTGTCAGGTTTGCTCGGGACCTGTCGGGTTTGCCCGCGTCCTGTCGGGCTCCGTCGGGCCCTGTCAGATTCGCTCGTGCCCTGTCGGGTTAGCTCGGGCCCTGTCAGGCTCCGTCAGGCCCTGTCGGGTTTGCTCGTGCCCTGTCGGGCTCCGTCAGGCCCTGTCGGGTTTGCTCGTGCCCTGTCGGGCTCCATTGGGTCCTGTCGGGTTTGCTCGGGCCCTATCGGGCTCCGTCGGGCCCTGTCGGGTTTCCTCGGGCCCTGTCGGGCTCCATCGAGCCCTGTCAGGCTTCGTCGGGCCCTTTCGGGTTTGCTCGGGCCCTGTCGGGCTCCGTCAGGCCCTGTCGGGTTTGCTCGGGCCCTATCGGGCTCCGTCAAGCCCTGTCGGGTTTCCTCGGGCCCTGTCGGGCTCCATCGAGCCCTGTCAGGCTTCGTCGGGCCCTTTCGGGTTTGCTCGGGCCCTGTCGGGCTCCGTCAGGCCCTGTCAGGTTTGCTCGGGCCCTGTCGGGCCTTGTCAGGCCCTGTCGGGTTTGCTCGGGACCTGTCGGGTTTGCCCGCGTCCTGTCGGGCTCCGTCGGGCCCTGTCAGATTCGCTCGGGCTCTGTCGGGTTTGTTCGGGCCCTGTCAGGCTCCGTCAGGCCCTGTCGGGTTTGCTCGTGCCCTGTCGGGCTCCGTCGGGCCCTGTCAGGTTTGCTCAGGCCCTGTTGGGATCCGTTGGGCCTTGTCGGGTTTGCTCGGGCCCTGTCGGGCTCCTACGTGCCCTGTCAGGTTTGCTCGGGCCCTGTCGGGATTGCTCGGGTCCTGTCGGGCTCTGTCGGGCCCTGTCATGTTTGCTCGGGCCCTGTCAGGCTCTGTCGGGCCCTGTCGGATTTCCTCGGGCCCTCTCAGGTTCCGTCGGGCCCTCTCGGGTTCCGTCCGGCCCTGTCGGGTTTCCTCGGGCCCTGTCGGACTCTATCGAGCCCTGTCAGGCTCCGTCGGGCTCTTTCGGGTTTGCTCAGGCCCTGTCAGGCTCCGTCGGGCCCTGTCAGGCTTTGTAAGGTCCTGTCAGGTTTGCTCGGGCCCTGTCGGGCCTTGTCGGGCCCTGTCGAGTTTGCTCGGGCTCTGTCGGGCTCCAGCGTGCCCTGTCGGGTTTGCCCGGGCCCTGTCAGGCTCCATCAGGCCCTGTCGGGTTTGCTCGGGCCCTATTGGGCTCCGTGGGGCCCTGTCGGGTTTCCTCGGGCGCTGTCGGGCTCCATCGAGCCCTGTCAGGCTCCGTCGGGCCCTTTGGGGTTTGCTCGGGCCCTGTCGGGCTCCGTCGGGCCCTGTCGGATTTGCTCAGGCCCTGTCGGGTTTGCTTGAGCCCTGTCGGGCTCCATCGGGTCCTGTCGGGTTTGCTCGGGCCCTATCGGGCTCCGTCGGGCCCTGTCGGGTTTCCTCGGGCCCTGTCGGGCTCCATCGAGCCCTGTCAGGGTTCGTCGGGCCCTTTCGGGTTTGCTCTGGCCCTGTCAGGCTTTGTCAGGCCCTGTCGGGTTTGCTCGGGCCCTGTCGGGCTCTGTCGGGCCCTGTCTGGTTTCCTCGGGCCCTGTCGGGCTCCGTCGGGCCCTGTCGGATTTGCTCAGGCCCTGTCGGGCTCCATCGGACCCTATCAGGCTTTGGCGGGTCCTGTCGGGTTTGCTCAGGACCTGTCAGGCTTGTCAGCCCCTGTCAGGTTTGCTCGCGCCCTGTCGGGCTCCGTCGGGCCCTGTCAGGTTCTCTCGGGCCCTGTCAGGTTTGCTCGGGCCCTGTCAGGCTCCGTCAGGCCCTATCGGGTTTGCTCGAGCCCTGTCGGGCTCCGTCAGGCCCTGTCAGGTTTGCTCGGGACCTGTCGGGTTTGCCCGCGTCCTGTCGGGCTCCGTCGGGCCCTGTCAGATTCGCTCGTGCCCTGTCGGGTTAGCTCGGGCCCTGTCAGGCTCCGTCAGGCCCTGTCGGGTTTGCTCGTGCCCTGTCGGGCTCCGTCAGGCCCTGTCGGGTTTGCTCGTGCCCTGTCGGGCTCCATTGGGTCCTGTCGGGTTTGCTCGGGCCCTATCGGGCTCCGTCGGGCCCTGTCGGGTTTCCTCGGGCCCTGTCGGGCTCCATCGAGCCCTGTCAGGCTTCGTCGGGCCCTTTCGGGTTTGCTCGGGCCCTGTCGGGCTCCGTCAGGCCCTGTCGGGTTTGCTCGGGCCCTATCGGGCTCCGTCAAGCCCTGTCGGGTTTCCTCGGGCCCTGTCGGGCTCCATCGAGCCCTGTCAGGCTCTGTCGGGCCCTTTCGGGTTTGCTCGGGCCCTGTCGGGCTCCGTCGGGCCCTGTCGGGTTTGCTCGGGCCCTGTCGGGTTTGCTCGGGCCCTGTCAGGCTTTGTCAAGCCCTGTCGGGTTTGCTAGGGCCCTGTCGGGCTCCGTCGGGCCCTGTCTGGTTTCCTCAGGCCCTGTCGGGCTCCGTCGGGCCCTGTCGGGTTTGCTCAGGCCCTGTCGGGTTTGCTAGGGCCCTGTCGGGCTCCGTCGGGCCCTGTCTGGTTTCCTCAGGCCCTGTCGGGCTCCGTCGAGCCCTGTCGGGTTTGCTCGGGCCCTGTCAGGCTCCGTCGCGCCCTGTCGGGTTTCCTCGGGCCCTGTCGGGCTCCATCGAGCCCTGTCGGGTTTACTCGGGCCCTGTCGGGCTCCATCGGACCCCGTCAGGCTTTGTCGGGTCCTGTCGGGTTTGCTCAGGCCCTGTCGGGCCTTGTCAGGCCCTGTCGGGTTTGCTCGGGCCCTGTCGGGTTTGCCCGCGTCCTGTGGGGCTCCGTCGAGCCCTGTCAGATTCGCTCGGGCCCTGTCGGGTTTGCTCGGGCCCTGTCAGGCTCCGTCAGGCCCTGTCGGGTTTGCTCGGGCCCTGTCGGGCTCCTTCGTGCCCTGACAGGTTTGCTCGGGCCCTGTCGGGTTTGCTCGGGCCCTGTCAGGCTCCGTCGAGCCCTGTCAGGTTTGCTCGGGCCCTGTCGGGTTTGCTCAGGCCCTGTCAGGCTCCGTCGAGCCCTGTCGGGTTTGCTCGGGCCCTGTCAGGCTCCGTCAGGCCCTGTCTGGTTTGCTCGTACCCTTTCGGGCTCCGTCGGGCCCTGTCAGGTTTGCTTGGGCACTGTCGGGCTCCGTCGGGCCCTGTCAGGCTTTGTCGAACCCTGTCGGGTTTGCTCAGGCCCTGTCGGGTTTGCTCGGGCCCTGTCGGGCTCTGTCGGGCCCTGTCTGGTTTCCTCGGGCCCTGTCGGGCTCCCTCGGGCCCTGTCGGGTTTGCTCGGGCCCTGTCGGGTTTGCTGAAGCCCTGTCAGGCTTCGTCGGACCCTGTCGGGTTTGCTCGGGCCCTGTCGGGCTCCGTCGAACACTGTCGGGTTTGCTCGGGCCCTGTCAGGCTCCGTCAGGCCCTATCGGGTTTCCTCGGGCCCTGTCGGGCTCCATCGAGCCCTGTCAGGTTTGCTCGGGCCCTGTCGGGCCTTGTCAGGCCCTGTCGGGTTTTCTCGGGACCTGTCGGGTTTGCCCGCGTCCTGTCGGGCTCCGTCGGGCCCTGTCAGATTCGCTCGGGCCCTGTCGGGTTTGCTCTGGCCCTGTCAGGCTCCGTCAGGCCCTGTCGGGTTTGCTCGTGCCCTGTCGGGCTCCGTCGGGCCCTGTCAGGTTTGCTCAGGCCCTGTCGGGATCCGTTGGGCCTTGTCGGGTTTGCTCGGGCCCTGTCGGGCTCCTTCGTGCCCTGTCGGGTTTGCTCGGGCCCTGTCGGGTTTGCTCGGGCCCTGTCGGGCTCCGTCGAGCCCTGTCGGGTTTGCTCGGGCCCTGCCACGCTCCGTCGGGCCCTGTCGGGTTTCCTCGGGCCCTGTCGGGCTCCATCGAGCCCTGTCAGGCTTTGTCGAACCCTGTCGGGTTTGCTCGGGCCCTGTCGGGTTTGCTCGGGCCCTGTTGGGCTCCTTCGTTCCCTGTCAGGCTCCGTCGGGCCCTGTCAGGTTTGCTCGGGCCCTGTCAGGATCTGTCAGGCATGGAGACCCCCGCTTGTCCTCAGGGTCCATTGTGACATCTTGGGCACCTCCCATTGACCCCAGGACCCATTGTGACACCATGGGGACCCCCCCTTGTCACTGGGGACCCATTGTGACACCATGGAGACCCCCGCTTGTCCTCAGGGTCCATTGTGACATCTTGGGCACCTCCCATTGTCCCCAGGACCTATTGTGACAGCCTGGGGACCCCCTTGCTCCCAGGGCCCATTATGGCACCATGAGGACATCACCTTTGTCCCCAGGAACCATTGTGACATCCCAGGACCCCGCTTTATCCCCAGGGCCCATTGTAGCACCATGGGGACCCCCTTTGACCCCAGGGCCCATTGTGGCACCATGGCAACCCCTTTTGCCCCAGGGCCCATTGTGACATTCTAGGACCCCACTTTGTCCCCAGGGCCTATTGTGACACCATGGGGACCCCTCCTTGTCACTGGGGACCCATTATGACACCATGGGGACCCCCCCTTGTCCTCAGGACTCATTCTCACATCCTGGGCACCCCCCATTGTTCCCAGGGCCCATTGTGACATCCTGGGGACCCTCATTGTCCCCAGGGCCCATTGTGACATCCCAGAACCTCCTATTGTCCCCAGGGCCCATTGTGACATCCTGGGGACCCCCATTGTCCCCAGGGCCCATTGTGACATTCCAGGACCCCCCATTGTCCCCAGGGCCCATTGTGACATCCACTGCACCCCCTTGTCCCCAGGGCCCATTGTGACATTCAGGGGACCCTCTTTGTCCCCAGAGCCCATTGTGACATCCTGGGGACCCCCCCTTGTCACTGGGGCCCATTGTGACGTCCCAGGACCCCCCGTTGTCCCCAGGGTTCATTGTGACGTCTTAGGACCCCCCATTGTCCCCAGGGCCCATTGTGACATCCTGGGGACCCCTCTTTGTCCCCAGGGCCCATTGTGACATCCTGGGGACCCCCCTTGTCACTGGGGCCCATTGTGACGTCCCAGGATCCCTCCTTGTCCCCAGGGCCCATTGTGACGTCTTAGGACCCCCCCATTGTCCCCAGGGCCCATTGTGACATTCAGGGCACCCCCTTGTCCCCAGGGCCCATTGTGACATTCCGGGGACGCCTCTTTGTCCCCAGGGCACATTGTGACATCCTGGGGACCCCCCCTTGTCACTGGGGCCCATTGTGACGTCCCAGGATCCCCCATTGTCCCCAGGGCCCATTGTGACATTCAGGGCACCCCCTTGTCCCCAGGGCCCATTGTGACATTCCGGGGACGCCTCTTTGTCCCCAGAGCCCATTGTGACGTCCCAGGACCCCCCATTGTCCCCAGGACCCATTGTGACATTCAGGGGGCCCCTTTGTCACTGGGGCCCATTGTGACATCCCAGGACCCCCCTTTGTCCCCAGGGCCCATTGTGACATCCAGGGGACCCCCTTCGTCCCCAGGGCCCATTGTGACATCGAAGGACCCCTCTGGTCCCCAGGGCCCATTATGACATCCTGGGGATGCCCCCTTATCACTGGGGCCCATTGTGACGTCCCAGGACCCCCCATTGTCCCCAGGGCCCATTGTGACATCCTGGGGATCCCTGTTTGGCCCCAGGGCCCATTGTGACATCCCAGGACCCCCCATTGTCCCCAGGGCCCATTGCGACATTCAGGGGACGCCTCTTTGTACCCAGGGCACATTGTGACATCCTGGGGACCCCCCCTTGTCCCCAGGGCCCATTGTGACATCCCAGGACCCCACATTGTCCCCAGGGCCCATTGTGACATCCTGGGGACCCCACTTGTCCCCAGGACCCATTGTGACACTATGGGGACCCCGGCTTGTTCCCAGGGCCCATTGTGACACCGTGGGTACCACCCTTGTCCCCAGAGCCCATTGTGACATCCAGGGGACCCCCTTTGTCCCCAGGGCCCATTGTGACATCGCAGGACCCCCCCTGGTCCCCAGGGCCCATTGTGACATCCTGCGGACCCCTTTTGTCCCCACGGCCCATTGTGGCACCATGGGGACCCCCTTTGTCACTGGGGCCCATTGTGACATCCCAGGACCCCACTTTGTCCCCAGGGCTTATTGTGACACCATGGGGACCTCCCTTGTCCCCAGGGCCCATTGTGACATCCCGTGACCCCCCTTTGTCCCCAGTGCTATTGTGAAATCCTGGGGACCCCCTTTGTGCCCAGGGCCCATTGTGGCACCATGGGGAACCCCTTTGTCACTGGGGGCCATTGTGACATTCCAGGATTCCACTTTGTCCCCAGGGCTCGTTCTGACACCTTGGGCACTCCCATTGTCCCTAGGGCCCATTGTGACATCCTGGGGATCCCCCTTTGTCCCCAGGGTCCATTGTGACATCCTGGGCAACCCCATTGTCCCCAGGGCCCATTGTGACATCTGGGGGACCCCCTTGTCCCCAGGACCCATCGTGGCACCGTGGGGCCCTCCTTGTCACTTGAGCCCATTGTGACACCATGGGGACGCCCCCTTTGTCCCCAGTGCCCATTGTGACATCCTGCGACCCCCCTTTGTCCCCGGGGCCCATTTTGACATTCAGGGGACCAACCATTGTCCCCAGGGCCCATTGTGACATCCTGGGCAACCCCAATGTCCCCAGGGCCCATTGTGACATCTGGGGGACCCCCTTGTCCCCAGGACCCATCGTGGCACCGTGGGTGCCCTCCTTGTCACTTGGGCCCATTGTGACACCATGGGGACTCCCCCTTTGTCCCCAGTGCCCATTGTGACATCCTGCGGACCCCCCCTTTGTCCCCAGGGCCCATTTTGACATTCAGGGCACCCACCATTGTCCCCAGGGCCCATTGTGACCTTCAAGGGACCCCCATTGTTCCCAGGGCCCATTGTAACGTCCTGGGGACCCCCCCTTGTCCCCAGGGCCCATTGTGACATCCTCTGCACCCCCTTGTCCCCAGGGCCCATTGTGATATTCAGGGGACCCCTCTTTGTCCCCAGGGCCCATTGTGACATCCTGGGGACCCCCTCTTGTCCCCAGGGCCCATTGTGACGTCCCAGGACCCCCCATTGTCCCCAGGGCCCATTGTGACATCCTGGGGATCCCTCCTTGTCCCCAGGGCCCATTGTGACGTCCCAGGACCCCAGATTGTCCCCAGGGCCCATTGTGACATCCTGGGGACCCCCTTTGTCACTGGGGCCCATTGTGACGTCCCAGGACCCCACATTGTCCCCGGGGCCCATTGTGACATCCTGGGGACCCCCTTTGTCTCCATGGCCCATTGTGACGTCCCAGGACCCCCCATTGTCCCCAGGGTCCATTGTTACATCCTGGGGACCCCCTTTGTCTCCAGGGCCCATTGTGACGTCCCAGGACCGCCCATTGTCCCCAGGGTCCATTGTTACATCCTGGGGACCCCCTTGTCCCCAGGACCCATCATGACACCATGGGGACCCTCCTTGTCACTGGGGACCCATTCCGACACCCTGGGGAGCCCCCCTTGTCCTCAGGGCCCATTGTGACATCCTGGGCATCCCCCTTTGTCCCCTCGGGACCATTGTATACACCGTGGGGACCCCCTTTGTCCCCAGGGCCCATTGTGACACTGTGGGGAACCCCCTTGTCCCCAGGGCCTATTATTCCGTCCCGGGACCCCCATTGTCCCCAGGGCCCATTGTGACACCTTGGGGACCCCCCTTGTCACTGGGGACCGATTGTGACACCATGGGGACCACCCCTTGTCCTCAGGGCCTATTGTGAACATCCTGGGGCACCTCCATTGTCCCCAGAGCCCATTGTGAGTTCCTGGGGACCCCCTTGTCCCCAGGTCCCATTGTGACATCCTGGGGAGCCTCTTTGTCCCCAGGGCCCATTGTGACATCCTGGGGACCCCCTTTGTCCCCAGGGCCCATTGTGATGTCCCAGGACCCCACATTTTCCCCAGGGCCCATTGTGACATCCTGGGGAGTCTCTTTCTCCCCAGGGGCCATTGTGACATTCAGGGGACCCCCCCCTTCTCCCCAGGGCCTATTGTTACATCCCAGGACCCCCATTGTCCCCAGGGCCCATTGTGACACCATGGGGACCACCCCTTGTCCTCAGGGCCTATTGTGAACATCCTGGGGAACCTCCATTGTCCCCAGAGCCCATTGTGAGATCCTGTGGAGCCCCTTGTCCCCAGGTCCCATTGTGACATCCTGGGGACCCCCTTTATCCCCAGGGCCCATTGTGGCATCCTGGGGACCTCCTTGTCCCCAGGACCCATCGTGGCACCGTGGGGACCTCCCTTGTCACTGGGGACCCTTTGTGACACCATGGGGACCTCCCATTGTCCTCAGGGCCCATTGAGACATCCTGGGGACCCCCTTTGTCACTGGGGACCCATTGTGACATCCCAGGAACCCCATTGTGCCAAGAGCCCATTGTAACATCCTGGGGACCCCCCTTTTTCTCCAGGACGCATTGTGACACCGTGGGGACCTCATTAGTCCCCAGGGCCCATTGTGACATCGTAGGGACCTCCCTTTGTCCCCAGGGCTCATTGTGGCACCATGGGGACCCCCCCTTGTCACTGGGGACCCATTGTGACACCATGGAGACACCCCCTTGTCCTCAGGGTCCATTGTGACATCCTGGGCACCCCCCATTGTCCCCAGGACCCATTGTGACATCCTGGGGACACCCCCTTGCTCCCAGGGCCCATTTTAGCACCATGGGGAGCGCCTTTGACCCCAGGGCCCCTTGTGGCAGCATGGCAACCACTTTTGTTTCCAGGGCCCATTGTGACATTCAGGGGACCCCATTGTCCCCAGGGCCTATTGTGACACCATGGGGACCCCTCCTTGTCACTGGGGACCCATTGTGACACCATGGGGACCCCCCCATGTCCTCAGGACTCATTTTCACATCCTGGGCACCCCCCATTGTCCCCAGGGCCCATTGTGACATCCCAGAACCTCCTATTGTCCCCAAGGCCCATAGTGACATCCTGGGGACCCCCATAGTCCCCAGTGCCTATTGTGACATTCCAGGACCCCCCATTGTCCCCATGGCCCATTGTGACATCCTCGGCACGCCCTTGTCCCCAGGGCCCATTGTGACATTCAGGGGACCCCTCTTTGTCCTCAGGGCCCATTGTGACATCCTGGGGACCCCCCCTTGTCACTGGGGCCCATTGTGACGTCCCAGGACCCCCCATTGTCCCCAGGGCCCATTGTGACATTTTGGGGATCCCTCCATGTCCCCAGGGCCCATTGTGACGTCCCAGGACCCCACATTGTCCCCAGGACCCATTGTGACATTCAGGGGACCCCCTTTGTCCCCAGGGCCCATTGTGACATCCCAGGACCCCACATTGTCCCCAGGACCTATTGTGACATCCTGGGGACCCCACTTGTCCCCAGGACCCATTGTGACACTATGGGGACCACCCCTTGTGCCCAGGGCCCATTATGACACTGTGGGTACCACCCTTGTCCGCAGGGCTCATTGTGACATCCCAGGACCCCCATTGTCCCCAGGGCCCATTGTGACATTCAGGGGACCCCCCTTTGTCCCCAGGGCCCATTCTGATACCGTGGGGACCCCCTTTGTCCCCAGGGCATATTGTGACATCCTGGGGACGCCCTTTGTCCCCAGGACCCATTTTGACACCGTCGACACCCCTGTTTGTCCCCAGGGCCCATTGTGACATCCTGGGGACACTCCTTGTCCCCAGAGCCCATTGTGACATCCAGGGGACCCCCTTTCTCCCCAGGGCCCATTGTGACATCGCAGTACCCCCCCTGGTCCCCACGGCCCATTGTGGCACCATGGGGACCCCCTTTTGTCACTGGGGCCCATTGTGACATCCCAGCACCCCACTTTGTCCCCAGGGCTTATTGTGACTCCATGGGGACCTCCCTTGTCCCCAGGGCCCACTGTGACATCCCATGACCCCCATTTGTCCCCAGTGCTATTGTCAAATCCTGGGGACCCCCTTTGTCCCCAGGGGCCATTGTGGCACCATGGGGAACCCCTTTGTCACTGGGGCCCATTGTGACATCCCAGGACTCCACATTGTCCCCAGGACCCATTGTGACATCCTGGGGACCCCACTTGTCCCCAGGACCCATTGTGACACTATGGGGACCCCCCCTTGTTCCCAGGGCCCATTGTGACACCATCGACACCCCCCTTGTCCGCAGGGGTCATTGTGACATCCTGGGGACCCTCCTTGTCCCCAGAGCCCATTGTGACATCCAGGGGACCCCCTTTCTCCCCAGGGCCCATTGTGACATCGCAGGACCCCCCTGGTCCCCAGGGCCCATTGTGACATCCTGGGGATCCCCCTTTGTCCCCAGGGTCCATTGTGACATCCTGGGCAACCCCATTGTCCCCAGGGCCCATTGTGACATCGCAGGACCCCCCTGGTCCCCAGGGCCCATTGTGACATCCTGGGGATCCCCCTTTGTCCCCAGGGTCCATTGTGACATCCTGGGCAACCCCATTGTCCCCACGGCCCATTGTGACATCTGGGGGACCCCCTTGTCCCCAGGACCCATCGTGGCACCGTGGGGACCCTCCTTGTCACTTGGGCCCATTGTGACACCATGGAGACCTCCCCTTTGTCCCCAGTGCCCATTGTGACATCCTGCGGACCCCCCTTTGTCTCCAGGGCCCATTTTGACATTCAGGGGACCCACCATTGTCCCCAGGGCCCATTGTGACCTTCAAGGGACCCCCATTGTTCCCAGGGCCCATTGTAACGTCCTGGGGAGCCCCCTCTGCTCCCAAGGCTCATTGTGACTTTCAGGGGATCCCCCCTTGTACCCAGGGCTGATTGTGACGTTGTAGGGCCCCTCTTTGTCCCCAGGGCCCATTGTGACATCCTGGGGAACCCCCTTGTTCCCCGGGCCCATTGTGATGTCCTGGGACCCCCCATTGTCCCCATAGCCCATTGTGACATCCTGGGGATCCCTCCTTGTCCCCAGGGCCCATTGTGACGTCCCAGGACCCCCCATTGTCCCCAGGGCCTATTGTGACATCCTCTGCACCCCCTTGTCCCCAGGGCCCATTGTGACATTCAGGGGCCACCTCTTTGTCCCCAGGGCCCATTGTGACATCCTGGGGACCCCCTCTTGTCCCCAGGGCCCATTGTGACGTCCCAGGACCCCCCATTGTCCCCAGGGCCCATTGTGACATCCTGGGGATCCCTCCTTGTCCCCAGGGCCCATTGTGACGTCCCAGGACCCCCCCATTGTCCCCAGGGCCCATTGTGACATTCAGGGGACCCCCTTTGTCACTGGGGCCCATTGTGACATCCCAGGACCCCACATTGTCCCCAGGGCCCATTGTGACATCCTGGGGACCCCTCTTTGTCCTAAGGACCCATTGTGACGTCCCAGGACCCTGCATTGTCCCCAGAGCCCATTGTGACATCCTGGAGACACCCTTTGTCCCCAGGACCCATTGTGACGTCCCAGGACCCCCCATTGTCCCCAGGGTTCATTCTTACATCCTGGGGACCCCCTTGTCCCCAGGACCCATCGTGACACCATGGGGACCCTCCTTGTCACTGGGGACCCATTGTGACACCATGGAGACCCCTCCTTGTCCTCAGGGCCCATTGTGACATTCTGGGCATCCCCCTTTGTCACCCGGGACCATTGTAACACCGTGGGGACCCCCTTTGTCCCTAGGGCCTATTGTTACGTCCCAGGACCCCCCATTGTTCCCAGGGCCCATTGTGACACCTTGGGGACCCCCTTGTCACTGGGGACCCATTGTGACACCATGGGGACCAACCCTTGTCCTCAGGGCCTATTGTGAACATCCTGGGGAACCTCCATTGTCCCCAGAGCCCATTGTGAGTTCCTGGGGACCCCCTTGTCCCCAGGTCCCATTGTGACATCCTGGGGAGTCTCTTTGTCCCCAGGGCCCATTGTGACATCCTGGGGACCCCCTTTGTCCCCAGGGCCCATGGTAACATCCTGGGGACCTCCTTGTCCGCAGTACCCATCCTGGCACCGTGGGGACCTCCCTTGTCACTGGGGACCCTTTGTGACACCATGGGGACCTCCCATTGTCCTCAGGGCCCATTGAGACATCCTGGGGACCCCCTTTGTCACTGGGGACCCGTTGTGACATCCCAGGAACCCCATTGTCCCAAGGGCCCATTGTGACATCCTAGGGACCTCCCTTTGTCCCCAGGGCTCATTGTGGCACCATGGGGACCCCCTTTGTCACTGTGTCACATTGTGATATCCAAGAACCCCACTTTGTCCCCAAGGCCCATTTTGACATCCTGGGGACCCCCTTTCTCCCCAGGGCCCATTGTGACATTCAGGGGACCCCCCCCTTGTCCCCAGGGCCCATTGTGACTTCCCAGGACCCCCCATTGTCCCTAAAGCCCATTGTAACATCCTGGGGATCCCTCCTTGTCCCCAGGGCCCATTGTGAAATCCTGGGGATCCCTCCGTGTCCCCAGGGCCCATTCTGACGTCCCAGGATCCCCCATTGTCCCCAGGGCCCATTGTGACATTCAAAGGACCCCCTTTGTCACTGGGGCCCATTGTGACATCCCAGGACCCCACATTGTCCCCAGGGCCCATTGTGACATTCAGGGGTCCCCCCCTTGTCCCCAGGACCCATTGTGATGTCCCAGGACCCCTCATTGTCCCCACGGCCCATTGTGACATCCTGGGTACCCCCCTTTGTCACTGGGGCTCATTGAGACATCGTGGGGACCAACTTTGTCCCCAGGGCCCATTGTGACGTCCCAGGACCTCCCGTTGTCCCCCGTGTCCATTGTGACATCCGAGGAGCCCACTTTGTCCCCAGGACCCATTTTGATATTGAGGGGAACCACGTTTGTCCCCAGGGCCCATTGTGACACCATGGGGACCCCCCTTGTCACTGGGGACCCATTGTGACACCATGGAGACCCCTGTTTGTCCTCAGGGTCCATTGTGACATCTTGGGCACCTCCCATTGTCCCCAGGACCCATTGTGACATCCTGGGGACCCCCTTGCTCCCAGGGCCCATTGTGGCACCATGGGGACATCCCCTTTGTCCCCAGGGCCCATTGTGACATTCCAGGACCCCCCATTGTCCCCAGGGCCCATTGTGACATCCACTGCACCCCCTTGTCCCCAGGGCCCATTGTGACATTCAGGGGACCCCTCTTTGTCCCCAGGGCCCATTCTGACATCCTGGGGACCCCCCCTTGTCACTGGGGCCCATTGTGACGTCCCAGGACCCCCCATTGTCCCCAGGACCCATTGTGACATCCTGGGGATCCCTCCTTGTCCTCAGGGCCCATTGTGACGTCTTAGGACCCCCCATTGTCCCCAGGGCCCATTGTGACATTCAGGGGACGCCTCTTTGAAACCCAGGGCACATTGTGACATCCTGGGGACCCCCCCTTGTCCCCAGAGCCCATTGTGACGTCCCAGGACCCCCCATTGTCCCCAGGGCCCATTGTGACATCCTGGGGATCCCTCCTTGTCCCCAGGGCCCATTGTGACGTCCCAGGACACCCCATTGTCCCCAGGGCCCATTGTGACAGTCAGGGGGCCCCTTTGTCACTGGGGCCCATTGTGACATCCCAGGACCCCACATTGTCCCCAGGACCTATTGTGACATCCTGGGGACCCCACTTGTCCCCAGGACCCATTGTGACACTATGGGGACCCCCCCCTTGTTCCCAGGGCCCATTGTGACATCCTGGGTACCACCCTTGTCCGCAGGGCTCATTGTGATGTCCCAGGACCCCCCATTGTCCCCAGGGCCCATTGTGACATCCTGGGGATCCCTCCTTGTCCGCAGGGCCCATTGTGACATCCTCGGCACCCCCTTGTCCCCAGGGCCCATTGTGACATTCAGGGGACCCCTGTTTGTTCCCAGGGCCCATTGTGCCATCCTGGGGACCCCCTCTTGTCACTGGGGCCCATTGTGACGTCCCAGGACCCCCCATTGTCCCCAGGGCCCATTGTGACATTCAGGGGACCCCTCTTTGTCCCCAGGGCCCATTGTGAAGTCTAAGGACCCCCCATTGTCCCCAGGGCCCATTGTGACATCCTGGGGACCCTCCTTGTCCCCAGAGCCCATTGTGACATCCAAGGGACCCCCTTTGTCTCCAGGGCCCATTGTGGCACCATGGGGACCCCCTTTGACACTGGGGCCCATTGTGACACCGTCGACACCCCCCTTTGTCCCCAGGGCCCATTGTGACATCCTGGGGACCCCCCTTGTCCCCAGAGCCCATTGTGACATCCAGGGGACCCCCTCTTGTCCCCAGGGCCCATTATGACGTCCCAGGACCCCCCCTTGTCCCCAGGGCCCATTGTGACGTCCTGGGTACCACCCTTGTCCGCAGGGCTCATTGTGACGTCTCAGGACCCCCCATTGTCCCCAGGGCCCATTGTGACATCCTGGGGATCCCTCCTTGTCCGCAGGGCCCATTGTGATGTCCCAGGACCGCCCATTGTCCCCAGGGCCCATTGTGACATCCTCGGCACCCCCTCTTCCCCAGGGCCCATTGTGACGTCCCAGGACCCCCCATTGTCCCCAGGACCCATTGTGACATTCAGGGGACCCCCTTTGTCACTGGGGCCCATTGTGACATCCCAGGACCCCACGTTGTCCCCAGGGCCCATTGTGACATCCTGGGGACCCCACTTGTCCCCAGGACCCATTGTGACACTATGGGGAACCCCCTTGTCCCCAGGGCCCATTGTGACGTCCTGGGTACCACCCTTGTCCGCAGGGCTCATTGTGACGTCCCAGGACCCCCCATTGTCCCCAGGGCCCATTGTGACATCCTGGGGATCCCTCCTTGTCCGCAGGGCTCATTGTGACGTCCCAGGACCCCCCATTGTCCCCAGGGCCCATTGTGACGTCCTGGGTACCACCCTTGTCCGCAGGGCTCATTGTGACGTCCCAGGACCCCCCATTGTCCCCAGGGCCCATTGTGACATCCTGGGGATCCCTCCTTGTCCGCAGGGCTCATTGTGACGTCCCAGGACCCCCCTTTGTCCCCAGGGCCATTGTAGCACCATGGGGACCCCCTTTGACCCCAGGGCCCATTGTGGCACCATGGCAACCCCTTTTGTCCCCAGGGCCCATTGTGACATCGCAGGACCCCCCTGGTCCCCAGGGCCCATTGTGACATCCTGGGGATCCCCCTTTGTCCCCAGGGTCCATTGTGACATCCTGGGCAACCCCATTGTCCCCACGGCCCATTGTGACATCTGGGGGACCCCCTTGTCCCCAGGACCCATCGTGGCACCGTGGGGACCCTCCTTGTCACTTGGGCCCATTGTGACACCATGGAGACCTCCCCTTTGTCCCCAGTGCCCATTGTGACATCCTGCGGACCCCCCTTTGTCTCCAGGGCCCATTTTGACATTCAGGGGACCCACCATTGTCCCCAGGGCCCATTGTGACCTTCAAGGGACCCCCATTGTTCCCAGGGCCCATTGTAACGTCCTGGGGAGCCCCCTCTGCTCCCAAGGCTCATTGTGACTTTCAGGGGATCCCCCCTTGTACCCAGGGCTGATTGTGACGTTGTAGGGCCCCTCTTTGTCCCCAGGGCCCATTGTGACATCCTGGGGAACCCCCTTGTTCCCCGGGCCCATTGTGATGTCCTGGGACCCCCCATTGTCCCCATAGCCCATTGTGACATCCTGGGGATCCCTCCTTGTCCCCAGGGCCCATTGTGACGTCCCAGGACCCCCCATTGTCCCCAGGGCCTATTGTGACATCCTCTGCACCCCCTTGTCCCCAGGGCCCATTGTGACATTCAGGGGCCACCTCTTTGTCCCCAGGGCCCATTGTGACATCCTGGGGACCCCCTCTTGTCCCCAGGGCCCATTGTGACGTCCCAGGACCCCCCATTGTCCCCAGGGCCCATTGTGACATCCTGGGGATCCCTCCTTGTCCCCAGGGCCCATTGTGACGTCCCAGGACCCCCCCATTGTCCCCAGGGCCCATTGTGACATTCAGGGGACCCCCTTTGTCACTGGGGCCCATTGTGACATCCCAGGACCCCACATTGTCCCCAGGGCCCATTGTGACATCCTGGGGACCCCTCTTTGTCCTAAGGACCCATTGTGACGTCCCAGGACCCTGCATTGTCCCCAGAGCCCATTGTGACATCCTGGAGACACCCTTTGTCCCCAGGACCCATTGTGACGTCCCAGGACCCCCCATTGTCCCCAGGGTTCATTCTTACATCCTGGGGACCCCCTTGTCCCCAGGACCCATCGTGACACCATGGGGACCCTCCTTGTCACTGGGGACCCATTGTGACACCATGGAGACCCCTCCTTGTCCTCAGGGCCCATTGTGACATTCTGGGCATCCCCCTTTGTCACCCGGGACCATTGTAACACCGTGGGGACCCCCTTTGTCCCTAGGGCCTATTGTTACGTCCCAGGACCCCCCATTGTTCCCAGGGCCCATTGTGACACCTTGGGGACCCCCTTGTCACTGGGGACCCATTGTGACACCATGGGGACCAACCCTTGTCCTCAGGGCCTATTGTGAACATCCTGGGGAACCTCCATTGTCCCCAGAGCCCATTGTGAGTTCCTGGGGACCCCCTTGTCCCCAGGTCCCATTGTGACATCCTGGGGAGTCTCTTTGTCCCCAGGGCCCATTGTGACATCCTGGGGACCCCCTTTGTCCCCAGGGCCCATGGTGACATCCTGGGGACCTCCTTGTCCGCAGTACCCATCCTGGCACCGTGGGGA
Source organism: Patagioenas fasciata (assembly GCF_037038585.1). Classification (NCBI taxonomy): domain Eukaryota; kingdom Metazoa; phylum Chordata; class Aves; order Columbiformes; family Columbidae; genus Patagioenas; species Patagioenas fasciata. Next base: position 6,571,329 of record NC_092544.1, on the reverse strand, counting down.
CCTCCCTTGTCACTGGGGACCCTTTGTGACACCATGGGGACCTCCCATTGTCCTCAGGGCCCATTGAGACATCCTGGGGACCCCCTTTGTCACTGGGGACCCGTTGTGACATCCCAGGAACCCCATTGTCCCAAGTGCCCATTGTGACATCCTAGGGACCTCCCTTTGTCCCCAGGGCTCATTGTGGCACCATGGGGACCCCCTTTGTCACTGTGTCACATTGTGATATCCAAGAACCCCACTTTGTCCCCAAGGCCCATTTTGACATCCTGGGGACCCCCTTTCTCCCCAGGGCCCATTGTGACATTCAGGGGACCCCCCCCTTGTCCCCAGGGCCCATTGTGACTTCCCAGGACCCCCCATTGTCCCTAAAGCCCATTGTGACATCCTGGGGATCCCTCCTTGTCCCCAGGGCCCATTGTGAAATCCTGGGGATCCCTCCGTGTCCCCAGGGCCCATTCTGACGTCCCAGGATCCCCCATTGTCCCCAGGGCCCATTGTGACATTCAAAGGACCCCCTTTGTCACTGGGGCCCATTGTGACATCCCAGGACCCCACATTGTCCCCAGGGCCCATTGTGACATTCAGGGGTCCCCCCCTTGTCCCCAGGACCCATTGTGATGTCCCAGGACCCCTCATTGTCCCCACGGCCCATTGTGACATCCTGGGTACCCCCCTTTGTCACTGGGGCTCATTGAGACATCGTGGGGACCAACTTTGTCCCCAGGGCCCATTGTGACGTCCCAGGACCTCCCGTTGTCCCCAGTGTCCATTGTGACATCCGAGGAGCCCACTTTGTCCCCAGGACCCATTTTGATATTGAGGGGAACCACGTTTGTCCCCAGGGCCCATTGTGACACCATGGGGACCCCCCCTTGTCACTGGGGACCCATTGTGACACCATGGAGACCCCTGTTTGTCCTCAGGGTCCATTGTGACATCTTGGGCACCTCCCATTGTCCCCAGGACCCATTGTGACATCCTCGGGACCCCCTTGCTCCCAGGGCCCATTGTGGCACCATGGGGACATCCCCTTTGTCCCCAGGGCCCATTGTGACATTCCAGGACCCCCCATTGTCCCCAGGGCCCATTGTGACATCCACTGCACCCCCTTGTCCCCAGGGCCCATTGTGACATTCAGGGGACCCCTCTTTGTCCCCAGGGCCCATTCTGACATCCTGGGGACCCCCCCTTGTCACTGGGGCCCATTGTGACGTCCCAGGACCCCCCATTGTCCCCAGGACCCATTGTGACATCCTGGGGATCCCTCCTTGTCCTCAGGGCCCATTGTGACGTCTTAGGACCCCCCATTGTCCCCAGGGCCCATTGTGACATTCAGGGGACGCCTCTTTGAAACCCAGGGCACATTGTGACATCCTGGGGACCCCCCCTTGTCCCCAGAGCCCATTGTGACGTCCCAGGACCCCCCATTGTCCCCAGGGCCCATTGTGACATCCTGGGGATCCCTCCTTGTCCCCAGGGCCCATTGTGACATCCAAGGGACCCCCTTTGTCTCCAGGGCCCATTGTGGCACCATGGGGACCGCCTTTGACACTGGGGCCCATTGTGACACCGTCGACACCCCCCTTTGTCCCCAGGACCTATTGTGACATCCTGGGGACCCCACTTGTCCCCAGAGCCCATTGTGACATCCAGGGGACCCCCTCTTGTCCCCAGGGCCCATTGCGACGTCCTGGGTACCACCCTTGTCCGCAGGGCTCATTGTGACGTCTCAGGACCCCCCATTGTCCCCAGGGCCCATTGTGACATCCTGGGGATCCCTCCTTGTCCGCAGGGCCCATTGTGACGTCCCAGGACCCCCCATTGTCCCCAGGGCCCATTGTGACATCCTCGGCACCCCCTTGTCCCCAGGGCCCATTGTGACATTCAGGGGACGCGCCCTTGTCCCCAGGGCCCATTGTGACATCCTGGGGACCCCCTCTTGTCACTGGGGCCCATTGTGACGTCCCAGGACCCCCCATTGTCCCCAGGGCCCATTGTGACATTCAGGGGACCCCTCTTTGTCCCCAGGGGCCATTGTGACGTCCCAGGACCGCCCATTGTCCCCAGGGCCCATTGTGACATCCTGGGGATCCCTCCTTGTCCCCAGGGCCCATTGTGACGTCCCAGGACCCCCCATTGTCCCCAGGACCCATTGTGACATTCAGGGGACCCCCTTTGTCACTGGGGCCCATTGTGACATCCCAGGACCCCACGTTGTCCCCAGGGCCCATTGTGACATCCTGGGGACCCCACTTGTCCCCAGGACCCATTGTGACACTATGGGGAACCCCCTTGTCCCCAGGGCCCATTGTGACGTCCTGGGTACCACCCTTGTCCGCAGGGCTCATTGTGACGTCCCAGGACCCCCCATTGTCCCCAGGGCCCATTGTGACATCCTGGGGATCCCTCCTTGTCCGCAGGGCTCATTGTGACGTCCCAGGACCCCCCATTGTCCCCAGGGCCCATTGTGACGTCCTGTGTACCACCCTTGTCCGCAGGGCTCATTGTGACGTCCCAGGACCCCCCATTGTCCCCAGGGCCCATTGTGACATCCTGGGGATCCCTCCTTGTCCGCAGGGCTCATTGTGACGTCCCAGGACCCCCCTTTGTCCCCAGGGCTATTGTAGCACCATGGGGACCCCCTTTGACCCCAGGGCCCATTGTGGCACCATGGCAACCCCTTTTGTCCCCAGGGCCCATTGTGACATTCTTGGACCCCACTTTGTCCCCAGGGCCTATTGTGACACCATGGGGACCCCTCCTTGTCACTGGGGACCCATTGTGACACCATGGGGACCCCCCCTTGTCCTCAGGACTCATTCTCACATCCTGGACACCCCCCATTGTCCCCAGGGCCCATTGTGACATCCACTGCACCCCCTTGTCCCCAGGGCCCATTGTGACATTCAGGGGACCCCTCTTTGTCCCCAGGGCCCATTGTGACATCCTGGGGACCCCCCCTTGTCCCCAGGGCCCATTGCGACGTCCTGGGTACCACCCTTGTCCGCAGGGCTCATTGTGACGTCTCAGGACCCCCCATTGTCCCCAGGGCCCATTGTGACATCCTGGGGATCCCTCCTTGTCCGCAGGGCCCATTGTGACGTCCCAGGACCCCCCATTGTCCCCAGGGCCCATTGTGACATCCTCGGCACCCCCTTGTCCCCAGGGCCCATTGTGACATTCAGGGGACGCGCCCTTGTCCCCAGGGCCCATTGTGACATCCTGGGGACCCCCTCTTGTCACTGGGGCCCATTGTGACGTCCCAGGACCCCCCATTGTCCCCAGGGCCCATTGTGACATTCAGGGGACCCCTCTTTGTCCCCAGGGGCCATTGTGACGTCCCAGGACCGCCCATTGTCCCCAGGGCCCATTGTGACATCCTGGGGATCCCTCCTTGTCCCCAGGGCCCATTGTGACGTCCCAGGACCCCCCATTGTCCCCAGGACCCATTGTGACATTCAGGGGACCCCCTTTGTCACTGGGGCCCATTGTGACATCCCAGGACCCCACGTTGTCCCCAGGGCCCATTGTGACATCCTGGGGACCCCACTTGTCCCCAGGACCCATTGTGACACTATGGGGAACCCCCTTGTCCCCAGGGCCCATTGTGACGTCCTGGGTACCACCCTTGTCCGCAGGGCTCATTGTGACGTCCCAGGACCCCCCATTGTCCCCAGGGCCCATTGTGACATCCTGGGGATCCCTCCTTGTCCGCAGGGCTCATTGTGACGTCCCAGGACCCCCCATTGTCCCCAGGGCCCATTGTGATGTCCTGGGTACCACCCTTGTCCGCAGGGCTCATTGTGACGTCCCAGGACCCCCCATTGTCCCCAGGGCCCATTGTGACATCCTGGGGATCCCTCCTTGTCCGCAGGGCTCATTGTGACGTCCCAGGACCCCCCTTTGTCCCCAGGGCTATTGTAGCACCATGGGGACCCCCTTTGACCCCAGGGCCCATTGTGGCACCATGGCAACCCCTTTTGTCCCCAGGGCCCATTGTGACATTCTTGGACCCCACTTTGTCCCCAGGGCCTATTGTGACACCATGGGGACCCCTCCTTGTCACTGGGGACCCATTGTGACACCATGGGGACCCCCCCTTGTCCTCAGGACTCATTCTCACATCCTGGACACCCCCCATTGTCCCCAGGGCCCATTGTGACATCCACTGCACCCCCTTGTCCCCAGGGCCCATTGTGACATTCAGGGGACCCCTCTTTGTCCCCAGGGCCCATTGTGACATCCTGGGGACCCCCCCTTGTCCCCAGGGCCCATTGAGACGTCCCAGGACCCCCCACTGTCCCCAGGGCCCATTGTGACATTCAGGGGACCCCCTTTGTCCCCAGGGCCCATTCTGATACCGTGGGGACCCCCTTTGTCCCCAGGGCCCATTGTGACATTCAGGGGACGCTCTTTGTCCACAGGGCCCATTGTGACATCCTGGGGACCCTCCTTGTCCCCAGAGCCCATTGTGACATCCAGGGGACCCCCTTTGTCCCCAGGGCCCATTGTGGCACCATGAGGACCCTCTTTGTCACTGGGGCCCATTGTGACATCCCGGGACCCCCCTTTGTCCCCAGGGCCCATTGTGACATCCTGGGGACCCTCCTTGTCCCCAGAGCCCATTGTGACATCCCAGGACCCCACTTTGTCCCCAGGGCTTATTGTGACACCATGGGGATCTCCCTTGTCCCCAGGGCCCATTGTGACATCCCATGACCCCCCTTTGTCCCCAGTGCTATTGTGAAATCCTGGGGACCCCTTTTGTCCCCAGGGCCCATTGTGACACCGTGGGGAACCCCTTTGTCACTGGGGGCCATTGTGACATTCCAGGATTTCACTTTGTCCCCAGGGCTCGTTCTGACACCTTGGGGACTCCCATTGTCCCCAGGGCCCATTGTGACATCCTGGGCAACCCCATTGTCCCCAGGGCCCATTGTGACATCCTGGGGACCCCCATTGTCCCTAAGGCCCATTGTGACATTCCAGGACCCCCCATTGTCCCCAGGGCCCATTGTGACATCCACTGCACCCCCTTGTCCCCAGGGCCCATTGTGACATTCAGGGGACCCCTCTTTGTCCCCAGGGCCCATTGTGACATCCTGGGGACCCCCGTTGTCACTGGGGCCCATTGTGACGTCCCAGGACCCCCCATTGTCCCCAGGGCCCATTGTGACATCCTGGGGATCCCTCCTTGTCCCCAGGGCCCATTGTGACGTCTTAGGACCCCCCATTGTCCCCAGGGCCCATTGCGACATTCAGGGGACACCTCTTTGTACCCAGGGCACATTGTGACATCCTGGGGACCCCCCCTTGTCCCCAGGGCCCATTGTGACCTCCTGGGGATCCCTCCTTGTCCCCAGGGCCTATTGTGATGTCCCAGGACCCCCCATTGTCCTCCGGACCCATTGTAACATTCAGGGAACCCCTTTGTCACTGGGGCCCATTGTGACATCCCAGGACCGCCCATTGTCCCCAGGGCCCATTGTGACATCCTGGGGACCCCATTTTCCCCAGGACCCATTGTGACCCTATGGGGACCCCCCCTTGTTCCCAGGGCCCATTGTGACACCGTGGGTACCACCCTTGACCGCAGGGCTCATTGTGACATCGCAGGACCCCCCTTTGTCCCCAGAGCCCATTGTGACATACAGGGGACCCCCTTTGTCCCCAGGGCCCATTGTGACATCGCAGGACCCACCCTGGTCCCCAGGGCCCATTGTGACATCCTGGGCACCCCTTTTGTCCCCACGGCCCATTGTGGCACCATGGGGACCCCCTTTGTCACTGGGGCCCATTGTGACATCCCAGGACCCCACTTTGTCCCCAGGGCTGATTGTGACGTCCCAGGGCCCCTCTGTGTCCCCAGGGCCCATTGTGACACTTTAGGGACCCCTCTTTGTCCCCAGGGCCCATTGTGACATCCTGGAGACCCCCCCTTGTCCCCAGGGCCCATTGTGACGTCCCAGGACCCCCCTCTGTTCCCAGGGCTCATTGTGACTTTCAGGGGATCCCCCCTTGTCCCCAGGGCTGATTGTGACGTCCTAGGGCCCCTCTGTGTCCCCAAGGCCCATTGTGACGTCCCAGGACCCCCATTGTCCCCAGGGCCCATTGTGACATCCTCGGCACCCCCTTGTCCCCAGGGCCCATTGTGACATTCAGGGGACCCCTCTTTGTCCCCAGGGCCCATTGTGACATCCTAGGGACCCCCTCTTGTCCCCAGGGCCCATTGTGACGTCCCAGGACCCCCCATTGTCCCCAGGGCCCATTGTGACATCCTGGGGATCCCCCCTTGTCACCAGGGCCCATTGTGACATCCTGCGCACCCCCCTTTGTCTCCAGGACATATTGTGAGACCGTGGGGACCTCATTAGTCCCCAGGGCCCATTGTGACATCCTAGGGATCCCCTCTTGTCCCCAGGGCCCATTGTGACGTCCCAGGACCCCCCATTGTCCCCAGGGCCCATTCTGATATGGTGGGGACCGCCTTTGTCTCCAGGGCCCATTGTGACATCCTGGGGACCCTCCTTGTCCCCAGAGCCCATTGTGACATCCAGGGGAACCCCCTTGTCCCCAGGGCCCATTGTGGCACCATGGGGACCCCCTTTGTCACTGGGGCCCATTGTGACATCCCAGGACCCCCCTTTGTCCCCAGGGCCCATTGTGACATCCTGGGGACCCCCATTGTCCCTAGGGCCCATTGTGACATTCCAGGACCCCCCATTGTCCCCAGGGCCCATTGTGACATCCACTGCACCCCCTTGTCCCCAGGGCCCATTGTGACATTCAGGGGACCCGCCATTGTCCCCAGGGCCCATTGTGACATCCTGGGGACCCCCCCTTGTCACTCGGGCCCATTGTGACGTCCCAGGACCCCCCATTGTCCCCAGGGCCCATTGTGACACTCAGGGCACCCCCTTGTCCCCAGGGCCCATTGTGACATCCCATGACCCCCCTTTGTCCCCAGTGCTATTGTGAAATCCTGGGGACCCCTTTTGTCCCCAGGGCCCATTGTGACACCGTGGGGAACCCCTTTGTCACTGGGGGCCATTGTGACATTCCAGGATTTCACTTTGTCCCCAGGGCTCATTCTGACACCTTGGGGACTCCCATTGTCCCCAGGGCCCATTGTGACATCCTGGGCAACCCCATTGTCCCCAGGGCCCATTGTGACATCCTGGGGACCCCCATTGTCCCTAAGGCCCATTGTGACATTCCAGGACCCCCCATTGTCCCCAGGGCCCATTGTGACATCCACTGCACCCCCTTGTCCCCAGGGCCCATTGTGACATTCAGGGGACCCCTCTTTGTCCCCAGGGCCCATTGTGACATCCTGGGAACCCCGTTGTCACTGGGGCCCATTGTGACGTCCCAGGACCCCCCATTGTCCCCAGGGCCCATTGTGACATCCTGGGGATCCCTCCTTGTCCCCAGGGCCCATTGTGACGTCTTAGGACCCCCCATTGTCCCCAGGGCCCATTGCGACATTCAGGGGACACCTCTTTGTACCCAGGGCACATTGTGACATCCTGGGGACCCCCCCTTGTCCCCAGGGCCCATTGTGACATCCTGGGGATCCCTCCTTGTCCCCAGGGCCTATTGTGATGTCCCAGGACCCCCCATTGTCCTCCGGACCCATTGTAACATTCAGGGAACCCCTTTGTCACTGGGGCCCATTGTGACATCCCAGGACCGCCCATTGTCCCCAGGGCCCATTGTGACATTCAGGGGACCCCACATTGTCCCCAGGGCCCATTGTGACATCCTGGGGACCCCATTTTCCCCAGGACCCATTGTGACCCTATGGGGACCCCCCCTTGTTCCCAGGGCCCATTGTGACACCGTGGGTACCACCCTTGACCGCAGGGCTCATTGTGACATCGCAGGACCCCCCTTTGTCCCCAGAGCCCATTGTGACATACAGGGGACCCCCTTTGTCCCCAGGGCCCATTGTGACATCGCAGGACCCACCCTGGTCCCCAGGGCCCATTGTGACATCCTGGGCACCCCTTTTGTCCCCACGGCCCATTGTGGCACCATGGGGACCCCCTTTGTCACTGGGGCCCATTGTGACATCCCAGGACCCCACTTTGTCCCCAGGGCTGATTGTGACGTCCCAGGGCCCCTCTGTGTCCCCAGGGCCCATTGTGACACTTTAGGGACCCCTCTTTGTCCCCAGGGCCCATTGTGACATCCTGGAGACCCCCCCTTGTCCCCAGGGCCCATTGTGACGTCCCAGGACCCCCCTCTGTTCCCAGGGCTCATTGTGACTTTCAGGGGATCCCCCCTTGTCCCCAGGGCTGATTGTGACGTCCTAGGGCCCCTCTGTGTCCCCAAGGCCCATTGTGACGTCCCAGGACCCCCATTGTCCCCAGGGCCCATTGTGACATCCTCGGCACCCCCTTGTCCCCAGGGCCCATTGTGACATTCAGGGGACCCCTCTTTGTCCCCAGGGCCCATTGTGACATCCTAGGGACCCCCTCTTGTCCCCAGGGCCCATTGTGACGTCCCAGGACCCCCCATTGTCCCCAGGGCCCATTGTGACATCCTGGGGATCCCCCCTTGTCACCAGGGCCCATTGTGACATCCTGCGCACCCCCCTTTGTCTCCAGGACATATTGTGAGACCGTGGGGACCTCATTAGTCCCCAGGGCCCATTGTGACATCCTAGGGATCCCCTCTTGTCCCCAGGGCCCATTGTGACGTCCCAGGACCCCCCATTGTCGCCAGGGCCCATTGTGACCTCCTCGGCACCCCCTTGTCCCTAGGGCCCATTGTGACATTCACGGGACCCCCCATTGTCCCCAGGGCCCATTCTGATATGGTGGGGACCGCCTTTGTCTCCAGGGCCCATTGTGACATCCTGGGGACCCTCCTTGTCCCCAGAGCCCATTGTGACATCCAGGGGAACCCCCTTGTCCCCAGGGCCCATTGTGGCACCATGGGGACCCCCTTTGTCACTGGGGCCCATTGTGACATCCCAGGACCCCCCTTTGTCCCCAGGGCCCATTGTGACATCCTGGGGATCCCTCCTTGTCCCCAGTGTCCATTGTGACGTCCCAGGACCCCCCATTGTCCCCAGGACCCATTGTGACATTCAGGGGGCCCCTTTGTCACTGGGGCCCATTGTGACATCCCAGGACCCCACATTGTCCCCAGGACACATTGTCACATCCTGGGGACCCCACTTGTCCCCAGGACCCATTGTGACACTATGGGGACACCCCTTGTGCCCAGGGCCCATTGTGACACCGTGGGTACCACCCTTGTCCGCAGGGCTCATTGTGACATCCCAGGACCCCCCTTTGTCCCCAGGGCCCATTCTGATACCGTGGGGATCCCCTTTGTCCCCAGAGTTCATTGTGACATCCAGGGGACCCCCTTTGTCCCCAGGGCCCATTGTGACATCGCAGGACCCCCCTGGGCCCCAGGGCGCATTTTGACATCCTGGGGATGCCCCCTTGTCAACGGGGCCCATTGTGACATCCCAGGATCCCCCATTGTGTCCAGGGCCCATTGTGACATCCTGGGGACCCTCCCTTGTCCCCAGGGCACATTGTGACATCCTGGGGATCCCTCCTTGTCCCCAGGGCCCATTGTGACGTCCCAGGACCCCCCACTGTCCTCCGGACCCATTGTAACATTCAGGGCACCCCCTTTGTCACTGGGGCCCATTGTGACATCCCAGGACCCCACATTGTCCCCAGGGCCCATTGTGACATCCTGGGGACCATATTTTCCCCAGGACCCATTGTGACACTATGGGTACCCCCCCTTGTTCCCAGGGCCCATTGTGACATCCTGGAGACCCGCCCTTGTCCCCAGGGCCAATTGTGACGTCCCAGGACCCCCCATTGTTCCCAGGGCCCATTGTGATGTCCTTGGGAGCCCCCTCTCTTCCCAGGGCTCATTGTGACTCTCAGGGGACCCCACCTTGTCCCCAGGACTGATTGTGACGTCCTGGGGATCCCTCCTTGTCCCCAGGGCCCATTGTGACGTCCCAGGAACCCCCATTGTCCCCAGGGCCCATTGTGACATTCAGGGGACCCCCTTTGTCACTGGGGCCCATTGTGACATCCCAGGACCCCACATTGTCCCCAGGGCCCATTGTGACATCCTGGGGACCCCCATGTCACTGGGGCCCATTGTGATGTCCCAGGACCCCGCATTGTCCCCAGAGCCCATTGTGACATCCTGGAGACCCTCTTTCTCTCCAGGGCCCATTGTGACGTCCCAGGACCCCCCATTGTCCCCAGGGTCCATTGTTACATCCTGGGGACCCCCTTGTCCCCAGGACCCATCATGACACCATGGGGACCCTCCTTGTCACTGGGGACCCATTGTGACACCATGGGGACCCCCCCTTGTCCTCAGGGCCCATTGTGACATCCTGGGCATCCCCCATTGTGCCCCGGGACCATTGTAACACCGTGCGGACCCCCTTTGTCCCCAGGGCCCATTGTGACACTGTGGGGAACCCCCTTGTCCCCAGGGCCTATTGTTACGTCCCAGGACCCCCCATTGTCCCCAGGGCCCATTGTGACACCTTGGGGACCCCCTTGTCACTGGAGTCCCATTGTGACAGCATGGGGACCACCCCTTGTCCTCAGGGCCTATTGTGAACATCCTGGGGAACCTCCATTGTCCCCAGAGCCCATTGTGAGTTCCTGGAGACCCCCTTGTCCCCAGGTCCCATTGTGACATCCTGGGGAGCCTCTTTGTCCCCACGGCCCATTGTGACATCCTGGGGACCTCCTTGTCCCCAGGACCCATCCTGGCACCGTGGAGACCTCCCTTGTCACTGGGGACCCATTGTGACACCATGGGGACCTCCCATTGTCCTCAGGGCCCATTGAGACATCCTGGGGACCCCCTTTGTCACTGGGGACCCATTGTGACATCCCAGGAACCCCATTGTCCCACGGGCCCATTGTGACATCCTGGGGACCTCCCTTTGTCTCCAGGACATATTGTGACACCGTGGGGACCACATTAGTCCCCAGGGCCCATTGTGACATCCTAGGGATCCCCTCTTGTCCCCAGGGCCCATTGTGACGTCCCAGGACCCCCCATTGTCCCCAGGGCCCATTGTGACCTCCTCGGCACCCCCTTGTCCCTAGGGCCCATTGTGACATTCACGGGACCCCCCTTTGTCCCCAGGGCCCATTGTGACATCCTGGGGACGCCCTTTGTCCCCAGGGCCCATTTTGACACCGTCGACACCTCCCTTTGTCCCCAGGGCCCATTGTGACATCCTGGGGACCCTCCTTGTCCCCAGAGCCCATTGTGACATCCAGGGGACCCCCTTTGTCCCCAGGGCCCATTGTGACATCCTGGGGTCCCCCCTTTGTCCCCAGGGCCCATTGAAATGTCCCAGGACCACCCTTTGTCCCCAGGGTTCATTGTGACATCCTGGGGACCCCATTTGTCCCCACGGCCCATTGTGGCACCATGGGGACCCCCTTTGTCACTGGGGCCCATTGTGACATCCCAGGACCCCACTTTGTCCCCAGGGCTTATTGTGACACCAATGGGATCTCCCTTGTCCCCAGGGCCCATTGTGACATCCCATGACCCCCCTTTATCCCCAGTGCTATTGTGAAATCCTGGGGACCCCTTTTGTCCCCAGGGCCCATTGTGGCACCATGGGGAACCCCTTTGTCACTGGGGGCCATTGTGACATCCCAGGATTCCACTTTGTCCCCAGGGCCCGTTCTGACACCTTGGGGACTCCCATTGTCCCCAGGGCCCATTGTGACATCCTGGGCAACCCCATTGTTCCCAGGGCCCATTGTGACATCTGGGGAACGCCCTTGTCCCCAGGACCCATTGTGGCACTGTGGGGACCCTCCTTGTCACTTGGGCCCATTGTGACACCATGGGGACCCCCCCATTGTCCCCAGTGCCCATTGTGACATCCTGTGCACCCCCCTTTGTCCCCAGGGTTCATTGTGACATCCTGGGCAACCCCATTGTCCCCAGGGCCCATTGTGACATCTGGGGGACGCCCTTGTCCCCAGGACCCATCGTGGCACCGTGGGGACCCTCCTTTTCACTTGGGCCCATTGTGACACCATGGGGACCCCCCCTTTGTCTCCAGTACCCATTGTGACATCCTGGGGATCCCTCCTTGTCCCCAGGGCCCATTGTGACGTCCCAGGAACCCCCATTGTCCCCAGGGCCCATTGTGACATTCAGGGGACCCCCTTTGTCACTGGGGCCCATTGTGACATCCCAGGACCCCACATTGTCCCCAGGGCCCATTGTGACATCCTGGGGACCCCCATGTCACTGGGGCCCATTGTGATGTCTCAGGACCCCGCATTGTCCCCAGAGCCTATTGTGACATCCTGGGCAACCCCATTGTCCCCAGGGCCCATTGTGACATCTGGGGGACGCCCTTGTCCCCAGGACCCATCGTGGCACCGTGGGGACCCTCCTTTTCATTTGGGACCATTGTGACACCATGGGGACCCCCCCTTTGTCTCCAGTACCCATTGTGACATCCTGGGGATCCCTTCTTGTCCCCAGGGCCCATTGTGACATTCAGGGGACCCCCTTTGTCACTGGGGCCCATTGTGAAATCCCAGGACCCCACATTGTCCCCAGGGCCCATTGTGACATCCTGGGGACCCCACTTGTCCCCAGGACCCATTGTGACACTATGGGGACCCCCCCTTGTGCCCAGAGCCCATTGTGACACTGTGGGTACCACCCTTGTCCGCAGAGCTCATTGTGACATCCCAGGACCCCCCTTTGTCCCCAGGGCTCATTGTGACATTCTAGGACCCCACTTTGTCCCCAGGGCCTATTGTGACACCATGGGGAACCCTCCTTGTCACTGGGGACCCATTGTGACACCATGGGGACCCCCCCTTTGTCCCCAGTGCCCATTGTGACATCCTGCGCACCCCCCTTTGTCCCCAGGGTCCATTGTGACATCCTGGGCAACCCCATTGTCCCCAGGGCCCATTGTGACATCTAGGGGGACGCCCTTGTCCCCAGGACCCATCGTGGCACCGTGGGGACCCCCATTGTCCCAAGGGCCCATTGTGACATCCCAGGACCCCCCATTGTCCCCAGGGCCCATTGTGACATTCAGGGGCCCCCGTTTGTCACAGGGGCCCATTGTGACATCCCAGGACCCCCCCTTGTCCCCAGGGCCCATTGTGACATTCAGGAGACGCCTCTTTGTCCCCAGGGCCCATTGTGACATCCTGGGGATCCTTCCTTGTCCCCAGGGCCCATTGTGACGTCACAGGACCCCCCATTGTCCCCAGGGCCCATTGTGACATTCAGGGGCCCCCGTTTGTCACAGGGGCCCATTGTGACATCCCAGGACCCCACATTGTCCCCAGGGCCCATTGTGACTTTCAGGGGACCCCACTTGTCCCCAGGACCCATTGTGACACTATAGGGACCCCCCCTTGTGCCCAGTGCCCATTGTGACACCGTGGGTACCACCCTTGTCCGCAGGGCCCATTGTGACATCCTGGGGACACCCCCTTGTCCCCAGGGCCCATTGTGACATCCTGGGAATCCCTCCTTGTCCCCAGGGCCCATTGTGACATCCAGGGGACCCCCCATTGTCCCCAGGGCCCATTGTGACGTCCCAGGACCCCCCATTGTCCCCAGGGCCCATTGTGACATTCAGGGGCCCCCGTTTGTCACCAGGGCCCATTGTGACATCCCAGGACCCCACATTGTCCCCAGGGCCCATTGTGACATCCTGGGGACCCCACTTGTCCCCAGGACCCATTGTGACACTATAGGGACCCCCCCTTGCGCCCAGTGCCCATTGTGACACCGTGGGTACCACCCTTGTCTGCAGGGCCCATTCTGACATCCTGGGGACACCCCCTTGTCCCCAGGGCCCACTGTGACCTCCTGGGGATCCCTCCTTGTCCCCAGGGCCCATTGTGACGTCCCAGGACCCCCCATTGTCCCCAGTGCCCATTGTGACATTCAGGGGACCCCCTTTGTCACTGGGGCCCATTGTGAAATCCCAGGACCCCACATTGTCCCCAGGGCCCATTGTGACATCCTGGGGACCCCACTTGTCCCCAGGACCCATTGTGACACTATGGGGACCCCCCCTTGTGCCCAGAGCCCATTGTGACACTGTGGGTACCACCCTTGTCCGCAGAGCTCATTGTGACATCCCAGGACCCCCCTTTGTCCCCAGGGCTCATTGTGACATTCTAGGACCCCACTTTGTCCCCAGGGCCTATTGTGACACCATGGGGAACCCTCCTTGTCACTGGGGACCCATTGTGACACCATGGGGACCCCCCCTTTGTCCCCAGTGCCCATTGTGACATCCTGCGCACCCCCCTTTGTCCCCAGGGTCCATTGTGACATCCTGGGCAACCCCATTGTCCCCAGGGCCCATTGTGACATCTAGGGGGACGCCCTTGTCCCCAGGACCCATCGTGGCACCGTGGGGACCCCCATTGTCCCCAGGGCCCATTGTGACGTCCCAGGACCCCCATTGTCCCCAGGGCCCATTGTGACATCCCAGGACCCCACTTTGTCCCCAGGGCTTATTGTGACACCATGGGGATCTCCCTTGTCCACAGGGCCCATTGTGACATCCTCGGCACCCCCTTGTCCCCAGGGCCCATTGTGACATTCAGGAGACGCCTCTTTGTCCCCAGGGCCCATTGTGACATCCTGGGGATCCTTCCTTGTCCCCAGGGCCCATTGTGACATCCCAGGACCCCCCATTATCCCCAGGGCCCATTGTGACATTCAGGGGCCCCCGTTTGTCACAGGGGTCCATTGTGACATCCCAGGACCCCACTTGTCCCCAGGACCCATTGTGACACTATAGGGACCCCCCCTTGTGCCCAGTGCCCATTGTGACACCGTGGGTACCACCCTTGTCCGCAGGGCCCATTGTGACATCCTGGGGACACCCCCTTGTCCCCAGGGCCCATTGTGACATCCTGGGGACCCCCCTTGTCCCCAGGGCCCATTGTGACATTCAGGGGCCCCCGTTTGTCACCAGGGCCCATTGTGACATCCCAGGACCCCACATTGTCCCCAGGGCCCATTGTGACATCCTGGGGACACCCCCTTGTCCCCAGGGCCCATTGTGACATCCTGGGAATCCCTCCTTGTGCCCAGGGCCCATTGTGACATCCAGGGGACCCCCCATTGTCCCCAGGGCCCATTGTGACGTCCCAGAACCCCCCATTGTCCCCAGGGCCCATTGTGACATTCAGGGGCCCCCGTTTGTCACCAGGGCCCATTGTGACATCCCAGGACCCCACATTGTCCCCAGGGCTCATTGTGACTTTCAGGGGACCCCACTTGTCCCCAGGACCCATTGTGACACTATAGGGACCCCCCCTTGCGCCCAGTGCCCATTGTGACACCGTGGGTACCACCCTTGTCTGCAGGGCCCATTGTGACATCCTGGGGACACCCCCTTGTCCCCAGGGCCCACTGTGACCTCTGGGGATCCCTCCTTGTCCCCAGGGCCCATTGTGACATTCTGGGGACACCCCCTTTGTCCCCAGTGCCCATTGTGACATCCTGCGGACCCCCCTTTGTCCCCAGGGCCCATTTTGACATTCAGGGGACCCACCATTGTCCCCAGGGCCCATTGTGACATCCTCGGCACCCCTTGTCCCCAGGGCCCATTGTGACATTCAGGGGACCCCACATTGTCCCCAGGGCCCATTGTGACATCCTGGGGACCCCACTTGTCCCCAGGACCCATTGTGACACTATGGGGACCACCCCTTGTGCCCAGGGCCCATTGTGACACCATGGGTACCACCCTTGTCTGCAGGGCTCATTGTGACATCCCAGGACCCCCCATTGTCCCCAGGGCCCATTGTGACATTCAGGGGCCCCCCTTTGTCCCCAGGGCCCATTCTGATACCGTGGGGACCCCCTTTGTCCCCAGGGCCCATTGTGACATGCTGGGGACGCTCTTTGTCCCCAGGGCCCATTGTGACATCCAGGGGACCCCCTTTGTCCCCAGGGCCCATTGTGGCACCATAGGGACCCCCTTTGTCACTGGGGCCCATTGTGACATCCCAGGAACCCCCTGGTCCCCAGGCCCCATTGTGACATCCTGGGGACCCCCTTTGTCCCAAGACTTCGTTGTGACATCCTGGGGACCACCCTTGTCCTCAGGGTCCATTGTGACAGCCCAGGACCTTACATTGTCCCCAGGGCCCATTGTGATATCTGGGGGACCCCCTTGTTCCCAAGGCCCATTGTGACATCCTGGGGACCCACCCCTGTCCCCAGGGCCCATTGTGACATCCCAGGACCCCCCATTGTCCCCAGGGCCCATTGTGACATCCTCGGCACCCCATAGTCCCCAGGGCCCATTGTGACATCCTGGGGACCCCCCCTTGTCCCCAGGGCCCATTGTGACGTCCCAGGACCCCCCATTGTCCCCAGGGCCCATTGTGACATCCTGGGGATCCCTCCTTGTCCCCAGGGCCCATTGTGATGTCCCAGGACCCCCCATTGTCTTCAGGGCCCATTGTGACATCCTCTGCACCCCCTTGTCCCCAGGGCCCATTGTGACATTCAGGGGACCCCTCTTTGTCCCAGGGCCCATTGTGACATCCTGGGGATCCCTCCTTGTCCCCAGGGCCCATTGTGACGTCCCAGGACCCCCCATTGTCCCCAGGACCTATTGTGACATTCAGGGGACCCCCTTTGTCACTGGGGCCCATTGTGACACCATGGAGACCCCCGCTTGTCCTCAGGGTCCATTGTGACATCCTGGGCACCCCCCATTTTCCCCAGGACCCATTGTGACATCCTGGCCACCCCCTTGCTCCCAGGGCCCGTTGTGGCACCATGGGGACACCCCCTTTGTCCCCAGGGCCCATTGTGACATCCCAGGACCCCTCTTTGTCCCCAGGGCCCATTGTAGCACCATGGGGACACCCTTTGACCCCAGGGCCCATTGTGGCACCATGGCAACCCCTTTTGTCCCCAGGGCCCATTGTGACATTCTTGGACCCCACTTTGTCCCCAGGGCCTATTGTGACACCATGGGGACCCCTCCTTGTCACTGGGGACCCATTGTGACACCATGGGGACCCCCCCTTGTCCTCAGGACTCATTCTCACATCCTGGACGCCCCCCATTGTCCCCAGGGCCCATTGTGACATCCACTGCACCCCCTTGTCCCCAGGGCCCATTGTGAAGTCCCAGGACCCCCCATTGTCCCCAGTGCCCATTGTGACATCCTGCGGACCCCCCTTTGTCCCCAGGGCCCATTGTGACATTCAGGGGACCCACCATTGTCCTCAGGGCCCATTGTGAGGTCCCAGGACCCCCCATTGTCCCCAGGGCCCATTGTGACATCCTCGGCACCCCCTTGTGCCCAGGGCCCATTGTGACATTCAGGGGACCCCTCTTTGTCCCCAGAGCCCATTGTGACATCCTGGGCACCCCCCCTTGTCCCCAGGGCCCTTTGTGACGTCCCAGGACCCGCCATTGTCCCCAGGGCCCATTGTGACATCCTGGGGACCCCTCCTTGTCCCAAGAGCCCATTGTGATGTCCCAGGACCCCCCATTGTCCCCAGGGCCCATTGTGACATTCAGGGGCCCCCGTTTGTCACTGGGGCCCATTGTGACATCCCAGGACCCCACATTGTCCCCAGGTCCCATTGTGACTTTCAGGGGACCCCACTTGTCCCCAGGACCCATTGTGACTACTATAGGGACCCGCCCTTGTGCCCAGTGACCATTGTGACACCGTGGGTACCACCCTTGTCCCCAGGGCCCATTGTGACGTCCCAGGACCCCCATTTTCCCCAGGGCCCATTGTGACATCCTCGAAACCCCCTTGTCCCCAGGGCCCATTGTGACATTCAGGGGACCCCTCTTTTTCCCCAGGGCCCATTGTGACATCCTGGGGACCCCTCCTTGTTCCCAGGGCCCACTGTGACGTCCCAGGACCCGCCATTGTCCCCAGGGCCCTGTGTGACATCCTGGGGTGCCCTCCTTGTCCCCAGAGCCCATTGTGACGTCCCAGGACCCCCCATTGTCCCCGGGGCCCATGGTGACATCCTGGGGACGCCCTTTGTCCCCAGGGCCCATTTTGACACCGTCGACACCCCCCTTTGTCCCCAGAGCCCATTGTGACATCCAGGGGACCCCCTTTGTCCCCAGGGCCCATTGTGGCACCATGAGGACCCTCTTTGTCACTGGGGCCCATTGTGACATCCCAGGACCCCCCCTGGTCCCCAGGGCCCATTGTGACATCCTGGGGACCCCCCTTGTCCTCAGGGTCCATTGTGACATCCTGGGGTCCCCCCTTTGTCCCCAGGGCCCATTGAAATATCCCAAGACCACCCTTTGTCCCCAGGGTTCATTGTGACATCCTGGGGACCCCATTTGTCCCCACGGCCCATTGTGGCACCATGGGGACCCCGTTTGTCACTGGGGCCCATTGTGACATCCCAGGACCCCACTTTGTCCCCAGGTCTTATTGTGACACCATGGGGATCTCCCTTGTCCCCAGGGCCCATTGTGACATCCCACGACCCCCCTTTGTCCCCAGTGCTATTGTGAAATCCTGGGGACCCCTTATGTCCCCAGGGCCCATTGTGGCACCATGGGGAACCCCTTTGTCACTGGGGGCCATTGTGACATTCCAGGATTCCACTTTGTCCCCAGGGCTCGTTCTGAACACCTTGGGGCCTCCCATTGTCCCCAGGGCCCATTGTGACATTCCAGGATTCCACTTTGTCCCCAGGGCTCGTTCTGAACACCTTGGGGCCTCCCATTGTCCCCAGGGCCCATTGTGACATCCTGGGCAACCCCATTATCCCCAGGGCCCATTGTGACATCTGGGGGACGCCCTTGTCCCCAGGACCCATCATGGCACCGTGGGGACCCTCCTTGTCACTTGGGCCCATTGTGACACCATGGGGACCCCCCCTTTATCCCCAGGGCCCATTGTGACATCCTGCGGACCCCCCTTTGTCCCCAGGGCCCATTTTGACATTCAGGGGACCCACCATTGTCCTCAGGGCCCATTGTGACACTATGGGGACCCCACCTTGTGCCCAGGGCCCATTGTGACACCATGGGTACCACCCTTGTCCCCAGGGCTCATTGTGACATCCCAGGACCCCCCATTGTCCCCAGGGCCCATTCTGACACCGTGGGGACCGCCTTTGTCCCAAGACTTCATTGTGACATCCTGGGGTCCCCCCTTGTCCTCAGGGTCCATTGTGACAGCCCAAACCTTACATTGTCCCCAGGGCCCATTGTGATATCTGGGGGACCCCCTTCTTCCCAAGGCCCATTGTGACATCCTGGGGACCCCCCCTTGTCCCCAGGGCCCATTGTGACATCCCAGGACCCCCCATTGTCCCCAGGGCCCATTGTGACATCCTCGGCACGCCCTTGTCCCCAGGGCCCATTGTGACATCCTGGGGATCCCTCCTTGTCCCCAGGGCCCATTGTGATGTCCCAGGACCCCCCATTGTCCCCAGGGCCCATTGTGACATCCTGGGGACCCCCTTTGTCCCAAGACTTCATTGTGACATCCTGGGGACCCCCCTTGTCCTCAGGGTCCATTGTGACAGCCCAGGACCTTACATTGTCCCCAGGGCCCATTGTGATATCTGGGGGACCCACCCTTGTCCCCAGGGCCCATTGTGACATCCCAGGACCCCCCATTGTCCCCAGGGCCCATTGTGACATCCTCGGTACCCCCTTGTCCCCAGGGCCCATTGTGACATCCTGGGGATCCCTCCTTGTCCCCAGGGCCCATTGTGACGTCCCAGGACCCCCCATTATCCCCAGGACCTATTGTGACATTCAGGGGACCCCCTTTGTCACTGGGGCCCATTGTGACACCATGGAGACCCCCGCTTGTCCTCAGGGTCCATTGTGACATCCTGGGCACCCCCCATTTTCCCCAGGACCCATTGTGACATCCTGGCCACCCCCTTGCTCGCAGGGCCCGTTGTGGCACCATGGGGACACCCCTTTGTCCCCAGGGCCCATTGTGACATCCCAGGACCCCCCTTTGTCCCCAGGGCCCATTGTGGCACCATGGCAACCCCTTTTGTCCCCAGGGCCCATTGTGACATTCTTGGACCCTACTTTGTCCCCAGGGCCTATTGTGACACCATGGGGACCCCTCCTTGTCACGGGGGACCCATTGTGACACCATGGTGACCCCCCCTTGTGCTCAGGACTCATTCTGACATCCTGGACACCCCCCATTGTCCCCAGGGCCCATTGTGACATCCACTGCACCCCCTTGTCCCCAGGGCCCATTGTGACATTCAGGGGACCCCTCTTTGTCCCCAGGGCCCATTGTGACATCCTGGGGACCCCCCCTTGTCCCCAGGGCCCATTGTGACGTCCCAGGACCCCCCATTGTCCCCAGGGCCCATTGTGACACTATGGGGACCCCCCGTTGTGCCCAGGGCCCATTGTGACACCATGGGTACCACCTTTGTCTGCAGGGCTCATTGAGAGATCCCAGGACCCCCCATTGTCCCCAGGGCCCATTCTGATACCGTGGGGACCCTCTTTGTCCCCAGCGCCCATTGCGACATCCTGGGGACCCTCCTTGTCCCCAGAGCCCATTGTGACATCCTGGGGACCCCCTCTTGTCCCCAGGGCCCATTGTGACGTCCCAGGACCCCCCATTGTCCCCAGGGCCCATTGTGATATGCTGGGGAGCCCTCTTTGTCCCCAGGGCCCATTGTGAAATTCAGGGGACCCCAACTTGTCCCCAGGGCCCATTGTGACACTATGGGGACCCCCCCTTGTGCCCAGGGCACATTGTGACACCGTGGGTACCACCCTTGTCCGCAGGGCTCATTGTGACATCCCAGGACCCCCCTTTGTCCCCAGGGCCCATTCTGATACCGTGGGGATCCCCTTTGTCCCCAGAGTCCATTGTGACATCCAGGGGACCCCCTTTGTCCCCAGGGCCCATTGTGACATCGCAGGACCCCCCTGGGCCCTAGGGCGCATTTTGACATCCTGGGGATGCCCCCTTGTCAACGGGGCCCATTGTGACGTCCCAGGACCCCCCATTGTGTCCAGGGCCCATTGTGACATCCTGGGGATCCCTGCTTGGCCCCAGGGCCCATTGTGACGTCTTAGGACACCCCGTTGTCCCCAGGGCCCATTGTGACATCCTGGGGACCCCCCCTTGTCCCCAGGGCCCATTGTGACGTCCCAGGACCCCCCACTGTCCTCAGGACCCATTGTAACATTCAGGGCACCCCCTTTGTCACTGGGGCCCATTGTGACATCCCAGGACCCCACATTGTCCCCAGGGCCCATTGTGACATCCTGGGGACCCCATTTTCCCCAGGACCCATTGTGACACTATGGTACCCCCCCTTGTTCCCAGGGCCCATTGTGACATCCTGGGGACCCGCCCTTATCCCCAGGGCCAATTGTGACGTCCCAGGACCCCCCATTGTTCCCAGGGCCCATTGTGATGTCCTTGGGAGCCCCCTCTCTTCCCAGGGCTCATTGTGACTCTCAGGGGACCCCACCTTGTCCCCAGGACTGATTGTGACGTCCCAGGGCCCCTCTGTGTCCCCAGGGCCCATTGTGACATCCCAGGACCCCCATTGTCCCCAGGGCCCATTGTGACATCCTCGGCACCCCCTTGTCCCCAGGGCCCATTGTGGCATTCAGGGGACCCCTCTTTTTCCCCAGGGCCCATTGTGACATCCTGGGGACCCCCTCTTGTCCCCAGGGCCCATTGTGACGTCCCAGGACCCCCCATTGTCCCCAGGGCCCATTGTGACGTCCCAGGAACCCCCATTGTCCCCAGGGCCCATTGTGACATCCTGGGGACCCCCATGTCACTGGGGCCCATTGTGACGTCCCAGGACCCCGCATTGTCCCCAGAGCCCATTGTGACATCCTGGAGACCCCCTTTGTCTCCAGGGCCCATTGTGACGTCCCAGGACCCCCCATTGTCCCCAGGGTCCATTGTTACATCCTGGGGACCCGCCCTTATCCCCAGGGCCAATTGTGACGTCCCAGGACCCCCCGTTGTTCCCAGGGCCCATTGTGATGTCCTTGGGAGCCCCCTCTCTTCCCAGGGCTCATTGTGACTCTCAGGGGACCCCACCTTGTCCCCAGGACTGATTGTGACGTCCCAGGGCCCCTCTGTGTCCCCAGGGCCCATTGTGACATCCCAGGACCCCCATTGTCCCCAGGGCCCATTGTGACATCCTCGGCACCCCCTTGTCCCCAGGGCCCATTGTGACATTCAGGGGACCCCTCTTTTTCCCCAGGGCCCATTGTGACATCCTGGGGACCCCCTCTTGTCCCCAGGGCCCATTGTGACGTCCCAGGACCCCCCATTGTCCCCAGGGCCCATTGTGACGTCCCAGGAACCCCCATTGTCCCCAGGGCCCATTGTGACATCCTGGGGACCCCCATGTCACTGGGGCCCATTGTGACGTCCCAGGACCCCGCATTGTCCCCAGAGCCCATTGTGACATCCTGGAGACCCCCTTTGTCTCCAGGGCCCATTGTGACGTCCCAGGACCCCCCATTGTCCCCAGGGTCCATTGTTACATCCTGGGGACCCCCTTGTCCCCAGGACCCATCGTGACACCATGGGGACCCTCCTTGTCACTGGGGACCCATTGTGACACCATGGGGAGCCCCCCTTGTCCTCAGGGCCCATTGTGACATCCTGGGCACCCCCCTTTGTCTCCCGGGACCATTGTAACACCGTGCGGACCCCCTTTGTCCCCAGGGCCCATTGTGACACTGTGGGGAACCCCCTTGTCCCCAGGGCCTATTGTTATGTCCCAGGACCCCCCATTGTCCCCAGGGCCCATTGTGACACCTTGGGGACCCCCTTGTCACTGGAGACCCATTGTGACAGCATGGGGACCACCCCTTGTCCTCAGGGCCTATTGTGAACATCCTGGGGAACCTCCATTGTCCCCAGAGCCCATTGTGAGTTCCTGGAGACCCCCTTGTCCCCAGGTCCCATTGTGACATCCTGGGGAGCCTCTTTGTCCCCACGGCCCATTGTGACATCCTGGGGACCTCCTTGTCCCCAGGACCCATCCTGGCACCGTGAAGACCTCCCTTGTCACTGGGGACCCATTGTGACACCATGGGGACCTCCCATTGTCCTCAGGGCCCATTGAGACATCCTGGGGACCCCCTTTGTCACTGGGGACCCATTGTGACATCCCAGGAACCCCATTATCCCAAGGGCCCATTGTGACATCCTGGGGACCCCCCTTTGTCTCCAGGACATATTGTGACACCGTGGGGACCACATTAGTCCCCAGGGCCCATTGTGACATCCTAGGGATCCCCTCTTGTCCCCAGGGCCCATTGTGACGTCCCAGGACCCCCCATTGTCCCCAGGGCCCATTGTGACCTCCTCGGCACCCCCTTGTCCCTAGGGCCCATTGTGACATTCACGGGACCCCCCTTTGTCCCCAGGGCCCATTGTGACATCCTGGGGACGCCCTTTGTCCCCAGGGCCCATTTTGACACCGTCGACACCTCCCTTTGTCCCCAGGGCCCATTGTGACATCCTGGGGACCCTCCTTGTCCCCAGAGCCCATTGTGACATCCAGGGGACCCCCTTTGTCCCCAGGGCCCATTGAAATGTCCCAGGACCACCGTTTGTCCCCAGGGTTCATTGTGACATCCTGGGGACCCCATTTGTCCCCACGGCCCATTGTGGCACCATGGGGACCCCCTTTGTCACTGGGGCCCATTGTGACATCCCAGGACCCCACTTTGTCCCCAGGGCTTATTGTGACACCAATGGGATCTCCCTTGTCCCCAGGGCCCATTGTGACATCCCATGACCCCCCTTTATCCCCAGTGCTATTGTGAAATCCTGGGGACCCCTTTTGTCCCCAGGGCCCATTGTGGCACCATGGGGAACCCCTTTGTCACTGGGGGCCATTGTGACGTCCCAGGATTCCACTTTGTCCCCAGGGCTCGTTCTGACACCTTGGGGACTCCCATTGTCCCCAGGGCCCATTGTGACATCCTGGGCAACCCCATTGTCCCCAGGGCCCATTGTGACATCTGGGGAACGCCCTTGTCCCCAGGACCCATCCCCACTGTGGGGACCCTCCTTGTCACTTGGGCCCATTGTGACACCATGGAGACCCCCCCTTTGTCCCCAGTGCCCATTGTGACATCCTGTGCACCCCCCTTTGTCCCCAGGGTCCATTGTGACATCCTGGGCAACCCCATTGTCCCCAGGGCCCATTGTGACATCTGGGGGACGCCCTTGTCCCCAGGACCCATCGTGGCACCGTGGGGACCCTCCTTGTCACTTGGGCCCATTGTGACACCATGGAGACCCCCCCTTTGTCTCCAGTACCCATTGTGACATCCTGGGGATCCCTCGTTGTCCCCAGGGCCCATTGTGACGTCCCAGGACCCCCCATTGTCCCCAGGACCCATTGTGACATTCAGGGGACCCCCTTTGTCACTGGGGCCCATTGTGAAATCCCAGGACCCCACATTGTCCCCAGGGCCCATTGTGACATCCTGGGGACCCCACTTGTCCCCAGGACCCATTGTGACACTATGGGGACCCCCCCTTGTGCCCAGAGCCCATTGTGACACTGTGGGTACCACCCTTGTCCGCAGGGCTCATTGTGACATCCCAGGACCCCCTTTGTCCCCAGGGCTCATTGTGACATTCTAGGACCCCACTTTGTCCCCAGGGCCTATTGTGACACGATGGGGAACCCTCCTTGTCTTGGGGACCCATTCTGACACCATGGGGACCCCCCCTTTGTCCCCAGTGCCCATTGTGACATCCTGCGCACCCCCCTTTGTCCCCAGGGTCCATTGTGACATCCTGGGCAACCCCATTGTCCCCAGGGCCCATTGTGACATCTAGGGGGACGCCCTTGTCCCCAGGACCCATCGTGGCACCGTGGGGACCCCCATTGTCCCCAGGGCCCATTGTGACGTCCCAGGACCCCCATTGTCCCCAGGGCCCATTGTGACATCCCAGGACCCCACTTTGTCCCCAGGGCTTATTGTGACACCATGGGGATCTCCCTTGTCCCCAGGGCCCATTGTGACATTCAGGGCACCCCCTTGTCCCCAGGGCCCATTGTGACATTCAGGGGATGCCTCTTTGTCCCCAGGGCCCATTGTGACATCCTGGGGATCCTTCCTTGTCCCCAGGGCCCATTGTGACGTCCCAGGACCCCCCATTATCCCCAGGGCCCATTGTGACATTCAGGGGCCCCCGTTTGTCACTGGGGCCCATTGTGACATCCCAGGACCCCACATTGTCCCCAGGGCCCATTGTGACATCCTGGGGACCCCACTTGTCCCCAGGACCCATTGTGACACTATAGGGACCCCCCCTTGTGCCCAGTGCCCATTGTGACACCGTGGGTACCACCCTTGTCCGCAGGGCCCATTGTGACATCCTGGGGACACCCCCTTGTCCCCAGGGCCCATTGTGACGTCCCAGGACCCGCCATTGTCCCCAGGGCCCATTGTGACATCCTGGGGATCCTTCCTTGTCCCCAGGGCCCATTGTGACGTCCCAGGACCCCCCATTGTCCCCAGGGCCCATTGTGACATTCAGGGGCCCACGTTTGTCACTGGGGCCCATTGTGACATCCCAGGACCCCACATTGTCCCCAGGGCCCATTGTGACTTTCAGGGGACCCCACTTGTCCCCAGGACCCATTGTGACACTATAGGGACCCCCCCTTGTGCCCAGTGCCCATTGTGACACCGTGGGTACCACCCTTGTCCGCAGGGCCCATTGTGACATCCTGGGGACACCCCCTTGTCCCCAGGGCCCATTGTGACATCCTGGGGATCCCTCCTTGCCCCCAGGGCCCATTGTGACGTCCCAGGACCCCCCATTGTCCCCAGGACCCATTGAGACATTCAGGGGACCCCTTTGTCACTGGGGCCCATTGTGAAATCCCAGGACCCCACATTGTCCCCAGGGCCCATTGTGACATCCTGTGCACCCCCCTTTGTCCCCAGGGTCCATTGTGACATCCTGGGCAACCCCATTGTCCCCAGGGCCCATTGTGACATCTGGGGGACGCCCTTGTCCCCAGGACCCATCGTGGCACCGTGGGGACCCTCCTTGTCACTTGGGCCCATTGTGACACCATGGGGACCCCCCCTTTGTCTCCAGTACCCATTGTGACATCCTGGGGATCCCTCGTTGTCCCCAGGGCCCATTGTGACGTCCCAGGACCCCCCATTGTCCCCAGGACCCATTGTGACATTCAGGGGACCCCCTTTGTCACTGGGGCCCATTGTGAAATCCCAGGACTCCACATTGTCCCCAGGGCCCATTGTGACATCCTGGGGACCCCACTTGTCCCCAGGACCCATTGTGACACTATGGGGACCCCCCCTTGTGCCCAGAGCCCATTGTGACACTGTGGGTACCACCCTTGTCCGCAGGGCTCATTGTGACATCCCAGGACCCCCCTTTGTCCCCAGGGCTCATTGTGACATTCTAGGACCCCACTTTGTCCCCAGGGCCTATTGTGACACGATGGGGAATTCTCCTTGTCTTGGGGACCCATTCTGACACCATGGGGACCCCCCCTTTGTCCCCAGGGCCCATTGTGACATCCTGCGCACCCCCCTTTGTCCCCAGGGTCCATTGTGACATCCTGGGCAACCCCATTGTCCCCAGGGCCCATTGTGACATCTAGGGGGACGCCCTTGTCCCCAGGACCCATCGTGGCACCGTGGGGACCCCCATTGTCCCCAGGGCCCATTGTGACGTCCCAGGACCCCCATTGTCCCCAGGGCCCATTGTGACATCCCAGGACCCCACTTTGTCCCCAGGGCTTATTGTGACACCATGGGGATCTCCCTTGTCCCCAGGGCCCATTGTGACATTCAGGGCACCCCCTTGTCCCCAGGGCCCATTGTGACATTCAGGGGATGCCTCTTTGTCCCCAGGGCCCATTGTGACATCCTGGGGATCCTTCCTTGTCCCCAGGGCCCATTGTGACGTCCCAGGACCCCCCATTGTCCCCAGGGCCCATTGTGACTTTCAGGGGCCCCCGTTTGTCACTGGGGCCCATTGTGACATCCCAGGACCCCACATTGTCTCCAGGGCCCATTGTGACATCCTGGGGACCCCACTTGTCCCCAGGACCCATTGTGACACTATAGGGACCCCCCCTTGTGCCCAGTGCCCATTGTGACACCGTGGGTACCACCCTTGTCCGCAGGGCCCATTGTGACATCCTGGGGACACCCCCTTGTCCCCAGGGCCCATTGTGACATCCAGGGGATCCCCCCTTGTCCCCAGGGCCCATTGTGACGTCCCAGGACCCGCCATTGTCCCCAGGGCCCATTGTGACATCCTGGGGATCCTTCCTTGTCCCCAGGGCCCATTGTGACGTCCCAGGACCCCCCATTGTCCCCAGGGCCCATTGTGACATTCAGGGGCCCACGTTTGTCACTGGGGCCCATTGTGACATCCCAGGACCCCACATTGTCCCCAGGGCCCATTGTGACTTTCAGGGGACCCCACTTGTCCCCAGGACCCATTGTGACACTATAGGGACCCCCCCTTGTGCTCAGTGCCCATTGTGACACCGTGGGTACCACCCTTGTCCGCAGGGCCCATTGTGACATCCTGGGGACACCCCCTTGTCCCCAGGGCCCATTGTGACATCCTGGGGATCCCTCCTTGCCCCCAGGGCCCATTGTGACGTCCCAGGACCCCCCATTGTCCCCAGGACCCATTGAGACATTCAGGGGACCCCTTTGTCACTGGGGCCCATTGTGAAATCCCAGGACCCCACATTGTCCCCAGGGCCCATTGTGACATCCTGGGGACACCCCCTTTGTCCCCAGTGCCCATTGTGACATCCTTGGCACCCCCTTGTCCCCAGGGCCCATTGTGACATTCAGGGGACCCCACATTGTCCCCAGGGCCCATTGTGACATCCTGGGGACCCCACTTGTCCCCAGGACCCATTGTGACATCCTGGGGACCACCCCTTGTGCCCAGGGCTCATTGTGACACCGTGGGTACCACCCATGTCTGCAGGGCTCATTGTGACATCCCAGGACCCCCCTTTGTCCCCAGGGCCCATTGTGACATTCAGGAGACCCCCCTTTGTCCCCAGGGTCCATTCTGATACCGTGGGGACCCCCTTTGTCCCCAGGGCCCATTGTGACATGCTGGGGACGCTCTTTGTCCCCAGGGCCCATTGTGACATCCTGGGGACCCTCCTTGTCCCCAGAGCCCATTGTGACATCCAGGGGACCCCCTTTGTCCCCAGGGCCCATTGTGGCACCATAGGGACCCCCTTTGTCACTGGGGCCCATTGTGACATCCCAGGACCCCCCCTGGTCCCCAGGGCCCATTGTGACATCCTGGGGACCCCCTTTGTCCCAAGACTTCATTGTGACATCCTGGGGACCCCCCTTGTCCTCAGGGTCCATTGTGACAGTCCAGGACCTTACATTGTCCCCAGGGCCCATTGTGATATCTGGGGGACCCCCCTCTTCCCAAGGCCCATTGTGATACCGTGGGGACCCACCCTTGTCCCCAGGGCCCATTGTGATATCCCAGGACCCCCCATTGTCCCCAGGCACCATTGTGACATTTTGGGGATCCCTCCTTGTCCCCAGGGCCCATTGTGATGTCCCAGGACCCCCCATTGTCCCCAGGGTCCATTGTGACATTCAGGGGACCCCTCTTTGTCCCCAGGGCCCATTGTGACATCCTGGGGATCCCTCCTTGTCCCCAGGGCCCATTGTGACGTCCGAGGACCCCCCATTGTCCCCAGGACCTATTGTGACATTCAGGGGACCCCCTTTGTCACTGGGGCCCATTGTGACACCATGGAGACCCCCGCTTGTCCTCAGGGTCCATTGTGACATCCTGGGCACCCCCCATTTTCCCCAGGACCCATTGTGACATCCTGGCCACCCCCTTGCTCCCAGGGCCCGTTGTGGCACCATGGGGACACCCCCTTTGTCCCCAGGGCCCATTGTGACATCCCAGGACCCCCCTTTGTCCCCAGGGCCCATTGTAGCACCATGGGGACCCCTTTTGTCCCCAGGGCCCATCGAGACATTCTTGGACCCCACTTTGTCCCCAGGGCCTATTGTGACAACATGGGGACCCCACCTTGTCACTGGGGACCCATTGTGACACCATGGGGACCCCCCCTTGTCCTCAGGACTCATTCTCACATCCTGGACACCCCCCATTGTCCCCAGGGCCCATTGTGACATCCACTGCACCCCCTTGTCCCCAGGGCCCATTGTGACATTCAGGGGACCCCTCTTTGTCCCCAGGGCCCATTGTGACATCCTCGGCACCCCCTTGTCCCCAGGGCCCATTGTGACATCCTGGGGACCCCCCCTTGTCCCCACGGCCCATTGTGACATCCCAGGACCCCCCATTGTCCCCAGGGCCCATTGTGACATCCTGGGGATCCCTCCTTGTGCTCAGGGCCCATTGTGATGTCCCAGGACCCCCCATTGTCCCCAGGGCCCATTGTGACATCCTCTGCACCCCCTTGTCCCCAGGGCCCATTGTGACATTCAGGTGACCCCTCTTTGTCCCCAGGGGCCATTGTGACATCCTGGGGACCCCCCCTTGTCTCCAGGGCCCATTGTGACGTCCCAGGACCCCCCATTGTCCCCAGGGCCCATTGTGACATTCAGGGGACCCCCCTTTGTCCCCAGGGCCCATTCTGATACCGTGGGGACCCCCTTTGTCCCCAGGGCCCATTGTGACATGCTGGGGACGCTCTTTGTCCCCAGGGTCCATTGTGACATCCTGGGGACCCTCCTTGTCCCCAGAGCCCATTGTGACATCCAGGGGACTCCCATTGTCCCCAGGGCCCATTGTGGCACCATAGGGACCCCCTTTGTCACTGGGGCCCATTGTTACATCCCAGGACCCCCCCTGGTCCCCAGGGCCCATTGTGACATCCTGGGGACCCCCTTTGTCCCAAGACTTCATTGTGACATCCTGGGGACCCCCCTTGTCCTCAGGGTCCATTGTGACAGCCCAGGACCTTACATTGTCCCCAGGGCCCATTGTGACATCCTGGGGACCCACCCTTGTCCCCAGGGCCCATTGTGACATCCCAAAACCCCCCATTGTCCCCAGGGCCCATTGTGACATCCTCGGCACCCCCTTGTCCCCAGGGCCCATTGTGACATCCTGGGGACCCCGCCTTGTCCCCAGGGCCCATTGTGACGTCCCACGAACCCCCATTGTCCCCAGGGCCCATTGTAACATCCTGGGGATCCCTCCTTGTCCCCAGGGCCCATTGTGATGTCCCAGGACCCCCCATTGTCCCCAGGGCCCATTGTGACATCCTGGGCAACCCCATTGTCCCCAGGGCCCATTGTGACATCCTGGGGACGCCCTTGTCCCCAGGACCCATCGTGGCACCGTGGGGACCCTCCTTGTCACTTGGGCCCATTGTGGCACCATGGGGACCCCCCCTTTGTCCCCAGTGCCCATTGTGACATTCTGCGGACGCCCCTTTGTCCCCAGGGCCCATTGTGACATTCAGGGGACCCACCATTGTCCCCAGGGCCCATTGAGACATCCTCGGCACTTCCTTGTCCCCAGGGCCCATTGTGACATTCAGGGGACCCCTCTTTGTCCCCAGGGCCCATTGTGACATCCTGGGGATCCCTCGTTGTCCCCAGGGCCCATTGTAGCACCATGGGGACCCACCCTTGTCCCCAGGGCCCATTGTGACATCCCAAAACCCCCCATTGTCCCCAGGGCCCATTGTGACATCCTCGGCACCCCCTTGTCCCCAGGGCCCATTGTGACATCCTGGAGACCCCGCCTTGTCCCCAGGGCCCATTGTGACGTCCCACGAACCCCCATTGTCCCCAGGGCCCATTGTAACATCCTGGGGATCCCTCCTTGTCCCCAGGGCCCATTGTGACGTCCCAGGACCCCCCATTATCCCCAGGACCTATTGTGGCATTCAGGGGATCCCCTTTGTCACTGGGGCCCATTGTGACACCATGGAGACCCCCGCTTGTCCTCAGGGTCCATTGTGACATCCTGGGCACCCCCCATTTTCCCCAGGACCCATTGTGACATCCTGGCCACCCCCTTGCTCCCAGGGCCCGTTGTGGCACCATGGGGACACCCCCTTTGTCCCCAGGGCCCATTGTGACATCCCAGGACCCCCCTTTGTCCCCAGGGCCCATTGTAGCACCATGGGGACCCCCTTTGACCCCAGGGCCCATTGTGGCACCATGGTAACCCCTTTTGTCCCCAGGGCCCATTGTGACATTCTTGGACCCCACTTTGTCCCCAGGGCCTATTGTGACACCATGGGGAGCCCTCCTTGTCACTGGGGACCCATTGTGACACCATGGGGACCCCCCCTTGGCCTTCAGGACTCATTCTCACATCCTGGACACCCCCCATTGTCCCCAGGGCCCATTGTGACATCCAATGCACCCCCTTGTCCCCAGGGCCCATTGTGACATTCAGGGGACCCCTCTTTGTCCCCAGGGCCCATTGTGAGATCCTGGGGACCCCCCCTTGTCCCCAGGGCCCATTGTGACGTCCCAGGACCCGACATTGTCCCCAGGGCCCATTGTGACATCCTCTGCACCCCCTTGTCCCCAGGGCCCATTGTGACGTCCCAGGACCCCCCATTGTCCCCAGGGCCCATTGTGACATTCAGGGGACCCCCCTTTGTCCCCAGGGCCCATTGTGACATGCTGGGGACGCTCTTTATCCCCAGGGCCCATTGTGACATCCTGGGGACCCTCCTTGTCCCCAGAGCCCATTGTGACATCCAGGGGACCCCCTTTGTCCCCAGGGCCCATTGTGGCACCATGAGGCCCCTCTTTGTCACTGGAGGCCATTGTGACATCCCATGACCCCCCTTTGTCCCCAGTGCTATTGTGAAATCCTGGGGACCCCTTTTGTCCCCAGGGCCCATTATGACACCATGGGGAACCCCTTTGTCACTGGGGGCCATTGTGACATTCCAGGATTCCACTTTGTCCCCAGGGCTCGTTCTGACACCTTGGGGACTCCCATTGTCCCCAGGGCCCATTGTGACATCCTGGGCAACCCCATTGTCCGCAGGGCCCATTGTGACATCTGGGGGACGCCCTTGTCCCCAGGACCCATCGTGGCACCGTGGGGACCCTCCTTGTCACTTGGGCCCATTGTGATACCATGGGGACGCCCCTCTTTGTCCCCAGTGCCCATTTTGACATCCTGCGGACCCCCCTTTGTCCCCAGGGCCCATTGTGACATTCAGGGGACCCACCATTGTCCTCAGGGCCCATTGTGAGGTCCCAGGACCCCCCATTGTCCCCAGAGCCCATTGTGACATCCTCGGCACCCCCTTGTGCCCAGGGCCCATTGTGACATTAAGGGGACCCCCCCTTGTGCCCAGGGCCCATTGTGACGTCCCAGGACACCCCATTGTCCCCAGGGCCCATTGTGACATTCAGGGGCCCCCGTTTGTCACTGGGGCCCATTGTGACATCCCAGGACCCCACATTGTCCCCAGGGCCCATTGTGACTTTCAGGGGACCCCACTTGTCCCCAGGACCCATTGTGACACTATAGGGACCCCCCCTTGTGCCCAGTGCCCATTGTGACACCGTGGGTACCACCCTTGTCCGCAGGGCCCATTGTGACATCCTGGGGACACCCCCTTGTCCCCAGGGCCCATTGTGACATCCTGGGAATCCTTCCTTGTCCCCAGGGCCCATTGTGACGTCCCAGGACCCCCATTTTCCCCAGGGCTCATTGTGACATCCTCGGCACCCCCTTGTCCCCAGGGCCCATTGTGACATTCAGGGGACCCCTCTTTGTCCCCAGGGCCCATTGTGACATGCTGGGGACCCCCCCTTGTTCCCAGGGCCCACTGTGACGTCCCAGGACCCGCCATTGTCCCCAGGGCCCATTGTGACATCCTGGGGTGCCCTCCTTGTCCCCAGGGCCCATTGTGACGTCCCAGGACCCCCCATTGTCCCCGGGACCCATTGTGACATTCAGGAGACCCCCTTTGTCACTGGGGCCCTTTGTGACATCCCAGGACCCCACATTGTCCCCAGGACCTATTGTGACATCCTGGGGACCCCACTTGTCCCCAGGACCCATTGTGACACTATGGGGACCCCCCCTTGTGCCCAGGGCCCATTGTGACACCGTGGGTACCCCCCTTGTCCGCAGGGCTCATTGTGACATCCCAGGACCCCCTATTGTCCCCAGGGCCCATGGTGACATCCTGGGGACGCCCTTTGTCCCCAGGGCCCATTTTGACACCGTCGACACCCCCCTTTGTCCCCAGAGCCCATTGTGACATTCAGGGGACCCCCTTTGTCCCCAGGGCCCATTGTGGCACCATGAGGACCCTCTTTGTCACTGGGGCCCATTGTGACATCCCAGGACCCCCCCTGGTCCCCAGGGCCCTTTGTGACATCCGGCGGACCCCACTTGTCCTCAGGGTCCATTGTGACAGCCCAGGACCTTACTTTGTCCCCAGGGCCCATTGCGATATCTGGGGGACCCCCTTGTCCCCAGGGCCCATTGTGACACCATGGGGACCCCCCTTTGTCCCCAGGGCCCATTGTGACATCCTGGGGACCCCATTTGTCCCCACGGCCCATTGTGGCACCATGGGGACCCCCTTTGTCACTGGGGCCCATTGTGACATCCCAGGACCCCACTTTGTCCCCAGGGCTTATTGTGACACCATGGGGATCTCCCTTGTTCCCAGGGCCCATTGTGACATCCCACGACCCCCCTTTGTCCCCAGTGCTATTGTGAAATCCTGGGGACCCCTTTTGTCCCCAGGGCCCATTGTGGCACCATGGGGAACCCCTTTGTCACTGGGGGCCATTGTGACATTCCAGGATTCCACTTTGTCCCCAGGGCTCGTTCTGAACACCTTGGGGCCTCCCATTGTCCCCAGGGCCCATTGTGACATCCTGGGCAACCCCATTGTCCCCAGGGCCCATTGTGACATCTGGGGGACGCCCTTGTCCCCAGGACCCATCGTGGCACCGTGGGGACCCTCCTTGTCACTTCGGCCCATTGTGACACCATGGGGACCCCCCCTTTATCCCCAGTGCCCATTGTGACATCCTGAGGACCCCCCTTTGTCCCCAGGGCCCATTTTGACATTCAGGGGACCCACCATTGTCCTCAGGGCCCATAGTGAGGTCCCAGGACCCCCCATTGTCCCCAGAGCCCATTGTGACATCCTCGGCACCCCCTTGTCCCCAGGGTCCATTGTGACACTATGGGGACCCCCCCTTGTCCCCAGGGCCCATTGTGACATTCAGGGGACCCCTCTTTGTCCCCAGGGCCCATTGTGACATCCTGGGGACCCCCCCTTGTCCCCAGGGCCCATTGTGACGTCCCAGGACCCCCCATTGTCCCCAGGGCCCATTGTGACATTCAGGGGACCCCCCTTTGTCCCCAGGGCCCATTCTGATACCGTGGGGACCCCCTTTGTCCCCAGGGCCCATTGTGACATGCTGGGGACGCTCTTTGTCCCCAGGGCCCATTGTGACATCCTGGGGACCCCCTTTGTACCCAGGGCCCATTGTGGCACCATAGGGACCCCCTTTGTCACTGGGGCCCATTGTGACATCCCAGGATCCCCCCTATTCCGCAGGGCCCATTGTGGCATCCTGGGGACTCTCTTTGTCCCCAGGGCCCATTGTGACATCCTGGGGACCCTCCTTGTCCCCAGAGCCCATTGTGACATCCAGGGGACCCCCTTTGTCCCCAGGGCCCATTGTGGCACCATGAGGCCCCTCTTTGTCACTGGAGGCCATTGTGACATCCCATGACCCCCCTTTGTCCCCAGTGCTATTGTGAAATCCTGGGGACCCCTTTCGTCCCCAGGGCCCATTATGACACCATGGGGAACCCCTTTGTCACTGGGGGCCATTGTGACATTCCAGGACCCCCCATTGTCCCCAGGGCCCATTGTGACATCCTGGGGATCCCTCCTTTTCTTCAGGGCCCATTGTGATGTCCGAGGACCCCCATTGTCCCCAGGGCCCATTGTGACATCCTCTGCACCCCCTTGTCCCCAGGGCCCATTGTGACATTCAGGGGACCCCTCTTTGTCCCCAGGGCCCATTGTGACATCCTGGGTATCCCTCCTTGTCCCCAGGGCCCATTGTGACATCCTGGAGATCCCTCCTTGTCCCCAGGGGCCATTGTGACGTCCCAGGACCCCCCATTGTCCCCAGGACCTATTGTGACATTCAGGGGACCCCCTTTGTCACTGGGGCCCATTGTGACACCATGGGGACCCCTCCTTGTCACTGGGGACCCATTATGACACCATGGGGACCCCTCTTGTCCTCAGGACTCATTCTCACATCCTGGACACCCCACATTGTTCCCAGGGCCCATTGTGACATCCACTGCACCCCCTTGTCCCCAGGGCCCATTGTGACATTCAGGGGACCCCTCTTTGTCCCCAGGGCCCATTGTGACATCCTGGGGACCCCCCCTTGTCCCCAGGGCCCATTGTGACGTCCCAGGACCCCCCATTGTCCCCAGGACCCATTGTGACACTATGGGGACCCCCCCTTGTGCCCAGGGCCCATTGTGACACCGTGGGTACCACCCGTGTCTGCAGGGCTCATTGAGACATCCCAGGAGCCCCCATTGTCCCCAGGGCCCATTGTGACATTCAGGGGACCCCCCCTTTGTCCCCAGGGCCCATTCTGATACCGTGGGGACCCCCTTTGTCCCCAGGGCCCATTGTGACATCCTGGGGACCCTCCTTGTCCCCAGAGCCCATTGTGACATCCAGGGGAGCCCATTTGTCCCCAGGGCCCATTGTGGCACCATAGGGACCCCCTTTGTCACTGGGGCCCATTGTGACATACCAGGACCCCCCCTGGTCCCCCGGGCCCATTTTGAAATCCTGGGGACCCCCTTTGTCCCAAGACTTCATTGTGACATCCTGGGGACCCCCCTTGTCCTCAGGGTCCAATGTGACAGCCCAGGACCCTCCATTGTCCCCAGGGCCCATTGTGACATCCTCGGCACCCCCTTGTCCCCAGGGCCCATTGTGACATTCAGGGGACCCCTCTTTGTCCCCAGGGCCCATTGTGACATCCTGGGGACGCCCCCTTGTCCCCAGGGCTCATTGTGACGTCCCAGGACCCCCCATTGTCCCCAGGGCCCATTGTGACATCCTGGGGATCCCTCCTTGTCCCCAGGGCCCATTGTGACGTCCCAGGACCCCCCATTGTCCCCAGGACCCATTGTGACACTCAGGGGACCCCCTTTGTCACTGGGGCCCATTGTGACACCATGGAGGCCCCCGCTTGTCCTCAGGGTCCATTGTGACATCCTGGCCACCCCCTTGCTCGCAGGGCCCATTGTGGCACCATGGGGACACCCCCTTTGTCCCCAGGGCCCATTGTGACATCCCAGGACCCCCCTTTGTCCCCAGGGCCCATTGTAGCACCATGGGGACCCCCTTTGACCCCAGGGCCCATTGTGGCACCATGGCAACCCCTTTTGTCCCCAGGGCCCATTGTGACATTCTTGGACCCCACTTTGTCCCCAGGGCCTATTGTGACACCATGGGGACCCCTCCTTGTCACTGGGGACCCATTGTGACACCATGGGGACCCCGCCTTGTCCTCAGGACTCATTCTCACATCCTGGACGCCCCCCATTGTCCCCAGGGCCCATTGTGACATCCACTGCACCCCCTTGTCCCCAGGGCCCATTGTGACATTCAGGGGACCCCTCTTTGTCCCCAGGGCCCATTGTGACATCTGGGGATCCTTCCTTGTCCCCAGGGCCCATTGTGACGTCCCAGGACCCCCCATTGTCCCCAGGGCCCATTGTGACATCCTGTGGATCCCTCCTTGTCCCCAGGGCCCATTGTGACGTCCCAGGACCCCCCATTGTCTCCAGGGCCCATTGTGATATGCCGGGGAGCCCTCTTTGTCCCCAGGGCCCATTGTGAAATTCAGGGGACCCCAACTTGTCCTCAGGGCCCATTCTGATATCCTGGGGACACTCTTTGTCCCCAGGGCCCATTGTGACATCCCAGGACCGCCTGTTATCCCCAGGGCCCATTGTGACATCCTGGGGACCCCATTGTCACCAGAGCCCATTGTGATATCCTGGCGACCACCCTTTGTCCCCAGGGCCCATTGTGATATCCTGAGGACCGCCCTTTGTCCCCAGGGCCCATTGTGACGTCCCAGGACCCCCCATTGTCCCCAGGGCCCATTGTGACATTCAGGGATCCCCGTTTGTCATTGGGGCCCATTGTGAGATCCCAGGACCCCACATTGTCCCAAGGGCCCGTTGTGACTTTCAGGGGACTCCACTTGTCCCCAGGACCCATTGTGACACTATAGGGACCCCTCCTTGTGCCCAGTGCCCATTGTGACACCGTGGGTACCACCCTTGTCCGCAGGGCCCATTGTGACATTTTGGGAATCCCTCCTTGTCCCCAGGGCCCATTGTGACGTCCCAGGACCCCCCATTGTCCCCAGGACCCATTGTGACATTCAGGGGACCCCCTTTGTCACTGGGGCCCATTGTGAAATCCCAGGACCCCACATTGTCCCCAGGGCCCAT
Organism: Patagioenas fasciata; assembly: GCF_037038585.1. Classification (NCBI taxonomy): domain Eukaryota; kingdom Metazoa; phylum Chordata; class Aves; order Columbiformes; family Columbidae; genus Patagioenas; species Patagioenas fasciata. Next base: position 6,533,735 of record NC_092544.1, on the reverse strand, counting down.
TGTGACATCCTGGGGACCCCCCTTTGTCCCCAGTGCCCATTGTGACATCCTGCGGACCCCCCTTTGTCCCCAGGGCCCATTTTGACATTCAGGGGACCCACCATTGTCCTCAGGGCCCATTGTGAGGTCCCAGGACCCCACATTGTCCCAAGGGCCCATTGTGACTTTCAGGGGACTCCACTTGTCCCCAGGACCCATTGTGACACTATAGGGACCCCTCCTTGTGCCCAGTGCCCATTGTGACACCATGGGTACCACCCTTGTCCGCAGGGCCCATTGTGACATTTTGGGAATCCCTCCTTGTCCCCAGGGCCCATTGTGACGTCCCAGGACCCCCCATTGTCCCCAGGACCCATTGTGACATTCAGGGGACCCCCTTTGTCACTGGGGCCCATTGTGAAATCCCAGGACCCCACATTGTCCCCAGGGCCCATTGTGACATCCTGGGGACCCCCCCTTTGTCCCCAGTGCCCATTGTGACATCCTGCGGACCCCCCTTTGTCCCCAGGGCCCATTTTGACATTCAGGGGACCCACCAGTGTCCTCAGGGCCCATTGTGAGGTCCCAGGACCCCCCATTGTCCCCAGGGCCCATTGTGACATTCAGGGGACCCCCCTTGTCCCCAGGGCCCATTCTGATACCGTGGGGACCCCCTTTGTCCCCAGGGCCCATTGTGACATGCTGGGGATGCTCTTTGTTCCCAGGGCCCATTGTGACATCCTGGGGACCCTCCTTGTCCCCAGAGCCCATTGTGACATCCAGGGGACCCCCTTTGTCCCCAGGGCCCATTGTGGCACCATAGGGACCCCCTTTGTCACTGGGGCCCATTGTGACATCCCAGGACCCCCCCTGGTCCCCAGGGCCCATTGTGACATCCTGGGGACCCCTTTGTCCCAAGACTTCATTGTGACATCCTGGGGACCCCCCTTGTCCTCAGGGTCCATTGTGACAGCCCAGGACCTTACATTGTCCCCAGGGCCCATTGTGATATCTGGGGAACCCCCTTGTTCCCAAGGCCCATTGTGACATCCTGGGGACCCCCCCTTGTCCCCAGGGCCCATTGTGACATCCCAGGACCTTACTTTGTCCCCAGGGCCCATTGTGACATTTTGGGAATCCCTCCTTGTCCCCCGGGCCCATTGTGACGTCCCAGGACCCCCCATTGTCCCCAGGGCCCATTGTGATATCCTGAGGACTGCCCTTTGTCCCCAGGGCCCATTGTGACATCCCAGGACCCTCTTTGTCCCTGTCGAGGGTTAAGATTGCGGGGTGACAATCAAACCCTGCCAGATGTGTTGTCAACGTCCTCTCCCCCCCCAATTCCCCCTTTTTCCCGTCCCTCTCCCCCTTCCCACTCAGCACAGGCGATTGGGAGGGGAAGAAGCACAGAGGGGAGAGAGCTGGAAAAGTTAAAGATGTTTTACTGATGCTACTGATAAGAACAGAGAAAATAATACAAAATATACAAAACCCATCTTGTAAGTCTGAGCAACTGCAGAGCCAGCACCCAAAGTCCTGGATTGGACTCTGTAGCCAACCGGAGCTGGATTCAGTCTGTCACTGGCCTCCGTTCGCAGGGACGACCAGCAAGGTCCTCTCCTGATGTCAGCCATGAGGAGAAAAGGGCCGAGATCCTCGTGATCTCCCGCTTTTATATGAAGTATTCACGTGAATGGAATGTTATACACAGTTGGTCACCGGTTTCTCGTTGCCCCTCTCGCGAGATGTGCATCCGTGCTTATCAATAAGTTTTCATTCCATTGCTGGGTTTGCCAAAACATGTGTCCGGTTCTCCAGGAAAATGCAGCTGATATGAAGCTTGAGCTGACAGGCAAATTCACTAAAAGAGAAACTTGTTTTTACCAAAACCAGGACATTCCACCCCTTATAATATGACATTCACTGAATACTTAAACCTTATCAATACAATCTATCAATACAATCTAATTAATCACTACTACTATATATATATATATATATATATATACATATGTACATATATACACAGGAGTAATTAATCAGTGGACCATCCTTTGAAAAGTTCATTAAGTTCATTTTGTCACCACAGTCTCCCAGGGCAGGGAAAATGGTCCAAGTGCATCTCATGACCCCTGTTGGTGGGTTAAGGACACCAACTTCCAAGAAGGTGTCGGGCGCCACTCGAAGAAGCCAGCGCTGGTTTCATCACCATTGTCTTGATCTGAAAGACACTTATTAAACATTGTTAGTGCGGCAATTCACATCGTACAGTTCAGCATTGCATATTTTCACCTAAAATCAAATCCGCTTGAGGTGCACACCGAACTTCTCCATCCTTAAGCATCACCCACCAGGTGCTGCCAGGTCCCTGGGCAAAAACAATCCCACGAATAGGTTTGCCTGTGCCCGATGCAGGAGGAACCCAGACTGCCTTTCCTAACGTATTTTTCATGTGTACTACAGGGACTTTATCTCCTTCTACAGTCCATAGAATTTCTGATTGGGCAGGCCCGGCTCGATTGGTTGATCCCCTGGTGTTGACCAACCAAGTGGCTTTTGCTAAATGTGAATCCCAGTTTTTAAAGGCTCCACCACCAAGTGCCTTTAGTGTAGTTTTTAACAAACCATTGTACCTTTCAGTTTTCCCAGAGGCTGGTGCATGATATGGAATATGATACACCCACTCAATACCATGTTCTTTGGCCCAATTGTCTATAATACTGTTTTTGAAATGAGTACCATTGTCTGATTCAATTCTTTCTGGCGTACCGTGCCGCCAAAGGACTTGCTTCTCAAGGCCCAAGATGGTATTTCGGGCTGTAACATGAGGTACAGCAGATGTTTCCAACCATCCAGTGGTTGCTTCCACCATTGTAAGTACATAACGCTTACCTTGACGTGTTTGTGGAAGTGTAATATAATCAATCTGCCAAGCTTCTCCATACTTACACTTTAACCATCACCCCCCACATAAGGACCCCCCATCTAAGGACCCCCCAGTTGTGCCCAGGGCCCATTGTGCCGTCCCAGAACCCCCCTTTGTCCCCAGGGCCCATAGTGACATCCCAGGATCCCCAATTGTCCCCAAGGCCCATTGTGACACCATGGGGAACCCCCTTGTCACTGGGGATGCATTGTGACACAATGGGGACCCCCCCTTTGTCTCAGGTGCCCATTGTGACATCCTGGAGACCCCCCTTGTCCCCAGGGTCTATTGTGACATCCTGGGGACCTCCTTTATCCCCAGGACCCATTGTGACGTCCCAGGACCCCTCATAGTCCCCAGAGGCCATTGTGACATCCTGGGGATCCCTCCTTGTCCCCAGGGCCCACTGTGATGTCCCAGGACCCCCCATTGTCCCCAGGGCCCATTGTGACATCCACTGCACCCCCTTGTCCCCAGGGCCCATTGTGACATCCACTGCACCCCCTTGTCCCCAGGGCCCATTGTGACATTCAGGGGACTCCTCTTTGTTCCCAGGGCCCATTGTGGCACCATGGGGACCCTCTTTGTCACTGGGACCATTGTGACATCCCAGGACCCCACTTTGTCTTAGAAGGTCACTATTCGGACCCCCGGAGCCCCCCGGCCCCACACCCGCCCTGCAGCCCCACAGCGCGCGGTCTCGGGCCCCGGTGCCGGCGAAGCCACGTCCTGGCCGCGGCCGGAGGAGCCGCCGCTTGTCCGCCCCCCACGTCCCCCCGATCGCTGCTGCTGTCGCTGCCTGAGGAGCCGCAGCAGCCGCCGCTTGTCCGCCCCCCACGTCCCCCCGATCGCTGCTGCTGTCGCTGCCTGAGGAGCCGCAGCAGCCGCCGCTTGTCCGCCCCCCACGTCCCCCCGATCGCTGCTGCTGTCGCTGCCTGAGGAGCCGCAGCAGCCGCCGCTTGTCCGCCCCCCACGTCCCCCCGATCGCTGCTGCTGTCGCTGCCTGAGGAGCCGCAGCAGCCGCCGCTTGTCCGCCCCCCCACGTCCCCCCGATCGCTGCTGCTGTCGCTGCCTGAGGAGCCGCAGCAGCCGCCGCTTGTCCGCCCCCCCACGTCCCCCCGATCGCTGCTGCTGTCGCTGCCTGAGGAGCCGCAGCAGCCGCCGCTTGTCCGCCCCCCCACGTCCCCCCGATCGCTGCTGCTGTCGCTGCCTGAGGAGCCGCAGCAGCCGCCGCTTGTCCGCCCCCCACGTCCCCCCGATCGCTGCTGCTGTCGCTGCCTGAGGAGCCGCAGCAGCCGCCGCTTGTCCGCCCCCCCACGTCCCCCCGATCGCTGCTGCTGTCGCTGCCTGAGGAGCCGCAGCAGCCGCCGCTTGTCCGCCCCCCCACGTCCCCCCGATCGCTGCTGCTGTCGCTGCCTGAGGAGCCGCAGCAGCCGCCGCTTGTCCGCCCCCCACGTCCCCCCGATCGCTGCTGCTGTCGCTGCCTGAGGAGCCGCAGCAGCCGCCGCTTGTCCGCCCCCCCACGTCCCCCGATCGCTGCTGCTGTCGCTGCCTGAGGAGCCGCAGCAGCCGCCGATTGTCCGCCCCCCACGTCCCCCCGATCGCTGCTGCTGTCGCTGCCTGAGGAGCCGCAGCAGCCGCCGCTTGTCCGCCCCCCACGTCCCCCCGATCGCTGCTGCTGTCGCTGCCTGAGGAGCCGCAGCAGCCGCCGCTTGTCCGCCCCCCCACGTCCCCCCGTTCGCTGCTGCTGTCGCTGCCTGAGGAGCCGCAGCAGCCGCCGCTTGTCCGCCCCCCACGTCCCCCCGATCGCTGCTGCTGTCGCTGCCTGAGGAGCCGCAGCAGCCGCCGCTTGTCCGCCCCCCACGTCCCCCCGATCGCTGCTGCTGTCGCTGCCTGAGGAGCCGCAGTAGCCGCCGCTTGTCCGCCCCCCCACGTCCCCCCGATCGCTGCTGCTGTCGCTGCCTGAGGAGCCGCAGCAGCCGCCGCTTGTCCGCCCCCCACGTCCCCCCGATCGCTGCTGCTGTCGCTGCCTGAGGAGCCGCAGCAGCCGCCGCTTGTCCGACCCCCACGTCCCCCCGATCGCTGCTGCTGTCGCTGCCTGAGGAGCCGCAGTAGCCGCCGCTTGTCCGCCCCCCCACGTTCCCCCGATCGCTGCTGCTGTCGCTGCCTGAGGAGCCGCAGCAGCCGCCGCTTGTCCGCCCCCCACGTCCCCCCGATCGCTGCTGCTGTCGCTGCCTGAGGAGCCGCAGGAGCCGCCGCTTGTCCGACCCCCCACGTCCCCCCGATCGCTGCTGCTGTCGCTGCCTGAGGAGCCGCAGCAGCCGCCGCTTGTCCGCCCAGCCCCGACTGCCCCCCCACAATCGCCGCCGCTGCCGCCCCCGCCACCCCCCTTCTCCCGCCATCCCGGTGTCACAACGGGGACTTTGAGCGCGGCTGTGGAGGCAGCAGCTGTTCTGATAGCGAAGCCAAACCGGACCGGGAAACAGGACCGGGAACCAGGAACCGTGGCAGGGAAGTTTTCCCTTGGAGCAAACAAACCCCAGGTGTTCTTCAATGTTTATTGAGAAAGCAGAGTCAGGATGCACCAGTAGTCCGATCAGTGACCTTCTAAGACAAAGTGGGGTCCTGGGATGTCACAATGGGCCCCAGTGACAAAGAGGGTCCCCATGGTGCCACAATGGGCCCTGGGGACAAGGGGGGTCCCACCCTGTAACAATGGGCCTTGGGTACAAACGGGGTCCTGGGACGTCACAATGGGTCCTGGGGATAAAGGGGGTCCCCAGGATGTCACAATGGGCACTTGAGACAAAGGTGGGGTCCCCATTGTATCACAATGCGTCCGCAGTGACAAGAGGGTTCCCCATGGTGTCACAATGGGCCCTGGGGACAATTGGGGGTCCTGGGATGTCACAATGGGCCCTGAGGACAACAGGGTTCCCCACGGTGTCAAAATGGGCCCTGGTGACATACGGAGCTCCCCAGGATGTCACAATGGGCCCTGGGGACAAAGAGGGGTCCCCAGGATGTTCACAATGGGCCCTGGAGACAGTGGGGGGTCCAGAAGTGTCACAATGGGCCCTGGGGAAAACAGGGGGTCCCCACGGTGTCACAATGGGCCCTGGGGACAAAGGGAGGTCCTAGGACGTCACAGTGGGCCCTGGGGACAAAGTGGGGTCCCCTGAATGTCACAATGGGACCTGCAGACAAAGGGGGGTCCTGGGATGCCACAATGGGCCCCAGTGACAAAGGTGGTCCCCAGGATGTCACAACAGGCCCTGCGGACAAAGAGGGCTCTCCTGAATGTCACAATGGGCCCTGTGGACAATGGGGGGTCCGGGGACGTCACAATGGGCCCTGGGGCAAAGGGGGTCCCCAGGATGTCACAATGGGCCTTCAGTATAAAGTGGGGTCCTGGGATGTCACAATGGGCCCTGGGGACAAAGGGGGGTCCTGGGACGTCACAATGGGCCCTGCGGATCAAGGATGGTGCCCTGGATGTTACAATGGGCTCTGGGGACAATGGGGGGTCCTGGAATGTCACAATGGGCCCTAGGGACAAAGGGGGTCCTCAGGATGTCACAGTGGGCCCTGGGGACTAGGGGGATAACCACGGTTTCAAAATGGGCCCTGGGGACAAGGGGGTCCCCAGGATCTCACAGTGGGCCGTGGGGACAAAGAGGGGTCCCCAGGATTTCACAATGGACCCTGGGGTCAAAGGGTTCCCCAGGATGTCACAATGGGCTCTGGGGACAAAGGGGGTCCCCAGGTTGTCACAATGGGCCGTGGGGACAAAGAGGGGTCCCCAGGATTTCACAATGGACCCTGGGGACAAAGGGTTCCCCAGGATGTCACAATGGGCTCTGGGGACAAAGGAGGTCCCCAGGATGACACAATGGGCCCTGGGGACAAAGGGGGTCCTGGGACGTCACAATGGGCCCTGGGGACAATGGGGCGTCCTGATATGTTACAATGAACCCTGGGCACAATTGGGGGGTCCTTAGATGCCACAATGGGCCCTGGGGACAAAGGGGGTCCCCACGGTGTCACAATGGGCTCTGGGGACAAAGGGGAGTCCCCAGTATGTCACAATGGGCCCTGGGGACAATGCGGGGTCCTGGGATGTCACAATGGGCCCCCTGGGGACAACGGGGGTCCCGACGGTGTCACAATGGGCACTAGGGACAAAGGCTGTCCCCTGAATGTCACAATGGGCCCTGTGGACAATGGGGGTCCCCAGGATGTCACAATGGGCTCTGGGGACAATGGGGGATCCGGGGACGTCACAATGGGCCCTGGGGACAAAGGGGGTCCCCAGGACGTCACAATGGGCCCCAGTGACAAAGGGGGTCCCAATGGTGCCACAATGGGTCCTGGGGAAAAAGGGGGTCCCCAGGATGTCACAATGGGCTCTGGGGACAAGGGGGGGTCCCCATAGTGTTACAATGGGTCCCCAGTGACAAGGGGGGTCCCCAGGATGTCACAATGGGCCCTGGGGACAAAGGGGGTCCTGGGACTTCACTATGGGCCCTGGGGACAAGGGGGGGTCCCCAAGATGTCACAATGGGCCCTGGGGACAAAGGGGGTCCTGGGACTTCACTATGGGCCCTGGGGACAAGGGGGTCCCCAGGATGTCACAATGGGCCCTTAGGACAACGGGTGGTCCCCATGGTGTCACAATGGGTCCCCAGTGACAAGGGGGGTCCCCAAGGTGTCACAATGGGCCCTGGGGACAATGGGGGGTCCTGGGACATCACAACAGGCCTGGGGACAAGGGGGATCTCCACCCTGTCACAATGGGCCCTGGGGACAAAGGGGGGTCCTGGGATGTCACAATTGGCCCTGGGGACAAAGGGGGTCCCCATGGTGCCACAATGGGCCCTGGGGACAAAGGGGAGTCCCCAGGATGTCACAATGGGCCCTGAGGACAAGGGGAGGACCCCATGGTGTCACAATGGGTCCTCAGTGAGAAGGGGGTCCCCCATGGTGTCACAATGGGCCCTGGGGACAAGGGGGATCCCCAGGGTGTCACAATGGGCCCTGAGGAGAAGGGGTTAGGTGTTTGTGTTAGGGGGTTGGAGGATTAGGTGGTGCAGGATTTGGGGGTGCAAGGCCAGGGGAGCAGGATTTTGTGGGGCCTGATTTGTGGCTACAGAGTCTGGGGTTGCAGGTTCCAGGGGTGCAGGATTTGGGGGTTCAGGGTTTAGGGCAGTAGGATCTTTGGGTGCAGGAGTTTGGGGTGCCGGCTTTGGGGGCCAGGATTTGGGGTTGCAGGATTTAGGGGTGCAGTGGTTTGGAGTGAAGTGTTTTGGGGTGCAGGGTTTGGGGGAGGAGGATATGGAGGTGCAGGGTTTAGGGTGCAGGATCTTGGGGTGCAGGGGTTTGGGGTGGAGGGCTTGGTAGGGCAGGGTTTGGGGGTGGAAATTTTATTGGGTAGGGCTGGGGGTGCAGGATCTGGGGGAGAAGGGGTTGTGGGGTTCAGGGTTGTGGGGTGCAGGGTTGTGGGGTGCAGGGTTTGGGAGATCGGTACGTGGGGCTGGAGGATTTGGGGTGCAGGGTTTGGAGCAGCAGAATCTGGGGGTGCAGAGTTGGGGGGTGCAAGATTGGGGGTAGCAGGGTTTTGGGGAGCAGGGTTTCGGGGTCAGGCTTTAGGGGGACAGGGTTTGGGGGGCAGGGTTGGGAGGGATGATTTTGGGGTGCAGGGTTTAGGTCAGCAGGATCTTGGGGTGAAGGGGTTTGGGGTGAAGGGTTTGGTAGGACAGGATTTGGGGTGCAGGTTTTTAGGGTGCAACTTGTGGGGGTCAGGATTTGGGGTACAGGGTTTGGGGGTGCAGGGTTTAGTGGTGCAGGGTTTGGGGGTGCAGGTCTTGGGGAGGCAGAATTAGGGTGCAAGACTTGAGGGTGCAGGGTTTGGGGGTTTGGGACATGGGGCTGGAGGATTTGGGGGTGCAGGATTTGGGGTGCAGTGTGTGGGGGTGCAAGATCTTGGGGTGTACGAGCGTTGGGTGTGGGATTTGAAGGACAATGATTTGGGGGTGCAGGGATTGGGGGTGTAGGGTTTTGGGGTTGCTGCGTTTGGAGATTCGGGATGTGGAGGTCAAGGATTTGGAGGTACAAGGGCTGGTTGCAGGATTTGGGGTACAGGGTTTGGTTGCAGGATTTGGGGTGCAGGGTTTGAAGTGCAGGGCTAAAGGGGGCAGGATTTGGAGGTGCAAGATTTGGTGCTCTGGGGTACTGGGCTGCAGGGTTTTGGGGTGCGGGATTTGGGGGTGCAGGTTCCATGTCTTTAGGAACTGGGGGGGGAGGGGTTTTTGGTGCGGACTTTTGAGTGCAAGTTTGAGGGGCCTTGATTTTGGGGTGCACGGTTTGGGGGGCAGGATTCCGGGTGAAAGGTTTTGAGGTGCAGGACTTGGGGGCGCAGGTTTCACACGTTAAGGAACTGGGGCTGCAGAGGTTGGGGGTGCAGCGTTGTGGGCTGCAGGGTTGAAGGGTGCAGGATTTAGGGGTACAGGTTTTGGGGGTGCAGGAGCTGGGGGTGCAGGCTGTAGGGATCCGAATATGGGGGTGCAGGGTTCTGGGGTGCAGGATCTGGGTGAGCAGGCTGTTGGGGTACAGAACCTTGTAGTTCAGCGTTTAGAGGCAGGATTTGGGGGTGCAGGGCTCTGGGGTGAGGGGTCTGGAGTGAGGGGTTCAGGTGTTCAGCACCTGGGGGTGCAGGACTTGGGGGTTGGAGGATTTGGGGGTGCAGGGATTTGGGGGTGCAGGGATATGGGGTGCAACTTGGGTGCAGAGTTTTGGGTATAGGATTTTGGGGTGCAGAGTTCTGGGGGGGGGGATTGGGGGAGCAGGGTTTCAGGGTGCAAGGTTCAGTGGTGCAGGGTTCTGGGGGTGCAGGGTTTAGCGCCAGAATTGGGGGTGCAGGGTTTGGGACTGCAGGGTGTTGGGGGAAGGATCTGGGGGTACAAGATGTGGGGTAGCAGGGTTTTGGGGTGCAACTTGTGGGGGCAGGATTTCGGGTACAGGAGGTTGGGGGTGCAGGGTTTGGGGTGTAGGATTTAGTGGAGCAGGGACTGGGGGTGAAGGTCTTGTGGAGGCAGAATTGGGGGTGCAGGTCTTGGGGAGGCAGAATTGGGGGTGCAGATTTTGGCTGTTCAGGACCTGGGGGTGCAGGATTTGGGGATGTAGGTTTTGGGGGGTAGATTTTGGGGTGCTGGGTTCGGCACATGGGTCTGGAGGATTTGGGGGTGCAGGGTTAAGGGGTTTAGGATTTTGGGGTGCACAGTTTAGGGTGCACGTTCTGGGCATGTATGATTTGAGAGTGCAGGGCTTTGGGGTACAGGATTTGGGGGGCAGGGTTTTGGGGTCAGGATCTGGGGGTGCAGGGTGTTGGGGAGAAGGATTTGGGGGTGCAGCATTTTGAAGTGCAGGGTTTGGAGGAGGGAGGTTTTGGGGGTGAAAGATTTGGTGGTTCAGGTTTTGGGGGTGCAGTGTTAACAGGGTGGAGGTTTAGGGGTGCAGGACTTGGGGGTGCACTGTTTGGGGGTGCAGGGTATGGGAGGGAAGGATCTGGGGCTTCAGGATTTGGGGGTGCACTGTTGGGGGTGCAGGGTTTAGAAGTCAGGTCTCAGAGTGCAGCGTTAGGGGTGCAGGGGCTTGGGGGGAAATTTAAGGTTGCAGAGTGTGGGGTGCACAGGACTGGGGCTCAGGATTTGGGGGTGCGGGGTTTCAGGGTTCAAGATTTGGAGGTGTTGAGTTTTGGGGTGCAGGGGATGGGGGTGAAGGATTTGAGGCTGCAGGGTGGTGGGGGGAGGATTTGGGGGTGAGAGATTTGGGGTGCAGGATGTGGGGGTGCAGAGTTTTGGGAGGCAAGGATCTGGGGCTGCAGGATTTGGGGGTTCAGTGTTTAGGGCAGCACAACCTTGGGGTGCAGGGGTTTGCAGTGAAAGGCTTGGTAGGGCAGGATTTGGGGTGCAGGATTCTGGGGTGCTGGGTTTGGGGTACAGGATTTGGTGTTGCAGGGATGGGGTTGAAGGGCTTGGGTTTCCAGGCCTTTGAGGTGCAGGATTTGGAGGTGCAAGGTTTGGGAGGGAATTCTTTGGGGTGCAGGGTTTGGGGTTCCAGGAGGTGGGGGAAGGACCTTGGGGTGTAGGGTTTGGGGGGGCAGGGTTTTGGGGGAAGGATTTAGGGGTGCAGGGTTTTGAAGTGCAGCGTTTCAGGGGGGCATGATTTTGGGGGTGCACATGTGGGGGTCCAGATTTGGGGGATGCAGAGTTTGTGAATGGAGGATTTTGGGGTGCTGGGTTTGGGACTGCCTAATTTGGGGGTGCAGTGTTTGGGTGTTCAGGACCTGGGGTTGCTGCGTTTGGGAATGCAGGCTTTGGGGGTGCAGGATCTGGGGGTGCAGGTTTTCGGTGGGGAATTTGGGGGTGCAGGGTGTTGAGGAAGAATCTGAGGGTACAATATTTGGGCTTTAAGGGTTTAGGGGGGCAGGATCTGGCAGTGCAGAGTGTGGGGACAGGATCTGGGGGTGCAGCGATTGGGGTTACAGGTTCTGGGGGTGCAGGGTCGAGGGAATTGTTTGAGGTGCAGGGTTATGAGAGTGCAGGATTTCTGGGTGCAGAGTTTGGGGTGCGGGGTATGGGGCAGCAGCATCTGGGGGTGCAGGTTTTGGGGGTTCATTCATTTGGGGGGAGGATCTGGGGGTGCAGGGTTTAAGGGTTCAGGATTTGGAGGTGTAGGGTTTTGGGGTAAAGGGTTCTGGGTTGAGGTTTTGGGGTGAAAGATTTGGGGATGCAGTGTTAAGGGGTGGAGGCTTAGAGGTGCAAGATTTGGGGGTGCAGAGTTTTCGTGTGTCTGATTTGGGGGTGCAGGGTCTGGGGGTGCAAGATCCTGGAATTCAGGATCTGAGGGTTCAGGATTTGGGGGTGCACAGTATGGGAGGGAAGGATCTGGGGCTTCAGGATTTGGGGGTGCATTGTTTGGGGGTGCAGGGTTTAGAAGTCAGGTCTAAGAGTGCAGCGTTTGGGGTGCAGGGGCTTGGGGGGAAATTTAAGGCTGCAGAGTGTGGGGTGCACAGGACTGGGGCTCAGGATTTGGGGGTGCGGGGTTTCAGGGTTCAGGATTTGGAGGTGTGGAGTTTTGGTGTGCAGGGGTTGGGAGTGCAGGGTGGTGGGGGTGAGAGATTTGGGGTGCAGGATTTGGGGGTGCAGAGTCTTGGGAGGCAAGGATCTGGGGCTGCAGGATTTGGGGGTTCAGTGTTTAGGGCAGCACAATCTTGGGGTGCAGGGGTTTGCAGTGAAAGGTTTGGTAGGCAGGATTTGGGGTGCAGGATTCTGGGGGGCTGGGTTTGGGGTACAGGATTTGGTGTTGCAGGGATGGGGTTGAAGGGTTTGGGTTTCCAGGCCTTTGAGGTGCAGGATTTGGAGGTGCAGGGTTTGGGAGGGAATTCTTTGGGGTGCAGGGTTTGGGGGCAGGTTTAGGGGTGTAGGGTATAGGACGGAAAGATTTGGGAATGCAGGGTTTGGGGTGCAGGTTTCGGGGTTCAGGAAGGTAGGGAGGGCAGGATTAGGGGGTGCAAGGTTTCAGTTGTAGGGTTTAGGGGTGCAGAGTTTGGTAGGGCCGAATTTGGGGGTGCAGGATTTGGGGGTGCAGGGTTTGGGAAGACAGGATCGGGGGTGGAGGATTTGGGGGTGCAGGATTGAGGGGCAGGGTTTTGGTGCAGGGCTTGGGGTCAGGATCTGGGGTGCGGGTTTGGGAAGAGTATTTTGGGGTGCAGGATTTTGGGTGCCGTGTCTGCGGGGCAGGTTTGGGGTGATCACTGCTGATCCGCACACACTCGCTCTCTCTGGTATTCACCTCCACTCCTGCTCCTCCACCTCCCCACTGTTCTCTCCATCTCCTCTCTTCTCGTTGCCTACAGCCCCAAACCCTGCACCCAAACCCTACACCCCAAATCCCTGCAAACCAAATCCCAACTAACCCTGCCCCCCCCAAATCCTCCAAAACCCTGCACCCTGAAACCGTGCACCTCCAGATCCTTCCCTCAAACCCTGCACCCCAATGTCCTGAACACCTGAACCCTGCACCCCCAAATTCTGACCCCCCAGATAATGCCCCCAAAACCCTGCATCCCCAATTCTTCACCCCTGAACTCTGCACCCTCAAAACGTGCACCCCTAAATTCTGCACCCCCAAATCCTTCCTCCCAAGCCATGGACCCAACCTGTAATACCAAACTCTGCAACCTCGAATCCTGCACCCCAAAACCCTGCACCCTGCACTCTCAAATCCTGCACCCCCAAACCAGTGCAACCCACATTCCGCAATATTAAATTTCCCCCCTAAACCCCTGCACCCCCAAACCCCAATCTCCCAAACTCTGCACCCCAAAACCCTGCACCCCCAAATTTTGCCAACAAAGCCCTGCCCCCCAAGGTCTGCAACCCTAAATCATGCACCACCTCATCCAGTCCCCCAAACCTTCAACCCTCAGATCCTGCACCCCCAGCTCCTTAACACAAGAACCCTGCACCCCAAAACCTGCACCCCTAACCCTGTACCCCCAAATGCTCCTCTAGAAAAGCCTTCACCTGAAACACTGCACCCCAAAACCATAGACCCCCAGATTTTGCAGCCTCAAAACTCTGCACCCCCAGCTCCTAAACACCCGAACCCTGCACCCCCTTATCCTGAACCGCAACAGCCTGCACACCCAAATCCTGTGTCCCAAAGCCCTGCACCCCAAGATCCTCCTACCCTAAACCCCCAACACCCTGCACCCATAAATCCTGCACCCCCAGATCCTGCACCCAACACTCTGCACCTCCAGATCCTAAACCCTTAAACCCTGCACCCCAAATCCTCCCCCAAAAAACAATGCACCCCCAACTCTGCACCCCGAGATCCTGCTGCCGCAATCCCTGCAGCCCCACACTCTGCACCCCAGAACCCTGCACCCTCAAATACTCCCACCCTATGTACTGGACTCCCAAACCCTGCACCCCAATATCCTGCACCCAAAGATCCTACGGCCTTAAACCCTGGACCCCCAAATTCTGCATGCCCAGGTCCCTCCTCCCTTCCTTTCTTGCTTCCTTCACAAAACCTGCACCCCAAATCCTGCCCTACCCAGCCCTTCACCCCAAACCCCTGCACCCCACAGTCTTGCTCCCCCAAATCCTGCAATCCCAAACCCTGCACCCAAAATTCTGCCTCCCAAACCCTGCTCCCTGAAACACTGCACCTCCAAACCCTGTACCCCCAAATCCTTCCCCAACACCCTGCACCCCAAACCCTGCACCCCCTAACCCTGAACCCCAAATCCCTCACCAAAAACCCTGCACCCCTCAAACCCTGCACCCCAAGATCCTGCTGCCCTAAATCTTGAACACTCAAACCTTGCACCCTCAAATCCTGTACCCCCAAACCCTGAAACCAAAATCCTGCACCCCAAATGCAGCCCCCCCAATCCCGCTTCCCCACACACCATACTCAAACTCTGCACCCCAAAACCCTGCACCCCCAAATCCTGCCCTACCAAACCCTTCACCCAAACCCCCACACCCCCAGATCCTGCACTCCTAAACCTAGCACCCCCAAATCCTGTATCCCCAGTTCCTTCCTTCCTTCCTTAGTCCTGCCCCCACAAATCCTGCCCTACCATGCTCTTCACCCCAAGCCCCTGCACCCCAAATTCCTGTTACCCTCAACCCTGAAACCCCAAATCCTGCCCCCCAGATCCTGCAGCCCCACAGCGAGCACCCCAAAATCAAGTCCCCCCAAAACCTGCGCTGAAAACGCTGGTGTATGTACATTTGGGGCTGTTTTGGGGTCAAAAAGGGGGATTGAGGTTCAGGGGGACTTGAGGGAGTCGCGAGGGGCGGGGACCGATCGGGAGGTGCGGGGGGATCCCCGCAGGGGGATTTGCTGGGGGGAGGCAGGGTCAGCAGGGCCTCCCCTCCCCCGCAAAGGGACCCAGGGCCCCCCAAACCTGGTCCCTCCTGCCGGCTGCACCCCAACCCCCACAGCTCCCCTGCACCCCCAGACCCGTCCCGTGTCCCCCACAACCCTCCGGAACAACCAAATCCGCCCCCCGCCGCCCACCTGGGACGGAACTGGCGGCGATCGCGGTCCCAGTGCCTTGTGAGGAGGATTTTCAACCGCGGAACTGCTGGGGCGACCAGCGGGACCCCCCCACTGCCGCCCGGGGGCAACACGGCGACCGCCCGGCCCCGGCCAGCGGGGCCGCAGCCCCGGGCCCCCCGCCCGCAGCCGCTGCAGCCGCAGGACCCGCCCGTGGCAGCGGCGCTCCGGCGGCAGCAGGGGACGAACCGCCACGGCCGGGCCGCTGCTCCCGGGGCGGGCTGCATGGCCACTCCCCCGGCACCGCCATTGGCCACACAGCCGGCTCGTCACCGTCCCTCAGCACCCGACCCGAGCCGCCATTGGCCTGGAGGCGGCCTCGTGATGCCCATCGGCTGTGCCCCTTCCGGCGGGAATCCACTCCCTCCCCTCCGCCAGGCACGCCTCCCAGCCCCACGATGGCGGCGGCGGCCGCGCTTTCCCGCGGCGCCGTCGCCCTTTGCGGGCTCTCGCTGCTGCGGCTGCAGCGGGGGCGGCGGCTGCGAGAGGCCGCACGGCGCCTCCGGAGCTCCCGGCACCGCCGGGCGCAGGCGCGGTGCCGCCGCCTCTTCGTTTCACTGTGGCTGCGGGAGCGGCTGGGCGCAGCCCGGGCCCCAGCGGCGGCCCCGGGGCGGGAGCGGCGGCTGTGGAGCAAGACGCGGAGCTCGGCGTTCTGGGAGACGGTGCGCGCTAAGGCGTTCAGCCGCGGGGAGTGGCGGGAGAACTTCCGCCTGGGCCCGGCCACCTTCGACTTCCTGGTGGGGCGGCTGCGCGCGGCTATCGAGCGGCGCGACACGTCCATGCGGCGCGCGGTGCCGGCCGAGGTGCGGCTGGCGCTCACGCTCTGGCGCTTGGGCGCCTGCACCGAGTACCGGGCGGTGGAGCAGCAGTTCGGCGTCTCCCGCTCCACCGTCTGCAAGATCCTGCGCGATGTCTGCGAGGCCGTTGTGGCCAACCTGGCCCCGGCCTTCGCCGCCCCGCCAGCCGCCGCGGGCGGGTTTGCGCTGCCGCAGCTGGCGGGGGTGCTGGCGCGGCTGCGCGTCCCCATCCGCGCTCCCGCCGAGGACGCCGCCAGCTACAGCGCGGGGCGCGGCTGGCACGCCGTGGAGCTCCAGGCCGCCGTGGACGCCCGCGGCTGTTTCTGGGACATCGAGGTGATGCCGCCGGGTTTCAGCCTCCGGCGCTCGGCTCTGTACCGGCGGGCACAGCGGGGCGGGCTCTGCCCCGCGCCCCCCGCGCAGCTGGGGGGAGTCACAGTTCCCGCGTACCTGCTGGGCCGCCCCGGCGACCCGCTGCTGCCCTGGCTGCTGCGGCCGTTCGGCGGGTCGGAGGCGCGGGCGCGGCGGGGCCGGCGGCGGTTCAACGCGGGGGCGGTGGCAGCGCGGGCGGCCGCCGCGGGGGCGGTGGGGAGGCTGCGGGGCCGCTGGCGGTGCCTGCAGAAGCGCAACGACACGGACCTGGGGTTCCTGCCCACGCTGCTGGCGGCCTGTGTGCTGCTGCACAACGTGTGCCAGGCCCGCGGGGAGCCCTGTCCGCGCCACTGGCTGAGCCCTGCGGCGGAGGACGGGGACGGGGAGCGGGAGGGGGACGTGGAGAGGGAGGAGGAGGAGGAGGGGGAGTGGGACGAAGATGAAGAGGAGGGGGCGGCTGCACGGCGCATCCGGGAGGCGCTGGCTGCTGCCCTGCAGGGCTGAGGGGGGACTCAGGCATCCGGACCAACACTGGAGGGACCCAGAAGTCCCGGACCCACATCTGGGGGGACTCAGGAGTCCAGGACCCACATACTGGAGGGACCCAGGTGTCCAGGAAGGGTGTTGGGTCAAGGCAATAAAGTTGTGTTTGGAAAGGAACTCTGAAATCACCTGGTTTCACCTGAAAACTGGGGGGTGGGGTGATCACACCTGGACCCCGCACCCCTCAGTTGGGGCCTGTGACCCCCAGGTTGGTCCTGGCCCCACAGTGGGGGGTTCCCTCCCCTCCTGCCCCAAAATTGGGGCTTTTTATTTTTCCTGAAGTTGCTTTTATATTTTTATTTCAATAAATCAACATTATAAAAGGAGATTGGGAGGAAGGGCAGCCCCAGATGCTGGGGTCACTGTCCCCTGAGAGTCCAAAAAATCATGGACTCCACACAATCCAATATGAATTCAAGCGAAGCCATTTATTACAGAAACAAGCCTCCCTATATATGCAGTTATTTCCTGATCACGCGTCCACGCTCCAAGCGTGCATTGGCTGATTGGATATTGTCCGTGTTCACGAGCTGTCCATGCACCCGAGTCTCACTGCTGTTTTTCAGGGTGCTGTTTTTCAGCCTTCGAGCTCGCCTTGAGATTCCTTTGGCTAGTTCAGAAGTCAATCTCCATCTAATAGAAACCCATCCACACAACAACCTCAAGAAAATCCCTCAAATCTCCCACCATTCACCCTTTTTGTTTTTGAACCAGGCAGGCCTTGTTTACAACACGCAGAATGATCTTTGAAATCCACTGCAGCAGACAACATACGATTAACAACAATGATTACAGTTACATATAATGTAGCTAAGCCTTACATAATAAGATCAAACAACTACCCACCTATTTCCAAGCTTTTAAACCATTTGTCAAACCTTAATTCTACTATGACAATTTTATTAGCGTGCTGTTTTAGTTTGTCTAAAGTACTATGAATAGACCCAGAATGATTAAACAAGTTAATACCTCTTTCTCTTAAATTCATCACATCCATGTCCTTACGATAACAACAAAACTCTATAGCAACACAATTTTGAAGTGTAACGTGCCTAATACCATCAACATCTACTATTAATTGAGTTAGTATCTCAGAAGTTAATTAGCCTGTTTAAAAGACCAATAGCTTAACTTGGATATGTCTCCTAAAGCTTTACCAGCCGCTAGACTAGGGAGAAGGAGTGCAGTAGATACTATGGTAGGAATGTCTCATAACTTTACCTCATTTTTGCATTGACTATCTAAGTGTAATATCACCCTTTTGGCTCTCCTGCTGTTTGCTCAAATTGCCATTCTCCACAGAAGGTACAGCACCTGCTGCTAATGGGCTTCTAGACCACCGGGTCTGTGAGCATCCGTAACACTGAATTAGGATCCATGGTTTACATCTGGAACAGTCCTCACAGCTTATCTCCTCCTGTCCATCTGCATCCGTTGAGTCTTTGTTGAATCCACTTCAATCCTCAGCCTGTAATGACACAAGCATAACCTTTTCCCCAGGTTATCAATGGATGTGGCCTTTTCCATTGATCATTAACTAGTGATTTGACCATAACTAATGTAGGTTCTTTCTGATTTAGCATGGTTTTGGGTCATACTTGCAAAGTGTTTCATCACAGGGCAAATTTAGGCTGCACTACTTGGATATAAGTGATTCATCACATGCAATGCTTTTGACAATTGGTTTTGTGGGGTTTTGCCTACTTCCCCCTTTTTGTTTAAAAACAAAAACAAAACAGTTCAGAATCAGATACGTGCATTGGACCTTGACTACGTACTCAGAATCACAAACCGAATTCAGAGGTTCCTCCTTAAAAAGCTCTAAGTGATGTAAACCTGCACCAAATTCTGCTAATTGGGTTGAACCTTCAATAATTTGTACAGAATGATGCCAATTGTTATCTTCATGCCAGACCACTACAGCTTTATGGGACTGCCCAGAACCACCAACAAAAACTGTGCAGGTATGTAGGATCAGACCAGATACACGTGTGGTCTGTGACCTGACGTTACAGACTTGCAGGTTCTGCATCAGTTTACATTTATGCGTGCCAAAAGCTGTGCTGTTAAGAAAAATCAGCTAATGCAATTTGCAAGGATGTAGATTGCATATAAAAAATCAAAATTAAATTTCACAAATGGTACATATATGACAAAAAGATCATAGCCTATTAAGACTTAAATTAATTCCCTGCATTTCTTGATCAGAGTAACAATCGGTATATCAGTCTGTTAGCATTCTCATCAGACTGTCCCACAATAGCCACAGATTCTTTCTATGCTGTAGCTATAAACAGACAAATCTGCAAGTCCAATCGAATGCAGTCAGCCTGCAAATTTGTCATAAATTTGTTCCTCAAAGTTTCCAACTCCATTTTGGCTGTCATATTTATTGGATATTGTTTTTCCTTACCAGATCGAAGTCCTGTTTCAGATCTATCAGTGTAGTGTTTGCTTTATCAAAACATTGGCTGTTAATACTGGTGGAAATACAGCATTTGAAATTTCCTTGGAGATTCCTCACTTGCACAAGCAGATCTGCGCCATCCAAGCAGCTTCTTGTAGGACATGCAACTAAACAGAATTCTCAGAAAACATTATTTGAGCTTACAATTTACTTAACAAATCCTGACCCAAGAGGGCTATAGGGCTTTCTGGCAACTACAAGAATTCATGTATTAAAACTTTGTTCCAAATTTGGCATTCTGTTGGTCTCATAAAACAGCCTTTCTTTCGTTCTTTCCCATGACCTCAAAAACTAGCATGGTGAATTTACTAAGAAGTCTCTTACAACCAGTTACCACAGAATAAGTCTATTAAAAAAAATTTTGGTTTAATTTCCCAGCTTCATTAGAACTATGGACCCACTGGTAATGTCTTTAAATTTCAACCCTCAGACTCCCTGATGCGGTATTTACAGTTCTCTAGCAGTAACATTGCTGGGGGGGAATAAAACCTCCCTCTCGCCCCCATCTGGGAGGGCAGGATCTCCAGCCCAGCATGAAAACCAATCAGTTCAACTCCACATCAAACCAACCTGGCTGCACTCCACACCCAAATCAGTACCAGTCTGACCCAGAGAAGCACTAAGCACTCTGACCCCCAAAGCTGACCGGTGTGGAAAGACCAACCTCAGCAAGGAGGTAAAATGATGAGCTCTCTCCCCAGATGTGCCAGAACCTAGGAAACAAGACAGAAGCAAAAAGAAACATCACCAACAACCCCTGATTCAAAGCTGAGAAGCAACACAGTGCCACAACAAGGATGGATGACAATACTCCAGAAAAAAAAAAAGACAGAGCGGGGGGAGTAAAGCCCCCTCTTTTCCAATTAGCAGCGGACAAACAGGTTTTTCCATTTTTTTTTCCTTCATTCTCTTCTTGCTGCAGTTCAGATGTAGCCAAGGCCACGCAGCTGGTGTAATCACTGGTACGAAGCAGGAGGCTCTGGCAAACTCCTCGATTGCAATGACCTGAGTTTATCTGGCAGCTTCACACAGGCCCAAAATCCATGTTCAGGCACAGGCCTGGGATATTTTGCTTTTTTTTTCTCCCATTTCACTCCAACTGATAGTAACAGAATCAACTTTACAAGATGTTTCCTTCCATGTTCTCTTATGGAACAGAACAGGATGGGCCTTTGCTGGTGGATCTGTTGCAGTTGGGTTAATATGAGGATAGCAACCAGCCCTGTAGCCATAGAACTCTTGTAGTCAGTAACCAAACTCTGTTCTTAAAGCTGACATAGATTTATGGTATATTCTTACAAGGCAGGTAACTGTAACCGAGCCTTATTCTTAAGGTGGAGATAGATTTATGATATATTCTTTTAAAGTTTGTACCGTTAAAAATAACTGATAATTATAACATCTTTTAGATAGAAAGTTTCTGTTAGAATAGGTGTGGGATATGCTAATGGTTGTCAAGGGTGAAATGAATATGTATGTAACTGACTTGTATAATAAGGTATGGTCTGAATCAGCTGTTTGAAGCTTTGGGTGCGAACCCTGGTTTCCCAGCGCTGGAATAAAGCACCACATAGAACTACGTCCGCGGTTGTGTGTCCTGATTGCTGACACAACCACAACACACTTCATACACAATTCCAACCAGCGCAACAGTTGCCACGCTCCTCAGCCCCATTTACCTTTTACAATTTACAGATGTCAAAAAACAGTATATTAAGCATCAATGCATTATTCCATTTTCCTAAATCCAAATAATTTCATATTCTAGCAGCTTTTAAATACAACCTCATACAATACCAAGTTCACATGCATCATAGCATTTAGGTGGGTGGTTGGTTGTTGTTTTTTTGTTTGTTTGTTTTGTTTTGGGGTTTTTTTGGGTTTTTTTGTGTTTTTTTTTTCAGTGCAAAGCAGAGTTTAACAATTTAAATTCTTTTCTGGTCTCAAAATTACTAGATGACAATATAAGCAATTACTCTAATGCGTAAGGATGCATCCTAAGGGGGAGCAAGGTGGAATTTCAGCAGTGAAATCTTAGCAGTGGAACCAGTTCCCATTTTGTAATTATCTCCCCAAACAAAATTATTTTGGTACCAAATATAAATACGCAATTATAATACTGAGCTCAGATATGAAAACCAAATACCAAGTTCAAATATGCAGATGGATCACAGTTACACTAATTTAAGACATTATTTCATTTTTTGCATTGCGCCTTTGGGCCGCTCGCTGCTCAGCCAGGCGGGGGCACCGCTGGGGCTCCTGACAAACAGGGCAGTGCGGCTGGAGCCCCATCGGCACCCGCCCCCCCGCCGCAGCGAGCTGGACCGGGCAAGGCTTTTATCGGTGTCCCATCTGGGGTGCTACGGCTGTTACCCCAAACCAGGATTCTTTACTTGGTGTGCAGAAAGAGCCAAAACCAGCACACCGAGATGAGGCACAGCCTGTCACAGAGCTGCGCAAGTCTGGATACCGAAATAAAGCCAGCGTGCTAGAAAGAAAAATAACAGCTACTACACACAAAGTTTTACCATCACATTCACGCAGTAAAGAACTAAATTACTCATGATCTTCTGTATTATCACAAAACGCACATTTTGAGTCAACGGATTCTCATGATTTAACCGTCTGTGAACTTATCGCACCATGTAACAAAGACCTACCAAAACTGCAACATGCTTAAACAGATACCCACAAAGAAAACAGGTTCATAAGGAAAGCATCTTGCAGACTTCAACAAGTTTTCTGACCTGTGTGTTATCAGTTAATTCTGTCTCAGCTTGTTGAAGTTCAAATCACCCTGCCTGTAAAACTGTCTGAAATGATTTAATGATTTCTTGTCGGAGTGCTTTCCTATGTTTTATAACACCTCCCAATGCCGATTTTTCAGGAACACAACTGAAAACAATCATTCCTGACCCCATCTTGCAAGTAAAAACCTTGAGAAGAGGGAGGGAGGGGGGAAGCACAGGGCTGCTTGCAGCCTGAGTGGGAAGAGCGGGGAGAAGGGTTTACGGCGCACTTAAAAACAACCAGTAACACAATTAACACACATTGCTGACGAGCTGCTTGATTTTCAGAGTGGCAGTACACAGGAGCACATAATATGTACTGTAAAACTCGCAAATAACATGCTGATAGCAAACATTAGCATTCTCTACTGCTAAGTTCAACACCAGTGCTTCCTTAACTTCTAAGTTTTCAACCTGTTTATTGATGGCCTCTTCAAGGTGGTCAATAAATTGCATGTAATTCTCATTGGGACCCTGATTAATAGTTGCAAATTATTTGGCTGCTTTGATGGTTTCAGGCACCTTTCTCATAGCTTGATATGCAAGGTCTGCTGACTGCCTCAGGATTTCAGAAGCTCATAGCGCCTGTAATTGTGGTGTGTCAATTCGTGTCCGTTCCAAGAGTTGGGGGATAGCTGCCCCTTTCAACGAATCCCCATCGTTCCGTCCTAAATGATCTAGAGCTGTTACATTGCCTAGGTCTAATTTTGCTTGAGTCTTTCATGGTTCTTATCTGATCTCAGGGCAACTCGTACACATACTCCTTTAACTTTTCAAGAAAATGCTGCAAACCCTCATCCTCTTCCGAGTCATCAGATAACACGGACTGGAACGGTCGGAACAGTGCACATTCTCGCCAATACTTTCTAGCATCATAATTATTCGTATAACCTGAGTTCCCAAGCGCATCCCCTTTCCCGACACGATCAGCAAGAGTGCATTGCCGACTGCTGGATTCACTCACTATTAACTGATCTGATCTTTCACATAGTTCTTTTGCCCAGTTCTCATCCGGTGACTCCTTCTACTCTCTCATGGAAGTTGGAGGGTTAGAAGGCAGTAAAAGCAGATACAAATTGGTAAAAGGACTTGTCTACGACTTTAGCATTCTCAGCTTTCACAGGTTCTTTGGGCAAGTTGTCTGATTCCAATCCTTTGGACTTGCTGTTCTCATCAGGATTGGGTAACAGTGTAGGAGGACACACGCTCGGCATTTTTCCTCCCCCTGCCCCGGACTGCTGAGCTATCGGGGGTGCCGAAAGCGCAGTAGGGGATGGAGTAGGGAAGGTATCAAAGACATGAACAGAGTAAACTTCACAGCGACTTTCAGGATTCTTATCAAGTTGCAATGCTACAAAAACTCCAGCAGCAGCAGACCGTTCAGCCTTAAAATCTTGTATAAGCTTCCATGTAGTTACTAATGATTTAGCTTCTTTATCATCTCCATTGCTAACTTTATTCCATAATTTCTGCCTTTGTGGTCCCAAAGTTAACGTTTAAAAGCCTTCTTGGTTTCTCCCGGGTAGCTGTTAATTCTACACCAAATTAACAGTCTGTGTATGTCACTTTCTTCCTATTTAAGTCCTCTCACAGAGAGAATATGCAGGAGGAGCTTAACTGCGGCTTGTTCTTCAGAAAATATGTTTTGCTCCATAACTTCACTCTTCCCTCCTCCTGCCCCCAGCCGCTCACCTTTCCGGTGATCCGTCGATGAATTTATCCCCGGGTGTCCGTGCGCCTCCGCCCGGCTCTCAGTCCAGCTGAGCCGCCTCCAGCTGGGCTGCTCCAGGCTTTTCCCGATCGCAGTGAGACGCCATTCAGAGTATCGCGTCGGGGTCACCATCTGTTGGAACGATAAAGAACTCAGCATTCCGATTCAATGTGCATCACGCAAAGCCATTTATTACAGAAACAAGCCTTATATATGCAACTATTCTCTGATCACGCGTCCACGCTCCCAGCATGCATTTGCTAATTGGATATCATCTCTGTTCACGAGCTGTCCATACGCTGAAGTCTCACTGCTGATAGGTCCGTTGATTTACACCACGTTGGGGCCTTGTTCTTTCGAAGCTGCTTCTCTCCCATGGCAGGTCCTGTTCACAGCCTTGAAATTCCTGGCTGGTTCAGTAACAAATCTCCACCTAACAGCAACCCCTCCACAAGGAGGGACAGCAGGCAGTGACAGGCCCGGGGCTGACAGGCTCCCCTCCCCTAGGGGGCGCTCGGCTGCCACACCCAGCTGACATAGAACCTTTGTCACAATGCCCGCTACCGTGGGGAGGATGCGGGCACTCTGCGGGTGACAGGGACACAGCTGGACTTGGTGTCAGCTCAGCAAGTTCTCAGTTCCCCAAAGAAGCTGAATTCTGCAAATTGCTGCTGTTGCTGTTGAAATGATGTCATCAGGTGGGTGTTTTGGTGTCATACACTGAAAAACAGAGCAGAAATGGTGAAATATTTCCATGATATGCTTGATCCCTGCACCAAACGACCATGACTCAGCCTGAGTAGATCTGCAGCTGATTTTTTTGTACTGCCAGCAGATTGTGGAAGTAGAGTATAAAAAGCAGCCTTATGCAGACATGTTTCAATTTTAGGCTTAGTCTAAATGTCTCAAGTAGCTGGGGTTTTTGTTTGGGCCTCATAAATAAGGTCTGATGGCATTCCTTCTCTTCTGCAGACAAATGTGGTAGAAAATATAAAGCAAATAATGTCCTGCAGCCTAGCCTTGCCTGTACTTGCCTTGCCTTGCCTTATTTCCTTCTCATCCTCTTCTCTTTCCCATCCTCTCTCAGTAAGCACTCCTCTGCCTGGATATCTCTTCTTTTCTCTCTTCTTTCATTTTGCTCAGATTGCTATGGTTGCTATGATTGCCATGGTTTCTCTGGTTGCCATGGTTGCCGTGGTTTGTCTGGTTGCTATGGTTGCCATAATTCCTATGGTTGCTATTGTTGACATGGTTGCTCTGTTTGCAATGGTTGCTTTGGTTGCTATAGTTGCTATGGTTGCTATGGTTACCATGGTTTCTATGGTTGTCACGGTTGCTATGGTTGCCATGGTTGCAATGGTTGCTTTGTTGCTGTAGTTGCTATGGTTGCTATGGTTGCCATGGTTGCCATGGTTTCTATGGTTGTCATGGTTGCTATGGTTGCCATGTTTGCTATGGTTGCTATGGTTGCCATAGTTGCCATGGTTGCCATGCTTCCTCTCATTGCTCTGGTTGTTCTGGTAGCCATGGTTGCTAAGGTTGCTATGGTTTCTATGGTTGCAATGTTTACTATGGTTGCCCTGGTTACTATGGTTGCCCTGGTTGCTATGTTTGCCACGGTTGCCCTGGTTGCTATGTTTGCCACGGTTGCCATGGTTTCTCTGGTTGCTCTGGTTGCTCTGGTTTCCATGATTGCTATGGTTGACATCGTTGCTATGGTTGCTCTGGCTGACATGGTTGCTATGGTTGCCATGGTTGCCATGATTTCTCTGGTTGCTCTGGTTGCCATGAATGCTATGGTTGCTCCGATTGCTATGGTTGCCATGGTTGCCATGGTTTCTATGGTTGTCTTGGTTGCTATGGTTGCTGTGGTTGCCATGGTTGCTTTGGTTGCCATGATTGCCATGGTTGCTATGGTTCCCACGGTTGCCATGGTTGCTCTCGTTGCTTTGGTTCTCTGGTTGCCATGGTTTCTATGCTTGCTATGGTTGCCACAGTTGCCATGGTTCCTCTCGGTGCTCTGGTTCCACTGGTTGCCATGGTTGCCATGGTTGTTATAGTTCTATGCTTGCCATGGTTGCCATGGTTGCTATGGTTACTATGGTTGTCTTGGTTGCTGTGGTTGCTATGGTTGCCACGCTTGCTATGGTATTCTCATTGCTCTGGTACCTCTGTTTGCCATGGTTGCTTTGGTTGCTATGGTTGTTATGGTTGCCAAGGTTGCTATGGTTGCCATCGTTGCTATGGTTTCCATGGTAGCCATCGTTGCTGTGGTTCCCATGGTTCAAATGGTTGCCATAGTTGCTATCATGGACATGATTGTCATGGTTGCTATGGTGTGTATGGTTGCCATGGTTGCCATGGTTTCTGTGGTTGCAATGGTTGCCATGGTTGCTCTGGTTGCTCTGGTTGCCATGGTTGCTGTAGTTGCCATGGTTGCTCTCGTTGCTCTCGTTGCTCTGGTTTCCATGGTTGCTATGGTTGTGATGGTTGCCCTGGTTCCCATGGCTGTTATTGTTGCCATGGTTGCTATGATTGCCATGATTGCTATGGTTGCTATGGTTGCCATGATTGCTTTGGTTTCTGTGGTTGCTATAGTTGCTATGGTTGCTATTGTTGCTATGGTTGCCATGGTTGCTATGGTTACCATGATTGCTACGATTTCCATGGTTCTATGTTTGCTATGGTTGCCATGTTTTCTGTCGTTGCTTTGGTTGCTATGGTTGCTATGGTTGCTCAGGTTGCCATGGTTGCTATGATACTCTCGTTGCTCTGGTTGTTCTGGTTGCCATGGTTCCCATGGTTGCTATGGTTCCTATGGTTGCTATGGTTGCCATGGTTACTATGGTTGCCATGGTTGTATTTTGCCATGGTTGCCATGGCTGCCATGGTTGTCATGATTGCCACTGTTTCGCTTGGTGTTCTGGTTGCTCTGGTTGCCATGGTTCCTATGGTTGCCATGGTTTACATGGTTAAAATGGTGGCGATGGTTGCTATGATTGCTATGGGTCCCACGGTTGCTACAGTTGCCATGGTTCTATGACTGGTCTGGTTGCCATTCTTAACATGGTTGCTATAGTTCTGTGGTTGCCATGGTTGTCATGGTTGCGATGCTTGCCACGGTTGCTATGGTACTCTCGTTGCTCTGGTTCCTCTGGTTGCCATAGTTGCTTTGGTTGCTATGATTGCTATGGTTGTTATGGTTGCTGTGGTTGCCATGGTTGCCATTGTTGCCATGGTGGCTCTCGTTGCTCTGATTGCTCTGGTTGCTATGGTTGCCATGGTTGCTTTGGTTGTTATGGTTGCTATGGTTGCTATCGTTGCCATGGTTGCTATGGTTACTATGGTTGCTCTGCTTGCCATGGTTCCTATCGTTGCAATGGTTGCCATGGTTGCTATGGTTGCCATGGTTCCCATGGTTGCTATGGTTGCCATGGTTGCCATGATTGCTATGGTTGCTATGGTTTCCATGGTTGCTATGGTAGTCTCGTTGCTCTAGTTCCTCTGGTTGCCATGGTTGCTATGGTTGCCATGGTTGCTCTGGTGCCATGGTTGCCATGGTTACTCTCGTTGCTATGGTTGCCATGGTTGCTATGGTAGCTCTGGTTGCCATGGTTGCCATGGTTGCTCTGGTTGAAATGGTTGCTCTGTTTGCTCTGGCTGCCATGGTTGCTCTGGTTGCTATGGTTGCTCTGTTTGCCAGGATTGCTACGGTTGTTCTCGTTACTTTGGTTGCTCTGCTTTCCATGGTTGTTATGGTTGCTATGGTTGCTCTGTTTGCCAGGATTGCTACGGTTGTTCTCGTTACTTTGGTTGCTCTGCTTTCCATGGTTGTTATGGTTGCTCTGTTTGACAAGGTTGCTATCGTTGCTATGCTTGCTATCGTTGCTATGGTTGCCATGGGTGCTATGGTTGCTATGGTTGCTATGGTTGCTATGGTTACCATGGGTGCTATGGTTCCCTTGGTTGTTATGATGGCTATGGTTGCTCTCGTTGCTCTGGTTGCTCTGGTTTCCATGGTTGCTATAGTTCCTACATTTGCTATGGTTGCCATGGTTGCTATGGTTCCCATGGTTGCCATGGTTGCTATGGTTCCCATGGTTGCCATGTTTGCTATGGAAGCTCTCGTTGCTCTGATTGCTCTGGTTGCTATGCTTGCAATGGTTGCTATGGTGCAAATGGTTGCTATGGTTGCCATGGTTGCTATGGTTCCTATGGTTGCTCTGGTTGCTATGGTTGCTATGGTTGCCATGGTGGCCGTGGTTGCTATGCTTGATGTGGTTGCTATGGTGTCCATGGTTACCATCGTTGCTATGGTTGATGAGGTTGCCATAGATGCCATGGTTGCTATGATTGCCAAGCTTGCTATGGTTGCTACGCTTGCTATCATTGCTATGGTTGCCATGGTTGCTATGGTTCCCATGGTTGCTGTGTTTGCCATGATTGCTATGGTTACTCTCATTGATCTTGTTGCCATGGTTGCCACGATTGCTAGGACTGCTGTTGTTGCCATAGTTGCCATGGTTCCCATTGTTGCTCTCGTTGCTGTGGTTGCTCTGCTTGCCATGGTTGCCATGGTTGCTATGGATGCTAAGGTTGCCATGGCTGCCATGGTTACGATGTCTGCGATGGTCGCTCTTGTTACTATGGTTGCTATGGTTGCCGTGGTTTCTATGGTTGCCATGATTGCCATGGTTGCTATGGATGCCATTGTTGCTCTCGTTGCATTGGTTTCTCTGGGTTCCATGGTAGCTATGGTTGCTATGGTTGCCATGGTTTCCATGGTTGCTATGGTTGCTATGGTTTCCACGGTTGACATGGTTTCTATGGTTTCCATGGTTGCTATGCTTGCTATGGTTCCCATGGTTTCCATGGCTTCCACGGTTGCCAGCTTTGGGTGTGAACCCCTGGTTTCCCAGCACTGAAATAAAGCACCGCGTAGAACTACGCCCGTGGTTGTATGTCCTGATTGCTGGCACAGGGACAGGAGCTGGACGCAACCGAGCGAGCCTCTCGCGGGTGGCTGCGGGACAGCGTACGCGACTCTATGAGTCGAGCTTTTCGACCCTTGTGATCCGTGCACACACTCGGCGAGTCTGTGTCTGGAGTTTCGGGGCTCACACGTGGGGGGATGCGGGTTTCGTGACTGTTATAGATTGCATAACTAAAGTAAATTTGCTAATCAAATCAAGATATGTTAGTAGTTGGCAATTCACTGAGTTGTGTAAATGTTAAACTGCCACGTTCTGTCACTATAGTTCGCCATATTCTGTTTTGCAGGTTTTGGCGGGAAAGCTGTTGTGTGCTTATGGGAAGGCGGATGTGCTTCGCTGTGCGGGGGACGGCATAGCAACCAATCTGACCAATCAGGAAGAAGATCTGGGGCGTGTACTTTCAGACGGCCTATGAACACTTTTTTTCTGTAGCCAATTTGCGTGCCTTTGGGTGGAGCAGCGACTCCCCGGCTGCCCAGCGCTGTCTTGCTCATTTATCTTTAATAAAAGTTATTCTAAACTTCTTTGAGTCATATTTGACTGTAACAGTGGCGGTGTTTTCTTTTTTTTGGTTCGGTTTGGTGGGGGTTTATTTCGGCGGGGGTGGCGGGGTCGTGGTGGTGTCGTCGTGCCCCGCACCCGCACCGGCCGCCGCCACCGCCATGTAATTTCACTTCGGCTTTCGGCTCAGACTGCGCGGCGAGCACAAACCCACCCCCACCTTGCTCCCCCCGCCCCCCCGGCCCACCCGCGGGAAGGGCCAGAGGGGGTCCGCCACCGGGCGCTCCGGGCATGCGTGCTCTCCCCGCCGCCCAGCAACCGGCGCCCTGCCCCGCCAGGAGCCCGGCGGTCGGTCGCCCGGGGTCAAGCCATCGGGCGGGCGGGCGCGGCAGCGGTCGCGGGGAGGCTGGCGCGGGAGCGTCTTGCCGACCACCCGAGGAACGCCGCGCGCAGGCGGGCGGGGAGGCAGGCGGGCCAGGACGGGGAGACGGGGACGAGTATGGGTGTAATAAATTTAGACTCGAGATAACTTGAATAACAGAACTTTATTGCCCGGTTAAACGCAATAAGCAAAGACAGCGCTGGGCGGCCAGGGAGTTTCTCTGCTCCTGTGGCGCACGCCACTTCTTCTGAGCTTTCATAGGGGCGACAGTCCTGGGTTCGTTGCTCAAGGTGCCACGTCACTCGTTCTTTCTGCACGCGTGTCCTCTGTTGCCAGGCAGCTAAACTTCTATCTTTTCACCTACCCCTGCCCGCCCACACCTTTAGAAGAGCGAACATTTAAAGCGAAAGTTTCCTGCACTGCATAACAAAAGGGCAGGGGCTTCCCGTGTTGCACAATAACCTCTGAACCTTTCCTTATAAGAAGCTTTAATGAACAAACATCTTTAATTCTTAGAATGGTTTATTATGTAGGTAGTTAGGGTCTGGCGGCCGGAAGATCTCGCGCTGTACGGAAAGGTAGCAGCCCCTCCCTTGATAGGCAGTAGCGTGTGCTGTGTGATTTAAGCAGTGATCAATAAACACCATTTCGCATCCACCACGTCGCTGTCTGTGAGCTGATGGCCCAAGCAGCATGGGGTTGGTGGCCGTGCTGTTCCTGATTCAGGTCTCTGTTGCCACCTTCTAGCCGCAACAGGAAACCACAGCAACCATAGAACCATGGCAACCGTAGCAACCATGGCAACCATAGCAACCATGGCAACCATAGCCACCATGTTAACCATAGCAACCATAGAACCATGGCAACCACAGCAACCATAGAACCATGGCAACCATAGCAACCAGACCAACCATGGCAACCATATCAACCATGACAACCATAGCAACCATAGCAACCATGGCAACCATGGCAACATGGCAAGCAGAGCAACCGTAGCAACCATGGAAATCATGGCAAATATGGCTACCATGGCAACTGTAGCAACCATGGCAACCATAGCAAACATGGCAACCAGACAAACCATGGCAACTATAGCCACCATGACAACCACGGAAGCCATAGCAACCGCAGCAACCATGGCAACCATAGCAACCATAGCAACCATGGCAACCATGACAACCATGACAACCATAGCCACCATGGTAACCATAGTAACCATAGAACCATGGCAACCGTAGCAACCATGGCAACCATAGCAAACATGGCAACCATGGCAACATGGCAAGCAGAGCAACCATAGCAACCATGGAAACCATGGCAAATATGGCTACCATGGCAACCGTAGCAACCATGGCAACCACAGCACCCATGGCAACCATAGAAACATGGCAATGATAGCAACTATAGCAACCATGGCAAACATGGCAACAGAGAAAGCAGAGCAATCATAGCAACCAAGGCAAAAATGGCAACCATGGCAACCATAGCAACCATAACAACCATGGCAACCATAGCAACCATAGCAACCAAAGCAACCGTGGCAACCAGGGCAACCATAGCAACCATAGCAATCAAAGCAACTGTGGCAACCAGAGCAACCACAGCAACCATAGCAACCATAGCAACCATGGCAACCATGGCAAGCATAGTAACCATGGAAACCACAGCAATAACAGAACCATGGCAACTGTAGCAACCATGGCAACCATGGCAAGCATAGTAACCATGGAAACCATAGCAACCATGGCAAACATAGCAACCATGGGAACCATGGCAACCGTAGCAACCATAGCAAGCATACCAATCATGGCAACCATGGCAACCATGGCAACATAGCAAACAGAGCAATCAGAGCAACCATAGCAACAATGGCAACCATAGCACCATGGCAACCGTAGCAACCATGGCAGCCGTAAGAACCATATTAACCATGGCCACCGCAACAACCATAGCAACCGTGGCAACCATGGCAACCTCACAAGCAGAACAACCATGGCAACCATAGCAACCATGGCAACCATGGCACCCATAGCAACCATGGCAACCATAGCAACTATAGCAACCAAGAGCAACCATGGCAACCATGTCAACCATAGCAACCATGGAAACCTCAGCAACCATAGTAACCATGGCAACCGTAGCAACCATGGCAAGCATACCAACCATGGCAACAATGGCAAAAATAGCAACCATGGCAACCATGTCAACAATAGCATCCATGGGAACCATGGCAACCGTAGCAACCATGGCAAGCATACCAATCATGGCAACCATGGCAACATAGCAAGCAGAGCAATCAGAGCAACCATAGCAACAATGGCAACCATAGCACCATGGCAACCGTAGCAACCATGGCAGCCGTAAGAACCATATTAACCATGGCTACCGCAGCAACCATAGCAACCATGGCAACCATGGCAACCTCGCAAGCAGAGCAACCATAGCAACCATAGCAACCATGGCAACCATGGCACCCATAGCAACCATGGCAACCATAGCAACTATAGCAAACAAGAGCAACCATAGCAACCATAGCAACCATGGCAACAATGGCAAAAATAGCAACCATGGCAACCATGGCAACCATAGCAACCATGGAAACGTCAGCAACCATAGTAACCATGGCAACCGTAGCAACCATGGCAAGCATACCAACGATGGCAACCATGACAACATAGCAATCTGAGCAATCAGAGCAACCATAGCAACCATGGCAAACATAGCAACCATGGCAACCGTAAGAACCATATTAACCATGGTCACCGCAGTAACCATAGCAAACATGGCAACCATGGCAACCTCGCAAGCAGGGCAACCATGGCAACCATAGCAACCATAGCAACCATGGAAACCATGGCACCCATGGCAACCATGGTAAAAATAGCAACCATGGCAACCAGAGCAACCATAGCAACCATGGCAACCATTGCAACGATAGCAACCAGGGTAACCATAGCAACCATAGCAACCAAAGCATCTATGGCAACCATAGCAACCAGAGCAATCAGAGGAAGGAGAGCAACCATGGAAACCATGGCAACAGTGACAACCATAGCTACCATAGCAAATGTACCAACCAAAGCAACCATGGGACCCAGAGCAACCAAAGCAACGAGAGCAACCATGGCATCCATAGCAACCATGGCAATCATGGCAACCATAGAAAACATGGCAACCATGGAAACCATAGTAACCATGGCAACCGTAGCCACCGTGGTAACCATAGCAACCATAGAACCATGGAAACCACAGGAACCATACAAACATGTCAAGCATAGCAACCAGACCAACCATGGAAACCATATCAACCATCGCAACCATAGCAACCATAACAACCATGGCAACCATGGCAACATAACAACATGGCAAGCAGAGCAACCATAACAACCAAAGCAACCATGGCAACCAGAGCAACCAGAGCAACCATGGCAACCAGAGCAACCGTAGCAAGCATGACAACCGTAGGAGCCATTGCAGCCATAGACACCAGAGCAACCAGAGCAAAGAGAGCAACCATAGGCATGATAGCAAACATGGCAACCATAGCAACCATATTAACCATGGTAACCATAGCAACCATAGAATCCATGGCCACCAGAGCAACCATAGTAACCAAAGCAACGAGAGCAACCATAGCAATCATGGCAACCAGGGCAACCAGAGCAATGATATCAACCATAGCAACAATGGCAACCATGGCAAACATAGCAACCATGGCAACCAGAGCAACCCTAGCAATCGTGGCAACCATGGCAACCATGGAAACCAGACAAATCAGAGCAATGAGAGCAACCACAGCAACCATGGGAACCATAGCAACCATAGCAACCATGGCAATCATGGCAACCATAGCAACCGTGGCCACCGTAGCAACCATAGAACCATGGCAACCATAGCAACCATAGCAACCATAGCAACCATGGCAATCATGGCAACCATAGCAACCGTGGCCACCGTAGCAATCATAGAACCATGGCAACCATAGGAACCATAGCAACCATGGCAATCATGGCAACCATAGCAACTAGAGCACCAGAGCAACGAGAGCAACCATGGCAACCAGAGAAACCGGAGCAACGAGAGTAACCATGCCAACCATAGCAACCATGGCAACCATGGATACCATAGCAACCATGGTTGATTCTGTACCCAAAGATGAAAAGGACAGAAGCGATGAAGACTACTTACTTCATCCTGAAGAGCCCCTGAAAGACCACTCGAGGACACTGCGCATGATCAAAGTAGTTCCAAGGTGTTGCAATCGATCTTGCAATAAATGTTGGGTAACTGCTACGTATCTTAATGAATATATTAATATATATGTGAATGGACTGTATAAATACTGTGCAACTTAAACTGACCGCTGAAGCCAGCTTTGGGTGTGAACCCCTGGTTTCCCAGTGCTGAAATAAAGCACCGCATATAACTACACCCGTGGTTATGTGTCCTGATTGCTGACAGGGGCAAAGAGCCTTGTTGTTTGTGTGTGTGTGTGATTTCCGACCGCCTGACCTCAACATCCCCCGGCTCCGTGTTCCCGTCGTTCCCTCCCTCCCTCGGGTTCTGTCGTTGCTCGTCAGCAGCAGAAAGGAAAAACACCACGTTGGCGCCGAACCCCAGGGTGGGGACAAGAGGGACGGGGCGACCGGCGTATCGCACGCCCCTAAACCTTGAGAACTTGCCGGGGGAGCCGTGTAAAAAACAGCAGGACGCTCAGCCCTCCCGCCCTGGCGGGTCTGCCCTCTTGCGAACACGGCCGGACGCTGGGTCCGTCCGAGCCCCACCGGTCCGATCCGGTCCACTCCAATTTCCAGTCCCGTCTAGTCCTTTCCGGAGGGAGGGACAGACCCAGGAGTTCAGGGGGGGACCCAGGAATTTGGGACAAACCCAGGAGTGCCCCAAGGGACCCAGCAGTTCCGGAGGGACCCAGGAGTTCTACAGGGACACAGGAGTGTCCCAAGGGACCCAGGAGTTTGGAAAGGACTCAGGAGTTCAGGAGTGACTCAGTCTCTATGAGTCACTTATGGGGCACTATGGGGCACTGGGGAGATTCTATGGGGTGAGTGACCCAGGAGTGCCCCAAGGGACCCAGGAGTTCCGGACGGACCCAGGAGTTCAGGAGTGACTCAGTCTCTATGAGTCACTTATGGGGCACTATAGGCCACTTATGGGGCTTTATTGGGTACTTATGGGGAACTTGTGGGTCGCTATGGGGCACTTGGAGGTCACTAACAGGCACTTATGGGTCGCTAAGAGTCACTTATGGGGCACTATGGGTCACTTATGAGGCTCTATGGGGCAGTAATGGGGCACTAATAGGGAACTTGTGGGTCGCTATGGGTAACTTCGGGGCCACTAACAGGCACTTATGGGTTGCTATTGGGCACTTGAGGGTCGCTAAGAGGCATTTATGGGGCTCCGTGAGTCACTTGTGGGTCACTAT
The DNA here is from genome assembly GCF_037038585.1 of Patagioenas fasciata. Classification (NCBI taxonomy): domain Eukaryota; kingdom Metazoa; phylum Chordata; class Aves; order Columbiformes; family Columbidae; genus Patagioenas; species Patagioenas fasciata. The sequence continues at coordinate 6,498,690 of NC_092544.1, read as the reverse complement.
AGGTCACTTACGGGGCTCTATGCACCATTTATGGGGCACTGGGTTGTCGTGAAGAGTCATTTATGGGGCACTACAGGTCACCTGTGGGGCTCTATGGGGCACTAATGGGGAATGTGAGGGTCGCTATGAGGCACTTGAGGGGTCACTAACAGGCTCTTATGGGTCGCTAAGAGTCACTTATGGGGCACTATGGGGCAATGGGGAGATGCTATGGGACACTTATGGGGCTCTATGAGTCACTTATGGGGCACTATGGGTCCCTATGGGTCACTTATGGATCACTATGGATCACTTACGTGTTGCTATTGGACACTTGGATGTCACTAAGAGACACTTATGGGGCGCTATGAGGCACTTATGGGGCACTAACAGGCACTTAGGTGTCGCTAAGAGTCACTTATGGGGCACTATGGGGCACTGGGGAGATTCTATGGGGTGAGTGACCCAGGAGTGCCCCAAATGACCCTGGAGTCTGGAGAGGGACCCAGGAGTTCGGGACAGACCCAGTCTCTATGAGTCACTTATGGGGCACTATAATGGGGCTCTATGGGGCACTTATGGGGCACTAAGAGTGAACTTGTGGGTCGGTATGGGGCACGTGGGGGCGTCACTAACAGGCACTTGTGGGGCACTTATGGGTTGCTAAGAGTCACTTACGGGGCTCTTTGGGGCCCTGAGGAGGTGCTATGGGGTGAGGGACCCAGGAGTGCCCCAAAGGACCCCGGAGTTTGGGGAGAGACCCAGGAGTTCGGGAGGGACCCAGTTTCTATGGGTCACTTATGGGGCACTATGGGTCACTTAGGCTCTATGGGGAACTTGTGGGTCGATATTGGTCGCTTGGGGGTCACTAACAGGCAGTTATGCATCTCTATGGGTCACTTATTAGGCACTATGGGTCACTTATGGGGGCTATGGGGCACTGGGGAGACACTATGGGGTGAGGGACCCAGGAGTTCAGGAGGGACCCAGTCTCTATGAGTTACTTATGGGGCACTATAGGTGACTTATGGGGTTCTATAGGGCACTTATGGGGCACTAATGGGTTGCTCTTGGGCACTTGGGGGTCACTAAGAGGCACTTATGAGGCGCTAAGTGTCAGTTATGGGGCTGCTTGAGTCACTTGTGGGACACTATGGGTCACTTATAGGGGACTATGAGTCACTTAGGGGGCACTTATGGGGAACTTGTGGATCACTATGGGGTACTTGGGGGTCACTAAGAGGCACTTATGGGGCGCTATTGGGCACCAATGGGGCACTAATGGGGAACTTGAAGGTCGCCAAGCGGCACTTGGGGGTCACTAACAGGCACTTGCGGGTCACTAAGTGTCACTTACGGGGCACTATGGGTCACTTGTGGGTCACTAAAGGTCACTTATGGTGCACTATGGGTCACTTATGGGGCTCTATGAGTCACCTCTGCTGCCAGCGCTGTGTGCTCGTTGGTTACACTGACAGTGACCTATGAACCTAAGGATGACGGGTCCTGTACCAACAGATGGGGCGGGGGATGACTCTCAGGTCTCTATGGGTCTCTATGGTCTCTATGGGTCCCTATGGGTCTCTATGGTCTCTATGAGTCTCTATGGTCTCCATGGTCTCCATGGGTCTCTATGGGTCTTTATGGTCTCTACGGTCTCCATGGGTCTCTATGGGCCCTATGGGTCTCTATGGTCTCTATGGGTCCCTATGAGTCTCTATGGTCTCCATGGGTCTCTATGGTCCCTATGGGTCTCTATGGTCTCCATGGGTCTCTATGGGCCCTATGGGTCTCTATGGTCTCTATGGGTCCCTATGAGTCTCTATGGTCTCCATGGGTCTCTATGGGTCTCTGGTCTCCATGGGTCTCTATAGGTCTCTACGGTCTCTACGGTCTCTACGGTCTCTATGGTCTCTATGGTCTCTATGGTCTCCATGGGTCTCTATGGGTTCCTATAGGTTTCTATGGGTCTCTACGGGTCTCTATGGTCTCTATGGGTCTCTATGGTCCCTATGGGTCTCTGGTGTCCATGGGTCTCTATGGATCTCTATGGTCTCTACAGTCTCTACGGTCTCTATGGTCTCCATGGGTCTCTATGGGTGTCTGTGGGTCTCTATGGTCCCTATGGGTCTCTATGGTCCCTGTGGGTCTCTATGGGTCTCTATGATCTCTATGGGTGTCTATGGTCTCTATGGGTGTCTATGGTCCCTATGGGTCTCTATGGTCTCCACGAGTCTCTCTGGGTCTCTATGGTCTCCATGGGTCTCTATGGTGTCTATGGGTCTCTGTGGTCTCCATGGGTCTCTATGGGTCTCTATGGTCTCTATGGGTCTCTATGGTCTTCATGGGTCTCTACGGGCCTCTATGGATGGTTCATGGTTCCTTCTGGTAGTTGGTTGGCCGACAGATGGTTCATCTCCATCATCCCAATTAGGCCATGAGGCCTTTCACAGCAGCTGCTAATTGTCCTTATCTGCCAAGGTGTCGGCCTCCATGGCCATAGAGCTTTGGGGAAGATAAGACGAGGTCTCCTCTATCTCTGCTTCCCAAAGCAACAAACATCAGACGTTTAAGGCACAACAAGGTCTTTGTTCTGCTAAGGGGGGGTGAGGAACGCAGGGCAATGATCAGAAACGAGAGGAAACTAAACCCGGAATTGTTACGGAGGGAGAACAGAGAAAAGTCCCTGTGATCCCCGCAGTGCAGATCCCTCCTGTGAGCAGCCCCCTGGCCTCCTCTCCCACCCAGCAAAGCCTCTGCCCTCAGGGCCGGGGGCTCCAAGGCATGGAGCAGCTCCTGTGCAGCCAGAGCTCCAGTTCCTCTGCAGAGCACAGGGGCTGAGAGCAGCTGCCCGGCAATGTTGGTGTCTGGGAGGTGGCTGCACCGCTGGGGAAGGGTGACGCTGTCTGAGTGCCCGGCTGCCTCTGCCCTGGCCTCTCTCACACCCACTCTCACCGCATTGTCCTTCTTGCTCCCCTGCTCTGGGTCACTGCTGTTGGGATCTTGTTCTTGCTGTCAGGCTCTCTGGGGATGGCAGTTTCAGCTGCAGAGTCACAGCCTGATCTTGTGGGTCCTTTCCTGCAGGTGTGTCCATGGGAACACGTGTCCCAGCTTTGCTCTGACCTGGGGGCTGTGAGCAATGCAGCCTGTGGGGCTGGGGAATGAGGTGGGTGTCCCTGAATCAAATGCCACATTAGGACAACTGGCTGTCTCCTTGAGGTTTTGTTCCAAGCTGTGAGCTTCCCTCCAGGATGCAAACCTGTCCTACAGCACCTGTGTGTATCTGCAAGTCCCATGGAGAAGCACAGAGATGCTGCTCTCAGCAGTGCCTGGTGGCTTTTCAGGGTAACATGGGAGTGTGATCAGCCCTCATCTCAGAAAGGTGCCAGCCCAGGGCAACTGGAGCAAGACAGAGGGGCAGAGCAGCTGCCCTCACTGCACTGACCCACAGGGATCCTCTGGTCTCGCAGGACTCGCTCTGTTCTCCCTGAGTGCAGCAGAAATGCTGAGGGTTTCTGACACCCAAGAACACTCCCCAGGGTGGGAGGGGGGAAGGAGCTGCAGAAACACCAAACCTCCCCAGCCCAGTTTCTCAGGCCTGGAGGTGCAGATGCTGACGGTCCCTTCTGCACCAGGAGCGGTTCCAGCTGACACAGCTGAACCCCAGGACGGGCCCCTGCCCACCCAATCACACAGGGTCAGGCTGACTCCTCAAGAGCCCCTGGGCACAGACCCTGTTCTTCATTGCACACTCATCCAGCACCGACGAGGGCTCCAGCCAGGACGTTCTCCTGGAGAAATAACAGTGTCTCTGTGGGAAATGGCTTTGGTTTCTCCCAGAGAAGTCTCATCTAAACCATCACTGTCTTTTCCTCCTTGCACAGGTCCTCATGCCCACAGGCAGCAAATGTCCAACAGCAGCTCCATCACCCAGTTCCTCCTCCTGGCGTTCACAGACACACGGGAGCTGCAGCTCTTGCACTTCTGGCTCTTCCTGGGCATCTACCTGGCTGCCCTCCTGGGCAACGGCCTCATCATCACCACCATAGCCTGGGACCAGCACCTCCACACCCCCATGTACTACCTCGCCCTCCTTGACCTGGGTGCCATCTCCACCACTGTCTCCAAATCCATGGCCAATTCCATCTGGGACACCAGGGCCATGTGCTGCACAGATCTTTCCATTTACCTTCCTCATAGCAGCAGAATATTCACTTCTCACCATCATGTACTATGACCGCTACGTTGCCATCTGCAAACCCCTGCACTACGGGACCCTCCTGGGCAGCAGAGCTTGTGTCCACACGGCAGCAGCTGCCTGGGCCACTGGGTTTCTCACTGCTCTGCTGCACACGGCCAATACATTTTCACTGCCCCTGTGCAAGGGCAATGCCCTGGGCCAGTTCTTCTGTGAAATCCCCCAGATCCTCAAACTCTGCTGCTCAAACTCCTACCTCAGGGAAGCTGGGCTTCTTGTGGTCACTGTTTTAGTAGCATTCGGGTGTTTTGTGTTCATCGTGGTGTCCTATGTGCAGATCTTCAGGCCGTGCTGAGGATCCCCTCTGAGCAGGGATGGCACAAAGCCTTTTCCACCTGCCTCCCTCACCTGGCTGTGATCTCCCTGTTCATCCCTTTTTGTTCCTGCCTGAAGCTGCCCCCATCTCATCCCTTCCTGTCCTGGCTTTGTTAAAAACAAGTTTATCTTGTAGTGAGTTTCCTGTCACTAAAGCTCCATATCAGCTGCATTTTCCTGGAGAACCAGATCCATGTTTTGGTGAACACAGCAATGGGATGTGAGGTTATTGATAAGCACGGATGGACATCTCGTGAGAGGGGCAACGAGAAACAGGTGACCAAAAACTGACCAACTGTGTATAACATCCCATTCACGTGAATACTTCATAGAAAAGTGGGAGATCACGAGGATCTCGTCCCTTTTCCCTGTGGTGACATTAGGAGAGGACCTTGCGAGTCGTCCCTGCGAGCTGAGGCCAGTGACAGACTGAATCCAGCTCCGGTTGCTGCAGAGTCCAGTCCAGGACTTCGGGTCCCTGCCCTGCAGTTGCTGGGACTTTCAAGATTGGTTTTGTATATTTTGTATTATTTTCTCTATTTTATCAGTAGCATTAGTAAAACATTTTTAATTTCCCAACTCTCTCCTCTCTGTCCTCCTTTCCCTCCCGATCGCCTGTGCTGAGTGGGAAGGGGGGAGAGGGAGGGGCAAAAGGAGGAAATGGGGGGAGAGGAGGTTGACAACACATCTGCCAGGGTTTGATTGTCACCCCGCAATCTTAACCCTCAACACTTCCCCTCGGTCCGCTGGTGCCTGTTCCGTACTCAGCGTTGTCTCCAGCAGTGAACCCCTCATCTACAGCATGAGGAAGCAAGGAATTAATGATTTGTGTAAACTGTGTGAATATGTGATTTTTCAGATTTTAAAGGTGCCTATTACCCCACTAGGGCTTCCACCGTAACTCAGGAAAAGCCAGGACTAACTTTTCTTCATATACGTCTTTATTTTTCTGTAGTGCCTTTTTTTGGTTTGTTTTGTATCTGTGATATTAGTATTCTTTGTGTCCTACCTGGTTTTCCTTCTCCCAAAGACCTCATGTGGATCCAGGCTCCCATTTTAGATAAACTCCATAAAGAAATGAGCAGAAAGCCGTCTCCTCCGGAGTCCCAGGTCTGGGCTCTGCTGCCCTTTGGACCTGGGACCCCACTGTCTCCTGGTTACGATGGCCGTGGCAGACACTGATCGTCCATCCACTGGTGCTTCTCTGTGATCATGGGATTTTTGGGAGGTGGACAAGAAGACATTGTGTCCCTCCACCACTCCTGGATGCCTGGGTCCCTCCAGTCCTTGTTAATTACTCAATTAACTACTTCTACGTTGCTAAGCCCCCATCTTGGATGGGAGAGGGTGGCAGTGGGGTAATTCGTGGTGCTGGTGGGGTCATTCCTCATCATGAAGCTTCTGGGGTGGGAGAGAAGATGTGGAAGGTGAGGGGGTCATTGTGTGGCAGCTGTGGGGCAGTCGTGGGACAGCCATGGGGTGGGGGAAGGTCCAACCTTGGCCCCGATGTCGCGGCTCTTGGCCCGCAGCTTGTTGACCTGGGATTCAGCCATGTCGGCACGTTCCTCCGCCTCGTCCAGCTCGTGCTGAGCTTTGCGGAACTTGGCCAGGTTGGTGTTGGCCTGTTCCTCCTGGATGGTGGGGTTTGGTGGGTGTCAGTGGAGCTGACACCATCCTCCACCATCCTCCCATTTTCCATCCATCCAACCACCTATACTCAGCCCTCCAACAAACCTTCTATCTGCTCAGCCACCCAACCAACATTCATCCATCCAACCACCTACTCAACCACTCATCTCACCTTCCATCCATCCAACCACTTACTCAACCCTCCAACAAACCTTCTATCTGCTCAGCCACCCAACCAGCATTCATCCATCCAACCACCTACTCAACCACTCATCTCACCTTCCATCCATCCAACCATCTGCTCAAAAACTATCCATCATCCTTCTTATTGGTCCATCTAACCCACCTCCCGTCCTTCTGTCCCATCATCCATGCGTCCATCCCTTTCCTTCCTCCAGCCCCCCAGCTCTGGGCACCCACCGCCTCCTCTGCCTGACGCTTGTAGGCCTTGACTTTCATCTGCAGCTTGTCCACCAGGTCCTGCAGCCGCAGCAGGTTCTTCTTGTCCTCCTCCGTCTGTGGGAAGGGGAGACAGGGCTGAAGATTGACCCCAACACACCACCTCTCCCAGGCTTGATGCACTCATCATGCCTCGTTTTCCCCGCCTGGACACCTCCTGGGCAGACTGAGCTGTGGTCTATCTTCTCCATGACCCTGTGGCCACTGGGTCAACTGTGTTTTAGGTCACCCTACAGCAATGGGTGAGGTCTATGTTTCTTGTGTCCTGATCCTGTACAGGTATGGAGGCAACATATGGCAGGAAGATGTGACAGGGCATGTTTAGGTTGGACATGAGTCAAAGGTTCTTCACCCAGAGGTGCTGGACACTGAACAGGCTCCCAGGGAGGTGTCACAGCCCCAAACCTGGTAGTGACCAAGAAGAGACTGGACAATGTCCTCAGACACACGGGGTGAGCTGTGGGGTGTCCTGTGCAGGGACAGGAATTGGACTCGATCCTTTTGAGTCCCTTCCAACTCGGGACATTCTATGAAGCACTCTATGAAACAGGTGATGCTCTGTGTCAGCCATGGCCCTACAGCCACCAGCTCAGTGTTCCGGGTTGCCACATTCCTGTGTCCACCAGGTCAACCTTTCTGGGGGCAACAGTCTCTACAGCCACCAGGTCAACATTCTGGGTCACCCATGTCCCTATGGCCACCAGGTCAACCTTCTGGGTCACCCACATCCTTACAGTCACCAGGTCGATGTTCTGAGCCAACCATGTCCCTCTGGCCACCAGATCAAACTTCTGGGTTCCCTATGTCCCTCCAACCACAGGTCAATATTCTGGGTCAACCATGTCCCTGTGGCCACCAGGTCAACCATGTCCTATCTACATGGACACAGGGGAAGCAAGTGATGTTCTAGGTCATCCTTGCCCCTGTGGCCACCAGGTCAACCTTCTGGGTCACCCATGTTCCTACAGCCACCAGGTCAACCATGTTCTATCTACATGGACACAGGGCAGTGGGTGACATTCTAGGTGGTCCCTGTCCCTCTGGCCACCAGCTCTGCCATGTTCTAGGTCACGCCGTGGGCCTGGATGAAGGAGAGATGTGCTGCAGTGGCTCCACCTGGTAGCTGAGCTCCTTGACACGCCGCTCGGACTTGCGGAGACCCTTGACACTCTCAGCGTTGCGCTTCTGCTCAGCCTCCAGCTCATTCTCCAGCTCTCTCACGCGGGTCTCCAGCTTCTGCAGCTGCTTCTTGCCCCCCTTGAGGGCCAACTGCTCTGCCTCATCCAGCCGGAGCTGCAGGTCTTTGATGGTCTGCTCCATGTTCTTCTTCATCCGTTCCAGGTGAGCGCTGGTGTCCTGTTCCTTCTTCAGCTCCTCTGCCATCATGGCTGCCTGCCCCAGGGGAGAAGCAACCAGAGAAGAAGGTCAAAGGTATGTTCTCCATCGCACTATGGTGGAAGGTGTCCTAGATATTGGTTCCACCACAGCACTCACATCAGTGATGGCTTTCTTGGCCTTCTCCTCAGCGTTCCTGCACTCTTGGATGGCCTCTTCCACCTCCGTCTGCAACTGGGAGATGTCTGCCTCCATCTTCTTCTTTTGGTTGATGAGACTGGTGTTCTGGAAGAGAAGACCACAGGCATCACAGGGGTCCCTCTGGAGACAGGAGCTGTGTTGTGGGGGGACTCAGTGGCTGGGTTGTCACTGGGGAGTGGCAGCTCTTGGAGGAGCCAGGAGGTATCTCAGGGGCTTGTCAGAGCAAAGATGGGACTGGGACATGGGGTTTCTGAAGACGCTCGCGGCCATGCCATTCTCCAGCAGGACCTTCTAGGTGATATAAGGGAGAATTCTTCACCGGGGCGTCCTCACCTGGGAGTGAAGAAGCTGGACCCTCTCGCTGGCCTCAATCAGCTCCTGCTCAGCCAACTTGCGGGCCCTCTCCGTCTGTTCCACCACTGCCCGCAGCTCCTCCAGCTCCGACTGCAGGAGGTTGTTCCTCCTCTCCACGATGGCGATGTTCTCTTTCAGGTCCTCGTTGGCCCGGACCACATCATCCAGCTGCAGCTGGGTGTCCTGGCAGGACAACCGGGATGGACCTCAGCCAGCAGGTCCATGGGGCTGAGAGGACCTCATAGAGGTGGGTCCGTCTCACCTTGAGGTGAGTCTGGGCTCCCTTCAGGTGGGACTGGGCCTCAGCCGCCATGCGGTTGGCATGGCCGAGCTGGATCTCCATCTCGTTGAGATCACCCTCCATCTTCTTCTTTAGCCTCAGGGCTTCATTGCGGCTCCGAGTCTCGGCGTCCAGTGAGGTCTGCAGGGAGTCCACCACCCGCAGGTGGTTGCGCTTGGCCTGCTCCATCTCCTCATCCTTCTCGGCCAGCTTGCGCTCGTAGTCCGCTTTGACCTGGTTGAACTCTAACTGGGCCCTCAAGATCTTGCCCTCCTCGTGCTCCAGAGAGGCCTGGGATGGGGACAGAGGGGACATTGAGGACTGCAGAGACCAGGAGAATGTGGGGTGCATGGAGACGTGGCTTGGCTCACCTCAGCCTCCTCCAGAGCAGCTTGGAGCTCCAGCTTCTCGGCATCCAGCTGCTTCCGGACCTTCTCCAGCTCATGGATGGTCTTGTGGCTGGCACCCAGTTGCTCTGTGAGGTCCGAAATCTCCTCTGCCCAGGTGAGATCCCATCAGACCATGTGGAAGGTGGTGGAGAACAAGGAAGTGGACAGGGGGGAGGCCCATGGTCTCACCTTGGAGGTTCTTGTTCTCCCTCTTGAAGGTCTCCAGGTGCTCAAGCGACTCCTCATAGGCGTTCTTCAGCTTGAAGAGTTCGGTACTGAGGGACCTGGCCTCCTTCTGCGAGGCCTCCAGCTCCGTCTGTGACTCCTCGAACTTCTGCTTCCACTCCGCCACAATCTGGGGCCAAGCAAGTGGTCACCCTGTCACCATGTGTCCCCATCTCCTGCCCATCCCACCTCTGTGTGCTCCCACCTTGTCAAAGTTCCTCTGTTTCTTGTCCAAAGCAGCAGCAGCTGCGTTCGACCGCTCCACGTCCGCCATCAGGTCCTCGATCTCGTTTTGCAGCCGGTGCTTGGTCTTCTCCAGGGAGGAGCACTTGGCATTGACAGCCTCCACCACCTCCTCCGCCTCCTGCAGCCGCTGGGCCAGCTTCTTCCTGTCCCAGGGGACAACCAAGACACCTGGTTGTGGTGACCCATGGACCAAATGGGCCAACCAGACCTTCTTCCACCCTGAGGTTGCCAAGACTCTGGTGTTTCTCCTCTACCAACTCCAAGTCCCTCAGCCTTCTCCAGATCCTTCTACAGCTGAGGCGTCCCCACCATCTCCTTCCCCACAGCAGCTGCCCCAGCACATGGCATTGCCCACGGCGTGGAGGGGTCTCCTCATAGGTCCACACTTCATGGTTCAAGGGGTTCTCCAATCCCAAACCCCATCAAGGTTGCCTTTGGGCAGGACACTGACCTTCTCCTGCAAGTGTCCTCCAGGATGGCCTGAACACTTGGATGATCTCATGGTGTTTCCACCTTAGAGACATGTTTGTCCATCCCCCCAATGACTTATGAGGGTCATGAGTGGTCTAGGTTACCCAACACAGGTTCTAGGTCCCCAACTTGGGCTCTAGATCTACCAAGCATGAAAAAACCCAACATCCTGGGTGGTGGTTGCTTGAGGGAAGAGGGGAGGTAGCGACTAGCAAGGTTGACCGGGTTCCAACACCCACGGGAGAACCTCAGCATCCATGAGGAGATGACTCACTTGGCCTCCTCCAGCTCCTCGGTGCGCTGGATGGCGTCTGTCTCGTACTTGGTCCTCCACTGCGCCACCTCAGAGTTGGCCTTGGAGAGTGACCGCTGGAGCTCAGCCTTGGCCTCTGTCTCCTCCTCATACTGCTCCCGCAGCAGGTCGCAGTCATGCCGGGCCGACTGGAGGGCATGGGCCAGCGCATTCTTGGCCTGGAAGGGGCAAGGAGAAGGTAAGATCATTGGGTCCATGTCACCTTGAGCTATCTTGAGGTCTTCCAACTCAGTACGTGGTGATGTTTCTCAGCCCAGCTTTCTCTAGACCATCCCAACCCAACCTCAACGCCTCTCAACACACCCAACCATCTTTAGGCTGACCCAGCCTGACGTCACCTGGTCCAGCTCCACTCAGGCACCTATAGACCAGCCCAACCACCCCCCAATCAACCTGCTCAGCCCAACCCACCCATTGTCAGACCAACACAGCCCAACTCAAGCACCTTTAGATGGAACCACCCTTAGCTCGAACCACCTTTAGATGGAGAATCACCCTTAGATGGAACCACCCAATCCAACCAGTCTGAACTTGACACCTTTTTGGTGCTACCAACGTGAGGGCGAAGGAGACCTTGCGCTGTGGCCCTCCTGGAGAACTCCAGACCACAGTGGTCTTAGCCACCCCATGAACCCTACCTTCATCTCCTCCTCCAGTTGCCTTTTCAGGTCCTCCATCTGCTGGGTGTAAGACTGCTTGCCCCTGGTGAGCTGGGAGATGAGGGCCTCCTTCTCCTCCAGCTGGCGGGACAGCTCTCCTGCAGAGGCAGAGAAAGTCTTGAGGGGTGCGACAGGGGGTGAACAGGTGGGGTGGGGCTGGAGGTGAAGATGGGGGTAGGGAGTGCTGTGGGTTAGGGCTCCCACCGTTCTCGGTCTGGAGTTTGGCCCGTTGGGTGCTGGTGTCGTTGAGGACTCGTTGGGTCTCTTCCAGCTTAGCCCGGTGCTCGGCCATCTGGTCCTCCATGGTGCGGGAGACCTTCTCCATGCCCACCTTGGAGCCGCAAAAGATGGAGGGGAGTGATGACACAAGAGGCTGGTGGCCATGGTGGAGGTGAGATGTCTACCTTGGCCTCTCCCTACCTTGGCCTTGATCAGCTGCTCCATGTTGGAGCTTAGGTCGTCCAGCTCCAGCTTGAGCTCGCTCTTCTCCTTCTCCAGCTTCTGCTTGACGCGCTGCAGGTTGTCGAGCTGCTCGCTGAGCTCGGCCACGCTGTCCGCGTGCTTCTTGCGCAGCGCGGCGGCCGTGGCCTCGTGCTGCAGCGTGGCCTCCTCCAGGTCCCGCCGCATCTTCTGGAACTCCGCCTCTCGCTTCTTGTTGAGCTCAATCTGCACCGAGGTGGCTCCTCCCGCCTCCTCCAGCCGCTCGCTGATCTCCTCCAGCTCCCGTGACAGCTCCGAGCGCAGCTTCTCCACTTTGGCCCTGCCCGTCCGCTCTGCCTCCAGCTCCTCCTCCAGCTCCTCGATGCGCGCCTGCGGGACAGGGGTGTCATCATCTGGGCTTGGCTCTGCCCAGCTCACCCGTTTAACTCAACCCAGCCAGCTGGAGACGCTCCAGCGCAGCCCAACCAGGTGCAGACCCCATCCCTCACCTGAAGCTCTTTCAGCTTCTTCTGGAGCTGCAGGGCCAGTGCCTGCTCGTCCTCGATCTTGCTGTTCTGCAGGTGGATCTCGAAGTCTTTCCTACAGAGAAAGGTGGAGAGCGCTGAGGTCCCCACCTGCACTCCTCGGCTGGCTTGGAATGGGGCAGGAGGCCCAGCCTCACTTCTTGAGCTTCTCCTCCAGCTGCTGCTTGTCATTCTCCAAATCCATGATGTTTTCCTGGGTCAGCTTCAAGTCACCTTCCAGTTTCCTCTTGGCCCGTTCCAGGTCCATCCGGATCTTCTTCTCCTGTTCTAGGGACCCTTCGAGCTGTGTGGAAACACAGAAATGGGGAGAAACCTCAGGTTTTCATCATCACTGCCCCACGAAGTTCCTCGCTATTGGGACTGTCCCACACTCACGTCATCCACTTGCTGTTCCAGTTTGACTTTGGCTTTTGTCAAGGTGTTGACCTTGTCCTCCTCTGCCTGCAGGTCATCCAGTGCCTGCTGATGAGCTTCTTGAAGGGCCTTCTTCTCCTTCGTCAGCTTGGCGATGGTCTCATCCAGCCCGGCCATCTCCTCCGTGAGGTTCTTGACCTGCAGGATGAGAAACGTCAGGCCTCCAGCTCGGTGTCAGAGGTAGAGCAGAGCTGGGGGAGATTCTTGTTGGCCATGGCCAGTGAGGCCACTTCAATGCAGGAGAACTCAAAAGGCCTTGGGTCTTCTTGATGTAGATCAAGAAGACCTACAACCAACCTTTGGTCTCCTCAGCTTGAGTAGGAGGCCTCTCCCCACCTCACCTTGTTCTCAGTGGCATGTTTCTCCTTCTCCACCTTGGCCAGGGTCAACTCCAAGTCATCAATGTCCTTCTTGAGCTCTGAGCACTCATCCTCCAGCTTCCTCTTCTTGGCTGTCAGCTCAGCGTTCATCTCCTCCTCATCCTCCAGCCGCTCTGTCAGTTCCTTCACCTTGGCCTCCAGCTGGATCTTGTTTTTGATCAGCTGGTCACAGCGCTCCTCAGCATCATTGAGATTGTCCTGCTCCTGTGTTAGGGTGGTGGGTGAAGTAAGGTCCCCCAGTGGGGGTGGTTGTTACCTCCTTTACGTGGTTTTGGGGAAGATCTCACTCACAGCCTGCACTTGGAGCTGAAGGTCATTCTTCTCCTGCAGCATGGAGACCATCTTCTCCTCCAGCTCCTTCCGCCTGGACTCGGACTTCTCCAGGGCCTCCTTCAGCCGCCCAAACTCCTCCTTCATGGTCTGCACCAGTGCCCAAGGAGACAAAAAATGTCCAATCCCCCCACCCATCAACCCCACCCAACGTGTCATTGGTTGCCCGCCCCTCATCCCGTCCTCTTCATCACCTGCATCTCCTTCTCTGTCTCAGCGCTCTTCAACAAGGGCTTGATCTTGAAGTAGAGCTTCATCCAAGGCCAGTTCTTCACCCCCATGAAGGCTCTGATGTTCCACTGGATCACCAGGAGCGCGTCCCTGTGATGGGGACACAGATGTTGCCACCCCGTGGATCTGGTGACCCACCGGAGGCCCCGCTCCTGAGGGGACACCCCTCCTCTCACCGGCGCTCCAGAATCTTCTTGAACTCGATGCGCATGAGCTGCCCCCGGGCCTGAGCCTGGATGCGGGTGATGATGCGGGAGAGACGCTCATCCCGCATCTCCTCCAGCAGCCCCAGCAGCCCAGCCTTGAAGAAGACCTGAAGGAGGAACGGGGTGGGTGAGGAGGAGATGGGCAAGAAGGTGGGTTGGCTGGGGGAGGGTTGGGTGGAAGGATCAGTGGACAGATGGAGGGACTGACGGGTTGGCAGGTGGATGGAAGGATGGTTGGGGTAGTCAACGGGCAGGTGGACAGGTGCACAGTGGGACCATGAGGTCCACAAGTCCTCCTGGATGGTGGGACCTTAGGGTCAACAAGACCTCCTGGACCATGGGACCATGGGGTGTATGGTGGGACCACAAGCAACAGAGACCTCACCTTGGTGTGCCCAAACTTGTACTGGTTGTGGTCAATGTCAAGGGACCCCAGGAGCTTCTCGGCGCCTTTGCGGCTGTCGATGAACTGTCCCTCAGGGATGGCCGTGGGGTTCAGGATGCGATACCTGGTGATTGGAGAGGACAGAACACCCCAAGGTCAGCCCTAGTGGGATTGTTCGCCCCCTCCTCACGTCTTCTCCTCCATCCCTACCGCTGGCGGAAGTCCCCGTAGAGGATGCGGTTGGGGAAGCCCTTGCGGCAGATGCGGATCCCCTCCAGCACCCCGTTGCAGCGGAGCTGGTGCATCACCAAGGGGTTGTCCATCACACCTGGGGGATGGGTTAAAGGGGTGGGGTCAGCCACAAGCCACACCCACAACCCACCGTTCTGTCCCCCCGGCTCTGCTCACCTGGCTCCTTCCGCTCATTGGGAACGAGGCAACGGACGAAGTGGGGGTGGGTGGTCTTGAGGTTGGCCATCAGCTTGTTAAGGTTTTCCTGGGGAGGAGAGAGGAGAGGCTGACCAGTGGGATGGCAGGGATGGGGCTGGGTGGTCAAACCTCCACATGAGAGGTTGTCTTCCCTTTGCCCCACGGCAGGTCTGCTGTGTAGGTCCCTTACCCGGTGCAGGGCAGAGACGGTCTGGAAAGAGGAACCTTTCTTCTTGGCTCCTTTCCCCTTCCCTCCATCACCACCTGGGGACAAGAGGGGTGGGGTGAGGCAGGGGACAAGACTCTAGTGGGAAAATGTCTTCTCCGTCCATCCATCCACCCACCGGCATCTGCCCCAGCATAGTTGGAGAAGAGGTTGGCCAACAGCTTGAGGGCCGACTTCTGGTAGAGCCCCACCACTGTTTCATTGAGGGGGTCCTTGTTCTTCTCCAGCCACCCAATGATGTTGTAGTCCACTGTGCCAGCATAGTGGGTGAGGGAGAAGTGGGCCTCTGTCTTCCCCTTGACGTTGCGTGGCTTCCCAAAGTTGGCTGACTTGCCCAGGTGGTTGTCATAGAGCTTGGCCTTGAAGGTCATGTCTGAGGCCTTGGGGAACATGCACTCCTCCTCCAGGATGGACATGATCCCCATGGGCTGGGGAGGAGAAGACCTTGTTGGCCATGGAGGACACCAAGTACCACCCAACTGGCCACCTTCAAGGTCCCTGGGAAGCACCAGATGGGAGGATCCTTCTCCAGGGAGCCCCTGCAACCCCCAGGAGACCTGGCAGGAGGTGGTACCTTCTCAATGAGGTCAATGCAGGCCTGGAGGTCCATGCCGAAGTCAATGAACTCCCACTCGATCCCCTCCTTCTTGTACTCCTCCTGCTCCAGCACGAACATGTGGTGGTTGAAGAACTGCTGCAGCTTCTCATTGGTGAAGTTGATGCAGAGCTGCTCAAAACTGTTGAACTGGGGAGGGAGAGGACAGACAGTAGGGTCAAGGCAATGCCCAATGGGGTCAACTCAGCACCCGTTGGGGTCAACTTAACTGAATAAGGTCAGTGTTAAGCCCAATGGGATCAATGTAATCAAGTCAACACCCAATGGGATCAACATAATGCCCAATGGGATCAACAGGGTCAAATTGGACATTCAATGGGATCAACACGATGCCCAAAGAGGCCAACTTTCCACCAAAGGTTACCGCGAAGCTTAAGGAGGTTCACCCAACAGCCAGCTGGCTCAACTCAACCCCCAAGAGGACCAATGCAACCACCCAGTGGACCCCACAGGCCTTACATCAAAGATCTCAAATCCAGCGATGTCCAGGACACCGATGAAGTACTGACGTGGCTGCTTGGTGTCCAGCGAGTTGTTGATCCTCACCACCATCCAATTGAACATCTTCTCGTAGACAGCCTTGGCCAAGGCCCCGATGGAGTAGTAGACCTGCTGGACATTCTGCCCCTTGGTGACGTACTCATTGCCCACCTTCACGCGGGGGTGACACAGCCCCTTGAGGAGATCGGCTGAGTTCAGTCCCATCAAGTAGGCCGACTTGTCGGCATCTGCAGAGCACGGAGAGCAAGATACGTGGTCAGGCCCCACCTCACCACCTGCTTGGGAGAGATTGGTGACACCCAAACCTGTGTCCCCCTATCTCTGCACCCACCTTCGGTGCCGTCCGGCTCTGCCTGCTCCTCCCGTTGCTTCTGCTTGAACTTCATGTTGCCAAAATGCATGATGGCACCTGTCAGCTTGTAAACGCCGGTTTTCTCCTCGGCGGTGAAGCCCAGGACATCGAAAGCGCTCTGGGGGCCAGGGAGGTGGGGCGTGGTTAGAGAGGACCTTGCCACCCCCACCACCGAGCTGAGGGCACAGCCAACTGCTGGTCACCATGTGTGTCCCTCTGCCCTGCCTGTCCATCCATCCATGGACTCATCTACCCATGGATTCATCCATCCATGGACTCATCTACTCATGGATTCATCCATCCATCAGAGCACTGTCCATCTGTCCATCTGAGGACTCTCATCCACCCATGGACTTAGCCACCCACCCATCCATGAGCTCATCCATCCATCCATGGGCTCATCTATCCATGGATCCACCCATCCTCCTGAGGACTCATCCACCCATGGACTCATCCATCCATCCATCCATCCATCCATCCATCCATCCATCCATCCATCTTCTATCACCCCCCTCTCCACCCGCAGCTCCTCCTTCTCCTCAGCCACGAGATGTCCCCCTGCCTGCCTCACTGCTCACATCGGTTGCCAACAGCTCTTCTGAGTCGTCGATGGAGGCCACAGTCACCTCTCCTTGGGAGACGTAGCTGTAGTCGTAGGGGTTGTTGGTGATGAGAAGCATCTCTGGGCCGTGGTGGCCGGGGATAGAGACAAAAACTGAGCATTTCCAGCAGCCAAACAGGTCCAAATTGTCCCCAAATCACCCCAAGTAGAGGACAAGCAGAGAAGGAGAGGAAGGAGAAGACCCAAAAGCAGCCACAGGGTTAACTCTTCCCAACTCACCCAGCAGCTCCGGCTTCTTGTTGGAGAGGATCTGGTAGAAGATGTGGTAGTTCCTCTCAGCCTTGAGCTGGAAGATGACACGGGACTTCTCCAATAGGTCTGCGGACGGGGATGGAGACAAGGTGGGTCAAGGGTGGGGTAAGGAGATGGGTGGAGACATGGAGACATGAGGAGATGGATGGATGAGGAGATGGAGACACCAAGAGATGGAGAAGAGGGGCTGGATGGATGGTGGGATGAGGAGATGGAGGGACGGACGTGTGGAGGGACAGACAGATGGACAGACAGGTAGGTGGGTGGATGATGGACAACCAGATGTCATCTGATGGACCCTCAGTCCACTCACAGGTCTCGATGTCGGCCGACGCCAACTTCCCCGTGGCCCCAAAATGGATCCGGATGAATTTCCCCTGGGAGAGCAGCAGCCGGAGGTGGGGGTGGAGGTGGAGGTGGCCACCTGCCCCAGCAGGACCCGCCCCACAAACCTGCCCCATAGGCCCCGCCCCCTCCACTCACGAATCGGGAGGAGTTGTCATTGCGGACAGTCTTGGCATTGCCAAAGGCCTCCAAGGCGGGGTTGGCCTGGATGATCTGGTCCTCCAGGGTGCCCTGAGAGGGTGGGACAATGGGTGTGACCACCATTGGAAGAAGGTCATCGCTGAGGGGGTGTGGCCTGAGGCCTCACCTTGCTGCTATTGGCCACCTCCTTCTTGCGGTCACCGATGGCGGCGATGCTGGCGAAGTACTGGATGACCCTCTTGGTGTTGACCGTCTTCCCCGCCCCGGATTCTCCGCTGGGGACAACCGGGAGATGTTGGAGAACATCATGGTGGCTTCTCTGTCGCACCCCACTGGCGTGGGGCAGGGCCCTGGGGGGCAGGGACTTACGTGATGAGGATGGACTGGTTCTCACGGTCTGCCAGGAGAGAGATGGGATGACACTGGGGGAGATGTTTGGGATCTTGGGGTTCACCCTCCTCCAGGTGAGGAGGGATGAAGTTGGAGGAGATGTTTGGGATCTTGGATGGGATTCTCTGTCCTCCAGGTGAGGACCAGCTCTAGGTCAGGACCCATTTTTGGGGTGGGATCTGGGTCCCAGCGGGAGGTCCCTACCCGTCAGCATGTTCTGGTAAGCGTTGTCTGAGACGGAGAAGATGTGGGGCGGAGCTTCACTCCGCTTCTTGCCCCGGTAGGCGGCCACCACCTCGGCATTGTAGACGGGCAGCCACTTGTAGGGGTTGACGGTCACACAGAAGAGCCCTGAGTAGGTCTGGACAAGGGGCAGGTGGGTCAGAAACAGGAGGTCCTGCCTCACCAGGAGGGTGTGAGTGGCCCAAAGGGTCCAGGGATGAGACATCTTGGGTCTGGGTGGTCGAAGGGGTCCAGGGATTGGACATGTTGGGCTTTGGTGGCCTCACAGGGTCCAGGGATGAGACATCTTGGGTCTGGGTGGCCTCACGGCGTCAAGGGATGGGACATCTTGGGTCTGGGCGCTTGAAGGGGTCCAGGGACTGGATATCTTGGGTCTGGGTGGCCTCATGGGGTCCAGGGAATGGGACATCTTGGGTCTGGGTGGCTCAAGGGTGCTGGGGAGGGGCCACCAGGTTCCAGGTGCCCCAAAATCCATGGAGAACCCACCTGGGTTCTAGGTGCCCCATAGACCCTTCTGGAGGTCCATCCACTTCTAGCGAACCTCAAGAGCTTCAGGGCAGCGCCATCAGCTTCCAGCCATCCCATAGACTGTGGGGCAGACCCCACCCACCTCCCATCCGCCCCAGGGGCTGGTGGGAAGGCTCACATAGATCATCCAGGAGGCGTAGCGCTCCTTGAGGTTGTAGAGGACAGCGGGCTCATGCAGGAAGGTCAGCATGGCCATGTCCTCAATCTTGTCGAACTTGGGTGGGTTCTGCTGGTGGACATCGGCCTCCTTCACCGTCACCGTCTGCAGAAGGACATGAGGGGACTGTTGGGGGCACTCCAGGGCGGGGGGACCTCCCACGTGTGTTGAGGGTGGGCTGGGGGAAGGGCTTCCTCCACAGGTGGGGGATCTCCCATGGTTGGTTTGAGGGGCCCCTCATGGGTTGAGAGTTCTCCAATGGGTTGGGGGATATCCCATGATTGGTTGGGAGATCTCCAGTGGGTTGGGGGATCTCCCATGGGCTGAGGGTTCTCCAGTGGGTTGGGGATCTCCCATAGTTGGTTGGGGGATCTCCAGTGGATTGGGTTGGGGGATCTCCCATGGGCTGAGGGTTCTCCAATGGGTTGGGGGATCTCCCATGGTTGGGTTGGGGGTCTTTCATGGGTTGAGGGTTCTCCAATGGGTTTAGGGGTGTCCTGATTGGTCGGAGGGGTCCTCTATGGGTGTGAGTGCAGCTCCGCTGGGCTGGGAGGTCCCACCATGGGTTTTGGGGGGCACCCAATGGTTCCTCCATCACCCCCTTGCACCCCCAAACCGTCAACCTCCCTCTCCCCTCTTAGACCCTCTTCATCAACCCCCTCCCCATCAACCCTCCCCCATTAACCCTCCCCCCATTACCACCTCCCACCCCACTCCATCATTAACCCCTCCCCCTCCCCATTAACCCACTCCCCCATTGGCCCCCCTTCCCATTAACCCCACCCCCTCCCCATTGGTCCGTCCCCTATTAACCACTCCCCCATTAACCCCCCTCCCCCACCAGCTCCTCCCCCATTAACCCCACCCCCTTTCCATTAACCCCTCCCACATTAGCCCCTCCCTCCTCCCCACTGACCCCTTCTCCATTAATGCCAACCCCTCCCCATCAGCCCCTCCACCATTAACTCCTCCTCCATTAACCCCTCCGTCATTAACCCCTCCCCCATTAACCCCTCCCTCGCCCTCCCCATCAGCCCCTCCCCCATCAACCCCACCCCCTGTCCCATCGGCCACTCGCCCTCCCCATTATCCCCTACTGCCCCCTTACCAGCCCCTCCCTCATCAACCCCACCCCCACCAGCCCCACCCCCATCCCCCACCCCTCCCCCACCCCTCCCCCACCTCCCCCAGCTCAGTTTCCACGGTCACGTGGCCCTGGTCTCTCCCCCGCACGCGCCCGCGCACGAACTCCATGCGGGGGTGGGGCACGAAGCACTCGGTGCGGGGGTCGAAGGGTCGGGTCTGCGCGGCCAAGCGCTCGCGCTCCCCGGGGCGCAGGAACGGGGCTGCGGCACCCAGCGCTGCCTCCGACATCCTATAGACACACATAGACATACAGACACCCATGGACACTCATAGACACCCATGGACACTCATAGACACCCATAGAGACCCATAGAGACCCATAGAGACCCATAGAGACCCATAGACACCCATAGCCCTGCACCAAGCGCTCACGCTCCCCCGGGCGCAGGAACGGGGCTGCGGCACCCAGCGCTGCCTCCGACATCCTATAGACACACATAGACATATAGACACCCATGGACACTCATAGACACCCATGGACACTCATAGACACCCATAGAGACCCATAGAGACCCATAGACACCCATAGACACCCATAGACACCCATAGCCCTGCACCAAGCGCTCACGCTCCCCCGGGCGCAGGAACGGGGCTGCGGCACCCAGCGCTGCCTCCGACATCCTATAGACACACATAGACATACAGACACCCATGGACACTCATAGACACCCATAGAGACCCATAGACACCCATAGAGACCCATAGACACCCATAGCCCTGCACCAAGCGCTCATGCTGCCCCGGGCGCAGGAATGGGGCAGCTGCTCCTAACGCTGCCTCTGACATCCTATAGAGACATATAGACATAGAGACACCTATAGACCTATAGCCCAATGCTGCCTCTGCCATCTGACACAGACCTGGACACATAGACACCTATAGACCACGCATTGGGACCTACAGACCCTGCACCGGGACCTGCAGAGCTATAGATCCTGCACCAGGACCTATAGCTTAGCACCGGGACCTATAGCCCAGCGCCGCCTCCAACATCTGCACTGCGGCCTCGGGGGGACGCACCAGGACCTACATCCCCGGGGGGCCCTATAGCCTCTGTGCCAGGACATACAGCCTCTACACCGGGACTTATAGCCCCAGGGGCCCTATAGCAGAGCCCCAGACCCATGGGCACCTATAGCAAGACATAGATCCCCCTATAGCCACGCACCACCCCCCACAAGGACCCTATAGCTGTGCACAGAGCCCTACAGCCATGCAGGGTGCCCTATAGCCACGTGCAGACCCCTATAGCGCAGCCTGGACCCCAAAGCAACACAGGGACCCTATAGCGAGGTGTGTGCCCTATAGCAGCCCCCCCACCCCACAGCTGCCCCACGGTGCTGCCCTCACCTGGACTCTCTGGGTCTGGAGAGAAGATGGAGGGAGCTGAGGGGGATGCAGAGGGTGAGGGGCTGTGCCCCATAGATCCCTGTGCCCCATAGATCCCCGTGCACCATAGACCTTTGTGTGCCCCACAGACCCCCTGTGCTCCACAGACCCTCTGTGCCCCATAGACCCCTGTGTGCCCCACAGACCCCGTGTCCCACAGATCCCCTGTGCTACACAGACCCTCTGTGCCCCATAGACCCCTGTGTGCCCCATAGACCCCCTGTGCCCCACAGACCCTCTGTGCCCCACAGATCCCCTGTGTGCCCCATAGCACCCCATCTGCCCCATAGATCCCATCTCTGCCCCAGAACCCCCCTGTGCCATGTAGCCTCCCTGTGCACCCCATAGATCCCCCGTGCCCCATAGCCCCCCCATGCCCCACATCACCTCTGTGCACCCCAACCTCCCTGTACCCCCCCATAGATCGCCTGTGCCCCACAGCCCCACTCTGTCCTTCCTGTGCCCCCCATATCCCGCCCCACATATCCCACCCCCCATGCTCCCACCCTTTCTCTCTGCCCCACAGTGGCACCTGTGCCGGCCCCGCAGACCCACGGCATTTATAGGGCGCTGTGGGGCAGGGAGGAGGGGGGAAGCATTCCGGGGGGGGGAGGGGCTGATAAGCGGGGAGGATGGGCAGCCCCCCCCTCCGCCCCCTCCCCAGCCCCACAGCGTCGCTCCAGGGACCCAGGCCCCACAACACACGCCCCACAACACGCACCCCCAGCGTCATCTATGGGGCAGCACTATGGGGCAGAGTAAGAGCTTCTCGGACCCCTTTAGAGGTGGGATTTGGGGGGTGTCTGTGGGTCCCGGACGCCTGGGTCCCCTGTGGGGAATGGGGTTGGGGGGGGGGGGGTGTCTATGGGGCCCGGATGCCTGGGTCCCTGGCCAATGTCCTGTCACTTGTGGGGTGGTGACAGCTGGTGGCTGCCAGGTCTATATCGGGACATGGGGGGCGGGGGATTGTTCTCATGTCCGCCCAGCGCGGCGCCGTGGGGCTGGTGGGGGGGGGGGAGCGGGGGGTCTGGCAGCCGCCCCAGGACACAGTGTCCACTTTGTCTTCGGGAGGTGACAAGTGGCCCCGCGAGGTGACACATTCCTGGGGGGGACAGCTGGGTCCCTCCCCGCATTGTGCCGCATCATCCCCTCCCCCGCCCCACGGATCCCATCTCTGCCCTGCAGATTCCCTCCTGTGCCACATAAAAGCCCCATTTGCCCCATAGATCCCATGTCTGCCCCACAGATCTCATCTCTGCCCCACAGAACCCATCTCTGCCCCACAAAACCCATCTCTGCCCCATAAATTCCCTCCTGTGCCCCATAAAAGCCCCATTTGCCCCATAGATCCCATGTCTGCCCCACAGATCCCATGTCTGCCCCACAGATCTCATCTCTGCCCCACAGAACCCATCTCTGCCCCACAAAACCCATCTCTGCCCCATAAATTCCCTCCTGTGCCACATAAAATCCCCATTTGCCCCATAGATCCCATGTCTGCCCCACAGATCTCATCTCTGCCCCACAGAACCCATCTCTGCCCCACAAAACCCATCTCTGCCCCATAAATTCCCTCCTGTGCCCCATAAAAGCCCCATTTGCCCCATAGATCCCATGTCTGCCCCACAGATCTCATCTCTGCCCCACAGAACCCATCTCTGCCCCACAAAACCCATCTCTGCCCCATAAATTCCCTCCTGTGCCCCATAAAAGCCCCATTTGCCCCATAGATCCCATGTCTGTCCCACAGATCTCATCTCTGCCCCACAGAACCCATCTCTGCCCCACAAAACCCATCTCTGCCCCACAAATTCCCTCCTCTGCTCCAAAAAACGCCAATCTGCCCCACAGATCCCATGTCTCCCCACAGATCCCTTTCTCTGCCCCACAGAGCCCCTCCTCTGCTCCAAAGGACCCCCATCTGCCCCACAGATCCCATATCTGCCACATAGATCTGATCTCTGCCTGACAGATCCTGTCCTCGGCCCCATAGATCCCCATGGAGCCCCACAGAGACCCACAGATCACACTCTGCCCCCATAGATCCCCTCTCTACTGCCTGGAACGCCCATCTGCCCCATAGATCCCACATCTGCCCCACAAATTCCCTTCTCTCCCGCATAAAACCCCCATCTGCCCCATAGATCCCCTCCTCTGCTCCATAGAACCCCAGTGTGCCCCACAGATCCCATATCTGCCACACAGATCTGATCTCTGCCTGACAGATTCTGTCCTCAGCCCCATAGATCCCCACAGAGCCCCACAGGTCCCTCTCTGCCCCATAAATTCCCACAGAGCCCCACGGAGCCCCACAGATCCCCATCTGCCCCATAGATCCCAACAGAGCCCCGCAGATCCCCCTCTGCCCCACAGATCCCCCCTCTACTGCCTGGAATGCCCCTTGGCCCCCAGATCAAAGCTCTACCCGCCCCCACCCTGCACTGCTCCAGGCTTTTGATTGGCTGGCCAAGGTTGGGGGACAGTTGGGGGTCTGGGGTGGGGGGTGGTTGAAGGTCCAGAACCTGACCAATTGTGGGTCCCTCCTGGTGGGGCTGAGGTTGTGGGTCCCACCCTGTCCCTGTTGGGCCCATGAGGAGATTTCCCAGCCTGTTCCTGCTGGGCTGGGACCCTGAGGCTGAGTCACAGTCACAGTCACAGTCACAGAATCACATTTGCAGTCAGAGTCACAGTGCGTAAAAGTTTAATGAAATAGAACAAGGGCAAGTGTAGAGTCTTGAATCTGGGCAGGAACAACCCCAGGTTCCAGTGTAAGTTGGGGAATGATCCATTAGAGAGCAGTGTAGGGGAAAGGGAGCTGGGGGTCCTGGGGACAGCAGGGTGACCATGAGCCAGCACTGGGCCCTTGTGGCCAGGAAGCCAATGGGACCTGGGGTGGGTTAGAAGGGGGGTGGTCAGTAGGTCAGAGAGGTTCTCCTGCCCCTCTGCTCTGCCCTGGGGAGACCACACCTGGAATCTTGTGTCCAGTTGTGGCCCCTCAGCTCCAGAAGGACAGGGAACTGCTGCAGAGAGTCCAGCGCAGCCACCAAGATGCTGAAGGGAGTGGAGCATCTCCCGTGTGAGGAAAGGCTGAGGGAGCTGGGGCTCTGGAGCCGGAGAAGAGGAGACTGAGGGGGGACTCATTTCTGGGGATCAATATGGAAAGGGGCAGTGTCAGGAGGATGGAGCCAGGCTCTTCTGGGTGACAACCAGTGACAGGACAAGGGGCAATGGGTGCAAACTGGAACACAGGAGGTTCCACTGAAAGATGAGAAGAAACTTGTTTGGGGTGAGGGTGTCAGAGCCTGGCCCAGGCTGCCCAGGGAGGTTGTGGAGTCTCCTTCTGTGCAGACATTCAAACCCGCCTGGACCCCTTCCTGTGGAACCTCAGCTGGGTGTTCCTGCTCCATGGGGGGATTGCACTGGATGAGCTTTCCAGGGCCCTTCAACCCCTGACATTCTGGGATTCTGTGAACAGAGTCACAGTCACAGTCACAGAGTCACGGAGTCTCCGGACCCTCACCCGGCTGTGTTGAAGGGGCCTCTGCAGATCCCCGTGCAGCCCCTGCTCACACGTGGTCACCGGAGCAGATCGCTCAGGGTCGTGTGTAAACTGAGACACAAACTTCACAGCAGAGCCGAGTCTGCTGTTAATCCCATTGTTTTATTTACAGCCCGGGAGCTCTGGGGACTGTCCCCCATCAGCGCTCCAGCGACTCGATGCTCTTGCGCTGCTTATATTCATGTATTTATTACATATGTATTACAATTTTTGGAAATTTTGACATACGTCTATACTAAGAATTGATTATGTTGGTTATAATTGTTGATTTTCTTACTTACAATACATGTAATAACTATTAGTTCAATATAAGCTCAGCACTCTGCTTCTAAACAATGCATCACTTCATCTTCTGTCTCCCTCTTGTTGTGCAGAAGGCTCTAAAACGTGAATAATTACATCCCCTCGTTTCGCAGGTGGTCAGAAAGTGTTGATCATGTGAATTGGTTAATGATGAGCACGTCTTTTGTCACTTAATCACAGTGTACGTTAATTTAGCAGCTTCTCTTCAGGCTCTGGCACCTCCCAGCAGAGAAGTTTCTGCTCATGTTCAGATGGAGCCTCCTGTGTTTCAGTCTGTGCCCGTTGCCCCTCACCCTGGCGTTGGGCACCACTGAACAGAGTCTGGTCCATCCTCTGACACCCACCCTGAGATATTGATCCATGGATCAGATCCCTCTCAGCTTCTCTTCTCCAGCTCAACAGCCCCAGCTCTCTCAGTGTCTCCTCATCACAAAGATGCTCCAGACCCCTCAGCATCTCTGTGTCCCTCCACTGGACCCTCTCCAGTAATTCCTGGTCCTTCTCAAACTGGGAGCCCAGAACAGGACCCAGAATTCCAGATGTGGCCTCCCCAGGGCAGAGCAGAGGGGGAGGATTCACCTCCCTGACCTGCTGCTCATATTGCACCCAGGTACCATTTGCAGCCTTGGCCACAACCCATCTGCCCCACAGATCCCACCTCTGCCCCATAGATCCTATCTCTGCCCCACAGATCCTACCTCTGCCCCACAGATCCCACCTCTGCCCCAGAACCCCCTGTTCCCTTCTCTCCTGCAGAAGCTGCAGCTCATGGTCTGGCTGGTGAATCTGCGATGGGTAAAGAACTGGATGGAGGGCCCAAAGAGCTGTGGTCAACAGAGACAAATCAGCTGTTGTCCGGTCATGAGTGGTGTCCCCAGGGCTCAGTATGGGGCCAGTTCTATTTAATCTCTTTATCAATGATCTGAACGAGGGAATCGAGCACACCTTCAGTGAGTTTGCAGATGACGCCAAATTGGGTGGGAGTGTTGCTGTGCTGGAGGCTGGGAAGGCCATGCAGAGGGGTCTGGCCCGGCTGGATCGATGGTCTGAGGCCAGTTGCCTGAGGTTCATCAAGGCCAAGTGCCGGGTCCTGCGCTTGGGCCACAACAATCCCATGGACACTGCAGGCTGGGGAAGAGCGGCTGGAAAAGGAAAAGGACCTGGGGGTGTTGGTGACAGCAGCTGAACATGAGCCAGCGTGTGCCCAGGTGACCAAGAGGCCACTGGCCTCCTGGCTTGTATCAGGAATAATGATTGTGCCACTGTACTTGGCGCTGGTGAGGCTGCAGCTTGACTCCTGTGTTCAGTTTTGGGCCCCTCATTGTAAGGACATTGAGGCACTGGAGAGAGTGCAGAGGAGGGAACGGAGCTGGTGAGGGGCTGTGTAGTGGCAGAGCCCCCCCCTGCCCCAGGGGGATGGGGTTGTCGCCAGCCTGGCTGAGAGGTGAAGCCAGAGACAAAAGAGACTAAAGGAGCACCATTAGAATGTAATAATGAGTGAGCAATCGCCGGACACATGTGTGCAGAGCGCGTGGACAGCACATGCAGCCTATCATGTTATTGTATAACACGAGTTACAACCAATCACGTTGTTGTAAGGCGCGTGGACAGGGCAGCTTTGCTATAAAGCCAGCCCGGTCCGACAATAAAGCGAACTCTGTGAACATCACATTGGTGTGTCAGGTTCCGTGGCTCGCATGGATAAAGCAACACTTTGGTGACCCCGACGTGATCCTTCGTATCGAAGCAAGATCGCCGGAAGTGAAGACGCGAGGACGCCACCTGGGGGCGACACCAGCCCGGCGCTCAATCATAGCGGAAAGTAGGCCTGGGGGGAGCAGGTGGCGTGGGAAACACGGCATCCGTGGAAGGAAAAATAATAGTGAGAAGTATTCTGCAGCTGGCTGCAAGAACAGGAAGAATTTTGGAAAAAGACGCGGTGGAGCGCCTTTTACTATTCGCCCAGCGTAAGGGCTGTGTCCGTTCGACGGACGAATTTTTTTCTCCCGGTACATGGGAGGACATAGGGACCGAACTATGGGAAGCGGTTACAAGGGGGAGCCGCGAGGCTTGCGATCTCGCCGGACCCTGGCGGGAGGTCAGGCAGCTGATGCAGGAAGTCTCAGAGGAGCCGAGCTGTGTGCCGTCCCCTCGGAGCCGCCCGCCGCGAGCTGCCCACCCTCCGAGAACTCCGAAGAATCAACACCGCTGGTATGTCCCGTATCAGATCTGGAGTTCTGGGGCGGAGAGCAAATTCTACCCTCTGCGCCCGTTGAGCCATTGCCTGGCTCCAACGACGAATGGCAGCAACCGGCAAGTTTCAACAAGCCAGGACAAGTTAATCCAGCCGACGTGCCCTTGCCGGAGGACCCGATGGAACACCAGGACGGAGCCCCGCAGAATCGCCCTGACTGCCAGGAGGAGAGCCACGTGCAGAGCCTGAAGGACTTACTGAGACGGCAGGAGAGCCAGATGCAAGAAGTTCTAGAAGCTATGAAACGACTAGATGGCGGTAACAGTAAAACTTCGCGGTTAATAGCATATAAAAAGGCGTCAGATGCAATTAAGGACGGGCTGGAGGCAATTGGCAGGGAATGTGAAAAACGGGGAAAACAGGAAAGGGAGGGGGTGGAATTAGACCTCGCTCCCGAGGAGCTCCGTATCAAAAGGGAGCGAATACAAAAATGGGCTGGACAATGTGTTGAAGATGGGATGTGGTCTGTAAGAGAAGCAGATGAATATTTGAGAGTGCGATATGGAAAAGGGCTGGAGACTGGGTTAGCAGATCGGTTTGCAAATATGCGCCGACTTACTGATCCACAGGGAAACACAAGGGAATTGTATAGCAGTGATAATAATGATAATTTGGGTGCTGCCCCTGTGCATCAGGGTAGAGATATTCCTCGAGATCATTCTTATAATGCAGGGCAACGTTGGCAAGGGGTAATCAGAGATGCAACTATTGAAGGGATCATGTTACCTGGTAGTATTACAGCAATGCCAGTGCACATAGATAATAGAGGACAAAGGCAGTGGTCGCCTTTTGATTGGAAAACGGTTAAGCAGTTGCAAAGTGCAGTTATGCAATATGGTATGGATAATAAGCATGTGATGCAGCTAATCAATTCATTTTTCAAGGGGCAAGTACTAACTCAAACAGATATTAGGGCATTGATGGAGTTATTGCTTCCTCCAACGGGGTATTTGCTGTTCTTGGACAAGTGGCAGGGGAAAGTGGAATTGGCAGTATTAGAAAATGTTCGTTTACCAGCTGATGATCCGTTGCGGTTAGCTAGCATGGACCAGTTACTGGGTCGTGGGCAATATGCGGATGGTGCTACTCAGGCAGCACTTCATCCAAGGATTTTGCAGCAAACGCAAGGGCTTGCCTTGGCGGCAGTGAAAGAATTGCCAAATATAGGTAACCCTGTGCCACCCTATTCTACAATAGAGTGGGATCCTGGGGAACCATATATGACATTTGTGGATCGTTTAAAAGAAGTGATAGATGCCTCTCCTAACTTGATTCCAGAGGCAAAAGCTGCTGTGGGGAAAGATTTGGCCATGATGAATGCAAACACCCAATGCCAACAGATATTAGCCGGTTTGGGAAAAACTGCTTCTTTAGCAGAGATGGTGGAAGCTTGCACACAGGTACCAATTATGCAACAGGAGGTAGAAAAAGCAAAAATACATGCTCAAGCCCACGCTGCGGCCTTGGCTGCAGCACTTAAGCCTGCAACGAAAGGTGGAAGCCCTTCTTCTTGTTCTTGCATATTTTACTTGCAAACAGACAGGACATATTAAAAGAAACTGCCCTCAATATGCTTAGCAGCATTGCAAAAATGGCATAACTCTCCAGTTAATCTGGTAACAGATTCTATTTATGTTGTGGGAATTGTACAAAGAATACATAGAGCGCTTTTGCAGCGAGTTTCCAATTCCTTGTTGTTTGAAGCATTGTTAGATTTGTGGAACGTATTAGATTATAGGACAGCACCAGTATTTATCATGCATATAAAAAGCCATACTAACATACCAGGTGGTCTAGTAGAGGGAAACAGCACCATAGACAAACTTGTGGCAGTAGCAGATATATCCCCTTTTGAACAAGCCAGACAAGCTCACGAATTCTTTCATCAATCCTCAGCAGCACTCCGAAAGCAGTTTACAATTACAAAGGAACAAGCTCGAGCCATTATCGCAGCTTGTCCTGATTGTGCCCGCATAGTCCCTCTCCAACAAAAGGGAGTAAATCCTCGGGGCTTGCAGCCAGGTCAGTTATGGCAAACTGATATTACTGAATTTGCACCATTTGGCAGACAAAAGTACATTCATGTCTCCATAGATACCTGTTCAGGACTGCTGTGGGCTACAGCCTTGACCTCAGCAAATGCAAAAGCGGTAAAGCGTCATCTATTACAGGCTTTTGCTGTCATGGGTGTCCCTACACAAATCAAAACAGATAATGGTCCTGCATACCACTCTGACAGACTTGCAGCCTTCCTCACCCAGTGGAAGGTACAACACCTGTTTGGAGTCCCTTATAATTCTACTGGCCAAGCAATTATTGAGCGTGCACACGGTGCATTAAAAAGTCTTTTGTCTGTTTTGAAAAAACAAGGGGGAATTGGTGTGAGCCCAGAAGAGGTATTGATGAAGGCATTGTATGTGCTGAACTGGCTTAATCCTAAAAGTGAAACTGAAATGGAACCGGTTGTTATGCACCATATCAAAAATGTCAAAGATTTTTCCGAAAATGTGCCTAAGGTTAGTGTGTTTAATCCGACAACACAACAATGGGAAGGTCCTATGTCACTAATAACCTGGGGAAGGGGATATGCTTGTGTTTCTACAGGTAACCACAAAAATTCATGGATCCCAGCAAAGTGGGTGAGACCTTGGCCAGCTAACAGAGAAGAAACCGATTGCAGTGATGACAACCCTTAACCTCAGACATGTTATCGCTTTAAGCAACGAATGTAGCCAATGTTGAGAATACCACTTTGTAAAACAGAGCAGCAATTAATTTTTTGTTATTGGACATGTTCACAGTTATGAAGAGTTTGATTGTATGTGTTGTTTGAACTTAAAAGTTAAAAAGATAGAAGATTTGCAGAACAAGAAAATAACAGAAGATACTGGGTTTTTTGGGGTGAATGCCTTGTTTGGTTAAAAGGAATATTGAAAACAGGTTTGTTCTTGTTAATTGTAATTGTATTAGCCTTAATGTTCTTACCCTGTATTTCACACTGTATTTAAAGCATGATATGGCGTATTGTTAATATTAAATAAAAGAGGGGGAGATGTAGTGGCAGAGCACCCCCCCGCCCCAGGGGGATGGGGTTGTCGCCAGCCTGGCTGAGAGGTGAAGCCAGAGACAAAAGAGACTAAAGGAGCACCATTAAAGGTAATAATGAGTGAGCAATCGGCGGACACATGCGTGCAGAGCGCGTGGACAGTACATGCAGGCTATCATGTTATTGTATAACACGAGTTACAACCAATCACGTTGTTGTAAGGCGCGTGGACAGGGCAGCTTTGCTATAAAGCCAGCCCGGTCCGACAATAAAGCGAACTCTGTGAACATCATATTGGTGTGTCAGGTTCCGTGGCTCGCATGGATAAAGCAACAACAGCCATAAGGGCCCAGAGTTTCTCGCAGGCCTGTGTTATCTAACACAGAGGTTCTGCTCATCGGGCACACAGGGTCAGTAGGACAATTGGTGTGACGTGTGTGCTGTTCTACAGACAGGTGCAAGTCACTGGAGCGTATTTACATTCAACCAACCTCCTCGCCAAGCCTTCTGCTCCATCCCCATACAGATGGTCCCGTGGGTGTTTGGAGAGCACGAGCTTGCTCTGGGAGATCGGTCCAGAGCGGGTGGCTCAGGAAAGTGCAACTTTGTGACTTTGTGTTCCAAAGCCCAGGTGACCCAGCGGTCAGTTCCAGTTCACCCGGGCAGTTCCCTGTTCTGTATGGGGCCTTCTGACTCCAGCCCGAGATACAAATTCTGCTGAGGCACCGCACAGATACAAACAACCCAAAACCGCCTTGTGAAACCCTCCAGCAGCTGTGCTGCTGCATTTGGGCTCTTTGTGCAAGCACCAGATCTGCTGGGGAAGGTTTTAGAGGAAAAAACTAGAGCAGCACATTTCCAAGCACGGGTGGATTACAGTAGGATGATTGGTTTTCCCGTTGCTTCTAGAACTGCTGAAAGTTTAATTTTTAAAATGTTTCTGGAAAAGTATATAGGTTTGCTCTAATACATTCTGCACAAAACGTTATGTACATCTGTTTTTACAGAGGAGCCAAGAAGCCTCGGAAGCAAATAACAAAGGAGAAGGATGCGTAGACATGAGAAAGAGATGAAATGAGTGCGTTAGTTTACAAGAAAATCAGCTGGAAAATCTAAAGATGAAAAAGCAGCAAATTCAAAAACTGAGATGCAGGAAGGGCACTGTAACATTTCAGAACTGATAGAAGTGGAAATTTAAAAAGTATGCTCTGTGTGGTCGTATATAAAGGTCTTCAATACATTTTATCTGTTTTGAAAATTTGATAATTTAAATTATTTTTACAGACTGTTTTTAATGCACAATTAATAAAAGGAATAGGAACTATCAGTTTGACTTTGGGCTTTCAGGGGACTTTTAATGTCACCAGCAACACCCATGCATTCTAGAAAGGAATTGTTTCCATGCGAACGCCAGGGCCTTCGATGGTTCCGCTGTTTGCTGGGTGCTCGAGGGCTCAGTCGGAGTTTGATCTTGAGCTTGTGCCACTTTAGCAGGGCAGCAGAACCGCGCGATGAACTAAATGACCTGTGCAACAGAACTTTCACAGTTAACTGGAATATGCTTGACACACACTTTAAAGCGTAAAATATTTGATTTTTACCCCAATCCACAAAAAGGGCTGCAACTCCAGGCCTGTCAGCCTGACCTCGGTGCCTGGCAGGGCTGTGGAGCAGATCATCCTGAGTGCAATCACACAGCACCCTCAGGATGGACAAGGGATCAGACCCAGCCAGCACGGGTTTAGGAGGGGCAGGTCCTGTCTGACCAACCTGATCTCCTTTTATGATCGGGTCACCCACCTGGTGGACGAGGGGAAAGCTGTAGACGTGGTCTATCTGGACTGCAGCAAAGCCTTTGACACTGTCTCCCATAATGTACTCCAGCAAAAGCTGGCAGCCCATGGCTTGGACAAGCGCACTCTCTGCTGGGTTCAGAACCGGCTGGAGGGCCGGGCCCAGAGAGTGCTGGGGAACGTGGCTGCATCCAGCTGACCAGTCACCAGTGCTGTCCCCAGGGTCACTGTTGGGTCCAGTCCTGTTTAACGTCTTTATTGATGATTTAGATGAGGGCATTGAGACCATCATCAGCAAATTTGCTGCTGACACCAAGTTGGGAGGGAGTGTGGAGCTGCTGGAAGGCAGGAGGGCTCTGCAGAGGGATCTGACAGACTGGAAAAATGGGTTCGATTCCAATGGGATGAAGTTCACCAAGGCCAAGTGCCGGGTGCTGCCCTTTGGCCACAACAACCCCTGCAGCGCTCCAGGCTGGCACAGAGCGGCTGGAGAGCAGTCAGGCAGAAAGGGACCTGGGGGGACTGATGGACAGGAAGCTCAACAGGAGCCAACAGTGTGCCCAGGTGGCCAAGAAGGCCAATGGTGTCCTGTCCTGTACCCAAACCAGCGTGGTCAGCAGGACAAGGGCAGTGATCCTTCCCCTGTGCTCTGCACTGCGGAGGCCACACCTGGAGTGTTGTGTTCAGTTCTGGGCCCCTCAGCTCAGGAAAGAGATTGAAGTGCTGGAGCGGGTCCAGAGAAGAGCAACAAGACTGGGGAAGGGACTTGAACACAAGCCCTATGGGGAGAGGCTGAGGGAGCTGGGCTTGTTCAGTCTGGAGCAGAGGAGGCTTAGAGGGGAGCTCAGCACTCTCTAGAACGACCTGAAGGGCAGTTCTAGCCAGGGGGGATTGGGCTCTTCTCCCAGGCAGTCAGCAATAGGACAAGGGGGCAGGGGCTTCGACTCTGCCAGGGGAAATTGAGGCTGGAGATGAGAAAGCAATTCTGTGCAGAGAGAGTGGTCAGCATTGGAATGGCTGCCCAGGGAGGTGCTGGACTCACCGGCCCTGGAGGTTTGTAACCTGAGATTGGACACGGCACCGAGTGCCATGATCTGGTGAACGGACTGGAGTTGGACCAAGGCCTGGACTGGATGATCTCTGAGGTCTTCTCCAACCCAGGCAATGCTGTGATTCTGTGAATTATCTCCAGTTTTAAGAAAAAAACCAAACTAAAGTGTTCTTCTGGGTGAGGATGGACCAGGCTCGGGATCAGTACCAGGGGTGCTGCAGGAGCAGGTGTCTCCCAGCACGGACACACCGGGGGGACCTGTGGACCTCAGCACCCCTGGGCCCCACCATGGCCCAGTTCAGCAGCCCTGGGCCCGAGGGCTCAGCGGAGGGACAGCCCCACACCCAGGGGCAGAGCGGTTCCTGCTGCTGCTCCGAGGGTCACCAGCCCCAGGCAGCCCTGAGCCAGAGCGCAGGTGTCTGAGCTGGGCTGGGCTGAGCTGGAAGGGGCTGGAAAACAGCTCATCGGGAGGAGGCGATGGGAAAAGGTGCCGTGCGTGTGGCACCGGGGATGAACTGACACCCTCAGTTTGGTATCTGGATCCGTGCTGGGCTTGCACATGGACTAAGCCCCAGCTCAGAGCACAAACTGCTGCTCCCAGCCCTGGGTGCCAAGCGCTGGTCCTGCTCTCCCCTCCCTGGTGCAGCCCGAGTGCACGACTGCCCTGCCTGCTCCTGCCCTGGGGCCTGGGGAGCTCGGGTGAAAAGGAAAGACGGACTGGTGTGGGCATGGGATCTCTTAAGTGTCCTGGGATTGCTTTGCTAATCACTCTGTAAGGGTTCCTGGGCTATTAAGTCCATAGGTACCCAGAGAGGCAAATAAGTCCAGGAACCAACTTTACAATTAAGGTTGCCTTCTTACAAAAAAAGACACTTCCATTTTCTCATCAGCAACAGACTGAAAGATGGCAGCTGAAGCAGCTTCTGCTTCTTGTGAAAACAGGTAACAACAGATGGTTCCACCCAGCTGATCCTTAGTTGCTTCCTGCACAGGAAACCTGTCCATTAATTCCATCTTTAGTGCACAGGAAGGGCCTTGCTGATGTTCCTGTGTAGGCAGCGAGTGTGTGGATGTCAGGCTTTCTGCAGATTTGTTACGGAGTTTTCCTGTTTCTTTTAATTAGGAAAACCTTGCTGTGGACTCCTGAAGTCTCCCATAAGCTGGTGGGTTGAGAGAAGGACGGGGAGCTCCAGCGAGCTCAGGGAGGACCAGGCAGCATCACAGGCAAAGCAGACGGGAACTCCACTGGGTGAACATTAATGGAATTTATTGACAGATGGAACTGGCACCTCTCCCCCATCTTTGGGCGGATCCCCGTGCACCCTGAACCGATACAGGCAGGTGTAGTCCGGGTGGCCCCAGTTGCTCAGCACTTGCAGCCTGATGTAATTCACGACCCCAGGGAGCTCGTTCTGCAATGACAAGGAGAAATGAGTCGCCTTTTCCTCTCT
Organism: Patagioenas fasciata; assembly: GCF_037038585.1. NCBI lineage: Eukaryota > Metazoa > Chordata > Aves > Columbiformes > Columbidae > Patagioenas > Patagioenas fasciata. The sequence goes on along the minus strand of NC_092544.1, from coordinate 6,463,872 downwards.
GGCCCGTGAGCACTGACAGAAGCGCCGCAGCGACGGCCTCGATCAGCAGCTTCCTTCCTGCTGCCCCGCGGGGGCTTTTGAGCTGTCGTGGTCAAGATGTTCTTATCCTGCTCTACCCCATTGGGCCACGAGAACAGCAAAGGAAGAAGCAGCGACCACATGGCTCAGCAAATACACTGGAAAGCTCTCACCTGCTTTGGGGCACAGGCTTCCACAGTCAGAAGACCCCGTACTGGGGTCACTATAACGTCTCTTTGCCTTTTCTAGAAAGCCATGGAAACAGAATGGCCTCCCTGTCTCTGGTCATTGCCTGCACCTACAGAACCCTCAGGAAGCCCAGTATTTCTGGTCTCTAACTGGCAGACCAGCAGTCGTGCATCCTACGGGATGTGGCCACTTGTGTGCACTTGGGGTCCAGACAGTCAAGCTGGTTCCAGCTTCAACTGTGGTGCTTCTAAGCACTAAGCACCCAAAATGAAAGAGAAGACGGCAGTGCAGGCATCCGCCTCCAGGAAGTGAAAGCAGAAGAAAGGCCAGCGTGGCACACGCTCAAGGACAGGGCTGCCTGTACCCTTTGGCAGGGAAGCCTCTGACCATTCAACTGCATTTCTCCTCCTCTCCTACAGTTCCCCTCCCTCTGTGTCCCCGTACCTTCAGCTGGAAGGTCTGGCTGGGATTCAGCGCCGCCAGGAAAGTGAACTGTCCCAGGAACGCTCCCTGCTCCTCGCGTTCTTCCTTGAAGCCCTGCAGAAAAACGGGGTGGAGAAAACAAGAACGTCTGGTGCACCATGGAAGACCGAACTTCAGCCGGTGAAGTACGGGGTCATTTCAGCTACGTGGTCCAAGGACAATGAGCACAAGGACAAGACCTGAAGCTGCAGGGGGCAGCACGTCACACTTGCCTACTCAACGAGTCCAGGCTGGCAGCCAGAAAAGGAGCAGACGCTCCCAGGGAGAGGGAGGTGACCTGGGGATCACAAATGCCACTGGGGCTGGAAGCCAAGAAGGTCTGGGACACCTGTGGAAATAATAAAAGAAATAAAATGAATTCAAAAGATGGTTTGTAACTTATGGATGTAATTCGGAATACACAGGAATGCTAAGCTACAGACTCACGGCAGTCACACTTCTTGCATCCTGCTCTGGTGTTGTCCTTATTGCCACCTGAAAGAGAAAATCTCATCAATTTGATGTTGCTAAGCAGAACTCTCAAGTTTCTTTTAAATCTGGCCTAACAAAGTCACCATGCAGACAGGAGTTATCACTTCTCCGGATACTAAATACACTAAAATCTCTTAAAAATAACTTAAAGAAAAGCAAACCAGTGCATTTCTAAGGTCACTTTTCTGTGCAGCAATTTATCAGAACAAATTTGGCGACTATAAACGGCTATGGATCATTTAGTTTTACATAACTTATTGCCAAATCCCCACTTGATTCATTATGACCTTTCCATTATAATTTTAACAATTATTCAACTTCTCTGAAAGCTTATGCATTTCTTCAGTTACAGTATGAACACAGTAACAGCTGTGACACTCCAGTGATCCACAACAAGTGTACTTATAAATTATAGCAGTGCGTGGGTGCTGACAGACATTCAATGGAAACTCTGAAGTAACTGACGTTTTAATTGCAAGACTTGTCTTAAAAAGGCAATTAAAAAAAAAAAAAAAAGAGATAAATAATCACTCCTGAAAAGTGGCAAAAGACAGAGAGAAAAATGTTTTTAAAAAGCGAAACAAATTGCGAAGTGATTCTGAATCCAGGAAACGTGGCACCAAATACAAAGAACTAACGGGTGCAACAAAGTAAATGTGAATTAAAGTTAAAAGAGTAACAGAAAAGCGTGGAGATAGCGGATCAGAACAGTACAAACTTCAGTTACAGAAAGTGCGCAATTTTCCCATCTGAGCCCACAGTTTAGTTAAACAGACACAACAGGACAGGACTCTGAAAAAGAGAAACCCCAGAGACCCATCCTCAAAACCAGATCGGTGGTATTTTTACCTTCTGAGCCTGTGTAATGAAAGTCACAACTGAATTTCCAAAATAAACAGCTGCCTGTCCTGGTTTTGTTAAAAAACAAGTTTCTCCTGTAGTGAATTTCCCTGTCAGCGAAAGCTCCATATCAGCTGCATTTTCCTGGAGAACCAGATCCATGTTGTGGTGAACACAGCAATGGGATGTGAGGTTATTGATAAGCACGGATGGACATCTCGTGAGAGGGACAACAAGAAACAGGTGACCAAAAACTGACCAACTGTGTGTAACATCCCATTCACGTGAATACTTCACAGAAAAGTGGGAGATCACGAGGATCTCGTCCCTTTTCCCTGTGGTGACATTAGGAGAGGACCTTGCGAGTCGTCCCTGCGAACTGAGGCCAGTGACAGACTGAATCCAGCTCCGGTTGCTGCAGAGTCCAGTCCAGACCCCACAATCTAAACCCTCGACAGTGCCCTTCTATCTTCAACTGAACAGAGTATGAAAAAATCAGTGCCTTCAACAGTTATATACAGTTTCCTGAATAACTAGGTCATTTATGTAAATAAATAATTAAGCAAACATAACAAGAAACCCATGACGGAAATCAGAAAACCAGAAAGGGGGTACATCATCTCCAATAATTTAAACTTTGATTTACTGAGACAAGCACCGTCTTCAGAAAATTTTACTCAAATAAACAGAGAACCCTTCAAACCCCAGGCTGGAAAACTCACTTGAAAACTTGGACAACTTACTGGTCTATGCCATGAAGAGTGCTGGAAAGCTAAGCAATAACAATACATACGCTCCATTATAACACATGGTTTTCTGCCATCATCTTCAGGGTCTATAAACTCAGCAGTGCTTAGGCGCATGTTTTACGGCTGTCTTTTGAGGGAAATCCAGGAGGGTCAAGGAGGTAAGGAACAGGGAAGGAAATGTCAAGAAACAAGGAACAAAAGTACACCTGTACCTTGCAATGTCATGTCAAAGAAATACTCAAAACAGTCAAACGCTCCTCACGTCTCAGGATCAAGAAAGAACGATGAAGCAATGGCTGTATGTTGGTCTAACGTACATCTAAACCCCTTGCAAACAGAGCAGGTGTTCCTGCTTGTCCTGCCTCCCCACCATTCTCAGCGGGTCTATTGAAGCAATAATCTAGTGGGACACAAACAATCCAGAACAAAAGCGGCAAGGAAAACCAAGCCTAAGAACAACCACCACTCTTTGGATCCAGCTTTGCAGAAGGTGGCTTATACTAACAGGCGACAGGAACACAGCATTTGGTCCTCATCCACCCGAAACGCTGCGGAGAGGCCCCGCAGGCCTAGAAGGGAGCGAGTGCACGGCTGCGCTCAGCCCCTGCCCGCTTCCCTCAGCCCGCTTCCCGGCCTCCCTCCCGCTACCGCAACGCCGCCTGGTTCAGAGCCCCGGCTGTGCCGCCCGGAGCAACGCTTCTCCACGGCAGCCCCGGGAAACGCGCCCGCCCCGCCTCTCGCTGCACGCGCGGCCCCGCCACCTTCCCGCGTCATTTTCCATCGGCCCGCCGCTTATTTCCCCTTTCCAACACGCCAGCCGTGGGCCCAGGCGGCCACTGAGACTGCCGGCCCCGCAAACCTGGCTGGGAGCCCCTTACCCGGCAGCGCCTCCGCACCTCCCGCCGCCGTCCTCGCCCGGACTGGGCTGGCGGCGCCGCCTCTCCCGCCGGAAGGCTTTGCCCGGCGCACTCTTGGACCGTACCTCTCACAGGGAGGACGGGGGACCTCAGCACCGGGCGGGAGTCACGGGGAGGGGCTGCAGATGTCTGGAGAAGGCTGCAGGTCTTTCTGAAAGGAAGTTGTTCCTCAGTGACTCCCGTAGAGACTTCAAACGGGGACTCATCCCTTCGTCCTTCTTCCTTCCTCCCGGCTTGGGCAGCCACCTCCCCACCTCCCTGGGCTGCGTAGATGCGTCCGAGATGGCGGGAGGTTCGGAGGGGCGGGCAGCGTTGCAGGCGAAGCGTAACCGGCTGCCGGGCCTGGATGGTTGGTCCCCTGCTGGGACTCGCTTTTCCCCACCATGAGCAACATCTGCATCCAGGAGCCCCCACCAACGGCAAGGGGGGCTCGCCGGGGGCAGGGGCTGCCGTGGGCGAGCCCAGGCCGGCGGGGGTGAGGGAGCTGCGCTGCCCCGCAGGGAGGGGGCTGCGGGCGGGAGCCGCTGCTGGCGCGCGTGCGCGGGGCGTGGGGCGCGGGGCCGCTCGGGGCGTGGATCGCGCGCTCTGCGAGGAGCCGGGTGCGGGGGTCGCGGTGTGCACAGGGGCTGCTGCTGAATGGTGCGGGGTGTGAAGGAATTGCGTGTGGCAGGGCTGGGGGAGGTGAGGAGGACACGGGTGTGGTGGTGGCGGTGGTGTCCGCGTTGCGGGGCCGGTTTGAATAGTTTGAGGCGGTGCAGCCCCTGAAGATGCGGCCTGAGGCGAAGGCGGTGTGTGCTGTGTGGGGCCATGGCACAGCAGCCCTTGAAGGGTTTCGTTTCCTCTGTTCTTGACTGTAGCCTAAGTTCTTCATTTTAATATGATCTTTCATTTGATTTAATGGTATTGCTCATGAGAGAGGTATAATGCCTTTGGAGATTTAAGGCATAATTGTGTTTCCTATGTTGCTTCATTATGGAAGCGATAAAGGGTATCTAGGTTTCTCTCGTGTGTCGGGTACCACAGCTTATTGGCCTCAAAGCCTTGCTATGTGTATCGATCCAGAACTGCATCTTAGGAACTGGCAATGCTGTCTGGGATAACAGCAGCTGCCTGGCACATTCGAATGTCTGCTGCTGTTAGTAATGTAAGGAGTTCAGAAGCACCGGTTTAACTTAGCAAAGATATTATTTGCACAGTGACAAAGTTACGATAAAACTAATGATGTATTTATCTCTATAGGTTTTGTCGCGGACAACAGCAGGAGATATAGATACAGAGCTATGGTCAAAAGAAGCACCAGAAGCATGTGGAAATTTCATCCAGCTTTGTATGGAAGGCAATGACTGAATGGGATAGGAGTTGTTAAAATTATTTTATATTCAGTGTTGCTCTCTTCGTGCCTTTTCTGTAAAATAGAGGTTATAACTATGGTTTAACTTTAATATGTTGATGAATTTATCTCTATTTAGTAAATATTGACTAACATTCAGACAATGTTTTTTAAGGTTATTAAGCAACCCAGTGAAAAAAAATCGATTATGTATACCTGAAGAGTTGTATGTCAGAGGCTTTGGGGAGGTTCATTTTCAGCAAGTGTTTACAAAGTCTAACTGCTTCTTTAATGTATGTATGAAATGGCGATGATAGAGTATTGGACAACCTCCGAAATTCTCATTTCTGTATCATCATTTTTACTTTTTTTTTCTTTTTGTGCTTCTCATGTTCCATTTGCTGTAGTTTTTTTGTTGATGGAAGCTCTGTAATGCTCTTTGCAGTGGGTACAAGAACGAGAGTCTAAACTGTGTATGCTTCCAGTTCTGTTGGACAGAAGCCAACATATTGTGACTGAGTGGTTCCAAAAGAACGTAAAGAAATACTTTTGAAAAATTCTTATAGATGGTTTTTTGTCTTAATTACATTCTCTGGATGCGTGTACATTTGATGCCTTTTTGAGCCATCATATCTTGAAAATACGGTTTGTTACTTGGGTGTTGCTCTGTTAGAGATGTTGCATTTTTAATATTTTTTTTTCTGTTTTCAGAGTTGTCAGCATTGAAGAGTCTGTGAAAATTAATCAAGGCGGAATGCTTAAATTCCATCTTGCCGTTTTCAAACTGATGCTTTACTATCCTGATTGTTCTGTCTCAGGAATAGAGCATCTCTGAATATTAGTGGTTCATTGCAAAACAACGCATTACAGTTGTTTGAAGTTTGTACATTTAGCAGGGCAAAAAGTTCTTTTAAAAGAGTGCATAGAATATGAAAGTAGCAGGCTTGAAGTTTATTGGCTGTTAATGAAATAGTACTTCAAGCTTTACTATGGACCAAAGAGTTGCAGTGAATGGCATCCAATCCAGTTGTTGGCCGGCCACGAGTGGTGTTGCCCAGGGCTCAACACTGGGGCCAGTTCTGTTCAATCTCTTTATCAATGATCTGGACAAGGGGTTCGAGTGCAGCCTTAGTAAGTTTGCAGATGACACCAAGTTGGGTGGGAGTGTTGATCTTTGCCACTTAAATAATGTTGGTTTAAACATTTCTGTCTCAAGTTCTCATTCACATTTCTACCGCTGACCAAACTATTACAGTAGAGCTCCAGGCTTTCTAACTTATTTGTGTAGTTTGGGTGCCTGTCAGCTTCAGTGAGTGATCAGACTACTTGGTGCTGAGTCCTGTAGCAAAATAAATGGAAAAAATCATCCTCAGCCCTAAGGATTTAGGTAAAATAGAAAAGACGACAGTGAACAGAGTGATAGAGAATATTACAGTGAGACAGTATCGCTTAGGATGATAGTAGAGGTTTATTGTAACGGTAGTTTTAACTACTTTTCTTTGTTGTTTTGTCAGACTGAGTACACTCGTTTACCTTAACGTGTTCACCTGCAGTTCTGCTCTTAGTGTGTGTCTGGTGTTAATATTGCATTTAACTTGGTTGCTTTGATGTTCTTCCCTTTCATACCAAATACTTGCTTTTCACTTTAAAAGGATCTAAATAGAACTTCTCTTTCATGAGAAGCCTAGTTTCAGTGTTTCGTGCTGTCTTCAAATCAGTCTTAAAATCTCATCTTCATGTTTGTCCTGACTAAATTCTGGACTGGCTTCAGCTGGGAAAATAAGCAAATAAACTGTTCATGAAGAATTTGTGTTTGCTGTTTATAACAGAATGAAACCTGTTTTTCCAAACCTCATTGCTTGTTTCTAATGTGTCTGGATCAAGATCTCTATAGTTCTGGACATAATCTTGATTAAACTAAAGAATGTGGACTTCAGTACCAACTTTTGTTCTCTGTTTTTGATAAGAAAAATTGAAGGTCAAAGTTAATAACAGGATTCTTTGACATCTGCAAATCAGAATCCTGCTGTGAACGTTTGTTTGGTTGCCAGATGCATTGAGTCTTGCTTTTTTCCAGTGTAAGAAGGGTAAACTTTCAAGGACTGAGGGTAAGAGGAAAGTCTGCAAGTAGCTGACGAGTCCTCCAGCAGACCTGGGAAAAGGGAACATTTTCTATTAATGTTAGTGTAGGGAGGCTGAGGCCAGAGTTATCTAAGGAGTAAATGAGAGCACCGTGTATCGGGATGAAATTTGTACAGTGTAGAATAGTTTTGTGTTTACATGTACAGAATAAGAATTTTTGTCTTAGTCACACAATATTAACAAAGTACTGAACTTAAGAATGCCTCCCAGCGTCCTCTGTTCATCTTCCGTATTATGAACTGTTTTCTACGCTGAACATGTTCCCCCTGCACTGCGCTTGGTCTGAGTGAGGGAATGCGTTGTGTCTTTGCTGCAGTGCATCAGTAGGTCTGTGATAACGATAGCTTAGGCTCTGGCTCCTGAAATTGTACAGAGGAGGACAGGAAGGGTGAGCAGGGATATGGACCATGGTACCTGGGGAAAAAGAAAAAAAAAGGAACAAAAAAAGGAAAAAAAAAAGAAAAAAAAGGAGGAGGATAGGGGGAGAGTTGGGAATGATTATTCCCTATTTCTTGTGATATGAAAGTTGAGACACAAAGATAAAGGAGCAAATAAATATACAGGAAAAAGTGGTTTTCCCTCTTGGAATTTAAGTTGTGACTGCTTATGGCATGGAACATTACTGAAGTGAGACATAAATACTTTCAGAAAGAGATTAGACAAGGGCTTAGGGCCATTGGTGTCTTCTAAGTGTTATAAGTCAAATTATCTTCTGCATCAGGAGGATGTCCAAGTGGTTTTATTATAGAGGGTACGAATCTTAGAAAACCTGTGTACCTGAGGAGGTTCTAAAGGCAGAGATCCCATGAAGAAGGAAGTTTGTGTCAAGCAGCAGCGAGAGCAGGATGTCTGTGTGAGCGGTGACGAGCAAGGAGCCAAGGGGGATGGCAGCATCCACGGCACACTCAGCAGCAGGGGCACAGTCCCACAGGGTCTGGATGCAGTAGGCAGAGCTGGTTGCTGGTGACAGGGTCCATCAACAGTCCTGGACCAGGCCGGCAACAACCAAGACCAAGGTCCCTATCCAGGAAGCTCAGTCGGGAGCAGCAAGAGATGGGACATGAGGCAGGACTGGAAACAAGTCTAAGTGTGGGTCCATCAGGTCCCTCTGTCCCGTATCATTCTTCTCGACTTGTCTTGGAGACCTTGGAGCAGTTTGGCTCCAAGTCTGGGGAAGTTATGGCTGGTTTGTAGAGGCCTCGCTGGTGACAGCGGGGACAGCAGGCAGTGACAGCCCGGGGCTGACAGGCTCCCCCTCCCCTAGGGGGCGCTCGGCTGCCCCACCCGGGTGACATAGAACCTTTGTCCAAAGGACCTGGTGAGCGGAACAGCAAAAGCCGTATGTAAAAACATTATCTGACCCTTTTTCCTGCACACCATGCTGAATTGTAACCAACGCAGCCTTGTATGAGTTTTCCAAGCATTAACAGAATGTATTTTCCAGTAAACGTTGTAAATATTGGCCTCAGCAAGGTAGAAGGTGAGTGACGCCGTTGTTGTGAGGACACTGCTGTGCAGCTCCGTGCTTCCTTGGCGTGTCCTTAAATACTTGGGGATTTGTTCCTAAAACCGTGTGATTGCAGTGATTTTGTTGGGCCCCTCTGAGTACAAAAATGGCTTTGATGGATCGCCGTGAATTTCAATATCGTTGCTACACAGCTATGAATTCACCTTTGGGAAGGGGGCGGTGTTTTTCTTCAGGTTTGCAAACACTGTCATTCTGCTGCTAAAATATTATATAAATGAGAAACACACGGATACACTGGACTGGTAAATGGTCTGGACCTGGATTTGTTGCTTTTCTTGAATACTATGTGTCTCTGACGGGTTTTTGATATTTTGTCTTTATTTTAACGGAAACTGCATATATTGTATTCCAACTAATTCAGGTGGGTTTTTGTTTCTTGAAAACAGTTGTTTTTCTCTATTTTTCACTAGCATGTGTATCAACACAAGCTCCGTGTTCATAAATACAGTTTATTTGGCTTTTTTCCATGTTTCTGTATGCATTTCAAAGCAGAACTCGGTGCGGCAGGAATAAATCGCTGTAAGGTTCGCCCATGACTGTGGAACAGTACGGCGACAACATTTGAAGTTGTGACAGTGCTTTTGTGCTGCTGTCCCGCGGCTGCTGCGCTCTGTCTGGAATGTACCATTGAATACCTGTTTCATTTTTTGTGAACAGATCGATGACTCTCCTGCACCTCTTTCTCTGGCACAGCTTATTAAGGTATTGCAATAGAATATAAGGTATATGTTCTTGTCAAATACTTTAGAAAAAAGTGTTTTCTTCCCATTTTTAAATCTATACGGTGACCTATAGCTGTACAAGTCTTGTAAGGTGAACAATACTTTAATATTTGATAATTTAAAGTCTCTATTTTGCCCTGAAAATGTGTGTGTATTTTGATACTGTCCTGGGATGTCTCAGCCCCAACGTCCCGTTGCAGAATCGCTCATCTTCAAGATGCAAAGAGGCAGCACTTCAGAAGCTGTTTGTACTGTTTTTCATATGTTTTATTACTTTTGCACCGGAAGCTGACACAATTTTCATGGAATAATTCAATTATGGACATTTCAGGGGTTTGCAACAGCCGGAACAGAAGCGTTTGTGTAACATGGACGATTGCACAGTGATGTCTGAATTTCGAGGCTGGAGTTCATTCCCGAGAACTCTTCCCACTGGGAACTTCTTCCCTCTCTCGCTGCAGAAATTAAAATTTCTGGCATTTTAATTCCTTCATTTAATTTAATACATTCAGGAAAAGAATCAGATTGGAAGGCAGCCACCAAAGGAAATCTAAATCTCGATTCTGAATGTGTCCTTGATTCTGCAATCTCATGGGGAAGTTCATGCCCGTTTGTGATCCCCAAGTGCCACATAGCAACCCACAAGTTCCCCATTAGTGCCCCATAGTGCCCTACAAGTGACTCATGAAGCCCCATAAGTGACTTCTAGTGCCCCATAAGTGACTCATAGAGACTGGGTCCCTCCTGAACTCCTGGGTCCCTCCCAAACTCCTGGGTCCCTTGGGGTCCCCACCTGAACTCCTGGATTATTCTGATGAATTAAATATTTCGTAGTTGTTGACCTGCGTTACATCACCATTGAAAAAATAACGTGTATATGAAAGAACCATTAAATAAAAAGTTGAACATAGTTGGCTGATTTGTGGATGAAAGCGTGTAAATGCATATAAAAACAAAACCAGGAGTGGTTGATCTGAATGATTAATGCTTGAAGGTCCAAATAATTTCCATTTTCTCAATTAAATGGACAGTGGAGATCTTCTCCATCGAATTATCTAGAGCTTAAAAATACTGGATAATACAGATTGTTCTACACGTAGCTCAGAAGAAAATGGGATTAGTTACAGAGGTACAAACAGAGCCGAAAGGTTTGCGTTCCAAACACGTGATATTTAATATTCCATTTTAATATTATCCTATGAAGAATTGTTTCTCTTGGGGTGAAATGCAGAGGTTGTCCAGCAATGTTGCAAAGCAACCCAGGATTTTGGGGGGGCCCCAGGAGTGCCCCAAGGGACCCAGGAGTTTAGGGGGGAACCCAGTCTCTATGAGTCACTTATGGGGCGCTATGGGGCACTTATGGGGCATAAAAGGGGAACTTGCGGGTCGGTATGGAGCGCTTGGGGGTCACTAAAAGGCACTTATGAGGCTCCATGTGTCACTTGTGAGGCTTTATGGGTCACTTATGGGGCTCTATGAGCCATTTATGGGGCACTCGGGGGTGGCTAAGGGTCACTTATGGGGCACTATGAGTATTGTATGGGGCTCTGTAGGGGTTCAGGGTTTGGGGTCCCTCCTGAAGTCCTGGGTCCCTCCCTGAACTACCTTGGGAGAGCCCCAAGGGACCCAGGAGTTCAGGGAGGGACAACCTGGAATTCTAATGTAATGTGTTCTTTTTCTAGGGAGTAGACAATAAATATGGCTGTAGAGCATCCTCTGTGATCCTTCATGCCTGTTTATCCACTTCAGTATTACTGGAAAATTCTCTGTTTTGAACTCTTTTAATGACATTTTGCAGTTTTCAGGATTCCGTACAAACCCGAGATGTTTCTGCTGACCCCACCTGTTGGATATTTGTGTGTTTCCGTTACACAAGTCTTTTGTTGAATATTCACGCAGCCCTTATGCTTGGCAAAAGGAGAGGATTGAAAGCTTTCGCTAGTTAAAATCATCACTGAAATGTCATTTGAAGTGTGGGTCTCCAGATGAGAGATGTCTGCATTTCTGTTCCTAACAGGGCAAAACTTTTGAGCCTGTTCCCAGGATTAAAAAGAGCACAGGAATTCCCAGGAGTTTCCTGATGGAGGTTGAGGATCCCAGCACAAGGGGCGCGCTGCTGACAAACACCGGAAAATACGCAATACCGATTATTAACGCGTAAGTACGGGATTAATTGGACTGACCCGAAAGGCAACGAGAGAAACCCCGCGTCAGTGTGTGAGCGGCAACGGCAGCGAGTTGGCAGCACCTGTGGTGATGGGGGAAGAAGCGTTGTCACTGTCTCTGAAAATTCCATCTCTTATCTCCCTTTGGTGAAACCCAAAGCTTGGAGAAGCTTTCCTTTGCAGAGCAGAATATCGAAACTCAATAGTTATTTGCTGCATACGAGAAACTTTTTACACTATTGAACATTTAGAGCTTCGTGCTCTTAATTCCAGACCATATTTCTCCATTAATCATCCAAGTGTTTTTATAATTGATTAGAACCCACAAAATGTCCTTAGCTTGGCTAAAAATACTTGGATGGCTCTAATTCTTCACAGGTATCAGGACAGCGTTACTGGAATCTGAGGAACATAAATGCCCAACCTGTCACCGGACGGATGTTTCTCCGGATGCTTTATTTGCCAACAAGTTCCTACGCCAGGTAACGCGGTGACTTTTACATGAGCTGATTGCAAGAAAAGGCTGTGTGTAAAAAATATGGATTTACGTCTCCTTAAGCAAGGCTGAATTGCCTAAGGCTGAATTTCCTGTTCAAACCCGTTATCTGCTGTTCCACAAGGTCACAACTCTAAATTTAGAGACAATTTGTCCCATTCGGGTCACAGTTTTGTTTAGCGTGGTCGCCTCACATTCAAATTCAGCGTTACCACTGAAGGAGTTTAAATACCAAAGTATTAAATGAAGGATTAAATACCAATCCTTAACATCCATGTTTAATGTGACAGGCTCCTATCTCTGTATGTTGATTTATTTTAGGTTTGATGGCATTTGCAGGCATGCACAAGTAATTTGACTCCGCAGAGGCTTTTGTGTGGAGATCTGCTGAAGTTTCTGGAATATATTCTGTGACGTCACCTTTCTGTAAATGGTTTTTCTGCCTCTAGGCTGTGAACAACTTCAGAAATGGAGCTGTCTACACAGAAAGGGTCCGTAAGCAGCTCTGGCAGCAGCCGCCACCGCTGGTGACACCTCCTGCTGCTCTGGTGACAAACGCGGAACTTTCCAGCTCTTCCTCTCTGCCCATCAGCAGTTTGTCAGCAGAGAAGGTGAGGTTTACTGCAATATACACCATGAGTTTTGGGTTTCAGTAGGGCTTCTTTTCCATGCGTTTGCCTTTATGCCCCAGGACTGTCAGGTTCCTGCTCCAAGACAAGCGGCTTTACCACATCTCCTGGGCCCCCAAGGACAATCAGGCCCCACAACCGGTAACTATAACCTTAGAATTTCCTTAAAAACCTTCTCTCCAGATAAACTGAATGGGATTTTTTTCTTTCTCCTCTCCCCACTCCAAAAGGTCCGTCAATGAGAGCCAGGGCAATGTGCTCAGCAGGTGACAAAGCAGCCTGGGAACTGTGAGTATCGTACAGAAATGTTGAAAAAAACCAACCTAACCAAATCTGAGAGGAAAAAACTGGGGAGAGTGGCTGCTTTGAAATAGTGTCATTATTTTTCTGTGTTGTGCTTTTTTAAGGTCCAAGTCTCGCTGTAGTGCTTTGTCTTACCCTGGAAGTTCGTACACCCACTGCAAGTCACGATCAGGCTCCTCCTGCACTCGCTCCGACTCTCGATCACGGAGCCGTTCCCGTTCCCGCTCCCACTCGCCATTGCCGCCGTCTCCAAGAAGAGGCAAAGGGAAGAGTCTCACCTATCGCTCCAGGTCAAGGTGGCGTGGTGATCACCGCTCAGGGTCAAGGTCTCCAGTATTCAGAGGCCAGTCTCGCACTCAAAGGACCACACCTCAAGGGCAAGGAGAAAGGGAGTATTTTAACAGACACACAGCGGTTCCACTATATGGTATGAAAGCTGCCTATGGCAGATCGGTTGAATTTCAGGATCCATTTGAAAAGGAAAGATACAGAGAATGGGAGAGGAACTATGGGGAATGGTCTGGAAAGCCTGACAAGGGCTGTGCTGCTGGTGCTCAGCCTGCACTTCCACCGAACAGAGGGAACTTTTTTCCAGAGAGGTTTGATCCACCTGAGACCAGACGAGAGATTTTGCCTTACGCTTGGGGACGTAGGGAGGATTACCCTGGTGGGCACAGCCATGAAAATCATTGTATAGCTGGAGATCACCCTGAAAAGCCTTCTGGAAGAGAGCACCATGGCACGGAAAATCCAACAAACTCAAAAGAGGTGAAAAACCCACTTGGAGATGACAGAGCAAATAAACAGAGACTCCAAGGGAAGAGAAGAAGAGAGGATGAGAATGAAGGTTTTCCCAATGCTGAGCTCTTTGAAGATGCAAAAAAACCCAAGAGAGCCAGGTAGAGCAGAAGATGTTCAAACGAAAACTGGGAAGTCAGAAGCTTTGATTCTGTATTATTGTAGTGGTTTGGTTGTAGTCCATCACTATTTGGTAATTCTGAGTTGGGGATTTGCTCTGATTAGATAGTGCTTTGACAGTGGTGTTTAATTCAAGTTTGACTGAGTTTACAGTGGCTTTAATCTTATTAATACAAGTCACTTTTTTTTTCTTCTTGACAGTTAATGGAGATATTAAGACATTTTTTCAAACAATAAACTACCTATGATAGAAAGAAACCTCGTTTGGTATGTTTGTAATCAGATGTGTTGTATATTGAAAGCCACGTCAGGTCATTGAAAATTAACAATGCAGCAGACACTTCCCTTTGACAGTTGTTTTCTTTCTCATCTTGTCTGCAGCAAAAAGCACAAGAAATTAAATTAAAAAAAAAAAAAAACAATCTGGGAAGGTAAAAATAAAGAGAGGCAATAGTTGTTAAAGATACAAATGTTTTAAAATATGCAACAGCCAAGTAACAGGAACATCCCATATTGGTGTGTTTGACTAAGAAATAGCGGAAGGTGGCTGACAAATTCAGCAAAACCATACCCTCTCCATGTTTTAAGAACTCCCAGTCTTTGAAATGAGACCTGAGAGTCCTCTACGTATTTTCCCCGCTCCAGCTCCCAAGTAAATTGTTGATCACTTCATCCTCATGTTGTTGCCATCCAGCTGTGAAGAATGAAGGACTGAGAGTGAACAGTGAATGAGTAGATTTTTGGGAGGGGGTGGAGGGCGGGTGTTGGAGGGAAGAGCTCTTTCTCCTTCTGCAGCAGGCTTAGTGGATGCTGGCATGAGATATCATGCCATTGACCTCTTTACAGGTGGTTATTCAAGCAAACATAAAACCCAGCCTAAGAGTGGAGCACATGATGGAGATGCGGGCCTTTTGGCGTGCTGACACCACCGCCGCAAAAACGACTGTTTGAGAGAAACACATCTAGAGCTCAGCGGTTTTCCTGAGCTGGATTCAGTTCTTGCTAAGCCTGCTTTTAAGGCTGCAGTGTCGGAGGATGCGATCAAAGCAAAACCAGCCCAGGTGCTCTCAGGAACAGCAGGCGCGTGCATTGCAGAGCGTCTCCGCCCCATGCTGAACAAGGATGGGGTAAGACAGGCGCCCCTCTGGGAAATGCACTCAAAGCCTGGTGAAAATGCTGAGTTCAAGGCCCCACTGAATCGGCTGCTGGTCTCTCTGTCGTGGGGGAGTAATTTAGGGTTCAGTTTACTGCAGAACAATGTTTAGATTTCTTGGAGAGAAGTGTGACCTAAAAGAGTTCAGTGGTGGGATCACTGTATTATTCACTGCATGGGGGAAATATGCCAAGGCAAATGTTGCTCACAGTATGGAGCCTTGAGGGAAACCACTCGTTCCTGGTTTTCACCGAGACACTGACCATTCCTCTTTGGACACAGCAATCCAGCCAGTTCCTTATCCATCTGTCCAGCACATCAATATCTCACCAATTTATAGGTGGGGGACCCTATCAAAGGTCTTACAGACAGTCAGATGACATTTGTAGGTCTGCCCTTGTTTGCTGATGCAGTCACAGCATCACAGGAAGCCACCAGAACAGTCAGGCATGATTTCCCCTTGGTGAAGCCTTGTGAGCTGTCTCCAATCACCTCCCTGTCTTCCTCACGTTTCTACAGATCTTCCATGAAGATCTGCTCCACGATCTTACCAGGCCCAGAAGAGAGGCCAACAGGCTTGTAGTTCCCAGGGTTCACCTTTTTACCCCTTTTTAAACACAGGCATAATATTCCCCTTTTCTTTTCACTGGGGACTTTGTGTGATCCAGGAACCCCTCGATGATAACGCCATCAATGGGATGAGTAAAGGACAGAGGAGAGAAGAACAAGCGGAGTTCAGGAGCACAGACACACTACTGCAGACCCTGTGGGACGTGCCTCACATTCATGCTCTGCCTGCACATACCTGAGAGCACCTGGGCTGGTTTTGCTTTGATCGCATCCTCTGACACTGCAGCCTTAAAACCAGGCTTAGCAAGAACTGAATCCAGTTCAGGAAAACCACTGAGCTCTAGATGTGTTTCTCAGCACAATGGTGACAACCAGCCACAGGCCCACAGAAACCGTGTCTGTCCGAGATGTCCTGTCTGTCCTGTCTGTCCCACACCTGCTCTGAGTGGGGATGGCTTTCCTGTAGGTCCTGTGCTGTCCCTGCCACACAAACGCAGTTGTGCTGGAGAGCCCTGTCACATCTCATGTAGCACCACAGGCCTGGATTTGGCCATGACATTGAGCAGCTGCCCTGAATGAGGTTGGGTAACGGAGGGATGTACCTGAGACAAATTGCCATTCTTCTCAGTGGAAGCCTGGTGAATACAGCTGATGGAGAAGAGGAGGAGAGAGGCTGAGCCATGGCATCCGTCAGGCTGGCCCCCAGCACTACTGGTGCAGCTCCCCAGACCCAGAGCCGGCGGGGAGATGCCGGCATCCAGGTGCGAGGCTGCAGGGTGCGCACTGCTCTGACACCAGGGCTGGACGGCAGCAGCCAGCACGGCTGTGGGAGCTGGGCCAGCGAGAGGAATCCTCTGCTTAGTGCCCAGCTCCGGGAGGAGCTGAGGAGCCTGAGGAGGATCAGGGAGTGCGAGAGGGACACAGAGCAGTGGAGCCGCACCCGGCCTTCCCCGAGTCCTGCCCAGCAGGTGGACAGGGTGCCCGGGACAGAGGACTCCCTGGGCTCTCTCTGCACTGACTGACAGAGAGCTCTTCAGACTGCTGCCCAAGGGCTTTGGGGGAGAGAAAACATCAGCTGCCCTCAGGTTTTCCTTCACAAGCTTTTCCTTTACTGTTTCTTAGAGAATCATTTCACATTATTCCCCGTATGTTCATTAGCATCTTTCCTCCTCTCAAAGTCCTTCACCAACTGAAGATTTCTTTACAAACAAGTCTGACCTTCTAATTCCTAAGAAAAATTTAACCATGTCAACAAAAGACGAGTGGAAGCCACCAGTGTGCAGTCCAGGTTAAAATCTCTCTGGGTATCCACGTGAGAGAAACAAAAAATGGAATGAGGACAGTTTCTCTGACCATATTTGAGCTGTAACCCACGCAGGAAACTCCTGTCACTGCAAACCCGGGAGTCATCCAATCCACCCAATGGCACAGACGTGGAGTGGAACTCCTCCAGCTTCTTCCAGACACTCTGCTTCTCCATTACAGACACACAAAGCAGTTACCTGGAAAACGAAGGCGTACGCTCCTTTGGACTCCTGCTAAATTCCATCAATTCCTTCACAAAATCATTTGTAAACTCGTCAGGTTTCGACTCCATCTTTTCCCTGTTGAAATAAGTTTCACCTTTATTACAATTGCAGTTTGAACTTTATTATGAAAAGACACCAATAAACAAACCATGGTCAATATAAGAAGAGGCCACACCATGAATCCTGGTGCCAGGTTTGGGCCCCACACCTCAGGGCTCAAAATGGCGACCCCAAGGGCACCAGAATCACCTCAAGGCCCAACATTTCTGTACGATACTCACAGTTCCCAGGCTGCTTTGTCACCTGCTGAGCACATTGCCCTGGCTCTCATTGACGGACCTTTTGGAGTGGGGAGAGGAGAATGAAAAAAATCCCATTCAGTTTATCTGGAGAGAAGGTTTTTAAGGAAATTCTAAGGTTATAGTTACCGGTTGTGGGGCCTGATTGTCCTTGGGGGCCCAGGAGATGTGGTAAAGCCGCTTGTCTTGGAGCAGGAACCTGACAGTCCTGGGGAATAAAGGCAAACGCATGGAAAAGAAGCCCTACTGCAACCCAAAACTCATGGTGTGTATTGCAGTAAACCTCACCTTCTCTGCTGACAAACTGCTGATGGGCAGAGAGGAAGAGCTGGGAAGTTCCGCGTTTGTCACCAGAGCAGCAGGAGGTGTCACCAGCGGTGGCGGCTGCTGCCAGAGCTGCTTACGGACCCTTTCTGTGTAGACAGTTCCATTTCTGAAGTTGTTCACAGCCTAGAGGCAGAAAAACCATTTACAGAAAGGTGACGTCACAGAATATATTCCAGAAACTTCAGCAGATCTCCACACAAAAGCCTCTGCGGAGTCAAATTACTTGTGCATGCCTGCAAATGCCATCAAACCTAAAATAAATCAACATACAGAGATAGGAGCCTGTCACATTAAACATGGATGTTAAGGATTGGTATTTAATCCTTTATTTAATACTTTGGTATTTAAACTCCTTCAGTGGTAACGCTGAATTTGAATGTGAGGCGACCACGCTAAACAAAACTGTGACCCGAATGGGACAAATTGTCTCTAAATTTAGAGTTGTGACCTTGTGGAACAGCAGATAACGGGTTTGAACAGGAAATTCAGCCTTAGGCAATTCAGCCTTGCTTAAGGAGACGTAAATCCATATTTTTTACACACAGCCTTTTCTTGCAATCAGCTCATGTAAAAGTCACCGCGTTACCTGGCGTAGGAACTTGTTGGCAAATAAAGCATCCGGAGAAACATCCGTCCGGTGACAGGTTGGGCATTTATGTTCCTCAGATTCCAGTAACGCTGTCCTGATACCTGTGAAGAATTAGAGCCATCCAAGTATTTTTGGCCAAGCTAAGGACATTTTGTGGGTTCTAATCAATTATAAAAACACTTAGATGATTAATGTAATGGAGAAATATGGTCTGGAATTAAGAGCACGAAGCTCTAAATGTTCAATAGTGTAAAAAGTTTCTCGTATGCAGCAAATAACTATTGAGTTTCGATATTCTGCTCTGCAAAGGAAAGCTTCTCCAAGCTTTGGGTTTCACCAAAGGGAGATAAGAGACGGAATTTTCAGAGACAGTGACAACGCTTCTTCCCCCATCACCACAGGTGCTGCCAACTCGCTGCCGTTGCCGCTCACACACTGACGCGGGGTTTCTCTCGTTGCCTTTCGGGTCAGTCCAATTAATCCCGTACTTACGCGTTAATAATCGGTATTGCGTATTTTCCGGTGTTTGTCAGCAGCGCGCCCCTTGTGCTGGGATCCTCAACCTCCATCAGGAAACTCCTGGGAATTCCTGTGCTCTTTTTAATCCTGGGAACAGGCTCAAAAGTTTTGCCCTGTTAGGAACAGAAATGCAGACATCTCTCATCTGGAGACCCACACTTCAAATGACATTTCAGTGATGATTTTAACTAGCGAAAGCTTTCAATCCTCTCCTTTTGCCAAGCATAAGGGCTGCGTGAATATTCAACAAAAGACTTGTGTAACGGAAACACACAAATATCCAACAGGTGGGGTCAGCAGAAACATCTCGGGTTTGTACGGAATCCTGAAAACTGCAAAATGTCATTAAAAGAGTTCAAAACAGAGAATTTTCCAGTAATACTGAAGTGGATAAACAGGCATGAAGGATCACAGAGGATGCTCTACAGCCATATTTATTGTCTACTCCCTAGAAAAAGAACACATTACATTAGAATTCCAGGTTGTCCCTCCCTGAACTCCTGGGTCCCTTGGGGCTCTCCCAAGGTAGTTCAGGGAGGGACCCAGGACTTCAGGAGGGACCCCAAACCCTGAACCCCTACAGAGCCCCATACATTACTCATAGTGCCCCATAAGTGACCCTTAGCCACCCCCGAGTGCCCCACAAATGGCTCATAGAGCCCCATAAGTGACCCATAAAGCCTCACAAGTGACACATGGAGCCTCATAAGTGCCTTTTAGTGACCCCCAAGCACCCCATACCGACCCGCAAGTTCCCCTTTCATGCCCCATAAGTGCCCCATAGCGCCCCATAAGTGACTCATAGAGACTGGGTTCCCCCCTAAACTCCTGGGTCCCTTGGGGCACTCCTGGGGCCCCCCCAAAATCCTGGGTTGCTTTGCAACATTGCTGGACAACCTCTGCATTTCACCCCAAGAGAAACAATTCTTCATAGGATAATATTAAAATGGAATATTAAATATCACGTGTTTGGAACGCAAACCTTCCGGCTCTGTTTGTACCTCTGTAACTAATCCCATTTTCTTCTGAGCTACGTGTAGAACAATCTGTATTATCCAGTATGTTTAAGCTCTAGATAATTCGATGGAGAAGATCTCCACTGTCCATTTAATTGAGAAAATGGAAATTATTTGGACCTTCAAGCATTAATCATTCAGATCAACCACTCCTGGTTTTGTTTTTATATGCATTTACACGCTTTCATCCACAAATCAGCCAACTATGTTCAACTTTTTATTTAATGGTTCTTTCATATACACGTTATTTTTTTCAATGGTGATGTAACGCAGGTCAACAACTACGAAATATTTAATTCATCAGAATAATCCAGGAGTTCAGGTGGGGATCCCAAGGGACCCAGGAGTTTGGGAGGGACCCAGGAGTTCAGGAGGGACCCAGTCTCTATGAGTCACTTATGGGGCACTAGAAGTCACTTATGGGGCTTCATGAGTCACTTGTAGGGCACTATGGGGCACTAATGGGGAACTTGTGGGTTGCTATGGGGCACTTGGGGATCACAAACAGGCATGAACTTCCCCATGAGATTGCAGAACCAAGGACACATTTAGAATCGAGATTTAGATTTCCTTTGGTGGCTGCCTTCCAATCTGATTCTTTTCCTGAATGTATTAAATTAAATGAAGGAATTAAAATGCCAGAAATTTTAATTTCTGCAGCGAGAGAGGGAAGAAGTTCCCAGTGGGAAGAGTTCTCGGGAATGAACTCCAGCCTCGAAATTCAGACATCACTGTGCAATCGTCCATGTTACAGAAACGCTTCTGTTCTGGCTGTTGCAAACCCCCCTGAAATGTCCATAACTGAATTATTCCATGAAAATTGTGTCAGCTTCCGGCGCAAAAGTAATAAAACATATGAAAAACAGTACAAACAGCTGCTGAAGTGCTGCCTCTTTGCATCTTGAAGATGAGCGATTCTGGAATGGGACGTTGGGGCTGAGACATCCCAGGACAGTATCAAAATACACACACATTTTCAAGGCAAAATAGAGACTTTAAATTATCAAATATTAAAGTATTGTTCACATTACAAGACTTGTCCAGCTATAGGTCGCCGTATAGATTTAAAAATAGGAAGGAAACACTTTTTTCTAAAGTATTTGACAAGAACATATACCTTATATTCTATTGCAATACCTTAATAAGCTGTGCCAGAGAAAGAGGTGCAGGAGAGTCATCGATCTGTTCACAAAAAATGAAACAGGTATTCAATGGTACATTCCAGACAGAGCGCAGCAGCCGCGGGACAGCAGCACAAAAGCACTGTCACAACTTCAAATGTTGTCGCCGTACTGTTCCACAGTCATGGGCGAACCTCACAGCGATTTATTCCTGCCGCACCGAGTTCTGCTTTGAAATGCATACAGAAACATGGAAAAAAGCCAAATAAACTGTATTTATGAACACGGAGCTTGTGTTGATACACGTGCTCGTCAAAAATAGAGAAAAACAACTGTTTTCAAGAAACAAAAACCCACCTGAATTAGTTGGAATACAATATATGCAGTTTCCGTTAAAATAAAGACAAAATATCAAAAACCCGTCAGATACACATAGTATTCAAGAAAAGCAACAAATCCAGGTCCAGACCATTTACCAGTCCAGTGTATCCGTGTGTTTCTCATTTATATAATATTTTAGCAGCAGAATGACAGTGTTTGCAAACCTGAAGAAAAACACCGCCCCCTTCCCAAAGGTGAATTCATAGCTGTGTAGCAACGATATTGAAATTCACGGCGATCCATCAAAGCCATTTTTGTACTCAGAGGGGCCCAACAAAATCACTGCAATCACACGGTTTTAGGAACAAATCCCCAAGTATTTAAGGACACGCCAAGGAAGCACGGAGCTGCACAGCAGTGTCCTCACAACAACGGCGTCACTCACCTTCTACCTTGCTGAGGCCAATATTTACAACGTTTACTGGAAAATACATTCTGTTAATGCTTGGAAAACTCATACAAGGCTGCGTTGGTTACAATTCAGCATGGTGTGCAGGAAAAAGGGTCAGATAATGTTTTTACATACGGCTTTTGCTGTTCCGCTCACCGGCTCCTTTGGACAAAGGTTCTATGTCACCCGGGTGGGGCAGCCGAGCGCCCCCTAGGGGAGGGGGAGCCTGTCAGCCCCGGGCTGTCACTGCCTGCTGTCCCCATTGTCACCAGCGAGGCCTCTACAAACCAGCCATAACTTGCCCAGACTTGGAGCCAAACTGCTCCAAGGTCTCCAAGACAAGTCGAGAAGAATGACACGGGACAGAGGGACCTGATGGACCCACACTTAGACTTGTTTCCAGTCCTGCCTCATGTCCCATCTCTTGCTGCTCCTGACTGAGCTTCCTGGATAGGGACCTTGGTCTTGGTTGTTGCCGGCCTGGTCCAGGACTGTTGATGGACCCTGTCACCAGCAACCAGCTCTGCCTACTGCACCCAGACCCTGTGGGACTGTGCCCCTGCTGCTGAGTGTGCCGTGGATGCTGCCATCCCCCTTGGCTCCTTGCTCGTCACCGCTCACACAGACATCCTGCTCTCGCTGCTGCTTGACACAAACTTCCTTCTTCATGGGATCTCTGCCTTTAGAACCTCCTCAGGTACACAGGTTTTCTAAGATTCGTACCCTCTATAATAAAACCACTTGGACATCCTCCTCATGCAGAAGATAATTTGACTTATAACACTTAGAAGACACCAATGGCCCTAAGCCCTTGTCTAATCTCTTTCTGAAAGTATTTATGTCTCACTTCAGTAATGTCCCATGCCATAAGCAGTCACAACTTACATTCCAAGAGGGAAAACCACTTTTTCCTGTATATTTATTTGCTCCTTTATCTTTGTGTCTCAACTTTCATATCACAAGAAATAGGGAATAATCATTCCCAACTCTCCCCCTATCCTCCTCCTTTTTTTTCTTTTTTTTTTCCTTTTTTTGTTCCTTTTTTTTCTTTTTCCCCAGGCACCATGGTCCATATCCCTGCTCACCCTTCCTGTCCTCCTCTGTACAATTTCAGGAGCCAGAGCCTAAGCTATCGTTATCACAGACCTGCTGATGCACTGCAGCAAAGACACAACGCATTCCCTCACTCAGACCAAGCGCAGTGCAGGGGGAACATGTTCAGCGTAGAAAACAGTTCATAATACGGAAGATGAACAAAGGACGCTGGGAGGCATTCTTAAGTTCAGTACTTTGTTAATATTGTGTGACTAAGACAAAAATTCTTATTCTGTACATGTAAACACAAAACTATTCTACACTGTACAAATTTCATCCCGATACACGGTGCTCTCATTTACTCCTTAGATAACTCTGGCCTCAGCCTCCCTACACTAACATTAATAGAAAATGTTCCCTTTTCCCAGGTCTGCTGGAGGACTCGTCAGCTACTTGCAGACTTTCCTCTTACCCTCAGTCCTTGAAAGTTTACCCTTCTTACACTGGAAAAAAGCAAGACTCAATGCATCTGGCAACCAAACAAACGTTCACAGCAGGATTCTGATTTGCAGATGTCAAAGAATCCTGTTATTAACTTTGACCTTCAATTTTTCTTATCAAAAACAGAGAACGAAAGTTGGTACTGAAGTCCACATTCTTTAGTTTAATCAAGACTAAGATAATGTCCAGAACTATAGAGATATTGATCCAGACATATTAGAAACAAGCAATGAGGTTTGGAAAAAAAGGTTTCATTCTGTTATAAACAGCAAACACAAATTCTTCATGAACAGTTTATTTGCTTATTTTCCCAGCTGAAGCCAGTCCAGAATTTAGTCAGGACAAATATGAAGATGAGATTTTAAGACTGATTTGAAGACAGCACGAAACACTGAAACTAGGCTTCTCATGAAAGAGAAGTTCTATTTAGATCCTTTTAAAGTGAAAAGCAAGTATTTGGTATGAAAGGGAAGAACATCAAAGCAACCAAGTTAAATGCAATATTAACACCAGACACACACTAAGAGCAGAACTGCAGGTGAACACGTTAAGGTAAACGAGTGTACTTAGTCTGACAAAACAACAAAGAAAAGTAGTTAAAACTACCGTTACAATAAATCTCTACTATCATCCTAAGCGATACTGTCTCACTGTAATATTCTCTATCACTCTGTTCACTGTTGTCTTTTCTATTTTACCTAAATCCTTAGGGCTGAGGATGATTTTTTCCATTTATTTTGCTACAGGACTCAGCACCAAGTAGTCTGAGCACTAACTGAAGCTGACAGGCACCCAAACCACACAAATAAGTTAGAAAGCCTGGAGCTCTACTGTAATAGTTTGGTCAGCGGTAGAAATGTGAATGAGAACTTGAGACAGAAATGTTTAAACCAACATTATTTAAGTGGCAAAGTCAGGCTAGGAAACGTTGGATCAAAACCTACCTATGCGACCTTAGTTCTGGGAATGCAATACAATAATGCATTGTATTTCCTACAATAACACCACCTCACTTTGCACACAGAATGGATATACAAAAATGGAGCTAAGAATGTGCTGGCAACGAACAAGATGATCTATTTCAAACTTCAACTATTTAACCATCGAATCACATTCTTGTAATGAAGGAGGTTAAGAAGAATAAAGTACCTATCACCTCCATGAACTTTAAACAGCAGGAACATCAAGTGTGAAACATTATGTTTACGGAAATGTGAAAATACCGTGCAATAACTGAAGGTACCTTCAAAGTTAGAAAAGTTTAAAGCCTCCGGTTTTGCAACATGTCAAAATAGCAGATTCATAAAAACTGAAGTAGTTTCTCATAGTATTATTGTTCTAGTAGCATTATTGTTCAAAATTCAAACATAGCAACAAGTTTATGAACTTTAAAGCATTTCATAAACATGCCAAAAAAAAAAAGTAATTTTGAGTAGAAGAGCAAAATGGTAGAGTACCTGACTGACTCTACTGACTTCCTCTTCTTCTTCTTCAGCTTCTTCCCCAAAGGAAAGCAGATTAAAATTCCTTTAAGAGAGAAAACACATTTACAGGATAGAATAATAGAATTATAGAATCATTTTGGTTGGAATAGGCCCTCAAGATCACCAAGTCCAACTAGAATCTAACTCTGGCACTAAACCATGTCCCTAGGAATCTCACCTACCCATCTTTTAAAGCCCTCCAGGGATGGTGACCCCCCCGCCTCCCAGGGCAGCCTGGTCCAGTGCCTGACAGCCCTTGCCAGGAAGAAGTTTTTCCTCATGCTACTTTCCAGCCACTGTTCCCCGAGCCTGTAGCGCTGCCTGGGCTTGTTGTGATCCAAGCGCAGGGCGCGGCACTTGGCCTTGTTGAACCTCATACAATTGGCCTCAGCCCATCGATCCAGCTGGTCCAGATCCCTCTGTAGACCCCTCCCGCCCTCCAGCAGATCAACACTCCCACCCAGCTTGGTGTCATCTGCAAACTTACTAAGGCTGCACTCGAACCCCTTGTCCAGATCATTGATAAAGAGATTGAACAGAACTGGCCCCAATGTTGAGCCCTGGGCAACACCACTCGTGGCCAGCCAACAACTGGATTGGATGCCATTCACTGCAACTCTTTGGGCCATAGTAAAGCTTGAAGTACTATTTCATTAACAGCCAATAAACTTCAAGCCTGCTACTTTCATATTCTATGCACTCTTTTAAAAGAACTTTTTGTCCTGCTAAATGTACAAACTTCAAACAACTGTAATGCGTTGTTTTGGAATGAACCACTAATATTCAGAGATGCTCTATTCCTGAGACAGAACAATCAGGATAGTAAAGCATCAGTTTGAAAACAGCAAGATGGAATTTAAGCATTCCGCCTTGATTAATTTTCACAGACTCTTCAATGCTGACAACTCTGAAAACAGAAAAAATATATTAAAAATGCAACATCTCTAACAGAGCAACACCCAAGTAACAAACCGTATTTTCAAGATATGATGGCTCAAAAAGGCATCAAATGTACACGCATCCAGAGAATGTAATTAAGACAAAAAACCATCTATAAGAATTTTTCAAAAGTATTTCTTTACGTTCTTTTGGAACCACTCAGTCACAATATGTTGGCTTCTGTCCAACAGAACTGGAAGCATACACAGTTTAGACTCTCGTTCTTGTACCCACTGCAAAGAGCATTACAGAGCTTCCATCAACAAAAAAACTACAGCAAATGGAACATGAGAAGCACAAAAAGAAAAACAAAGTAAAAATGATGATACAGAAATGAGAATTTCGGAGGTTGTCCAATACTCTATCATCGCCATTTCATACATACATTAAAGAAGCGGTTAGACTTTGTAAACACTTGCTGAAAATGAACCTCCCCAAAGCCTCTGACATACAACTCTTCAGGTATACATAATCGATTTTTTTTCACTGGGTTGCTTAATAACCTTAAAAAACATTGTCTGAATGTTAGTCAATATTTACTAAATAGAGATAAATTCATCAACATATTAAAGTTAAACCATAGTTATAACCTCTATTTTACAGAAAAGGCACGAAGAGAACAACACTGAATATAAAATAATTTTAACAACTCCTATCCCATTCAGTCATTGCCTTCCATACAAAGCTGGATGAAATTTCCACGTGCTTCTGGTGCTTCTTTTGACCATAGCTCTGTATCTATATCTCCTGCTGTTGTCTGCGACAAAACCTATAGAGATAAATACATCATTAGTTTTATAGTAACTTTGTCACTATGCAAATAATATCTTTGCTAAGTTAAACCGGTGCTTCTGAACTCCTTACATTACTAACAGCAGCAGACATTCGAATGTGCCAGGCAGCTGCTGTTATCCCAGACAGCATTGCCAGTTCCTAAGATGCAGTTCTGGATCGATACACATGGCAAGGCTTTGAGGCCAATAAGCTGTGGTACCCGACACACGAGAGAAACCTAGATACCCTTTATCGCTTCCATAATGAAGCAACATAGGAAACACAATTCTGCCTTAAATCTCCAAAGGCATTATACCTCTCGCATGAGCAATACCATTAAATCAAATGAAAGATCATATTAAAATGAAGAACTTAGGCTACAGTCAAGAACAGAGGAAACGAAACCCTTCAAGGGCTGCTGTGCCATGGCCCCACACAGCACACACCGCCTTCGCCTCAGGCCGCATCTTCAGGGGCTGCACCGCCTCAAACTATTCAAACCGGCCCGCAACGCGGACACCACCGCCACCACCACACCCGTGTCCTCCTCACCTCCCCCAGCCCTGCCACACGCAATTCCTTCACACCCCGCACCATTCAGCAGCAGCCCCTGTGCACACCGCGACCCCCGCACCCGGCTCCTCGCAGAGCGCGCGATCCACGCCCCGAGCGGCCCCGCGCCCCACGCCCCGCGCACGCGCGCCAGCAGCGGCTCCCGCCCGCAGCCCCCTCCCTGCGGGGCAGCGCAGCTCCCTCACCCCCGCCGGCCTGGGCTCGCCCACGGCAGCCCCTGCCCCCGGCGAGCCCCCTTGCCGTTGGTGGGGGGCTCCTGGATGCAGATGTTGCTCATGGTGGGGAAAAGCGAGTCCCAGCAGGGGACCAACCATCCAGGCCCGGCAGCCGGTTACGCTTCGCCTGCAACGCTGCCCGCCCCTCCGAACCTCCCGCCATCTCGGACGCATCTACGCAGCCCAGGGAGGTGGGGAGGTGGCTGCCCAAGCCAGGACGAAGGAAGAAGGACGAAGGGATGAGTCCCCGTTTGAAGTCTCTACGGGAGTCACTGAGGAACAACTTCCTTTCAGAAAGACCTGCAGCCTTCTCCAGACATCTGCAGCCCCTCCCCGTGACTCCCGCCCGGTGCTGAGGTCCCCCGTCCTCCCTGTGAGAGGTACGGTCCAAGAGTGCGCCGGGCAAAGCCTTCCGGCGGGAGAGGCGGCGCCGCCAGCCCAGTCCGGGCGAGGACGGCGGCGGGAGGTGCGGAGGCGCTGCCGGGTAAGGGGCTCCCAGCCAGGTTTGCGGGGCCGGCAGTCTCAGTGGCCGCCTGGGCCCACGGCTGGCGTGTTGGAAAGGGGAAATAAGCGGCGGGCCGATGGAAAATGACGCGGGAAGGTGGCGGGGCCGCGCGTGCAGCGAGAGGCGGGGCGGGCGCGTTTCCCGGGGCTGCCGTGGAGAAGCGTTGCTCCGGGCGGCACAGCCGGGGCTCTGAACCAGGCGGCGTTGCGGTAGCGGGAGGGAGGCCGGGAAGCGGGCTGAGGGAAGCGGGCAGGGGCTGAGCGCAGCCGTGCACTCGCTCCCTTCTAGGCCTGCGGGGCCTCTCCGCAGCGTTTCGGGTGGATGAGGACCAAGTGCTGTGTTCCTGTCGCCTGTTAGTATAAGCCACCTTCTGTAAAGCTGGATCCAAAGAGTGGTGGTTGTTCTTAGGCTTGGTTTTCCTTGCCGTTTTTTGTTCTGGATTGTTTGTGTCCCACTAGATTATTGCATCAATAGACCTGCTGAGAATGGTGGGGAGGCAGGACAAGCAGGAACACCTGCTCTGTTTGCAAGGGGTGTAGATGTACGTTAGACCAACATACAGCCATTGCTTCATCGTTCTTTCTTGATCCTGAGACGTGAGGAGCGTTTGACTGTTTTGAGTATTTCTTTGACATGACATTGCAAGGTACAGGTGTACTTTTGTTCCTTGTTTCTTGACATTTCCTTCCGTGTTCCTTACCTCCTTGACTCTCCTGGATTTCCCTCAAAAGACAGCCGTAAAACATGCGCCTAAGCACTGCTGAGTTTATAGACCCTGAAGATGATGGCAGAAAACCATGTGTTATAATGGAGCGTATGTATTGTTATTGCTCAGCTTTCCAGCACTCTTCATGGCATAGACCAGTAAGTTGTCCAAGTTTTCAAGTGAGTTTTCCAGCCTGGGGTTTGAAGGGTTCTCTGTTATTTTGAGTAAAATTTTCTGAAGACAGTGCTTGTCTCAGTAAATCAAAGTTTAAATTATTGGAGATGATGTACCCCCTTTCTGGTTTTCTGATTTCCGTCATGGGTTTCTTGTTATGTTTGCTTAATTATTTATTTACATAAATGACCTAGTTATTCAGGAAACTGTATATAACTGTTGAAGGCACTGATTTTTTCATACTCTGTTCAGCTGAAGATAGAAGGGCACTGTCGAGGGTTTAGATTGTGGGGTGACAATCAAACCCTGGCAGATGTATTGTGAAACCCCTCTCCCCCCACTTCCCCCTTTTGCCCTTCCCACTCAGCACAGGCGATCAGGAGGGAAAGGAGGACAGAGAGAAGAGAGTTGGGAAATTAAAAATGTTTTACTAATGCTACTGATAAAATAGAGAAAATAATACAAAATATACAAAACCAATCTTGAAAGTCCCGGCAACTGCAGAGCAGGCACCCGAAGTCCTGGAGTGGACTCTGCAGCAACCGGAGCTGGATTCAGTCTGTCACTGGCCTCAGCTCGCAGGGACGACTCGCAAGGTCCTCTCCTAATGTCACCACAGGGAAAAGGGACGAGATCCTCGTGATCTCCCACTTTTCTATGAAGTATTCACGTGAATGGGATGTTATACACACTTGGTCAGTTTTTGGTCACCTGTTTCTCGTTGTCCCTCTCATGAGATGTCCATCCGTGCTTATCAATAACCTCACATCCCATTGCTGTGTTCACCAAAACATGGATCTGGTTCTCCAGGAAAACACAGCTGATATGGAGCTTTCGCTGACAGGGAAATTCACTACAAGAGAAACTTGTTTTTTAACAAAACCAGGACAGGCACCTGTTTATTTTGGAAATTCAGTTGTGACTTTCATTACACAGGCTCAGAAGGTAAAAATACCACCAATCTGGTTTTGAGGATGGGTCTCTGGGGTTTCTCTTTTTCAGAGTCCTGTCCTGTTGTGTCTGTTTAACTAAACTGTGGGCTCAGATGGGAAAATTGCGCACTTTCTGTAACTGAAGTTTGTACTGTTCTGATCCGCTATCTCCACGCTTTTCTGTTACTCTTTTAACTCTAATTCACATTTACTTTCTTGCACCCATTAGTTCTTTGTATTTGGTGCCACGTTTCCTGGATTCAGAATCACTTCGCAATTTGTTTCGCTTTTTAAAAACATTTTTCTCTCTGTCTTTTGCCACTTTTCAGGAGTGATTATTTATCTTTTTTTAATTGCCTTTTTAAGACAAGTCTTGCAATTAAAATGTCAATTACTTCAGAGTTTCCATTGAATGTCTGTCAGCACCCACGCACTGCTATAATTTATAAGTACACTTGTTGTGGATCACTGGAGTGTCACAGCTGTTACTGTGTTCATACTGTAACTGAAGAAATGCATAAGCTTTCAGAGAAGTTGAATAATTGTTAAAATTATAATGGAAAGGTCATAATGAATCAAGTGGGGATTTGGCAATAAGTTATGTAAAACTAAATGATCCATAGCCGTTTATAGTCGCCAAATTTGTTCTGATAAATTGCTGCACAGAAAAGTGACCTTAGAAATGCACTGGTTTGCTTTTCTTTAAGTTATTTTTAAGAGATTTTAGTGTATTTAGTATCCGGAGAAGTGATAACTCCTGTCTGCATGGTGACTTTGTTAGGCCAGATTTAAAAGAAACTTGAGAGTTCTGCTTAGCAACATCAAATTGATGAGATTTTCTCTTTCAGGTGGCAATAAGGACAACACCAGAGCAGGATGCAAGAAGTGTGGCTGCCGTGAGTCTGTAGCTTAGCATTCCTGTGTATTCCGAATTACATCCATAAGTTACAAACCATCTTTTGAATTCATTTTATCTCTTTTATTATTTCAACAGGTGTCCTAGACCTTCTTGGCTTCCAGCCCCAGTGGCATTTGTGATCCCCAGGTCACCTCCCTCTCCCTGGGAGCGTCTGCTCCTTTTCTGGCTGCCAGCCTGGACTCGTTGAGTAGGCAAGTGTGACGTGCTGCCCCCTGCAGCTTCAGGTCTTGTCCTTGTGCTCATTGTCCTTGGACCACGTAGCTGAAATAACCCCGTACTTCACCGGCTGAAGTTCGGTCTTCCATGGTGCACCAGACGTTCTTGTTTTCTCCACCCCGTTTTTCTGCAGGGCTTCAAGGAAGAACGCGAGGAGCAGGGAGCGTTCCTGGGACAGTTCACTTTCCTGGCGGCGCTGAATCCCAGCCAGACCTTCCAGCTGAAGGTACGGGGACACAGAGGGAGGGGAACTGTAGGAGAGGAGGAGAAATGCAGTTGAATGGTCAGAGGCTTCCCTGCCAAAGGGTACAGGCAGCCCTGTCCTTGAGCGTGTGCCACGCTGGCCTTTCTTCTGCTTTCACTTCCTGGAGGCGGATGCCTGCGCTGCCGTCTTCTCTTTCATTTTGGGTGCTTAGTGCTTAGAAGCACCACAGTTGAAGCTGGAACCAGCTTGACTGTCTGGACCCCAAGTGCACACAAGCAGCCACATCCCGTAGGATGCACGACTGCTGGTCTGCCAGTTAGAGACCAGAAATACTGGGCTTCCTGAGGGTTCTGTTGGTCCAAGCAATGACCAGAGACAGGGAGGCCATTCTCTTTCCATGGCTTTCTAGAGAAGGCAACGAGACGTTATAGTGACCCCAGCACGGGGTCTTCTGACTGTGGAAGCCTGTGCCCCAAAGCAGGTGAGAGCTTTCCAGTGTATTTGCTGAGCCATGTGGTCGCTGCTTCTTCCTTTGCTGTTCTCGTGGCCCAATGGGGTAGAGCAGGATAAGAACATCTTGGCCAGGACAGCTCAAAAGCCCCCGCGGGGCAGCAGGAAGGAAGCTGCTGATCGAGGCCGTCGCTGCGGCGCTTCTGTCAGTGCTCACGGGCCAGAGAGGAAAAGGCGACTCATTTCTCCTTGTCATTGCAGAACGAGCTCCCTGGGGTCGTGAATTACATCAGGCTGCAAGTGCTGAGCAACTGGGGCCACCCGGACTACACCTGCCTGTATTGGTTCAGGGTGCACGGGGATCCGCCCAAAGATGGGGGAGAGGTGCCGGTTCCATCTGTCAATAAATTCCATTAATGTTCACCCAGTGGAGTTCCCGTCTGCTTTGCCTGTGGTGCTGCCTGGTCCTCCCTGAGCTCGCTGGAGCTCCCCGTCCTTCTCTAAACCCACCAGCCTATAGGAGACTTCAGGAGTCCACAGCAAGGTTTTCCTAATTAAAAGAAACAGGAAAGCTCCGTAACAAATCTGCAGAAAGCCTGACATCCACACACTCGCTGCCTACACAGGAACATCAGCAAGGCCCTTCCTGTGCACTAAAGATGGAATTAATGGACAGGTTTCCTGTGCAGGAAGCAACTAAGGATCAGCTGGGTGGAACCATCTGTTGTTACCTGTTTTCACAAGAAGCAGAAGCTGCTTCAGCTGCCATCTTTCAGTCTGTTGCTGATGAGAAAATGGAAGTGTCTTTTTTTGTAAGAAGGCAACCTTAATTGGAAAGTTGGTTCCTGGACTTATTTGCCTCTCTGGGTACCTATGGACTTAATAGCCCAGGAACCCTTACAGAGAGATTAGCAAAGCAATCCCAGGACACTTAAGAGATCCCATGCCCACACCAGTCCGTCTTTCCTTTTCACCCGAGCTCCCCAGGCCCCAGGGCAGGAGCAGGCAGGGCAGTCGTGCACTCGGGCTGCACCAGGGAGGGGAGAGCAGGACCAGCGCTTGGCACCCAGGGCTGGGAGCAGCAGTTTGTGCTCTGAGCTGGGGCTTAGTCCATGTGCAAGCCCAGCACGGATCCAGATACCAAACTGAGGGTGTCAGTTCATCCCCGGTGCCACACGCACGGCACCTTCTCCCATCGCCTCCTCCCGATGAGCTGTTTTCCAGCCCCTTCCAGCTCAGCCCAGCCCAGCTCAGACACCTGCGCTCTGGCTCAGGGCTGCCTGGGGCTGGTGACCCTCGGGGCAGCAGCAGGAACCGCTCTGCCCCTGGGTGTGGGGCTGTCCCTGCGCTGAGCCCTCGGGCCCAGGGCTGCTGAACTGGGCCATGGTGGGGCCCAGGGGTGCTGAGGTCCACAGGTCCCCCCGGTGTGTCCGTGCTGGGAGACACCTGCTCCTGCAGCACCCCTGGTACTGATCCCGAGCCTGGTCCATCCTCACCCAGAAGAACACTTTAGTTTTTTTTTTTTCTTAAAACTGGAGATAATTCACAGAATCACAGCATTGCCTGGGTTGGAGAAGACCTCAGAGATCATCCAGTCCAACTCTTGGTCCAACTCCAGTCTGTTCACCAGATCATGGCACTCAGTGCCATGGCCAATCTCAGGTTACAAACCTCCAGGGCCGGTGAGTCCAGCACCTCCCTGGGCAGCCATTCCAATGCTGACCACTCTCTCTGCACAGAATTGCTTTCTCATCTCCAGCCTCAATTTCCCCTGGCAGAGTTGAAGCCCCTGCCCCCTTGTCCTGTTCCTGAGTGCCTGGGAGAAGAGCCCAATCCCCCCTGGCTAGAACTGCCCTTCAGGTCGTTCTAGAGAGTGCTGAGCTCAGCTCTAAGCCTCCTCTGCTCCAGACTGAACAAGCCCAGCTCCCTCAGCCTCTCCCCATAGGGCTTGTGCTCAAGTCCCTTCCCCAGTCTTGTTGCTCTTCTCTGGACCCGCTCCAGCACTTCAATCTCTTTCCTGAGCTGAGGGGCCCAGAACTGAACACAACACTCCAGGTGTGGCCTCCCCAGTGCAGAGCACAGGGGAAGGATCACTGCCCTTGTCCTGCTGACCACGCTGGTTTGGGTACAGGACAGGACACCATTGGCCTTCTTGGCCACCTGGGCACACTGTTGGCTCCTGTTGAGCTTCCTGTGCATCAGTCCCCCCAGGTCCCTTTCTGCCTGACTGCTCTCCAGCCACTCTGTGCCAGCCTGGAGCGCTGCAGGGGTTGTTGTGGCCAAAGGGCAGCACCCGGCACTTGGCCTTGGTGAACTTCAGCCCATTGGAATCGAACCCATTTTTCCAGTCTGTCAGATCCCTCTGCAGAGCCCTCCTGCCTTCCAGCAGCTCCACACTCCCTCCCAACTTGGTGTCAGCAGCAAATTTGCTGATGATGGTCTCAATGCCCTCATCTAAATCATCAATAAAGACGTTAAACAGGACTGGACCCAACAGTGACCCTGGGGACAGCACTGGTGACTGGTCAGCTGGATGCAGCCACGTTCCCCAGCACTCTCTGGGCCCGGCCCTCCAGCCGGTTCTGAACCCAGCAGAGAGTGCGCTTGTCCAAGCCATGGGCTGCCAGCTTTTGCTGGAGTACATTATGGGAGACAGTGTCAAAGGCTTTGCTGCAGTCCAGATAGACCACGTCTACAGCTTTCCCCTCGTCCACCAGGTGGGTGACCCGATCATAAAAGGAGATCAGGTTGGTCAGACAGGACCTGCCCCTCCTAAACCCGTGCTGGCTGGGTCCGATCCCTTGTCCATCCTGAGGGTGCTGTGTGATTGCACTCAGGATGATCTGCTCCACAGCCCTGCCAGGCACCGAGGTCAGGCTGACAGGCCTGGAGTTGCAGCCCTTTTGTGGATTGGGGTAAAAATCAAATATTTTACGCTTTAAAGTGTGTGTCAAGCATATTCCAGTTAACTCTGAAAGTTCTGTTGCACAGGTCATTTAGTTCATCGCGCGGTTCTGCTGCCCTGCTAAAGTGGCACAAGCTCAAGATCAAACTCCGACTGAGCCCTCGAGCACCCAGCAAACAGCGGAACCATCGAAGGCCCTGGCGTTCGCACGGAAACAATTCCTTTCTAGAATGCATGGGTGTTGCTGGTGACATTAAAAGTCCCCTGAAAGCCCAAAGTCAAACTGATAGTTCCTATTCCTTTTATTAATTGTGCATTAAAAACAGTCTGTAAAAATAATTTAAATTACCAAATTTTCAAAACAGATAAAATGTATTGAAGACCTTTATATACGACCACACAGAGCATACTTTTTAAATTTCCACTTCTATCAGTTCTGAAATGTTACAGTGCCCTTCCTGCATCTCAGTTTTTGAATTTGCTGCTTTTTCATCTTTAGATTTTCCAGCTGATTTTCTTGTAAACTAACGCACTCATTTCATCTCTTTCTCATGTCTACGCATCCTTCTCCTTTGTTATTTGCTTCCGAGGCTTCTTGGCTCCTCTGTAAAAACAGATGTACATAACGTTTTGTGCAGAATGTATTAGAGCAAACCTATATACTTTTCCAGAAACGTTTTAAAAATTAAACTTTCAGCAGTTCTAGAAGCAACGGGAAAACCAATCATCCTACTGTAATCCACCCGTGCTTGGAAATGTGCTGCTCTAGTTTTTTCCTCTAAAACCTTCCCCAGCAGATCTGGTGCTTGCACAAAGAGCCCAAATGCAGCAGCACAGCTGCTGGAGGGTTTCACAAGGCGGTTTTGGGTTGTTTGTATCTGTGCGGTGCCTCAGCAGAATTTGTATCTCGGGCTGGAGTCAGAAGGCCCCATACAGAACAGGGAACTGCCCGGGTGAACTGGAACTGACCGCTGGGTCACCTGGGCTTTGGAACACAAAGTCACAAAGTTGCACTTTCCTGAGCCACCCGCTCTGGACCGATCTCCCAGAGCAAGCTCGTGCTCTCCAAACACCCACGGGACCACCTGTATGGGGATGGAGCAGAAGGCTTGGCGAGGAGGTTGGTTGAATGTAAATACGCTCCAGTGACTTGCACCTGTCTGTAGAACAGCACACACGTCACACCAATTGTCCTACTGACCCCGTGTGCCCGATGAGCAGAACCTCTGTGTTAGATAACACAGGCCTGCGAGAAACTCTGGGCCCTTATGGCTGTGTCTGGGATTCCCGCTCTGCTGTGAGAAAGAGCGGGAGGCTGCGCCTGCCTGAAGCCGCGAAACACAGGCGAGCTCAGCAGGGCCAGGGATCTCCCAGCAGGGCTGGGCTGACCAGCGCCTGCGTCCCCGCTGCTGTCACCTCTGCTGGGAGCTCAGGGGCGGCTTTGGAGATCCCCCAGTGGAGAGGGAACTAAAATAAAACTTGCTCGATGAACTCAAGAAAGGGCAGCGCTCAACAGCCTTCAAACTGAACCATTGCTCCAAGGGCCATGAGGTACAGACTCCAATGCTTTGCTTTCATATCAGCGATGCTGTAAAACATCAGGCGTCTCGGGTGAGTCATCCAGCCAAAATTACATGTCTGCAAACAAACGAGCTGTTCTCTGTTCTTTAATGGCTCAGCATTGCTTAGAACCTGGTGGATTTTGGCAGCAACAGCTTTAAGACCAACTTCACATTTTCTAGGTGGGGAGAGATGTTGCTTTTGCACAAAAAAAAGAAAAACATAATCATAAAAATCTCTCTTGAGCAGTGACCCGAACGGTTGTTTTAAACTTACAGTGAGCATTTTCACGTGCATTTCTTTTCCTCCAACGTGGTGCGCTGTAAAATCCCGGAGAACATTTGTCTGTCGAATAAACATAGACATTGTTTCTTAATTCCAGCTGCAATTTCAGGAAAGACTCTCTAAGTCTGGTATGTGAATTAAATACTCTATCAGTTGGAGTATCAACGGGAGCACCAGTGAACCCCACATCATCTCTGGAACACATCCAGTGTTAAACACGGACTTGCTCCAGTGCTTTATGGAGCGTGTGGAACCTTGCAGCGTTTCCTCCGCTCACGGATCTGCCAAAGGAGGCGATTCCGCCACGGACCCTGCACTGGAACAAAGTCAATATTCTGGTGTTGAAAATCTTCCCAAAGGCAGCAGTTGCTGTTCAATTAAACAAATCCGTAGTGCAATCTCCTCTTCTATCCCTGCTTGTGCAAGCGCTCGATAGAAGGCAATGGGCTGTTTGTGTGCTGGCAGCTGACTGTGCAGCAGAGTAAGCTCCCAACCACTGTTTTCTGTGAAATTTGGCTAAAAATATTAATTCTCTTGTTTTCTATTAATTCCATCTTAACTACATTAATTCAAATCATTAGTTGCAAAATAATCCTACGCTTTTCAGTTCAAACACAACAGGTAAGCATTACCATGGTTTCCCGTTTGGGTCGAAAATCTTCTGTTTGTGTCAAGCTGACGCTTTGGTTTGGAGCATTTCCCACCATACGGCTCAGGTGCTGCTGAAAGGAAAATTGGCAACAGTGGTAATGGTGGCTGCTATGACAAAATTCAGAATGTTTCCTCGGTGACCTCTGTACCAACGTGTCCACATTTAGCCACAGCAAACATTAAAAGAAAACAAAGAGACAAACACACCCAACCCAAACACACACAAGTATTAATGCCAAGATGCGGCAGTGGTGCTGAGATTCATTGAACTCGACTGCATTCGCGGTAACAGCGCAGATAATCTCTCTTAAGGAGGTTCCCTTATTGAAAATTCGAGATAGGGAGGCATCCCAAGCTGCAGATTCAGCTCAGCTTAAGCGAGATGACCGAAACTGGTAAGATGGAATAACTTTCTTCACTTGTGATTATCGAAATTATTTACCACTAAATTTCTACATGAAGTGACAGATTGGAGAGTTAAAAACAAAGTGAAAGATGTAAAATTATGGTCACATCTGGAACAGATTTCCAAAAAGAAAGATACAGGACTTTGAATCCCACCTGCAGGCTCTTGTCAAGTTTCTGACACAGTACATCCCATCAAGGGGACAGCAGAGAGACGGAAAAAAGATGAATTGAAATATCCCATTGGATGAATGGAAAGAGAATGAATTCAGTCCCCTGTCCAACATAATATAATAATAATAATAATAATAATAATAATAATAAAAGTAACAAGAATTGACACAAAATAGATATCAGAAGTTTGGATAAGACCAAACTCCACGATTTTCCAAGAGAATAAAATAATACTAAATATTGAAAATAATGAATCTATCACAATCAAACCCACCTGTAGATCCATTGAACTTTGGTTCTTGGGCGACGTTCACGGTGCGGTAGAAAACATATGTTGACCTGCGAGGTTCCAAAGAGTCAGAATCAGTCTTTCTGCCAGCGCCTCTCACATAAGGAACAGAAGAGGCCGTTTCCTCAGCCTTATTTTTACGCCCTTGCTGGTAACTTGGTTTGACGTTGGGATCCGAAGAGCGAATTCCTAAAAGCGAAAAAGCAAACAGAAATACAGGACTGTTGTGCTGTTACTCAGAATTTGACACATTACAGGGTCCTAGAGGCTGAAAACAAGACTGACCAAAAAAGAAAGGATTTTTTTTGTGGACAGCCCAATTCAAATCTATTCAGTCATTTATTTCCAGTAAGGTGTTCAGCAAGGAGAAGCTGATGCCAAAGTACATTACCTCCATTGTCAAAGGAGCGCCAGTTTCTGCTGGGCACTCGCTCCGCTGGAACTCTCCTTCCCGAGCTCTCTCCTTTCTCTGTGCTGTTCAGCGGTGCAGCGGTGTCACCATCCCCTGGAAAGGCAACAGCGAGAACGTGGGCCCTGCTGGTGTGCGAGCACAGGAACGGCACTGCCCTTCTCTTCCTCCGCCTCTGCGAGACAGCGATACCTAAAATGTCCTTTAACCTCCTGTTGTGTGTTCTTCTTTCTCTTTTGTCGGCTGTTTGGATCCTGTCTCGTGTAACTTGAGCACCTGACGTATAACTCTGCTGATCTCTAAGAAAACTGCATAACA
The DNA here is from genome assembly GCF_037038585.1 of Patagioenas fasciata. Taxonomy (NCBI): domain Eukaryota; kingdom Metazoa; phylum Chordata; class Aves; order Columbiformes; family Columbidae; genus Patagioenas; species Patagioenas fasciata. Next base: position 6,425,453 of record NC_092544.1, on the reverse strand, counting down.
GGTTAAAGACGACCATGGCTCCAGAGGAAAGAACCAGCCACACATTACCTGCTCTAGCTTCTTACTTTTCATTCATGGTATTTATGAATCCTATCTGATCAAATTGATGGTGTTTTCAAGATGCATGTCATCATAGTACCTAAACCCTCAAAGAGCTCAATGGAAGAATTGCTTTGGGAAAACATCTCTGTCCTTTTCTCTGAATGTCTCTCTATTCTCAGACCGTCTGGAGTGCAGCTGTGAACACAACCCCCTTATCCAAACTGTCCTCTAAGCGCTGACTCCCTGCCCTTTCCCTGTGCCGCACAGGGGGGTGTGCACCTCTGGAACACCCATGCTTGAGCCCAGGAAGACTGGTGGACTCCGAAGGAGACCTTTGGGCTGAACTAGGAATGATCCTTTTGTCTGCAGCACTTAGACACATGCTGGGTACGGGCAGCACTTGTGAACATCACAAAGTGTTACGAACGACAAGGCCAAAGCTGTGATGGCCCTGGTTGCATAGGTAAGCCCACCTCCAACCGCAAACAGAACTTCAAGAGGCAAGTGCCAGTATAAAGTACCCACAGGGCTCCTCACCTGGCCCCTACCACTCTGCAGGAAGATGTGGCTTTGCCTCTTCCTCCTTTTCCCTGGTCATGAATCTACTGTCTGACTAATCATAAAGCTTAATAAAGCTTTACATTTCTGACTGTGGACACTGCTGCGCTCTACTTATGAAAATTATGCTGGATCGAATTTAGCCTTGACCATATTTGGGCCTAAATGACTTCACATGGACCTGCAGGGACAAATAAGAAAGCAGCACCATACAGACAGGCACACCTGAGGTGTTTTGAGAACCCTGTTTCAGCAGAAGCCCACCTGCAGACCCCTTGAACTTTGGTTCTCGGGTGCCGCCCACCCTGCGGTAGAAAACAGACGCTGGTCTGCGAGGTTCTGAAGAATCGCAATCTGTTTTTCTTCCTGCTGCTCTCCCGCGAGGAACAGAAGCAGCAGTTTCATCGTCCTGCCTGCGGCTCCTCGGGTGGTAACTCGGTTTTCCTTTGGGGTCTGAACTGTTCGATCCTAAAAATGAAAAAGCAAACTTTATAATGCTGTGCAGTTACTCCATTTTGACACATTGCAGGAGCCTGGAGGCTGGAGGGTAAGATTGAAACAGCATGTTCTTTATGGAGAGTCCTATCCAAACGTGGATTGTCCATATTTGACACTAAGAACAGAATTTAGCTGGGTCGTGCTAGACCATCTAACAGTTCAGTAAAGGAAAACGAATAAGGAAAAGGAAATCAAAAAGGAAAGCAAAAGTGGCTGTGTGTTTTTTTCTAGTGTAACCCTAAACCAGTACAATCTCTCCTGGGAACACGCTCTGCTGGTGCCTCCTTTCCCAGCTCTCGCCTTCTCTTTCTGTATTCCTGAATGTTGCAGGAATGGTATTACCATCACCTGGAGAGGCAGCAGACAGAAGGTGTGAGCTGCTGGTGTGCAAGCACAGGGAACGGCACTGCCATTCTCTCCCTCCCGCCTCTGGGAGATAGCGGTCAGTTCAGTGCAATGTCCTTTAACCTCTCCTCTTGTATTCTTCTTTGTATTCTCTTGGATGTTTGGATCCTGTCTGCTGTAACTGATGCACAACTCTCACGGTCTCTAAGACAATTCTATAATACACAGGTTAAAGAAAAGCTACGGCTCCAAAGTAAAGAACGAGCTACAAATAACCTGCTCATTCTTTAGCTCCCCACTTTCCATGAATGATATTTACGGATCCTATCTGATCCAATGTATGGAATGGTTGTGGATCTCCAGATAGCACACGCAGGTTTTACAGCCCATTTCTACCTTTTGCATCCACAATCAACACAGGCAGTCACCATGCCTGAGACACTATGCACGCAGATATATGTGGGGAAAAAGAAATGGTAAACATTCATGGGAAATGTTGTCTGAGAAGATGAATATTACTTGCCTTTCTGTAAGTCTCGCTCCATGGCTTCCAAGAGTAATATTTCCTTCTCCTGAGCTGAAGACACAGTTTCTGCCGATTGGTGTTTGTGAGGGTACTGGATCCTGTAATACTCTCCTAAACACAGCGAAGAAGGAAAATTAAAATAAAATAAAATAAAATAAAATAAAATAAAATAAAATAAAATAAAATAAAATAAAATAAAATAAAATAAAATAAAATAAAATAAAATAAAATAAAATAAAATAAAATAAAATAAAATGTTTTTAAAAAGAACAATTAAAAGGCACAGTATATTGTCTTCATTGCTGTTTAGGAAAGACTGACTGATTTCATATTTACCAGTTTTATAGCATATTTCCTTTATGGTTCTTTCCTCTTCCATTTCTGCAGCAGTCTTAGGCACCCAATCAGAAACATCTGTAGGAAATGGTTTTAAAGATTACTGGGTATCTGTACAAAGACCTTCAACAATTCCTAGTAATCATGTACCATCATCAATTTCATTTGGGTCACAGTGGGTTTTTTCTCAATGTCAGCTCTGCTTCTGGACGGAACGAGGATTCCTTAATATCAGGTGTTTCCAGGAGCGATGGAAGGGCAGGTACAACACATAGGAAGAAGCTAATGTGTGTGGATTTGAAACTATTCAAACCCACCCTCAGTGCTCACGTTCAACACAATCCTTCATTGACAAGCCAAAGGAAATCTTCTGACTGAACACGTCACCAGGGACGCTTGTCACAAAACCTCTGCCCACGGTTCCTGTCCTGGAACATCTGCTGGCAGAGATGGTGAAGTGAGGGCTCCTCATCTGTCTCAGTTAAGGCTGCTGAGATCAGCAAAGCCCCGGCTTTGATTTGGTTTGAATCCATGGGGCTCCCTCCTACTGCCCCCGGCTCAGGAAGCACTAACAGGGGGTCGTCCTCACTCTCTGGGAACGTGCAATTCATTCTTCCCCAGGAACCCCTCATCTCTAAGAGAGACACAGTCAACCGTTTGACTACTTTTAAAAAGCACAAAACCAAAACAAATATATGTATAAAACCGCATAGACATTCCATCAATCTAGTGAATTGGGTCCCCAAATTTAGAGAAAGTTTGAAGAGTATTTGATGGCCATCTGAACTGCGGATCACATCCTAGGAGTTGTGGATCACATTTTAAACTTCATTTAATACAAAAGAGGTATGTGGGTGATAACGCTATTGAAATATACAGGTAGGCATTTCGCAGGAGTTGGAATGATGCCTCACGTCTGGTGAGCACCACTTCCAACATTTTGGGATCAGCAGGAAACTGTTTGCAAAACTTGTCAACAACTCTTTTCTAAATAGGTCGTGGTTATTATAACAAATCAGTTGTGAAGTGTAGAAAAGACCCTATTCTACTTCTTTGTAGAAGAAAATATAATCTGTTTACAGTTCTCTTTGTCATCATCCCCTTCATCGTCCTCCTCATCTTCAGCATTGTTGAGGCTGATAATGAGCGGAGCGTGAACTGGCAGGAAAATATTCTGCTGATTTCTGAGCGGCTCTTGCAGATGTGCGGGGTGCAGAGTCCTTTCTTGGCCACCCTCTTGCAATGGCACATCTGCAGAAAAGAACATGATTTTGTTAGAAGGGAACTGGAATATCAAACCCAGGTCAGACATGCAGGGGCACTTTTGAACTCTTTATCGTGTTGAGGGGATCATCAAATAGGCAGATTATGACGTTCGGGAAAACTATTCTGCCAAGAAAATGTAAGATCCAGCAGTTTAACTTGACAGTTCACTGTGCCACTGCCCAGAACAGCACATTATCAGCTCCGGACAGTGCAAGCCAACTCCGCCTTCAATGGGTTTAGCAGGATTTCTAAGTATTAAAAGGACAAATGCAGTTAAAATGTTTACAATGCTATTCTGGGACACATGGACTTTGAATGTCTGCATTTTTTCAGTAAAAAGAGAAAGGTTTGGATCTATTTTCTCGTTCTGATGGTTGGACATGGCTCTTCTAGAGGTTGCCCATGTCCATTGGGCCTCCAGGGCATCTTCTCTGACTCCCAGCACACCCAAGATGTGCCTACGTTGGCTTTAGGAGAGCACCAGCTGCCAGGGGTCGCTGCTGTGGATGTGGGAACTGCAGAGAGAGCAGCACTGCTGGAAGCCAAGAGCTCCTCTTAGAGAGGAATGAGAAAACCAACAAGCAAACAAAGAAACAAACAAACAATTTGTAATGGTGCTTTTTTACTTTCCAAAAATAATTTGATTTTCAGATATTATTTAACCTTGCAAATGATTTCTGCAACATTTCTACTCTGTGGATCCTGGCAACCTAAATCACCGCTTGTGCCATCATCTTTCCTGCAACACGAAGATCCATCACACGACAGCTGAAACAGTCACGTGGCAACACCATTCAAACGCCAATACAATTCCTTCCTTTGCTCTGAACTCGCTGCGGCAGCAGATCCTACGCCACTGATTTACCGTGGTACGTTTTGAACCTTCGTAGAGATCATGAAGCACTGCAAGGACATTCTTGTGCATGAACTGACTCCAATGAACAGAGAGTGGAGAAAATATTTTTTACTCACTGTTGTCAGGTGGCAGGAAAAGCCCGTTTATATTCCGAGGGTGGGTGTGATGGAAGGCACAGTTGACTCTGACACAGCCTGATGGTCGCTTTTCCCAAAAACATGGGATGTGCCTGTACTTCTGCTGCAGGAGAAAAGAGTTGTCATCGATTGTAAGCAGAACGATAAACATGGACTAAATGGAGCAGTACGCGGTCTGCTGCTGGGACCACATCACCAAGGTTTGTGGGACCATGTTCGGATATTTTAGAACTCTTAAAGTTATCTTAGGAGTTCTCATGAGCTCCAGATAACTCTAAAGTTATCCTGAATGAGGTCAGTTGAGCTTTCCTGATGTCAAACTGTTACCAGATGAGGAGCGAAGCCATTTACTTATCCTGCACTGGACTCTCTTGCCATTAATGGACATGGGTCCTTGGGAAATAAGGAGCAGGACATCAAACCCAGAAAGGTGCCCAGCAAAAACCGAAAAACGACAAGTTTGTGAATCGGTGTTGTGAGACTGCTGTCAGTGCACTGCTCACACCATCTCCCAGCTCTCTGTGCATTGGGAGGTTCAGACATTACCAGCTGGGTCTAAAAGCAGCATCTCCAAACCACGCCACGTTTGGGCTGCAGTCAGTACAACTGGGCCATCCCCTGGGACACACTGGGCTCTGGAGCCAAAGCCCAGCTCCCGGGCATTAATGCCAAAACCCCCACTGTCGAAATGGATGCGACAATGGAGAGCCCAACACCCAACCCTGGATCTTCAACAGGTGGAATTCAAATCCAGGGCAAACACACGTTGCAGGACTTTCTTCTCAATAACTTGTTTTGCAGTACTTCAGGAAGGAACTAAAAGCAGAAATTATAAACGTGGCCTACGTATTCAAAATCAATATAATCCTGATTCAATACGAAAGATGAGTGATCGTCACCCATGACTTTTATGTGTTCCCTGAGTACCCGAGCGCAGTTCACATGAGAAATTCCCACGGTTCAGATGATCATTACCTCTTCTCACCACTTCCAAAAACCCGATATTTCATCTACAGATGTGGCCATGACCCAGAGAGACACATCAGCTTCTACGTTTACATAACAGACGGCTGTATCAAGAAATCAAGGGTCCAAAGCACTCTAAGATCTACAGCATTTACCTGTGCATTCGGGGAACACTGGAAATTGCAGTTTTTCCCACCTTTGCTCATTTTGACGGCTCCCAATGCCCGCAGAAGGCACCAGCACGAAGCAGCTGGTGCCTCCTGCAGCCGGCCAACTCAACAGAGGCGGTTGCGGCCAGTATAGAATGTTACGTTTCGAAAGTTCCAACTGCTCCTCCAGCTCCTGATGTCACCATCATGGGCCAGGGGACACGTCCAGCTCGGACATCTTCCTTCATCTCCATTGCTTCAGTGTGAATTACAGAAAATCGGGCTATTTCGGAGTCTCCCATCCCAGTGTTTCTTTAACGAAAAATGGAACAAACCCATTTGCCGGGGCTTAAATAACACCCAGCCCCTTGCTGAAGGAGCTGTGGCCTGAGAAACAAACCTTTGATAATGCAAAGACAAAGCTTATTGACCATTTTTCAAGCAAAACCCTTCTGCCCAACATTTTCCTCACTGTAGCTCTTTGCATGGAGGGGTGTTGGGAAGGCGGTTTAAGATTTAGGTTTTATTTCTCATTACTCCGCTCAGATTTGATTGGTACTGAATTAATTCCCACTAGCGGAGTCTGTTTTGCCTGTGACAGTAATGGGTGAGCGATGTCTCCCTGTCCTCATCTCGACCCGTGGGTGCTTTGTTTCTCTTCTCTCTCCTGCCCAGCTGAGGGGCAGTGACAGAGCAGCTTTGGTGGGCACCTGCTGTCCAGGCAGGGTCAGCCCAGCACCGCTTCCAAGGTTTATCCCGAGGCGCAGAGCCCGGGAACCACCCGGAGCCCCCTGTGCTGACGGGGGCAAAACCGACACGGCGAGTTCCCCACGGCCCGGGGCCCGGGAATCCCTGCCCCAGCCGGGCGTGCGGCACCGGGCAAGCAGAAAACAGCCCGAGGAACGGCTGCCGGGCCAACGGCACCGACGGCACCGCCAGGGCGCGCTGCCTCAGCCCGGAGCCGAAAACACAGCGGAGCCGCTCCGGAGAGAGAACGGCGCCTGGAGCCCGGGGGTGCCCCAGGCCCGCGGCCGCGCTGGGCGCCTCCGAGGCCCCCGCCTCGCTGGCGGCTCTGGGGAGGTGCCCCGAGGCCACCGCGCCCGCCCTGCCCCGCCCCGCCCCGTCCCGCCCTCCCCAGCGCTCGGGTGCGTCGCGGGGCTCCTGGCGGGCGGGCGGTCCCGTTCTCCATTTCCCGTGGCGCAGCGCGGGGCGGTGCAGCCGCAGTTCCGCCCGGCGCTGGTCCGGCGCTGGGAGCGGGCGGGCTCGGGTGGCCGGGGCCATGAGGCGGCGGGGCGCGGGGCAGCGGGCGGTGCCGTGTGTGTTCGTGACCGAGGTGAAGGAGGAGCCGTCGGCCAAGCGGGAGCGCCAGGTGGGCGAGGCGGAACGGGGCCGGGGCCGGGGCCGGGCCCAGGGGGAGCCGCTGGGCCGCGGGGAGCGGCGCCGCACGGCGGCGCGGAGCGGGGTGGACAGGCAGCGGCACCGGCCGTGTCAGACCCGCCCGGGCTTTCCCGAAGTGTCCGCGCCTTAAATGCGGGAGAGAAAGATCGTTCGGGAGCCATTGCAGCGCTTCCCTTTTCCCGCCGAGTGCGGGCGGTGCTCCCCCTGGTGTTGAGTTCGCTGCGCCTGGTGCGGGTGCAGTCCCGGCGGGAACGGGGCTGCACTGGCAGCCTGTGTGCAGCCGCTGTGCCGGGCCCGCCCGTGAGCCCCGCGCAGACTGAAGCACCTTCTTTCTCGTCTTTCTGTTGTGCTCAAAAGAGTATCAGGAGTGTGATGGAAAAATACTGGAGCCCGGTGTGAGCTGCTTCTCCCGAAGATGTAACAGGCGGTGTCTGGACACACCGGGTGTCATTCGCCGGTCTGCTGTAGAGCTCCAACTTGTGTTTCCCCGTTCAGTAGAACCAGAGAACCATAGAGGACGGTGTCCGGTCTCTTCTTGAGCACTGTCAGGTTGGGCCGTGACCCCTCCCTGGGAGCCTGTTCAGTGTCCAGCGCCTCTGGGGGAAGAACCTTTTCCTCATGTCCACCCTAAACCTCTCCTGGCACATCTGCTGCCGTTCCCTGGGGTTCTGCCATTGCTGCCAGAGAGATCAGCGCCTGCCCTTCCTCCTCCCCTTGTGAGGAAGCTGTGGACCGTGATGAGGTCTCTTCTTAGTCCTTTCTTCTCCAGGCTGAACAAGCCAAGTGACTTTAGCTGCTCCTCATATGGCTTCTTCTCCAGACCCTTCACCAGCCTCTTCTGGACACCCTCCAATAGCTTTATATCCTTTTTATCCTGTGGCGCCCAGAACTGCACCCAGTGCTCCAGGTGAGGCCGCAGCAGTGCAGAGCAGAGCGGGACGATCACCTCCCTGGCCCGGCTGGCGATGCTGTGCTGGATGCACCCCAGGACACGGGTCCCTCTTGGCTCCAGGGACACTGTTGGCTCATGTTCAGCTTGCCATCAACCAGAAAGCCCAGATCCCTCTGCAGAGCTGCTCTCCAGCATCTCGTGCCCCAGTCTGTAAGTACAGCCAGGACTGCTGGCACTAAGAGGGATGCTTGTGGAACCCACTAGTGACGGGTGTCCAACCCAACATGACCCCATTTACTCGAGCGCTTTGAGCCCAGCCCGTCAGCCAGTTGCTCACCCACTGCACTGTGTGTTTATCCAGCTGTGTGCTGGACACCTGGTCCAGGACAGTGCTGCCAGAGACACTGTCAAAGCTTTACTGAAATCTGGAAACAATTTATTTATTCGCAGTACATATACATTCAAACTTCTGTTATACATGAAAATTTCTGTGAAATAAATTGGGGGAGCACTCTGATTAGAGATTTTTTGATCTCTGTACATATTAATTTGAAGTCCTCGCTTCATCCCATTCTCCGCTCTACGTATGGTTCTTGTTTCCTTTTCACTTCCGTGTCTTCTTGGCTCTGTTGTCAAAACAGATATACAGAAATCTTTCTACATTGCTGACTAGAATAAATCTCTATGCTCTTTCAGAACCGTGCTCAGAAACAGGCTGCCTGTTGTGTGGGCCTCTCGGAGCACGGGCCAAATGCTGCCGCCAGAGCCCTCCCCCTTAGGCAGGGTGGCTGCCGGAGGTGATCTCCGGGGACCGGGATTCCCTCATCTCCAGTGTGGGTGAGTGAAATAATTCCTGCAGGATCGCGGGGCTCTGTTTGTTTTTCCTCACTTAGGCAAAGTGAGCGTATTCCGTGCTTAAATATAAGGACATGTATTTTCTTTAGTAATTCCTTGCCAGATTCAGGCAAGTGCACACTTTTCCCGGAGTCAGGGGCGGCTCTGGCGTTGTGTTTGGTGAGCCACGTGTGTGCACACTGTGGATCCCCATTGGTATTATTTGCTGCACCCCAATAACTTCCTCAACTGATACTCGAACCTGTATTTATGTTCTTGGAGAGCTAAAACCCCGTTCTTTACCGGTTAATCTGCTGCACCTCTTTGACCAGAATAAAAGTTTGTTTTGGACCCTGTTGTCTGCCTAAAACTATCGGGGTGCCTCTGTGACACACGGGATGGGGGGGACACAGGGGACATAGAGGGGACATCAGGGGCAACATGGGGGTGGGGGGACAAAGGGGACCTGGAAGGGATATGAGGGCCACAAGGGGGGACACGTCCCCCACTTTTCCCCCCTGCACCACAATTTAACCCCCCCAGTTCCCTCTGGTTTATAGAATCCCCAGATAACTTGCATTGGAAAAGACCTTTAAGATCATCGAGTCCAACCATTCCCCCGATGCCCAATTGGAGTTGAAACGCCCGTCGCCAATTTCCCACAAATCCCTTTGGGCCTCAAGCATTTTATTCCCCCCGAGCGCCCCCGGATGAAACACCCGGATGCTCAAGTTCTCGCGTTTGCAGCAAATTCCCCATTTTGCCCCGTTTTTGTTTCTCAAACTGGGATGAACATCCTGGGCTCTTCTCAAATGGAAAATACTGGGGGTTTCGCTGCCCTCTGGGCTGGACTTTGCTGCTGCTTAATGGGGATAAACTTGGCATTTTTATTAGTGTGAGCTTCCTTAATTGGGATCTTCCCTACGATCTTAATGGGGGTAAACTCAGCTTTTTTATTAGTGTGGATTTCCTTAATTGGGATCTTCCCTATGATCTTAATGGGGTTAAACTCGGCTCCTTTTTGGAGTTATTGTCAGAAAATCCAGGTGTTTTGGTGAGAAAAGCTGCGCTTAAGCCGGGCTTAGCTGCGCCAGCAGAAGAGGGACCGCAGGGTCGGCCGCTGTCTCGGCTGATTCGTCCTGGTGGTGAGGAGGAGCATGGTCTGACCTGCCAGGGTGCGGGTGGAGGGGTCGGGGTCCCGCTCCAGGATCCTGAGGGCTGGAGGGAGAGAACCGGAGCCGGGATGAACCCCCCATGTCTGCGGAGACACCCCCGGTGTCCCCCCGAGCCGGCCCGACTGGCCAGGAGACAGCGGCTGTGCAGGAATGCCCAAAAGCGGCCAATTAGCCCCTTGTTTTGGGCGGAAAAGCCCCCCAAGGTCATTGAGTCCATTAACCCAACCCCAGCACTGAAACGTCCCCAAGAACCTCGTGTGTTCGCCCCTCCAGGGATGGCGACTCCAGCACTGCCCTGGGCAGCCTGTTCCAACGCCCCACAGCCTTTGGGGAAGAAATTACCCCCAATTTCCAACCTCAGCCTCCTTCTCCAGCCCCTTCCCCAGCTCCGCTCCCTCCTCTGAGCTCACTCCAGCTCCTCAAGGGTTTTCTTGGCGTGAGGTGATCCCAACACCCGAGGGGCCACCATTTGAGCCCTGAGGTGATTCTGGCACCATTTTGAGCCCTTGAGGCGTGGCGCTGACCTTACAAACCTTGAGGTTGTAAGGAGCATATGGATTTTACGTGTTTATCTACAATGTCGGACACACGGAGAATAATTTCACCTAATACGTGTGTATTTTACAGTAGCTGTGAGCTTGGTTAAATACAGTAAAGTGTTAGGTATTCATGGCAGTTTTAGGAGCGCCTGTACATATTCATACCCTGTCCCTGAGAAGGCCGTTCTGATTACAGTGAGTTCAGGAGACCATTTCCAGAGTCTCCACCTCCGGCTCCTCCTGGTTGCGGCTGCGCAGTGATCGTGACCCCGGGTCCTCTTCTCTGTACGCGGTCACCGTTGGTCCAGTGTGATGAGTTGGTTGGGTCTCAGCCTGCTGAGCTGGTTAAACTGGCGTATCTCCTGTCCTGTGCCCAGGTTTCTGTCATCTGGTTCACCCAAGGATGCACCAAGGATTATTATCTGTGCAAGGCGTCTGCGAACTCCTGTTTCTCGTACAATAAGCTACACAGAGCTAAGCAAGCCTATGTGGGTTAAGGGGTTAGCTCTCTGTTGGCTCTTTAGTGATGTGGGGTAGGTTTAGTTCTTTCAGAGTTAATTAGTTAATTGTCAATCCCCTGTATCATTCCCCCTTTTCTAAGAGGTTAGTTAATTCTGTTACTGATATGATTATTCTTTATCCAATGTCTTTACAAAATACCTATTAGATTCTTGCTCCTGCCTTAGTTGATGTTTCTTCCAGTTGCTCCAAGTGTCCCGGCACTCTGGCAACACCACAGGGAACACCTCATCGTCATACAGACCAGTATCCCTGAAGCTGATATTCCCACTAAAGCTCCAAATAAGGATCGTAACCAGGTTAAGTTGGGAAGCCAGGAAGTGAGGCCTTCCCATAAATTAGAGAATCCCCCTGTTGTATTGTCTCTAGTAACTAGATGGAGGATCCGAGAGTGTTCCCGTATCTTTTGAATATCTGTTTCTACCCGTTTCTCCTGATTAATATATGAACAACAGCTTTGGTTTATCACCACACAAACTCCTCCTTCTTTTGCAGTCAGGAGGTCCAGGACCATGCGATTTTGTAGGACTATCTTGCTTAGTGATGACATCTCTTCCTGGAGCCCCTGAAGAGCAGCCGTAGTGACATTTTTAATTTTCTAGGTTGTGGATGGTATATTTCCTATGGCTTTTTCTAGTTCACTATCTCCTAGTTGAGGAATAAACCATCTGGCAAAACTCTGAAATCCAGAGGGCCTCTTTACAAGAGGTTTATTCGGCACTGAACACGTTTTTCTCCATAACGTCCTAACAATACCTGGGGTGGGTATGAATGGTTAAACACCTTTTCTTGAGGTACTGTGTATCCGCCTGTACAATGGCCTTGCCAGTTATCTGGTGGACTTAATTTGTCAGTATTTTCTATAGTAAATTACTTATAAAGTGAAGGTTTGTAGAATAAGCAAGTCATGAAGACCACACTGATGCCTCTGTTGCAAAAATTTCACGGGAGACTGGCACGTCCGAGACTTTTCTCACCAGTGGTGACACAATTTTAAGGCTATCGGGGGACATTCATTACCCTCCCACTTCTCCCCTTTGCTCAATTAACACCTGCCATTGTTAATTTGGTGACATTTTGCTTCTGAATTCTGTGATGGGGGCGGTGTGAGCAGGCAGTGTGACAGAGCAATGGTCATTTTTATCCCGTGTTAACGTCTTCCCTCCTTCCCCTCCAATCCTGAGCAGCGTGCTCGACAGCGCAAGTCGCCTGGATGAAGAACATAAGCTGATCGCCAGGTACGCAGCAAGGCTGGCAGCAGAATCTTCTTCATCAGTAAGTGTTTTAATTAAAGGAAGGAACTTCCCTTCTGTCATGTTCCAGGGGCTTGGCAAGATCGGGGAAATTACATCTGACAGTCTTAATGATTAATTTTCCCTATCCTTTTCAACAGATGCTGTTATGCTTTGGTAGTAATACTATTATGCAGTCCATTTAAACCAAAGCATCCACTTATTAATGCATATAATCTATATACTAATGCAATGGTATTTAAACAACTACAGCAAAGGGAATCTGACATCTTGAACTCAGGAAAGACTAGAAAATATTGTCTGGACTAGCTTGGGTTAAAAATGAATGATTTACTGGAGTGGAAAAATGGGGTGGTGAATCCATTTTACTCTTTAGTTCAAATATCACGGCCGCTGGGGCCCTAAGTGCTGAGGGTTTTGAAGAATGATCTCCAGCAGGATGACTGTGATGACCCCTGCGTTAGCCCTGGCTCCCATTTTCATTTCAGAGCAATGATTGTTCTGTTCTATGTATCCCAAGATAAAAGGTGATGACAGGCTAAAACCTCACTAACTATATTCAGGAATAAGAGAGAATGAAGGAGGGACCCGATGGAAGTATATAAAATCTTAAATGGCATAAATAAGGTCAGCCTAGTTACTTTTTTCCTATCTCAGCAAATTTGATAGAACAAGGGACCATAAATGATGGTCAAGTGAAAAGCCGCAGGTCCAGAGTGCCAAGAAGCACATTTTCACACTGAGATTTACACTGCAGGGTCAGTTGAAAGGGCAAAATCAGGCACCGCTCTTCATGTAAAAGCACTGAGTCACCTTCATCCCAAGGGCAGGAGGTAAGGACAAATCTGTGGTCCCGTGCACCCCTCCGCTGTGGAGGATTTCACATTGCCTGTGGCTGCAGGGGAAGAGAGGGGCGCTCTGGTCTGCCGGCCCAGCCCAAATCAGTCCCTTCCAGAGGTGTGACACAGTGACTCAAATTTAAGGCAACCTGCAGGTGAAGGTCCCATTTCTGAAGGGCAATAATCCTTTATGGGAACAAGTTATCCCATTAATAATGTCTCTGGGTAGAAACTAGTAGAAAACAGTTCTATATAACATGTGTCTGTGATATGGGGGAAAACTTAGGAAACAATATTTAAGTAACTTTTAATTAGAGCTGGTTTGAAGGAATATACTGAATTTCTTATTGCCATCCGTCTGTGCTATTTAAGCAAAGGAGACAGAAGGAAAAGAGAATGTTTCTGTATACAGAATCTTTCGAATCACAAGAGTCACACTGCATTAGGAGCACAGTGGAAATTTGTAAAGCTTTGCTGATGGCCGTTCTGTTTTCTGGGGAACAAAATGTACTAATAACCCTGACCATTCAGAATAAAGGTCTCAGTTCCCTCTGTATCAGTCATTATATCCACCAGAATGTATCGGTTTTTCCTTATGCACTGCTCTGCTTCCCTAGGGTTGGAGTGTTAATGGGAAAATGTACCTGGAGCAGAAAGAGTAGCCAGTGGTGACAAGCACGATGTGCTGTCCTTTGCCCACAGACAGTGGTGGCACAGGTTAGCACTGAGATGGATCTTCATCCTTTCTGAGGGTTCCTTCTTGCAAGGTGCCACCTCCTGGAGGAGGAGGTGCCTGGCATCGCGTAAAATTGGGCTCCAGAGTTACACTTCACGGGGCTCTCATGGTGAGAAACACTGGGATCAATCACAGCAGTAACACAGCAGAGTATTTTCCAATGTCTGATTCTTTCAGATTGGAGCTAGAAATGAATGGGTATCTTTGATAGCTGTGAAAATGTGGATGTCTTGCTCTGCATTGTCATTGATACAATACTGAAATACAGGAGTGTGAACAAACCAATATTTGGTTGTTGCTGATAAACATGAAAAAAGAGCATAGTCCAATGAAACTGTAGTAAACACTACCTAGTTTGGTAATAGTTTATTTAACACTGAATTTTATTGGGAGGAAAAGGGTTCTGCTCTACCTGGAGGACTGGGGAAAGAGCTTTCCTGAGGTATCACCAGAGCGTGTGGGAAAACTTGGCCTAGTGGGCCACCCAGCCAGACTCAAAACGGAGTCCAGCTTTCAGATGGAAAGCAGAACTTTCAAGAGAAGGAACCATCGCTGCGCTGGAAACACATCCTCTTCTTTTTGGAGAGGAACACTGTTTTTTGCTTCGTGATATTCCTCTTGACTGTACAATCAAAATGAAGAGCCGTATTGCAGCAACTGCCTGCAGCAGTGGCTTTGCCTTTTACAGTTGGTTCAGAGGAAGCTCCTTGAAGCAATGAATGGCAGGATGGTACGCACTGAGTCTTGTTTACTCTCGCACTTACCCTGCTTTTACCAGCAATGGAGCCGTACTGGCATGAGCACAACATGGGTGCTCTTTTTTTGGTGTGGGCGAGCCTGGTTCTGCGTTTTCTGCAGGTAAGGAGGTTTCACAGACCAGATCTGTGTTGAACACAGGGGTGCCCATTGGCTTTTCCTCCTTCAATGCAGCCTTTTCTTTTACAACAGCAGCAGGGTCAGCAGAGAGGGGCGTCAGACATCTCCTTCACCGTTGATGCAAACAAGCAACAGAGGCAGCTGATTGCAGAGCTTGAAAATAAAAACCGGTAAGCGTCCATAAAGCACCTGGTTTTGTTCAGACCCATCTATTGTATATATTTGTTTTACCACCTACATTTTTACCACCTCCTTCTGTGCTATGTGCTAACGCATGTACATATACTTCTTGCTGCAAAAAGCAGAGGGCACAAAAAGGCCCACAGAATAGGACAAAGGCTTTGAAATCCACAGCCACCCAGTGTTTTAATGAGTGTACTGCTCAATGGTTTGATATAACCGTTGATACTTTACTGTTTGCAGCTGCTTGTTTAGAGTTTAAAAAAAAAGCCTGTCCTGTTTCAAAAACCAGATTAACTTTGAATTAAAGCCTCTGTAGCTCTATAACATGAAATGATAAAAGGATCGGTCACACTGGTAATGTTATGCTGCCCTGCTTTTACTTGTGGAAAAGATGAGTAAAGCTCTCCAGAACACAGTCTGTCTGGGAAGGGCTTGCAGAAAGGTTAGCAGCAAGTTAGGCTGCTGATCAAGGGAGACACTGGGTACAAATGTGACCGAGACCGAGGGAGAGTGTCCAGGAGCAATAGGCCAGCCCAGCCCAAAAAGGAGTGACGCTGGTTTGTCAGCACAGAGGATCTGCCCTGGGCATCAGGCCGCCTGGTGCCGTGAAACGTGTGTCAGCAGAGCTCTGCCTGCACTGCCGGACTGTGAAACAGAGGCCAGCCCAGACCAGAGGGTTTCCCGCTCCAGACTCTGCTCTGCCTTCTGTCCCCGTGTGATGAGCCACCAGCTCCAGTCGCCATTTGTCTCTCATAGTTCGCGGCTGCCTCCTGGCCGTCTGCTGTCCGGCACGCTCTGAAGAAGAGAAGAAATACACAAAGGTTGAAACCTGCTGCTGCAAAGCTTTTTATGAGCCTTTTGACAGCACTGCAGGGCTGGCCAGCCCGTCATAACAAGTCCTGTTAAAGGGCTTCTCTGCAAATTGTTGACTTCTCTCAGTTCTCTGGATACACTAAAAGTATATTTTTAAGTGCAGAATATTTTCTCCGATAATCAAGAGGTGCCAGATGCTATTTTAGTTTTAGTTTTTGTGATCCTTGAAATGTTCATGGGGAAGAAGTAGAGGGAGCAATATAAGCATATTGCTGCTTCACTTCTACCTCTGGTTTTTGGGGGTCTTGAAGAAATATTTCACTTCATGGTGAAATCCTAGAAGTTTATTTTACAAGTCTGCAGAGACCTGTCCCAGTGCCAAGGGCTTCTTTTGTTTGTTGGAGCCCAGTCATTAAATCCATGTTGATGAAGAGCTACATACAGTCATACTTGTTCTCCTCTTGCGATGTCCAGAGAGCTGGTTTTGTGGAAAATTACTGACTTGTGGTCTTCTCCCTGTTCCCCTCCCCGAGAGAAATCCCACAGGAGATCCAGAGGCTGCGACTTGGACATGAGCAAGCACCTCAGCCCACACCAGAGAAGGCACAGCACCACCCCACGCTCCGTGCAGAGCTCCGTCTCCTGAGGTCAGTCCACAGCAGTGAAACCTCCAGCCAGGACTGGGGACAGCCGGTTGTTCTCAATGAGAGAAGAAACAAGAGATGAGCCCAGCTTATGGCTTTGGGGGCTTTTTAAAAGTAAATAACACAATGTGCATTTTCTTCTCCATCTCAGTGCAGACTGTAGTCCTAAAAGCAATTGAAGTTATGCTTTGAACAGCATGCATGAGGAATCTCACATATTAGTCACTTACATTAAATTAAATACGTGCATTAGTGTTTGCAGTTAGGCCCTTAGGTCATTTGGAATAGGTTCCCACAGCCCAATCCAAATACCATTAATTACATGGAGAAAAATGTTCTGTCAGAACAAATGCTTCTACAAAGACATCTCGTTTATGCTGAAGTAAATACAGAGCTATGTGAAGACACAGCCAGAATCAGAAGCTAATTTTTGGAAATTTCCCCCATGTGTTGAGCTCTAAGGAGAGGTCAGTTCTCTTCATGGTGCAAAACCAGGCTGCAGAACGATTCTCCTGTCGCGTGGGAAGCGAGGAGCGATGGCATCTGCAGCAGCTGGAGATTTAGAGGATCATTTCTGCAGTTATCTCACCAAGTTAAAAACATCGATATAGATGTGTCTGCATGTTAATTAGGATACTCTGCATGGATATACTATTTGCCACGGGTATCACATTGAAGAACAATTATCATTGGCCCAGATCCGTAGGCTCCCTGCAAGTCCTCAGGTTCATCTTGTGAGAGCCAGACAGAGAATCCAATAAGAACTATTCAGAACACTTTGTGCGAATAGAGAACAGAGTGTAAGCACTTTCTTTCTAGGGAAACAATGCTAGGTTCAATTTTATCCCCCCACCATAGAGCGGTTCTCTCATGAGAAGACTGAAGAGCATTTTTGACCACGTAGCCACTTCTCACACAAGTAATGTTTTAGTGATGTGACTCGGAACCAAAGGAAATTGCCATAAGAAATTGTGGTAGGTTTTTTTTTACAATCGCTGTGTAGATTTATTATTGAATTTTCCACACTGAAATACTTTTCTGTTTCGGAAATAATTACATTTGCTTTCCAATCTGAAGACAAATCAGCCTCTTCAGTTCTATAAGTGATTTTAGTCTGTAATTACTCCTAGATACCTACAGGCAAGTGGCATTCTGTGAGAGATATAGAACTGGCTGTGATGAAAATGTGTACACTACATAAAATATACCAATAATGTAGCTCCTGTGCATCAACCCTGAAGTCTGTTTTAAGCAGGTTTAGGAGATTAGCTTTGGACATAGTTGAAAAATTTTTAAAAATTCAAATTAATGGACAGTGTTAGAGGACTGAGTGCTTAATTTTTTGCCCTTTTCAATTTTGCTACACAGATTAAAAGCATAATAACCTTATTTGAATTCCCTGACGTGGGATGTCCTCAGGGCAGTGATGCCGAGTTCCTCAATTATGATATCTTTTCTGATTTAATATGCAGTGTCAGAGTCAGCAAATAACTTCAAATCTGTGGTTCTGCACTGCTTTGCATAGCTTCTAAAACATTCACCATTTAAAAGGCAAAAGATTGGCTTTTGATTTACTGCAGAATTTTGACACCACCTCAAATTCCTGAACGCTGAAGATGACATGAGGCTGTTCTTGTCATGTGTAAAACAGCAGGACTCAGCAGGACTCAGAACAGCAACTGATTTACAGCTCTTACCCCATAGATTCTTGGACCTTGGTGCATTTAGGGCACTAGAGCAGTTTAGTTTGTATAAGAAATGCTGGAATCTTGATGTTGTGGGTGCCTGTCCGAGCATCTCTCACTGGCTCCTGTAGCGCTGCAGACTCACTGAGATGAGGTTCTGACCACAACCTTCCTTCACATCCCCAGTGCTGTCTTGGAGACAGGTTGGAAAGCCCATTATCTCCAGTAACTTACTCTGGAGTGTAACTGGAGAAACAAGTCAGGAGAGCTGTCTGTACATTGCACACTGCTTAGGTTCTCTGTCCTGGTAAAATCAATCTAAACACAGCAGAGCTCTGTGCTAGGACCTGCCACATGGAATTACATGGAGAGGGTATCTTGGTTTTATTAGCAGTTTTCTTCAACTCAGTTGCCTTTGTACAGTTCATGGCATTTGCAGCCATTACGTGCCTGGAAGAGAAAAGCCAGGACAGTGGAGCTGTGCAGAATCAGAGCTGTTCCCATGTGTGTGGGCACACTCTGGCTGTCACACTGGGGATGGCTCAGTGTTCACATTGTCACAGGACCATCGCTGGAATCCGAGTCCAAAGAGCTGTTTTCAAGCAATTCTGTCTCCACTATGTGACACTCTTACTCTTGCTTTCAGACAAAAAACAGGAGCAAAAGCAGATCACTGTGGTTTTCTGGCTGAATTTCTGAACTCTCTTAGCTCCTCTCATGTCTGGCTCTGTTCAGTGCCTCTGCTGTAATTTCCTGTCCTTTAGGCCATGGCTTTAATTTCTTCTGACAGCTGGGGAGGTTATTGATGAGAGAGATCCAAAGAAAAAAACTGCCAGGCATTCCCACAAGGGAATAGAACACAAATTTGTTTAAACCTCATTTGCTCTTTGGAGGAGGGGCTGTGTCAGGGTCTCTCTTTTTCCCAATCACTATATTCAGCCCCGTGAATATTCTCACAGGGAGCTCCCTGGCTTTCCTATACCCGTTTCTAAGCACTATACTGAACTCCTACTGTGTGTTTGCTTTCCTGCGCTCTAGAGGCGTATACCTCATGGTCGGGCTGGCGAAATGATGCAGCTAAAAGCTGATCATGCTGTGAGGGGTAAGCTCTGATCAGATCTGCTCGTTTCTCAGGCCGCGGAAGGAGGAGCTGGAACAGAGAATGTCTGCTCTCCAGGAAAGCCCGAGGGAGCTCATGGTTCAGTTAGAAGGCCTCATGAAACTGCTGAAGGTAAGGAGCTCCACCTGATACTGCAGAGGAGAACAGGCAGAGTGAAGCGAGAGAGGAGAGGAGGGAGATATGACCAGAGAATTAATACAATCCTTTCAGTAATATTGCAGCATAATGCAGTGCAGTCCTGCTTTGCTCTTGCAGAAGGATTTGGCCACATCTCTGGATTTCAGGCTAGCAATCTCTGCATTGGCCATTCAGCAACGTCCAAACAGAAAACATTTTTGTAGTCCAGTTTCAGCTGGTTTTGGAGTTTTCTCTGTTGAGGACATCAAATACAAAACAAAAGAACAAGAGATTCTGTGATTCTGTGAAAAGAAACAAGATGACATGTAGAAACCAGATAACTAATAACTGTGAGAAAAAGAACTCCGCCCTGTATACTGTTATCTGCTGTAGCTGACAGTATACAAAATTGCTTTGACTGGTTCCTTTAACTTTGCCTGTTCAGTTGCTGGTTCTGTCATAGGTGCCATTTGACAACCACACCTAACTCTGTGGTCTTAGAAACGCTTTCTCAAGAACACTTGGTCATTTTCAAAAATACAGAAATAACAGATGAACAGATGAAATATGCCTCAACAAAGGATCTCAGCCAAAAATGAAGGTATCAAGAAGCATGTGCATTTTTAAGACAAACTATGGTAAGATGGAAAATGTGTTTTATTTGCAGAATCCAGCCCTATTCCAACCTGACGTGCCTCAGGACAGGTGATGCCAGGAATTCACATTGGGAGAAAGTGTTCTGAATAGCATAAGAGTTTGGTTTTTTGTTGGCCATGCCAGATAAAATGAGTGCATGGAAATTCAGCACAACTTGAGCCAAACGTGGCTCTGATAAAAGCAGAAAGAATTTTGCTGAAATCCATTTAGCAACATGTATTTGCATCAAAGGATGAGTTTGACCCCTTATGTCATTTGCAGCTTCTCAGGCACAGACTTCTGCAGCCACAGTGCAGGCGTTGGTGGCACCTGAGGAGCGG
This sequence comes from Patagioenas fasciata, assembly GCF_037038585.1. Taxonomy (NCBI): domain Eukaryota; kingdom Metazoa; phylum Chordata; class Aves; order Columbiformes; family Columbidae; genus Patagioenas; species Patagioenas fasciata. The sequence continues at coordinate 6,405,174 of NC_092544.1, read as the reverse complement.
AGCCCAGGGAGCAGCCAGCAGGTTTTGTGGGGCTGGGAGCAGACAGGACACTTGTCACTCTGCCTATGGAGTGCTGCAGTGCTACAAGGAGCAGTCAGGGCAGCCTGCTCGCGTTGCACTGTCTGGACAAAGAGAATTTAGGGTAGGAGATGACGGTAGCTTTCTGCACTCTTTGTGCTGTCCTGGTGTTTCAAAGGGTGCGGGGGAGGAACCACAGCCTATTCACACAGCTTCAACTATCTCAACTATAGCTTTAGCCTCATAGTCCAAATCTGGCTTTGTTTTCTGTTCTTCACTTACCTCCTGGCTAATCTCTTGTGCTGATCCTCTTTTTCTTTAGGAAGAAGAACTGAAACAGGTAGTAAGTTACCTCCTGTTGGAGGCCTCACTAACTCCTGAATGTGATTGTGTTCGTGTGATTTATTTTAATTCCCTTGCTTGAAATGTATGTGTTTTCTTTTGACCAAAAGAATATTTTGCAATTCTTTCACACATTGTTTTGAAGTATCTTGGAGCAATTTTCTAAACTAAACATCTTGGCCCTCTAGAAAGTGAGTGCTGTCTACAGGGAGTCGTGATCTTTTTTCATACTCCTCTAAATAAGAGCACGTAAGATATGGAAACCACCACCCAAATGTAGTGAAATCAACCTAGAAGATGAATTAAGTAATATTTCTACCATAGGTAACATTTTGAAAATGTAATGAGAATTTTGGAACCTTAAGAAAAATACAACTGAGTTCTAGTCAGAGCAGGACAATGAGTTTGAAAGCCCACTTTATCCAGAAAAAGTCAGGGCATGTGCACATCTTCTGAAGTTGGCACTCATACTGACTGTCCCGTGAGTCTTCAGGAAAACCATGTAGTTGCTAAATGCCTTCTGCAACCTAGAATTAAAGGGCAAGTGTTTATGTTACTAGTGATAAATTTTAGAAGATTTAATTGGTTTAGAGCTTTTTAGGATTGAAATGGATCCTTGAAAGATATTGGGCTAAAAACACCCACACTTTTCACACAGCAGTCTGATTTATGAGTCCAATAAAAATATTTCATTTTAACAAAATACACCTCATCTTGCTTTCATCGGCAGAAGTGCCACCACAAGTCTGGTGTGTTCCGTCTATGGTAGAGCGTGCAGAGTTTGTGGGTAATGCTCACCTTCATAAAACGAACATTCCGGCTGATTTCAATTTAATCAATCTGTTGTACCAAAAAAAAAGCGACCAAACATTGCCTCTGTATAAGGACCATCTTTATTGTTCTGCATAACGGTATTAAAAGATCTTCCATTCACAAAAGAGAAGTTTCCAATGTGATAAAGAGTTTCCCTACCGTATAAAGTGTTAACTGGGCAGTGTAAGTGAAAGCACATTTTCGGGTCATTATGAGATAGGATTTTTTTCTTCTGAGAGCAGTAACCTCACTGAATACCAGGTGGTAGCGCTCAGGAATTACTCCCACAGTTTCCATGAAATGATGCCCATTACGCTGTGCCATTTCATGGTCTGTTGAGAGAAACAGGGTTAAATTAGTTTCTGGACGAATTCAGTTGGCATGAGCAGCCTGGCAATTCATCTGATGCTTATGGACTTTCTATTTCTCTCCTGCCCTTGCTTGGGAAAGGATAACGAGTTCTTCACATCCGTGTGGTTTGATGAGGCTGAGACTTTCCTGTATTGCCATCCCAGCTGAGCTCGGCAGAGGCAGCAGCGGGCTAAAGCTCTTCTAAAGCCAGCGTTCGTTTCCAGCGTTTTATTTTAAGCGTGCATGACCGTTGACAGTGGGAAGTCTTTTCTTGTCTAGAAAGGGTTAACTTAAAACTCATAGTGGGTTGACTAGGGACGGTGCATGAAACAAAATGCATGGAAGTTTTCCTAAGAGGCGTGAGAACATTGGCAGCTGCAACCAAATACAGCATAAAAGCTGAAGCCACAGGCGTGTCCGTGATGGCTGCGGTAACTGCCCTGTTCTCACCAGTGGGACTGCCGAGCTCTGGGAGCAGTTCAGTGCTCCATTTCTTTGCTGAGATTACCAGGAAGTCGCTCCTGGTTATCTTAGCAGGTTTCAGGCCATTAGCACTGGCCTGTGAAAACCACGTTCCTCCTGATAACCACCAAGCAGGAATGCAATCCTAAGAGCACTCCATTCCCGCCAACTGGGGCTGAGGTGGATCTGGATGAATAAAATACAGAGTCTTTCAAAAAGATGGACCCAATTTCAACAAAATTGGAAAACACTTCATTTCTCCCCTCCTCCCCCACAGGCACATTAAACGAGTTCACGCTGGATTTCATCTTCCAGGCCTGGTCTGCTGGTGTCACCACACAAATGCAAGCTGGATGGCAATGAATAATCTCCACATATCTGGCATTGTGGTTGAATGAAGCATGAGAGGAGGGGTCTGCTCCTGCATGCAGCAAAAGTAAATGAGGCCATTCTGCCGAGGACTCCTCTGCACGTGTCCCTCGTGAGGACTTTGATACCCCGAAGTATCACAATGGCAGCTTTCAGCAGGGTTAGAACTGTTTTCAACAGGAAAACGTGTCTGGTGAAGAATATTAACACCGTGTTTTGTCTGTCTCTGTTTCAGGTGCAAGACGAAACTTGAGAAATGATTTGCTGGTGGCAGCAGATTCAGGCACCAACACCATGTCTTCTTCGGTAAGAGAACTAAATTCTGGTGAGTATGGCTAATGGGGGTGGGTACTCTCCACATGGACATTTCCCACGTATTTGAAAAAATAGGAGGTAGGAAAATATGAACCAACAAAAAAATCGTGTAATGTATCTTCAAAGCTTTTTATGCTTTTAGAAGAAAAAAAAAAAGCCTAAATAACAGCTTCAGGAATCCAGCAGTTGTGAAAGCCGTGGATGTAGAGGTGCAGCTGGGTACGCTGAAAAGCTTTGAGAAGCTTGTGCTTCTACATGTAGTGAGATTTCACTCTTTAGAAAGTTCGTTCAGTATGGAACATATAGGACCCGTTGCAATGTGCAGTCTGTAGTCTTCTCATAAAAACATCCGACCTAGTAGCCCAGACAAGCAAAAGCTTCACTATTCTGGCTTAGCACAAGAAGAAAACTGTGAGCTCTGCAGATATATGTAGAATAATATACAGTTATTCGCTATGAGGAGGTGGCAAATAGGCAAGTATACTTACTCTTGTGAAAGTTAAATGGAACCGTGTGTTTCCTTTTGCTTCACAGAAGTGGGCAGCGAGACAGAAAGCAATGTGGATTCGGAATTTGGTCGGAGTCACTTTGATGACCTCGTCCCATCCCCCAGGTCCGAGAAGGCTTTCCTGGCACAGATCCATGCCCGGAAGCCAGGGTACGTCCACAGCGCTGCTGCCACCGGCTCCCTCCGCAGTGACACGTGGGTACCTGCTCAATTCGCCACCCCAACCTCATTATTTTCATTGAAAACAATATGCAGCATGTAGTATTTTCTCTTCCTCTCAACTATATTTGATTACCAAAGAAGATGCGTAAATCCAAGCGAGGACAGCATCATGGTTAGATGGCAGCGAGCGCTGTGAGCAATAACGGCCAGGACTGGCGTTGCCCTCCGGAACAAGGTGTCACATCCAGCCTGGCACACTCGGGCAGCAGGAGGCTGTGGGACAGCTGTGCGCCCTCATGTGCCCTGCAGTCCTGTTCCATGCTTATCCAGACAGAGGAGCCTGTTCAAGTCCACTGAACACGGAGCTTGTGTTGATACGCATGCTCGTGAAAAATAGAGAAAAACAACTGTTTTCAAGAAACAAAAACCCACCTGAATTAGTTGGAATACAATATATGCAGTTTCCGTTAAAATAAAGACAAAATATCCAAAACCCGTCAGAGACACATAGTATTCAAGAAAAGCAACAAATCCAGATCCAGACCATTTACCAGTCCAGTGTATCCGTGTGTTTCTCATTTATATAATATTTTAGCAGCAGAATGACAGTGTTTGCAAACCTGAAGAAAAACACCGCCCCCTTCCCAAAGGTGAATTCATAGCTGTGTAGCAACGATATTGAAATTCACGGCGATCCATCAAAGCCATTTTTGTACTCAGAGGGGCCCAACAAAATCACTGCAATCACACGGTTTTAGGAACAAATCCCCAAGTATTTAAGGACACGCCAAGGAAGCACGGAGCTGCACAGCAGTGTCCTCACAACAACGGCGTCACTCACCTTCTACCTTGCTGAGGCCGATATTTACAACGTTTACTGGAAAATACATTCTGTTAATGCTTGGAAAACTCATACAAGGCTGCGTTGGTTACAATTCAGCATGGTGTGCAGGAAAAAGGGTCAGATAATGTTTTTACATACGGCTTTTGCTGTTCCGCTCACCGGCTCCTTTGGACAAAGGTTCTATGTCACCCGGGTGGGGCAGCCGAGCGCCCCCTAGGGGAGGGGGAGCCTGTCAGCCCCGGGCTGTCGCTGCCTGCTGTCCCCGCTGTCACCAGCGAGGCCTCTACAAACCAGCCATAACTTCCCCAGACTTGGAGCCAAACTGCTCCAAGGTCTCCAAGACAAGTCGAGAAGAGTGACACGGGACAGAGGGACCTGATGCACCCACACTTAGACTTGTTTCCAGTCCTGCCTCATGTCCCATCTCTTGCTGCTCCTGACTGAGCTTCCTGGATAGGGACCTTGGTCTTGGTTGTTGCCGGCCTGGTCCAGGACTGTTGATGGACCCTGTCACCAGCAACCAGCTCTGCCTACTGCACCCAGACCCTGTGGGACTGTGCCCCTGCTGCTGAGTGTGCCGTGGATGCTGCCATCCCCCTTGGCTCCTTGCTCGTCACCGCTCACACAGACATCCTGCTCTCGCTGCTGCTTGACACAAACTTCCTTCTTCATGGGATCTCTGCCTTTAGAACCTCCTCAGGTACACAGGTTTTCTAAGATTCGTACCCTCTGTAATAAAACCACTTAGACATCCCTCTGATGCAGAAGATAATTTGACTTATAACACTTAGAAGACACCAATGGCCCTAAGCCCTTGTCTAATCTCTTTCTGAAAGTATTTATGTCTCACTTCAGTAATGTTCCATGCCATAAGCAGTCACAACTTAAATTCCAAGAGGGAAAACCACTTTTTCCTGTATATTTATTTGCTCCTTTATCTTTGTGTCTCAACTTTCATATCACAAGAAATAGGGAATAATCATTCCCAACTCTCCCCCTATCCTCCTCCTTTTTTTTCTTTTTTTTTTCCTTTTTTTGTTCCTTTTTTTTCTTTTTCCCCAGGCACCATGGTCCATATCCCTGCTCACCCTTCCTGTCCTCCTCTGTACAATTTCAGGAGCCAGAGCCTAAGCTATCGTTATCACAGACCTGCTGATGCACTGCAGCAAAGACACAACGCATTCCCTCACTCAGACCAAGCGCAGTGCAGGGGGAACATGTTCAGCGTAGAAAACAGTTCATAATACGGAAGATGAACAGAGGACGCTGGGAGGCATTCTTAAGTTCAGTACTTTGTTAATATTGTGTGACTAAGACAAAAATTCTTACTCTGTACATGTAAACACAAAACTATTCTACACTGTACAAATTTCATCCCGATACACGGTGCTCTCATTTACTCCTTAGATAACTCTGGCCTCAGCCTCCCTACACTAACATTAATAGAAAATGTTCCCTTTTCCCAGGTCTGCTGGAGGACTCGTCAGCTACTTGCAGACTTTCCTCTTACCCTCAGTCCTTGAAAGTTTACCCTTCTTACACTGGAAAAAAGCAAGACTCAATGCATCTGGCAACCAAACAAACGTTCACAGCAGGATTCTGATTTGCAGATGTCAAAGAATCCTGTTATTAACTTTGACCTTCAATTTTTCTTATCAAAAACAGGGAACGAAAGTTGGTACTGAAGTCCACATACTGTAGTTTAATCAAGATTACGATAATGTCCAGAACTATAGAGATATTGATCCAGACACATTAGAAACAAGCAATGAGGTTTGGAAAAAAAGGTTTCATTCTGTTATAAACAGCAAACACAAATTCTTCATGAACAGTTTATTTGCTTATTTTCCCAGCTGAAGCCAGTCCAGAATTTAGTCAGGACAAATATGAAGATGAGATTTTAAGACTGATTTGAAGACAGCACGAAACACTGAAACTAGGCTTCTCATGAAAGAGAAGTTCTATTTAGATCCTTTTAAAGTGAAAAGCAAGTATTTGGTATGAAAGGGAAGAACATCAAAGCAACCAAGTTAAATGCAATATTAACACCAGACACACACTAAGAGCAGAACTGCAGGTGAACACGTTAAGGTAAACGAGTGTACTCAGTCTGACAAAACAACAAAGAAAAGTAGTTAAAACTACCATTACAATAAACCTCTACTATCATCCTAAGCGATACTGTCTCACTGTAATATTCTCTATCACTCTGTTCACTGTTGTCTTTTCTATTTTACCTAAATCCTTAGGGCTGAGGATGATTTTTTCCATTTATTTTGCTACAGGACTCAGCACCAAGTAGTCTGATCACTCACTGAAGCTGACAGGCACCCAAACTACACAAATAAGTTAGAAAGCCTGGAGCTCTACTGTAATAGTTTGGTCAGCGGTAGTTATAACCTCTATTTTACAGAAAAGGCACGAAGAGAACAACACTGAATATAAAATAATTTTAACAACTCCTATCCCATTCAGTCATTGCCTTCCATACAAAGCTGGATGAAATTTCCACATGCTTCTGGTGCTTCTTTTGACCATAGTTCTGTATCTATATCTCCTGCTGTTGTCCGCGACAAAACCTATAGAGATAAATACATCATTAGTTTTATGGTAACTTTGTCACTGTGCAAATAATATCTTTGCTAAGTTAAACCAGTGCTTCTGAACTCCTTACATTACTAACAGCAGCAGACATTCGAATGTGCCAGGCAGCTGCTGTTATCCCAGACAGCATTGCCAGTTCCTAAGATGCAGTTCTGGATCGATACACATAGCAAGGCTTTGAGGCCAATAAGCTGTGGTACCCGACACACGAGAGAAACCTAGATACCCTTTATCACTTCCATAATGAAGCAACATAGGAAACACAATTATGCCTTAAATCTCCAAAGGCATTATACCTCTCTCATGAGCAATACCATTAAATCAAATGAAAGATCATATTAAAATGAAGAACTTAGGCTACAGTCAAGAACAGAGGAAACGAAACCCTTCAAGGGCTGCTGTGCCACGGCCCCACACAGCACACACCGCCTTCGCCTCAGGCCGCATTTTCAGGGGCTGCACCGCCTCAAACTATTCAAACCGGCCCGCAACGCGGACACCACCGCCACCACCACACCCGTGTCCTCCTCACCTCCCCCAGCCCTGCCACACGCAATTCCTTCACACCCCGCACCATTCAGCAGCAGCCCCTGTGCACACCGCGACCCCCGCACCCGGCTCCTCGCAGAGCGCGCGATCCACGCCCCGAGCGGCCCCGCGCCCCACGCCCCGCGCACGCGCGCCAGCAGCGGCTCCCGCCCGCAGCCCCCTCCCTGCGGGGCAGCGCAGCTCCCTCACCCCCGCCGGCCTGGGCTCGCCCACGGCAGCCCCTGCCCCCGGCGAGCCCCCCTTGCCGTTGGTGGGGGCTCCTGGATGCAGATGTTGCTCATGGTGGGGAAAAGCGAGTCCCAGCAGGGGACCAACCATCCAGGCCCGGCAGCCGGTTACGCTTCGCCTGCAACGCTGCCCGCCCCTCCGAACCTCCCGCCATCTCGGACGCATCTACGCAGCCCAGGGAGGTGGGGAGGTGGCTGCCCAAGCCAGGAGGAAGGAAGAAGGACGAAGGGATGAGTCCCCGTTTGAAGTCTCTAGGGGAGTCACTGAGGAACAACTTCCTTTCAGAAAGACCTGCAGCCTTCTCCAGACATCTGCAGCCCCTCCCCGTGACTCCCGCCCGGTGCTGAGGTCCCCCGTCCTCCCTGTGAGAGGTACGGTCCAAGAGTGCGCCGGGCAAAGCCTTCCGGCGGGAGAGGCGGCGCCGCCAGCCCAGTCCGGGCGAGGACGGCGGCGGGAGGTGCGGAGGCGCTGCCGGGTAAGGGGCTCCCAGCCAGGTTTGCGGGGCCGGCAGTCTCAGTGGCCGCCTGGGCCCACGGCTGGCGTGTTGGAAAGGGGAAATAAGCGGCGGGCCGATGGAAAATGACGCGGGAAGGTGGCGGGGCCGCGCGTGCAGCGAGAGGCGGGGCGGGCGCGTTTCCCGGGGCTGCCGTGGAGAAGCGTTGCTCCGGGCGGCACAGCCGGGGCTCTGAACCAGGCGGCGTTGCGGTAGCGGGAGGGAGGCCGGGAAGCGGGCTGAGGGAAGCGGGCAGGGGCTGAGCGCAGCCGTGCACTCGCTCCCTTCTAGGCCTGCGGGGCCTCTCCGCAGCGTTTCGGGTGGATGAGGACCAAGTGCTGTGTTCCTGTCGCCTGTTAGTATAAGCCACCTTCTGTAAAGCTGGATCCAAAGAGTGGTGGTTGTTCTTAGGCTTGGTTTTCCTTGCCGTTTTTTGTTCTGGATTGTTTGTGTCCCACTAGATTATTGCTTCAATAGACCCGCTGAGAATGGTGGGGAGGCAGGACAAGCAGGAACACCTGCTCTGTTTGCAAGGGGTTTAGATGTACGTTAGACCAACATACAGCCATTGCTTCATCGTTCTTTCTTGATCCTGAGACGTGAGGAGCGTTTGACTGTTTTGAGTATTTCTTTGACATGACATTGCAAGGTACAGGTGTACTTTTGTTCCTTGTTTCTTGACATTTCCTTCCGTGTTCCTTACCTCCTTGACCCTCCTGGATTTCCCTCAAAAGACAGCCGTAAAACATGCGCCTAAGCACTGCTGAGTTTATAGACCCTGAAGATGATGGCAGAAAACCATGTGTTATAATGGAGCGTATGTATTGTTATTGCTCAGCTTTCCAGCACTCTTCATGGCATAGACCAGTAAGTTGTCCAAGTTTTCAAGTGAGTTTTCCAGCCTGGGGTTTGAAGGGTTCTCTGTTTATTTGAGTAAGATTTTCTGAAGACGGTGCTTGTCTCAGTAAATCAAAGTTTGAATTATTGGAGATGATGTACCCCCTTTCTGGTTTTCTGATTTCCGTCATGGGTTTCTTGTTATGTTTGCTTAATTATTTATTTACATAAATGACCTAGTTATGCAGAAAACTGTATATAACTGTTGAAGGCACTGATTTTTTCATACTCTGTTCAGCTGAAGATAGAAGGGCACTGTCGAGGGTTTAGATTGCGGGGTGACAATCAAACCCTGGCAGATGTATTGTTAAACCCCTCTCCCCCCACTTCCCCCTTTTGCCCTTCCCACTCAGCACAGGCGATCGGGAGGGAAAGGAGGACAGAGAGAAGAGAGTTGGGAAATTAAAAATGTTTTACTAATGCTACTGATAAAATAGAGAAAATAATACAAAATATACAAAACCGATCTTGAAAGTCCCGGCAACTGCAGAGCAGGCACCCGAAGTCCTGGACTGGACTCTGCAGCAACCGGAGCTGGATTCAGTCTGTCACTGGCCTCAGTTCGCAGGGACGACTCGCAAGGTCCTCTCCTAATGTCACCACAGGGAAAAGGGACGAGATCCTCGTGATCTCCCACTTTTCTATGAAGTATTCACGTGAATGGGATGTTATACACACTTGGTCAGTTTTTGGTCACCTGTTTCTCGTTGTCCCTCTCACGAGATGTCCATCCGTGCTTATCAATAACCTCACATCCCATTGCTGTGTTCACCAAAACATGGATCTGGTTCTCCAGGAAAATGCAGCTGATATGGAGCTTTCGCTGACAGGGAAATTCACTACAAGAGAAACTTGGTTTTTAACAAAACCAGGACAGGCACCTGTTTATTTTGGAAATTCAGTTGTGACTTTCATTACACAGGCTCAGAAGGTAAAAATACCACCAATCTGGTTTTGAGGATGGGTCTCTGGGGTTTCTCTTTTTCAGAGTCCTGTCCTGTTGTGTCTGTTTAACTAAACTGTGGGCTCAGATGGGAAAATTGCGCACTTTCTGTAACTGAAGTTTGTACTGTTCTGATCCGCTATCTCCACGCTTTTCTGTTACTCTTTTAACTTTAATTCACATTTACTTTCTTGCACCCATTAGTTCTTTGTATTTGGTGCCACGTTTCCTGGATTCAGAATCACTTCGCAATTTGTTTCGCTTTTTAAAAACATTTTTCTCTCTGTCTTTTGCCACTTTTCAGGAGTGATTATTTATCTATTTTTTTTTTTTAATTGCCTTTTTAAGACAAGTCTTGCAATTAAAATGTCAATTACTTCAGAGTTTCCATTGAATGTCTGTCAGCACCCACGCACTGCTATAATTTATAAGTACACTTGTTGTGGATCACTGGAGTGTCACAGCTGTTACTGTGTTCATACTGTAACTGAAGAAATGCATAAGCTTTCAGAGAAGTTGAATAATTGTTAAAATTATAATGGAAAGGTCATAATAAATCAAGTGGGGGTTTGGCAATAAGTTATGTAAAACTAAATGATCCATAGCCGTTTATAGTCGCCAAATTTGTTCTGATAAATTGCTGCACAGAAAAGTGACCTTAGAAATGCACTGGTTTGCTTTTCTTTAAGTTATTTTTAAGAGATTTTAGTGTATTTAGTATCCGGAGAAGTGATAACTCCTGTCTGCATGGTGACTTTGTTAGGCCAGATTTAAAAGAAACTTGAGAGTTCTGCTTAGCAACATCAAATTGATGAGATTTTCTCTTTCAGGTGGCAATAAGGACAACACCAGAGCAGGATGCAAGAAGTGTGGCTGCCGTGAGTCTGTAGCTTAGCATTCCTGTGTATTCCGAATTACATCCATAAGTTACAAACCATCTTCTGAATTCATTTTATGTCTTTTATTATTTCAACAGGTGTCCTAGACCTTCTTGGCTTCCAGCCCCAGTGGCATTTGTGATCCCCAGGTCACCTCCCTCTCCCTGGGAGCGTCTGCTCCTTTTCTGGCTGCCAGCCTGGACTCGTTGAGTAGGCAAGTGTGACGTGCTGCCCCCTGCAGCTTCAGGTCTTGTCCTTGTGCTCATTGTCCTTGGACCACGTAGCTGAAATAACCCCGTACTTCACCGGCTGAAGTTCGGTCTTCCATGGTGCACCAGACGTTCTTGTTTTCTCCACCCCGTTTTTCTGCAGGGCTTCAAGGAAGAACGCGAGGAGCAGGGAGCGTTCCTGGGACAGTTCACTTTCCTGGCGGCGCTGAATCCCAGCCAGACCTTCCAGCTGAAGGTACGGGGACACAGAGGGAGGGGAACTGTAGGAGAGGAGGAGAAATGCAGTTGAATGGTCAGAGGCTTCCCTGCCAAAGGGTACAGGCAGCCCTGTCCTTGAGCGTGTGCCACGCTGGCCTTTCTTCTGCTTTCACTTCCTGGAGGCGGATGCCTGCACTGCCGTCTTCTCTTTCATTTTGGGTGCTTAGTGCTTAGAAGCACCACAGTTGAAGCTGGAACCAGCTTGACTGTCTGGACCCCAAGTGCACACAAGTGGCCACATCCCGTAGGATGCACGACTGCTGGTCTGCCAGTTAGGGACCAGAAATACTGGGCTTCCTGAGGGTTCTGTAGGTGCAGGCAATGACCAGAGACAGGGAGGCCATTCTGTTTCCATGGCTTTCTAGAAAAGGCAAAGAGACGTTATAGTGACCCCAGTACGGGGTCTTCTGACTGTGGAAGCCAGTGCCCCAAAGCAGGTGAGAGCTTTCCAGTGTATTTGCTGAGCCATGTGGTCGCTGCTTCTTCCTTTGCTGTTCTCGTGGCCCAATGGGGTAGAGCAGGATAAGAACATCTTGACCAGGACAGCTCAAAAGCCCCCGCGGGGCAGCAGGAAGGAAGCTGCTGATCGAGGCCGTCGCTGCGGCGCTTCTGTCAGTGCTCACGGGCCAGAGAGGAAAAGGCGACTCATTTCTCCTTGTCATTGCAGAACGAGCTCCCTGGGGTCGTGAATTACATCAGGCTGCAAGTGCTGAGCAACTGGGGCCACCCGGACTACACCTGCCTGTATCGGTTCAGGGTGCACAGGGATCCGCCCAAAGATGGGGGAGAGGTGCCAGTTCCATCTGTCAATAAATTCCATTAATGTTCACCCAGTGGAGTTCCCGTCTGCTTTGCCTGTGGTGCTGCCTGGTCCTCCCTGAGCTCACTGGAGCTCCCCGTCCTTGTCTCAACCCACCAGCTTATGGGAGACTTCAGGAGTCCACAGCAAGGTTTTCCTAATTAAAAGAAACAGGAAAACTCCGTAACAAATCTGCAGAAAGCCTGACATCCACACACTCGCTGCCTACACAGGAACATCAGCAAGGCCCTTCCTGTGCACTAAAGATGGAATTAATGGACAGGTTTCCTGTGCAGGAAGCAACTAAGGATCAGCTGGGTGGAACCATCTGTTGTTACCTGTTTTCACAAGAAGCAGAAGCTGCTTCAGCTGCCATCTTTCAGTCTGTTGCTGATGAGAAAATGGAAGTGTCTTTTTTTATAAGAAGGCAACCTTAATTGGAAAGTTGGTTCCTGGACTTATTTGCCTCTCTGGGTACCTATGGACTTAATAGCCCAGGAACCCTTACAGAGTGATTAGCAAAGCAATCCCAGGACACTTAAGAGATCCCATGCCCACACCAGTCCGTCTTTCCTTTTCACCCGAGCTCCCCAGGCCCCAGGGCAGGAGCAGGCAGGGCAGTCGTGCACTCGGGCTGCACCAGGGAGGGGAGAGCAGGACCAGCGCTTGGCACCCAGGGCTGGGAGCAGCAGTTTGTGCTCTGAGCTGGGGCTTAGTCCATGTGCAAGCCCAGCACGGATCCAGATACCAAACTGAGGGTGTCAGTTCATCCCCGGTGCCACACGCACGGCACCTTCTCCCATCGCCTCCTCCCGATGAGCTGTTTTCCAGCCCCTTCCAGCTCAGCCCAGCCCAGCTCAGACACCTGCGCTCTGGCTCAGGGCTGCCTGGGGCTGGTGACCCTCGGGGCAGCAGCAGGAACCGCTCTGCCCCTGGGTGTGGGGCTGTCCCTGCGCTGAGCCCTCGGGCCCAGGGCTGCTGAACTGGGCCATGGTGGGGCCCAGGGGTGCTGAGGTCCACAGGTCCCCCCGGTGTGTCCGTGCTGGGAGACACCTGCTCCTGCAGCACCCCTGGTACTGATCCCGAGCCTGGTCCATCCTCACCCAGAAGAACACTTTAGTTTGTTTTTTTTCTTAAAACTGGAGATAATTCACAGAATCACAGAATTGCCTGGGTTGGAGAAGACCTCAGAGATCATCCAGTCCAGGCCCTGGTCCAACTCCAGTCCGTTCACCAGATCATGGCACTAAGTGCCATGGCCAATCTCAGTTTACAAACCTCCAGGGCCGGTGAGTCCAGCACCTCCCTGGGCAGCCATTCCAATGCTGACCACTCTCTCTGCACAGAATTGCTTTCTCATCTCCAGCCTCAATTTCCCCTGGCAGAGTTGAAGCCCCTGCCCCCTTGTCCTATTGCTGAGTGCCTGGGAGAAGAGCCCAATCCCCCCTGGCTAGAACTGCCCTTCAGGTCGTTCTAGAGAGTGCTGAGCTCAGCTCTAAGCCTCCTCTGCTCCAGACTGAACAAGCCCAGCTCCCTCAGCCTCTCCCCATAGGGCTTGTGTTCAAGTCCCTTCCCCAGTCTTGTTGCTCTTCTCTGGACCCGCTCCAGCACTTCAATCTCTTTCCTGAACTGAGGGGCCCAGAACTGAACACAACACTCCAGGTGTGGCCTCCCCAGTGCAGAGCACAGGGGAAGGATCACTGCCCTTGTCCTGCTGACCACGCTGGTTTGGGTACAGGACAGGACACCATTGGCCTTCTTGGCCACCTGGGCACACTGTTGGCTCCTGTTGAGCTTCCTGTGCATCAGTCCCCCCAGGTCCCTTTCTGCCTGACTGCTCTCCAGCCACTCTGTGCCAGCCTGGAGCGCTGCAGGGGTTGTTGTGGCCAAAGGGCAGCACCCGGCACTTGGCCTTGGTGAACTTCAGCCCATTGGAATCGAACCCATTTTTCCAGTCTGTCAGATCCCTCTGCAGAGCCCTCCTGCCTTCCAGCAGCTCCACACTCCCTCCCAACTTGGTGTCAGCAGCAAATTTGCTGATGATGGTCTCAATCCCCTCATCTAAATCATCAATAAAGACGTTAAACAGGACTGGACCCAACAGTGACCCTGGGGACAGCACTGGTGACTGGTCAGCTGGATGCAGCCCCGTTCCCCAGCACTCTCTGGGCCCGGCCCTCCAGCCGGTTCTGAACCCAGCAGAGAGTGCGCTTGTCCAAGCCATGGGCTGCCAGCTTTTGCTGGAGTACATTATGGGAGACAGTGTCAAAGGCTTTGCTGCAGTCCAGATAGACCACGTCTACAGCTTTCCCCTCGTCCACCAGGTGGGTGACCCGATCATAAAAGGAGATCAGGTTGGTCAGACAGGACCTGCCCCTCCTAAACCCGTGCTGGCTGGGTCCGATCCCTTGTCCATCCTGAGGGTGCTGTGTGATTGCACTCAGGATGATCTGCTCCACAGCCCTGCCAGGCACCGAGGTCAGGCTGACAGGCCTGGAGTTGCAGCCCTTTTTGTGGATTGGGGTAAAAATCAAATATTTTACGCTTTAAAGTGTGTGTCAAGCATATTCCAGTTAACTCTGAAAGTTCTGTTGCACAGGTCATTTAGTTCATCGCGCGGTTCTGCTGCCCTGCTAAAGTGGCACAAGCTCAAGATCAAACTCCGACTGAGCCCTCGAGCACCCAGCAAACAGCGGAACCATCGAAGGCCCTGGCGTTCGCATGGAAACAATTCCTTTCTAGAATGCATGGGTGTTGCTGGTGACATTAAAAGTCCCCTGAAAGCCCAAAGTCAAACTGATAGTTCCTATTCCTTTTATTAATTGTGCATTAAAAACAGTCTGTAAAAATAATTTAAATTACCAAATTTTCAAAACAGATAAAATGTATTGAAGACCTTTATATACGACCACACAGAGCATACTTTTTAAATTTCCACTTCTATCAGTTCTGAAATGTTACAGTGCCCTTCCTGCATCTCAGTTTTTGAATTTGCTGCTTTTTCATCTTTAGATTTTCCAGCTGATTTTCTTGTAAACTAACGCACTCATTTCATCTCTTTCTCATGTCTACGCATCCTTCTCCTTTGTTATTTGCTTCCGAGGCTTCTTGGCTCCTCTGTAAAAACAGATGTACATAACGTTTTGTGCAGAATGTATTAGAGCAAACCTATATACTTTTCCAGAAACATTTTAAAAATTAAACTTTCAGCAGTTCTAGAAGCAACGGGAAAACCAATCATCCTACTGTAATCCACCCGTGCTTGGAAATGTGCTGCTCTGGTTTTTTCCTCTAAAACCTTCCCCAGCAGATCTGGTGCTTGCACAAAGAGCCCAAATGCAGCAGCACAGCTGCTGGAGGGTTTCACAAGGCGGTTTTGGGTTGTTTGTATCTGTGCGGTGCCTCAGCAGAATTTGTATCTCGGGCTGGAGTCAGAAGGCCCCATACAGAACAGGGAACTGCCCGGGTGAACTGGAACTGACCGCTGGGTCACCTGGGCTTTGGAACACAAAGTCACAAAGTTGCACTTTCCTGAGCCACCCGCTCTGGACCGATCTCCCAGAGCAAGCTCGTGCTCTCCAAACACCCACGGGACCATCTGTATGGGGATGGAGCAGAAGGCTTGGCGAGGAGGTTGGTTGAATGTAAATACGCTCCAGTGACTTGCACCTGTCTGTAGAACAGCACACACGTCACACCAATTGTCCTACTGACCCTGTGTGCCCGATGAGCAGAACCTCTGTGTTAGATAACACAGGCCTGGGAGAAACTCTGGGCCCTTATGGCTGTGTCTGGGATGTTGCTTTTGCACAAAAAAAATTAATCATAAAAATCTCTCTCGAGCAGTGACCCGAACGGTTGTTTTAAACTTACAGTGAGCATTTTCACGTGCATTTCTTTTCCTCCAACGTGGTGCGCTGTAAAATCCCGGAGAACATTTGTCTGTCGAATAAACATAGACATTGTTTCTTAATTCCAGCTGCAATTTCAGGAAAGACTCTGTATGAGTCTGGTATGTGAATTAAATACTCTATCAGTTGGAGTATCAACGGGAGCACCAGTGAACCCCACATCATCTCTGGAACACATCCAGTGTTAAACACGGACTTGCTCCAGTGCTTTATGGAGCGTGTGGAACCTTGCAGCGTTTCCTCCGCTCACGGATCTGCCAAAGGAGGCGATTCCGCCACGGACCCTGCACTGGAACAAAGTCAATATTCTGGTGTTGAAAATCTTCCCAAAGGCAGCAGTTGCTGTTCAATTAAACAAATCCGTAGTGCAATCTCCTCTTCTATCCCTGCTTGTGCAAGCACTCGATAGAAGGCAATGGGCTGTTTGTGTGCTGGCAGCTGACTGTGCAGCAGAGTAAGCTCCCAACCACTGTTTTCTGTGAAATTTGGCTAAAAATATTAATTCTCTTGTTTTCTATTAATTCCATCTTAACTACATTAATTCAAATCATTAGTTGCAAAATAATCCTACGCTTTTCAGTTCAAACACAACAGGTAAGCATTACCATAGTTTCCCGTTTGGGTCGAAAATCTTCTGTTTGTGTCAAGCTGACGCTTTGGTTTGGAGCATTTCCCACCATACGGCTCAGGTGCTGCTGAAAGGAAAATTGGCAACAGTGGTAATGGTGGCTGCTATGACAAAATTCAGAATGTTTCCTCGGTGACCTCTGTACCAACGTGTCCACATTTAGCCACAGCAAACATTAAAAGAAAACAAAGAGACAAACACAGCCAACCCAAACACACACAAGTATTAATGCCAAGATGCGGCAGTGGTGCTGAGATTCATTGAACTCGACTGCATTCGCGGTAACAGTGCAGATAATCTCTCTTAAGGAGGTTCCCTTATTGAAAATTCGAGATAGGGAGGCATCCCAAGCTGCAGATTCAGCTCAGCTTAAGCGAGATGACCGAAACTGGTAAGATGGAATAACTTTCTTCACTTGTGATTATCGAAATTATTTACCACTAAATTTCTACATGAAGTGACAGATTGGAGAGTTAAAAACAAAGTGAAAGATGTAAAATTATGGTCACATCTGGAACAGATTTCCAAAAAGAAAGATACAGGACTTTGAATCCCACCTGCAGGCTCTTGTCAAGTTTCTGACACAGTACATCCCATCAAGGGGACAGCAGAGAGACGGAAAAAAGATGAATTGAAATATCCCATTGGATGAATGGAAAGAGAATGAATTCAGTCCCCTGTCCAACATAATATAATAATAATAATAATAATAATAATAATAATAATAATAATAAAAGTAACAAGAATTGACACAAAATAGATATCAGAAGTTTGGATAAGACCAAACTCCACGATTTTCCAAGAGAATAAAATAATACTAAATATTGAAAATAATGAATCTATCACAATCAAACCCACCTGCAGATCCATTGAACTTTGGTTCTTGGGCGACGTTCACGGTGCGGTAGAAAACATATGTTGACCTGCGAGGTTCCAAAGAGTCAGAATCAGTCTTTCTGCCAGCGCCTCTCACATAAGGAACAGAAGAGGCCGTTTCCTCAGCCTTATTTTTACGCCCTTGCTGGTAACTTGGTTTGACGTTGGGATCCGAAGAGCGAATTCCTAAAAGCGAAAAAGCAAACAGAAATACAGGACTGTTGTGCTGTTACTCAGAATTCGACACATTACAGGGTCCTAGAGGCTGAAAACAAGACTGACCAAAAAAGAAGGGATTTTTTTTGTGGACAGCCCAATTCAAATCTATTCAGTTATTTATTTACAGTAAGGTGTTCAGCAAGGAGAAGCTGATGCCAAAGTACATTACCTCCATTGTCAAAGGAGCGCCAGTTTCTGCTGGGCACTCGCTCCGCTGGAACTCTCCTTCCCGAGCTCTCTCCTTTCTCTGTGCTGTTCAGCGGTGCAGCGGTGTCACCATCCCCTGGAAAGGCAACAGCGAGAACGTGGGCCCTGCTGGTGTGCGAGCACAGGAACGGCACTGCCCTTCTCTTCCTCCGCCTCTGCGAGACAGCGATACCTAAAATGTCCTTTAACCTCCCGCTGTGTGTTCTTCTTTCTCTTTTGTCGGCTGTTTGGATCCTGTCTCGTGTAACTTGAGCACCTGACGTATAACTCTGCTGATCTCTAAGAAAACTGCATAACAGGTTAAAGACGACCATGGCTCCAGAGGAAAGAACCAGCCACACATTACCTGCTCTAGCTTCTTACTTTTCATTCATGGTATTTATGAATCCTATCTGATCAAATTGATGGTGTTTTCAAGATGCATGTCATCATAGTACCTAAACCCTCAAAGAGCTCAATGGAAGAATTGCTTTGGGAAAACATCTCTGTCCTTTTCTCTGAATGTCTCTCTATTCTCAGACCGTCTGGAGTGCAGCTGTGAACACAACCCCCTTATCCAAACTGTCCTCTAAGCGCTGACTCCCTGCCCTTTCCCTGTGCCGCACAGGGGGGTGTGCACCTCTGGAACACCCATGCTTGAGCCCAGGAAGACTGGTGGACTCCGAAGGAGACCTTTGGGCTGAACTAGGAATGATCCTTTTGTCTGCAGCACTTAGACACATGCTGGGTACGGGCAGCACTTGTGAACATCACAAAGTGTTACGAACGACAAGGCCAAAGCTGTGATGGCCCTGGTTGCATAGGTAAGCCCACCTCCAACCGCAAACAGAACTTCAAGAGGCAAGTGCCAGTATAAAGTACCCACAGGGCTCCTCACCTGGCCCCTACCACTCTGCAGGAAGATGTGGCTTTGCCTCTTCCTCCTTTTCCCTGCTCACATAATGACCACTTTTGCTTCCCCTCAGTTCAGGTCAGAATGCAGCAGAAGTTCTGGACTTCTGCTTCAGTTTATGGGGTGCTATGAAGCCAAAACAAACCATCACAACCAAAACACCAGTGAGATCCCAGTTGTAGAAAAACACCATGCAAAGCAAGGTCATTCCTTCACCCCCTGCTGGGAGGAGAGATGTTGAACAGGAAGGGTTTCCTAAAGGAAACGGAAATTCTACCGCAGAACTACACCTACCAATAGAGTAAAACGGGAAGAGAAAGGTGGACTGTTCTGAGATTTACTAAATATTTCTAAAGAATGCATCACATTAAAAATACTGTAGAAAGAGGGGATCGATATATTTGTGCAGAACATTGTGTTCATTCCTCTTCCTAGGGAAATAAATTAATTTCTGCTATGAAGATGACTGAATTATTGGTCATGAATCTACTGTCTGACTAATCATAAAGCTTAATAAAGCTTTACATTTCTGACTGTGGACACTGCTGCGCTCTACTTATGAAAATTATGCTGGATCGAATTTAGCCTTGACCATATTTGGGCCTAAATGACTTCACATGGACCTGCAGGGACAAATAAGAAAGCAGCACCATACAGACAGGCACACCTGAGGTGTTTTGAGAACCCTGTTTCAGCAGAAGCCCACCTGCAGACCCCTTGAACTTTGGTTCTCGGGTGCCGCCCACCCTGCGGTAGAAAACAGACGCTGGTCTGCGAGGTTCTGAAGAATCGCAATCTGTTTTTCTTCCTGCTGCTCTCCCGCGAGGAACAGAAGCAGCAGTTTCATCGTCCTGCCTGCGGCTCCTCGGGTGGTAACTCGGTTTTCCTTTGGGGTCTGAACTGTTCAATCCTAAAAATGAAAAAGCAAACTTTATAATGCTGTGCAGTTACTCCATTTTGACACATTGCAGGAGCCTGGAGGCTGGAGGGTAAGATTGAAACAGCATGTTCTTTATGGAGAGTCCTATCCAAACGTGGATTGTCCATATTTGACACTAAGAACAGAATTTAGCTGGGTCGTGCTAGACCATCTAACAGTTCAGTAAAGGAAAACGAATAAGCCAACTGTTTTCTCAAAATACGTTTTCCTGGTGCTGTGTTAGGTGAATTTCTTGGCTCCTCAGAAATCCATTTATTCCTCTTTATTTCTCTGGAGTGATGCTTATTTACCAGCTCACTGTGGTTTGTTTCTGAGGGATCAAAATAACACACATTCACTTTCTTAAAAAAACACACACAATTTTCTTCTCCAAATACTCGATGGTGATTCGAAAACCTCATCTCCCACTCCACACACAGGTCTTCTTGGGCAGAACACGCTTTGACGTGTTAATTATTCTGAGGGTATCATTCCTCAAAAGGAAAGCAAAAGTGGCTGTGTGTTTTTTTCTAGTGTAACCCTAAACCAGTACAATCTCTCCTGGGAACACGCTCTGCTGGTGCCTCCTTTCCCAGCTCTCGCCTTCTCTTTCTGTATTCCTGAATGTTGCAGGAATGGTATTACCATCACCTGGAGAGGCAGCAGACAGAAGGTGTGAGCTGCTGGTGTGCAAGCACAGGGAACGGCACTGCCATTCTCTCCCTCCCGCCTCTGGGAGATAGCGATCAGTTCAGTGCAATGTCCTTTAACCTCTCCTCTTGTATTCTTCTTTGTATTCTCTTGGATGTTTGGATCCTGTCTGCTGTAACTGATGCACAACTCTCACGGTCTCTAAGACAATTCTATAATACACAGGTTAAAGAAAAGCTACGGCTCCAAAGTAAAGAACGAGCTACAAATAACCTGCTCATTCTTTAGCTCCCCACTTTCCATGAATGATATTTACGGATCCTATCTGATCCAATGTATGGAATGGTTGTGGATCTCCAGATAGCACACGCAGGTTTTACAGCCCATTTCTACCTTTTGCATCCACAATCAACACAGGCAGTCACCATGCCTGAGACACTATGCACGCAGATATATGTGGGGAAAAAGAAATGGTAAACATTCATGGGAAATGTTGTCTGAGAAGATGAATATTACTTGCCTTTCTGTAAGTCTCGCTCCATGGCTTCCAAGAGTAATATTTCCTTCTCCTGAGCTGAAGACACAGTTTCTGCCGATTGGTGTTTGTGAGGGTACTGGATCCTGTAATACTCTCCTAAACACAGCGAAGAAGGAAAATTAAAATAAAATAAAATAAAATAAAATAAAATAAAATAAAATAAAATAAAATAAAATAAAAATAAAATAAATTTAAAATTTTTTAAAAAAGAACAATTAAAAGGCACAGTATATTGTCTTCATTGCTATTTAGGAAAGACTGACTGATTTCATATTTACCAGTTTTATAGCATATTTCCTTTATGGTTCTTTCCTCTTCCATTTCTGCAGCAGTCTTAGGCACCCAATCAGAAACATCTGTAGGAAATGGTTTTAAAGATTACTGGGTATCTGTACAAAGACCTTCAACAATTCCTAGTAATCATGTACCATCATCAATTTCATTTGGGTCACAGTGGGTTTTTTCTCAATGTCAGCTCTGCTTCTGGACGGAACGAGGATTCCTTAATATCAGGTGTTTCCAGGAGCGATGGAAGGGCAGGTACAACACATAGGAAGAAGCTAATGTGTGTGGATTTGAAACTATTCAAACCCACCCTCAGTGCTCACGTTCAACACAATCCTTCATTGACAAGCCAAAGGAAATCTTCTGACTGAACACGTCACCAGGGACGCTTGTCACAAAACCTCTGCCCACGGTTCCTGTCCTGGAACATCTGCTGGCAGAGATGGTGAAGTGAGGGCTCCTCATCTGTCTCAGTTAAGGCTGCTGAGATCAGCAAAGCCCCGGCTTTGATTTGGTTTGAATCCATGGGGCTCCCTCCTACTGCCCCCGGCTCAGGAAGCACTAACAGGGGGTCGTCCTCACTCTCTGGGAACGTGCAATTCATTCTTCCCCAGGAACCCCTCATCTCTAAGAGAGACACAGTCAACCGTTTGACTACTTTTAAAAAGCACAAAACCAAAACAAATATATGTATAAAACCGCATAGACAGTCCATCAATCTAGTGAATTGTGTCCCCAAATTTAGAGAAAGTTTGAAGAGTATTTGATGGCCATCTGAACTGCGGATCACATCCTAGGAGTTGTGGATCACATTTTAAACTTCATTTAATACAAAAGAGGTATGTGGGTGATAACGCTATTGAAATATACAGGTAGGCATTTCGCAGGAGTTGGAATGATGCCTCACGTCTGGTGAGCACCACTTCCAACATTTTGGGATCAGCAGGAAACTGTTTGCAAAACTTGTCAACAACTCTTTTCTAAATAGGTCGTGGTTATTATAACAAATCGGTTGTGAAGTGTAGAAAAGACCCTATTCTACTTCTTTGTAGAAGAAAATATAATCTGTTTACAGTTCTCTTTGTCATCATCCCCTTCATCGTCCTCCTCATCTTCAGCATTGTTGAGGCTGATAATGAGCGGAGCGTGAACTGGCAGGAAAATATTCTGCTGATTTCTGAGCGGCTCTTGCAGATGTGCGGGGTGCAGAGTCCTTTCTTGGCCACCCTCTTGCAATGGCACATCTGCAGAAAAGAACATGATTTTGTTAGAAGGGAACTGGAATATCAAACCCAGGTCAGACATGCAGGGGCACTTTTGAACTATTTATCATATTGAGAGGATCATCAAATAGGCAGATTATGACGTTCGGGAAAACTATTCTGCCAAGAAAATGTAAGATCCAGCAGTTTAACTTGACAGTTCACTGTGCCACTGCCCAGAACAGCACATTATCAGCTCCGGACAGTGCAAGCCAACTCCGCCTTCAATGGGTTTAGCAGGATTTCTAAGTATTAAAAGGACAAATGCAGTTAAAATGTTTACAATGCTATTCTGGGACACATGGACTTTGAATGTCTGCATTTTTTCAGTAAAAAGAGAAAGGTTTGGATCTATTTTCTCGTTCTGATGGTTGGGCATGGCTCTTCTAGAGGTTGCCCATGTCCATTGGGCCTCCAGGGCATCTTCTCTGACTCCCAGCACACCCAAGATGTGCCTACGTTGGCTTTAGGAGAGCACCAGCTGCCAGGGGTCGCTGCTGTGGATGTGGGAACTGCAGAGAGAGCAGCACTGCTGGAAGCCAAGAGCTCCTCTTAGAGAGGAATGAGAAAACCAACAAGCAAACAAAGAAACAAACAAACAATTTGTAATGGTGCTTTTTTACTTTCCAAAAATAATTTGATTTTCAGATATTATTTAACCTTGCAAATGATTTCTGCAACATTTCTACTCTGTGGATCCTGGCAACCTAAATCACCGCTTGTGCCATCATCTTTCCTGCAACACGAAGATCCATCACACGACAGCTGAAACAGTCACGTGGCAACACCATTCAAACGCCAATACAATTCCTTCCTTTGCTCTGAACTCACTGCGGCAGCAGATCCTACGCCACTGATTTACCGTGGTACGTTTTGAACCTTCGTAGAGATCACGAAGCACTGCAAGGACATTCTTGTGCATGAACTGACTCCAATGAACAGAGAGCGGAGAAAATATTTTTTACTCACTGTTGTCAGGTGGCAGGAAAAGCCCGTTTATATTCCGAGGGTGGGTGTGATGGAAGGCACAGTTGACTCTGACACAGCCTGATGGTCGCTTTTCCCAGACACAGGGGATGTGCCTGTACTTCTGCTGCAGGAGAAAAGAGTTGTCATCGATTGTAAGCAGAACAATAAACATGGACTAAATGGAGCAGTACGCGGTCTGCTGCTGGGACCATATCACCAAGGTTTTGTGGGACCATGTTCCGATATTTTAGAACTCTTAAAGTTATCTTAGGAGTTCTCATAAGCTCCAGATAACTCTAAAGTTATCCTGAATGAGGTCAGTTGAGCTTTCCTGATGTCAAACTGTTACCAGATGAGGAGCGAAGCCGTTTACTTATCCTGCACTGGACTCTCTTGCCATTAATGGACATGGGTCCTTGGGAAATAAGGAGCAGGACATCAAACCCAGAAAGGTGCCCAGCAAAAACCGAAAAACGACAAGTGTGTGAATCGGTGTTGTGAGACTGCTGTCAGTGCACTGCTCACACCATCTCCCAGCTCTCTGTGCATTGGGAGGTTCAGACATTACCAGCTGGGTCTAAAAGCAGCATCTCCAAACCACGCCACGTTTGGGCTGCAGTCAGTACAACTGGGCCATCCCCTGGGACACACTGGGCTCTGGAGCCAAAGCCCAGCTCCCGGGCATTAATGCCAAAACCCCCTCTGTCGAAATGGATGCGACAATGGAGAGCCCAGCACCCAACCCTGGATCTTCAACAGGTGGAATTCAAATCCAGGGCAAACACACGTTGCAGGACTTTCTTCTCAATAACTTGTTTTGCAGTACTTCAGGAAGGAACTAAAAGCAGAAATTATAAACGTGGCCTACGTATTCAAGATCAATATAATCCTGATTCAATACGAAAGATGAGTGATCGTCACCCATGACTTTTATGTGTTCCCTGAGTACCCGAGCGCAGTTCACATGAGAAATTCCCACGGTTCAGATGATCATTACCTCTTCTCACCACTTCCAAAAACCCGATATTTCATCTACAGATGTGGCCACGACCCAGAGAGACACATCAGCTTCTACGTTTACATAACAGATGGCTGTATCAAGAAATCAAGGATCCAAAGCACTCTAAGATCTACAGCATTTACCTGTGCATTCGGGGAACACTGGAAATTGTAGTTTTTCCCACCTTTGCTCATTTTCACGGCTCCCAATGCCTGCAGAAGGCACCAGCACGAAGCAGCTGGTGCCTCCTGCAGCCGGCCAACTCAACAGAGGCGGTTGCGGCCAGTATAGAATGTTACGTTTCGAAAGTTCCAACTGCTCCTCCAGCTCCTGATGTCACCATCATGGCGCCAGGGGACACGTCCAGCTCGGACATCTTCCTTCATCTCCATTGCTTCAGTGTGAATTACAGAAAATCGGGCTATTTCGGAGTCTCCCATCCCAGTGTTTCTTTAACGAGAAATGGAACAAACCCATATGCCGGGGCTTAAATAATACCCAGCCCCTTGCTGAAGGAGCTGTGGCCTGAGAAACAAACCTTTGATAATGCAAAGACAAAGCTTATTGACCATTTTTTAAGCAAAACCCTTCTGCCCAACATTTTCCTCACTGTAGCTCTTTGCATGGAGGGGTGTTGGGAAGGTGGTTGAAGATTTAGGTTTTATTTCTCATTACTCCGCTCAGATTTGATTGGTACTGAATTAATTCCCACTAGCGGAGTCTGTTTTGCCTGTGACAGTAATGGGTGAGCGATGTCTCCCTGTCCTCATCTCGACCCGTGGGTGCTTTGTTTCTCTTCTCTCTCCTGCCCAGCTGAGGGGCAGTGACAGAGCAGCTTTGGTGGGCACCTGCTGTCCAGGCAGGGTCAGCCCAGCACCGCTTCCAAGGTTTATCCCGAGGCGCAGAGCCCGGGAACCACCCGGAGCCCCCTGTGCTGACGGGGGCAAAACCGACACAGCGAGTTCCGCACGGCCCGGGGCCCGGGCATCCCTGCCCCAGCCGGGCGTGCGGCACCGGGCAAGCAGAAAACAGCCCGAGGAACGGCTGCCGGGCCAACGGCACCGACGGCACCGCCAGGGCGCGCTGCCTCAGCCCGGAGCCGAAAACACAGCGGAGCCGCTCTGGAGAGAGAACGGCGCCTGGAGCCCGGGGATGCCCCAGGCCCGCGGCCGCGCTGGGCGCCTCCGGGAGGGGAGGCCCCCGCCTCGCTGGCGGCTCTGGGGAGGTGCCCCGAGGCCACCGCGCCCGCCCCGCCCCGCCCCGCCCCGCCCCGCCCCGCCCCGCCCCGCCCCGCCCCGCCCCGCCCCGCCCCGCCCCGTCCCGCCCTCCCCAGCGCTCGGGCGCGTCGCGGGGCTCCTGGCGGGCGGGCGGTCCCGTTCTCCATTTCCCGTGGCGCAGCGCGGGGCGGTGCAGCCGCAGTTCCGCCCGGCGCTGGTCCGGCGTTGGGAGCGGGCGGGCTCGGGTGGCCGGGGCCATGAGGCGGCGGGGCGCGGGGCAGCGGGCGGTGCCGTGTGTGTTCGTGACCGAGGTGAAGGAGGAGCCGTCGGCCAAGCGGGAGCGCCAGGTGGGCGAGGCGGAACGGGGCCGGGGCCGGGGCCGGGCCCAGGGGGAGCCGCTGGGCCGCGGGGAGCGGCGCCGCACGGCGGCGCGGAGCGGGGTGGACAGGCAGCGGCACCGGCCGTGTCAGACCCGCCCGGGCTTTCCCGAAGCGTCCGCGCCTTATATGCGGGAGAGAAAGATCGTTCGGGAGCCATTGCAGCGCTTCCCTTTTCCCGCCGAGTGCGGGCGGTGCTCCCCCTGGTGTTGAGTTCGCTGCGTCTGGTGCGGGTGCAGTCCCGGCGGGAACGGGGCTGCCCTGGCAGCCTGTGTGCAGCCGCTGTGCCGGGCCCGCCCGTGAGCCCCGCACAGACTGAAGCACCTTCTTTCTCGTCTTTCTGTTGTGTTCAAAAGAGTATCAGGAGTGTGATGGAAAAATACTGGAGCCCGGTGTGAGCTGCTTCTCCCGAGGATGTAACAGGCGGTGTCCGGACACACCGGGTGTCATTCGCCTGTCTGCTGTAGAGCTCCAGCTTGTGTTTCCCCGTTCAGTAGAACCAGAGAACCATAGAGGACGGTGTCCAGTCTCTTCTCGAGCACTGTCAGGTTGGGCTGTGACCCCTCCCTGGGAGCCTGTTCAGTGTCCAGCGCCTCTGGGGGAAGAACCTTTTCCTCACGTCCACCCTAAACCTCTCCTGGCACATCTTCTGCCGTTCCCTGGGGTTCTGCCATTGCTGCCAGAGAGATCAGCGCCTGCCCTTCCTCCTCCCCTTGTGAGGAAGCTGTGGACCGTGATGAGGTCTCTTCTTAGTCCTTTCTTCTCCAGGCTGAACAAGCCAAGTGACTTTAGCTGCTCCTCATATGGCTTCTTCTCCAGACCCTTCACCAACCTCTTCTGGACACCCTCCAATAGCTTTATATCCTTTTTATCCTGTGGCGCCCAGAACTGCACCCAGTGCTCCAGGTGAGGCCGCAGCAGTGCAGAGCAGAGCGGGACGATCACCTCCCTGGCCCGGCTGGCGATGCTGTGCTGGATGCACCCCAGGACACGGGTCCCTCTTGGCTCCAGGGACACTGTTGGCTCATGTTCAGCTTGCCATCAACCAGAAAGCCCAGATCCCTCTGCAGAGCTGCTCTCCAGCATCTCGTGCCCCAGTCTGTAAGTACAGCCAGGACTGCTGGCACTAAGATGGGTGCTTGTGGAACCCACTAGTGACGGGTGTCCAACCCAACATGACCCCATTTACTCGAGCGCTTTGAGCCCAGCCCGTCAGCCAGTTGCTCACCCACTGCACTGTGTGTTTATCCAGCTGTGTGCTGGACACCTTGTCCAGGACAGTGCTGCCAGAGACACTGTCAAAGCTTTACTGAAATCCGGAAACAATTTATTTATTCGCAGTACATATACATTCAAACTTCTGTTATACATGAAAATTCCTGTGAAATAAATTGGGGGAGCACTCTGATTAGAGATTTTTTGGTCTCTGTACATATTAATTTGAAGTACTCGCTTCATCCCATTCTCCGCTCTATGTATGGTTCTTGTTTCCTTTTCACTTCCGTGTCTTCTTGGCTCTGTTGTCAAAACAGATATACAGAAATCTTTCTACATTGCTGACTAGAATAAATCTCTATGCTCTTTCAGAACCATGCTCAGAAACAGGCTGCCTGTTGTGTGGACCTCTCGGAGCACGGGCCAAATGCTGCCGCCAGAGCCCTCCCCCTTAGGCAGGGTGGCTGCCGGAGGTGATCTCCGGGGACCGGGATTCCCTCATCTCCAGTGTGGGTGAGTGAAATAATTCCTGCAGGATGGCGGGGCTCTGTTTGTTTTTCCTCACTTAGGCAAAGTGAGCGTATTCCGTGCTTAAATATAAGGACATGTATTTTCTTTAGTAATTCCTTGCCAGATTCAGGCAAGTGCACACTTTTCCCGGAGTCAGGGGCGGCTCTGGCGTTGTGTTTGGTGAGCCACGTGTGTGCACACTGTGGATCCCCATTGTTATTATTTGCTGCACCCCAATAACTTCCTCAACTGATACTCGAACCTGTATTTATGTTCTTGGAGAGCTAAAACCCCGTTCTTTACCGGTTAATCTGCTGCACCTTTTTGACCAGAATAAAAGTTTGTTTTGGACCCCGTTGTCTGCCTAAAACTATCGGGGTGCCTCTGTGACACACGGGATGGGGAGGGCACAGAGGACATAGAGGGGACATCAGGGGCAACATGGGGGTGGGGGGAGAAAGGGGACCTGGAAGGGATATGAGGGCCACAAGGGGGGACACGTCCCCCACTTTTCCCCCCTGCACCACAATTTAACCCCCCCAGTTCCCTCTGGTTTATAGAATCCCCAGATAACTTGCATTGGAAAAGACCTTTAAGATCATCGAGTCCAACCATTCCCCCGATGCCCAATTGGAGTTGAAACGCCCGTCGCCAATTTCCCACAAATCCCTTTGGGCCTCAAGCATTTTATTCCCCCCGAGCGACCCCCGGATGAAACACCCGGATGCTCAAGTTCTCGCGTTTGCAGCAAAATCCCCATTTTGCCCCGTTTTTGTTTCTCAAACTGGGATGAACATCCTGGGCTCTTCTCAAATGCAAAATACTGGGGGTTTCGCTGCCCTCTGGGCTGGACTTTGCTGCTGCTTAATGGGGATAAACTTGGCATTTTTATTAGTGTGAATTTCCTTAACTGGGATCTTCCCTACGATCTTAATGGAGGTAAACTCGGCTCCTTTTTGGAGTTATTGTCAGAAAATCCAGGTGTTTTGGTGAGAAAAGCTGCGCTTAAGCCGGGCTTAGCTGTGCCAGCAGAAGAGGGACCGCAGGGTCGGCCGCTGTCTCGGCTGATTCGTCCTGGTGGTGAGGAGGAGCATGGTCTGACCTGCCAGGGTGCGGGTGGAGGGGTCGGGGTCCCGCTCCAGGATCCTGAGGGCTGGAGGGAGAGAACCGGAGCCGGGATGAACCCCCCATGTCTGCGGAGACACCCCCGGTGTCCCCCCGAGCCGGCCCGACCGGCCAGGAGACAGCGGCTGTGCAGGAATGCCCAAAAGCGGCCAATTAGCCCCTTGTTTAGGGCGGAAAAGCCCCCCAAGGTCATTGAGTCCATTAACCCAACCCCAGCACTGAAACGTCCCCAAGAACCTCGTCTGTTCGCCCCTCCAGGGATGGCGACTCCAGCACTGCCCTGGGCAGCCTGTTCCAACGCCCCACAGCCTTTGGGGAAGAAATTACCCCCAATTTCCAACCTCAACCTCCTTCTCCAGCCCCTTCCCCAGCTCCGCTCCCTCCTCTGAGCTCACTCCAGCTCCTCAAGGGTTTTCTTGGCGTGAGGTGATCCCAACACCCCAGGGGCCACCATTTGAGCCCTGAGGTGATTCTGGCACCATTTTGAGCCCTTGAGGCGTGGCGCTGACCTTACAAACCTTGAGGTTGTAAGGAACATATGGATTTTACGTGTTTATTTACAATGTCGGACACACGGAGAATAATTTCACCTAATACGTGTGTATTTTACAGTAGCTGTGAGCTTGGTTAAATACAGTAAAGTGTTAGGTATTCATGGCAGTTTTAGGAGCGCCTGTACATATTCATACCCTGTCCCTGAGAAGGCCGTTCTGATTACAATGAGTTCAGGAGACCATTTCCAGAGTCTCCACCTCCGGCTCCTCCTGGTTGCGGCTGCGCAGTGATCGTGACCCCGGGTCCTCTTCTCTGTACGCGGTCACCGTTGGTCCAGTGTGATGAGTTGGTTGGGTCTCAGCCTGCTGAGCTGGTTAAACTGGCGTATCTCCTGTCCTGTGCCCAGGTTTCTGTTATCTGGTTCACCCAAGGATGCACCAAGGATTATTATCTGTGCAAGGCGTCAGCGAACTCCTGTTTCTCGTACAATAAGTTACACAGAGCTAAGCAAGCCTATGTGGGTTAAAGGGTTAGCTCTCTGTTGGCTCTTTAGTGATGTGGGGTAGGTTTAGTTCTTCTTCTTTAGTTCTTCTGAATTCTGTGATGGGGGCGGTGTGAGCAGGCAGTGTGACAGAGCAATGGTCATTTTTATCCCGTGTTAACGTCTTCCCTCCTTCCCCTCCAATCCTGAGCAGCGTGCTCGACAGCGCAAGTCGCCTGGATGAAGAACATAAGCTGATCGCCAGGTACGCAGCAAGGCTGGCAGCAGAAACTTCTTCATCAGTAAGTGTTTTAATTAAAGGAAGGAACTTCCCTTCTGTCATGTTCCAGGGGCTTGGCAAGATCGGGGAAATTACATCTGACAGTCTTAATGATTAATTTTCCCTATCCTTTTCAACAGATGCTGTTTTGCTTTGGTAGTAATACTTTTATGCAGTCCATTTAAACCAAAGCATCCACTTATTAATGCATATAATCTATATACTAATGCAATGGTATTTAAACAACTACAGCAAAGGGAATCTGGCATCTTGAACTCAGGAAAGACTAGAAAATATTATCTGGACTAGCTTGGGTTAAAAATGAATGATTTACTGGAGTGGAAAAATGGGGTGGTGAATCCATTTTACTCTTTAGTTCAAATATCACGGCCGCTGGGGCCCTAAGTGCTGAGGGTTTTGAAGAATGATCTCCAGCAGGATGACTGTGATGACCCCTGCGTTAGCCCTGGCTCCCATTTTCATTTCAGAGCAATGATTGTTCTGTTCTATGTATCCCAAGATAAAAGGTGATGACAGGCTAAAACCTCACTAACTATATTCAGGAATAAGAGAGAATGAAGGAGGGACCCGATGGAAGTATATAAAATCTTAAATGGCATAAATAAGGTCAGCCTAGTTACTTTTTTCCTATCTCAGGAAATTTGATAGAACAAGGGACCATAAATGATGGTCAAGTGAAAAGCAGCAGGTCCAGAGTGCCAAGAAGCACATTTTCACACTGAGATTTACACTGCAGGGTCAGTTGAAAGGGCAAAATCAGGCCCCGCTCTTCATGTAAAAGCACTGAGTCACCTTCATCCCAAGGGCAGGAGGTAAGGACAAATCTGTGGTCCCGTGCACCCCTCCGCTGTGGAGGATTTCACATTGCCTGTGGCTGCAGGGGAAGAGAGGGGCGCTCTGGTCTGCCGGCCCAGCCCAAATCAGTCCCTTCCAGAGGTGTGACACAGTGACTCAAATTTAAGGCAACCTGCAGGTGAAGGTCCCATTTCTGAAGGGCAATAATCCTTTATGGGAACAAGTTATCCCATTAATAATGTCTCTGGGTAGAAACTAGTAGAAAACAGTTCTATATAACATGTGTCTGTGATATGGGGGAAAACTTAGGAAACAATATTTAAGTAACTTTTAATTAGAGCTGGTTTGAAGGAATATACTGAATTTCTTATTGCCATCCGTCTGTGCTATTTAAGCAAAGGAGACAGAAGGAAAAGAGAATGTTTCTGTATACAGAATCTTTCGAATCACAAGAGTCACACTGCATTAGGAGCACAGTGGAAATTTGTAAAGCTTTGCTGATGGCCGTTCTGTTTTCTGGGGAACAAAATGTACTAATAACCCTGACCATTCAGAATAAAGGTCTCAGTTCCCTCTGTATCAGTCATTATATCCACCAGAATGTATCGGTTTTTCCTTATGCACTGCTCTGCTTCCCTAGGGTTGGAGTGTTAATGGGAAAATGTACCTGGAGCAGAAAGAGTAGCCAGTGGTGACAAGCACGATGTGCTGTCCTTTGCCCACAGACAGTGGTGGCACAGGTTAGCACTGAGATGGATCTTCATCCTTTCTGAGGGTTCCTTCTTGCAAGGTGCCACCTCCTGGAGGAGGAGGTGCCTGGCATCACGTAAAATTGGGCTCCAGAGTTACACTTCACGGGGCTCTCATGGTGAGAAACACTGGGATCAATCACAGCAGTAACACAGCAGAGTATTTTCCAATGTCTGATTCTTTCAGATTGGAGCTAGAAATGAATGGGTATCTTTGATAGCTGTGAAAATGTGGATGTCTTGCTCTGCATTGCCATTGATACAATACTGAAATACAGGAGTGTGAACAAACCAATATTTGGTTGTTGCTGATAAACATGAAAAAAGAGCATAGTCCAATGAAACTGTAGTAAACACTACCTAGTTTGGTAATAGTTTATTTAACACTGAATTTTATTGGGAGGAAAAGGGTTCTGCTCTACCTGGAGGACTGGGGAAAGAGCTTTCCTGAGGTATCACCAGAGCGTGTGGGAAAACTTGGCCTAGTGGGCCACCCAGCCAGACTCAAAACGGAGTCCAGCTTTCAGATGGAAAGCAGAACTTTCAAGAGAAGGAACCATCGCTGCACTGGAAACACATCCTCTTCTTTTTGGAGAGGAACACTGGTTTTTGCTTCGTGGTATTCCTCTTGACTGTACAATCAAAATGAAGAGCCGTATTGCAGCAACTGCCTGCAGCAGTGGCTTTGCCTTTTACAGTTGGTTCAGAGGAAGCTCCTTGAAGCAATGAATGGCAGGATGGTAAGCACTGAGTCTTGTTTACTCTCGCACTTACCCTGCTTTTACCAGCAATGGAGCCGTACTGGCATGAGCACAACATGGGTGCTCTTTTTGTGGTGTGGGCGAGCCTGGTACTGCGTTTTCTGCAGGTAAGGAGGTTTCGCAGACCAGATCTGTGTTGAACCCAGGGGTGCCCATTGGCTTTTCCTCCTTCAATGCAGCCTTTTCTTTTACAACAGCAGCAGGGTCAGCAGAGAGGGGCGTCAGACATCTCCTTCACCGTTGATGCAAACAAGCAACAGAGGCAGCTGATTGCAGAGCTTGAAAATAAAAACCGGTAAGCGTCCATAAAGCACCTGGTTTTGTTCAGACCCATCTATTGTATATATTTGTTTTACCACCTACATTTTTACCACCTCCTTCTGTGCTGTGTGCTAACGCATGTACATATACTTCTTGCTGCACAAAGCACAGGGCACAAAAAGGCCCACAGAATAGGACAAAGGCTTTGAAATCCACAGCCACCCAGTGTTTTAATGAGTGTACTGCTCAATGGTTTGATATAACCGTTGATACTTTACTGTTTGCAGCTGCTTGTTTAGAGTTTAAAAAAAAAGCCTGTCCTGTTTCAAAAACCAGATTAACTTTGAATTAAAGCCTCTGTAGCTCTATAACATGAAATGATAAAAGGATCGGTCACACTGGTAATGTTATGCTGCCCTGCTTTTACTTATGGAAAAGATGAGTAAAGCTCTCCAGAACACAGTCTGTCTGGGAAGGGCTTGCAGAAAGGTTAGCAGCAAGTTAGGCTGCTGATCAAGGGAGACACTGGGTACAAATGTGACCGAGACCGAGGGAGAGTGTCCAGGAGCAATAGGCCAGCCCAGCCCAAAAAGGAGTGACGCTGGTTTGTCAGCACAGAGGATCTGCCCTGGGCATCAGGCCGCCTGGTGCCGTGAAACGTGTGTCAGCAGAGCTCTGCCTGCACTGCCGGACTGTGAAACAGAGGCCAGCCCAGACCAGAGGGTTTCCCGCTCCAGACTCTGCTCTGCCTTCTGTCCCCGTGTGATGAGCCACCAGCTCCAGTCGCCATTTGTCTCTCATAGTTCGCGGCTGCCTCCTGGCCGTCTGCTGTCCGGCACGCTCTGAAGAAGAGAAGAAATACACAAAGGTTGAAACCTGCTGCTGCAAAGCTTTTTATGAGCCTTTTGACAGCACTGCAGGGCCGGCCAGCCCGTCATAACAAGTCCTGTTAAAGGGCTTCTCTGCAA
Source organism: Patagioenas fasciata (assembly GCF_037038585.1). NCBI lineage: Eukaryota > Metazoa > Chordata > Aves > Columbiformes > Columbidae > Patagioenas > Patagioenas fasciata. The sequence goes on along the minus strand of NC_092544.1, from coordinate 6,371,499 downwards.
ATTGTTGACTTCTCTCAGTTCTCTGGATACACTAAAAGTATATTTTTAAGTGCAGAATATTTTCTCCAATAATCAAGAGGTGCCAGATGCTATTTTAGTTTTAGTTTTTGTGATCCTTGAAATGTTCATGGGGAAGAAGTAGAGGGAGCAATATAAGCATATTGCTGCTTCACTTCTACCTCTGATTTTTGGGGGTCTTGAAGAAATATTTCACTTCATGGTGAAATCCTAGAAGTTTATTTTACAAGTCTGCAGAGACCTGTCCCAGTGCCAAGGGCTTCTTTTGTTTGTTGGAGCCCAGTCATTAAATCCATGTTGATGAAGAGCTACATACAGTCATACTTGTTCTCCTCTTGCGATGTCCAGAGAGCTGGTTTTGTGGAAAATTACTGACTTGTGGTCTTCTCCCTGTTCCCCTCCCCGAGAGAAATCCCACAGGAGATCCAGAGGCTGCGACTTGGACATGAGCGAGCACCTCAGCCCACACCAGAGAAGGCACAACACCACCCCACGCTCCGTGCAGAGCTCCGTCTCCTGAGGTCAGTCCACAGCAGTGAAACCTCCAGCCAGGACTGGGGACAGCCGGTTGTTCTCAATGAGAGAAGAAACAAGAGATGAGCCCAGCTTATGGCTTTGGGGGCTTTTTAAAAGTAAATAACACAATGTGCATTTTCTTCTCCATCTCAGTGCAGACTGTAGTCCTAAAAGCAATTGAAGTTATGCTTTAAACAGCATGCATGAGGAATCTCACATATTAGTCACTTACATTAAATTAAATACGTGCATTAGTGTTTGCAGTTAGGCCCTTAGGTCATTTGGAATAGGTTCCAAATACCAGTAATTATATGGAGAAAGATGTTCTGTCAGAACAAATGCTTCTACAAAGACATCTCGTTTATGCTGAAGTAAATACAGAGCTATGTGAAGACACAGCCAGAATCAGAAGCTAATTTTTGGAAATTTCCCCCATGTGTTGAGCTCTAAGGAGAGGTCAGTTCTCTTCATGGTGCAAAACCAGGCTGCAGAACGATTCTCCTGTCGCGTGGGAAGCGAGGAGCGATGGCATCTGCAGCAGCTGGAGATTTAGAGGATCATTTCTGCAGTTATCTCACCAAGTTAAAAACATCGATATAGATGTGTCTGCATGTTAATTAGGATACTCTGCATGGATATACTATTTGCCACGGGTATCACATTGAAGAACAATTATCATTGGCCCAGATCCGTAGGCTCCCTGCAAGTCCTCAGGTTCATCTTGTGAGAGCCAGACAGAGAATCCAATAAGAACTATTCAGAACACTTTGTGCGAATAGAGAACAGAGTGTAAGCACTTTCTTTCTAGGGAAACAATGCTAGGTTCAATTTTATCCCCCCACCATAGAGCGGTTCTCTCATGAGAAGACTGAAGAGCATTTTTGACCACGTAGCCACTTCTCACACAAGTAATGTTTTAGTGATGTGACTCGTAACCAAAGGAAATTGCCATAAGAAATTGTGGTAGGTTTTTTTTTACAATCGCTGTGTAGATTTATTATTGAATTTTCCACACTGAAATACTTTTCTGTTTCGGAAATAATTACATTTGCTTTCCAATCTGAAGACAAATCGGCCTCTTCAGTTCTATAAGTGATTTTAGTCTGTAATTACTCCTAGATACCTACAGGCAAGTGGCATTCTGTGAGAGATATAGAACTGGCTGTGATGAAAATGTGTACACTACATAAAATATACCAATAATGTAGCTCCTGTGCATCAACCCTGAAGTCTGTTTTAAGCAGGTTTAGGAGATTAGCTTTGGACATAGTTGAAAAATTTTTAAAAATTCAAATTAATGGACAGTGTTAGAGAACTGAGTGCTTAATTTTTTGCTCTTTTCAATTTCGCTACACAGATTAAAAGCATAATAACCTTATTTGAATTCCCTGACGTGGGATGTCCTCAGGGCAGTGATGCCGAGTTCCTCAATTATGATATCTTTTCTGATTTAATATGCAGTGTCAGAGTCAGCAAATAACTTCAAATCTGTGGTTCTGCACTGCTTTGCATAGCTTCTAAAACATTCACCATTTAAAAGGCAAAAGATTGGCTTTTGATTTACTGCAGAATTTTGACACCACCTCAAATTCCTGAACGCTGAAGATGACATGAGGCTGTTCTTGTCATGTTTAAAACAGCAGGACTCAGCAGGACTCAGAACAGCAACTGATTTACAGCTGTTACCCCATAGATTCTTGGACCTTGGTGCATTTAGGGCACTAGAGCAGTTTAGTTTGTATAAGAAATGCTGGAATCTTGATGTTGTGGGTGCCTGTCCGAGCATCTCTCACTGGCTCCTGTAGCGCTGCAGACTCACTGAGATGAGGTTCTGACCACAACCTTCCTTCACATCCCCAGTGCTGTCTTGGAGACAGGTTGGAAAGCCCATTATCTCCAGTAACTTACTCTGGAGTGTAACTGGAGAAACAAGTCAGGAGAGCTGTCTGTACATTGCACGCTGCTTAGGTTCTCTGTCCTGGTAAAATCAATCTAAACACAGCAGAGCTCTGTGCTAGGACCTGCCACATTGAATTACATGGAGAGGGTATCTTGGTTTTATTAGCAGTTTTCTTCAACTCAGTTGCCTTTGTACAGTTCATGGCATTTGCAGCCATTACGTGCCTGGAAGAGAAAAGCCAGGACAGGCAATTTGTAGCAGAAAATAGAGAAGTCCTCCAGAAGAGTAAATACAACCCAGCAGTGTTACTATATGATCCTATTGAGAGACAGGTGAGAGATAGCACACATGAGCAATCCTGTATAAATCACTGGGTTTTTTTATTAGTAACTGCTTAAAATTGGGGTTTCATATTTCCTAAATATTGGAAATGCATTTAGTCTTGTTGACCGCGGTGCTTTTTTGTTTAGGATTAAATTGTTAAATTTTACAGGTAGTACAAGACTAACAGCATAATGGTTTTATGTTATTTGCAACACAGGAATATATAAAATATACAGGAACAGAATAGCAAGTAGAATTGCAACCCTGGACTTTAGCAGGGCTAATTTCGGCCTTTTCAAGCAATTGCTGGGGGAAATCCCATGGGCAAGACTGCTTGAAGGAAAAGGGGCCCAAGAGAGCTGGGTGGCATTCAGAGATTGCTTCTTCCATGCTCAGGATCAGAGCATCCCCACACGTAGGAAGTCGAGGAAGGGAGCCAGAAGGCCTGCGTGGTTGAATAGGGATCTGTTGGGTATGCTCAAGCAGAAGAGGAGAGTTTACAGGTCATGGAAGCAGGGACTGGCCACTTGGGAGGAATATAAGGCTGCTGTTAGAGGATGCAGGAAGGCAGCTAGGGTAGCCAAGGCCTCCTTAGAATTACAGCTGGCGAGAGGGGTCAAGGACAGCAAGAAGAACTTTTTCAAATACACAGCAGATAAAACTAATACCAGAGGCAATGTAGGCCCACTGATGAATGAGGTGGGTGCCCTGGTGACAGAAGACACAGAGAAGGCAGAATTACTGAATGCCACCTTTGTCTCTGTCTACTCCGCTGGAGGCTGTCCTGGGGAACCCTGTACCCCTGAGACCCCGGATGAAGCCAGGTCAATGGAGGAGTTTGCTTTAGTCGATGAGGACTGGGTTAGGGAACAATTAAGTAGTCTGGACGTCCATAAATCCATGGGTCCAGATGGGATGCATCCGCGGGTGCTGAGGGAGCTGGCTGAGGTCATTGCTGGACCGCTATCCATCATTTTTGCCAAGTCTTGGGAAACGGGAGAGGTGCCCGAGGATTGGAGGAAAGCAAATGTCACTCCACTCTTCAAAAAGGGCAAGAAGGAGGACCCGGGTAATTATAGACCAGTCAGCCTCACCTCTGTCCCTGGGAAAGTAATGGAACAGCTTATCCTTGGTGCCATCTCAAGGCACATCAGGGATAAGAGGGTCATTAGGGGCAGTCAGCATGGCTTTACCAAGGGTAAGTCATGCTTGACCAACCTCATAGCCTTTTATGAGAATGTAACAAGGTGGATGGATGATGGCAGAGCGGTGGATGTGGTCTACCTTGACTTCAGTAAAGCCTTTGACACAGTCCCTCACAGCATCCTCACAGCTAAATTGAGGAGGTGTGGTCTCGACAATAGAGTAGTGAGGTGGGTTGCAAACTGGCTTAAAGAGAGAAGCCAGAGAGTGGTGGTCAATGGTGCGGAGTCCAGTTGGAGGCCAGTATCTAGTGGAGTGCCTCAGGGGTCAGTACTGGGGCCAATATTATTCAATATATTCATTAATGATTTAGACGAGGGAATTGAGTGTACTATCGGCAAGTTTGCTGATGACGCAAAGCTGGGAGGAGTGGCTGACACGCCAGAGGCTGTGCCGCCATCCAGCGGGACCTGGACAGGCTGGAGAGTTGGGCGGGGGATAACCTGATGGAATTTAACAATGGAAAGTGTAGAGTCCTGCATCTGGGCAGGAACAACCCCAGGTTCCAGTATAGGCTGGGAAATTACATATTAGAGAGCAGTGTAGGAGAAAGAGACCTTGGGGTCCTGGTGGACAACAGGATGACCATGAGCCAGCACTGTGCCCTTGTGGCCAGGAAGGCTAATGGCATCCTTGGGTGTATTACAAGGGTGGTGGTCAGTAGATCGAGAGAGGTCCTCCTTCCCCTCTACTCCACCCTGGTGAGACCCCATCTGGGATATTGTGTCCAGTTCTGGGCCTCTCAGTTCAAGAAGGACAGGGAACTGCTGGAGAGGGTCCAGCGTAGGGCAACAAAGATGATTAAGGGAGTGGAGCATCTCCCTTATGAAGAAAGGCTGAGGGAGCTGGGGCTCTTTAGTTTGGAGAAGAGGAGACTGAGGGGTGACCTTATTAATGTTTATAAATATATAAAGGGTGAGTGCCACGAGGATGGAGCCAGGCTCTTCTCAGTGGCAAACAATGATAGGACAAGGGGCAATGGGATCAAGCTGGAACACAAGAGGTTCCAGTTAAATTTGAGAAAGAACTTCTTCTCAGTGAGGGTAACAGAGCACTGGAACAGGCTGCCCAGGGAGGTTGTGGAGTCTCCTTCCCTGCAGACATTCAAACCCGCCTGGACACCTTCCTGTGCGACCTCACCTAGGCGTTCCTGCTATAGCAGGGGGATTGGACTGGATGAGCTGTTGAGGTCCCTTCCAATCCCAAACATACTGTGATACTGTGATACCTAATATGTGTATTTTTCACCAATAATGTTGTTACTTACATCATAGCTTCCAGGATGCAACAATTTAGTGATTGAACACGTGCAAGTGCACAGTGGAGCTGTGCAGAATCAGAGCTGTTCCCATGTGTGTGGGCACACTCTGGCTGTCACACTGGGGATGGCTCAGTGTTCACATTGTCACAGGACCATCGCTGGAATCCGAGTCCAAAGAGCTGTTTTCAAGCAATTCTGTCTCCACTATGTGACACTCTTACTCTTGCTTTCAGACAAAAAACAGGAGCAAAAGCAGATCACTGTGGTTTTCTGGCTGAATTTCTGAACTCTCTTAGCTCCTCTCATGTCTGGCTCTGTTCAGTGCCTCTGCTGTAATTTCCTGTCCTTTAGGCCATGGCTTTAATTTCTTCTGACAGCTGGGGAGGTTATTGATGAGAGAGATCCAAAGAAAAAAACTGCCAGGCATTCCCACAAGGGAATAGAACACAAATTTGTTTAAACCTCATTTGCTCTTTGGAGGAGGGGCTGTGTCAGGGTCTCTCTTTTTCCCAATCACTATATTCAGCCCCGTGAATATTCTCACAGGGAGCTCCCTGGCTTTCCTATACCCGTTTCTAAGCACTATACTGAACTCCTACTGTGTGTTTGCTTTCCTGCGGTCTAGAGGCGTATACCTCATGGTCGGGCTGGCGAAATGATGCAGCTAAAAGCTGATCATGCTGTGAGGGGTAAGCTCTGATCAGATCTGCTCGTTTCTCAGGCCGCGGAAGGAGGAGCTGGAACAGAGAATGTCTGCTCTCCAGGAAAGCCCGAGGGAGCTCATGGTTCAGTTAGAAGGCCTCATGAAACTGCTGAAGGTAAGGAGCTCCACCTGATACTGCAGAGGAGAACAGGCAGAGTGAAGCGAGAGAGGAGAGGAGGGAGATATGACCAGAGAATTAATACAATCCTTTCAGTAATATTGCAGCATAATGCAGTGCAGTCCTGCTTTGCTCTTGCAGAAGGATTTGGCCACATCTCTGGATTTCAGGCTAGCAATCTCTGCATTGGCCATTCAGCAACGTCCAAACAGAAAACATTTTTGTAGTCCAGTTTCAGCTGGTTTTGGAGTTTTCTCTGTTGAGGACATCAAATACAAAACAACAGAACAAGAGATTCTGTGATTCTGTGAAAAGAAACAAGATGACATGTAGAACCAGATAACTAATAACTGTGAGAAAAAGAACTCCGCCCTGTATACTGTTATCTGCTGTAGCTGGCAGTATACAAAATTGCTTTGACTGGTTCCTTTAACTTTGCCTGTTCAGTTGCTGGTTCTGTCATAGGTGCCATTTGACAACCACACCTAACTCTGTGGTCTTAGAAACGCTTTCTCAAGAACACTTGGTCATTTTCAAAAATACAGAAATAACAGATGAACAGATGAAATATGCCTCAACAAAGGATCTCAGCCAAAAATGAAGGTATCAAGAAGCATGTGCATTTTTAAGACAAACTATGGTAAGATGGAAAATGTGTTTTATTTGCAGAATCCAGCCCTATTCCAACCTGACGTGCCTCAGGACAGGTGATGCCAGGAATTCACATTGGGAGAAAGTGTTCTGAATAGCATAAGAGTTTGGTTTTTTGTTGGCCATGCCAGATAAAATGAGTGCATGGAAATTCAGCACAACTTGAGCCAAACGTGGCTCTGATAAAAGCAGAAAGAATTTTGCTGAAATCCATTTAGCAACATGTATTTGCATCAAAGGATGAGTTTGACCCCTTATGTCATTTGCAGCTTCTCAGGCACAGACTTCTGCAGCCACAGTGCAGGCGTTGGTGGCACCTGAGGAGCGGAGCCCAGGGAGCAGCCAGCAGGTTTTGTGGGGCTGGGAGCAGACAGGACACTTGTCACTCTGCCTATGGAGTGCTGCAGTGCTACAAGGAGCAGTCAGGGCAGCCTGCTCGCGTTGCACTGTCTGGACAAAGAGAATTTAGGGTAGGAGATGACGGTAGCTTTCTGTACTCTTTGTGCTGTCCTGGTGTTTCAAAGGGTGCGGGGGAGGAACCACAGCCTATTCACACAGCTTCAACTATCTCAACTATAGCTTTAGCCTCATAGTCCAAATCTGGCTTTGTTTTCTGTTCTTCACTTACCTCCTGGCTAATCTCTTGTGCTGATCCTCTTTTTCTTTAGGAAGAAGAACTGAAACAGGTAGTAAGTTACCTCCTGTTGGAGGCCTCACTAACTCCTGAATGTGATTGTGTTCGTGTGATTTATTTTAATTCCCTTGCTTGAAATGTATGTGTTTTCTTTTGACCAAAAGAATATTTTGCAATTCTTTCACACATTGTTTTGAAGTATCTTGGAGCAATTTTCTAAACTAAACATCTTAGCCCTCTAGAAAGTGAGTGCTGTCTACAGGGAGTCGTGATCTTTTTTCATACTCCTCTAAATAAGAGCACGTAAGATATGGAAACCACCACCCAAATGTAGTGAAATCAACCTAGAAGATGAATTAAGTAATATTTCTACCATAGGTAACATTTTGAAAATGTAATGAGAATTTTGGAACCTTAAGAAAAATATAACTGAGTTCTAGTCAGAGCAGGACAATGAGTTTGAAAGCCCACTTTATCCAGAAAAAGTCAGGGCATGTGCACATCTTCTGAAGTTAGCACTCATACTGACTGTCCCGTGAGTCTTCAGGAAAACCATGTAGTTGCTAAATGCCTTCTGCAACCTAGAATTAAAGGGCAAGTGTTTATGTTACTCGTGATAAATTTTAGAAGATTTAATTGGTTTAGAGCTTTTTAGGATTGAAATGGATCCTTGAAAGATATTGGGCTAAAAACACCCACACTTTTCACACAGCAGTCTGATTTATGAGTCCAATAAAAATATTTCATTGTAACAAAATACACCTCATCTTGCTTTCATCGGCAGAAGTGCCACCACAAGTCTGGTGTGTTCCGTCTATGGTAGAGCGTGCAGAGTTTGTGGGTAATGCTCACCTTCATAAAACGAACATTCCGGCTGATTTCAATTTAATCAATCTGTTGTACCAAAAAAAAAGTGACCAAACATTGCCTCTGTATAAGGACCATCTTTATTGTTCTGCATAACGGTATTAAAAGATCTTCCATTCACAAAAGAGAAGTTTCCGATGTGATAAAGAGTTTCCCTACCGTATAAAGTGTTAACTGGGCAGTGTAAGTGAAAGCACATTTTCGGGTCATTATGAGATAGGATTTTTTTCTTCTGAGAGCAGTAACCTCACTGAATACCAGGTGGTAGCGCTCAGGAATTACTCCCACAGTTTCCATGAAATGATGCCCATTACGCTGTGCCATTTCATGGTCTGTTGAGAGAAACAGGGTTAAATTAGTTTCTGGACGAATTCAGTTGGCATGAGCAGCCTGGCAATTCATCTGATGCTTATGGACTTTCTATTTCTCTCCTGCCCTTGCCTGGGAAAGGATAACGAGTTCTTCACATCCGTGTGGTTTGATGAGGCTGAGACTTTCCTGTATTGCCATCCCAGCTGAGCTCGGCAGAGGCAGCAGCGGGCTAAAGCTCTTCTAAAGCCAGCGTTCATTTCCAGCGTTTTATTTTAAGCGTGCATGACCGTTGACAGTGGGAAGTCTTTTCTTGTCTAGAAAGGGTCAACTTAAAACTCATAGTGGGTTGACTAGGGACGGTGCATGAAACAAAATGCATGGAAGTTTTCCTAAGAGGCGTGAGAACATTGGCAGCTGCAACCAAATACAGCATAAAAGCTGAAGCCACAGGCGTGTCCGTGATGGCTGCGGTAACTGCCCTGTTCTCACCAGTGGGACTGCCGAGCTCTGGGAGCAGTTCAGTGCTCCATTTCTTTGCTGAGATTACCAGGAAGTCGCTCCTGGTTATCTTAGCAGGTTTCAGGCCATTAGCACTGGCCTGTGAAAACCACGTTCCTCCTGATAACCACCAAGCAGGAATGCAATCCTAAGAGCACTCCATTCCCGCCAACTGGGGCTGAGGTGGATCTGGATGAATAAAATACAGAGTCTTTCAAAAAGATGGACCCAATTTCAACAAAATTGGAAAACACTTCATTTCTCCCCTCCTCCCCCACAGGCACATTAAACGAGTTCACGCTGGATTTCATCTTCCAGGCCTGGTCTGCTGGTGTCACCACACAAATGCAAGCTGGATGGCAATGAATAATCTCCACATATCTGGCACTGTGGTTGAATGAAGCATGAGAGGAGGCGTCTGCTCCTGCATGCAGCAAAAGTAAATGAGGCCATTCTGCTGAGGACTCCTCTGCACGTGTCCCTCGTGAGGACTTTGATACCCCGAAGTATCACAATGGCAGCTTTCAGCAGGGTTAGAACTGTTTTCAACAGGAAAACATGTGTCTGGTGAAGAATATTAACACCGTGTTTTGTCTGTCTCTGTTTCAGGTGCAAGACGAAACTTGAGAAATGATTTGCTGGTGGCAGCAGATTCAGGCACCAACACCATGTCTTCTTCGGTAAGAGAACTAAATTCTGGTGAGTATGGCTAATGGGGGTGGGTACTCTCCACATGGACATTTCCCACGTATTTGAAAAAATAGGAGGTAGGAAAATATGAGCCAACAAAAAAATCGTGTAATGTATCTTCAAAGCTTTTTATGCTTTTAGAAGAAAAAAAAAAAAGCCTAAATAACAGCTTCAGGAATCCAGCAGTTGTGAAAGCCGTGGATGTAGAGGTGCAGCTGGGTACGCTGAAAAGCTTTGAGAAGCTTGTGCTTCTACATGTAGTGAGATTTCACTCTTTAGAAAGTTCGTTCAGTATGGAACATATAGGACCCGTTGCAATGTGCAGTCTGTAGTCTTCTCATAAAAACATCCGACCTAGTAGCCCAGACAAGCAAAAGCTTCACTATTCTGGCTTAGCACAAGAAGAAAACTGTGAGCTCTGCAGATATATGTAGAATAATATACAGTTATTCGCTATGAGGAGGTGGCAAATAGGCAAGTATACTTACTCTTGTGAAAGTTAAATGGAACCGTGTGTTTCCTTTTGCTTCACAGAAGTGGGCAGCGAGACAGAAAGCAATGTGGATTCGGAATTTGGTCGGAGTCACTTTGATGACCTCGTCCCATCCCCCAGGTCCGAGAAGGCTTTCCTGGCACAGATCCATGCCCGGAAGCCAGGGTACGTCCACAGCGCTGCTGCCACCGGCTCCCTCCGCAGTGACACGTGGGTACCTGCTCAATTCGCCACCCCAGCCTCATTATTTTCATTGAAAACAATATGCAGCATGTAGTATTTTCTCTTCCTCTCAACTATATTTGATTACCAAAGAAAATGCGTAAATCCAAGCGAGGACAGCATCATGGTTAGATGGCAGCGAGCGCTGTGAGCAATAACGGCCAGGACTGGCGTTGCCCTCCGGAACAAGGTGTCACATCCAGCCTGGCACACTCGGGCAGCAGGAGGCTGTGGGACAGCTGTGCGCCCTCATGTGCCCTGCAGTCCTGTTCCATGCTTATCCAGACGGAGGAGCCTGTTCAAGTCCACTGAACACGGAGCTTGTGTTGATACACATGCTCGTGAAAAATAGAGAAAAATAACTGTTTTCAAGAAACAAAAACCCACCTGAATTAGTTGGAATACAATATATGCAGTTTCCGTTAAAATAAAGACAAAATATCAAAAACCCGTCAGAGACACATAGTATTCAAGAAAAGCAACAAATCCAGGTCCAGACCATTTACCAGTCCAGTGTATCCGTGTGTTTCTCATTTATATAATATTTTAGCAGCAGAATGACAGTGTTTGCAAACCTGAAGAAAAACACCACCCCCTTCCCAAAGGTGAATTCATAGCTGTGTAGCAACGATATTGAAATTCACGGCGATCCATCAAAGCCATTTTTGTACTCAGAGGGGCCCAACAAAATCACTGCAATCACACGGGTTTAGGAACAAATCCCCAAGTATTTAAGGACACGCCAAGGAAGCACGGAGCTGCACAGCAGTGTCCTCACAACAACGGCGTCACTCACCTTCTACCTTGCTGAGGCCGATATTTACAACGTTTACTGGAAAATACATTCTGTTAATGCTTGGAAAACTCATACAAGGCTGCGTTGGTTACAATTCAGCATGGTGTGCAGGAAAAAGGGTCAGATAATGTTTTTACATTCGGCTTTTGCTGTTCCGCTCACCGGCTCCTTTGGACAAAGGTTCTATGTCACCCGGGTGGGGCAGCCGAGCGCCCCCTAGGGGAGGGGGAGCCTGTCAGCCCCGGGCTGTCACTGCCTGCTGTCCCCGCTGTCACCAGCGAGGCCTCTACAAACCAGCCATAACTTCCCCAGACTTGGAGCCAAACTGCTCCAAGGTCTCCAAGACAAGTCGAGAAGAATGATACGGGACAGAGGGACCTGATGGACCCACACTTAGACTTGTTTCCAGTCCTGCCTCATGTCCCATCTCTTGCTGCTCCTGACTGAGCTTCCTGGATAGGGACCTTGGTCTTGGTTGTTGCCGGCCTGGTCCAGGACTGTTGATGGACCCTGTCACCAGCAACCAGCTCTGCCTACTGCACCCAGACCCTGTGGGACTGTGCCCCTGCTGCTGAGTGTGCCGTGGATGCTGCCATCCCCCTTGGCTCCTTGCTCGTCACCGCTCACACAGACATCCTGCTCTCGCTGCTGCTTGACACAAACTTCCTTCCTCATGGGATCTCTGCCTTTAGAACCTCCTCAGGTACACAGGTTTTCTAAGATTCGTACCCTCTATAATAAAACCACTTAGACATCCCTCTGATGCAGAAGATAATTTGACTTATAACACTTAGAAGACACCAATGGCCCTAAGCCCTTGTCTAATCTCTTTCTGAAAGTATTTATGTCTCACTTCAGTAATGTTCCATGCCATGAGCAGTCACAACTTACATTCCAAGAGGGAAAACCACTTTTTCCTGTATATTTATTTGCTCCTTTATCTTTGTGTTTCAACTTTCATATCACAAGAAATAGGGAATAATCATTCCCAACTCTCCCCCTATCCTCCTCCTTTTTTCCTTTTTCCCCAGGCACCATGGTCCATATCCCTGCTCACCCTTCCTGTCCTCCTCTGTACAATTTCAGGAGCCAGAGCCTAAGCTATCGTTATCACAGACCTGCTGATGCACTGCAGCAAAGACACAACGCATTCCCTCACTCAGACCAAGCGTAGTGCAGGGGGAACATGTTCAGCGTAGAAAACAGTTCATAATACGGAAGATGAACAAAGGACGCTGGGAGGCATTCTTAAGTTCAGTACTTTGTTAATATTATGTGACTAAGACAAAAATTCTTATTCTGTACATGTAAACACAAAACTATTCTACACTGTACAAATTTCATCCCGATACACGGTGCTCTCATTTACTCCTTAGATAACTCTGGCCTCAGCCTCCCTACACTAACATTAATAGAAAATGTTCCCTTTTCCCAGGTCTGCTGGAGGACTCGTCAGCTACTTGCAGACTTTCCTCTTACCCTCAGTCCTTGAAAGTTTACCCTTCTTACACTGGAAAAAAGCAAGACTCAATGCATCTGGCAACCAAACAAACGTTCACAGCAGGATTCTGATTTGCAGATGTCAAAGAATCCTGTTATTAACTTTGACCTTCAATTTTTCTTATCAAAAACAGAGAACGAAAGTTGGTACTGAAGTCCACATACTTTAGTTTAATCAAGATTAAGATAATGTCCAGAACTATAGAGATCTTGATCCAGACATATTAGAAAGAAGCAATGAGGTTTGGAAAAAAAGGTTTCATTCTGTTATAAACAGCAAACACAAATTCTTCATGAACAGTTTATTTGCTTATTTTCCCAGCTGAAGCCAGTCCAGAATTTAGTCAGGACAAACATGAAGATGAGATTTTAAGACTGATTTGAAGACAGCACGAAACACTGAAACTAGGCTTCTCATGAAAGAGAAGTTCTATTTAGATCCTTTTAAAGTGAAAAGCAAGTATTTGGTATGAAAGGGAAGAACATCAAAGCAACCAAGTTAAATGCAATATTAACACCAGACACACACTAAGAGCAGAACTGCAGGTGAACACGTTAAGGTAAACGAGTGTACTCAGCCTGACAAAACAACAAAGAAAAGTAGTTAAAACTACCGTTACAATAAACCTCTACTATCATCCTAAGCGATACTGTCTCACTGTAATATTCTCTATCACTCTGTTCACTGTTGTCTTTTCTATTTTACCTAAATCCTTAGGGCTGAGGATGATATTTTCCATTTATTTTGCTACAGGACTCAGTACAAATGTACAAACTTCAAACAACTGTAATGCGTTGTTTTGCAATGAACCACTAATATTCAGAGATGCTCTATTCCTGAGACAGAACAATCAGGATAGTAAAGCATCAGTTTGAAAATGGCAAGATGGAATTTAAGCATTCTGCCTTGATTAATTTTCACAGACTCTTCAATGCTGACAACTCTGAAAACAGAAAAAAAATATTAAAAATGCAACATCTCTAACAGAGCAACACCCAAGTAACAAACCGTATTTTCAAGATATGATGGCTCAAAAAGGCATCAAATGTACACGCATCCAGAGAATGTAATTAAGACAAAAAACCATCTATAAGAATTTTTCAAAAGTATTTCTTTACGTTCTTTTGGAACCACTCAGTCACAATATGTTGGCTTCTGTCCAACAGAACTGCAAGCATACACAGTTTAGACTCTCGTTCTTGTACCCACTGCAAAGAGCATTACAGAGCTTCCATCAACAAAAAAACTACAGCAAATGGAACATGAGAAGCACAAAAAGAAAAACAAAGTAAAAATGATGATACAGAAATGAGAATTTCGGAGGTTGTCCAATACTCTATCATCGCCATTTCATACATACATTAAAGAAGCAGTTAGACTTTGTAAACACTTGCTGAAAATGAACCTCCCCAAAGTCTCTGACATACAACTCTTCAGGTATACATAATCGATTTTTTTTCACTGGGTTGCTTAATAACCTTAAAAAACATTGTCTGAATGTTAGTCAATATTTACTAAATAGAGATAAATTCATCAACATATTAAAGTTAAACCATAGTTATAACCTCTATTTTACAGAAAAGGCACGAAGAGAACAACACTGAATATAAAATAATTTTAACAACTCCTATCCCATTCAGTCATTGCCTTCCATACAAAGCTGGATGAAATTTCCACATGCTTCTGGTGCTTCTTTTGACCATAGTTCTGTATCTATATCTCCTGCTGTTGTCCGCGACAAAACCCATAGAGATAAATACATCATTAGTTTTATCGTAACTTTGTCACTATGCAAATAATATGTTTGCTAAGTTAAACCAGTGCTTCTGAACTCCTTACATTACTAACAGCAGCAGACATTCGAATGTGCCAGGCAGCTGCTGTTATCCCAGACAGCATTGCCAGTTCCTAAGATGCAGTTCTGGATCGATACACATAGCAAGGCTTTGAGGCCAATAAGCTGTGGTACCCGACACACGAGAGAAACCTAGATACCCTTTCTCGCTTCCATAATGAAGCAACATAGGAAACACAATTATGCCTTAAATCTCCAAAGGCATTATACCTCTCTCATGAGCAATACCATTAAATCAAATGAAAGATCATATTAAAATGAAGAACTTAGGCTACAGTCAAGAACAGAGGAAACGAAACCCTTCAAGGGCTGCTGTGCCATGGCCCCACACAGCACACACCGCCTTCGCCTCAGGCCGCATCTTCAGGGGCTGCACCGCCTCAAACTATTCAAACCGGCCCGCAACGCGGACACCACCGCCACCACCACACCCGTGTCCTCCTCACCTCCCCCAGCCCTGCCACACGCAATTCCTTCACACCCCGCACCATTCAGCAGCAGCCCCTGTGCACACCGCGACCCCCGCACCCGGCTCCTCGCAGAGCGCGCGATCCACGCCCCGAGCGGCCCCGCGCCCCACGCCCCGCGCACGCGCGCCAGCAGCGGCTCCCGCCCGCAGCCCCCTCCCTGCGGGGCAGCGCAGCTCCCTCACCCCCGCCGGCCTGGGCTCGCCCACGGCAGCCCCTGCCCCCGGCGACCCCCCTTGCCGTTGGTGGGGGGCTCCTGGATGCAGATGTTGCTCATGGTGGGGAAAAGCGAGTCCCAGCAGGGGACCAACCATCCAGGCCCGGCAGCCGGTTACGCTTCGCCTGCAACGCTGCCCGCCCCTCCGAACCTCCCGCCATCTCGGACGCATCTACGCAGCCCAGGGAGGTGGGGAGGTGGCTGCCCAAGCCGGGAGGAAGGAAGAAGGACGAAGGGATGAGTCCCCGTTTGAAGTCTCTACGGGAGTCACTGAGGAACAACTTCCTTTCAGAAAGACCTGCAGCCTTCTCCAGACATCTGCAGCCCCTCCCCGTGACTCCCGCCCGGTGCTGAGGTCCCCCGTCCTCCCTGTGAGAGGTACGGTCCAAGAGTGCGCCGGGCAAAGCCTTCCGGCGGGAGAGGCGGCGCCGCCAGCCCAGTCCGGGCGAGGACGGCGGCGGGAGGTGCGGAGGCGCTGCCGGGTAAGGGGCTCCCAGCCAGGTTTGCGGGGCCGGCAGTCTCAGTGGCCGCCTGGGCCCACGGCTGGCGTGTTGGAAAGGGGAAATAAGCGGCGGGCCGATGGAAAATGACGCGGGAAGGTGGCGGGGCCGCGCGTGCAGCGAGAGGCGGGGCGGGCGCGTTTCCCGGGGCTGCCGTGGAGAAGCGTTGCTCCGGGCGGCACAGCCGGGGCTCTGAACCAGGCGGCGTTGCGGTAGCGGGAGGGAGGCCGGGAAGCGGGCTGAGGGAAGCGGGCAGGGGCTGAGCGCAGCCGTGCACTCGCTCCCTTCTAGGCCTGCGGGGCCTCTCCGCAGCGTTTCGGGTGGATGAGGACCAAGTGCTGTGTTCCTGTCGCCTGTTAGTATAAGCCACCTTCTGCAAAGCTGGATCCAAAGAGTGGTGGTTGTTCTTAGGCTTGGTTTTCCTTGCCGTTTTTTGTTCTGGATTGTTTGTGTCCCACTAGATTATTGCTTCAATAGACCCGCTGAGAATGGTGGGGAGGCAGGACAAGCAGGAACACCTGCTCTGTTTGCAAGGGGTTTAGATGTACGTTAGACCAACATACGGCCATTGCTTCATCGTTCTTTCTTGATCCTGAGACGTGAGGAGCGTTTGACTGTTTTGAGTATTTCTTTGACATGACATTGCAAGGTACAGGTGTACTTTTGTTCCTTGTTTCTTGACATTTCCTTCCCTGTTCCTTACCTCCTTGACCCTTCTGGATTTCCCTCAAAAGACAGCCGTAAAACATGCGCCTAAGCACTGCTGAGTTTATAGACCCTGAAGATGATGGCAGAAAACCATGTTTTATAATGGAGCGTATGTATTGTTATTGCTTAACTTTCCAGCACTCTTCATGGCATAGACCAGTAAGTTGTCCAAGTTTTCAAGTGAGTTTTCCAGCCTGGGGTTTGAAGGGTTCTCTGTTATTTTGAGTAAAATTTTCTGAAGACGGTGCTTGTCTCAGTAAATCAAAGTTTAAATTATTGGAGATGATGTACCCCCTTTCTGGTTTTCTGATTTCCGTCATGGGTTTCTTGTTATGTTTGCTTAATTATTTATTTACATAAATGACCTAGTTATTCAGAAAACTGTATATAACTGTTGAAGGCACTGATTTTTTCATACTCTGTTCAGTTGAAGATAGAAGGGCACTGTCGAGGGTTTAGATTGTGGGGTCTGGACTGGACTCTGCAGCAACCGGAGCTGGATTCAGTCTGTCACTGGCCTCAGTTCGCAGGGACGACTCGCAAGGTCCTCTCCTAATGTCACCACAGGGAAAAGGGACGAGATCCTCGTGATCTCCCACTTTTCTATGAAGTATTCACATGAATGGGATGTTATACTCAGTTGGTCAGTCTCTTGGTCACCTGTTTCTCGTTGCCCCTCTCACGAGATGTCCATCCGTGCTTATCAATAACCTCACATTCCATTGCTGTGTTCACCACAACATGGATCTGGTTCTCCAGGAAAATGCAGCTGATATGGAGCTTTCGCTGACAGGGAAATTCACTACAAGAGAAACTTGTTTTTTAACAAAACCAGGACAGGCACCTGTTTATTTTGGAAATTCAGTTGTGACTTTCATTACACAGGCTCAGAAGGTAAAAATACCACCGATCTGGTTTTGAGGATGGGTCTCTGGGGTTTCTCTTTTTCAGAGTCCTGTCCTGTTGTGTCTGTTTAACTAAACTGTGGGCTCAGATGGGAAAATTGCGCACTTTCTGTAACTGAAGTTTGTACTGTTCTGATCCGCTATCTCCACGCTTTTCTGTTACTCTTTTAACTTTAATTCACATTTACTTTCTTGCACCCATTAGTTCTTTGTATTTGGTGCCACGTTTCCTGGATTCAGAATCACTTCGCAATTTGTTTCACTTTTAAAAAAAATTTTCTCTGTCTTTTGCCACTTTTCAGGAGTGATTATTTATCTATTTTTTTTTTTTAATTGCCTTTTTAAGACAAGTCTTGCAATTAAAATGTCAATAACTTCAGAGTTTCCACTGAATGTCTGTCAGCATCCACGCACTGCTATAATTTATAAGTACACTTGTTGTGGATCACTGGAGTGTCACAGCTGTTACTGTGTTCATACTGTAACTGAAGAAATGCATAAGCTTTCAGAGAAGTTGAATAATTGTTAAAATTATAATGGAAAGGTCATAATGAATCAAGTGGGGATTTGGCAATAAGTTATGTAAAACTAAATGATCCATAGCCGTTTATAGTCGCCAAATTTGTTCTGATCAATTGCTGCACAGAAAAGTGACCTTAGAAATGCACTGGTTTGCTTTTCTTTAAGTTATTTTTAAGAGATTTTAGTGTATTTAGTATCCGGAGAAGTGATAACTCCTGTCTGCATGGTGACTTTGTTAGGCCAGATTTAAAAGAAACTTGAGAGTTCTGCTTAGCAACATCAAATTGATGAGATTTTCTCTTTCAGGTGGCAATAAGGACAACACCAGAGCAGGATGCAAGAAGTGTGGCTGCCGTGAGTCTGTAGCTTAGCATTCCTGTGTATTCCGAATTACATCCATAAGTTACAAACCATCTTTTGAATTCATTTTATTTCTTTTATTATTTCGACAGGTGTCCCAGACCTTCTTGGCTTCCAGCCCCAGTGGCATTTGTGATCCCCAGGTCACCTCCCTCTCCCTGGGAGCGTCTGCTCCTTTTCTGGCTGCCAGCCTGGACTCGTTGAGTAGGCAAGTGTGACGTGCTGCCCCCTGCAGCTTCAGGTCTTGTCCTTGTGCTCATTGTCCTTGGACCACGTAGCTGAAATAACCCCGTACTTCACCGGCTGAAGTTCGGTCTTCCATGGTGCACCAGACGTTCTTGTTTTCTCCACCCCATTTTTCTGCAGGGCTTCAAGGAAGAACGCGAGGAGCAGGGAGCGTTCCTGGGACAGTTCACTTTCCTGGCGGTGC
The DNA here is from genome assembly GCF_037038585.1 of Patagioenas fasciata. Taxonomy (NCBI): domain Eukaryota; kingdom Metazoa; phylum Chordata; class Aves; order Columbiformes; family Columbidae; genus Patagioenas; species Patagioenas fasciata. The sequence goes on along the minus strand of NC_092544.1, from coordinate 6,352,828 downwards.
TGAATCCCAGCCAGACCTTCCAGCTGAAGGTACGGGGACACAGAGGGAGGGGAACTGTAGGAGAGGAGGAGAAATGCAGTTGAATGGTCAGAGGCTTCCCTGCCAAAGGGTACAGGCAGCCCTGTCCTTGAGCGTGTGCCACGCTGGCCTTTCTTCTGCTTTCACTTCCTGGAGGCGGATGCCTGCACTGCCGTCTTCTCTTTCATTTTGGGTGCTTAGTGCTTAGAAGCACCACAGTTGAAGCTGGAACCAGCTTGACTGTCTGGACCCCAAGTGCACACAAGCGGCCACATCCCGTAGGATGCACGACTGCTGGTCTGCCAGTTAGGGACCAGAAATACTGGGCTTCCTGAGGGTTCTGTTGGTCCAAGCAATGACCAGAGACAGGGAGGCCATTCTGTTTCCATGGCTTTCTAGAGAAGGCAACGAGACGTTATAGTGACCCCAGCACGGGGTCTTCTGACTGTGGAAGCCTGTGCCCCAAAGCAGGTGAGAGCTTTCCAGTGTATTTGCTGAGCCATGTGGTCGCTGCTTCTTCCTTTGCTGTTCTCGTGGCCCAATGGGGTAGAGCAGGATAAGAACATCTTGACCAGGACAGCTCAAAAGCCCCCGCGGGGCAGCAGGAAGGAAGCTGCGGCGCTTCTGTCAGTGCTCACGGGCCAGAGAGGAAAAGGCGACTCATTTCTCCTTGTCATTGCAGAACGAGCTCCCTGGGGTCGTGAATTACATCAGGCTGCAAGTGCTGAGCAACTGGGGCCACCCGGACTACACCTGCCTGTATCGGTTCAGGGTGCACAGGGATCCGCCCAAAGATGGGGGAGAGGTGCCAGTTCCATCTGTCAATAAATTCCATTAATGTTCACCCAGTGGAGTTCCCGTCTGCTTTGCCTGTGATGCTGCCTGGTCCTCCCTGAGCTCACTGGAGCTCCCCGTCCTTCTCTCAACCCACCAGCTTATGGGAGACTTCAGGAGTCCACAGCAAGGTTTTCCTAATTAAAAGAAACAGGAAAACTCCGTAACAAATCTGGAGAAAGCCTGACATCCACACACTCGCTGCCTACACAGGAACATCAGCAAGGCCCTTCCTGTGCACTAAAGATGGAATTAATGGACAGGTTTCCTGTGCAGGAAGCAACTAAGGATCAGCTGGGTGGAACCATCTGTTGTTACCTGTTTTCACGAGAAGCAGAAGCTGCTTCAGCTGCCATCTTTCAGTCTGTTGCTGATGAGAAAATGGAAGTGTCTTTCTTTGTAAGAAGGCAACCTTAATTGGAAAGTTGGTTCGTGGACTTATTTGCCTCTCTGGGCACCTATGGACTTAATAGCCCAGGAACCCTTACAGAGAGATTAGCAAAGCAATCCCAGGACACTTAAGAGATCCCATGCCCACACCAGTCCGTCTTTCCTTTTCACCCGAGCTCCCCAGGCCCCAGGGCAGGAGCAGGCAGGGCAGTCGTGCACTCGGGCTGCACCAGGGAGGGGAGAGCAGGACCAGCGCTTGGCACCCAGGGCTGGGAACAGCAGTTTGTGCTCTGAGCTGGGGCTTAGTCCATGTGCAAGCCCAGCACGGATCCAGATACCAAACTGAGGGTGTCAGTTCATCCCCGGTGCCACACACACAGCACCTTCTCCCATCGCCTCCTCCCGATGAGCTGTTTTCCAGCCCCTTCCAGCTCAGCCCAGCCCAGCTCAGACAGCTGCACTCTGGCTCAGGGCTGCCTGGGGCTGGTGACCCTCGGGGCAGCAGCAGGAACCGCTCTGCCCCTGGGTGTGGGGCTGTCCCTGCGCTGAGCCCTCGGGCCCAGGGCTGCTGAACTGGGCCATGGTGGGGCCCAGGGGTGCTGAGGTCCACAGGTCCCCCCGGTGTGTCCGTGCTGGGAGACACCTGCTCCTGCAGCACCCCTGGTACTGATCCCGAGCCTGGTCCATCCTCACCCAGAAGAACACTTTAGTTTGGTTTTTTTCTTAAAACTGGAGATAATTCACAGAATCACAGAATTGCCTGGGTTGGAGAAGACCCCAGAGATCATCCAGTCCAACCCTTGGTCCAACTCCAGTCTGCTCACCAGATCATGGCACTAAGTGCCATGGCCAATCTCAGCTTAAAAACCGCCAGGGCCGGTGAGTCCAGCACCTCCCTGGGCAGCCATTCCAATGCTGACCACTCTCTCTGCACAGAATTGCTTTCTCATCTCCAGCCTCAATTTCCCCTGGCAGAGTTGAAGCCCCTGCCCCCTTGTCCTGTTCCTGAGTGCCTGGGAGAAGAGCCCAATCCCCCCTGGCTAGAACTGCCCTTCAGGTCGTTCTAGAGAGTGCTGAGCTCAGCTCTAAGCCTCCTCTGCTCCAGACTGAACAAGCCCAGCTCCCTCAGCCTCTCCCCATAGGGCTTGTGCTCAAGTCCCTTCCCCAGTCTTGTTGCTCTTCTCTGGACCCGCTCCAGCACTTCAATCTCTTTCCTGAGCTGAGGGGCCCAGAACTGAACACAACACTCCAGGTGTGGCCTCCCCAGTGCAGAGCACAGGGGAAGGATCACTGCCCTTGTCCTGCTGACCACGCTGGTTTGGGTACAGGACAGGACACCATTGGCCTTCTTGGCCACCTGGGCACACTGTTGGCTCCTGTTGAGCTTCCTGTCCATTAGTCCCCCCCGTTCCCCAGCACTCCCTGGGCCCGGCCCTCCAGCCGGTTCTGAACCCAGCAGAGAGTGCGCTTGTCCAAGCCATGGGCTGCCAGCTCTTGCTGGAGTACATTATGGGAGACAGTGTCAAAGGCTTTGCTGCAGTCCAGATAGACCACGTCTACAGCTTTCCCCTCGTCCACCAGGTGGGTGACCCGATCATAAAAGGAGATCAGGTTGGTCAGACAGGACCTGCCCCTCCTAAACCCGTGCTGGCTGGGTCTGATCCCTTGTCCATCCTGAGGGTGCTGTGTGATTGCGCTCAGGATGATCTGCTCCACAGCCCTGCCAGGCACCGAGGTCAGGCTGACAGGCCTGGAGTTGCAGCCCTTTTTGTGGATTGGGGTAAAAATCAAATATTTTACGCTTTAAAGTGTGTGTCAAGCATATTCCAGTTAACTCTGAAAGTTCTGTTGCACAGGTCATTTAGTTCATCGCGCGGTTCTGCTGCCCTGCTAAAGTGGCACAAGCTCAAGATCAAACTCCGACTGAGCCCTCGAGCACCCAGCAAACAGCGGAACCATCGAAGGCCCTGGCGTTCGCATGGAAACAATTCCTTTCTAGAATGCATGGGTGTTGCTGGTGACATTAAAAGTCCCCTGAAAGCCCAAAGTCAAACTGATAGTTCCTATTCCTTTTATTAATTGTGCATTAAAAACAGTCTGTAAAAATAATTTAAATTACCAAATTTTCAAAACAGATAAAATGTATTGAAGACCTTTATATACGACCACACAGAGCATACTTTTTAAATTTCCACTTCTATCAGTTCTGAAATGTTACAGTGCCCTTCCTGCATCTCAGTTTTTGAATTTGCTGCTTTTTCATCTTTAGATTTTCCAGCTGATTTTCTTGTAAACTAACGCACTCATTTCATCTCTTTCTCATGTCTACGCATCCTTCTCCTTTGTTATTTGCTTCCGAGGCTTCTTGGCTCCTCTGTAAAAACAGATGTACATAACGTTTTGTGCAGAATGTATTAGAGCAAACCTATATACTTTTTCAGAAACATTTTAAAAATTAAACTTTCAGCAGTTCTAGAAGCAACGGGAAAACCAATCATCCTACTGTAATCCACCCGTGCTTGGAAATGTGCTGCTCTGGTTTTTTTCCTCTAAAACCTTCCCCAGCAGATCTGGTGCTTGCACAAAGAGCCCAAATGCAGCAGCACAGCTGCTGGAGGGTTTCACAAGGCGGTTTTGGGTTGTTTGTATCTGTGCGGTGCCTCAGCAGAATTTGTATCTCGGGCTGGAGTCAGAAGGCCCCATACAGAACAGGGAACTGCCCGGGTGAACTGGAACTGACCGCTGGGTCACCTGGGCTTTGGAACACAAAGTCACAAAGTTGCACTTTCCTGAGCCACCCGCTCTGGACCGATCTCCCAGAGCAAGCTCGTGCTCTCCAAACACCCACGGGACCATCTGTATGGGGATGGAGCAGAAGGCTTGGCGAGGAGGTTGGTTGAATGTAAATACGCTCCAGTGACTTGCACCTGTCTGTAGAACAGCACACACGTCACACCAATTGTCCTACTGACCCTGTGTGCCCGATGAGCAGAACCTCTGTGTTAGATAACACAGGCCTGCGAGAAACTCTGGGCCCTTATGGCTGTGTCTGGGATTCCCGCTCTGCTGTGAGAAAGAGCGGGAGGCTGCGCCTGCCTGAAGCCGCGAAACACAGGCGAGCTCAGCAGGGCCAGGGATCTCCCAGCAGGGCTGGGCTGACCAGCGCCTGCGTCCCCGCTGCTGTCACCTCTGCTGGGAGCTCAGGGGCGGCTTTGGAGATCCCCCAGTGGAGAGGGAACTAAAATAAAACTTGCTCGATGAACTCAAGAAAGGGCAGCGCTCAACAGCCTTCAAACTGAACCATTGCTCCAAGGGCCATGAGGTACAGACTCCAATGCTTTGCTTTCATATCAGCGATGCTGTAAAACATCAGGCGTCACGGGTGAGTCATCCAGCCAAAATTACATGTCTGCAAACAAACGAGCTGTTCTCTGTTCTTTAATGGCTCAGCATTGCTTAGAACCTGGTGGATTTTGGCAGCAAAGGCTTTAAGACCAACTTCACATTTTCTAGGTGGGGAGAGATGTTGCTTTTGCACAATAAAAATTAATCATAAAAATCTCTCTCGAGCAGTGACCCGAACGGTTGTTTTAAACTTACAGTGAGCATTTTCACGTGCATTTCTTTTCCTCCAACGTGGTGCGCTGTAAAATCCCGGAGAACATTTGTCTGTCGAATAAACATAGACATTGTTTCTTAATTCCAGCTGCAATTTCAGGAAAGACTCTCTAAGTCTGGTATGTGAATTCAATACTCTATCAGTTGGAGTATCAACGGGAGCACCAGTGAACCCCACATCATCTCTGGAACACATCCAGTGTTAAACACGGACTTGCTCCAGTGCTTTATGGAGCGTGTGGAACCTTGCAGCGTTTCCTCCGCTCACGGATCTGCCAAAGGAGGCGATTCCGCCACGGACCCTGCACTGGAACAAAGTCAATATTCTGGTGTTGAAAATCTTCCCAAAGGCAGCAGTTGCTGTTCAATTAAACAAATCCGTAGTGCAATCTCCTCTTCTATCCCTGCTTGTGCAAGCACTCGATAGAAGGCAATGGGCTGTTTGTGTGCTGGCAGCTGACTGTGCAGCAGAGTAAGCTCCCAACCACTGTTTTCTGTGAAATTTGGCTAAAAATATTAATTCTCTTGTTTTCTATTAATTCCATCTTAACTACATTAATTCAAATCATTAGTTGCAAAATAATCCTACGCTTTTCAGTTCAAACACAACAGGTAAGCATTACCATAGTTTCCCGTTTGGGTCGAAAATCTTCTGTTTGTGTCAAGCTGATGCTTTGGTTTGGAGCATTTCCCACCATACGGCTCAGGTGCTGCTGAAAGGAAAATTGGCAACAGTGGTAATGGTGGCTGCTATGACAAAATTCAGAATGTTTCCTCGGTGACCTCTGTACCAACGTGTCCACATTTAGCCACAGCAAACATTAAAAGAAAACAAAGAGACAAACACACCCAACCCAAACACACACAAGTATTAATGCCAAGATGCGGCAGTGGTGCTGAGATTCATTGAACTCGACTGCATTCGCGGTAACAGCGCAGATAATCTCTCTTAAGGAGGTTCCCTTATTGAAAATTCGAGATAGGGAGGCATCCCAAGCTGCAGATTCAGCTCAGCTTAAGCGAGATGACCGAAACTGGTAAGATGGAATAACTTTCTTCACTTGTGATTATCGAAATTATTTACCACTAAATTTCTACATGAAGTGACAGATTGGAGAGTTAAAAACAAAGTGAAAGATGTAAAATTATGGTCACATCTGGAACAGATTTCCAAAAAGAAAGATACAGGACTTTGAATCCCACCTGCAGGCTCTTGTCAAGTTTCTGACACAGTACATCCCATCAAGGGGACAGCAGAGAGACGGAAAAAAGATGAATTGAAATATCCCATTGGATGAATGGAAAGAGAATGAATTCAGTCCCCTGTCCAACATAATATAATAACAATAATAAAAGTAACAAAAATTGACACTAAATAGATATCAGAAGTTTGGATAAGACCAAACTCCACGATTTTCCAAGAGAATAAAATAATACTAAATATTGAAAATAATGAATCTATCACAATCAAACCCACCTGTAGATCCATTGAACTTTGGTTCTTGGGCGACGTTCACGGTGCGGTAGAAAACATATGTTGACCTGCGAGGTTCCAAAGAGTCAGAATCAGTCTTTCTGCCAGCGCCTCTCACATAAGGAACAGAAGAGGCCGTTTCCTCAGCCTTATTTTTACGCCCTTGCTGGTAACTTGGTTTGACGTTGGGATCCGAAGAGCGAATTCCTAAAAGCGAAAAAGCAAACAGAAATACAGGACTGTTGTGCTGTTACTCAGAATTCGACACATTACAGGGTCCTAGAGGCTGAAAACAAGACTGACCAAAAAAGAAAGGATTTTTTTTGTGGACAGCCCAATTCAAATCTATTCAGTTATTTATTTACAGTAAGGTGTTCAGCAAGGAGAAGCTGATGCCAAAGTACATTACCTCCATTGTCAAAGGAGCGCCAGTTTCTGCTGGGCACTCGCTCCGCTGGAACTCTCCTTCCTGAGCTCTCTCCTTTCTCTGTGCTGTTCAGCGGTGCAGCGGTGTCACCATCCCCTGGAAAGGCAACAGCGAGAACGTGGGCCCTGCTGGTGTGCGAGCACAGGAACGGCACTGCCCTTCTCTTCCTCCGCCTCTGCGAGACAGCGATACCTAAAATGTCCTTTAACCTCCCGCTGTGTGTTCTTCTTTCTCTTTTGTCGGCTCTTTGGATCCTGTCTCGTGTAACTTGAGCACCTGACGTATAACTCTGCTGATCTCTAAGAAAACTGCATAACAGGTTAAAGACGACCATGGCTCCAGAGGAAAGAACCAGCCACACATTACCTGCTCTAGCTTCTTACTTTTCATTCATGGTATTTGTGAATCCTATCTGATCAAATTGATGGTGTTTTCAAGATGCATGTCATCATAGTACCTAAACCCTCAAAGAGCTCAATGGAAGAATTGCTTTGGGAAAACATCTCTGTCCTTTTCTCTGAATGTCTCTCTATTCTCAGACCGTCTGGAGTGCAGCTGTGAACACAACCCCCTTATCCAAACTGTCCTCTAAGCGCTGACTCCCTGCCCTTTCCCTGTGCCGCACAGGGGGGTGTGCACCTCTGGAACACCCATGCTTGAGCCCAGGAAGACTGGTGGACTCCGAAGGAGACCTTTGGGCTGAACTAGGAATGATCCTTTTGTCTGCAGCACTTAGACACATGCTGGGTACGGGCAGCACTTGTGAACATCACAAAGTGTTACGAACGACAAGGCCAAAGCTGTGATGGCCCTGGTTGCATAGGTAAGCCCACCTCCAACCGCAAACAGAACTTCAAGAGGCAAGTGCCAGTATAAAGTACCCACAGGGCTCCTCACCTGGCCCCTACCACTCTGCAGGAAGATGTGGCTTTGCCTCTTCCTCCTTTTTCCTGGTCATGAATCTACTGTCTGACTAATCATAAAGCTTAATAAAGCTTTACATTTCTGACTGTGGACACTGCTGCGCTCTACTTATGAAAATTATGCTGGATCGAATTTAGCCTTGACCATATTTGGGCCTAAATGACTTCACATGGACCTGCAGGGACAAATAAGAAAGCAGCACCATACAGACAGGCACACCTGAGGTGTTTTGAGAACCCTGTTTCAGCAGAAGCCCACCTGCAGACCCCTTGAACTTTGGTTCTCGGGTGCCGCCCACCCTGCGGTAGAAAACAGACGCTGGTCTGCGAGGTTCTGAAGAATCGCAATCTGTTTTTCTTCCTGCTGCTCTCCCGCGAGGAACAGAAGCAGCAGTTTCATCGTCCTGCCTGCGGCTCCTCGGGTGGTAACTCGGTTTTCCTTTGGGGTCTGAACTGTTCGATCCTAAAAATGAAAAAGCAAACTTTATAATGCTGTGCAGTTACTCCATTTTGACACATTGCAGGAGCCTGGAGGCTGGAAGGTAAGATTAAAACAGCATGTTCTTTATGGAGAGTCCTATCCAAACGTGGATTGTCCATATTTGACACTAAGAACAGAATTTAGCTGGGTCGTGCTAGACCATCTAACAGTTCAGTAAAGGAAAACGAATAAGCCAACTGTTCTCAAAATACGTTTTCCTGGTGCTGTGTTAGGTGAATTTCTTGGCTCCTCAGAAATCCATTTATTCCTCTTTATTTCTCTGGAGTGATGCTTATTTACCAGCTCACTGTGGTTTGTTTCTGAGGGATCAAAATAACACACATTCACTTTCTTAAAAAAACACACACAATTTTCTTCTCCAAATACTCGATGGTGATTCGAAAACCTCATCTCCCACTCCACACACAGGTCTTCTTGGGCAGAACACGCTTTGACGTGTTAATTATTCTGAGGGTATCATTCCTCAAAAGGAAAGCAAAAGTGGCTGTGTGTTTCTTTCTAGTGTAACCCTAAACCAGTACAATCTCTCCTGGGAACACGCTCTGCTGGTGCCTCCTTTCCCAGCTCTCGCCTTCTCTTTCTGTATTCCTGAATGTTGCAGGAATGGTATTACCATCACCTGGAGAGGCAGCAGACAGAAGGTGTGAGCTGCTGGTGTGCAAGCACAGGGAACGGCACTGCCATTCTCTCCCTCCCGCCTCTGGGAGATAGCGATCAGTTCAGTGCAATGTCCTTTAACCTCTCCTCTTGTATTCTTCTTTGTATTCTCTTGGATGTTTGGATCCTGTCTGCTGTAACTGATGCACAACTCTCACGGTCTCTAAGACAATTCTATAATACACAGGTTAAAGAAAAGCTACGGCTCCAAAGTAAAGAACGAGCTACAAATAACCTGCTCATTCTTTAGCTCCCCACTTTCCATGAATGATATTTACGGATCCTATCTGATCCAATTTATGGAATGGTTGTGGATCTCCAGATAGCACACGCAGGTTTTACAGCCCATTTCTGCCTTTTGCATCCACAATCAACACAGGCAGTCACCATGCCTGAGACACTATGCACGCATATATATGTGGGGAAAAAGACATGGTAAACATTAATGGGAAATGTTGTCTGAGAAGATGAATATTACTTGCCTTTCTGTAAGTCTCGCTCCATGGCTTCCAAGAGTAATATTTCCTTCTCCTGAGCTGAAGACACAGTTTCTGCCGATTGGTGTTTGTGAGGGTACTGGATCCTGTAATACTCTCCTAAACACAGCGAAGAAGGAAAATAATAAATAAAATAAAATAAAATAAAATAAAATAAAATAAAATAAAATAAAATAAAATAAAATAAAATAAAATAAAATAAAATAAAATAAAATAAAATAAAATAAAATAAATAAAATAAAATAAAATAAAATATTTTAAAAAAGAACAATTTAAAGGCACAGTATATTGTCTTCATTGCTATTTAGGAAAGACTGACTGATTTCATATTTACCAGTTTTATAGCATATTTCCTTTATGGTTCTTTCCTCTTCCATTTCTGCAGCAGTCTTAGGCACCCAATCAGAAACATCTGTAGGAAATGGTTTTAAAGATTACTGGGTATCTGTACAAAGACCTTCAACAATTCCTAGTAATCATGTACCATCATCAATTTCATTTGGGTCACAGTGGGTTTTTTCTCAATGTCAGCTCTGCTTCTGGACGGAACAAGGATTCCTTAATATCAGGTGTTTCCAGGAGCGATGGAAGGGCAGGTACAACACACAGGAAGAAGCTAATGTGTGTGGATTTGAAACTATTCAAACCCACCCTCAGTGCTCACGTTCAACACAATCCTTCATTGACAAGCCAAAGGAAATCTTCTGACTGAACACGTCACCAGGGACGCTTGTCACAAAACCTCTGCCCACGGTTCCTGTCCTGGAACATCTGCTGGCAGAGATGGTGAAGTGAGGGCTCCTCATCTGTCTCAGTTAAGGCTGTTGAGATCAGCAAAGCCCCGGCTTTGATTTGGTTTGAATCCATGGGGCTCCCTCCTACTGCCCCCGGCTCAGGAAGCACTAACAGGGGGTCGTCCTCACTCTCTGGGAACGTGCAATTCATTCTTCCCCAGGAACCCCTCATCTCTAAGAGAGACACAGTCAACCGTTTGGCTACTTTTAAAAAGCACAAAACCAAAACAAATATATGTATAAAACTGCATAGACATTCCATCAATCTAGTGAATTGGGTCCCCAAATTTAGAGAAAGTTTGAAGAGTATTTGATGGCCATCTGAACTGCGGATCACATCCTAGGAGTTGTGGATCACATTTTAAACTTCATTTAATACAAAAGAGGTATGTGGGTGATAACGCTATTGAAATATACAGGTAGGCATTTCGCAGGAGTTGGAATGATGCCTCACGTCTGGTGAGCACCACTTCCAACATTTTGGGATCAGCAGGAAACTGTTTGCAAAACTTGTCAACAACTCTTTTCTAAATAGGTCGTGGTTATTATAACAAATCGGTTGTGAAGTGTAGAAAAGACCCTATTCTACTTCTTTGTAGAAGAAAATATAATCTGTTTACAGTTCTCTTTGTCATCATCCCCTTCATCGTCCTCCTCATCTTCAGCATGGTTGAGGCTGATAATGAGCGGAGCGTGAACTGGCAGGAAAATATTCTGCTGATTTCTGAGCGGCTCTTGCAGATGTGCGGGGTGCAGAGTCCTTTCTTGGCCACCCTCTTGCAATGGCACATCTGCAGAAAAGAACATGATTTTGTTAGAAGGGAACTGGAATATCAAACCCAGGTCAGACATGCAGGGGCACTTTTGAACTCTTTATCATATTGAGGGGATCATCAAATAGGCAGATTATGACGTTTGGGAAAACTATTCTGCCAAGAAAATGTAAGATCCAGCAGCTTAACTTGACAGTTCACTGTGCCACTGCCCAGAACAGCACATTATCAGCTCCGGACAGTGCAAGCCAACTCCACCTTCAATGGGTTTAGCAGGATTTCTAAGTATTAAAAGGACAAATGCAGTTAAAATGTTTACAATGCTATTCTGGGACACATGGACTTTGAATGTACGCATTTTTTCAGTAAAAAGAGAAAGGTTTGGATCTATTTTCTCGTTCTGATTGTTGGACATGGCTCTTCTAGAGGTTGCCCATGTCCATTGGGCCTCCAGGGCATCTTCTCTGACTCCCAGCACACCCAAGATGTGCCTACGTTGGCTTTAGGAGAGCACCAGCTGCCAGGGGTCGCTGCTGTGGATGTGGGAACTGCAGAGAGAGCAGCACTGCTGGAAGCCAAGAGCTCCTCTTAGAGAGGAATGAGAAAACCAACAAGCAAACAAAGAAACAAACAAACAATTTGTAATGGTGCTTTTTTACTTTCCAAAAATAATTTGATTTTCAGATATTATTTAACCTTGCAAATGATTTCTGCAACATTTCTACTCTGTGGATCCTGGCAACCTAAATCACCACTTGTGCCATCATCTTTCCTGCAACACGAAGATCCATCACACGACAGCTGAAACAGTCACGTGGCAACACCATTCAAACGCCAATACAATTCCTTCCTTTGCTCTGAACTCACTGCGGCAGCAGATCCTACGCCACTGATTTACCGTGGTACGTTTTGAACCTTCGTAGAGATCACGAAGCACTGCAAGGACATTCTTGTGCATGAACTGACTCCGATGAACAGAGAGTGGAGAAAATATTTTTTACTCACTGTTGTCAGGTGGCAGGAAAAGCCCGTTTATATTCCGAGGGTGGGTGTGATGGAAGGCACAGTTGACTCTGACACAGCCTGATGGTCGCTTTTCCCAAAAACAGGGGATGTGCCTGTACTTCTGCTGCAGGAGAAAAGAGTTGTCATCGATTGTAAGCAGAACGATAAACATGGACTAAATGGAGCAGTACGCGGTCTGCTGCTGGGACCACATCACCAAGGTTTTGTGGGACCATGTTCGGATATTTTAGAACTCTTAAAGTTACCTTAAGAGTTCTCATGAGCTCCAGATAACTCTAAAGTTATCCTGAATGAGGTCAGTTGAGCTTTCCTGATGTCAAACTGTTACCAGATGAGGAGCGAAGCCGTTTACTTATCCTGCACTGGACTCTCTTGCCATTAATGGACATGGGTCCTTGGGAAATAAGGAGCAGGACATCAAACCCAGAAAGATGCCCAGCAAAAACCGAAAAACGACAAGTTTGGGAATCGGTGTTGTGAGACTGCTGTCAGTGCACTGCTCACACCATCTCCCAGCTCTCTGTGCATTGGGAGGTTCAGACATTACCAGCTGGGTCTAAAAGCAGCATCTCCAAACCACGCCACGTTTGGGCTGCAGTCAGTACAACTGGGCCATCCCCTGGGACACACTGGGCTCTGGAGCCAAAGCCCAGCTCCCGGGCATTAATGCCAAAACCCCCTCTGTCGAAATGGATGCGACAATGGAGAGCCCAACACCCAACCCTGGATCTTCAACAGGTGGAATTCAAATCCAGGGCAAACACACGTTGCAGGACTTTCTTCTCAATAACTTGTTTTGCAGTACTTCAGGAAGGAACTAAAAGCAGAAATTATAAACGTGGCCTACGTATTCAAAATCAATATAATCCTGATTCAATACGAAAGATGAGTGATCGTCACCCATGACTTTTATGTGTTCCCTGAGTACCCGAGCGCAGTTCACATGAGAAATTCCCACGGTTCAGATGATCATTACCTCTTCTCACCACTTCCAAAAACCCGATATTTCATCTACAGATGTGGCCATGACCCAGAGAGACACATCAGCTTCTACGTTTACATAACAGACGGCTGTATCAAGAAATCAAGGATCCAAAGCACTCTAAGATCTACAGCATTTACCTGTGCATCTGGGGAACACTGGAAGTGGCACTTTTTCCCAGTTCGGCTCATTTTTGCAGCTCCCAATGCCCGCAGAAGGCACCAGCACAAAGCAGCTGGTGCCTCCTGCAGCCGGCCAACTCAACAGAGGCGGTTGCGGCCAGTATAGAATGTTACGTTTCGAAAGTTCCAACTGCTCCTCCAGCTCCTGATGTCACCATCATGGGCCAGGGGACACGTCCAGCTCGGACATCTTCCTTCATCTCCATTGCTTCAGTGTGAATTACAGAAAATCGGGCTATTTCGGAGTCTCCCATCCCAGTGTTTCTTTAACGAGAAATGGAACAAACCCATTTGCCGGGGCTTAAATAATACCCAGCCCCTTGCTGAAGGAGCTGTGGCCTGAGAAACAAACCTTTGATAATGCAAAGACAAAGCTTATTGACCATTTTTTAAGCAAAACCCTTCTGCCCAACATTTTCCTCACTGTAGCTCTTTGCATGGAGGGGTGTTGGGAAGGTGGTTGAAGATTTAGGTTTTATTTCTCATTACTCCACTCAGATTTGATTGGTACTGAATTAATTCCCACTAGCGGAGTCTGTTTTGCCTGTGACAGTAATGGGTGAGCGATGTCTCCCTGTCCTCATCTCGACCCGTGGGTGCTTTGTTTCTCTTCTCTCTCCTGCCCAGCTGAGGGGCAGTGACAGAGCAGCTTTGGTGGGCACCTGCTGTCCAGGCAGGGTCAGCCCAGCACCGCTTCCAAGGTTTATCCCGAGGCGCAGAGCCCGGGAACCACCCGGAGCCCCCTGTGCTGACGGGGGCAAAACCGACACGGCGAGTTCCCCACGGCCCGGGGCCCGGGCATCCCTGCCCCAGCCGGGCGTGCGGCACCGGGCAAGCAGAAAACAGCCCGAGGAACGGCTGCCGGGCCAACGGCACCGACGGCACCGCCAGGGCGCGCTGCCTCAGCCCGGAGCCGAAAACACAGCGGAGCCGCTCTGGAGAGAGAACGGCGCCTGGAGCCCGGGGGTGCCCCAGGCCCGCGGCCGCGCTGGGCGCCTCCGGGAGGGGAGGCCCCCGCCTCGCTGGCGGCTCTGGGGAGGTGCCCCGAGGCCACCGCCCCCGCCCCGCCCCGCCCCGCCCCGCCCCGCCCCGCCCCGTCCCGCCCTCCCCAGCGCTCGGGTGCGTCGCGGGGCTCCTGGCGGGCGGGCGGTCCCGTTCTCCATTTCCCGTGGCGCAGCGCGGGGCGGTGCAGCCGCAGTTCCGCCCGGCGCTGGTCCGGCGTTGGGAGCGGGCGGGCTCGGGTGGCCGGGGCCATGAGGCGGCGGGGCGCGGGGCAGCGGGCGGTGCCGTGTGTGTTCGTGACCGAGGTGAAGGAGGAGCCGTCGGCCAAGCGGGAGCGCCAGGTGGGCGAGGCGGAACGGGGCCGGGGCCGGGGCCGGGCCCAGGGGGAGCCGCTGGGCCGCGGGGAGCGGCGGCGCGGAGCGGGGTGGACAGGCAGCGGCACCGGCCGTGTCAGACCCGCCCGGGCTTTCCCGAAGTGTCCGCGCCTTAAATGCGGGAGAGAAAGATCGTTCGGGAGCCATTGCAGCGCTTCCCTTTTCCCGCCGAGTGCGGGCGGTGCTCCCCCTGGTGTTGAGTTCGCTGCGTCTGGTGCGGGTGCAGTCCCGGCGGGAACGGGGCTGCACTGGCAGCCTGTGTGCAGCCGCTGTGCCGGGCCCGCCCGTGAGCCCCGCACAGACTGAAGCACCTTCTTTCTCGTCTTTCTGTTGTGCTCAAAAGAGTATCAGGAGTGTGATGGAAAAATACTGGAGCCCGGTGTGAGCTGCTTCTCCCGAAGATGTAACAGGCGGTGTCCGGACACACCGGGTGTCATTCGCCGGTCTGCTCCTCATATGGCTTCTTCTCCAGAGCCTTCACCAACCTCTTCTGGACACCCTCCAATAGCTTTATATCCTTTTTATCCTGTGGCGCCCAGAACTGCACCCAGTGCTCCAGGTGAGGCCGCAGCAGTGCAGAGCAGAGCGGGACGATCACCTCCCTGGCCCGGCTGGCGATGCTGTGCTGGATGCACCCCAGGACACGGGTCCCTCTTGGCTCCAGGGACACTGTTGGCTCATGTTCAGCTTGCCATCAACCAGAAAGCCCAGATCCCTCTGCAGAGCTGCTCTCCAGCATCTCGTGCCCCAGTCTGTAAGTACAGCCAGGACTGCTGGCACTAAGAGGGATGCTTGTGGAACCCACTAGTGACGGGTGTCCAACCCAACATGACCCCATTTACTCGAGCGCTTTGAGCCCAGCCCGTCAGCCAGTTGCTCACCCACTGCACTGTGTGTTTATCCAGCTGTGTGCTGGACACCTTGTCCAGGACAGTGCTGCCAGAGACACTGTCAAAGCTTTACTGAAATCCGAAAGCAATTTATTTATTCGCAGTACATATACATTCAAACTTCTGTTATACATGAAAATTCCTGTGAAATAAATTGGGGGAGCACTCTGATTAGAGATTTTTTGGTCTCTGTACGTATTAATTTGAAGTACTCGCTTCATCCCATTCTCCGCTCTACGTATGGTTCTTGTTTCCTTTTCACTTCCGTGTCTTCTTGGCTCTGTTGTCAGAACAGATATACAGAAATCTTTCTACATTGCTGACTAGAATAAATCTCTATGCTCTTTCAGAACCATGCTCAGAAACAGGCTGCCTGTTGTGTGGACCTCTCGGAGCACGGGCCAAATGCTGCCGCCAGAGCCCTCCCCCTTAGGCAGGGTGGCTGCCGGAGGTGATCTCCGGGGACCGGGATTCCCTCATCTCCAGTGTGGGTGAGTGAAATAATTCCTGCAGGATCGCGGGGCTCTGTTTGTTTTTCCTCACTTAGGCAAAGTGAGCGTATTCCGTGCTTAAATATAAGGACATGTATTTTCTTTAGTAATTCCTTGCCAGATTCAGGCAAGTGCACACTTTTCCCGGAGTCAGGGGCGGCTCTGGCGTTGTGTTCGGTGAGCCACGTGTGTGCACACTGTGGATCCCCATTGTTATTATTTGCTGCACCCCAATAACTTCCTGAACTGATACTCAAACCTGTATTTATGTTCTTGGAGAGCTAAAACCCCGTTCTTTACCGGTTAATCTGCTGCACCTCTTTGACCAGAATAAAAGTTTGTTTTGGACCCCGTTGTCTGCCTAAAACTATCGGGGTGCCTCTGTGACACACGGGATGGGGGGGGCACAGAGGACATAGAGGGGACATCAGGGGCAACATGGGGGTGGGGGGACAAAGGGGACCTGGAAGGGATATGAGGGCCACAAGGGGGGACACGTCCCCCACTTTTCCCCCCTGCACCACAATTTAACCCCCCCAGTTTCCTCTGGTTTATAGAATCCCCAGATAACTTGCATTGGAAAAGACCTTTAAGATCATCGAGTCCAACCATTCCCCCGATGCCCAACTGGAGTTGAAATGCCCGTCGCCAATTTCCCACAAATCCCTTTGGGCCTCAAGCATTTTATTCCCCCCGAGCGACCCCTGCATGAAACACCCGGATGCTCAAGTTCTCGCGTTTGCAGCAAAATCCCCATTTTGCCCCTTTTTTGTTTCTCAAACTGGGATGAACATCCTGGGCTCTTCTCAAATGCAAAATACTGGGGGTTTCGCTGCCCTCTGGGCTGGACTTTGCTGCTGCTTAATGGGGATAAACTTGGCATTTTTATTAGTGTGAATTTCCTTAACTGGGGTCTTCCCTACGATCTTAATGGAGGTAAACTCAGCTTTTTTATTAGTGTGGATTTCCTTAATTGGGATCTTCCCTATGATCTTAATGGGGTTAAACTCGGCTCCTTTTCGGAGTTATTGTCAGAAATTCCAGGTGTTTTGGTGAGAAAAGCTGCGCTTAAGCCGGGCTTAGCTGCGCCAGCAGAAGAGGGACCGCAGGGTCGGCCGCTGTCTCGGCTGATTCGTCCTGGTGGTGAGGAGGAGCATGGTCTGACCTGCCAGGGTGCGGGTGGAGGGGTCGGGGTCCCGCTCCAGGATCCTGAGGGCTGGAGGGAGAGAACCGGAGCCGGGATGAACCCCCCATGTCTGCGGAGACACCCCCGGTGTCCCCCCGAGCCGGCCCGACCGGCCAGGAGACAGCGGCTGTGCAGGAATGCCCAAAAGCGGCCAATTAGCCCCTTGTTTTGGGCGGAAAAGCCCCCCAAGGTCATTGAGTCCATTAACCCAACCCCAGCACTGAAACGTCCCCAAGAACCTCGTCTGTTCGCCCCTCCAGGGATGGCGACTCCAGCACTGCCCTGGGCAGCCTGTTCCAACGCCCCACAGCCTTTGGGGAAGAAATTACCCCCAATTTCCAACCTCAACCTCCTTCTCCAGCCCCTTCCCCAGCTCCGCTCCCTCCTCTGAGCTCACTCCAGCTCCTCAAGGGTTTTCTTGGCGTGAGGTGATCCCAACACCCCAGGGGCCACCATTTGAGCCCTGAGGTGATTCTGGCACCATTTTGAGCCCTGAGGTGATCTTGGTGCCCCTGGGGGCAGCATTTTGTGTTTTGAAGTGGTTTGAGGTGATCTCGGTTCCCCTGGTGCCGTCGTTTTGAGCCCTGAGGTGATTCTGGCACCATTTTGAGCCCTTGAGGCGTGGCGCTGACCTTACAAACCTTGAGGTTGTAAGGAACATATGGATTTTACCTATTTATCTACAATGTCGGGCACACGGAGAATAATTTCACCTAATACGTGTGTATTTTACAGTAGCTGTGAGCTTGGTTAAATACAGTAAAGTGTTAGGTATTCATGGCAGTTTTAGGAGCGCCTGTACATATTCATACCCTGTCCCTGAGAAGGCCGTTCTGATTACAATGAGTTCAGGAGACCATTTCCAGAGTCTCCACCTCCGGCTCCTCCTGGTTGCGGCTGCGCAGTGATCGTGACCCCGGGTCCTCTTCTCTGTACGCGGTCACCGTTGGTCCAGTGTGATGAGTTGGTTGGGTCTCAGCCTGCTGAGCTGGTTAAACTGGCGTATCTCCTGTCCTGTGCCCAGGTTTCTGTTATCTGGTTCACCCAAGGATGCACCAAGGATTATTATCTGTGCAAGGCGTCAGCGAACTCCTGTTTCTCGTACAATAAGTTACACAGAGCTAAGCAAGCCTATGTGGGTTAAGGCGTTAGCTCTCTGTTGGCTCTTTAGTGATGTGGGGTAGGTTTAGTTCTTTCAGAGTTAATTAGTTAATTGTCAATCCCCTGTATCATTCCCCCTTTTCTAACAGGTTAGTAAGTTCTGTTACTGATATGATTATTCTTTATCCAATGTCTTTACAAAATACCTATTAGATTCTTGCTCCTGCCTTAGTTGATGTTTCTTCCAGTTGCTCCAAGTGTCCCGGCACTCTGGCAACACCACAGGGAACACCTCATCGTCATACAGACCAGTATCCCTGAAGCTGATATTCCCACTAAAGCTCCAAATAAGGATCGTAACCAGGTTAAGTTGGGAAGCCAGGAAGTGAGGCCTTCCCATAAATTAGAGAATCCCCCTGTTGTATTGTCTCTGGTAACTAGATGGAGGATCCGAGAGTGTTCCCGTATCTTTTGAATATCTGTTTCTACCCGTTTCTCCTGATTAATATATGAACAACAGCTTTGGTTTATCACCACACAAACTCCTCCTTCTTTTGCAGTCAGGAGGTCCAGGACCATGCGATTTTGTAGGACTATCTTGCTTAGTGATGACATCTCTTCCTGGAGCCCCTGAAGAGCAGCCGTAGTGACATTTTTAATTTCCTAGGTTGTGGATGGTATATTTCCTATGGCTTTTTCTAGTTCACTATCTCCTAGTTGAGGAATAAACCATCTGGCAAAACTCTGAAATCCAGAGGGCCTCTTTACAAGAGGTTTATTCGGCACTGAACACGTTTTTCTCCATAACGTCCTAACAATACCTGGGGGTGGGTATGAATGGTTAAACACCTTTTCTTGAGGTACTGTGTATCCGCCTGTACAATGGCCTTGCCAGTTATCAGGTGGACTTAATTTGTCAGTATTTTCTATAGTAAATTACTTATAAAGTGAAGGTTTGTAGAATAAGCAAGTCATGAAGACCACACTGATGCCTCTATTGCAAAAATTTCACGGGAGACTGGCACGTCCGAGACTTTTCTCACCAGTGGTGACACAATTTTAAGGCTATCGGGGGACATTCATTACCCTCCCACTTCTCCCCTTTGCTCAATTAACACCTGCCATTGTTAATTTGGTGACATTTTGCTTCTGAATTCTGTGATGGGGGCGGTGTGAGCAGGCAGTGTGACAGAGCAATGGTCATTTTTATCCCGTGTTAACGTCTTCCCTCCTTCCCCTCCAATCCTGAGCAGCGTGCTCGACAGCGCAAGTCGCCTGGATGAAGAACATAAGCTGATCGCCAGGTACGCAGCAAGGCTGGCAGCAGAAACTTCTTCATCAGTAAGTGTTTTAATTAAAGGAAGGAACTTCCCTTCTGTCATGTTCCAGGGGCTTGGCAAGATCGGGGAAATTACATCTGACAGTCTTAATGATTAATTTTCCCTATCCTTTTCAACAGATGCTGTTATGCTTTGGTAGTAATACTATTATGCAGTCCATTTAAACCAAAGCATCCACTTATTAATGCATATAATCTATATACTAATGCAATGGTATTTAAACAACTACAGCAAAGGGAATCTGACATCTTGAACTCAGGAAAGACTAGAAAATATTGTCTGGACTAGCTTGGGTTAAAAATGAATGATTTACTGGAGTGGAAAAATGGGGTGGTGAATCCATTTTACTCTTTAGTTCAAATATCACGGCCGCTGGGGCCCTAAGTGCTGAGGGTTTTGAAGAATGATCTCCAGCAGGATGACTGTGATGACCCCTGCGTTAGCCCTGGCTCCCATCTTCATTTCAGAGCAATGATTGTTCTATTCTATGTATCCCAAGATAAAAGGTGATGACAGGCTAAAACCTCACTAACTATATTCAGGAATAAGAGAGAATGAAGGAGGGACCCGATGGAAGTATATAAAATCTTAAATGGCATAAATAAGGTCAGCCTAGTTACTTTTTTCCTGTCTCAGGAAATTTGATAGAACAAGGGACCATAAATGATGGTCAAGTGAAAAGCAGCAGGTCCAGAGTGCCAAGAAGCACATTTTCACACTGAGATTTACACTGCAGGGTCAGTTGAAAGGGCAAAATCAGGCCCCGCTCTTCATGTAAAAGCACTGAGTCACCTTCATCCCAAGGGCAGGAGGTAAGGACAAATCTGTGGTCCCGTGCACCCCTCCGCTGTGGAGGATTTCACATTGCCTGTGGCTGCAGGGGAAGAGAGGGGCGCTCTGGTCTGCCGGCCCAGCCCAAATCAGTCCCTTCCAGAGGTGTGACACAGTGACTCAAATTTAAGGCAACCTGCAGGTGAAGGTCCCATTTCTGAAGGGCAATAATCCTTTATGGGAACAAGTTATCCCATTAATAATGTCTCTGGGTAGAAACTAGTAGAAAACAGTTCTATATAACATGTGTCTGTGATATGGGGGAAAACTTAGGAAACAATATTTAAGTAACTTTTAATTAGAGCTGGTTTGAAGGAATATACTGAATTTCTTATTGCCATCCGTCTGTGCTATTTAAGCAAAGGAGACAGAAGGAAAAGAGAATGTTTCTGTATACAGAATCTTTCGAATCACAAGAGTCACACTGCATTAGGAGCACAGTGGAAATTTGTAAAGCTTTGCTGATGGCCGTTCTGTTTTCTGGGGAACAAAATGTACTAATAACCCTGACCATTCAGAATAAAGGTCTCAGTTCCCTCTGTATCAGTCATTATATCCACCAGAATGTATCGGTTTTTCCTTATGCACTGCTCTGCTTCCCTAGGGTTGGAGTGTTAATGGGAAAATGTACCTGGAGCAGAAAGAGTAGCCAGTGGTGACAAGCACGATGTGCTGTCCTTTGCCCACAGACAGTGGTGGCACAGGTTAGCACTGAGATGGATCTTCATCCTTTCTGAGGGTTCCTTCTTGCAAGGTGCCACCTCCTGGAGGAGGAGGTGCCTGGCATCACGTAAAATTGGGCTCCAGAGTTACACTTCACGGGGCTCTCATGGTGAGAAACACTGGGATCAATCACAGCAGTAACACAGCAGAGTATTTTCCAATGTCTGATTCTTTCAGATTGGAGCTAGAAATGAATGGGTATCTTTGATAGCTGTGAAAATGTGGATGTCTTGCTCTGCATTGCCATTGATACAATACTGAAATACAGGAGTGTGAACAAACCAATATTTGGTTGTTGCTGATAAACATGAAAAAAGAGCATAGTCCAATGAAACTGTAGTAAACACTACCTAGTTTGGTAATAGTTTATTTAACACTGAATTTTATTGGGAGGAAAAGGGTTCTGCTCTACCTGGAGGACTGGGGAAAGAGCTTTCCTGAGGTATCACCAGAGCGTGTGGGAAAACTTGGCCTAGTGGGCCACCCAGCCAGACTCAAAACGGAGTCCAGCTTTCAGATGGAAAGCAGAACTTTCAAGAGAAGGAACCATCGCTGCACTGGAAACACATCCTCTTCTTTTTGGAGAGGAACACTGGTTTTTGCTTCGTGGTATTCCTCTTGACTGTACAATCAAAATGAAGAGCCGTATTGCAGCAACTGCCTGCAGCAGTGGCTTTGCCTTTTACAGTTGGTTCAGAGGAAGCTCCTTGAAGCAATGAATGGCAGGATGGTAAGCACTGAGTCTTGTTTACTCTCGCACTTACCCTGCTTTTACCAGCAATGGAGCCGTACTGGCATGAGCACAACATGGGTGCTCTTTTTTTGGTGTGGGCGAGCCTGGTACTGCGTTTTCTGCAGGTAAGGAGGTTTCGCAGACCAGATCTGTGTTGAACCCAGGGGTGCCCATTGGCTTTTCCTCCTTCAATGCAGCCTTTTCTTTTACAGCAGCAGCAGGGTCAGCAGAGAGGGGCGTCAGACATCTCCTTCACCGTTGATGCAAACAAGCAACAGAGGCAGCTGATTGCAGAGCTTGAAAATAAAAACCGGTAAGCGTCCATAAAGCACCTGGTTTTGTTCAGACCCATCTATTGTATATATTTGTTTTACCACCTACATTGTTACCACCTCCTTCTGTGCTATGTGCTAACGCATGTACATATACTTCTTGCTGCAAAAAGCAGAGGGCACAAAAAGGCCCACAGAATAGGACAAAGGCTTTGAAATCCACAGCCACCCAGTGTTTTAATGAGTGTACTGCTCAATGGTTTGATATAACCGTTGATACTTTACTGTTTGCAGCTGCTTGTTTAGAGTTTAAAAAAAAAGCCTGTCCTGTTTCAAAAACCAGATTAACTTTGAATTAAAGCCTCTGTAGCTCTATAACATGAAATGATAAAAGGATCGGTCACACTGGTAATGTTATGCTGCCCTGCTTTTACTTGTGGAAAAGGTGAGTAAAGCTCTCCAGAACACAGTCTGTCTGGGAAGGGCTTGCAGAAAGGTTAGCAGCAAGTTAGGCTGCTGATCAAGGGAGACACTGGGTACAAATGTGACCGAGACCGAGGGAGAGTGTGCAGGAGCAATAGGCCAGCCCAGCCCAAAAAGGAGTGACGCTGGTTTGTCAGCACAGAGGATCTGCCCTGGGCATCAGGCCGCCTGGTGCCGTGAAACGTGTGTCAGCAGAGCTCTGCCTGCACTGCCGGACTGTGAAACAGAGGCCAGCCCAGACCAGAGGGTTTCCCGCTCCAGACTCTGCTCTGCCTTCTGTCCCCGTGTGATGAGCCACCAGCTCCAGTCGCCATTTGTCTCTCATAGTTCGCGGCTGCCTCCTGGCCGTCTGCTGTCCGGCACGCTCTGAAGAAGAGAAGAAATACACAAAGGTTGAAACCTGCTGCTGCAAAGCTTTTTATGAGCCTTTTGACAGCACTGCAGGGCTGGCCAGCCCGTCATAACAAGTCCTGTTAAAGGGCTTCTCTGCAAATTGTTGACTTCTCTCAGTTCTCTGGATACACTAAAAGTATATTTTTAAGTGCAGAATATTTTCTCCGATAATCAAGAGGTGCCAGATACTCTTTTAGTTTTAGTTTTAGTGATCCTTGAAATGTTCATGGGGAAGAAGTAGAGGGAGCAATATAAGCATATTGCTGCTTCACTTCTACCTCTGATTTTTGGGGGTCTTGAAGAAATATTTCACTTCATGGTGAAATCCTAGAAGTTTATTTTACAAGTCTGCAGAGACCTGTCCCAGTGCCAAGGGCTTCTTTTGTTTGTTGGAGCCCAGTCATTAAATCCATGTTGATGAAGAGCTACATACAGTCATACTTGTTCTCCTCTTGCGATGTCCAGAGAGCTGGTTTTGTGGAAAATTACTGACTTGTGGTCTTCTCCCTGTTCCCCTCCCCGAGAGAAATCCCACAGGAGATCCAGAGGCTGCGACTTGGACATGAGCAAGCACCTCAGCCCACACCAGAGAAGGCACAACACCACCCCACGCTCCGTGCAGAGCTCCGTCTCCTGAGGTCAGTCCACAGCAGTGAAACCTCCAGCCAGGACTGGGGACAGCCGGTTGTTCTCAATGAGAGAAGAAACAAGAGATGAGCCCAGCTTATGGCTTTGGGGGCTTTTTAAAAGTAAATAACACAATGTGCATTTTCTTCTCCATCTCAGTGCAGACTGTAGTCCTAAAAGCAATTGAAGTTATGCTTTGAACAGCATGCATGAGGAATCTCACATATTAGTCACTTACATTAAATTAAATACGTGCATTAGTGTTTGCAGTTAGGCCCTTAGGTCATTTGGAATAGGTTCCCACAGCCCAATCCAAATACCATTAATTACATGGAGAAAAATGTTCTGTCAGAACCAATGCTTCTACAAAGACATCTCGTTTATGCTGAAGTAAATACAGAGCTATGTGAAGACACAGCCAGAATCAGAAGCTAATTTTTGGAAATTTCCCCCATGTGTTGAGCTCTAAGGAGAGGTCAGTTCTCTTCATGGTGCAAAACCAGGCTGCAGAACGATTCTCCTGTCGCGTGGGAAGCGAGGAGCGATGGCATCTGCAGCAGCTGGAGATTTAGAGGATCATTTCTGCAGTTATCTCACCAAGTTAAAAACATCGATATAGATGTGTCTGCATGTTAATTAGGATACTCTGCATGGATATACTATTTGCCACGGGTATCACATTGAAGAACAATTATCATTGGCCCAGATCCGTAGGCTCCCTGCAAGTCCTCAGGTTCATCTTGTGAGAGCCAGACAGAGAATCCAATAAGAACTATTCAGAACACTTTGTGCGAATAGAGAACAGAGTGTAAGCACTTTCTTTCTAGGGAAACAATGCTAGGTTCAATTTTATCCCCCCACCATAGAGCGGTTCTCTCATGAGAAGACTGAAGAGCATTTTTGACCACGTAGCCACTTCTCACACAAGTAATGTTTTAGTGATGTGACTCGGAACCAAAGGAAATTGCCATAAGAAATTGTGGTAGGTTTTTTTTTTACAATCGCTGTGTAGATTTATTATTGAATTTTCCACACTGAAATACTTTTCTGTTTCGGAAATAATTACATTTGCTTTCCAATCTGAAGACAAATCAGCCTCTTCAGTTCTATAAGTGATTTTAGTCTGTAATTACTCCTAGATACCTACAGGCAAGTGGCATTCTGTGAGAGATATAGAACTGGCTGTGATGAAAATGTGTACACTACATAAAATATACCAATAATGTAGCTCCTGTGCATCAACCCTGAAGTCTGTTTTAAGCAGGTTTAGGAGATTAGCTTTGGACATAGTTGAAAAATTTTTAAAAATTCAAATTAATGGACAGTGTTAGAGGACTGAGTGCTTAATGTTTTGCTCTTTTCGATTTCGCTACACAGATTAAAAGCATAATAACCTTATTTGAATTCCCTGACGTGGGATGTCCTCAGGGCAGTGATGCCGAGTTCCTCAATTATGATATCTTTTCTGATTTAATATGCAGTGTCAGAGTCAGCAAATAACTTCAAATCTGTGGTTCTGCACTGCTTGCATAGCTTCTAAAACATTCACCATTTAAAAGGCAAAAGATTGGCTTTTGATTTACTGCAGAATTTTGACACCACCTCAAATTCCTGAACGCTGAAGATGACATGAGGCTGTTCTTGTCATGTGTAAAACAGCAGGACTCAGCAGGACTCAGAACAGCAACTGATTTACAGCTCTTACCCCATAGATTCTTGGACCTTGGTGCATTTAGGGCACTAGAGCAGTTTAGTTTGTATAAGAAATGCTGGAATCTTGATGTTGTGGGTGCCTGTCCGAGCATCTCTCACTGGCTCCTGTAGCGGTGCAGACTCACTGAGATGAGGTTCTGACCACAACCTTCCTTCACATCCCCAGTGCTGTCTTGGAGACAGGTTGGAAAGCCCATTATCTCCAGTAACTTACTCTGGAGTGTAACTGGAGAAACAAGTCAGGAGAGCTGTCTGTACATTGCACGCTGCTTAGGTTCTCTGTCCTGGTAAAATCAATCTAAACACAGCAGAGCTCTGTGCTAGGACCTGCCACATTGAATTACATGGAGAGGGTATCTTGGTTTTATTAGCAGTTTTCTTCAACTCAGTTGCCTTTGTACAGTTCATGGCATTTGCAGCCATTACGTGCCTGGAAGAGAAAAGCCAGGACAGGCAATTTGTAGCAGAAAATAGAGAAGTCCTCCAGAAGAGTAAATACAACCCAGCAGTGTTACTATATGATCCTATTGAGAGACAGAGGTGAGAGATAGCACACATGAGCAATCCTGTATAAATCACTGGGTTTTTTTATTAGTAACTGCTCAAAATTGGGGTTTCATATTTCCTAAATATTGGAAATGCATTTAGTCTTGTTGACCGCGGTGGTTTTTTGTTTAGGATTAAATTGTTAAATTTTACAGGTAGTACAAGACTAACAGCATAATGGTTTTATGTTATTTGCAACACAGGAATATATAAAATATACCTAATATGTGTATTTTTCACCAATAATGTTGTTACTTACATCATAGCTTCCAGGATGCAACAATTTAGTGATTGAACACGTGCAAGTGCACAGTGGAGCTGTGCAGAATCAGAGCTGTTCCCATGTGTGTGGGCACACTCTGGCTGTCACACTGGGGATGGCTCAGTGTTCACATTGTCACAGGACCATCGCTGGAATCCGAGTCCAAAGAGCTGTTTTCAAGCAATTCTGTCTCCACCATGTGACACTCTTACTCTTGCTTTCAGACAAAAAACAGGAGCAAAAGCAGATCACTGTGGTTTTCTGGCTGAATTTCTGAACTCTCTTAGCTCCTCTCATGTCTGGCTCTGTTCAGTGCCTCTGCTGTAATTTCCTGTCCTTTAGGCCATGGCTTTAATTTCTTCTGACAGCTGGGGAGGTTATTGATGAGAGAGATCCAAAGAAAAAAACTGCCAGGCATTCCCACAAGGGAATAGAACACAAATTTGTTTAAACCTCATTTGCTCTTTGGAGGAGGGGCTGTGTCAGGGTCTCTCTTTTTCCCAATCACTATATTCAGCCCCGTGAATATTCTCACAGGGAGCTCCCTGGCTTTCCTATACCCGTTTCTAAGCACTATACTGAACTCCTACTGTGTGTTTGCTTTCCTGCGGTCTAGAGGCGTATACCTCATGGTCGGGCTGGCGAAATGATGCAGCTAAAAGCTGATCATGCTGTGAGGGGTAAGCTCTGATCAGATCTGCTCGTTTCTCAGGCCGCGGAAGGAGGAGCTGGAACAGAGAATGTCTGCTCTCCAGGAAAGCCCGAGGGAGCTCATGGTTCAGTTAGAAGGCCTCATGAAACTGCTGAAGGTAAGGAGCTCCACCTGATACTGCAGAGGAGAACAGGCAGAGTGAAGCGAGAGAGGAGAGGAGGGAGATATGACCAGAGAATTAATACAATCCTTTCAGTAATATTGCAGCATAATGCAGTACAATCTTGCTTTGCTCTTGCAGAAGGATTTGGCCACATCTCTGGATTTCAGGCTAGCAATCTCTGCATTGGCCATTCAGCAACGTCCAAACAGAAAACATTTTTGTAGTCCAGTTTCAGCTGGTTTTGGAGTTTTCTCTGTTGAGGACATCAAATACAAAACAACAGAACAAGAGATTCTGTGATTCTGTGAAAAGAAACAAGATGACATGTAGAACCAGATAACTAATAACTGTGAGAAAAAGAACTCCGCCCTGTATACTGTTATCTGCTGTAGCTGACAGTATACAAAATTGCTTTGACTTTCCTTTAACTTTGCCTGTTCAGTTGCTGGTTCTGTCATAGGTGCCATTTGACAACCACACCTAACTCTGTGGTCTTAGAAACGCTTTCTCAAGAACACTTGGTCATTTTCAAAAATACAGAAATAACAGATGAACAGATGAAATATGCCTCAACAAAGGATCTCAGCCAAAAATGAAGGTATCAAGAAGCATGTGCATTTTTAAGACAAACTATGGTAAGATGGAAAATGTGTTTTATTTGCAGAATCCAGCCCTATTCCAACCTGACGTGCCTCAGGACAGGTGATGCCAGGAATTCACATTGGGAGAAAGTGTTCTGAATAGCATAAGAGTTTGGTTTTTTGTTGGCCATGCCAGATAAAATGAGTGCATGGAAATTCAGCACAACTTGAGCCAAACGTGGCTCTGATAAAAGCAGAAAGAATTTTGCTGAAATCCATTTAGCAACATGTATTTGCATCAAAGGATGAGTTTGACCCCTTATGTCATTTGCAGCTTCTCAGGCACAGACTTCTGCAGCCACAGTGCAGGCGTTGGTGGCACCTGAGGAGCGGAGCCCAGGGAGCAGCCAGCAGGTTTTGTGGGGCTGGGAGCAGACAGGACACTTGTCACTCTGCCTATGGAGTGCTGCAGTGCTACAAGGAGCAGTCAGGGCAGCCTGCTCGCGTTGCACTGTCTGGACAAAGAGAATTTAGGGTAGGAGATGACGGTAGCTTTCTGCACTCTTTGTGCTGTCCTGGTGTTTCAAAGGGTGCGGGGGAGGAACCACAGCCTATTCACACAGCTTCAACTATCTCAACTATAGCTTTAGCCTCATAGTCCAAATCTGGCTTTGTTTTCTGTTCTTCACTTACCTCCTGGCTAATCTCTTGTGCTGATCCTCTTTTTCTTTAGGAAGAAGAACTGAAACAGGTAGTAAGTTACCTCCTGTTGGAGGCCTCACTAACTCCTGAATGTGATTGTGTTCGTGTGATTTATTTTAATTCCCTTGCTTGAAATGTACGTGTTTTCTTTTGACCAAAAGAATATTTTGCAATTCTTTCACACATTGTTTTGAAGTATCTTGGAGCAATTTTCTAAACTAAACATCTTAGCCCTCTAGAAAGTGAGTCCTGTCTACAGGGAGTCGTGATCTTTTTTCATACTCCTCTAAATAAGAGCACGTAAGATATGGAAACCGCCACCCAAATGTAGTGAAATCAACCTAGAAGATGAATTAAGTAATATTTCTACCATAGGTAACATTTTGAAAATGTAATGAGAATTTTGGAACCTTAAGAAAAATACAACTGAGTTCTAGTCAGAGCAGGACAATGAGTTTGAAAGCCCACTTTATCCAGAAAAAGTCAGGGCATGTGCACATCTTCTGAAGTTGGCACTCATACTGACTGTCCCGTGAGTCTTCAGGAAAACCATGGAGTTGCTAAATGCCTTCTGCAACCTAGAATTAAAGGGCAAGTGTTTATGTTACTAGTGATAAATTTTAGAAGATTTCATTGGTTTAGAGCTTTTTAGGATTGAAATGGATCCTTGAAAGATATTGGGCTAAAAACACCCACACTTTTCACACAGCAGTCTGATTTATGAGTCCAATAAAAATATTTCATTTTAACAAAATACACCTCATCTTGCTTTCATCGGCAGAAGTGCCACCACAAGTCTGGTGTGTTCCGTCTATGGTAGAGCGTGCAGAGTTTGTGGGTAATGCTCACCTTCATAAAACGAACATTCCGGCTGATTTCAATTTAATCAATCTGTTGTACCAAAAAAAAAAGCGACCAAACATTGCCTCTGTATAAGGACCATCTTTATTGTTCTGCATAACGGTATTAAAAGATCTTCCATTCACAAAAGAGAAGTTTCCGATGTGATAAAGAGTTTCCCTACCGTATAAAGTGTTAACTGGGCAGTGTAAGTGAAAGCACATTTTCGGGTCATTATGAGATAGGATTTTTTTCTTCTGAGAGCAGTAACCTCACTGAATACCAGGTGGTAGCGCTCAGGAATTACTCCCACAATTTCCATGAAATGATGCCCATTACGCTGTGCCATTTCATGGTCTGTTGAGAGAAACAGGGTTAAATTAGTTTCTGGACGAATTCAGTTGGCATGAGCAGCCTGGCAATTCATCTGATGCTTATGGACTTTCTATTTCTCTCCTGCCCTTGCTTGGGAAAGGATAACGAGTTCTTCACATCCGTGTGGTTTGGTGAGGCTGAGACTTTCCTGTATTGCCATCCCAGCTGAGCTCGGCAGAGGCAGCAGCGGGCTAAAGCTCTTCTAAAGCCAGCGTTCATTTCCAGCGTTTTATTTTAAGCGTGCATGACCGTTGACAGTGGGAAGTCTTTTCTTGTCTAGAAAGGGTTAACTTAAAACTCATAGTGGGTTGACTAGGGACGGTGCATGAAACAAAATACGTGGAAGTTTTCCTAAGAGGCGTGAGAACATTGGCAGCTGCAACCAAATACAGCATAAAAGCTGAAGCCACACGCGTGTCCGTGATGGCTGCGGTAACTGCCCTGTTCTCACCAGTGGGACTGCCGAGCTCTGGGAGCAGTTCAGTGCTCCATTTCTTTGCTGAGATTACCAGGAAGTCGCTCCTGGTTATCTTAGCAGGTTTCAGGCCATTAGCACTGGCCTGTGAAAACCACGTTCCTCCTGATAACCACCAAGCAGGAATGCAATCCTAAGAGCACTCCATTCCCGCCAACTGGGGCTGAGGTGGATCTGGATGAATAAAATACAGAGTCTTTCAAAAAGATGGACCCAGTTTCAACAAAATTGGAAAACACTTCATTTCTCCCCTCCTCCCCCACAGGCACATTAAACGAGTTCACGCTGGATTTCATCTTCCAGGCCTGGTCTGCTGGTGTCACCACACAAATGCAAGCTGGATGGCAATGAATAATCTCCACATATCTGGCACTGTGGTTGAATGAAGCATGAGAGGAGGCGTCTGCTCCTGCATGCAGCAAAAGTAAATGAGGCCATTCTGCCGAGGACTCCTCTGCACGTGTCCCTCGTGAGGACTTTGATACCCCGAAGTATCACAATGGCAGCTTTCAGCAGGGTTAGAACTGTTTTCAACAGGAAAACATGTGTCTGGTGAAGAATATTAACACCGTGTTTTGTCTGTCTCTGTTTCAGGTGCAAGACGAAACTTGAGAAATGATTTGCTGGTGGCAGCAGATTCAGGCACCAACACCATGTCTTCTTCGGTAAGAGAACTAAATTCTGGTGAGTATGGCTAATGGGGGTGGGTACTCTCCACATGGACATTTCCCACGTATTTGAAAAAATAGGAGGTAGGAAAATATGAACCAACAAAAAAATCGTGTAATGTATCTTCAAAGCTTTTTATGCTTTTAGAAGGAAAAAAAAAGCCTAAATAACAGCTTCAGGAATCCAGCAGTTGTGAAAGCCGTGGATGTAGAGGTGCAGCTGGGTACGCTGAAAAGCTTTGAGAAGCTTGTGCTTCTACATGTAGTGAGATTTCACTCTTTAGAAAGTTCGTTCAGTATGGAACATATAGGACCCGTTGCAATGTGCAGTCTGTAGTCTTCTCATAAAAACATCCGACCTAGTAGCCCAGACAAGCAAAAGCTTCACTATTCTGGCTTAGCACAAGAAGAAAACTGTGAGCTCTGCAGATATATGTAGAATAATATACAGTTATTCGCTATGAGGAGGTGGCAAATAGGCAAGTGTACTTACTCTCGTGAAAGTTAAATGGAACCGTGTGTTTCCTTTTGCTTCACAGAAGTGGGCAGCGAGACAGAAAGCAATGTGGATTCTGAATTTGGTCGGAGTCACTTTGATGACCTCGTCCCATCCCCCAGGTCCGAGAAGGCTTTCCTGGCACAGATCCATGCCCGGAAGCCAGGGTACGTCCACAGCGCTGCTGCCACCGGCTCCCTCCGCAGTGACACGTGGGTACCTGCTCAATTCGCCACCCCAGCCTCTTTATTTTCATTGAAAACAATATGCAGCATGTAGTATTTTCTCTTCCTGTCAACTATATTTGATTACCAAAGAAAATGCGTAAATCCAAGCGAGGACAGCATCATGGTTAGATGGCAGCGAGCGCTGTGAGCAATAACGGCCAGGACTGGCGTTGCCCTCCGGAACAAGGTGTCACATCCAGCCTGGCACACTCGGGCAGCAGGAGGCTGTGGGACAGCTGTGCGCCCTCATGTGCCCTGCAGTCCTGTTCCATGCTTATCCAGACAGAGGAGCCTGTTCAAGTCCACTGAACACGGAGCTTGTGTTGATACACATGCTCGTGAAAAATAGAGAAAAATAACTGTTTTCAAGAAACAAAAACCCACCTGAATTAGTTGGAATACAATATATGCAGTTTTCGTTAAAATAAAGACAAAATATCAAAAACCCGTCAGAGACACATAGTATTCAAGAAAAGCAACAAATCCAGGTCCAGACCATTTACCAGTCCAGTGTATCCGTGTGTTTCTCATTTATATAATATTTTAGCAGCAGAATGACAGTGTTTGCAAACCTGAAGAAAAACACCGCCCCCTTCCCAAAGGTGAATTCATAGCTGTGTAGCAACGATATTGAAATTCACGGCGATCCATCAAAGCCATTTTTGTACTCAGAGGGGCCCAACAAAATCACTGCAATTACACGGTTTTAGGAACAAATGCCCAAGTATTTAAGGACACGCCAAGGAAGCACGGAGCTGCACAGCAGTGTCCTCACAACAACGGCGTCACTCACCTTCTACCTTGCTGAGGCCGATATTTACAACGTTTACTGGAAAATACATTCTGTTAATGCTTGGAAAACTCATACAAGGCTGCGTTGGTTACAATTCAGCATGGTGTGCAGGAAAAAGGGTCAGATAATGTTTTTACATACGGCTTTTGGTGTTCCGCTCACCGGCTCCTTTGGACAAAGGTTCTATGTCACCCGGGTGGGGCAGCCGAGCGCCCCCTAGGGGAGGGGGAGCCTGTCAGCCCCGGGCTGTCGCTGCCTGCTGTCCCCGCTGTCACCAGCGAGGCCTCTACAAACCAGCCATAACTTCCCCAGACTTGGAGCCAAACTGCTCCAAGGTCTCCAAGACAAGTCGAGAAGAATGACACGGGACAGAGGGACCTGATGGACCCACACTTAGACTTGTTTCCAGTCTTGCCTCATGTCCCATCTCTTGCTGCTCCTGACTGAGCTTCCTGGATAGGGACCTTGGTCTTGGTTGTTGCCGGCCTGGTCCAGGACTGTTGATGGACCCTGTCACCAGCAACCAGCTCTGCCTACTGCACCCAGACCCTGTGGGACTGTGCCCCTGCTGCTGAGTGTGCCGTGGATGCTGCCATCCCCCTTGGCTCCTTGCTCATCACCGCTCACACAGACATCCTGCTCTCGCTGCTGCTTGACACAAACTTCCTTCTTCATGGGATCTCTGCCTTTAGAACCTCCTCAGGTACACAGGTTTTCTAAGATTCCTACCCTCTGTAATAAAACCACTTAGACATCCTCCTGATGCAGAAGATAATTTGACTTATAACACTTAAAAGACACCAGTGGCCCTAAGCCCTTGTGTAATCTCTTTCTGAAAGTATTTATGTCTCACTTCAGTAATGTTCCCTGCCATAAGCAGTCACAACTTACATTCCAAGAGGGAAAACCACTTTTTCCTGTATATTTATTTGCTCCTTTATCTTTGTGTCTCAACTTTCATATCACAAGAAATAGGGAATAATCATTCCCAACTCTCCTCCTATCCTCCTCCTTTTTTTTCTTTTTTTTTTTCCTTTTTTTGTTCCTTTTTTTTTCTTTTTCCCCAGGCACCATGGTCCATATCCCTGCTCACCCTTCCTGTCCTCCTCTGTACAATTTCAGGAGCCAGAGCCTAAGCTGTCGTTATCACAGACCTGCTGATGCACTGCAGCAAAGACACAACGCATTCCCTCACTCAGACCAAGCGCAGTGCAGGGGGAACATGTTCAGCGTAGAAAACAGTTCATAATACGGAAGATGAACAAAGGACGCCGGGAGGCATTCTTAAGTTCAGTACTTTGTTAATATTGTGTGACTAAGACAAAAATTCTTACTCTGTACATGTAAACACAAAACTATTCTACACTGTACAAATTTCATCCCGATACACGGTGCTCTCATTTACTCCTTAGATAACTCTGGCCTCAGCCTCCCTACACTAACATTAATAGAAAATGTTCCCTTTTCCCAGGTCTGCTGGAGGACTCGTCAGCTACTTGCAGACTTTCCTCTTACCCTCAGTCCTTGAAAGTTTACCCTTCTTACACTGGAAAAAAGCAAGACTCAATGCATCTGGCAACCAAACAAACGTTCACAGCAGGATTCTGATTTGCAGATGTCAAAGAATCCTGTTATTAACTTTGACCTTCAATTTTTCTTATCAAAAACAGAGAACGAAAGTTGGTACTGAAGTCCACATACTTTAGTTTAACCAAGATTACGATAATGTCCAGAACTATAGAGATCTTGATCCAGACATATTAGAAACAAGCAATGAGGTTTGGAAAAACAGGTTTCATTCTGTTATAAACAGCAAACACAAATTCTTCATGAACAGTTTATTTGCTTATTTTCCCAGCTGAAGCCAGTCCAGAATTTAGTCAGGACAAACATGAAGATGAGATTTTAAGACTGATTTGAAGACAGCACGAAACACTGAAACTAGGCTTCTCATGAAAGAGAAGTTCTATTTAGATCCTTTTAAAGTGAAAAGCAAGTATTTGGTATGAAAGGGAAGAACATCAAAGCAACCAAGTTAAATGCAATATTAACACCAGACACACACTAAGAGCAGAACTGCAGGTGAACACGTTAAGGTAAACGAGTGTACTCAGTCTGACAAAACAACAAAGAAAAGTAGTTAAAACTACCGTTACAATAAATCTCTACCATCATCCTAAGCGATACTGTCTCACTGTAATATTCTCTATCACTCTGTTCACTGTTGTCTTTTCTATTTTACCTAAATCCTTAGGGCTGAGGATGATTTTTTCCATTTATTTTGCTACAGGACTCAGCACCAAGTAGTCTGAGCACTAACTGAAGCTGACAGGCACCCAAACTACACAAATAAGTTAGAAAGCCTGGAGCTCTACTGTAATAGTTTGGTCAGCATAGTTATAACCTCTATTTTACAGAAAAGGCACGAAGAGAACAACACTGAATATAAAATAATTTTAACAACTCCTATCCCATTCAGTCATTGCCTTCCATACAAAGCTGGATGAAATTTCCACATGCTTCTGGTGCTTCTTTTGACCATAGCTCTGTATCTATATCTCCTGCTGTTGTCCGCGACAAAACCTATAGAGATAAATACATCATTAGTTTTATGGTAACTTTGTCACTGTGCAAATAATATCTTTGCTAAGTTAAACCAGTGCTTCTGAACTCCTTACATTACTAACAGCAGCAGACATTCGAATGTGCCAGGCAGCTGCTGTTATCCCAGACAGCATTGCCAGTTCCTAAGATGCAGTTCTGGATCGATGCACATAGCAAGGCTTTGAGGCCAATAAGCTGTGGTACCCGACACACGAGAGAAACCTAGATACCCTTTATCGCTTCCATAATGAAGCAACATAGGAAACACAATTCTGCCTTAAATCTCCAAAGGCATTATACCTCTCTCATGAGCAATACCATTAAATCAAATGAAAGATCATATTAAAATGAAGAACTTAGGCTACAGTCAAGAACAGAGGAAACGAAACCCTTCAAGGGCTGCTGTGCCATGGCCCCACACAGCACACACCGCCTTCGCCTCAGGCCGCATCTTCAGGGGCTGCACCGCCTCAAACTATTCAAACCGGCCCGCAACGCGGACACCACCGCCACCACCACACCCGTGTCCTCCTCACCTCCCCCAGCCCTGCCACACGCAATTCCTTCACACCCCGCACCATTCAGCAGCAGCCCCTGTGCACACCGCGACCCCCGCACCCGGCTCCTCGCAGAGCGCGCGATCCACGCCCCGAGCGGCCCCGCGCCCCACGCCCCGCGCACGCGCGCCAGCAGCGGCTCCCGCCCGCAGCCCCCTCCCTGCGGGGCAGCGCAGCTCCCTCACCCCCGCCGGCCTGGGCTCGCCCACGGCAGCCCCTGCCCCCGGCGAGCTCCCTTGCCGTTGGTGGGGGGCTCCTGGATGCAGATGTTGCTCATGGTGGGGAAAAGCGAGTCCCAGCAGGGGACCAACCATCCAGGCCCGGCAGGCGGTTACGCTTCGCCTGCAACGCTGCCCGCCCCTCCGAACCTCCCGCCATCTCGGACGCATCTACGCAGCCCAGGGAGGTGGGGAGGTGGCTGCCCAAGCCAGGACGAAGGAAGAAGGACGAAGGGATGAGTCCCCGTTTGAAGTCTCTACGGGAGTCACTGAGGAACAACTTCCTTTCAGAAAGACCTGCAGCCTTCTCCAGACATCTGCAGCCCCTCCCCGTGACTCCCGCCCGGTGCTGAGGTCCCCCGTCCTCCCTGTGAGAGGTACGGTCCAAGAGTGCGCCGGGCAAAGCCTTCCGGCGGGAGAGGCGGCGCCGCCAGTCCAGTCCGGGCGAGGACGGCGGCGGGAGGTGCGGAGGCGCTGCCGGGTAAGGGGCTCCCAGCCAGGTTTGCGGGGCCGGCAGTCTCAGTGGCCGCCTGGGCCCACGGCTGGCGTGTTGGAAAGGGGAAATAAGCGGCGGGCCGATGGAAAATGACGCGGGAAGGTGGCGGGGCCGCGCGTGCAGCGAGAGGCGGGGCGGGCGCGTTTCCCGGGGCTGCCGTGGAGAAGCGTTGCTCCGGGCGGCACAGCCGGGGCTCTGAACCAGGCGGCGTTGCGGTAGCGGGAGGGAGGCCGGGAAGCGGGCTGAGGGAAGCGGGCAGGGGCTGAGCGCAGCCGTGCACTCGCTCCCTTCTAGGCCTGCGGGGCCTCTCCGCAGCGTTTCGGGTGGATGAGGACCAAGTGCTGTGTTCCTGTCGCCTGTTAGTATAAGCCACCTTCTGCAAAGCTGGATCCAAAGAGTGGTGGTTGTTCTTAGGCTTGGTTTTCCTTGCCGTTTTTTGTTCTGGATTGTTTGTGTCCCACTAGATTATTGCTTCAATAGACCCGCTGAGAATGGTGGGGAGGCAGGACAAGCAGGAACACCTGCTCTGTTTGCAAGGGGTTTAGATGTACGTTAGACCAACATACGGCCATTGCTTCATCGTTCTTTCTTGATCCTGAGACGTGAGGAGCGTTTGACTGTTTTGAGTATTTCTTTGACATGACATTGCAAGGTACAGGTGTACTTTTGTTCCTTGTTTCTTGACATTTCCTTCCCTGTTCCTTACCTCCTTGACCCTCCTGGATTTCCCTCAAAAGACAGCCGTAAAACATGCGCCTAAGCACTGCTGAGTTTATAGACCCTGAAGATGATGGCAGAAAACCATGTGTTATAATGGAGCGTATGTATTGTTATTGCTCAGCTTTCCAGCACTCTTCATGGCATAGACCAGTAAGTTGTCCAAGTTTTCAAGTGAGTTTTCCAGCCTGGGGTTTGAAGGGTTCTCTGTATATTTGAGTAAGATTTTCTGAAGACGGTGCTTGTCTCAGTAAATCAAAGTTTAAATTATTGGAGATGATGTACCCCCTTTCTGGTTTTCTGATTTCCGTCATGGGTTTCTTGTTATGTTTGCTTAATTATTTATTTACATAAATGACCTAGTTATGCAGAAAGCTGTATATAACTGTTGAAGGCACTGATTTTTTCATACTCTGTTCAGCTGAAGATAGAAGGGCACTGTCGAGGGTTTAGATTGTGGGGTGACAATCAAACCCTAGCAGATGTATTGTGAAACCCCTCTCCCCCCACTTCCCTCTTTTGCCCTTCCCACTCAGCACAGGCGATCAGGAGGGAAAGGAGGACAGAGGGAAGAGAGTTGGGAAATTAAAAATGTTTTACTAATGCTACTGATAAAATAGAGAAAATAATACAAAATATAGAAAACCAATCTTGAAAGTCCCGGCAACTGCAGAGCAGGCACCCGAAGTCCTGGACTGGACTCTGCAGCAACCGGAGCTGGATTCAGTCTGTCACTGGCCTCAGTTCGCAGG
Source organism: Patagioenas fasciata (assembly GCF_037038585.1). Lineage (NCBI taxonomy): Eukaryota > Metazoa > Chordata > Aves > Columbiformes > Columbidae > Patagioenas > Patagioenas fasciata. The sequence goes on along the minus strand of NC_092544.1, from coordinate 6,315,448 downwards.
GACGACTCGCAAGGTCCTCTCCTAATGTCACCACAGGGAAAAGGGACGAGATCCTCGTGATCTCCCACTTTTCTATGAAGTATTCACGTGAATGGGATGTTATACACACTTGGTCAGTTTTTGGTCACCAGTTTCTCGTTGTCCCTCTCACGAGATGTCCATCCGTGCTTATCAATAACCTCACATCCCATTGCTGTGTTCACCAAAACATGGATCTGGTTCTCCAGGAAAATGCAGCTGATATGGAGCTTTCGCTGACAGGGAAATTCACTACAAGAGAAACTTGTTTTTTAACAAAACCAGGACAGGCACCTGTTTATTTTGGAAATTCAGTTGTGACTTTCATTACACAGGCTCAGAAGGTAAAAATACCACCGATCTGGTTTTGAGGATGGGTCTCTGGGGTTTCTCTTTTTCAGAGTCCTGTCCTGTTGTGTCTGTTTAACTAAACTGTGGGCTCAGATGGGAAAATTGCGCACTTTGTGTAACTGAAGTTTGTACTGTTCTGATCCGCTATCTCCACGCTTTTCTGTTACTCTTTTAACTTTAATTCACATTTACTTTCTTGCACCCATTAGTTCTTTGTATGTGGTGCCACGTTTCCTGGATTCAGAATCACCTAGCAATTTGTTTCGCTTTTTAAAAACATTTTTCTCTCTGTCTTTTGCCACTTTTCAGGAGTGATTATTTATCTTTTTTTAATTGCCTTTTTAAGACAAGTCTTGCAATTAAAATGTCAATTACTTCAGAGTTTCCATTGAATGTCTGTCAGCACCCACGCACTGCTATAATTTATAAGTACACTTGTTGTGGATCACTGGAGTGTCACAGCTGTTACTGTGTTCATACTGTAACTGAAGAAATGCATAAGCTTTCAGAGAAGTTGAATAATTGTTAAAATTATAATGGAAAGGTCATAATGAATCAAGTGGGGATTTGGCAATAAGTTATGTAAAACTAAATGATCCATAGCCGTTTATAGTCGCCAAATTTGTTCTGATAAATTGCTGCACAGAAAAGTGACCTTAGAAATGCACTGGTTTGCTTTTCTTTAAGTTATTTTTAAGAGATTTTAGTGTATTTAGTATCCGGAGAAGTGATAACTCCTGTCTGCATGGTGACTTTGTTAGGCCAGATTTAAAAGAAACTTGAGAGTTCTGCTTAGCAACATCAAATTGATGAGATTTTCTCTTTCAGGTGGCAATAAGGACAACACCAGAGCAGGATGCAAGAAGTGTGACTGCCGTGAGTCTGTAGCTTAGCACTCCTGTGTATTCCGAATTACATCCATAAGTTACAAACCATCTTTTGAATTCATTTTATTTCTTTTATTATTTCGACAGGTGTCCTAGACCTTCTTGGCTTCCAGCCCCAGTGGCATTTGTGATCCCCAGGTCACCTCCCTCTCCCTGGGAGCGTCTGCTCCTTTTCTGGCTGCCAGCCTGGACTCGTTGAGTAGGCAAGTGTGACGTGCTGCCCCCTGCAGCTTCAGGTCTTGTCCTTGTGCTCATTGTCCTTGGACCACGTAGCTGAAATGACCCCGTACTTCACCGGCTGAAGTTCGGTCTTCCATGGTGCACCAGACGTTCTTGTTTTCTCCACCCCGTTTTTCTGCAGGGCTTCAAGGAAGAACGCGAGGAGCAGGGAACGTTCCTGGGACAGTTCACTTTCCTGGCGGCGCTGAATCCCAGCCAGACCTTCCAGCTGTTGCTGATGAGAAAATGGAAGTGTCTTTTTTTGTAAGAAGGAAACCTTAATTGGAAAGTTGGTTTCTGGACTTAATTTGCCTCTCTGGGCACCTATGGACTTAATAGCCCAGGAACCCTTACAGAGTGATTAGCAAAGCAATCCCAGGACACTTAAGAGATCCCATGCCCACACCAGTCCGTCTTTCCTTTTCACCCGAGCTCCCCAGGCCCCAAGGCAGGAGCAGGCAGGGCAGTCGTGCACTCGGGCTGCACCAGGGAGGGGAGAGCAGGACCAGCGCTTGGCACCCAGGGCTGGGAGCAGCAGTTTGTGCTCTGAGCTGGGGCTTAGTCCATGTGCAAGCCCAGCACGGATCCAGATGCCAAACTGAGGGTGTCAGTTCATCCCCGGTGCCACACGCACGGCACCTTCTCCCATCGCCTCCTCCCGATGAGCTGTTTTCCAGCCTGAGGGTCGCTTTTCCCAGACACAGGGGATGTGGCTGTACTTCTGCTGCAGGAGAAAAGAGTTGTCATCGATTGTAAGCAGAACAATAAACATGGACTAAATGGAGCAGTACGCGGTCTGTTGCTGGGACCACATCACCAAGGTTTTGTGGGACCATGTTCGGATATTTTAGAACTCTTAAAGTTATCTTAGGAGTTCTCATGAGCTCCAGATAACCCTAAAGTTATCCTGAATGAGGTCAGTTGAGCTTTGCTGATGTCAAACTGTTACCAGATGAGGAGCGAAGCCGTTTACTTATCCTGCACTGGACTCTCTTGCCATTAATGGACATGGGTCCTTGGGAAATAAGGAGCAGGACATCAAACCCAGAAAGGTGCCCAGCAAAAACTGAAAAACGACAAGTTTGGGAATCGGTGTTGTGAGACTGCTGTCAGTGCACTGCTCACACCATCTCCCAGCTCTCTGTGCATTGGGAGGTTCAGACATTACCAGCTGGGTCTAAAAGCAGCATCTCCAAACCACGCCACGTTTGGGCTGCAGTCAGTACAACTGGGCCATCCCCTGGGACACACTGGGCTCTGGAGCCAAAGCCCAGCTCCCGGGCATTAATGCCAAAACCCCCACTGTCGAAATGGATGCGACAATGGAGAGCCCAACACCCAACCCTGGATCTTCAACAGGTGGAATTCAAATCCAGGGCAAACACACGTTGCAGGACTTTCTTCTCAATAACTTGTTTTGCAGTACTTCAGGAAGGAACTAAAAGCAGAAATTATAAACGTGGCCTACGTATTCAAGATCAATATAATCCTGATTCAATACGAAAGATGAGTGATCGTCACCCATGACTTTTAGGTGTTCCCTGAGTACCCGAGCGCAGTTCACATGAGAAATTCCCACGGTTCAGATGATCATTACCTCTTCTCACCACTTCCAAAAACCCGATATTTCATCTACAGATGTGGCCACGACCCAGAGAGACACATCAGCTTCTACGTTTACATAACAGACGGCTGTATCAAGAAATCAAGGGTCCAAAGCACTCTAAGATCTACAGCATTTACCTGTGCATTTGGGGAACACTGGAAGTGGCACTTTTTCCCAGCTTCGCTCATTTTTGTGGCTCCAAATGCCCGCAGAAGGCACCAGTACGAAGCTGTGTTCGCTGTGTCTGGTGCGGGTGCAGTCCCGGCGGGAACGGGGCTGCACTGAAGCACCTTCTTTCTCGTCTTTCTGTTGTGCTCAAAAGAGTATCAGGAGTGTGATGGAAAAATACTGGAGCCCGGTGTAAGCTGCTTCTCCCGAGGATGTAACAGGCGGTGTCCGGACACACCGGGTGTCATTCGCCTGTCTGCTGTAGAGCTCCAACTTGTGTTTCCCCGTTCAGTAGAACCAGAGAACCATAGAGGACGGTGTCCAGTCTCTTCTTGAGCACTGTCAGGTTGGGCCGTGACCCCTCCCTGGGAGCCTGTTCAGTGTCCAGCGCCTCTGGGGGAAGAACCTTTTCCTCATGTCCACCCTAAACCTCTCCTGGCACATCTTCTGCCGTTCCCTGGGGTTCTGCCATTGCTGCCAGAGAGATCAGCGCCTGCCCTTCCTCCTCCCCTTGTGAGGAAGCTGTGGACCGTGATGAGGTCTCTTCTTAGTCCTTTCTTCTCCAGGCTGAACAAGCCAAGTGACTTTAGCTGCTCCTCATATGGCTTCTTCTCCAGACCCTTCACCAACCTCTTCTGGACACCCTCCAATAGCTTTATATCCTTTTTATCCCGTGGCGCCCAGAACTGCACCCAGTGCTCCAGGTGAGGCCGCAGCAGTGCAGAGCAGAGCGGGACGATCACCTCGCTGGCCCGGCTGGCGATGCTGTGCTGGATGCACCCCAGGACACGGGTCCCTCTTGGCTCCAGGGACACTGTTGGCTCATGTTCAGCTTGCCATCAACCAGAAAGCCCAGATCCCTCTGCAGAGCTGCTCTCCAGCATCTCGTGCCCCAGTCTGTAAGTACAGCCAGGACTGCTGGCACTAAGAGGGATGCTTGTGGAACCCACTAGTGACGGGTGTCCAACCCAACATGACCCCATTTACTCGAGCGCTTTGAGCCCAGCCCGTCAGCCAGTTGCTCACCCACTGCACTGTGTGTTTATCCAGCTGTGTGCTGGACACCTTGTCCAGGACAGTGCTGCCAGAGACACTGTCAAAGCTTTACTGAAATCCAAAAACAATTTATTTATTCGCAGTACATATACATTCAAACTTCTGTTATACATGAAAATTCCTGTGAAATAAATTGTGGGAGCACTCTGATGAGAGATTTTTTGGTCTCTGTACGTATTAATTTGAAGTCCTCGCTTCATCCCATTCTCCGCTCTACGTATGGTTCTTGTTTCCTTTTCACTTCCGTGTCTTCTTGACTCTGTTGTCAAAACAGATATACAGAAATCTTTCTACATTGCTGACTAGAATAAATCTCTATGCTCTTTCAGACCATGCTCAGAAACAGGCTGCCTGTTGTGTGGGCCTCTCGGAGCACGGGCCAAATGCTGCCGCCAGAGCCCTCCCCCTTAGGCAGGGTGGCTGCCGGAGGTGATCTCCGGGGACCGGGATTCCCTCATCTCCAGTGTGGGTGAGTGAAATAATTCCTGCAGGATCGCGGGGCTCTGTTTGTTTTTCCTCACTTAGGCAAAGTGAGCGTATTCCGTGCTTAAATATAAGGACATGTATTTTCTTTAGTAATTCCTTGCCAGATTCAGGCAAGTGCACACTTTTCCCGGAGTCAGGGGCGGCTCTGGCGTTGTGTTTGGTGAGCCACGTGTGTGCACACTGTGGATCCCCATTGTTATTATTTGCTGCACCCCAATAACTTCCTCAACTGATACTCGAACCTGTATTTATGTTCTTGGAGAGCTAAAACCCCGTTCTTTACCGGTTAATCTGCTGCACCTTTTTGACCAGAATAAAAGTTTGTTTTGGACCCCGTTGTCTGCCTAAAACTATCGGGGTGCCTCTGTGACACACGGGATGGGGAGGGCACAGAGGACATAGAGGGGACATCAGGGGCAACATGGGGGTGGGGGGAGAAAGGGGACCTGGAAGGGATATGAGGGCCACAAGGGGGGACACGTCCCCCACTTTTCCCCCCTGCACCACAATTTAACCCCCCCAGTTTCCTCTGGTTTATAGAATCCCCAGATAACTTGCATTGGAAAAGACCTTTAAGATCATCGAGTCCAACCATTCCCCCGATGCCCAACTGGAGTTGAAACGCCCGTCGCCAATTTCCCACAAATCCCTTTGGGCCTCAAGCATTTTATTCCCCCCGAGCGACCCCCGCATGAAACACCCGGATGCTCAAGTTCTCGCGTTTGCAGCAAAATCCCCATTTTGCCCCGTTTTTGTTTCTCAAACTGGGATGAACATCCTGGGCTCTTCTCAAATGCAAAATACTGGGGGTTTCGCTGCCCTCTGGGCTGGACTTTGCTGCTGCTTAATGGGGATAAACTTGGCATTTTTATTAGTGTGAGCTTCCTTAATTGGGATCTTCCCTACGATCTTAATGGGGGTAAACTCAGCTTTTTTATTAGTGTGGATTTCCTTAATTGGGATCTTCCCTATGATCTTAATGGGGTTAAACTCGGCTCCTTTTTGGAGTTATTGTCAGAAAATCCAGGTGTTTTGGTGAGAAAAGCTGCGCTTAAGCCGGGCTTAGCTGCGCCAGCAGAAGAGGGACCGCAGGGTCGGCCGCTGTCTCGGCTGATTCGTCCTGGTGGTGAGGAGGAGCATGGTCTGACCTGCCAGGGTGCGGGTGGAGGGGTCGGGGTCCCGCTCCAGGATCCTGAGGGCTGGAGGGAGAGAAACGGAGCCGGGATGAACCCCCCATGTCTGCGGAGACACCCCCGGTGTCCCCCCGAGCCGGCCCGACCGGCCAGGAGACAGCGGCTGTGCAGGAATGCCCAAAAGCGGCCAATTAGCCCCTTGTTTTGGGCGGAAAAGCCCCTCAAGGTCGTTGAGTCCATTAACCCAACCCCAGCACTGAAACGTCCCCAAGAACCTCGTCTGTTCGCCCCTCCAGGGATGGCGACTCCAGCACTGCCCTGGGCAGCCTGTTCCAACGCCCCACAGCCTTTGGGGAAGAAATTACCCCCAATTTCCAACCTCAACCTCCTTCTCCAGCCCCTTCCCCAGCTCCGCTCCCTCCTCTGAGCTCACTCCAGCTCCTCAAGGGTTTTCTTGGCGTGAGGTGATCCCAACACCCCAGGGGCCACCATTTGAGCCCTGAGGTGATTCTGGCACCATTTTGAGCCCTTGAGGCGTGGCGCTGACCTTACAAACCTTGAGGTTGTAAGGAACATATGGATTTTACGTGTTTATCTACAATGTCGGACACACGGAGAATAATTTCACCTAATACGTGTGTATTTTACAGTAGCTGTGAGCTTGGTTAAATACAGTAAAGTGTTAGGTATTCATGGCAGTTTTAGGAGCGCCTGTACATATTCATACCCTGTCCCTGAGAAGGCCGTTCTGATTACAATGAGTTCAGGAGACCATTTCCAGAGTCTCCACCTCCGGCTCCTCCTGGTTGCGGCTGCGCAGTGATCGTGACCCCGGGTCCTCTTCTCTGTACGCGGTCACCGTTGGTCCAGTGTGATGAGTTGGTTGGGTCTCAGCCTGCTGAGCTGGTTAAACTGGCGTATCTCCTGTCCTGTGCCCAGGTTTCTGTTATCTGGTTCACCCAAGGATGCACCAAGGATTATTATCTGTGCAAGGCGTCTGCGAACTCCTGTTTCTCGTACAATAAGTTACACAGAGCTAAGCAAGCCTATGTGGGTTAAGGCGTTAGCTCTCTGTTGGCTCTTTAGTGATGTGGGGTAGGTTTAGTTCTTTCAGAGTTAATTAGTTAATTGTCAATCCCCTGTATCATTCCCCCTTTTCTAACAGGTTAGTTAATTCTGTTACTGATATGATTATTCTTTATCCAATGTCTTTACAAAATACCTATTAGATTCTTGCTCCTGCCTTAGTTGATGTTTCTTCCAGTTGCTCCAAGTGTCCCGGCACTCTGGCAACACCACAGGGAACACCTCATCGTCATACAGACCAGTATCCCTGAAGCTGATATTCCCACTAAAGCTCCAAATAAGGATCGTAACCAGGTTAAGTTGGGAAGCCAGGAAGTGAGGCCTTCCCATAAATTAGAGAATCCCCCTGTTGTATTGTCTCTAGTAACTAGATGGAGGATCCGAGAGTGTTCCCGTATCTTTTGAATATCTGTTTTCTCCCGTTTCTCCTGATTAATATATGAACAACAGCTTTGGTTTATCACCACACAAACTCCTCCTTCTTTTGCAGTCAGGAGGTCCAGGACTATGCGATTTTGTAGGACTATCTTGCTTAGTGATGACATCTCTTCCTGGAGCCCCTGAAGAGCAGCCGTAGTGACATTTTTAATTTTCTAGGTTGTGGATGGTATATTTCCTATGGCTTTTTCTAGTTCACTATCTCCTAGTTGAGGAATAAACCATCTGGCAAAACTCTGAAATCCAGAGGGCCTCTTTTGGCTTGGTTACATTAAAGGTTCCTACGCTCTGTGACTGACTACGTCCACTGCAATTTGGAATCTTTTCCCAACTAGTGGTTTTATCCGTGCAGTTCATACATCTGGAATAAATCGTCATTTCAGTTGGATTCCAAGGTACCAATTTGAAACGTCTTCCCCTGGTTTTACTCAGGTCCTGCCCATAAAGACAAGTTTGCCTCCGGTGTGCGTCCCACTTTCCCCATCCGCCCCCTTCTCTACTCCAGTCTGGACGGGGTGCACCAAACAGTGGTCATTCCCTTCCTCTTGGGAGGACCGTGCATATCCGATGGTCTGAAAGATTCAAATTGTTCCCCATCATTTGGGTTATCCCCACATGCCAGTTTTCATACCAACCATATCCTAAGGCTCTGACCGTGAGAAATACAGTTTTCCAGGTTGGACCTGGGTTACCCTCCATGGTGCTTTGCAGGCTTTCTTCACTCTAGAATGATGGATCCAGGCGTTCTGTTCTTCAATCGTGATAGCAGTGAAGGATGTTAGGAGGACCTGAAATGGACCTTCCCACTGTGGTTCCAAAGTCTTTTCTGCAAGAGACTTCACATACACATCATCTCCCAGTTGGATTTTATGTACTGGCCCATCCAAACCTCTACTTCCGAGTCCCAAACACGTTTCCCGATTTTGCAAGTACTAACTCAAACAGATATTAGGGCATTGATGGAGTTATTGCTTCCTCCAACGGGGTATTTGCTGTTCTTGGACACGTGGCAGGCGAAGGCGGAATTGGCAGTATTAGAAAATGTTCGTTTACCAGCTGATGATCCGTTGCGGTTAGCGAGCATGGACCAGTTACTGGGTCGTGGGCAATATGCGGATGGTGCTACTCAGGCAGCACTTCATCCAAGGATTTTGCAGCAAACGCAAGGGCTTGCCTTGGCGGCAGTGAAAGAATTGCCAAATAGAGGTAACCCTGTGCCACCCTATTCTACAATAGAGTGGGATCCTGGGGAACCATATATGACATTTGTGGATCGTTTAAAAGAAGCGATAGATGCCTCTCCTAACGTGACTCCAGAGGCAAAAGCTGCTGTGGGGAAAGATCTGGCCATGATGAATGCAAACACCCAATGCCAACAGATATTAGCCGGTTTGGGAAAATCTGCTTCTTTAGCAGAGATGGTGGAAGCTTGCACACAGGTACCGATTCTGCAACAGGAGGTAGAAAAGGCAAAATACATGCTCAAGCCCACGCTGCAGCCTTGGCTGCAGCACTTAAGCCTTCAATGAAAGGTGGAAGCCCTTCTTCTTGTGGCCTAGCATGTTTTACTTGCGGACAGACAGGACATATTAAAAGAAACTGCCCTCAATATGCTTAGCAGCATTGCAAGAATGGCATAACTCTCCAGTTAATCTGGTAGCAGATTCTCTTTATGTTGTGGGAGTTGTACAAAGAATACATAGAGCGCTTTTTGCAGCGAGTTTCCAATTCCTTGTTGTTTGAAGCATTGTTAGATTTGTGGAACGTATTAGATTATAGGACAGCACCAGTATTTATCATGCATATAAAAAGCCATACTAACATACCAGGTGGTCTAGTAGAGGGAAACAGCACCATAGACAAACTTGTGGCAGTAGCAGATATATCCCCTTTTGAACAAGCCAGACAAGCTCATGAATTCTTTCATCAATCCTCAGCAGCACTCCGAAAGCAGTTTACAATTACAAAGGAACAAGCTCGAGCCATTATCGCAGCTTGTCCTGATTGTGCCCGCATAGTCCCTCTCCAACAAAAGGGAGAAAATCCTCGGGGCTTGCAGCCAGGTCAGTTATGGCAAACTGATATTACTGGATTTGCACCATTTGGCAGACAAAAGTACATTCACGTCTCCATAGATACCTGTTCAGGACCGCTGTGGGCTACAGCCTTGACCTCAGCAAACGCAAAAGCGGTAAAGCGTCATCTATTACAGGCTTTTGCTGTCATGGGTGTCCCTACACAAATCAAAACAGATAATGGCCCTGCATGATCTGAGAAAAAGAGATTTTGCAGCACTTAAAAATGTGGATAAGTCTTCAGGTCCATGCGTAAAAGAAACTGCAGATAACAAACTTTGTCCCAGGTCATTGTGTGAGTTCTGGGAGTTGAACCCATACATTCAAAGGGAGATCTTTCTCAAACCGAGAGGGTTTGGACAGGATTCTTTGTTCTCTTTTATTGTCCTTTTTCTAACAACAACGATCAACTTCAAAAAAAGAAAAAAATCGTGATCACGTGTGTAATTTCAGATACAGATTTTAAAACTGTTGGGCCACTGTGAGACAGAACTGACTCCCAGTGTTCTTTAACGAATCTGGAATTCATTAAAAACACAATTACATGTTGTAAAATGATTTCTATACTTCAGGCAACAGCGTACACAAATATTTGTGTTGGTGCTGCAAGTGGTGTCATTGTGGGAAAATAACCATATGGATCCGGCTGGTTTTCAAATCAGACCGGTTTGATTTCATTTATACTGTGGAGAGCTTTGATGGAATGACATTCCAGTTTATTGCTTAGATATATGTGTTCATAGTGATAAAGTTTTCTAAGCTGTATATTTATATATTGCTTTCTGAATAAAAAAATTCCATTTTTTTCACTGCAGTGATGGGCAATTTAATGTGTTTGCTTACGAAAGTTCTTTTCCACCCCCCCTCCCCAGAATCATATTTTGGAGACAAAAGTTCTTCTGTATAAAATACCAGCACATTGAACCTCATGAGTTGTTCTATGCGAGGCCTGGGCAGTGTGTGTGTGTCAGAAACCCCCCCGGGCAGTGTGTGTGTGTCAGAAACCCCCCCGGGCAGTGTGTGTGTGTCAGAAACCCCCCCGGGCAGTGTGTGTGTGTCAGAAACCCCCCCGGGCAGTGTGTGTGTGTCAGAAACCCCCCCGGGCAGTGTGTGTGTGTCAGAAACCCCCCCGGGCAGTGTGTGTGTGTCAGAAACCCCCCCGGGCAGTGTGTGTGTGTCAGAAACCCCCCTGGGCAGTGTGTGTGTGTCAGAAACCCCCCCGGGCAGTGTGTGTGTGTCAGAAACCCCCCCGGGCAGTGTGTGTGTGTCAGAACCCCCCTGGCGCAGGGGCTTTGTTGGCGCAGGGGGTTCTGTGCAGACTTTCCCTGCTGTGTGAATTTGACTGCGACTCAACCACTTTATTCTCTAAACATGAGAGCCTGGGTGAGCTCTCCCTGCTAAATAAGTGAACTGTATGGCAATGGGTCAGTGGATGAGCCCAATTTAAGTTTAATATTAATCATTTAACTTAAGTAGATGCATGCTAAATATAATGAACTCTTTAGAGATATAAGGTTGTAGGAAATTAATATATTCTTTGCTTCATGTTACTTGGTAAGCTGGATTTGCTGAACTTTTAAAGTTCTGCTCATATTTACCAAAAGCAACTACAAACCACACTGAACCCTTGCAAGATAAGGTCTTGTTTGCACTTTCCTGGGAAGAACGGAACTGCCTGGGAAAAATAACGATCCACGGCTGCCTTGGAGACATCACCGACATCTGCAAAACGGGGCCTGTTTTGCGCTTTGCTGAGAAGAAAGGATTTATGCAGACAAAACAGCACCCGCAAGGCTATGGACCAGAAAAAATGTCTACAGCTGAAAAATGTGGAATTGCCAAGTCTTGGGAAACGGGAGAGGTGCCCGAGGATTGGAGGAAAGCAAATGGCACTCCAGTCTTCAAAAAGGGCAAGAAGGAGGACCCGGGTAATTATAGACCGGTCAGCCTCACCTCTGTCCCTGGGAAAGTAATGGAACAGCTTATCCTTGGTGCCATCTCAAGGCACATCAGGGATAAGAGGGTCATTAGGGGCAGTCAGCATGGCTTTACCAAGGGTAAGTCATGCTTGACCAACCTCATAGCCTTTTATGAGAATGTAACAAGGTGGATGGATGATGGCAGAGCGGTGGATGTGGTCTACCTTGACTTCAGTAAAGCCTTTGACACAGTCCCTCACAGCATCCTCACAGCTAAATTGAGGAGGTGTGGTCTCGACAATAGAGTAGTGAGGTGGGTTGCAAACTGGCTTAAAGAGAGAAGCCAGAGAGTGGTGGTCAATGGTGCGGAGTCCAGTTGGAGGCCAGTATCTAGTGGAGTGCCTCAGGGGTCAGTACTGGGGCCAATATTATTCAATATATTCATTAATGATTTAGACGAGGGAATTGAGTGTAGTGTCAGCAAGTTTGCTGATGACACCAAGCTGGGAGGAGTGGCTGACACTGGAAGCTGTGCTGCCATCAGAGACCTGGACAGGCTGGAGAGCTGGGTGGATAATAACCTGATGGAATTTAACAAGGGCAAGTGTAGAGTCCTGCATCTGGGCAGGAACAACCCCAGGTTCCAGTGTAAGTTGGGGAATGAGCTATTAGAGAGCAGTGTAGGGGAAAGGGAGCTGGGGGTCCTGGGGACAGCAGGGTGAGCATGAGCCAGCACTGGGCCCTTGTGGCCAGGAAGGCCAATGGCATCCTTGGGTGTATTACAAGGGGGGTGGTCAGTAGGTCAGAGAGGTTCTCCTGCCCCTCTGCTCTGCCCTGGTGAGACCACACCTGGAATATTGTGTCCAGTTGTGGCCCCTCAGTTCAAGAAGGACAGGGAACTGCTGGAGAGGGTCCAGCGTAGGGCAACAAAGATGATTAAGGGAGTGGAGCATCTCCCTTATGAAGAAAGGCTGAGGGAGCTGGGGCTCTTTAGTTTGGAGAAGAGGAGACTAAGGGGGGATCTTATTAATGTTTATAAGTATACAAAAGGTGAGTGCCATGAGGATGGAGCCAGGCTCTGCTGGGTGACAACCAGTGACAGGACAAGGGGCAATGGGTGCAAACTGGAACACAAAAGGTTCCACTTAAATTTGAGAGGAAACTTCTTCCCAGTGAGGGTGGCAGAGCCTGGCCCAGGCTGCCCAGGGAGGTTGTGGAGTCTCCTTCTCTGCAGACATTCAAACCCGCCTGGACCCCTTCCTGTGGAACCTCAGCTGGGTGTTCCTGCTCTGGCAGGAGGATTGCACTGGATGATCTTCTGAGGTCCCTTCCAATCCCAAACATACTGTGATACTGTGAGCTTTCTTCTCCAGCATTCTGACAGGGAGAATGGGAATTTGGCGATGTATGGAACACCTTTGCAATCAAAATGCCGTTAAAAGACGTTATGTTGTGATTCCTTTTAAACGAGTCCGTTGACTCCCCAGACTTTCCTGAAGATTCTGCACCATAAGGGTCGGTGTTATCAGAGCTGAGCTGAGGATTTCCATTGGCTGCTGGCTCAACAGAAAGTTCATCAGGAAACGTCGGTAGCAAGAGACACTGTAGATCATTTGAGGTGGACTCTGCTGCAGAGGGTTTGTGCTTGTGGATGAAGGAACCGGCTGCCCAGATCTTCCCCCGCCAGCTCTGCTCCGATGGGCTGGGACACCACCTGTCCTGCAGGCAATTTGGTATGGATGCTGAGAGTGGTCTCCTGGGTTTGGATGGATCAGGAACTGGAGGCCTGGGAACTGCCTGGTTTTGGACACGAGCTGTTGGTGGAGCTGCAGACAGCCTTTCAGGGGGATACTGACAGTATTTGAATCCTATTTTAGGGGTATATTTGTTGGCATTAACTGATACCTTAACTGATACCTGGCCTGGCCTCAATCTTTGCCATTGGCCCCCTTGTGTATACAAACAAGGCCAAGAGCAAAGGAAGGCTTGAGTCCTTTTGAAATCCTGTATGGGAGACCCTATAGTGTACAGAAGGGGATGTCTGCACAAGTAGGGGATGAATGTTGCTTTTTCCGTGCGAGACACGGAACCTGACGCACAAATGTGATGTTCACAGAGTTCGCTTTATTGTCGGACCGGGCTGGCTTTATAGCAAAGCTGCCCTGTCCACGCGCCTTACAACAGCGCGATCGGTTGTAACTCGTGCTATACAATAACATGATAGGCTGCATGTGCTGTCCACGCGCTCTGCACGCATGTGTCCGGCGACTGCTCACTCATTGTTGCCTTCTAATGGTGCTCCTTTAGTCTCTTTTGTCTCTGGCTTCACCTCTCAGCCAGGCTGGCGACAACCCCATCCCCCCGGGGCGGGGGGCTCTGCCACTACATCTCCCCCTCTTTTATTTAATATAATATTAACAATACGCCGTATCATGCTTTAAAGACAGTGTCAAATGCAGGGTAAGAACATTAAGGCTAATACAATTACAATTAACAAGAACAAACCTGTTTTCAATATTCCTTTTAACCAAACAAGGCATCCAACCCAAAAAACCCAACATCTTCTGTTATTTTCTTGTTCTGCAAATCTTCTATCTTTTTATCTTTTAAGTTCAAACAACACATACAATCAAACTCTTCATAACTGTGAACATGTCCAATAACAAAACATGAATTGCTGCTCTGTTTTACAAAGTGGTATTCTCAACATTGGCTACATCTGTTGCTTAAAGTGATAACATGTCTGAGGTTAAGGGTTGTCATCACTGCAATCGGTTTCTTCTCTGTTAGCTGGCCAAGGTCTCACCCACTTTGCTGGGATCCATGAATTTTTGTGGTTACCTGTAGAAACACAAGCATATCCCCTTCCCCAGGTTATTAGTGACATAGGACCTTCCCATTGTTGTGTTGTCGGATTAAACACACTAACCTAGGCACATTTTCGGAAAAATCTTTGACATTTTTGATATGGTGCATAACAACCGGTTCCATTTCAGTCTCACTTTTAGGATTAAGCCAGTTCAGCACATACGATGCCTTCATCAATACCTCTTCTGGGCTCACACCAATTCCCCCTTGTTTTTTCAAAACAGACAAAAGATCTTTCAGGGTGCGGTGTGCACGCTCAATCATTGCCTGGCCAGTAGAGTTATAAGGGATTCCAAACAGGTGTTGTACCTTCCACTGGGTGAGGAAGACTGCAAGTCCGTCAGAGTATGCATGGCCATGCATTGGAGATCAACCCAAACACGTTGGACATACCCGCAACCCTTTGGAGATCCTTCCAAAACCATTGGAGTTTCCCCCAACACATTAGAGATGCCCCTAGCCCACTGAAGATCCCCCAAACCCATTGGAGATCCCCCAACCCAACCATGGGAGATCCCCCAAAACTATTAGAGGTACCCCCCAACTCATTGAAGGTCCCCCCAAATACGGAGATCCCCCCAACCCTTTGGAGATCCCACAACTCATTGGAGATCTTTCCAATCCTATTGGAGAACCCCCAACACATTGGAGATCCCCCAAATGCATTGGAGATCCCCCAACCCATGGGAGATCCCCCAACCCATTAAAAGAACCCCCCAACCCTTTGGAGATCCTGTCAAACCGTTGGAGATCATTGCAAATCCATTGGAGATCCTTCTCAACACATTAGGGTTCCCCCAAACCTATTGGAGGTACCCCAACACATTGGAGATCCCCCAAACACATTCGAAGATCCCCCAAACCCATTGGGGATCCCCCACCCCAACAGTGGGAGATCCCCCAACCCACTGGAGATTACCCAAACCCATTGGAGATCCCCAACGTATTAGAGATCCTGCAACCCAATTATTGGAGGTACCCCAATCCATTGGAGATCCCCCCAACACAACCACTGGAGATTCCACAACCCACTGGAGATCCCACAACCCACTGGAGATCCCCCAAACCCACTGGAGATCGCCCAACCCATTGGAGATCCCCAACCTGTTGGAGATCATCAAATTCACTGGAGATATCTCAGACCCATTGGAGATCACCCAACCCAACCATAGGATACCATAAACCCAATGCAGATTCCCCAACCCACTGGAGATCCCCAAAACTCATTGGAGATCCCCCAATCCAACCATGGGTATCCCCAAACACATTGGAGATCCGCAAACCCATTGGAGATCCTCCAAACCCATTGCAGATCCCCTATATACATTAAAGATCCCCCAACCCATTAGAGATTCCCCCAACCCAGCCATTGGAGATCCCCCAACCCATTGGAGATCCCCGAAACCCATTGAAGTTCCCCCAACCCCTTGGAGCTCCCCAGTAATTTGAGGTCCCCAAACCCAATGGAGATCTCCCAAACCCATTAGAGATCCCCGAACCCATTGTAGATACCCCAAACCAAACATAAGATATCCCTAAACCCATCGCAGATCCCCCAACCTAACTATGGGAAATCACCCAACCCATTGGATATCCCCCCAAATCCATTGGATATCCCTTCAAACCCATTAGAGATAACCCAAACCGATTACAGATCCCCCAACCCACTGGAGTTCCCCCAACCCATTGGAGATCTGCCAAATCCACTGAGGATCCTTCAAACCATTGGAGATCCCCCAACCTAACCATGGTAGATCCCCAAACCCATTCGAGGTCCTCAGACCCACTGGAGATCCCCCAAACACACTGCAGATCTCTCAGTCCATTGCAGATCCCACAACCCACGGGAGATCCTCCAATCCATTGGAGATCCCCACAACTTAACCATTGGAGATCCAACAACCCATTGGAGATGCCCCCAACGCAACCCGTTGGAGATCTCCCAACCCATTGGAGATCCACTCAAACTCACTGGAGATCCCCCCAAACCCCTTGGAGATATCCAAACCAATTGGAGACCACCCAAACCATTGAACACTCCCCAACCCAATGATTTCCCTTTTCTCTGTTCACTGGAGCAGTCATGGCTGTGCTGTGTTACACACAGGCACAGCCAACGCACACCGAGTGTGTCACCAGACACACTCAGCTGAGTTCAACACTAGCGCAGATGCACATGTGCGATGAAATCAGCACACGTGCTTGCGGAGTGGATGGCGTCTACTCAGACGCGTGTGGAGCGATGGATAGATACAGCAGGCACTAACGAGCACAGACTTTCAGGCACGCTGTCTCCACACACCCAGGGTCCAGTCTGCAGGTATCCTAGACCTTGATTATCAAGCCTGTAGTGGCAGAGCCCCCCCCCCGCCCCAGGGGGATGGGGTTGTCGCCAGCCTGGCTGAGAGGTGGAGCCAGAGACAAAAGAGACTAAAGGAGCACCATTAGAAGGCAACAATGAGTGAGCAGTCGCCGGACACTCGCGTGCAGAGCGCGTGGACAGCACATGCAGCCTATCATGTTATTGTATAGCACGAGTTACAACCAATCACGTTGTTGTAAGGCGCGTGGACAGGGCAGCTTTGCTATAAAGCCAGCCCGGTCCGACAATAAAGCGAACTCTGTGAACATCCCATTGGTGTGTCAGGTTCCGTGGCTCGCATGGATAAAGCAACACTTTGGTGACCCCGACGTGATCCTTCGTATCGAAGCAAGATCGCCGGAAGTGAAGACGCGAGGACGCCACCTGGGGGCGACACCAGCCCGGCGCTCAATCATAGCGGAAAGTAGGCCTGGGGGGAGCAGGTGGCGTGGGAAACACGGCATCCGTGGAAGAAAAAATAATAGTGAGAAGTATTCTGCAGCTGGCTGCAAGAACAGGAAGAATTTTGGAAAAAGACGCGGTGGAGCGCCTTTTACTATTCGCCCAGCGTAAGGGCTGTGTTCGTTCGACGGACGAATTTTTTTCTCCCGGTACATGGGAGGACATAGGGACCGAACTGTGGGAAGCGGTTACAAGGGGGAGCCGCGAGGCTTGCGATCTCGCCGGACCCTGGCGGGAGGTCAGGCAGCTGATGCAGGAAGTCTCAGAGGAGCCGAGCTGTGTGCCGTCCCCTCGGAGCCGCCCGCCGCGAGCTGCCCACCCTCCGAGAACTCCGAAGAATCAACACCGCTGGTATGTCCCGTATCAGATCTGGAGTTCTGGGGCGGAGAGCAAATTACACCCTCTGCGCCCGTTGAGCCATTGCCTGGCTCCAACGACGAATGGCAGCAACCGGCAAGTTTCAACAAGCCAGGACAAGTTAATCCAGCCGACGTGCCTTTGCCGGAGGACCCGATGGAACACCAGGACGGAGCCCCGCAGAATCGCCCTGACTGCCAGGAGGAGAGCCACGTGCAGAGCCTGAAGGACTTACTGAGACGGCAGGAGAGCCAGATGCAAGAAGTTCTAGAAGCTATGAAACGACTAGATGGCGGTAACAGTAAAACTTCGCGGTTAATAGCATATAAAAAGGCGTCAGATGCAATTAAGGACGGGCTGGAGGCAATTGGCAGGGAATGTGAAAAACGGGGAAAACAGGAAAGGGAGGGGGTGGAATTAGACCTCGCTCCCGAGGAGCTCCGTATCAAAAGGGAGCGAATACAAAAATGGGCTAGACAATGTGTTGAAGATGGGATGTGGTCTATAAGAGAAGCAGATGAATATTTGAGAGCGCGATATGGAAAAGGGCTGGAGACTGGGTTAGCAGATCGGTTTGCAAATATGCGTCGACTTACTGATCCACAGGGAAACACAAGGGAATTGTATAGCAGTGATAATAATGATAATTTGGGTGCTGCCCCTGTGCATCAGGGTAGAGATATTCCTCGAGATCATTCTTATAATGCAGGGCAACGTTGGCAAGGGGTAATCAGAGATGCAACTATTGAAGGGATCATGTTACCTGGTAGTATTACAGCAATGCCAGTGCACATAGATAATAGAGGACAAAGGCAGTCGTCGCCTTTTGATTGGAAAACGGTTAAGCAATTGCAAAGTGCAGTTATGCAATATGGTATGGATAATAAGCATGTGATGCAGCTAATCAATTCATTTTTCAAGGGGCAAGTACTAACTCAAACAGATATTAGGGCATTGATGGAGTTATTGCTTCCTCCAACGGGGTATTTGCTGTTCTTGGACAAGTGGCAGGGGAAAGTGGAATTGGCAGTATTAGAAAATGTTCGTTTACCAGCTGATGATCCATTGCGGTTAGCGAGCATGGACCAGTTACTGGGTTGTGGGCAATATGCGGATGGTGCTACTCAGGCAGCACTTCATCCAAGGATTTTGCAGCAAACGCAAGGGCTTGCCTTGGCGGCAGTGAAAGAATTGCCAAATAGAGGTAACCCTGTGCCACCCTATTCTACAATAGAGTGGGATCCTGGGGAACCATATATGACATTTGTGGATCATTTAAAAGAAGTGATAGATGCCTCTCCTAACTTGACTCCAGAGGCAAAAGCTGCTGTGGGGAAAGATTTGGCCATGATGAATGCAAACACCCAATGCCAACAGATATTAGCCGGTTTGGGAAAAACTGCTTCTTTAGCAGAGATGGTGGAAGCTTGCACACAGGTACCGATTATGCAACAGGAGGTAGAAAAAGCAAAAATACATGCTCAAGCCCACGCTGCGGCCTTGGCTGCAGCACTTAAGCCTGCAATGAAAGGCCGAAGCCCTTCTTCTTGTTCTTGCATGTTTTACTTGCAAACAGACAGGACATATTAAAAGAAACTGCCCTCAATATGCTTAGCAGCATTGCAAAAATGGCATAACTCTCCAGTTAATCTGGTAACAGATTCTCTTTATGTTGTGGGAATTGTACAAAGAATACATAGAGCACTTTTGCAGTGAGTTTCCAATTCCTTATTGTTTGAAGCATTGTTAGATTTGTGGAACGTATTACATTATAGGACAGCACCAGTATTTATCATGCATATAAAAATCCATACTAACATAGCAGGTGGTCTAGTAGAAGGAAACAGCACCATAGACAAACTTGTGGCAGTAGCAGATATATCCCCTTTTGAACAAGCCAGACAAGCTCACGAATTCTTTCATCAATCCTCAGCAGCACTCCGAAAGCAGTTTACAATTACAAAGGAACAAGCTCGAGCCATTATCGCAGCTTGTCCTGATTGTGCCCGCATAGTCCCTCTCCAACAAAAGGGAGTAAATCCTCGGGGCTTGCAGCCAGGTCAGTTATGGCAAACTGGTATTACTGAATTTGCACCATTTGGCAGACAAAAGTACATTCATGTCTCCATAGATACCTGTTCAGGACTGCTGTGGGCTACAGCCTTGACCTCAGCAAATGCAAAGGCAGTAAAACGTCATTTACTACAAGCTTTTGCTGTCATGGGTGTCCCTACACAAATCAAAACAGATAATGGTCCTGCATACCACTCTGACAGACTTGCAGCCTTCCTCGCCCAGTGGAAGGTACAACACCTGTTTGGAATCCCTTATAATTCCACTGGCCAAGCAATTATTGAGCGTGCACACGGTGCATTAAAAAGTCTTTTGTCTGTTTTGAAAAAACAAGGGGGAATTGGTGTGAGCCCAGAAGAGGTATTGATGAAGGCATTGTATGTGCTGAACTGGCTTAATCCTAAAAGTGAAACTGAAATGGAACCAGTTGTTATGCACCAAATCAAAAATGTCAAAGATTTTTCCGAAAATGTGCCTAAGGTTAGTGTGTTTAATCCGACAACACAACAATGGGAAGGTCCTATGTCACTAATAACCTGGGGAAGGGGATATGCTTGTGTTTCTACAGGTAACCACAAAAATTCATGGATCCCAGCAAAGTGGGTGAGACCTTGGCCAGCTAACAGAGAAGAAACCGATTGCAGTGATGACAACCCTTAACCTCAGACATGTTATCGCTTTAAGCAACGAATGTAGCCAATGTTGAGAATACCACTTTGTAAAACAGAGCAGCAATTAATTTTTTGTTATTGGACATGTTCACAGTTATGAAGAGTTTGATTGTATGTGTTGTTTGAACTTAAAAGTTAAAAAGATAGAAGATTTGCAGAACAAGAAAATAACAGAAGATATTGGGTTTTTTGGGGTGAATGCCTTGTTTGGTTAAAAGGAATATTGCAAACAGGTTTGTTCTTGTTAATTGTAATTGTATTAGCCTTTATGTTCTTACCCTGTATTTCACACTGTATTTAAAGCATGATACGGCGTATTGTTAATATTAAATAAAAGAGGGGGAGATGTAGTGGCAGAGCCCCCCCCCCGCCCCAGGGGGATGGGGTTGTCGCCAGCCTGGCTGAGAGGTGAAGCCAGAGACAAAAGAGACTAAAGGAGCACCATTAGAAGGTAATAATGAGTGAGCAATCGCCGGACACATGCGTGCAGAACGCGTGGACAGCACATGCAGCCTATCATGTTATTGTATAACACGAGTTACAACCAATCACATTGTTGTAAGGCGCATGGACAGGGCAGCTTTGCTATAAAGCCAGCCCGGTCCGACATAAAGCGAACTCTGTGAACATCATATTGGTGTGTCAGGTTCCGTGGCTCGCATGGATAAAGCAACATTCCATGAAGATCTGCTCCACGATCTTACCAGGCCCAGAAGTGAGGCCAACAGGCTTGTAGTTCCCAGGGTTCACCTTTTTACCCCTTTTTAAACACAGGCATAATATTCCCCTTTTCTATTCACTGGGGACTTTGTGTGATCCAGGAACCCCTCGATGATAACGCCATCAATGGGATGAGTAAAGGACAGAGGAGAGAAGAACAAGCGCAGTTCAGGAGCACAGACACACTACTGCAGACCCTGTGGGACGTGCCTCACATTCATGCTCTGCCTGCACATACCTGAGAGCACCTGGGCTGGTTTTGCTTTGATCGCATCCTCTGACACTGCAGCCTTAAAACCAGGCTTAGCAAGAACTGAATCCAGTTCAGGAAAACCGCTGAGCTCTAGATGTGTTTCTCAGCACAATGGTGACAACCAGCCACAGGCCCACAGAAACCCTGTCTGTCCGAGATGTCCTGTCTGTCCTGTCTGTCCCACACCTGCTCTGAGTGGGGATGGCTTTCCTGTAGGTCCTGTGCTGTCCCTGCCACACAAACGCAGTTGTGCTGGAGAGCCCTGTCACATCTCAAGTAGCACCACAGGCCTGGATTTGGCCATGACATTGAGCAGCTGCCCTGAATGAGGTTGGGTAACGGAGGGATGTACCTGAGACAAATTGCCATTCTTCTCAGTGGAAGCCTGGTGAATACAGCTGATGGAGAAGAGGAGGAGAGAGGCTGAGCCATGGCATCCGTCAGGCTGGCCCCCAGCACTACTGGTGCAGCTCCCCAGACCCAGAGCCGGCGGGGAGATGCCGGCATCCAGGTGCGAGGCTGCAGGGTGCGCACTGCTCTGACACCAGGGCTGGACGGCAGCAGCCAGCACGGCTGTGGGAGCTGGGCCAGCGAGAGGAATCCTCTGCTTAGTGCCCAGCTCCGGGAGGAGCTGAGGAGCCTGAGGAGGATCAGGGAGTGCGAGAGGGACATGGAGCAGTGGAGCCGCACCCGGCCCTCCCCGAGTCCTGCCCAGCAGGTGGACAGGGCGCCCGGGACAGAGGACTCCCTGGGCTCTCTCTGCACTGACTGACAGAGAGCTCTTCAGACTGCTGCCCAAGGGCTTTGGGGGAGAGAAAACATCAGCTGCCCTCAGGTTTTCCTTCACAAGCTTTTCCTTTACTGTTTCTTAAAGAATCATTTCACATTATTCCCCGTATGTTCATTAGCATCTTTCCTCCTCTCAAAGTCCTTCACCAACTGAAGATTTCTTTACAAACAAGTCTGACCTTCTAATTCCTAAGAAAAATTTAACCATGTCAACAAAAGACGAGTGGAAGCCACCAGTGTGCAGTCCAGGTTAAAATCTCTCTGGGTATCCACGTGACAGAAACAAAAAATGGAATGAGGACAGTTTCTCTGACCATATTTGAGCTGTAACCCACGCAGGAAACTCCTGTCACTGCAAACCCGGGAGTCATCCAATCCACCCAATGGCACAGACGGGGAGTGGAACTCCTCCGGCTTCTTCCAGACACTCTGCTTCTCCATTACAGACACACAAAGCAGTTACCTGGAAAACGAAGGCGTACGCTCCTTTGGACTCCTGCTAAATTCCATCAATTCCTTCACAAAATCATTTGTAAACTCGTCAGGTTTCGACTGCATCTTTTCCCTGTTGAAATAAGTTTCACCTTTATTACAATTGCAGTTTGAACTTTATTATGAAAAGACACCAATAAACAAACCATGGTCAATATAAGAAGAGGCCACACCATGAATCCTGGTGCCAGGTTTGGGCCCCACACCTCAGGGCTCAAAATGGCGACCCCAAGGGCACCAGAATCACCTCAAGGCCCAACATTTCTGTACGATACTCACAGTTCCCAGGCTGCTTTGTCACCTGCTGAGCACATTGCCCTGGCTCTCATTGACGGACCTTTTGGAGTGGGGAGAGGAGAAAGAAAAAAATCCCATTCAGTTTATGTGAAGAGAAGGTTTTTAAGGAAATTCTAAGGTTATAGTTACCGGTTGTGGGGCCTGATTGTCCTTGGGGGCCCAGGAGATGTGGTAAAGCCGCTTGTCTTGGAGCAGGAACCTGACAGTCCTGGGGAATAAAGGCAAACACATGGAAAAGAAGCCCTACTGAAACCCAAAACTCATGGTGTATATTGCAGTAAACCTCACCTTCTCTGCTGACAAACTGCTGATGGGCAGAGAGGAAGAGCTGGAAAGTTCCGCGTTTGTCACCAGAGCAGCAGGAGGTGTCACCAGCGGTGGCGGCTGCTGCCAGAGCTGCTTACGGACCCTTTCTGTGTAGACAGTTCCATTTCTGAAGTTGTTCACAGCCTAGAGGCAGAAAAACCATTTACAGAAAGGTGACGTCACAGAATATATTCCAGAAACTTCAGCAGATCTCCACACAAAAGCCTCTGCGGAGTCAAATTACTTGTGCATGCCTGCAAATGCCATCAAACCTAAAATAAATCAACATACAGAGATAGGAGCCTGTCACATTAAACATGGATGTTAAGGATTGGTATTTAATCCTTCATTTAATACTTTGGTATTTAAACTCCTTCAGTGGTAACGCTGAATTTGAATGTGAGGCGACCACGCTAAACAAAACTGTGACCCGAATGGGACAAACTGTCTCTAAATTTAGAGTTGTGACCTTGTGGAACAGCAGATAACGGGTTTGAACAGGAAATTCAGCCTTAGGCAATTCAGCCTTGCTTAAGGAGACGTAAATCCATGTTTTTTACACACAGCCTTTTCTTGCAATCAGCTCATGTAAAAGTCACCGCGTTACCTGGCGTAGGAACTTGTTGGCAAATAAAGCATCCGGAGAAACATCCGTCCGGTGACAGGTTGGGCATTTATGTTCCTCAGATTCCAGTAACGCTGTCCTGATACCTGTGAAGAATTAGAGCCATCCAAGTATTTTTGGCCAAGCTAAGGACATTTTGTGGGTTCTAATCAATTATAAAAACACTTAGATGATTAATGGGGATATATGGTCTGGAATTAAGAGCATGAAGCTCTAAATGTTCAATAGTGTAAAAAGTTTCTCGTATGCAGCAAATAACTATTGAGTTTCGATATTCTGCTCTGCAAAGGAAAGCTTCTCCAAGCTTTGGGTTTCACCAAAGGGAGATAAGAGATGGAATTTTCAGAGACAGTGACAACGCTTCTTCCCCCATCACCACAGGTGCTGCCAACTCGCTGCCGTTGCCGCTCACACACTGACGCGGGGTTTCTCTCGTTGCCTTTCGGGTCAGTCCAATTAATCCCGTACTTACGCGTTAATAATCGGTATTGCGTATTTTCCGGTGTTTGTCAGCAGCGCGCCCCTTGTGCTGGGATCCTCAACCTCCATCAGGAAACTCCTGGGAATTCCTGTGCTCTTTTTAATCCTGGGAACAGGCTCAAAAGTTTTGTCCTGTTAGGAACAGAAATGCAGACATCTCTCATCTGGAGACCCACACTTCAAATGACATTTCAGTGATGATTTTAACTAGCGAAAGCTTTCAATCCTCTCCTTTTGCCAAGCATAAGGGCTGCGTGAATATTCAACAAAAGACTTGTGTAACGGAAACACACAAATATCCAACAGGAGGGGTCAGCAGAAACATCTCGGGTTTGTACGGAATCCTGAAAACTGCAAAATGTCATTAAAAGAGTTCAAAACAGAGAATTTTCCAGTAATACTGAAGTGGATAAACAGGCATGAAGGATCACAGAGGATGCTCTACAGCCATATTTATTGTCTACTCCCTAGAAAAAGAACACATTACATTAGAATTCCAGGTTGTCCCTCCCTGAACTCCTGGGTCCCTTGGGGCTCTCCCAAGGTAGTTCAGGGAGGGACCCAGGACTTCAGGAGGGACCCCAAACCCTGAACCCCTACAGAGCCCCATACGATACTCATAGTGCCCCATAAGTGACCCTTAGCCACCCCCGAGTGCCCCATAAATGGCTCATAGAGCCCCATAAGTGACCCATAAAGCCTCACAAGTGACACATGGAGCCTCATAAGCGCCTTTGGTGACCCCCAAGTGCCCCATACCGACCCACAAGTTCTCCTTTCATGCCCCATAAGTGCCCCATAGCACCCCTTAAGTGACTTATAGAGACTGGGTCCAACCCTGAACTCCTGGGACCCCCCGAACTCCTGGGTCCCTTGGGGCACTCCTGGGTCCCCCCCTGAACTCCTGGGTCCCTTGGGGCACTCCTGGGGCCCCCCCAAAATCCTGGGTTGCTTTGCAACATTGCTGGACAACCTCTGCATTTCACCCCAAGAGAAACAATTCTTCATAGGATAATATTAAAATGGAATATTAAATATCACGTGTTTGGAACGCAAACCTTTCGGCTCTGTTTGTACCTCTGTAACTAATCCCATTTTCTTCTGAGCTACGTGTAGAACAATCTGTATTATCCAGTATTTTTAAGCTCTAGATAATTCGATGGAGAAGATCTCCACTGTCCATTTAATTGAGAAAATGGAAATTATTTGGACCTTCAAGCATTAATCATTCAGATCAACCACTCCTGGTTTTGTTTTTAAATGCATTTACACGCTTTCATCCACAAGTCAGCCAACTATGTTCAACTTTTTATTAATGGTTCTTTCATATACACGTTATTTTTTCAATGGTGATGTAACGCAGGTCAACAACTACAAAATATTTAATTCATCAGAATAATCCAGGAGTTCAGGTGGGGATCCCAAGGGACCCAGGAGTTTGGGAGGGACCCAGGAGTTTGGGAGGGACCCAGGAGTTCAGGAGGTACCCAGTCTCTATGAGTCACTTATGGGGCACTAGAAGTCACTTATGGGGCTTCATGAGTCACTTGTAGGGCACTATGGGGCACTAATGGGGAACTTGTGGGTTGCTGTGGGGCACTTGGGGATCACAAACAGGCATGAACTTCCCCATGAGATTGCAGAACCAAGGACACATTCAGAATCGAGATTTAGATTTCCTTTGGTGGCTGCCTTCCAATCTGATTTCTCTCCTGAATGTATTAAATTAAATGAAGGAATTAAAATGCCAGAAATTTTAATTTCTGCAGCGAGAGAGGGAAGAAGTTCCCAGTGGGAAGAGTTCTCGGAAATGAACTCCAGCCTCGAAATTCAGACATCACTGTGCAATCGTCCACAGAAACATGGAAAAAAGCCAAATAAACTGTATTTATGAACACGGAGCTTGTGTTGATACACATGCTAGTGAAAAATAGAGAAAAATAACTGTTTTCAAGAAACAAAAACCCACCTGAATTAGTTGGAATACAATATATGCAGTTTCCGTTAAAATAAAGACAAAATATCAAAAACCCGTCAGAGACACATAGTATTCAAGAAAAGCAACAAATCCAGGTCCAGACCATTTACCAGTCCAGTGTATCCGTGTGTTTCTCATTTATATAATATTTTAGCAGCAGAATGACAGTGTTTGCAAACCTGAAGAAAAACACCGCCCCCTTCCCAAAGGTGAATTCATAGCTGTGTAGCAACGATATTGAAATTCACGGCGATCCATCAAAGCCATTTTTGTACTCAGAGGGGCCCAACAAAATCACTGCAATTACACGGTTTTAGGAACAAATCCCCAAGTATTTAAGGACACGCCAAGGAAGCACGGAGCTGCACAGCAGTGTCCTCACAACAACGGCGTCACTCACCTTCTACCTTGCTGAGGCCAATATTTACAACGTTTACTGGAAAATACATTCTGTTAATGCTTGGAAAACTCATACAAGGCTGCGTTGGTTACAATTCAGCATGGTGTGCAGGAAAAAGGGTCAGATAATGTTTTTACATACGGCTTTTGCTGTTCCGCTCACCGGCTCCTTTGGACAAAGGTTCTATGTCACCCGGGTGGGGCAGCCGAGCGCCCCCTAGGGGAGGGGGAGCCTGTCAGCCCCGGGCTGTCACTGCCTGCTGTCCCCGCTGTCACCAGCGAGGCCTCTACAAACCAGCCATAACTTCCCCAGACTTGGAGCCAAACTGCTCCAAGGTCTCCAAGACAAGTCGAGAAGAATGACACGGGACAGAGGGACCTGATGGACCCACACTTAGACTTGTTTCCAGTCCTGCCTCATGTCCCATCTCTTGCTGCTCCTGACTGAGCTTCCTGGATAGGGACCTTGGTCTTGGTTGTTGCCGGCCTGGTCCAGGACTGTTGATGGACCCTGTCACCAGCAACCAGCTCTGCCTACTGCATCCAGACCCTGTGGGACTGTGCCCCTGCTGCTGAGTGTGCCGTGGATGCTGCCATCCCCCTTGGCTCCTTGCTCGTCACCGCTCACACAGACATCCTGCTCTCGCTGCTGCTTGACACAAACTTCCTTCTTCATGGGATCTCTGCCTTTAGAACCTCCTCAGGTACACAGGTTTTCTAAGATTCGTACCCTCTGTAATAAAACCACTTAGACATCCCTCTGATGCAGAAGATAATTTGACTTATAACACTTAGAAGACACCAATGGCCCTAAGCCCTTGTCTAATCTCTTTCTGAAAGTATTTATGTCTCACTTCAGTAATGTTCCATGCCATAAGCAGTCACAACTTACATTCCAAGAGGGAAAACCACTTTTTCCTGTATATTTATTCGCTCCTTTATCTTTGTGTCTCAACTTTCATATCACAAGAAATAGGGAATAATCATTCCCAACTCTCCCCCTATCCTCCTCCTTTTTTTTCTTTTTTTTTTCCTTTTTTTGTTCCTTTTTTTTCCTTTTTCCCCAGGTACCATGGTCCATATCCCTGCTCACCCTTCCTGTCCTCCTCTGTATAATTTCAGGAGCCAGAGCCTAAGCTATCGTTATCACAGACCTGCTGATGCACTGCAGCAAAGACACAACGCATTCCCTCACTCAGACCAAGCGCAGTGCAGGGGGAACATGTTCAGCGTAGAAAACAGTTCATAATACGGAAGATGAACAGAGGACGCTGGGAGGCATTCTTAAGTTCAGTACTTTGTTAATATTGTGTGACTAAGACAAAAATTCTTATTCTGTACATGTAAACACAAAACTATTCTACACTGTACAAATTTCATCCCGATACACGGTGCTCTCATTTACTCCTTAGATAACTCTGGCCTCAGCCTCCCTACACTAACATTAATAGAAAATGTTCCCTTTTCCCAGGTCTGCTGGAGGACTCGTCAGCTACTTGCAGACTTTCCTCTTACCCTCAGTCCTTGAAAGTTTACCCTTCTTACACTGGAAAAAAGCAAGACTCAATGCATCTGGCAACCAAACAAACGTTCACAGCAGGATTCTGATTTGCAGATGTCAAAGAATCCTGTTATTAACTTTGACCTTCAATTTTTCTTATCAAAAACAGAGAACGAAAGTTGGTACTGAAGTCCACATTCTTTAGTTTAATCAAGATTAAGATAATGTCCAGAACTATACAGATATTGATCCAGACATATTAGAAACAAGCAATGAGGTTTGGAAAAAAAGGTTTCATTCTGTTATAAACAGCAAACACAAATTCTTCATGAACAGTTTATTTGCTTATTTTCCCAGCTGAAGCCAGTCCAGAATTTAGTCAGGACAAACATGAAGATGAGATTTTAAGACTGATTTGAAGACAGCACGAAACACTGAAACTAGGCTTCTCATGAAAGAGAAGTTCTATTTAGATCCTTTTAAAGTGAAAAGCAAGTATTTGGTATGAAAGGGAAGAACATCAAAGGAACCAAGTTAAATGCAATATTAACACCAGACACACACTAAGAGCAGAACTGCAGGTGAACACGTTAAGGTAAACGAGTGTACTCAGTCTGACAAAACAACAAAGAAAAGTAGTTAAAACTACCGTTACAATAAATCTCTACTATCATCCTAAGCGATACTGTCTCACTGTAATATTCTCTATCACTCTGTTCACTGTCGTCTTTTCCATTTTACCTAAATCCTTAGGGCTGAGGATGATTTTTTCCATTTATTTTGCTACAGGACTCAGCACCAAGTAGTCTGAGCACTAACTGAAGCTGACAGGCACCCAAACTACACAAATAAGTTAGAAAGCCTGGAGCTCTACTGTAACAGTTTGGTCAGCGGTAGAAATGTGAATGAGAACTTGAGACAGAAATGTTTAAACCAACATTATTTAAGTGGCAAAGATCAACACTCCCACCCAACTTGGTGTCATCTGCGAACTTACTAAGGCTGCACTCGAACCCCTTGTCCAGATCATTGATAAAGAGATTGAACAGAACTGGCCCCAATGTTGAGCCCTGGGCAACACCACTCGTGGCCGGCCAACAACTGGATTGGATGCCATTCACTGCAACTCTTTGGGCCATAGTAAAGCTTGAAGTACTATTTCATTAACAGCCAATAAACTTCAAGCCTGCTACTTTCATATTCTATGCACTCTTTTAAAAGAACTTTTTGCCCTGCTAAATGTACAAACTTCAAACAACTGTAATGCGTTGTTTTGCAATGAACCACTAATATTCAGAGATGCTCTATTCCTGAGACAGAACAATCAGGATAGTAAAGCATCAGTTTGAAAACGGCAAGATGGAATTTAAGCATTCCGCCTTGATTAATTTTCACAGACTCTTCAATGCTGACAACTCTGAAAACAGAAAAAATATATTAAAAATGCAACATCTCTAACAGAGCAACACCCAAGTAACAAACCGTATTTTCAAGATATGATGGCTCAAAAAGGCATCAAATGTACACGCATCCAGAGAATGTAATTAAGACAAAAAACCATCTATAAGAATTTTTCAAAAGTATTTCTTTACGTTCTTTTGGAACCACTCAGTCACAATATGTTGGCTTCTGTCCAACAGAACTGGAAGCATACACAGTTTAGACTCTCGTTCTTGTACCCACTGCAAAGAGCATTACAGAGCTTCCATCAACAAAAAAACTACAGCAAATGGAACATGAGAAGCACAAAAAGAAAAAAAAAGCAAAAATGATGATACAGAAATGAGAATTTCGGAGGTTGTCCAATACTCTATCATCGCCATTTCATACATACATTAAAGAAGCGGTTAGACTTTGTAAACACTTGCTGAAAATGAACCTCCCCAAAGTCTCTGACATACAACTCTTCAGGTATACATAATTGATTTTTTTTCACTGGGTTGGTTAATAACCTTAAAAAACATTGTCTGAATGTTAGTCAATATTTACTAAATAGAGATAAATTCATCAACATATTAAAGTTAAACCATAGTTATAACCTCTATTTTACAGAAAAGGCACGAAGAGAACAACACTGAATATAAAATAATTTTAACAACTCCTATCCCATTCAGTCATTGCCTTCCATACAAAGCTGGATGAAATTTCCACGTGCTTCTGGTGCTTCTTTTGACCATAGTTCTGTATCTATATCTCCTGCTGTTGTCCGCGACAAAACCTATAGAGATAAATACATCATTAGTTTTATTGTAACTTTGTCACTGTGCAAATAATATCTTTGCTAAGTTAAACCAGTGCTTCTGAACTCCTTACATTACTAACAGCAGCAGACATTCGAATGTGCCAGGCAGCTGCTGTTATCCCAGACAGCATTGCCAGTTCCTAAGATGCAGTTCTGGATCGATACACATGGCAAGGCTTTGAGGCCAATAAGCTGTGGTACCCGACACACGAGAGAAACCTAGATACCCTTTCTCGCTTCCATAATGAAGCAACATAGGAAACACAATTATGCCTTAAATCTCCAAAGGCATTATACCTCTCTCATGAGCAATACCATTAAATCAAATGAAAGATCATATTAAAATGAAGAACTTAGGCTACAGTCAAGAACAGAGGAAACGAAACCCTTCAAGGGCTGCTGTGCCATGGCCCCACACAGCACACACCGCCTTCGCCTCAGGCCGCATCTTCAGGGGCTGCACCGCCTCAAACTATTCAAACCGGCCCGCAACGCGGACACCACCGCCACCACCACACCCGTGTCCTCCTCACCTCCCCCAGCCCTGCCACACGCAATTCCTTCACACCCCGCACCATTCAGCAGCAGCCCCTGTGCACACCGCGACCCCCGCACCCGGCTCCTCGCAGAGCGCGCGATCCACGCCCCGAGCGGCCCCGCGCCCCACGCCCCGCGCACGCGCGCCAGCAGCGGCTCCCGCCCGCAGCCCCCTCCCTGCGGGGCAGCGCAGCTCCCTCACCCCCGCCGGCCTGGGCTCGCCCACGGCAGCCCCTGCCCCCGGCGAGCCCCCCTTGCAGTTGGTGGGGGGCTCCTGGATGCAGATGTTGCTCATGGTGGGGAAAAGCGAGTCCCAGCAGGGGACCAACCATCCAGGCCCGGCAGCCGGTTACGCTTCGCCTGCAACGCTGCCCGCCCCTCCGAACCTCCCGCCATCTCGGACGCATCTACGCAGCCCAGGGAGGTGGGGAGGTGGCTGCCCAAGCCAGGAGGAAGGAAGAAGGACGAAGGGATGAGTCCCCGTTTGAAGTCTCTACGGGAGTCACTGAGGAACAACTTCCTTTCAGAAAGACCTGCAGCCTTCTCCAGACATCTGCAGCCCCTCCCCGTGACTCCCGCCCGGTGCTGAGGTCCCCCGTCCTCCCTGGGAGAGGTACGGTCCAAGAGTGCGCCGGGCAAAGCCTTCCGGCGGGAGAGGCGGCGCCGCCAGCCCAGTCCGGGCGAGGACGGCGGCGGGAGGTGCGGAGGCGCTGCCGGGTAAGGGGCTCCCAGCCAGGTTTGCGGGGCCGGCAGTCTCAGTGGCCGCCTGGGCCCACGGCTGGCGTGTTGGAAAGGGGAAATAAGCGGCGGGCCGATGGAAAATGACGCGGGAAGGTGGCGGGGCCGCGCGTGCAGCGAGAGGCGGGGCGGGCGCGTTTCCCGGGGCTGCCGTGGAGAAGCGTTGCTCCGGGCGGCACAGCCGGGGCTCTGAACCAGGCGGCGTTGCGGTAGCGGGAGGGAGGCCGGGAAGCGGGCTGAGGGAAGCGGGCAGGGGCTGAGCGCAGCCGTGCACTCGCTCCCTTCTAGGCCTGCGGGGCCTCTCCGCAGCGTTTCGGGTGGATGAGGACCAAGTGCTGTGTTCCTGTCGCCTGTTAGTATAAGCCACCTTCTGCAAAGCTGGATCCAAAGAGTGGTGGTTGTTCTTAGGCTTGGTTTTCCTTGCCGTTTTTTGTTCTGGATTGTTTGTGTCCCACTAGATTATTGCTTCAATAGACCTGCTGAGAATGGTGGGGAGGCAGGACAAGCAGGGACACCTGCTCTGTTTGCAAGGGGTTTAGATGTACGTTAGACCAACATACAGCCATTGCTTCATCGTTCTTTCTTGATCCTGAGACGTGAGGAGCGTTTGACTGTTTTGAGTATTTCTTTGACATGACATTGCAAGGTACAGGTGTACTTTTGTTCCTTGTTTCTTGACATTTCCTTCCCTGTTCCTTACCTCCTTGACTCTCCTGGATTTCCCTCAAAAGACAGCCGTAAAACATGCGCCTAAGCACTGCTGAGTTTATAGACCCTGAAGATGATGGCAGAAAACCATGTGTTATAATGGAGCGTATGTATTGTTATTGCTCAGCTTTCCAGCACTCTTCATGGCATAGACCAGTAAGTTGTCCAAGTTTTCAAGTCAGTTTTCCAGCCTGGGGTTTGAAGGGTTCTCTGTTTATTTGAGTAAAATTTTCTGAAGACGGTGCTTGTCTCAGTAAATCAAAGTTTGAATTATTGGAGATGATGTACCCCCTTTCTGGTTTTCTGATTTCCGTCATGGGTTTCTTGTTATGTTTGCTTAATTATTTATTTACATAAATGACCTAGTTATTCAGAAAACTGTATATAACTGTTGAAGGCACTGATTTTTTCATACTCTGTTCAGCTGAAGATAGAAGGGCACTGTCGAGGTTCGATTGCGGGGTGACAATCAAACCCTAGCAGATGTATTGTGAAACCCCTCTCCCCCCACTTCCCCCTTTTGCCCTTCCCACTCAGCACAGGCGATCGGGAGGGAAAGGAGGACAGAGAGAAGAGAGTTGGGAAATTAAAAATGTTTTACTAATGCTACTGATAAAATAGAGAAAATAATACAAAATATACAAAACCAATCTTGAAAGTCCCGACAACTGCAGAGCAGGCACCCGAAGTCCTGGACTGGACTCTGCAGCAACCGGAGCTGGATTCAGTCTGTCACTGGCCTCAGTTCGCAGGGACCACTCGCAAGGTCCTCTCCTAATGTCACCACAGGGAAAAGGGACGAGATCCTCGTGATCTCCCACTTTT
Source organism: Patagioenas fasciata (assembly GCF_037038585.1). NCBI lineage: Eukaryota > Metazoa > Chordata > Aves > Columbiformes > Columbidae > Patagioenas > Patagioenas fasciata. Next base: position 6,282,323 of record NC_092544.1, on the reverse strand, counting down.
CTATGAAGTATTCACGTGAATGGGATGTTATACTCAGTTGGTCAGTTTTTGGTCACCAGTTTCTCGTTGTCCCTCTCACGAGATGTCCATCCGTGCTTATCAATAACCTCACATCCCATTGCTGTGTTCACCAAAACATGGATCTGGTTCTCCAGGAAAATGCAGCTGATATGGAGCTTTCGCTGACAGGGAAATTCACTACAAGAGAAACTTGGTTTTTAACAAAACCAGGACAGGCACCTGTTTATTTTGGAAATTCAGTTGTGACTTTCATTACACAGGCTCAGAAGGTAAAAATACCACCGATCTGGTTTTGAGGATGGGTCTCTGGGGTTTCTCTTTTTCAGAGTCCTGTCCTGTTGTGTCTGTTTAACTAAACTGTGGGCTCAGATGGGAAAATTGCGCACTTTCTGTAACTGAAGTTTGTACTGTTCTGATCCGCTATCTCCACGCTTTTCTGTTACTCTTTTAACTTTAATTCACATTTACTTTCTTGCACCCATTAGTTCTTTGTATTTGGTGCCACGTTTCCTGGATTCAGAATCACTTCACAATTTGTTTCGCTTTTTAAAAACATTTTTCTCTCTGTCTTTTGCCACTTTTCAGGAGTGATTATTTATCTTTTTTTAATTGCCTTTTTAAGACAACTCTTGCAATTAAAATGTCAATTACTTCAGAGTTTCCATTGAATGTCTGTCAGCACCCACGCACTGCTATAATTTATAAGTACACTTGTTGTGGATCACTGGAGTGTCACAGCTGTTACTGTGTTCATACTGTAACTGAAGAAATGCATAAGCTTTCAGAGAAGTTGAATAATTGTTAAAATTATAATGGAAAGGTCATAATGAATCAAGTGGGGGTTTGGCAATAACTTATGTAAAACTAAATGATCCATAGCCGTTTATAGTCGCCAAATTTGTTCTGATCAATTGCTGCACAGAAAAGTGACCTTAGAAATGCACTGGTTTGCTTTTCTTTAAGTTATTTTTAAGAGATTTTAGTGTATTTAGTATCCGGAGAAGTGATAACTCCTGTCTGCATGGTGACTTTGTTAGGCCAGATTTAAAAGAAACTTGAGAGTTCTGCTTAGCAACATCAAATTGATGAGATTTTCTCTTTCAGGTGGCAATAAGGACAACACCAGAGCAGGATGCAAGAAGTGTGGCTGCCGTGAGTCTGTAGCTTAGCATTCCTGTGTATTCCGAATTACATCCATAAGTTACAAACCACCTTTTGAATTCATTTTATTTCTTTTATTATTTCGACAGGTGTCCTAAACCTTCTTGGCTTCCAGCCCCAGTGGCATTTGTGATCCCCAGGTCACCTCCCTCTCCCTGGGAGCGTCTGCTCCTTTTCGGGCTGCCAGCCTGGACTCGTTGAGTAGGCAAGTGTGACGTGCTGCCCCCTGCAGCTTCAGGTCTTGTCCTTGTGCTCATTGTCCTTGGACCACGTAGCTGAAATGACCCCGTACTTCACCGGCTGAAGTTCGGTCTTCCATGGTGCACCAGACGTTCTTGTTTTCTCCACCCCGTTTTTCTGCAGGGCTTCAAGGAAGAACGCGAGGAGCAGGGAACGTTCCTGGGACAGTTCACTTTCCTGGCGGCGCTGAATCCCAGCCAGACCTTCCAGCTGAAGGTACGGGGACACAGAGGGAGGGGAACTGTAGGAGAGGAGGAGAAATGCAGTTGAATGGTGAGAGGCTTCCCTGCCAAAGGGTACAGGCAGCCCTGTCCTTGAGCGTGTGCCACGCTGGCCTTTCTTCTGCTTTCACTTCCTGGAGGCGGATGCCTGCACTGCCGTCTTCTCTTTCATTTTGGGTGCTTAGTGCTTAGAAGCACCACAGTTGAAGCTGGAACCAGCTTGACTGTCTGGACCCCAAGTGCACACAAGTGGCCACATCCCGTAGGATGCACGACTGCTGGTCTGCCAGTTAGGGACCAGAAATACTGGGCTTCCTGAGGGTTCTGTAGGTGCAGGCAATGACCAGAGACAGGGAGGCCATTCTGTTTCCATGGCTTTCTAGAGAAGGCAATGAGACGTTATAGTCACCCCAGCACGGGGTCTTCTGACTGTGGAAGCCTGTGCCCCAAAGCAGGTGAGAGCTTTCCAGCGTATTTGCTGAGCCATGTGGTCGCTGCTTCTTCCTTTGCTGTTCTCGTGGCCCAATGGGGTAGAGCAGGATAAGAACATCTTGACCAGGACAGGTCAAAAGCCCCCGCGGGGCAGCAGGAAGGAAGCTGCGGCACTTCTGTCAGTGCTCACGGGCCAGAGAGGAAAAGGCGACTCATTTCTCCTTGTCATTGCAGAACGAGCTCCCTGGGGTCGTGAATTACATCAGGCTGCAAGTGCTGAGCAACTGGGGCCACCCGGACTACACCTGCCTGTATCGGTTCAGGGTGCACGGGGATCCGCCCAAAGATGGGGGAGAGGTGTAAGTTCCATCTGTCAATAAATTCCATTAATGTTCACCCGGTGGAGTTCCCGTCTGCTTTGCCTGTGGTGCTGCCTGGTCCTCCCTGAGCTCGCTGGAGCTCCCCGTCCTTCTCTAAACCCACCAGCTTATAGGAGACTTCAGGAGTCCACAGCAAGGTTTTCCTAATTAAAAGAAACAGGAAAACCCGTAACAAATCTGCAGAAAGCCTGACATCCGCACACTCGCTGCCTACACAGGAACATCAGCAAGGCCCTTCCTGTGCACTAAAGATGGAATTAATGGACAGGTTTCCTGTGCAGGAAGCAACTAAGGATCAGCTGGGTGGAACCATCTGTTGTTACCTGTTTTCACAAGAAGCAGAAGCTGCTTCAGCTGCCATCTTTCAGTCTGTTGCTGATGAGAAAATGGAAGTGTCTTTCTTTGTAAGAAGGCAACCTTAATTGGAAAGTTGGTTCGTGGACTTATTTGCCTCTCTGGGCACCTATGGACTTAATAGCCCAGGAACCCTTACAGAGTGATTAGCAAAGCAATCCCAGGACACTTAAGAGATCCCATGCCCACAGATCCCATGCCCACACCAGTCCGTCTTTCCTTTTCACCCGAGCTCCCCAGGCCCCAGGGCAGGAGCAGGCAGGGCAGTCGTGCACTCGGGCTGCACCAGGGAGGGGAGAGCAGGACCAGCGCTTGGCACCCAGGGCTGGGAGCAGCAGTTTGTGCTCTGAGCTGGGGCTTAGTCCATGTGCAAGCCCAGCACGGATCCAGATACCAAACTGAGGGTGTCAGTTCATCCCCGGTGCCACACACACAGCACCTTCTCCCATCGCCTCCTCCCAATGAGCTGTTTTCCAGCCCCTTCCAGCTCAGCCCAGCCCAGCTCAGACAGCTGCGCTCTGGCTCAGGGCTGCCTGGGGCTGGTGACCCTCGGGGCAGCAGCAGGAACCGCTCTGCCCCTGGGTGTGGGGCTGTCCCTGCGCTGAGCCCTCGGGCCCAGGGCTGCTGAACTGGGCCATGGTGGGGCCCAGGGGTGCTGAGGTCCACAGGTCCCCCCGGTGTGTCCGTGCTGGGAGACACCTGCTCCTGCAGCACCCCTGGTACTGATCCCGAGCCTGGTCCATCCTCACCCAGAAGAACACTTTAGTTTGGTTTTTTTCTTAAAACTGGAGATAATTCACAGAATCACAGAATTGCCTGGGTTGGAGAAGACCTCAGAGCTCATCCAGTCCAGGCCTTGGTCCAACTCCAGTCCGTTCACCAGATCATGGCACTCAGTGCCATGGCCAATCTCAGTTTACAAACCTCCAGGGCCGGTGAGTCCAGCACCTCCCTGGGCAGCCATTCCAATGCTGACCACTCTCTCTGCACAGAATTGCTTTCTCATCTCCAGCCTCAATTTCCCCTGGCAGAGTCGAAGCCCCTGCCCCCTTGTCCTGTTGCTGACTGCCTGGGAGAAGAGCCCAATCCCCCCTGGCTAGAACTGCCCTTCAGGTCGTTCTAGAGAGTGCTGAGCTCAGCTCTAAGCCTCCTCTGCTCCAGACTGAACAAGCCCAGCTCCCTCAGCCTCTCCCCATAGGGCTTGTGTTCAAGTCCCTTCCCCAGTCTTGTTGCTCTTCTCTGGACCCGCTCCAGCACTTCAATCTCTTTCCTGAGCTGAGGGGCCCAGAACTGAACACAACACTCCAGGTGTGGCCTCCCCAGTGCAGAGCACAGGGGAAGGATCACTGCCCTTGTCCTGCTGACCACGCTGGTTTGGGTACAGGACAGGACACCATTGGCCTTCTTGGCCACCTGGGCACACTGTTGGCTCATGTTGAGCTTCCTGTCCATTAGTCCTGATGATGGTCTCAATGCCCTCATCTAAATCATCAATAAAGACGTTAAACAGGACTGGACCCAACAGTGACCCTGGGGACAGCACTGGTGACTGGTCAGCTGGATGCAGCCCCGTTCCCCAGCACTCCCTGGGCCCGGCCCTCCAGCCGGTTCTGAACCCAGCAGAGAGTGCGCTTGTCCAAGCCATGGGCTGCCAGCTTTTGCTGGAGTACATTATGGGAGACTGTGTCAAAGGCTTTGCTGCAGTCCAGATAGACCACGTCTACAGCTTTCCCCTCGTCCACCAGGTGGGTGACCCGATCATAAAAGGAGATCAGGTTGGTCAGACAGGACCTGCCCCTCCTAAACCCGTGCTGGCTGGGTCTGATCCCTTGTCCATCCTGAGGGTGCTGTGTGATTGCACTCAGGATGATCTGCTCCACAGCCCTGCCAGGCACCGAGGTCAGGCTGACAGGCCTGGAGTTGCAGCCCTTTTTGTGGATTGGGGTAAAAATCAAATATTTTACGCTTTAAAGTGTGTGTCAAGCATATTCCAGTTAACTGTGAAAGTTCTGTTGCACAGGTCATTTAGTTCATCGCGCGGTTCTGCTGCCCTGCTAAAGTGGCACAAGCTCAAGATCAAACTCCGACTGAGCCCTCGAGCACCCAGCAAACAGCGGAACCATCGAAGGCCCTGGCGTTCGCACGGAAACAATTCCTTTCTAGAATGCATGGGTGTTGCTGGTGACATTAAAAGTCCCCTGAAAGCCCAAAGTCAAACTGATAGTTCCTATTCCTTTTATTAATTGTGCATTAAAAACAGTCTGTAAAAATAATTTAAATTACCAAATTTTCAAAACAGATAAAATGTATTGAAGACCTTCATATACGACCACACAGAGCATACTTTTTAAATTTCCACTTCTATCAGTTCTGAAATGTTACAGTGCCCTTCCTGCATCTCAGTTTTTGAATTTGCTGCTTTTTCATCTTTAGATTTTCCAGCTGATTTTCTTGTAAACTAACGCACTCATTTCATCTCTTTCTCATGTCTACGCATCCTTCTCCTTTGTTATTTGCTTCCGAGGCTTCTTGGCTCCTCTGTAAAAACAGATGTACATAACGTTTTGTGCAGAATGTATTAGAGCAAACCTATATACTTTTCCAGAAACATTTTAAAAATTAAACTTTCAGCAGTTCTAGAAGCAACGGGAAAACCAATCATCCTACTGTAATCCACCCGTGCTTGGAAATGTGCTGCTCTAGTTTTTTCCTCTAAAACCTTCCCCAGCAGATCTGGTGCTTGCACAAAGAGCCCAAATGCAGCAGCACAGCTGCTGGAGGGTTTCACAAGGCGGTTTTGGGTTGTTTGTATCTGTGCGGTGCCTCAGCAGAATTTGTATCTCGGGCTGGAGTCAGAAGGCCCCATACAGAACAGGGAACTGCCCGGGTGAACTGGAACTGACCGCTGGGTCACCTGGGCTTTGGAACACAAAGTCACAAAGTTGCACTTTCCTGAGCCACCCGCTCTGGACCGATCTCCCAGAGCAAGCTCGTGCTCTCCAAACACCCACGGGACCACCTGTATGGGGATGGAGCAGAAGGCTTGGCGAGGAGGTTGGTTGGATGTAAATACGCTCCAGTGACTTGCACCTGTCTGTAGAATAGCACACACGTCACACCAATTGTCCTACTGACCCCGTGTGCCCGATGAGCAGAACCTCTGTGTTAGATAACACAGGCCTGGGAGAAACTCTGGGCCCTTATGGCTGTGTCTGGGATTCCCGCTCTGCTGTGAGAAAGAGCGGGAGGCTGCGCCTGCCTGAAGCCGCGAAACACAGGCGAGCTCAGCAGGGCCAGGGATCTCCCAGCAGGGCTGGGCTGACCAGCGCCTGCGTCCCCGCTGCTGTCACCTCTGCTGGGAGCTCAGGGGCGGCTTTGGAGATCCCCCAGTGGAGAGGGAACTAAAATAAAACTTGCTCGATGAACTCAAGAAAGGGCAGCGCTCAACAGCCTTCAAACTGAACCATTGCTCCAAGGGCCATGAGGTACAGACTCCAATGCTTTGCTTTCATATCAGCGATGCTGTAAAACATCAGGCGTCACGGGTGAGTCATCCAGCCAAAATTACATGTCTGCAAACAAACGAGCTGTTCTCTGTTCTTTAATGGCTCAGCATTGCTTAGAACCTGGTGGATTTTGGCAGCAACGGCTTTAAGACCAAGTTCACATTTTCCAGGTGGGGAGAGATGTTGCTTTTGCACAATAAAAATTAATCATAAAAATCTCTCTCGAGCAGTGACCCGAACGGTTGTTTTAAACTTACAGTGAGCATTTTCACGTGCATTTCTTTTCCTCCAACGTGGTGCGCTGTAAAATCCCGGAGAACATTTGTCTGTCGAATAAACATAGACATTGTTTCTTAATTCCAGCTGCAATTTCAGGAAAGACTCTCTAAGTCTGGTATGTGAATTAAATACTCTATCAGTTGGAGTATCAACGGGAGCACCAGTGAACCCCACATCATCTCTGGAACACATCCAGTGTTAAACACGGACTTGCTCCAGTGCTTTATGGAGCGTGTGGAACCTTGCAGCGTTTCCTCCGCTCACGGATCTGCCAAAGGAGGCGATTCCGCCACGGACCCTGCACTGGAACAAAGTCAATATTCTGGTGTTGAAAATCTTCCCAAAGGCAGCAGTTGCTGTTCAATTAAACAAATCCGTAGTGCAATCTCCTCTTCTATCCCTGCTTGTGCAAGCACTCGATAGAAGGCAATGGGCTGTTTGTGTGCTGGCAGCTGACTGTGCAGCAGAGTAAGCTCCCAACCACTGTTTTCTGTGAAATTTGGCTAAAAATATTAATTCTCTTGTTTTCTATTAGTTCCATCTTAACTACATTAATTCAAATCATTAGTTGCAAAATAATCCTACGCTTTTCAGTTCAAACACAACAGGTAAGCATTACCATAGTTTCCCGTTTGGGTCGAAAATCTTCTGTTTGTGTCAAGCTGATGCTTTGGTTTGGAGCATTTCCCACCATACGGCTCAGGTGCTGCTGAAAGGAAAATTGGCAACAGTGGTAATGGTGGCTGCTATGACAAAATTCAGAATGTTTCCTCGGTGACCTCTGTACCAACGTGTCCACATTTAGCCACAGCAAACATTAAAAGAAAACAAAGAGACAAACACACCCAACCCAAACACACACAAGTATTAATGCCAAGATGCGGCAGTGGTGCTGAGATTCATTGAACTCGACTGCATTCGCGGTAACAGCGCAGATAATCTCTCTTAAGGAGGTTCCCTTATTGAAAATTCGAGATAGGGAGGCATCCCAAGCTGCAGATTCAGCTCAGCTAAAGCGAGATGACCGAAACTGGTAAGATGGAATAACTTTCTTCACTTGTGATTATCGAAATTATTTACCACTAAATTTCTACATGAAGTGACAGATTGGAGAGTTAAAAACAAAGTGAAAGATGTAAAATTATGGACACATCTGGAACAGATTTCCAAAAAGAAAGATACAGGACTTTGAATCCCACCTGCAGGCTCTTGTCAAGTTTCTGACACAGTACATCCCATCAAGGGGACAGCAGAGAGACGGAAAAAAGATGAATTGAAATATCGCATTGGATGAATGGAAAGAGAATGAATTCAGTCCCCTGTCCAACATAATATAATAATAATAATAATAATAATAATAATAATAAAAGTAACAAGAATTGACACAAAATAGATATCAGAAGTTTGGATAAGACCAAACTCCACGATTTTCCAAGAGAATAAAATAATACTAAATATTGAAAATAATGAATCTATCACAATCAAACCCACCTGTAGATCCATTGAACTTTGGTTCTTGGGCGACGTTCACGGTGCGGTAGAAAACATATGTTGACCTGCGAGGTTCCAAAGAGTCAGAATCAGTCTTTCTGCCAGCGCCTCTCACATAAGGAACAGAAGAGGCCGTTTCCTCAGCCTTATTTTTACGCCCTTGCTGGTAACTTGGTTTGACGTTGGGATCCGAAGAGCGAATTCCTAAAAGGGAAAAAGCAAACAGAAATACAGGACTGTTGTGCTGTTACTCAGAATTTGACACATTACAGGGTCCTAGAGGCTGAAAACAAGACTGACCAAAAAAGAAGGGATTTTTTTTGTGGACAGCCCAATTCAAATCTATTCAGTTATTTATTTACAGTAAGGTGTTCAGCAAGGAGAAGCTGATGCCAAAGTACATTACCTCCATTGTCAAAGGAGCGCCAGTTTCTGCTGGGCACTCGCTCCGCTGGAACTCTCCTTCCTGAGCTCTCTCCTTTCTCTGTGCTGTTCAGCGGTGCAGCGGTGTCACCATCCCCTGGAAAGGCAACAGCGAGAACGTGGGCCCTGCTGGTGTGCGAGCACAGGAACGGCACTGCCCTTCTCTTCCTCCGCCTCTGCGAGACAGCGATACCTAAAATGTCCTTTAACCTCCCGTTGTGTGTTCTTCTTTCTCTTTTGTCGGCTCTTTGGATCCTGTCTCGTGTAACTTGAGCACCTGACGTATAACTCTGATGATCTCTAAGAAAACTGCATAACAGGTTAAAGACGACCATGGCTCCAGAGGAAAGAACCAGCCACACATTACCTGCTCTAGCTTCTTACTTTTCATTCATGGTATTTGTGAATCCTATCTGATCAAATTGATGGTGTTTTCAAGATGCATGTCATCATAGTACCTAAACCCTCAAAGAGCTCAATGGAAGAATTGCTTTGGGAAAACATCTCTATCCTTTTCTCTGAATGTCTCTCTATTCTCAGACCGTCTGGAGTGCAGCTGTGAACACAACCCCCTTATCCAAACTGTCCTCTAAGCGCTGACTCCCTGCCCTTTCCCTGTGCCGCACAGGGGGGTGTGCACCTCTGGAACACCCATGCTTGAGCCCAGGAAGACTGGTGGACTCCGAAGGAGACCTTTGGGCTGAACTAGGAATGATCCTTTTGTCTGCAGCACTTAGACACATGCTGGGTACGGGCAGCACTTGTGAACATCACAAAGTGTTACGAACGACAAGGCCAAAGCTGTGATGGCCCTGGTTGCATAGGTAAGCCCACCTCCAACCGCAAACAGAACTTCAAGAGGCAAGTGCCAGTATAAAGTACCCACAGGGCTCCTCACCTGGCCCCTACCACTCTGCAGGAAGATGTGGCTTTGCCTCTTCCTCCTTTTTCCTGGTCATGAATCTACTGTCTGACTAATCATAAAGCTTAATAAAGCTTTACATTTCTGACTGTGGACACTGCTGCGCTCTACTTATGAAAATTATGCTGGATCGAATTTAGCCTTGACCATATTTGGGCCTAAATGACTTCACATGGACCTCCAGGGACAAATAAGAAAGCAGCACCATACAGACAGGCACATCTGAGGTGTTTTGAGAACCCTGTTTCAGCAGAAGCCCACCTGCAGACCCCTTGAACTTTGGTTCTCGGGTGCCGCCCACCCTGCGGTAGAAAACAGACGCTGGTCTGCGAGGTTCTGAAGAATCGCAATCTGTTTTTCTTCCTGCTGCTCTCCCGCGAGGAACAGAAGCAGCAGTTTCATCGTCCTGCCTGCGGCTCCTCGGGTGGTAACTCGGTTTTCCTTTGGGGTCTGAACTGTTCAATCCTAAAAATGAAAAAGCAAACTTTATAATGCTGTGCAGTTACTCCGTTTTGACACATTGCAGGAGCCTGGAGGCTGGAAGGTAAGATTAAAACAGCATGTTCTTTATGGAGAGTCCTATCCAAACGTGGATTGTCCATATTTGACACTAAGAACAGAATTTAGCTGGGTCGTGCTAGACCATCTAACAGTTCAGTAAAGGAAAACGAATAAGGAAAAGGAAAGCAAAAAGGAAATCAAAAAGGAAAGCAAAAGTGGCTGTGTGTTTTTTTCTAGTGTAACCCTAAACCAGTACAATCTCTCCTGGGAACACGCTCTGCTGGTGCCTCCTTTCCCAGCTCTCGCCTTCTCTTTCTGTATTCCTGAATGTTGCAGGAATGGTATTACCATCACCTGGAGAGGCAGCAGACAGAAGGTGTGAGCTGCTGGTGTGCAAGCACAGGGAACGGCACTGCCATTCTCTCCCTCCCGCCTCTGGGAGATAGCGATCAGTTCAGTGCAATGTCCTTTAACCTCTCCTCTTATATTCTTCTTTGTATTCTCTTGGATGTTTGGATCCTGTCTGCTGTAACTGATGCACAACTCTCACGGTCTCTAAGACAATTCTATAATACACAGGTTAAAGAAAAGCTACGGCTCCAAAGTAAAGAACGAGCTACAAATAACCTGCTCATTCTTTAGCTCCCCACTTTCCATGAATGATATTTACGGATCCTATCTGATCCAATTTATGGAATGGTTGTGGATCTCCAGATAGCACACGCAGGTTTTACAGCCCATTTCTACCTTTTGCATCCACAATCAACACAGGCAGTCACCATGCCTGAGACACTATGCACGCAGATATATGTGGGGAAAAAGACATGGTAAACATTAATGGGAAATGTTGTCTGAGAAGATGAATATTACTTGCCTTTCTGTAAGTCTCGCTCCATGGCTTCCAAGAGTAATATTTCCTTCTCCTGAGCTGAAGACACAGTTTCTGCCGATTGGTGTTTGTGAGGGTACTGGATCCTGTAATACTCTCCTAAACACAGCGAAGAAGGAAAATAATAAATAAAATAAAACAAAATAAAATAAATTTAAAAATTTTTAAAAAGGAACAATTAAAAGGCACAGTATATTGTCTTCATTGCTATTTAGGAAAGACTGACTGATTTCATATTTACCAGTTTTATAGCATATTTCCTTTATGGTTCTTTCCTCTTCCATTTCTGCAGCAGTCTTAGGCACCCAATCAGAAACATCTGTAGGAAACGGTTTTAAAGATTACTGGGTATCTGTACAAAGACCTTCAACAATTCCTAGTAATCATGTACCATCATCAATTTCATTTGGGTTTTTTCTCAATGTCAGCTCTGCTTCTGGACGGAACAAGGATTCCTTAATATCAGGTGTTTCCAGGAGCGATGGAAGGGCAGGTACAACACACAGGAAGAAGCTAATGTGTGTGGATTTGAAACTATTCAAACCCACCCTCAGTGCTCACGTTCAACACAATCCTTCATTGACAAGCCAAAGGAAATCTTCTGACTGAACACGTCACCAGGGACGCTTGTCACAAAACCTCTGCCCACGGTTCCTGTCCTGGAACATCTGCTGGCAGAGATGGTGGAGTGAGGGCTCCTCATCTGTCTCAGTTAAGGCTGCTGAGATCAGCAAAGCCCCGGCTTTGATTTGGTTTGAATCCATGGGGCTCCCTCCTACTGCCCCCGGCTCAGGAAGCACTAACAGGGGGTCGTCCTCACTCTCTGGGAACGTGCAATTCATTCTTCCCCAGGAACCCCTCATCTCTAAGAGAGACACAGTCAACCGTTTGACTACTTTTAAAAAGCACAAAACCAAAACAAATATATGTATAAAACCGCATAGACATTCCATCAATCTAGTGAATTGGGTCCCCAAATTTAGAGAATGTTTGAAGAGTATTTGATGGCCATCTGAACTGCGGATCACATCCTAGGAGTTGTGGATCACACTTCAAACTTCATTTAATACAAAAGAGGTATGTGGGTGATAACGCTATTGAAATATACAGGTAGGCATTTCGCAGGAGTTGGAATGATGCCTCACGTCTGGTGAGCACCACTTCCAACATTTTGGGATCAGCAGGAAACTGTTTGCAAAACTTGTCAACAACTCTTTTCTAAATAGGTCGTGGTTATTATAACAAATCGGTTGTGAAGTGTAGAAAAGACCCTATTCTACTTCTTTGTAGAAGAAAATATAATCTGTTTACAGTTCTCTTTGTCATCATCCCCTTCATCGTCCTCCTCATCTTCAGCATTGTTGAGGCTGATAATGAGCGGAGCGTGAACTGGCAGGAAAATATTCTGCTGATTTCTGAGCGGCTCTTGCAGATGTGCGGGGTGCAGAGTCCTTTCTTGGCCACCCTCTTGCAATGGCACATCTGCAGAAAAGAACATGATTTTGTTAGAAGGGAACTGGAATATCAAACCCGGGTCAGACATGCAGGGGCACTTTTGAACTCTTTATCATATTGAGAGGATCATCAAATAGGCAGATTATGACGTTTGGGAAAACTATTCTGCCAAGAAAATGTAAGATCCAGCAGTTTAACTTGACAGTTCACTGTGCCACTGCCCAGAACAGCACATTATCAGCTCCGGACAGTGCAAGCCAACTCCACCTTCAATGGGTTTAACAGGATTTCTAAGTATAAAAAGGACAAATGCAGTTAAAATGTTTACAATGCTATTCTGGGACACATGGACTTTGAATGTCTGCATTTTTTTCAGTAAAAAGAGAAAGGTTTGGATCTATTTTCTCGTTCTGATTGCCAGGGGTCGCTGCTGTGGATGTGGGAACTGCAGAGAGAGCAGCACTGCTGGAAGCCAAGAGCTCCTCTTAGAGAGGAATGAGAAAACCAACAAGCAAACAAAGAAACAAACAAACAATTTGTAATGGTGCTTTTTTACTTTCCAAAAATAATTTGATTTTCAGATATTATTTAACCTTGCAAATGATTTCTGCAACATTTCTACTCTGTGGATCCTGGCAACCTAAATCACCGCTTGTGCCATCATCTTTCCTGCAACACGAAGATCCATCACACGACAGCTGAAACAGTCACGTGGCAACACCATTCAAACGCCAATACAATTCCTTCCTTTGCTCTGAACTCACTGCGGCAGCAGATCCTACGCCACTGATTTACCGTGGTACGTTTTGAACCTTCGTAGAGATCACGAAGCACTGCAAGGACATTCTTGTGCATGAACTGACTCCAATGAACAGAGAGTGGAGAAAATATTTTTTACTCACTGTTGTCAGGTGGCAGGAAAAGCCCGTTTATATTCCGAGGGTGGGTGTGATGGAAGGCACAGTTGACTCTGACACAGCCTGAGGGTCGCTTTTCCCAAAAACAGGGGATGTGCCTGTACTTCTGCTGCAGGAGAAAAGAGTTGTCATCGATTGTAAGCAGAACGATAAACATGGACTAAATGGAGCAGTACGCGGTCTGCTGCTGGGACCATATCACCAAGGTTTGTGGGACCATGTTCCGATATTTTAGAACTCTTAAAGTTATCTTAGGAGGTCTCATGAGCTCCAGATAACTCTAAAGTTATCCTGAATGAGGTCAGTTGAGCTTTCCTGATGTCAAACTGTTACCAGATGAGGAGCGAAGCCGTTTACTTATCCTGCACTGGACTCTCTTGCCATTAATGGACATGGGTTCTTGGGGAATAAGGAGCAGGACATCAAACCCAGAAAGGTGCCCAGCAAAAACCGAAAAACGACAAGTTTGGGAATCGGTGTTGTGAGACTGCTGTCAGTGCACTGCTCACACCATCTCCCAGCTCTCTGTGCATTGGGAGGCTCAGACATTACCAGCTGGGTCTAAAAGCAGCATCTCCAAACCACGCCACGTTTGGGCTGCAGTCAGTACAACTGGGCCATCCCCTGGGACACACTGGGCTCTGGAGCCAAAGCCCAGCTCCCGGGCACTAATGCCAAAACCCCCACTGTCGAAATGGATGCGACAATGGAGAGCCCAACACCCAACCCTGGATCTTCAACAGGTGGAATTCAAATCCAGGGCAAACACACGTTGCAGGACTTTCTTCTCAATAACTTGTTTTGCAGTACTTCAGGAAGGAACTAAAAGCAGAAATTATAAACATGGCCTACGTATTCAAAATCAATATAATCCTGATTCAATACGAAAGATGAGTGATCGTCACCCATGACTTTTATGTGTTCCCTGAGTACCCGAGCGCAGTTCACATGAGAAATTCCCACGGTTCAGATGATCATTACCTCTTCTCACCACTTCCAAACCCCGATATTTCATCTACAGATGTGGCCATGACCCAGAGAGACACATCAGCTTCTACGTTTACATAACAGACGGCTGTATCAAGAAATCAAGGGTCCAAAGCACTCTAAGATCTACAGCATTTACCTGTGCATTCGGGGAACACTGGAAATTGCACTTTTTCCCACCTTCGCTCATTTTGACGGCTCCCAATGCCCGCAGAAGGCACCAGCACGAAGCAGCTGGTGCCTCCTGCAGCCGGCCAACTCAACAGAGGCGGTTGCGGCCAGTATAGAATGTTACGTTCCGAAAGTTCCAACTGCTCCTCCAGCTCCTGATGTCACCATCATGGGCCAGGGGACACGTCCAGCTTGGTCATCTTCCTTGATCTCCATTGCTTCAGTCTGAATTACAGAAAATCGGGCTATTTCGGAGTCTCCCATCCCAGTGTTTCTTTAACGAGAAATGGAACAAACCCATATGCCGGGGCTTAAATAATACCCAGCCCCTTGCTGAAGGAACTGTGGCCTGAGAAACAAACCTTTGATAATGCAAAGACAAAGCTTATTGACCATTTTTTAAGCAAAACCCTTCTGCCCAACATTTTCCTCACTGTAGCTCTTTGCATGGAGGGGTGTTGGGAAGGTGGTTGAAGATTTAGGTTTTATTTCTCATTACTCTGCTCAGATTTGATTGGTACTGAATTAATTCCCACTAGCGGAGTCTGTTTTGCCTGTGACAGTAATGGGTGAGCGATGTCTCCCTGTCCTCATCTCGACCCGTGGGTGCTTTGTTTCTCTTCTCTCTCCTGCCCAGCTGAGGGGCAGTGACAGAGCAGCTTTGGTGGGCACCTGCTGTCCAGGCAGGGTCAGCCCAGCACCGCTTCCAAGGTTTATCCCGAGGCGCAGAGCCCGGGAACCACCCGGAGCCCCCTGTGCTGACGGGGGCAAAACCGACACAGCGAGTTCCCCACGGCCCGGGGCCCGGGCATCCCTGCCCCAGCCGGGCGTGCGGCACCGGGCAAGCAGAAAACAGCCCGAGGAACGGCTGCCGGGCCAACGGCACCGACGGCACCGCCAGGGCGCGCTGCCTCAGCCCGGAGCCGAAAACACAGCGGAACCGCTCTGGAGAGAGAACGGCGCCTGGAGCCCGGGAGCTGCCCCAGGCCCGCGGCCGCGCTGGGCGCCTCCGGGAGGGGAGGCCCCCGCCTCGCTGGCGGCTCTGGGGAGGTGCCCCGAGGCCACCGCGCCCGCCCTGCCCCGCCCCGCCCCGCCCCGCCCCGCCCCGTCCCGCCCCGCCCCGTCCCGTCCCGCCCTCCCCCGCGCTCGGGTGCGTCGCGGGGCTCCTGGCGGGCGGGCGGTCCCGTTCTCCATTTCCCGTGGCGCAGCGCGGGGCGGTGCAGCCGCAGTTCCGCCCGGCGCTGGTCCGGCGTTGGGAGCGGGCGGGCTCGGGTGGCCGGGGCCATGAGGCGGCGGGGCGCGGGGCAGCGGACGGTGCCGTGTGTGTTCGTGACCGAGGTGAAGGAGGAGCCGTCGGCCAAGCGGGAGCGCCAGGTGGGCGAGGCGGAACGGGGCCGGGGCCGGGGCCGGGCCCAGGGGGAGCCGCTGGGCCGCGGGGAGCGGCGCCGCACGGCGGCGCGGAGCGGGGTGGACAGGCAGCGGCACCGGCCGTGTCAGACCCGCCCGGGCTTTCCCGAAGTGTCCGCGCCTTAAATGCGGGAGAGAAAGATCGTTCGGGAGCCATTGCAGCGCTTCCCTTTTCCCGCCGAGTGCGGGCGGTGCTCCCCCTGGTGTTGAGTTCGCTGCGTCTGGTGCGGGTGCAGTCCCGGCGGGAACGGGGCTGCACTGGCAGCCTGTGTGCAGCCGCTGTGCCGGGCCCGCCCGTGAGCCCCGCACAGACTGAAGCACCTTCTTTCTCGTCTTTCTGTTGTGCTCAAAAGAGTATCAGGAGTGTGATGGAAAAATACTGGAGCCCGGTGTGAGCTGCTTCTCCCGAGGATGTAACAGGCGGTGTCCGGACACACCGGGTGTCATTCGCCTGTCTGCTGTAGAGCTCCAGCTTGTGTTTCCCCGTTCAGTAGAACCAGAGAACCATAGAGGACGGTGTCACCAGTCTCTTCTTGAGCACTGTCAGGTTGGGCTGTGACCCCTCCCTGGGAGCCTGTTCAGTGTCCAGCGCCTCTGGGGGAAGAACCTTTTCCTCATGTCCACCCTAAACCTCTCCTGGCACATCTGCTGCCGTTCCCTGGGGTTCTGCCATTGCTGCCAGAGAGATCAGCGCCTGCCCTTCCTCCTCCCCTTGTGAGGAAGCTGTGGACCGTGATGAGGTCTCTTCTTAGTCCTTTCTTCTCCAGGCTGAACAAGCCAAGTGACTTTAGCTGCTCCTCATATGGCTTCTTCTCCAAAGCCTTCACCAACCTCTTCTGGACACCCTCCAATAGCTTTATATCCTTTTAATCCCGTGGCGCCCAGAACTGCACCCAGTGCTCCAGGTGAGGCCGCAGCAGTGCAGAGCAGAGCGGGACGATCACCTCCCTGGCCCGGCTGGCGATGCTGTGCTGGATGCACCCCAGGACACGGGTCCCTCTTGGCTCCAGGGACACTGTTGGCTCATGTTCAGCTTGCCATCAACCAGAAAGCCCAGATCCCTCTGCAGAGCTGCTCTCCAGCATCTCGTGCCCCAGTCTGTAAGTACAGCCAGGACTGCTGGCACTAAGAGGGATGCTTGTGGAACCCACTAGTGACGGGTGTCCAACCCAACATGACCCCATTTACTCGAGCGCTTTGAGCCCAGCCCGTCAGCCAGTTGCTCACCCACTGCACTGTGTGTTTATCCAGCTGTGTGCTGGACACCTTGTCCAGGACAGTGCTGCCAGAGACACTGTCAAAGCTTTACTGAAATCCGGAAACAATTTATTTATTCGCAGTACATATACATTCAAACTTCTGTTATACATGAAAATTTCTGTGAAATAAATTGGGGGAGCACTCTGATTAGAGATTTTTTTGGTCTCTGTACATATTAATTTGAAGTACTCGCTTCATCCCATGCTCTGCTCTACGTATGGTTCTTGTTTCCTTTTCACTTCCATGTCTTCTTGGCTCTGTTGTCAAAACAGATATACAGAAATCTTTCTACATTGCTGACTAGAATAAATCTCTATGCTCTTTCAGAACCATGCTCAGAAACAGGCTGCCTGTTGTGTGGGCCTCTCGGAGCACGGGCCAAATGCTGCCGCCAGAGCCCTCCCCCTTAGGCAGGGTGGCTGCCGGAGGTGATCTCCGGGGACCGGGATTCCCTCATCTCCAGTGTGGGTGAGTGAAATAATTCCTGCAGGATCGCGGGGCTCTGTTTGTTTTTCCTCACTTAGGCCAAGTGAGCGTATTCCGTGCTTAAATATAAGGACATGTATTTCCTTTAGTAATTCCTTGCCAGATTCAGGCAAGTGCACACTTTTCCCGGAGTCAGGGGCGGCTCTGGCGTTGTGTTCGGTGAGCCACGTGTGTGCACACTGTGGATCCCCATTGTTATTATTTACTGCACCCCAATAACTTCCTCAACTGATACTCGAACCTGTATTTATGTTCTTGGAGAGCTAAAACCCCGTTCTTTACCGGTTAATCTGCTGCACCTTTTTGACCAGAATAAAAGTTTGTTTTGGACCCCGTTGTCTGCCTAAAACTATCGGGGTGCCTCTGTGACACACGGGATGGGGAGGGCACAGAGGACATAGAGGGGACATCAGGGGCAACATGGGGGTGGGGGGAGAAAGGGGACCTGGAAGGGATGTGAGGGCCACAAGGGGGGACATGTCCCCCACTTTTCCCCCCTGCACCACAATTTAACCCCCCCACTTTCCTCTGGTTTATAGAATCCCCAGATAACTTGCATTGGAAAAGACCTTTAAGATCATCGAGTCCAACCATTCCCCCGATGCCCAACTGGAGTTGAAACGCCCGTCGCCAATTTCCCACAAATCCCTTTGGGCCTCAAGCATTTTATTCCCCCCGAGCGACCCCCGCATGAAACACCCGGATGCTCAAGTTCTCGCGTTTGCAGCAAATTCCCCATTTTGCCCCGTTTTTGTTTCTCAAACTGGGATGAACATCCTGGGCTCTTCTCAAATGCAAAATACTGGGGGTTTCGCTGCCCTCTGGGCTGGACTTTGCTGCTGCTTAATGGGGATAAACTTGGCATTTTTATTAGCGTGAATTTCCTTAACTGGGATCTTCCCTACGATCTTAATGGAGGTAAACTCGGCTCCTTTTTGGAGTTATTGTCAGAAAATCCAGGTGTTTTGGTGAGAAAAGCTGCGCTTAAGCCGGGCTTAGCTGCGCCAGCAGAAGAGGGACCGCGGGGTCGGCCGCTGTCTCGGCTGATTCGTCCTGGTGGTGAGGAGGAGCATGGTCTGACCTGCCAGGGTGCGGGTGGAGGGGTCGGGGTCCCGCTCCAGGATCCTGAGGGCTGGAGGGAGAGAACCGGAGCCGGGATGAACCCCCCATGTCTGCGGAGACACCCCCGGTGTCCCCCCGAGCCGGCCCGACCGGCCAGGAGACAGCGGCTGTGCAGGAATGCCCAAAAGCGGCCAATTAGCCCCTTGTTTTGGGCGGAAAAGCCCCTCAAGGTCGTTGAGTCCTTTAACCCAACCCCAGCACTGAAACGTCCCCAAGAACCTCGTCTGTTCGCCCCTCCAGGGATGGCGACTCCAGCACTGCCCTGGGCAGCCTGTTCCAACGCCCCACAGCCTTTGGGGAAGAAATTACCCCCAATTTCCAACCTCAGCCTCCTTCTCCAGCCCCTTCCCCAGCTCCGCTCCCTCCTCTGAGCTCACTCCAGCTCCTCAAGGGTTTTCTTGGCGTGAGGTGATCCCAACACCCCAGGGGCCACCATTTGAGCCCTGAGGTGATTCTGGCACCATTTTGAGCCCTTGAGGCGTGGCGCTGACCTTACAAACCTTGAGGTTCTAAGGAACATATGGATTTTACGTGTTTATCTACAATGTCGGACACACGGAGAATAATTTCACCTAATACGTGTGTATTTTACAGTAGGTGTGAGCTTGGTTAAATACAGTAAAGTGTTAGGTATTCATGGCAGTTTTAGGAGCGCCTGTACATATTCATACCCTGTCCCTGAGAAGGCCGTTCTGATTACAATGAGTTCAGGAGACCATTTCCAGAGTCTCCACCTCCGGCTCCTCCTGGTTGCGGCTGCGCAGTGATCGTGACCCCGGGTCCTCTTCTCTGTACGCGGTCACCGTTGGTCCAGTGTGATGAGTTGGTTGGGTCTCAGCCTGCTGAGCTGGTTAAACTGGCGTATCTCCTGTCCTGTGCCCAGGTTTCTGTTATCTGGTTCACCCAAGGATGCACCAAGGATTATTATCTGTGCAAGGCGTCAGCGAACTCCTGTTTCTCGTACAATAAGTTACACAGAGCTAAGCAAGCCTATGTGGGTTAAAGGGTTAGCTCTCTGTTGGCTCTTTAGTGATGTGGGGTAGGTTTAGTTCTTCTTCTTTAGTTCTTCTGAATTCTGTGATGGGGGCGGTGTGAGCAGGCAGTGTGACAGAGCAATGGTCATTTTTATCCCGTGTTAACGTCTTCCCTCCTTCCCCTCCAATCCTGAGCAGCGTGCTCGACAGCGCAAGTCGCCTGGATGAAGAACATAAGCTGATCGCCAGGTACGCAGCAAGGCTGGCAGCAGAAACTTCTTCATCAGTAAGTGTTTTAATTAAAGGAAGGAACTTCCCTTCTGTCATGTTCCAGGGGCTTGGCAAGATCGGGGAAATTACATCTGACAGTCTTAATGATTAATTTTCCCTATCCTTTTCAACAGATGCTGTTTTGCTTTGGTAGTAATACTTTTATGCAGTCCATTTAAACCAAAGCATCCACTTATTAATGCATATAATCTATATACTAATGCAATGGTATTTAAACAACTACAGCAAAGGGAATCTGGCATCTTGAACTCAGGAAAGACTAGAAAATATTGTCTGGACTAGCTTGGGTTAAAAATGAATGATTTACTGGAGTGGAAAAATGGGGTGGTGAATCCATTTTACTCTTTAGTTCAAATATCACGGCCGCTGGGGCCCTAAGTGCTGAGGGTTTTGAAGAATGATCTCCAGCAGGATGACTGTGATGACCCCTGCGTTAGCCCTGGCTCCCATTTTCATTTCAGAGCAATGATTGTTCTATCCTATGTATCCCAAGATAAAAGGTGATGACAGGCTAAAACCTCACTAACTATATTCAGGAATAAGAGAGAATGAAGGAGGGACCCGATGGAAGTATATAAAATCTTAAATGGCATAAATAAGGTCAGCCTAGTTACTTTTTTCCTATCTCAGGAAATTTGATAGAACAAGGGACCATAAATGATGGTCAAGTGAAAAGCAGCAGGTCCAGAGTGCCAAGAAGCACATTTTCACACTGAGATTTACACTGCAGGGTCAGTTGAAAGGGCAAAATCAGGCCCCGCTCTTCATGTAAAAGCACTGAGTCACCTTCATCCCAAGGGCAGGAGGTAAGGACAAATCTGTGGTCCCGTGCACCCCTCCGCTGTGGAGGATTTCACATTGCCTGTGGCTGCAGGGGAAGCGAGGGGCGCTCTGGTCTGCCGGCCCAGCCCAAATCAGTCCCTTCCAGAGGTGTGACACAGTGACTCAAATTTAAGGCAACCTGCAGGTGAAGGTCCCATTTCTGAAGGGCAATAATCCTTTATGGGAACAAGTTATCCCATTAATAATGTCTCTGGGTAGAAACTAGTAGAAAACAGTTCTATATAACATGTGTCTGTGATATGGGGGAAAACTTAGGAAACAATATTTAAGTAACTTTTAATTAGAGCTGGTTTGAAGGAATATACTGAATTTCTTATTGCCATCCGTCTGTGCTATTTAAGCAAAGGAGACAGAAGGAAAAGAGAATGTTTCTGTATACAGAATCTTTCGAATCACAAGAGTCACACTGCATTAGGAGCACAGTGGAAATTTGTAAAGCTTTGCTGATGGCCGTTCTGTTTTCTGGGGAACAAAATGTACTAATAACCCTGACCATTCAGAATAAAGGTCTCAGTTCCCTCTGTATCAGTCATTATATCCACCAGAATGTATCGGTTTTTCCTTATGCACTGCTCTGCTTCCCTAGGGTTGGAGTGTTAATGGGAAAATGTACCTGGAGCAGAAAGAGTAGCCAGTGGTGACAAGCACGATGTGCTGTCCTTTGCCCATAGACAGTGGTGGCACAGGTTAGCACTGAGATGGATCTTCATCCTTTCTGAGGGTTCCTTCTTGCAAGGTGCCACCTCCTGGAGGAGGAGGTGCCTGGCATCGCGTAAAATTGGGCTCCAGAGTTACACTTCACGGGGCTCTCATGGTGAGAAACACTGGGATCAATCACAGCAGTAACACAGCAGAGTATTTTCCAATGTCTGATTCTTTCAGATTGGAGCTAGAAATGAATGGGTATCTTTGATAGCTGTGAAAATGTGGATGTCTTGCTCTGCATTGTCATTGATACAATACTGAAATACAGGAGTGTGAACAAACCAATATTTGGTTGTTGCTGATAAACATGAAAAAAGAGCATAGTCCAATGAAACTGTAGTAAACACTACCTAGTTTGGTAATAGTTTATTTAACACTGAATTTTATTGGGAGGAAAAGGGTTCTGCTCTACCTGGAGGACTGGGGAAAGAGCTTTCCTGAGGTATCACCAGAGCGTGTGGGAAAACTTGGCCTAGTGGGCCACCCAGCCAGACTCAAAACGGAGTCCAGCTTTCAGATGGAAAGCAGAACTTTCAAGAGAAGGAACCATCGCTGCGCTGGAAACACATCCTCTTCTTTTTGGAGAGGAACACTGTTTTTTGCTTCGTGATATTCCTCTTGACTGTACAATCAAAATGAAGAGCCGTATTGCAGCAACTGCCTGCAGCAGTGGCTTTGCCTTTTACAGTTGGTTCAGAGGAAGCTCCTTGAAGCAATGAATGGCAGGATGGTACGCACTGAGTCTTGTTTACTCTCGCACTTACCCTGCTTTTACCAGCAATGGAGCCGTACTGGCATGAGCACAACATGGGTGCTCTTTTTGTGGTGTGGGCGAGCCTGGTACTGCGTTTTCTGCAGGTAAGGAGGTTTCGCAGACCAGATCTGTGTTGAACCCAGGGGTGCCCATTGGCTTTTCCTCCTTCAATGCAGCCTTTTCTTTTACAACAGCAGCAGGGTCAGCAGAGAGGGGCGTCAGACATCTCCTTCACCGTTGATGCAAACAAGCAACAGAGGCAGCTGATTGCAGAGCTTGAAAATAAAAACCGGTAAGCGTCCATAAAGCACCTGGTTTTGTTCAGACCCATCTATTGTATATATTTGTTTTACCACCTACATTTTTACCACCTCCTTCTGTGCTATGTGCTAACGCATGTACATATACTTCTTGCTGCAAAAAGCAGAGGGCACAAAAAGGCCCACAGAATAGGACAAAGGCTTTGAAATCCACAGCCACCCAGTGTTTTAATGAGTGTACTGCTCAATGGTTTGATATAACCGTTGATACTTTACTGTTTGCAGCTGCTTGTTTAGAGTTTAAAAAAAAAGCCTGTCCTGTTTCAAAAACCAGATTAACTTTGAATTAAAGCCTCTGTAGCTCTATAACATGAAATGATAAAAGGATCGGTCACACTGGTAATGTTATGCTGCCCTGCTTTTACTTGTGGAAAAGATGATTAAAGCTCTCCAGAACACAGTCTGTCTGGGAAGGGCTTGCAGAAAGGTTAGCAGCAAGTTAGGCTGCTGATCAAGGGAGACACTGGGTACAAATGTGACCGAGACCGAGGGAGAGTGTCCAGGAGCAATAGGCCAGCCCAGCCCAAAAAGGAGTGACGCTGGTTTGTCAGCACAGAGGATCTGCCCTGGGCATCAGGCCGCCTGGTGCCGTGAAACGTGTGTCAGCAGAGCTCTGCCTGCACTGCCGGACTGTGAAACAGAGGCCAGCCCAGACCAGAGGGTTTCCCGCTCCAGACTCTGCTCTGCCTTCTGTCCCCGTGTGATGAGCCACCAGCTCCAGTCGCCATTTGTCTCTCATAGTTCGCGGCTGCCTCCTGGCCGTCTGCTGTCCGGCACGCTCTGAAGAAGAGAAGAAATACACAAAGGTTGAAACCTGCTGCTGCAAAGCTTTTTATGAGCCTTTTGACAGCACTGCAGGGCTGGCCAGCCCGTCATAACAAGTCCTGTTAAAGGGCTTCTCTGCAAATTGTTGACTTCTCTCAGTTCTCTGGATACACTAAAAGTATATTTTTAAGTGCAGAATATTTTCTCCGATAATCAAGAGGTGCCAGATGCTATTTTAGTTTTAGTTTTTGTGATCCTTGAAATGTTCATGGGGAAGAAGTAGAGGGAGCAATATAAGCATATTGCTGCTTCACTTCTACCTCTGATTTTTGGGGGTCTTGAAGAAATATTTCACTTCATGGTGAAATCCTAGAAGTTTATTTTACAAGTCTGCAGAGACCTGTCCCAGTGCCAAGGGCTTCTTTTGTTTGTTGGAGCCCAGTCATTAAATCCATGTTGATGAAGAGCTACATACAGTCATACTTGTTCTCCTCTTGCGATGTCCAGTGAGCTGGTTTTGTGGAAAATTACTGACTTGTGGTCTTCTCCCTGTTCCCCTCCCCGAGAGAAATCCCACAGGAGATCCAGAGGCTGCGACTTGGACATGAGCAAGCACCTCAGCCCACACCAGAGAAGGCACAACACCACCCCACGCTCCGTGCAGAGCTCCGTCTCCTGAGGTCAGTCCACAGCAGTGAAACCTCCAGCCAGGACTGGGGACAGCCGGTTGTTCTCAATGAGAGAAGAAACAAGAGATGAGCCCAGCTTATGGCTTTGGGGGCTTTTTAAAAGTAAATAACACAATGTGCATTTTCTTCTCCATCTCAGTGCAGACTGTAGTCCTAAAAGTAATTACAGTTATGCTTTAAACAGCATGCATGAGGAATCTCACATATTAGTCACTTACATTAAATTAAATACGTGCATTAGTGTTTGCAGTTAGGCCCTTAGGTCATTTGGAATAGGTTCCAAATACCATTAATTATATGGAGAAAAATGTTCTGTCAGAACCAATGCTTCTACAAAGACATCTCGTTTATGCTGAAGTAAATACAGAGCTATGTGAAGACACAGCCAGAATCAGAAGCTAATTTTTGGAAATTTCCCCCATGTGTTGAGCTCTAAGGAGAGGTCAGTTCTCTTCATGGTGCAAAACCAGGCTGCAGAACGATTCTCCTGTCGCGTGGGAAGCGAGGAGCGATGGCATCTGCAGCAGCTGGAGATTTAGAGGATCATTTCTGCAGTTATCTCACCAAGTTAAAAACATCGATATAGATGTGTCTGCATGTTAATTAGGATACTCTGCATGGATATACTATTTGCCACGGGTATCACATTGAAGAACAATTATCATTGGCCCAGATCCGTAGGCTCCCTGCAAGTCCTCAGGTTCATCTTGTGAGAGCCAGACAGAGAATCCAATAAGAACTATTCAGAACACTTTGTGCGAATAGAGAACAGAGTGTAAGCACTTTCTTTCTAGGGAAACAATGCTAGGTTCAATTTTATCCCCCCACCATAGAGCGGTTCTCTCATGAGAAGACTGAAGAGCATTTTTGACCACGTAGCCACTTCTCACACAAGTAATGTTTTAGTGATGTGACTCGTAACCAAAGGAAATTGCCATAAGAAATTGTGGTAGGTTTTTTTTTACAATCGCTGTGTAGATTTATTATTGAATTTTCCACACTGAAATACTTTTCTGTTTTGGAAATAATTACATTTGCTTTCCAATCTGAAGACAAATCGGCCTCTTCAGTTCTATAAGTGATTTTAGTCTGTAATTACTCCTAGATACCTACAGGCAAGTGGCATTCTGTGAGAGATATAGAACTGGCTGTGATGAAAATGTGTACACTACATAAAATATACCAATAATGTAGCTCCTGTGCATCAACCCTGAAGTCTGTTTTAAGCAGGTTTAGGAGATTAGCTTTGGACATAGTTGAAAAATTTTTAAAAATTCAAATTAATGGACAGTGTTAGAGGACTGAGTGCTTAATTTTTTGCCCTTTTCAATTTTGCTACACAGATTAAAAGCATAATAACCTTATTTGAATTCCCTGACGTGGGATGTCCTCAGGGCAGTGATGCCGAGTTCCTCAATTATGATATCTTTTCTGATTTAATATGCAGTGTCAGAGTCAGCAAATAACTTCAAATCTGTGGTTCTGCACTGCTTTGCATAGCTTCTAAAACATTCACCATTTAAAAGGCAAAAGATTGGCTTTTGATTTACTGCAGAATTTTGACACCACCTCAAATTCCTGAACGCTGAAGATGACATGAGGCTGTTCTTGTCATGTGTAAAACAGCAGGACTCAGCAGGACTCAGAACAGCAACTGATTTACAGCTGTTACCCCATAGATTCTTGGACCTTGGTGCATTTAGGGCACTAGAGCAGTTTAGTTTGTATAAGAAATGCTGGAATCTTGATGTTGTGGGTGCCTGTCCGAGCATCTCTCACTGGCTCCTGTAGCGCTGCAGACTCACTGAGATGAGGTTCTGACCACAACCTTCCTTCACATCCCCAGTGCTGTCTTGGAGACAGGTTGGAAAGCCCATTATCTCCAGTAACTTACTCTGGAGTGTAACTGGAGAAACAAGTCAGGAGAGCTGTCTGTACATTGCACGCTGCTTAGGTTCTCTGTCCTGGTAAAATCAATCTAAACACAGCAGAGCTCTGTGCTAGGACCTGCCACATTGAATTACATGGAGAGGGTATCTTGGTTTTATTAGCAGTTTTCTTCAACTCAGTTGCCTTTGTACAGTTCATGGCATTTGCAGCCATTACGTGCCTGGAAGAGAAAAGCCAGGACAGGCAATTTGTAGCAGAAAATAGAGAAGTCCTCCAGAAGAGTAAATACAACCCAGCAGTGTTACTATATGATCCTATTGAGAGACAGGTGAGAGATAGCACACATGAGCAATCCTGTATAAATCACTGGGTTTTTTTATTAGTAACTGCTCAAAATTGGGGTTTCATATTTCCTAAATATTGGAAATGCATTTAGTCTTGTTGACCGCGGTGCTTTTTTGTTTAGGATTAAATTGTTAAATTTTACAGGTAGTACAAGACTAACAGCATAATGGTTTTATGTTATTTGCAACACAGGAATATATAAAATATACCTAATATGTGTATTTTTCACCAATAATGTTGTTACTTACATCATAGCTTCCAGGATGCAACAATTTAGTGATTGAACACGTGCAAGTGCACAGTGGAGCTGTGCAGAATCAGAGCTGTTCCCATGTGTGTGGGCACACTCTGGCTGTCACACTGGGGATGGCTCAGTGTTCACATTGTCACAGGACCATCGCTGGAATCCGAGTCCAAAGAGCTGTTTTCAAGCAATTCTGTCTCCACCATGTGACACTCTTACTCTTGCTTTCAGACAAAAAACAGGAGCAAAAGCAGATCACTGTGGTTTTCTGGCTGAATTTCTGAACTCTCTTAGCTCCTCTCATGTCTGGCTCTGTTCAGTGCCTCTGCTGTAATTTCCTGTCCTTTAGGCCATGGCTTTAATTTCTTCTGACAGCTGGGGAGGTTATTGATGAGAGAGATCCAAAGAAAAAAACTGCCAGGCATTCCCACAAGGGAATAGAACACAAATTTGTTTAAACCTCATTTGCTCTTTGGAGGAGGGGCTGTGTCAGGGTCTCTCTTTTTCCCAATCACTATATTCAGCCCCGTGAATATTCTCACAGGGAGCTCCCTGGCTTTCCTATACCCGTTTCTAAGCACTATACTGAACTCCTACTGTGTGTTTGCTTTCCTGCGGTCTAGAGGCGTATACCTCATGGTCGGGCTGGCGAAATGATGCAGCTAAAAGCTGATCATGCTGTGAGGGGTAAGCTCTGATCAGATCTGCTCGTTTCTCAGGCCGCGGAAGGAGGAGCTGGAACAGAGAATGTCTGCTCTCCAGGAAAGCCCGAGGGAGCTCATGGTTCAGTTAGAAGGCCTCATGAAACTGCTGAAGGTAAGGAGCTCCACCTGATACTGCAGAGGAGAACAGGCAGAGTGAAGCGAGAGAGGAGAGGAGGGAGATATGACCAGAGAATTAATACAATCCTTTCAGTAATATTGCAGCATAATGCAGTGCAGTCCTGCTTTGCTCTTGCAGAAGGATTTGGCCACATCTCTGGATTTCAGGCTAGCAATCTCTGCATTGGCCATTCAGCAACGTCCAAACAGAAAACATTTTTGTAGTCCAGTTTCAGCTGATTTTGGAGTTTTCTCTGTTGAGGACATCAAACACAAAACAACAGAACAAGAGATTCTGTGATTCTGTGAAAAGAAACAAGATGACATGTAGAACCAGATAACTAATAACTGTGAGAAAAAGAACTCCGCCCTGTATACTGTTATCTGCTGTAGCTGGCAGTATACAAAATTGCTTTGACTGGTTCCTTTAACTTTGC
This sequence comes from Patagioenas fasciata, assembly GCF_037038585.1. Taxonomy (NCBI): domain Eukaryota; kingdom Metazoa; phylum Chordata; class Aves; order Columbiformes; family Columbidae; genus Patagioenas; species Patagioenas fasciata. The sequence goes on along the minus strand of NC_092544.1, from coordinate 6,254,620 downwards.
CTGTTCAGTTGCTGGCTCTGTCATAGGTGCCATTTGACAACCACACCTAACTCTGTGGTCTTAGAAACGCTTTCTCAAGAACACTTGGTCATTTTCAAAAATACAGAAATAACAGATAAACAGATGAAATATGCCTCAACAAAGGATCTCAGCCAAAAATGAAGGTATCAAGAAGCATGTGCATTTTAGAGACAAACTATGGTAAGATGGAAAATGTGTTTTATTTGCAGAATCCAGCCCTATTCCAACCTGACGTGCCTCAGGACAGGTGATGCCAGGAATTCACATTGGGAGAAAGTGTTCTGAATAGCATAAGAGTTTGGTTTTTTGTTGGCCATGCCAGATAAAATGAGTGCATGGAAATTCAGCACAACTTGAGCCAAGTCTGGCTCTGATAAAAGCAGAAAGAATTTTGCTGAAATCCATTTAGCAACATGTATTTGCATCAAAGGATGAGTTTGACCCCTTATGTCATTTGCAGCTTCTCAGGCACAGACTTCTGCAGCCACAGTGCAGGCGTTGGTGGCACCTGAGGAGCGGAGCCCAGGGAGCAGCCAGCAGGTTTTGTGGGGCTGGGAGCAGACAGGACACTTGTCACTCTGCCTATGGAGTGCTGCACTGCTACAAGGAGCAGTCAGGGCAGCCTGCTCGCGTTGCACTGTCTGGACAAAGAGAATTTAGGGTAGGAGATGACGGTAGCTTTCTGCACTCTTTGTGCTGTCCTGGTGTTTCAAAGGGTGCGGGGGAGGAACCACAGCCTATTCACACAGCTTCAAGTATCTCAACTATAGCTTTAGCCTCATAGTCCAAATCTGGCTTTGTTTTCTGTTCTTCACTTACCTCCTGGCTAATCTCTTGTGCTGATCCTCTTTTTCTTTAGGAAGAAGAACTGAAACAGGTAGTAAGTTACCTCCTGTTGGAGGCCTCACTAACTCCTGAATGTGATTGTGTTCGTGTGATTTATTTTAATTCCCTTGCTTGAAATGTACGTGTTTTCTTTTGACCAAAAGAATATTTTGCAATTCTTTCACACATTGTTTTGAAGTATCTTGGAGCAATTTTCTAAACTAAACATCTTAGCCCTCTAGAAAGTGAGTGCTGTCTACAGGGAGTCGTGATCTTTTTTCATACTCCTCTAAATAAGAGCACGTAAGATATGGAAACCACCACCCAAATGTAGTGAAATCAACCTAGAAGATGAATTAAGTAATATTTCTACCATAGGTAACATTTTGAAAATGTAATGAGAATTTTGGAACCTTAAGAAAAATACAACTGAGTTCTAGTCAGAGCAGGACAATGAGTTTGAAAGCCCACTTTATCCAGAAAAAGTCAGGGCATGTGCACATCTTCTGAAGTTGGCACTCATACTGACTGTCCCGTGAGTCTTCAGGAAAACCATGTAGTTGCTAAATGCCTTCTGCAACCTAGAATTAAAGGGCAAGTGTTTATGTTACTAGTGATAAATTTTAGAAGATTTAATTGGTTTAGAGCTTTTTAGGATTGAAATGGATCCTTGAAAGACATTGGGCTAAAAACACCCACACTTTTCACACAGCAGTCTGATTTATGAGTCCAATAAAAATATTTCATTTTAACAAAATACACCTCATCTTGCTTTCATCGGCAGAAGTGCCACCACAAGTCTGGTGTGTTCCGTCTATGGTAGAGCGTGCAGAGTTTGTGGGTAATGCTCACCTTCATAAAACGAACATTCCGGCTGATTTCAATTTAATCAATCTGTTGTACCAAAAAAAAAGTGACCAAACATTGCCTCTGTATAAGGACCATCTTTATTGTTCTGCATAACGGTATTAAAAGATCTTCCATTCACAAAAGAGAAGTTTCCAATGTGATAAAGAGTTTCCCTACGTATAAAGTGTTAACTGGGCAGTGTAAGTGAAAGCACATTTTCGGGTCATTATGAGATAGGATTTTTTTCTTCTGAGAGCAGTAACCTCACTGAATACCAGGTGGTAGCGCTCAGGAATTACTCCCACAATTTCCATGAAATGATGCCCATTACGCTGTGCCATTTCATGGTCTGTTGAGAGAAACAGGGTTAAATTAGTTTCTGGATGAATTCAGTTGGCATGAGCAGCCTGGCAATTCATCTGATGCTTATGGACTTTCTATTTCTCTCCTGCCCTTGCCTGGGAAAGGATAACGAGTTCTTCACATCCGTGTGGTTTGATGAGGCTGAGACTTTCCTGTATTGCCATCCCAGCTGAGCTCGGCAGAGGCAGCAGCGGGCTAAAGCTCTTCTAAAGCCAGCGTTCATTTCCAGCGTTTTATTTTAAGCGTGCATGACCGTTGACAGTGGGAAGTCTTTTCTTGTCTAGAAAGGGTTAACTTAAAACTCATAGTGGGTTGACTAGGGACGGTGCATGAAACAAAATGCATGGAAGTTTTCCTAAGAGGCGTGAGAACATTGGCAGCTGCAACCAAATACAGCATAAAAGCTGAAGCCACAGGCGTGTCCGTGATGGCTGCGGTAACTGCCCTGTTCTCACCAGTGGGACTGCCGAGCTCTGGGAGCAGTTCAGTGCTCCATTTCTTTGCTGAGATTACCAGGAAGTCGCTCCTGGTTATCTTAGCAGGTTTCAGGCCATTAGCACTGGCCTGTGAAAACCACGTTCCTCCTGATAACCACCAAGCGGGAATGCAATCCTAAGAGCACTCCATTCCCGCAAACTGGGGCTGAGGTGGATCTGGATGAATAAAATACAGAGTCTTTCAAAAAGATGGACCCAATTTCAACAAAATTGGAAAACACTTCATTTCTCCCCTCCTCCCCCACAGGCACATTAAACGAGTTCACGCTGGATTTCATCTTCCAGGCCTGGTCTGCTGGTGTCACCACACAAATGCAAGCTGGATGGCAATGAATAATCTCCACATATCTGGCACTGTGGTTGAATGAAGCATGAGAGGAGGCGTCTGCTCCTGCATGCAGCAAAAGTAAATGAGGCCATTCTGCTGAGGACTCCTCTGCACGTGTCCCTCGTGAGGACTTTGATACCCCGAAGTATCACAATGGCAGCTTTCAGCAGGGTTAGAACTGTTTTCAACAGGAAAATGTGTCTGGTGAAGAATATTAACACCGTGTTTTGTCTGTCTCTGTTTCAGGTGCAAGACGAAACTTGAGAAATGATTTGCTGGTGGCAGCAGATTCAGGCACCAACACCATGTCTTCTTCGGTAAGAGAACTAAATTCTGGTGAGTATGGCTAATGGGGGTGGGTACTCTCCACATGGACATTTCCCACGTATTTGAAAAAATAGGAGGTAGGAAAATATGAGCCAACAAAAAAATAGTGTAATGTATCTTCAAAGCTTTTTATGCTTTTAGAAGAAAAAAAAAAAGCCTAAATAACAGCTTCAGGAATCCAGCAGTTGTGAAAGCCGTGGATGTAGAGGTGCAGCTGGGTACGCTGAAAAGCTTTGAGAAGCTTGTGCTTCTACATGTAGTGAGATTTCACTCTTTAGAAAGTTCGTTCAGTATGGAACATATAGGACCCGTTGCAATGTGCAGTCTGTAGTCTTCTCATAAAAACATCCGACCTAGTAGCCCAGACAAGCTAAAGCTTCACTATTCTGGCTTAGCACAAGAAGAAAACTGTGAGCTCTGCAGATATATGTAGAATAATATACAGTTATTCGCTATGAGGAGGTGGCAAATAGGCAAGTATACTTACTCTCGTGAAAGTTAAATGGAACCATGTGTTTCCTTTTGCTTCACAGAAGTGGGCAGCGAGACAGAAAGCAATGTGGATTCGGAATTTGGTCGGAGTCACTTTGATGACCTCGTCCCATCCCCCAGGTCCGAGAAGGCTTTCCTGGCACAGATCCATGCCCGGAAGCCAGGGTACGTCCACAGCGCTGCTGCCACCGGCTCCCTCCGCAGTGACACGTGGGTACCTGCTCAATTCGCCACCCCAACCTCATTATTTTTGTTGAAAACAATATGCAGCATGTAGTATTTTCTCTTCCTCTCAACTATATTTGATTACCAAAGAAGATGCGTAAATCCAAGCGAGGACAGCATCATGGTTAGATGGCAGCGAGCGCTGTGAGCAATAACGGCCAGGACTGGCGTTGCCCTCCGGAACAAGGTGTCACATCCAGCCTGGCACACTCGGGCAGCAGGAGGCTGTGGGACAGCTGTGCGCCCTCATGTGCCCTGCAGTCCTGTTCCATGCTTATCCAGACAGAGGAGCCTGTTCAAGTCCACTGGAAAAATAGAGATTTTTAAATGGAAAAGACAATGCTTTTTATTGATCAACTCAGTTGATCAACAAACTTGTTTATTTTTAGAACCTGGATCTTCCTATCAAAGACAGTAGGCATATTTACAGTTATGTTTAGTTCAGCCTCTTTGTATCAAGTTGTTGAGAACTTTCTGACTCATTTCTGTAGGACTGTACTCCCGAAACGCCTTCAGCAGAGTCTGCTCTTTGGTCTACATCATCAGTACCAGACCAGCGGAGAGGGCAAACAGCACAAGTGTTTTCCACCGCCAGTAAACACCGACCGATGGAGCATGTGGTGTGACTAAAAGTAGCCCACTCTCCTCGTAGCTTACAAAGAAGAGAAGTGTTATTGACTCTGAATGTCATTCATCTCAGGAGGCTGTTTATTAATAATTGTCTTTAGGGTTGCAGAAGATGGAGACCCCTATGTCAGAGCAGATGATGAAAATTACGGAAACGACTCTGTCCGACAGCTGGAGAACGAACTGAAAATGGAGGAGTCCCTGAAGCAGGAGCTGCAGGATGAGGCGTACCAGGTGGGATAAGGACACCAGCTGCCCACAAATCTCCGTGAGTGAGAAACAATAATGCACCATAACTGCCCAGTGCCCTTCTTGACTTCTCCTGAGCTCTGGGGTGTGATCTCTTCTCAGTTACTGGAGCAGCCACATTCCAAAACCTGCTGTTGTTCTCTTCCACAGACACTCATGCCTTTGTGTGTATCCAGGAAGACCACACTGCCTGAGGCACACAACACCGGCCCATGAGCTTACCAGGGCAGGAGGTGCAACAGAATTGGCCCTGAGCTTCTTGTCCTCTGCCAGCGCCTGACAAGTCACTCAGACCTCATTCCCCATACCACAGAGGCTGGTTGGTGCTGTCAAGCTGAGTTCCTGTAATATTTAGATTTTTTTTTTCTCCAGTAGCGAAAAACATTCCGAATGTTTTTTCCAGTGTGAACTGAAGCTCAAGTGCAGTCTGTGTGTTGTTGTCATTGTCAGAATCTGGAAGGGGAGGAAAAGGTCTGGAATGAATTGTGTCCCAGAAGACTAAGTACTCAACAAGCACCTGGTATAGGAGACTTGTCATTAAACACCCCCAGAAGAAGTTTTCAAAGGGCATTTGTTTAAGAGTCTGAGTAAAGCAAATTTGCCAGGGGGAGCTGGAATTCTGTAGATACCCTGTCCTGCCTGTGTAACAGTCTCCACTTCTTTCTGGTGTAATGGACTATCACCAGTATTTTAAGTTATTCTGGCTTGGGTCATCCTCCTATGAAATTAATTACTTCTCACGATGTTGGCAGTAATGTCAGTAGGAGGGCACAGCCAGCTCAGTTATTTGGGAGCAGAGCTGAGGCAAGCAAAAATAACTATCATCTCATATGGTGATCAAATAAAATTTGGAACTCATCGCTGCAGAATATAACAGAGACCAAAAGTGTAAATGGGCTAAAAAAGAAGGACTAAACATGTACTGAGAGGTCAGGTGTATGGAAATGAGGTTTAAAAGCACATTCTGGGCAGGAATTCTTTAAACTGCTGGTTGCTGGGAGCTAACAAAATCTGGCCCTTTTTTCTGGTAGTTTTCCTGTGGTGTTCACTGCCGGTCGCTTTGGAGACAAGGATCTGGGACTGACAGGCTGGTGATCTAATGAAGAATGGCTGCTCTTTTGGTCTTCTTTTCTGTAAAGCTGCGAAGATAAATCAGTCTTGTGAAAGTTCATTGACTCATATAAAAATCGCAGGTGGTTTTGAGGTTGGTGTATCTTTTTTTGTCGTTTACCTAGGTCTGCTTCATGCCCCTGTAGCCCACCAAAAGTCATTTCATTGCAAAGGTCTTTAAGGACATGATGCAGGAACAGAATTGTTGTGGGCTGTCTGCTAAGGCAAGAGTGGGTGACACGGGTTTATTGGTCACAATTTTTCATCCAAGGTAGGAGACGGCAAAAATGACAGCCTTTGAACTGCTGAACAGGATGAGCAGCTACTGCTGAGGTAATGGAGAGTAATTGTCAGCTATAAAGAAGAAGTGCCTCAATAGTGACAGCTGTCAAGCATCAAATAGTATTTGTTATTATTGCTGGTAAGAATTCCATTTTGTCCAGAAGGAATGATAGACAAATTTGACTGTACTTTGTTTACACTGTGGAAGTGCAATGTATGGCAACAGTGTTCCATGAGTTTCACAAGTTACAACAGGATATTTTACACGCACAAAGCTGAGTGTGTGTGTGCACTGCAAACTGAGGGCATTCATCATGCAGGAGAAGGTACGCAAGTCCCTCAGTAGAACTGGGTGTTACTCTTTCTTCAGTCAAAATAGAGCTCTGCTACTGACAGCATTCCCAGAGGAAGGGGAGGAAATCTCCCTGTTGATGTCACAATAAAACTCCTTTGAATTTAGGTCAGCCAAGGCGACACCCAGGTGAACTTTGTTCCCCGTTGTTTTACGTGATTGGTTTCCACTGGGAAAAAAAACCACACCAGAAAGAGAGAAAGGCTTTTTTCTTTCAAAAATGTATTCACCGAGGAAACAGGAAGTCCTCGTTCTAGACAAATTTTGTTCATCAGCATTAGCATTCTTCCAAAATAAATTTCCTTATGTACTTTACTGGCTGTGAGGTTGTCAGCTCCTATCAGGCAATGATTTCACAGTAGTGACTTGTAAGTGGAAACTGTTTTTAGTTGATAACCACGGACCCAAGGCATGCAACGTGTGATGAGTCCTTCCCAGTATGGCCGATGCCCTTTCTGTTATGGAATGGGTTTAAAGCAACCAAGAATAGGTTTAAGTTAGAAGACACCACTAGGATAATGAGGAGTTGGTTGGATAGTGTCACATATTGATCCTGAGACATGTGCTTTGGCTATGGCTGGTTCTCTGCACTTTGGAGTTAATTTTTGGTGGTTTGCTATTCTATTCCTTCTTCTCCTAGTATCACTGACTGGTCTCAAAAGATAAAGATACAGCTTTCTACGTGCGACAACAGAGGGTAATGGGGAAATTTCTGTTTAGGATATCCATCTGAACAGTGGCCGGATCAGCTGTTATCCAACCACTGGGATTTATTACAGGCTGTTTTACTATTTGTACTCACACGTACACTGCATCCATCTGGATAGCCAAAAAAAAAGCGAGTGGCTGCAGATATCATAATGCAATTGTCAGCTGAAAAAATCTGTGAGAAGGAACTCCTACTGAAGTTAGAGAATGGTGACCTCAGTCACAGTACGGTAACCATTTTTATGTTAATAAATGTCTCACTTTGTGTCAAAGCAACACATCTAGAAAATCATGTAGATACAGCGCAGCATGGAAGACGGTTGGGCAAAACCCACTCTCGTCATTTTGTGTCACCTTGTCTCCAAGCAAGATTTTGAAACTAAATTCTAAATTAGTATTAAACTATGAGCAAAAACCCAAGATACCCAAGGAAATCTGGGACAGGGAACCTCAAAGGAGGCTTCTTTCTCTCTCTCTTTCTTTTTTTTTTTGGCAGCGTGTTGTAAATAACAAATATCTGTACCAGAAAAACCCACACCTAATACACAAGTGTAAATGCTAACAGTGCTTATCCTCCCACATCTGCTACTGGTTGTGTTCTTGCTACAGTCCTTTTCTAGATGTGTTGTGTAAGGCACTTTTCACTGGGTTTATTTGCTGGGTCCGTAATTGCTCCCTTTATTTCTAGGCTCATGCATGGCTTTCTTCAGAATAATCCACTGGCTGCTCACTGGCTTAATTTGTCATCTTCTTGTTTTCTGTCCTTTGTTACCTACAGGTCAGTTTGCAAAGCTGAGTGCGATGTCCTTCTCTCTCTCCTCTCAAGTAAGTATCATTATAATTTAGAAGCATGTTGGGAATTAATCCTTACAATGTGTATTTCAGTTGCAATGCATCTTGTGCTGCCCAAGTGTATGTGAAGATGCTGTTTCTTCTTTTAACCTGGGTTAGGATGCCTAGGAATGTCTCTAAATCATTTCTAATACTCTCTTTCAAATATGGTCCTAGTCCTGATGATTCCTATTAAGCCACCACCTTTTCTGTCTTCTTCCTTTGTTGGCTGTAAGAATGAGGATATTGGCTTTACATCCCTGGAGATGATGACAAATACGTTAGCCAGTACAGAGAAACCTTATCCAGTAGATAAGGAATCAGATGACATTTCAGGAGACTTGAGTTCAGTTCCTGAGAATGCTTGAGTCTTCTGAGGATGACAGAAGTCAACCATCCCTGGTGGGACTGGAACATGTACTCTGGTGTGTGCAACGGGAGCCAGGCAAACATCAAAGCAGGCGATCCCCCAGCTGCTTCACCAGAGAGGTGTCCTCAGGTGCGTCGTGGGAATTTAAACTGCCCGAATCCGAAGTGCAGGGTACTCAGCCGCTGGCTGGAGTCTGGCGATTCAGAGATAGGGCCAGAAGGTCTGTAAACTCCCTGCTGGCCCGTGTTCGGGTTGTTCCTCACACATACCAACCTCACAGTTGCAGCACTGAGTTTAATGCCAAGTTCTGCAGTTGTGTTTTTCTTCAGGAACACAGGCAGCAGCTATTTTTATGAGGTAGCCTGTTATTCGAACATTTGCCCAGGAAATGCAGACCACAGGTTTCCTTCTTCCTTCTTTCCTTCTGCCTCACCTGAAGCTGCGGAATCTGCATTTCTGACTTGTGGGAGAGTGCAGTGCCCCGCTGGGGAGACGGCAGGGAGACCATACTGTCCATCCCACGGTGACACTGAGCCGTGGGCAACAGGGCCAGAAAGGGAGGAGAAATCAGAATAGGGGTCTGACTCTGCTCTGCAAGCTGCGTCTCTCCCTCAGAGCCAGAACTAAAGGCAGCCAGAGGTCTGCTGTCAAATGGGCACTGCAAGCTGGGAGCGGGGTCCTGGCCACATGAGCAAAACCCGTGAACGAGCCTGCGCCAACTTTAGCAGGAATTGGTGGTGCTGGATTTTGTATGCCACGTTTTATGCTAGACCGCCTTATCTATATGTCAGTTTTAATGGGAAAATTTGACCCTGGTTCAAGGGCTTTGCAACTTGCGATGGCAGCAGAATTTGGATGTTGAAGTGTGGACCTTGTGAAAGCAGCTGCCAGTCCTCAGGGTTAAAAGCTGGTAGGTGTTGCTGAAGCATCTGTCCCAGTGTCTCTAGCAGCTAAAGCAGAATAAATGGATGTGAAAAGCAAATAAACAGCAATACCCAGAGTACTATAAAAAGCAAATAGCTGCTCATAAAAATTCTCCTAATGTTGCCCCTCAGGTTACATTCATTTTCTCAATAGCCTTGTTAAAAACTTGAGCCGTATAGAGATTCCTAAACACTGACAGCCAGAAAAACAAGTTTTCTTCTCTTTTGTTGCAGTCGTCACTTACAGATAATGTCACATGAAGAGAAAAAGTTCTTTCAACAATAATGTGTGTGTGTATAACTATGTATATAGCGGAAATGTTATAAGTAGCTGAATTTAATTACAGTTATGGATAACTATGACTTCAAAGGGTAGTAGCATTCAGACAAACCATTTACAATATTAAGTGGAAAAAAAAATCCTATTCGTTGGAATTATAGAGCTCAGGCAATCTTATTGAAGGTTTCTGCTTTTGCCAGGACGCGGCATTAACCTCGCGATGTGCGGAAGGGCGCACTGCATACAGCCTGGCTTTCTAGAAAATACACATCCCGACTCAGATTAGCAGAGGTCTGAGACTGAGCTGCTGCCTGATCTCCTGGCTGCTTTTGAAACATTTTAAAACCCTGTCGGAGATCAATGTTTTTAAGCACTGTGCTCTGGTTAATTCCATAGGGGAGCTCTTTTTAGCTCCCAGGGGAGCCCTTCAGCCGGTACCAAATACTGAAACATTCCCACCAGCTGTAGAAGACTGGCCCTATAGAAATTAGCAGCATAAATCAGTGAACGTGACACTTCACCTGTACCAACAAGAACAAACTCTGCTGTGGTACATTGTGATAAATACCTCTGCACATGATAAGCGTGGCTTAGTCTTCTTAAGATTCACCCTTTTGTGAATATGAAAGAGAAAAGTATCTTGTGCATTTTATTTGGCACTAATATTTCATAGCCTTGGAAAATTAAATCCAAAATCGATCGTTCCAGTCGAAATGTCTCGAGTGTTTTTGCTGTTTACGTTGGGTTCTTGCTTGAAGCTTGGCAGTTGCATCAAGACTCTTGCATCAAAGATAATATTATTCAATCAATGATGGTGCAAATACAGTCAGTATTATATTGTCTAGGTGGCCGTATGAGGTAGAAAGCCAACAGACATCCTGATCTCACAACAGTGTTATATTTGTGCTTGTTTAAAAAAAGGTGGGAAAAGTGGAATCAGTGTATTAGAGCTTCTTATGAGTGATATTGCCCTGAGGGCTGGCCACAGGGTTTGGTTTATTTCCTCATTCCTCAGTGATGCACAAGTGGTGGGGATGGCATTTGATTCAGTTTTTTTGCATTCTGTTTGCACTTGCGTTTTTAAAAGTGCTGTGTACAATTCTCTATAATTGATTTTGAAATAACATCTGGTATAACAAATTCCCAAGACACCGAGTGATTCCACTAGTGTAAAAAGATGTCATATAGTCATGTTTTCAGTTTTTATATTAAATGTATTTAAATACCGCTTGTTTCACTTTTAACAGAGTAACAGAGTGAGTTTGAGCTTGTTTCCAACAGGCTCCAGGCAGATCTTGAAATGCGGGAGTGTGCACCTTGCCCGTTATCTTACCTTTATCCCCTGATGCAGTTGCTTTCTTGCCAAGGGTGGCCAAGGAGAGCAGAAAGTCTCCATCTCTGGAAGTGGTTTCAAAGTTGTCATTTTCAGTGAAGAGCTGTTGCCTTGTGCAGTGAACTTGTTCCCACAAGACCTACGGTTTCCTAGATTTTCCAGAGCGATGTTTTCTCAGTGCTGGCACAGCAACATCTTAGCTGATCATGTCTAATTCATTTATATGCATTATTATTACAGAAAAGGTGCTGTGATCATATTTTCTCTGTGTTGACAAAAACACGTAATAATTTAAATTGAAGACTCGGTTCCATTCGCACTCCAAACCCTTTCACTTCCTCTAAACCTTATCACACAAATTGTGGAGGCTGGAGCCTCGGGTGGCCGGGGTGACATTTCCATTGCAAAAGTGACTGAATGCTTTGTATTGAAACGAGAGGAAATTTTTCAAACACAGAAACCACAAATTCCTTCAACCTTTTTATATTAATGCATTGTTAAATTATTATTTATCCATCTTTGCTGTTTTCCCAGCAAGCTTTCATGTTTTTCTTGCCTTTTCCCTTTTTTCCCAAATTCTGTTCTCATATTTCCAGCAGAGATGAGGAACATTGCTGAATGTCAGGTGATAAAGCCTGTGGGCCAGAGATGGTGTGACCAGTGCAGTCTAATGTGTAACTTAGGAATGTTTCTTTCAAAATAATCTAACAAATCAGCCATAGAAGTTAGTGTAAATATTTTTTTCCAAATAGATATCGTATACAAAAGGTGACATTCAAATGACATAGAATCTGGTTTTTAAATCAGCACAGATCTTCTTAAAACTGTGAACTGTGTTTTGAAATACTCGTTGCTAAAGCTGTTCATAAACCACAGGTGCCATAAGACCCCTGAACTGACTGATGTTATGTGTAATCCTCCATGGTCTTGTTTCATCGATGCTTTAGCTTTGCTAAGCGTGTGTTCAACCAACCGACTCTGTCCATCTCTCTGCCCCTTCTCCTCCTCCCCGTCACCCCCCATTATGTTATTTTCGAGGCCTTCAGCTTTAAACGCACAGGCTTAGAGCGCGCTGGCAAGGGTTTTCTTTTTCTCCCCGCAGGTGCATTGGCTCAGCCAGCCGCCAGATGTTCTGCGTGCGCCCTGGGAAATGTGCAGTGAGACTCTTTCGGAGCTGGATGGAGAAACAGCCGTCGGGGGAAAGCACAAGAGAAGCGGTGGGTTTTTTCAGGAGGACAGGCAATCGGAGTTTTGTCTGGTTTAGTACTTCTCAAGTATAAAGTCATTTCGGGAGAACGGGGACTTTCCTGGCCATTTTGGACGAGGCAGTGGGACTGCTGGCTGAAGAGCGTTTGCTCCGCTGTGACTGCAAACCCACAGGTGCTCACAAGCAGGGACTGACACCAACCAGCTGGAATGGCCTCCCCACAGCATATTGCTTGGCAATAAAGGTGACAGCGGTCTGGCACAAAGCCCTGCCGTGCAGAGACATCAGAGCCAGGTCGGGAGCAGCCAGACCAGCAGCTGGGCAGGAGCAGGGGCGATGTTGCGTGCTGGCCGCACCGTCCCCCTGAGCAGCGCAGTGTGGTAGCGCGGGGCCACCTCTGCGCTGATGTCATTTTACTGCCCTGATTTTACAGCAAATGTGAACAGCACTTGTACACATGCAATCAGCCCAAAACTCCACAAACGTCAGACTCAGACAGGGAAGGGGGAGAGGGTGCACGTACCTGTGCGCACGTGGCTGGAGGACAAGGAAGGGACGCTCGTGTGCCTTCCGCATTCCAGACTTATTTCAGTTTTAAAAAGGAAACTCTAATCAACAGATTTGAGTTGCCGTCAAACGTGTTATTTTCTGCCAGTTTCTATTTATAATTACCACAGGACAGAAATGAAGCCGAAACACAAATTGCACAATATAACCGTCAGAATACATCAGTCCCAGCAGATCTGGTTGCTGCACTGAAGAAGCCGTGTGAGAAGGCAGCTGCCTCCTCCCACTGCACTTACATCCAGCCCCCTCTGGCTTCCCATGGCCTGGAAAGCGAGGTGTGGAGCTGCACACGTTCTGTGCACTGTGGCACGGAGCAAAGTTGTTGCAGAGATTTCCTAATCCCCAGGGGTCTGCCCCAGCCAAGCAAATGCTGAGCTGTTCGGTGGTGTTGTACAAATAGGTCGCTGCTGGACTGAGAGAGGGATTTCAGGAGACCGGGCGGTGCTGGAGGATGTTAACAGACGGGAGGTGATGTGCTGGCAGCGTTCTTCCAGCCTGTTGGTGGTTACACTAGCGCTGGGTAAGCTGTTGCAGCCTGTGCAGTCAGAAGCCGGGATACTTTACAGTCCCAACAGCTGAATCCCATTGCACTCTTTGCTTAGTCCTTTGCCACGGCCATTCCTCATCCCTTCCCCTGTGCAACATCCTTGTGCGATGTTTCCTAACAGAAAGAGCCATAAAACTTGTTGATGAATTAAGGACTCTGGCCCTGGTACCTCCAGGAGGAATAAAGAAGCTTTTAAATAACAACAATTAATAACAGCAAGCAAAACTTGATTAATGGGGTGGGAAGGCCATGTTAAGGAAATTTCTTGTTCATTAGTGGATTAAGAGCCCCAGGAACCACAGATCGCACTGCTCTCACTGAGGCTTGATGAATGAAACGAAGATGGTGACATGTCCAGTATAAGCAATGGTTTTCTATAGCAGTTAGACCATGCTTTGTGCCAATGATGGAAAATATTGAAATTGCTTAGTACAAGGTGTAAATTCACGGAGTATCCAGTGACACCAAAATTAACAGGCATTATCCCCATACCGTGAAACCGGACTTCTGCCCCACTGTGCACAGCCCTTTTCCTGGTGGGGTCGTGATAATCTTCCGTAATACACAAACTAAGTTCATCCTCACTCTTTAGCAGAATGATGAAGAGATATTTCATTCATCTCCAGGGTCAAACATCACTGCTCAGGGTATCCGTGGTCAGGCACCCATCAGCCCGGCTGCGAGACCTCTCCCTTTGCCACTGCAGTCCCAGGGCTTCCTGTGGATAAGGCAAACGGAAAAGCCACATTTTTCCCCTTCAAGTCGTCCATCAAATTGAGTTTAGCCACACAGCCCTGACGCCTGATGTTTCTGTTCTTTCCACAGCCTCTTGAGCCGTGCTCCCAGTGTATTTTTAACAAGAGTAATGTGGTCGCCCTGCACCTACAAACCATTTGTCACCACCTCAGGTCCTGTTTCCCCAGAATAAGGAGTAACAAGCAAAGCCATTGCAGCAAAGGGCAGCCACTCACTTTTGACTGTTTTAAGGGTTGGTTGGTCTCTCAACTACCCTACAATTATAACTATTCAAAGCAATGATTTCTCTGTTTCTTGTGGAATTACAGTAGAAATGCTTCAGCCACTTGTGTGCTTTGAGCAGTAATTCTTGTCAAAGGAGAGCACCGTGCCCCACCTTGCTGTATCAGCTGCTCTTAGGACTATTTTAAGGCTTCGTTCCCCCAGGGACTCCCAAGGGAGCCTGGCTGCCCCCTGCACCCCATCATTACGGGTCCCAGGAGATGCCCCGGGCCCGAACCCCAGGCTTGGAGCGCACCCCAGCTTTGGTCTGTTGATACAGCTCTGTTTGTTTTGCCCGTTGCACTCAGTCATCTCCTGCTGTGGTGACTTGAAGGCAGAAGGGTCAGGTTTGTACAACAAACCGCTAATTAATTAGATCGATCTCTTGAGGCCTATTTGTAAGGGGAAAACACTTCCTGGTATCGATTTGCTTCAGTAATGTAAATTATGTATTTCTGGCTCGTCTTCTCAGACACTGTTTCCAGTATTTTCACACTTCTAAAAAGGGAGCCTACAGAGCAGCCAACAGCCCGGGTTTAGCCTGTGAGTTCCTGCTACTTCATTCATCTCACTGCTACAGCTCAAATCTAGGCTCTTATTCTTTTCTGTCTTCACTAAATACTACTTTAATTTTTATACAAAACTCCGCTAATATCAGGTAAAATTCCACATCGTGGAGACATTCAGGCTAACATATAATAAAAATCCTGTCACGTCGACAACATCTTTTTAGATCCTCCTTCTCTGTGGATCTTTTTTCTGCGGCTCCTTGTGCCACAGTGAGATAATGAAGGCAACAACCACAGCCCTGTCGCGCATTCTCCGCCAGGACAATTCTTCTCCTTTCGACAGCTCCTGGCCCTGCCACACGCCAGCGTCCCAGAGAACAGGGGAGCTCCGCTGTGCCCCCCGCGGTGGGAAGGACCCCCCAGCTGGAGGGAGTGCTGGGGACGAGCTTTACCAAGGCTCTGGGTGAGGGCACGTCTGGAGGCATCACCCAGACACTGGAGCTGCCTCACGCACCCTGCTGCAACCTCTCCTGGAGGAGGGACCGACGAGCACGGCCCCTGTGACACCGCATTATCACAGCTCCACCGCCTACCGGGCAGACCAGCTTTAAGGCCACACGTATCTCACCCTGTCCAGTCTTAGTTCAGGACAAGAATCTTGCAGTAAAACTGAGCTGGCCGGGAGGGAAGAAGGCACGGTACGATTTCTGCAGAGTACAAAGGGCATTTTGACATCTGCCGGTTTCTGGCACGAAGGAAAAGGTGTTTTTACCTTCTGGTCATGCCCCTTCTTTCGCCTTCTGTCTTTTCGTCAGCAAATATAATTGTTTTGAACAGCCAATTTGCAAACTAAACATGGTATGGAATAGGACAAGAGTGAAGAGATACTTTTTCTAGCTTTTTTCCTAGACTTGCACCTTGAACATGCTCTAGATTTTTTAATAACGTTAGTACATAAATGTAAAGACTGATGTAGTTCATAACTGTAGAGAATAATTTCACTGAAAGGAAAGACTTGGATTCTGGGAAAATATTGACCTTTTACTGCTTGTTAGCCACTCTGATCTATCACAATTCAGTGTCCGCTGAGAGTGTTGAATTGCAAACCCATAGATTTGCAGTTTATCAAGTTCCAAGTCCTACAAAAGGTGTGACGTGCAGTACTACATGGCACCTGTGCCATGCAGGGCTTTGGTGGCTGCCAATTACGGAGGCACCAAAAAACTTCAAATGCGGTTTTATATCGATAAGACAGCTGGCAAACAGCGATGCTGCCTCATATACCCTGACTGAGCCCCACAGAAAGTCTGTCTCCATGTCAATGAGAACAGGTCGATATCGGTACCTCGAACAACTGTCCATTTATAGCAGGCGACATCCATCAGACAAAATGATTAAGAGATCAGCTTTCCAAACCAGGACCCCAGTTGGCCAACAAAGATGCACAGGGTGAGCACTGGTATGGCTGCATCTGCCAGGACGCATCAGCTCTGAGAAATCATTTCCCACCCTAGGGAGCAAAATCAGCAAAGAAAACCAGCCAAGCCCTCCCCCAGCGTCCGTCTGAGCTGTGTGTAAATGGGGCTTTCAGCCAGCAGGAGAAGGAAACAGAGCAGAGGTTTTCCTCACTGCCAGGCAGCCATTCCCTTTCCAGACACATTCCTGGAGAAACAGAAGGCGAATCAGTGAGGGTGGTGTTTGGGAATAGCGATAGTTTTTTAAAAGAGATTTTCTCCTGGCCCCCATATCCTGCCTTTTGTGAAAAGTGGGTTTGGCAAAATGTGGGAGTTACTTCTTCCTTTTGGTTTTGACATCATGTTCCATGAGCATTGGCAGCTTTCCACTCAAGTGATTCAACAGAACACTATTAATTCATAAACTAAGAAAGGTTTTCCCTTTTTTGGGGGGTAGTTTTTGGGGTTGTTGTTTCCATTATTAGTTCAGTTTCCTAGTAAAAGCGCTTCTCACATCAGCAGCTGCCTCTGGAAAGGCTGGTGTGTCCTTGAATGAATGCGTAGATCAGTCTGTAGGAGCTGTCACATCTGAGCTAACCCTTGGCATTTGTCACTGCACCACCTGCTCTATGGCAGCGAACGAGTCAGCAGCTTCAGCTCTTTGCACAGGGGAAGGAGAGGAGGCGCAAAACTCTCACTGATTCCAGCTCTTCAGTTCAAGAGAACTGCGACCCTGATTTTCAGAGAAAATATTATCTCACTGAACTTCAACTTCTCACTTCTACTCATTTCAACTTCAATGATTTTTTTTCGGGTTACTGTACCGGTCTTTAATAGACTGGCCTGACAGCTGCATGTGATGCGCAGAGCGAAGCCATCTGTGGTGAGGAGGAAGGCTTCATTACACATTTCTAGGTCTGTTAACATTATGAGCTTGTAGGAAGTGTAAGGTTTTGGTTAAAAAAAATGAAATTTCGACACATAAAGTTGACAGACAAATCTATATCTCCTTGTGAAAGATCTCATTAATGCCATTTTCTTTTTCTGTACTTTTGAAAAACAGTGTGCTGGTTCTGGAATGCTTCTTTTTCTCCAAGTGCTACATTAGAATATAAGCAGTAAGAAAAAATATATCCAGGTCACACAGGACAGAGGAGAATTCCTTTCACTTGGTGACAGAGAGCTGCTGGTGACAGAAACAGGTAAGAGTCTTTGAAGCTAAAACTTGACTTTTCTCCCCCAGCTGTGTGCCAGGCTGAAGGCACAAGAAACGCGCACCTGTGACAGCAACATGCTCAAGGAAAACATGGAGAAAACATCCTGGGAAAAATTGTAGCTCTGCCGAATGAGTTTTGCTATCAACTGGCACAGGACAAGGCATTTGCCAGCTTGCCCAAGGCTACGCTACTGGTCCTGCTGCTGGTGACAGGGCACCCTGGGACAAACTGGTCAGGAGACGTGGCCGAGGACATAGGGACCGCCTAAGTATTCAGCTCTGCCTTGTCAGACATCTGCAAGCACATCTGGGCTCAAACACTTAACACAAAGAGTAGCACAGCTGGCCCTCTTTTCTGACTCTCCCTTCCACCACTAACTTAGCCGAGATCCTCACTGACATCCTCTTTTTAATATTATAGTTTTCAGAATCTCAGCCATTCTGATGGACTCTGCAGCCCTGGCAGGGCAGATTCTCACCCACAGCCATGTACCTGGAGGGCTGAAAAGGTGTATTAAGCAAGTTAAAAGCATTTGAACAGTCAAGATACTTACAGGCAACATTTATTTCTACATTTTCTGCAGGGTGCCTGCGTGGCTATGGGTCTGTCAACAAACCTCCATCTGCACCAACTGCGCATCACTGGGATGGAGCATTTTGCTTTGTTTTCTCTTTATACAATGTAATTCAAGTATAATGAATACAGTGTAATGTCTAAAGGGCCTCTGACATCTTTCTTTTCCTCCTTTCATCTTTTGATCTCTTGTTCCCTGTCCCTTTGGCAATCATCCTATGCTTTATTCTTTATGTCATGGTGCTCAGACTGGGTTTCAAAAACAAGCTCAAAACAGACATGATTTTTGCACTTGGCCACTGTGACATCCGTTTGCACACCTTTAGGAGTGGTTCTAGGTTCTGCAACAGAAATACAGCTGAATAACTCCAACGGGGAGTGGGTAGAACAGAATATCCCTGCATGCACACTTGCAAGGTATCTGTTACAGTGGGAATCTAAGCCTGAATGAAAATTGGGTTTGAATCACAACGTGAATTTTGGGGATTTTGATGAGAAGGCCCGGCTGTGCCCACTTGCCCTCCACACCCCACTGGTGGCAAACGAGAGCGCACCACTGCGCTTTGATTATGGCTTTGTGCTAAGATCTTACCCAGAGCATCTTTCCTTCAGAAACTGGAGATGCTTCTACTGCTTTTATTTTTAGTTCATGCAAAATTTCCAGACAACAACAGTTCTGTAAGCAGAAGAGAATCAACGGAAGTGCTTTGAATAAAAGCAGATCACAAAGTAGGCCTGGCATCTCTTCCTTCGGCCTCGAAGCGCTCTTCTAGTCATCCTTCCCAGATGAGTAATGCTGGCTGTGGAAGCTCCCATTTGTCAGTGAGGCTGCGTTGACTGTGGAAAATCAGCACTGTAGGTTAACCTGAGGCACACAGCAAACTGAATAAACACACCAGCGGTAGCAGATATCGTGAGAAAGTAAAGCGAGATTTCCAAGCAAGAAAGAAAAGTTCAGATGGAGGTGACTCAGTTGCTGAGTGTTTACCTTGGTCCGGCGTGCAAGTCTGGAAATAATAAAGTACGTTAATACATTGGCACACTTACAGCCATTGCTGCTTCAGCAAGGAGAAGTTACAACCTGCCTGACATACGTATGAAGTCAGGTTTTTTGTGCTTACATCTCATTCGCTTTTTGCTTTTTGGGGGGTGTTTGAACCGTGAGGATCACGGTGACGCTCCCCTCTGAGCAGGGGCGGCACAAACCCCATCTCACCTTGTTTAAACAAATTGTGTCAGATCGAGATTCTCCCGCTGGAACCAACAGACGCGGGCGCCGTGGGGAAGATCCCAACTGAGGAAATTCATGCTCATTAAAAAGCCGAGTTTACCCCCATTAAGATCATAGGGAAGATCCCAATTAAGGAAGCTCACACTAATAAAAATGCCAAGTTTATCCCCATTAAGCAGCAGCAAAGTCCAGCCCAGAGGGCAGCGAAACCCCCAGTATTTTGCATTTGAGAAGAGCCCAGGATGTTCATCCCAGTTTGAGAAACAAAAACGGGGCAAAATGGGGATTTTGCTGCAAATGCGAGAACTTGAGCATCCGGGTGTTTCATCCGGGGGTTGCTCGGGGGGAATAAAATGCTTGAGGCCCAAAGGGATTTGTGGGAAATTGGCGACGGGCGTTTCAACTCCAATTGGGCATCGGGGGAATGGTTGGACTCGATGATCTTAAAGGTCTTTTCCAATGCAAGTTATCTGGGGATTCTATAAACCAGAGGGAACTGGGGGGGTTAAATTGTGGTGCAGGGGGGAAAAGTGGGGGACGTGTCCCCCCTTGTGGCCCTCATATCCCTTCCAGGTCCCCTTTGTCCCCCCACCCCCATGTTGCCCCTGATGTCCCCTCTATGTCCTCTGGGTCCCCCCCATCCTGTGTGTCACAGAGGCACCCCGATAGTTTTAGGCAGACAACGGGGTCCAAAACAAACTTTTATTCTGGTCAAAGAGGTGCAGCAGATTAACCGGTAAAGAACGGGGTTTTAGCTCTCCAAGAACATAAATACAGGTTCGAGTATCAGTTGAGGAAGTTATTGGGGTGCAGCAAATAATAACAATGGGGATCCACAGTGTGCACACACGTGGCTCACCAAACACAACGCCAGAGCCGCCCCTGACTCCGGGAAAAGTGTGCACTTGCCTGAATCTGGCAAGGAATTACTAAAGAAAATACATGTCCTTATATTTAAGCACGGAATACGCTCACTTTGCCTAAGTGAGGAAAAACAAACAGAGCCCCGCGATCCTGCAGGAATTATTTCACTCACCCACACTGGAGATGAGGGAATCCCGGTCCCCGGAGATCACCTCCGGCAGCCACCCTGCCTAAGGGGGAGGGCTCTGGCGGCAGCATTTGGCCCGTGCTCCGAGAGGCCCACACAACAGGCAGCCTGTTTCTGAGCATGGTTCTGAAAGAGCATAGAGATTTATTCTAGTCAGCAATGTAGAAAGATTTCTGTATATCTGTTTTGACAACAGAGCCAAGAAGACATGGAAGTGAAAAGGAAACAAGAACCATACGTAGAGCGGAGAATGGGATGAAGCGAGTACTTCAAATTAATATGTACAGATATCAAAAAATCTCTAATCAGAGTGCTCCCCCAATTTATTTCACAGGAATTTTCATGTATAACAGAAGTTTGAATGTATATGTACTGCGAATAAATAAATTGTTTTCGGATTTCAGTAAAGCTTTGGCAGTGTCTCTGGCAGCACTGTCCTGGACAAGGTGTCCAGCACACAGCTGGATAAACACACAGTGCAGTGGGTGAGCAACTGGCTGACGGGCTGGGCTCAAAGCGCTCGAGTAAATGGGGTCATGTTGGGTTGGACACCCATCACTAGTGGGTTCCACAAGCACCCATCTTAGTGCCAGCAGTCCTGGCTGTACTTACAGACTGGGGCACGAGATGCTGGAGAGCAGCTCTGCAGAGGGATCTGGGCTTTCTGGTTGATGGCAAGCTGAACATGAGCCAACAGTGTCCCTGGAGCCAAGAGGGACCCGTGTCCTGGGGTGCATCCAGCACAGCATCGCCAGCCGGGCCAGGGAGGTGATCGTCCCGCTCTGCTCTGCACTGCTGCGGCCTCACCTGGAGCACTGGGTGCAGTTCTGGGCGCCACGGGATAAAAAGGATATAAAGCTATTGGAGGGTGTCCAGAAGAGGTTGGTGAAGGCTTTGGAGAAGAAGCCATATGAGGAGCAGACCGGCGAATGACACCCGGTGTGTCCGGACACCGCCTGTTACATCCTCGGGAGAAGCAGCTCACACCGGGCTCCAGTATTTTTCCATCACACTCCTGATACTCTTTTGAGCACAACAGAAAGACGAGAAAGAAGGTGCTTCAGTCTGTGCGGGGCTCACGGGCGGGCCCGGCACAGCGGCTGCACACAGGCTGCCAGTGCAGCCCCGTTCCCGCCGGGACTGCACCCGCACCAGACGCAGCGAACTCAACACCAGGGGGAGCACCGCCCGCACTCGGCGGGAAAAGGGAAGCGCTGCAATGGCTCCCGAACGATCTTTCTCTCCCGCATTTAAGGCGCGGACACTTCGGGAAAGCCCGGGCGGGTCTGACACGGCCGGTGCCGCTGCCTGTCCACCCCGCTCCGCGCCGCCGTGCGGCGCCGCTCCCCGCGGCCCAGCGGCTCCCCCTGGGCCTGGGCCCGGCCCCGGCCCCGTTCCGCCTCGCCCACCTGGCGCTCCCGCTTGGCCGACGGCTCCTCCTTCACCTCGGTCACGAACACACGCGGCACCGCCCGCTGCCCCGCGCCCCGCCGCCTCATGGCCCCGGCCACCCGAGCCCGCCCGCTCCCAACGCCGGACCAGCGCCGGGCGGAACTGCGGCTGCACCGCCCCGCGCTGCGCCACGGGAAATGGAGAACGGGACCGCCCGCCCGCCAGGAGCCCCGCGACGCACCCGAGCGCTGGGGAGGGCGGGACGGGCAGGGCGGGACGGGGCAGGGCGGGCGCGGTGGCCTCGGGGCACCTCCCCAGAGCCGCCAGCGAGGCGGGGGCCTCCCCTCCCGGAGGCGCCCAGCGCGGCCGCGGGCCTGGGGCAGCTCCCGGGCTCCAGGCGCCGTTCTCTCTCCAGAGCGGCTCCGCTGTGTTTTCGGCTCCGGGCTGAGGCAGCGCGCCCTGGCGGTGCCGTCGGTGCCGTTGGCCCGGCAGCCGTTCCTCGGGCTGTTTTCTGCTTGCCCGGTGCCGCACGCCCGGCTGGGGCAGGGATGCCCGGGCCCCGGGCCGTGGGGAACTCGCTGTGTCGGTTTTGCCCCCGTCAGCACAGGGGGCTCCGGGTGGTTCCCGGGCTCTGCGCCTCGGGATAAACCTTGGAAGCGGTGCTGGGCTGACCCTGCCTGGACAGCAGGTGCCCACCAAAGCTGCTCTGTCACTGCCCCTCAGCTGGGCAGGAGAGAGAAGAGAAACAAAGCACCCACGGGTCGAGATGAGGACAGGGAGACATCGCTCACCCATTACTGTCACAGGCAAAACAGACTCCGCTAGTGGGAATTAATTCAGTACCAATCAAATCTGAGCAGAGTAATGAGAAATAAAACCTAAATCTTCAACCACCTTCCCAACACCCCTCCATGCAAAGAGCTACAGTGAGGAAAATGTTGGGCGGAAGGGTTTTGCTTAAAAAATGGTCAATAAGCTTTGTCTTTGCATTATCAAAGGTTTGTTTCTCAGGCCACAGCTCCTTCAGCAAGGGGCTGGGTATTATTTAAGCCCCGGCAAATGGGTTTGTTCCATTTTTCGTTAAAGAAACACTGGGATGGGAGACTCCGAAATAGCCCGATTTTCTGTAATTCACACTGAAGCAATGGAGATGAAGGAAGATGTCCGAGCTGGACGTGTCCCCTGGCGCCATGATGGTGACATCAGGAGCTGGAGGAGCAGTTGGAACTTTCGAAACGTAACATTCTATACTGGCCGCAACCGCCTCTGTTGAGTTGGCCGGCTGCAGGAGGCACCAGCTGCTTCGTGCTGGTGCCTTCTGCGGGCATTGGGAGCCATCAAAATGAGCCAAACTGGGAAAAACTGCAATTTCCAGTGTTCCCCGAATGCACAGGTAAATGCTGTAGATCTTAGAGTGCTTTGGATCCTTGATTTCTTGATACAGCCGTCTGTTA
The DNA here is from genome assembly GCF_037038585.1 of Patagioenas fasciata. Classification (NCBI taxonomy): domain Eukaryota; kingdom Metazoa; phylum Chordata; class Aves; order Columbiformes; family Columbidae; genus Patagioenas; species Patagioenas fasciata. Next base: position 6,231,409 of record NC_092544.1, on the reverse strand, counting down.
TGTAAACGTAGAAGCTGATGTGTCTCTCTGGGTCGTGGCCACATCTGTAGATGAAATATCGGGTTTTTGGAAGTGGTGAGAAGAGGTAATGATCATCTGAACCGTGGGAATTTCTCATGTGAACTGCGCTCGGGTACTCAGGGAACACATAAAAGTCATGGGTGACGATCACTCATCTTTCGTATTGAATCAGGATTATATTGATCTTGAATACGTAGGCCACGTTTATAATTTCTGCTTTTAGTTCCTTCCTGAAGTACTGCAAAACAACTTATTGAGAAGAAAGTCCTGCAACGTGTGTTTGCCCTGGATTTGAATTCCACCTGTTGAAGATCCAGGGCTGGGTGCTGGGCTCTCCATTGTCGCATCCATTTCGACAGTGGGGGTTTTGGCATTAATGCCCGGGAGCTGGGCTTTGGCTCCAGAGCCCAGTGTGTCCCAGGGGATGGCCCAGTTGTACTGACTGCAGCCCAAACGTGGCGTGGTTTGGAGATGCTGCTTTTAGACCCAGCTGGTAATGTCTGAACCTCCCAATGCACAGAGAGCTGGGAGATGGTGTGAGCAGTGCACTGACAGCAGTCTCACAACACCGATTCACAAACTTGTCGTTTTTCGGTTTTTGCTGGGCATCTTTCTGGGTTTGATGTCCTGCTCCTTATTTCCCAAGGACCCATGTCCATTAATGGCAAGAGAGTCCAGTGCAGGATAAGTAAACGGCTTCGCTCCTCATCTGGTAACAGTTTGACATCAGGAAAGCTCAACTGACCTCATTCAGGGTAACTTTAGAGTTATCTGGAGCTTATGAGAACTCCTAAGATAACTTTAAGAGTTCTAAAATATTGGAACATGGTCCCACAAAACCTTGGTGATGTGGTCCCAGCAGCAGACCGCGTACTGCTCCATTTAGTCCATGTTTATTGTTCTGCTTACAATCGATGACAACTCTTTTCTCCTGCAGCAGAAGTACAGGCACATTCCCTGTTTTTGGGAAAAGCAACCATCAGGCTGTGTGAGACTCAACTGTGCCTTCCATCACACCCACCCTCGGAATATAAACGGGCTTTTCCTGCCACCTGACAACAGTGAGTAAAAAATATTTTCTCCACTCTTTGTTCATTGGAGTCAGTTCATGCACAAGAATGTCCTTGCAGTGCTTCGTGATCTCTACGAAGGTTCAAAACGTACCACGGTAAATCAGTGGCGTAGGATCTGCTGCCGCAGTGAGTTCAGAGCAAAGGAAGGAATTGTATTGGCGTTTGAATGGTGTTGCCACGTGACTGTTTCAGCTGTCGTGTGATGGATCTTCGTGTTGCAGGAAAGATGATGGCACAAGCGGTGATTTAGGTTGCCAGGATCCACAGAGTAGAAATGCTGCAGGAATCATTTGCAAGGTTAAATAATATCTGAAAATCAAATTATTTTTGGAAAGTAAAAAAGCACCATTACAAATTGTTTGTTTGTTTCTTTGTTTGCTTGTTGGTTTTCTCATTCCTCTCTAAGAGGAGCTCTTGGCTTCCAGCAGTGCTGCTCTCTCTGCAGTTCCCACATCCACAGCAGCGACCCCTGGCAGCTGGTGCTCTCCTAAAGCCAACGTAGGCACATCTTGGGTGTGCTGGGAGTCAGAGAAGATGCCCTGGAGGCCCAATGGACATGGGCAACCTCTAGAAGAGCAATGCCCAACAATCAGAACGAGAAAATAGATCCAAACCTTTCTCTTTTTACTGAAAAAATGCAGACATTGAAAGTCCATGTGTCCCAGAATAGCATTGTAAACATTTTAACTGCATTTGTCCTGTTAATACTTAGAAATCCTCCTAAACCCATTGAAGGTGGAGTTGGCTTGCACTGTCCGGAGCTGATAATGTGCTGTTCTGGGCAGTGGCACAGTGAACTGTCAAGTTAAACTGCTGGATCTTACATTTTCTTGGCAGAATAGTTTTCCCAAACGTCATAATCTGCCTATTTGATGATCCCCTCAACACGATAAAGAGTTCAAAAGTGCCCCTGCATGTCTGACCTGGGTTTGATATTCTAGTTCCCTTCTAACAAAATCATGTTCTTTTCTGCAGATGTGCCATTGCAAGAGGGTGGCCAAGAAAGGACTCTGCACCCCGCACATCTGCAAGAGCCGCTCAGAAATCAGCAGAATATTTTCCTGCCAGTTCACGCTCCGCTCATTATCAGCCTCAACAATGCTGAAGATGAGGAGGACGATGAAGGGGATGATGACAAAGAGAACTGTAAACAGATTATATTTTCTTCTACAAAGAAGTAGAATAGGGTCTTTTCTACACTTCACAACTGATTTGTTATAATAACTACGACCTATTTAGAAAAGAGTTGTTGACAAGTTTTGCAAACAGTTTCCTGCTGATCCCAAAATGTTGGAAGTGGTGCTCACCAGACGTGAGGCATCATTCCAACTCCTGCGAAATGCCTACCTGTATATTTCAATAGCGTTATCACCCACATACCTCTTTTGTATTAAATGAAGTTTAAAGTGTGATCCACAACTCCTAGGATGTGATCCGCAGTTCAGATGGCCATCAAATACTCTTCAAACTTTCTCTAAATTTGGGGACCCAATTCACTAGATTGATGGACTGTCTATGCGGTTTTATACATATATTTGTTTTGGTTTTGTGCTTTTTAAAAGTAGTCAAACGGTTGACTGTGTCTCTCTTAGAGATGAGGGGTTCCTGGGGAAGAATGAATTGCACGTTCCCAGAGAGTGAGGACGACCCCCTGTTAGTGCTTCCTGAGCCGGGGGCAGTAGGAGGGAGCCCCATGGATTCAAACCAAATCAAAGCCGGGGCTTTGCTGATCTCAGCAGCCTTAACTGAGACAGATGAGGAGCCCTCACTTCACCATCTCTGCCAGCAGATGTTCCAGGACAGGAACCGTGGGCAGAGGTTTTGTGACAAGCGTCCCTGGTGACGTGTTCAGTCAGAAGATTTCCTTTGGCTTGTCAATGAAGGATTGTGTTGAACGTGAGCACTGAGGGTGGGTTTGAATAGTTTCAAATCCACACACATTAGCTCCTTCCTGTGTGTTGTACCTGCCCTTCCATCGCTCCTGGAAACACCTGATATTAAGGAATCCTTGTTCCGTCCAGAAGCAGAGCTGACATTGAGAAAAAACCCACTGTGACCCAAATGAAATTGACGATGGTACATGATTACTAGGAATTGTTGAAGGTCTTTGTACAGATACCCAGTAATCTTTAAAACCATTTCCTACAGATGTTTCTGATTGGGTGCCTAAGACTGCTGCAGAAATGGAAGAGGAAAGAACCATAAAGGAAATATGCTATAAAACTGGTAAATATGAAATCAGTCAGTCTTTCCTAAATAGCAATGAAGACAATATACTGTGCCTTTTAATTGTTCCTTTTTAAAAATTTTTAAATCTATTTTATTTTATTTTATTTTATTTTATTTTATTTTATTTTATTTTATTTTATTTTATTTTATTTTATTTTATTTTATTTTAATTTTCCTTCTTCGCTGTGTTTAGGAGAGTATTACAGGATCCAGTACCCTCACAAACACCAATCGGCAGAAACTGTGTCTTCAGCTCAGGAGAAGGAAATATTACTCTTGGAAGCCATGGAGCGAGACTTACAGAAAGGCAAGTAATATTCATCTTCTCAGACAACATTTCCCATTAATGTTTACCATTTCTTTTTCCCCACATATATCTGCGTGCATAGTGTCTCAGGCATGGTGACTGCCTGTGTTGATTGTGGATGCAAAAGGTAGAAATGGGCTGTAAAACCTGCATGTGCTATCTGGAGATCCACAACCATTCCATAAATTGGATCAGATAGGATCCGTAAATATCATTCATGGAAAGTGGGGAGCTAAAGAATGAGCAGGTTATTTGTAGCTCGTTCTTTACTTTGGAGCCGTAGCTTTTCTTTAACCTGTGTATTATAGAATTGTCTTAGAGACCGTGAGAGTTGTGCATCAGTTACAGCAGACAGGATCCAAACATCCAAGAGAATACAAAGAAGAATATAAGAGGAGAGGTTAAAGGACATTGCACTGAACTGATCGCTATCTCCCAGAGGCGGGAGGGAGAGAATGGCAGTGCCGTTCCCTGTGCTTGCACACCAGCAGCTCACACCTTCTGTCTGCTGCCTCTCCAGGTGATGGTAATACCATTCCTGCAACATTCAGGAATACAGAAAGAGAAGGCGAGAGCTGGGAAAGGAGGCACCAGCAGAGCGTGTTCCCAGGAGAGATTGTACTGGTTTAGGGTTACACCAGAAAAAAACACACAGCCACTTTTGCTTTCCTTTTTGCTTTCCTTTTCCTTATTCGTTTTCCTTTACTGAACTGTTAGATGGTCTAGCACGACCCAGCTAAATTCTGTTCTTAGTGTCAAATATGGACAATCCACGTTTGGATAGGACTCTCCATAAAGAACATGCTGTTTCAATCTTACCCTCCAGCCTCCAGGCTCCTGCAATGTGTCAAAACGGAGTAACTGCACAGCATTATAAAGTTTGCTTTTTCATTTTTAGGATTGAACAGTTCAGACCCCAAAGGAAAACCGAGTTACCACCCGAGGAGCCGCAGGCAGGACGATGAAACTGCTGCTTCTGTTCCTCGCGGGAGAGCAGCAGGAAGAAAAACAGATTGCGATTCTTCAGAACCTCGCAGACCAGCGTCTGTTTTCTACCGCAGGGTGGGCGGCACCCGAGAACCAAAGTTCAAGGGGTCTGCAGGTGGGCTTCTGCTGAAACAGGGTTCTCAAAACACCTCAGGTGTGCCTGTCTGTATGGTGCTGCTTTCTTATTTGTCCCTGCAGGTCCATGTGAAGTCATTTAGGCCCAAATATGGTCAAGGCTAAATTCGATCCAGCATAATTTTCATAAGTAGAGCGCAGCAGTGTCCACAGTCAGAAATGTAAAGCTTTATTAAGCTTTATGATTAGTCAGACAGTAGATTCATGACCAATAATTCAATCATCTTCATAGCAGAAATTAATTTATTTCCCTAGGAAGAGGAATGAACACAATGTTCTGCACAAATATATCGATCCCCTCTTTCTACAGTATTTTTAATGTGATGCATTCTTTAGAAATATTTAGTAAATCTCAGAACAGTCCACCTTTCTCTTCCCATTTTACTCTATTGGTAGGTGTAGTTCTGCGGTAGAATTTCCGTTTCCTTTAGGAAACCCTTCCTGTTCAACATCTCTCCTCCCAGCAGGGGGTGAAGGAATGACCTTGCTTTGCATGGTGTTTTTCTACAACTGGGATCTCACTGGTGTTTTGGTTGTGATGGTTTGTTTTGGCTTCATAGCACCCCATAAACTGAAGCGGAAGTCCAGAACTTCTGCTGCATTCTGGCCTGAACTGAGGGGAAGCAAAAGTGGTCATTATGTGAGCAGGGAAAAGGAAGAAGAGGCAAAGCCACATCTTCCTGCAGAGTGGTAGGGGCCAGGTGAGGAGCCCTGTGGGTACTTTATACTGGCACTTGCCTCTTGAAGTTCTGTTTGCGGTTGGAGGTGGGCTTACCTATGCAACCAGGGCCATCACAGCTTTGGCCTTGTCGTTCGTAACACTTTGTGATGTTCACAAGTGCTGCCCGTACCCAGCATGTGTCTAAGTGCTGCAGACAAAAGGATCATTCCTAGTTCAGCCCAAAGGTCTCCTTCGGAGTCCACCAGTCTTCCTGGGCTCAAGCATGGGTGTTCCAGAGGTGCACACCCCCCTGTGCGGCACAGGGAAAGGGCAGGGAGTCAGCGCTTAGAGGACAGTTTGGATAAGGGGGTTGTGTTCACAGCTGCACTCCAGACGGTCTGAGAATAGAGAGACATTCAGAGAAAAGGATAGAGATGTTTTCCCAAAGCAATTCTTCCATTGAGCTCTTTGAGGGTTTAGGTACTATGATGACATGCATCTTGAAAACACCATCAATTTGATCAGATAGGATTCATAAATACCATGAATGAAAAGTAAGAAGCTAGAGCAGGTAATGTGTGGCTGGTTCTTTCCTCTGGAGCCATGGTCGTCTTTAACCTGTTATGCAGTTTTCTTAGAGATCAGCAGAGTTATACGTCAGGTGCTCAAGTTACACGAGACAGGATCCAAACAGCCGACAAAAGAGAAAGAAGAACACACAACGGGAGGTTAAAGGACATTTTAGGTATCGCTGTCTCGCAGAGGCGGAGGAAGAGAAGGGCAGTGCCGTTCCTGTGCTCGCACACCAGCAGGGCCCACGTTCTCGCTGTTGCCTTTCCAGGGGATGGTGACACCGCTGCACCGCTGAACAGCACAGAGAAAGGAGAGAGCTCAGGAAGGAGAGTTCCAGCGGAGCGAGTGCCCAGCAGAAACTGGCGCTCCTTTGACAATGGAGGTAATGTACTTTGGCATCAGCTTCTCCTTGCTGAACACCTTACTGTAAATAAATGACTGAATAGATTTGAATTGGGCTGTCCACAAAAAAAATCCCTTCTTTTTTGGTCAATCTTGTTTTCAGCCTCTAGGACCCTGTAATGTGTCAAATTCTGAGTAACAGCACAACAGTCCTGTATTTCTGTTTGCTTTTTCACTTTTAGGAATTCGCTCTTCGGATCCCAACGTCAAACCAAGTTACCAGCAAGGGCGTAAAAATAAGGCTGAGGAAACGGCCTCTTCTGTTCCTTATGTGAGAGGCGCTGGCAGAAAGACTGATTCTGACTCTTTGGAACCTCGCAGGTCAACATATGTTTTCTACCGCACCGTGAACGTCGCCCAAGAACCAAAGTTCAATGGATCTGCAGGTGGGTTTGATTGTGATAGATTCATTATTTTCAATATTTAGTATTATTTTATTCTCTTGGAAAATCGTGGAGTTTGGTCTTATCCAAACTTCTGATATCTATTTTGTGTCAATTTTTGTTACTTTTATTATTGTTATTATATTATGTTGGACAGGGGACTGAATTCATTCTCTTTCCATTCATCCAATGGGATATTTCAATTCATCTTTTTTCCGTCTCTCTGCTGTCCCCTTGATGGGATGTACTGTGTCAGAAACTTGACAAGAGCCTACAGGTGGGATTCAAAGTCCTGTATCTTTCTTTTTGGAAATCTGTTCCAGACGTGACCATAATTTTACATCTTTCACTTTGTTTTTAACTCTCCAATCTGTCACTTCATGTAGAAATTTAGTGGTAAATAATTTCGATAATCACAAGTGAAGAAAGTTATTCCATCTTACCAGTTTCGGTCATCTCGCTTAAGCTGAGCTGAATCTGCAGCTTGGGATGCCTCCCTATCTCGAATTTTCAATAAGGGAACCTCCTTAAGAGAGATTATCTGCGCTGTTACCGCGAATGCAGTCGAGTTCAATGAATCTCAGCACCACTGCCGCATCTTGGCATTAATACTTGTGTGTGTTTGGGTTGGGTGTGTTTGTCTCTTTGTTTTCTTTTAATGTTTGCTGTGGCTAAATGTGGACACGTTGGTACAGAGGTCACCGAGGAAACATTCTGAATTTTGTCATAGCAGCCACCATTACCACTGTTGCCAATTTTCCTTTCAGCAGCACCTGAGCCGTATGGTGGGAAATGCTCCAAACCAAAGCATCAGCTTGACACAAACAGAAGATTTTCGACCCAAACGGGAAACTATGGTAATGCTTACCTGTTGTGTTTGAACTGAAAAGCGTAGGATTATTTTGCAACTAATGATTTGAATTAATGTAGTTAAGATGGAATTAATAGAAAACAAGAGAATTAATATTTTTAGCCAAATTTCACAGAAAACAGTGGTTGGGAGCTTACTCTGCTGCACAGTCAGCTGCCAGCACACAAACAGCCCATTGCCTTCTATCGAGTGCTTGCACAAGCAGGGATAGAAGAGGAGATTGCACTACGGATTTGTTTAATTGAACAGCAACTGCTGCCTTTGGGAAGATTTTCAACACCAGAATATTGACTTTGTTCCAGTGCAGGGTCCGTGGCGGAATCGCCTCCTTTGGCAGATCCGTGAGCGGAGGAAACGCTGCAAGGTTCCACACGCTCCATAAAGCACTGGAGCAAGTCCGTGTTTAACACTGGATGTGTTCCAGAGATGATGTGGGGTTCACTGGTGCTCCCGTTGATACTCCAACTGATAGAGCATTTAATTCACATACCAGACTTAGAGAGTCTTTCCTGAAATTGCAGCTGGAATTAAGAAACAATGTCTATGTTTATTCGACAGACAAATGTTCTCCGGGATTTTACAGCGCACCACGTTGGAGGAAAAGAAATGCACGTGAAAATGCTCACTGTAAGTTTAAAACAACCATTCGGGTCACTGCTCGAGAGAGATTTTTATGATTAATTTTTATTGTGCAAAAGCAACATCTCTCCCCACCTAGAAAATGTGAAGTTGGTCTTAAAGCTGTTGCTGCCAAAATCCACCAGGTTCTAAGCAATGCTGAGCCATTAAAGAACAGAGAACAGCTCGTTTGTTTGCAGACATGTAATTTTGGCTGGATGACTCACCCGTGACGCCTGATGTTTTACAGCATCGCTGATATGAAAGCAAAGCATTGGAGTCTGTACCTCATGGCCCTTGGAGCAATGGCCAGAGCCTGGGTCTGCACTCTGTGCTTCATGGCCACGTTTCCTTCTCATCGCCCATCTCCGTGCTCCCCGCAGCTGTTACGGGGGCTTTGCTCTGCAGTCGCACGGTTTGAAATGTGGACTAGCACAGTGTCCGTAGAGCTCTTGGCCCTCTGGCTTCCACTGAAAATTCTCCCTGGAAGGGAAAAGAGGTTCAGTTTGAAGGCTGTTGAGCGCTGCCCTTTCTTGAGTTCATCGAGCAAGTTTTATTTTAGTTCCCTCTCCACTGGGGGATCTCCAAAGCCGCCCCTGAGCTCCCAGCAGAGGTGACAGCAGCGGGGACGCAGGCGCTGGTCAGCCCAGCCCTGCTGGGAGATCCCTGGCCCTGCTGAGCTCGCCTGTGTTTCGCGGCTTCAGGCAGGCGCAGCCTCCCGCTCTTTCTCACAGCAGAGCGGGAATCCCAGACACAGCCATAAGGGCCCAGAGTTTCTCCCAGGCCTGTGTTATCTAACACAGAGGTTCTGCTCATCGGGCACACAGGGTCAGTAGGACAATTGGTGTGACGTGTGTGCTGTTCTACAGACAGGTGCAAGTCACTGGAGCGTATTTACATTCAACCAACCTCCTCGCCAAGCCTTCTGCTCCATCCCCATACAGATGGTCCCGTGGGTGTTTGGAGAGCACGAGCTTGCTCTGGGAGATCGGTCCAGAGCGGGTGGCTCAGGAAAGTGCAACTTTGTGACTTTGTGTTCCAAAGCCCAGGTGACCCAGCGGTCAGTTCCAGTTCACCCGGGCAGTTCCCTGTTCTGTATGGGGCCTTCTGACTCCAGCCCGAGATACAAATTCTGCTGAGGCACCGCACAGATACAAACAACCCAAAACCGCCTTGTGAAACCCTCCAGCAGCTGTGCTGCTGCATTTGGGCTCTTTGTGCAAGCACCAGATCTGCTGGGGAAGGTTTTAGAGGAAAAAAACTAGAGCAGCACATTTCCAAGCACGGGTGGATTACAGTAGGATGATTGGTTTTCCCGTTGCTTCTAGAACTGCTGAAAGTTTAATTTTTAAAATGTTTCTGGAAAAGTATATAGGTTTGCTCTAATACATTCTGCACAAAACGTTATGTACATCTGTTTTTACAGAGGAGCCAAGAAGCCTCGGAAGCAAATAACAAAGGAGAAGGATGCGTAGACATGAGAAAGAGATGAAATGAGTGCGTTAGTTCACAAGAAAATCAGCTGGAAAATCTAAAGATGAAAAAGCAGCAAATTCAAAAACTGAGATGCAGGAAGGGCACTGTAACATTTCAGAACTGATAGAAGTGGAAATTTAAAAAGTATGCTCTGTGTGGTCATATATAAAGGTCTTCAATACATTTTATCTGTTTTGAAAATTTGGTAATTTAAATTATTTTTACAGACTGTTTTTAATGCACAATTAATAAAAGGAATAGGAACTATCAGTTTGACTTTGGGCTTTCAGGGGACTTTTAATGTCACCAGCAACACCCATGCATTCTAGAAAGGAATTGTTTCCATGCGAACGCCAGGGCCTTCGATGGTTCCGCTGTTTGCTGGGTGCTCGAGGGCTCAGTCGGAGTTTGATCTTGAGCTTGTGCCACTTTAGCAGGGCAGCAGAACCGCGCGATGAACTAAATGACCTGTGCAACAGAACTTTCAGAGTTAACTGGAATATGCTTGACACACACTTTAAAGCGTAAAATATTTGATTTTTACCCCAATCCACAAAAAGGGCTGCAACTCCAGGCCTGTCAGCCTGACCTCGGTGCCTGGCAGGGCTGTGGAGCAGATCATCCTGAGTGCAATCACACAGCACCCTCAGGATGGACAAGGGATCAGACCCAGCCAGCACGGGTTTAGGAGGGGCAGGTCCTGTCTGACCAACCTGATCTCCTTTTATGATCGGGTCACCCACGTGGTGGACGAGGGGAAAGCTGTAGACGTGGTCTATCTGGACTGCAGCAAAGCCTTTGACACTGTCTCCCATAATGTACTCCAGCAAAAGCTGGCAGCCCATGGCTTGGACAAGCGCACTCTCTGCTGGGTTCAGAACCGGCTGGAGGGCCGGGCCCAGAGAGTGCTGGGGAACGGGGCTGCATCCAGCTGACCAGTCACCAGTGCTGTCCCCAGGGTCACTGTTGGGTCCAGTCCTGTTTAACGTCCTTATTGATGATTTAGATGAGGGCATTGAGACCATCATCAGCAAATTTGCTGCTGACACCAAGTTGGGAGGGAGTGTGGAGCTGCTGGAAGGCAGGAGGGCTCTGCAGAGGGATCTGACAGACTGGAAAAATGGGTTCGATTCCAATGGGATGAAGTTCACCAAGGCCAAGTGCCGGGTGCTGCCCTTTGGCCACAACAACCCCTGCAGCGCTCCAGGCTGGCACAGAGCGGCTGGAGAGCAGTCAGGCAGAAAGGGACCTGGGGGGACTGATGGACAGGAAGCTCAACAGGAGCCAACAGTGTGCCCAGGTGGCCAAGAAGGCCAATGGTGTCCTGTCCTGTACCCAAACCAGCGTGGTCAGCAGGACAAGGGCAGTGATCCTTCCCCTGTGCTCTGCACTGGGGAGGCCACACCTGGAGTGTTGTGTTCAGTTCTGGGCCCCTCAGCTCAGGAAAGAGATTGAAGTGCTGGAGCGGGTCCAGAGAAGAGCAACAAGACTGGGGAAGGGACTTGAACACAAGCCCTATGGGGAGAGGCTGAGGGAGCTGGGCTTGTTCAGTCTGGAGCAGAGGAGGCTTAGAGGGGAGCTCAGCACTCTCTAGAACGACCTGAAGGGCAGTTCTAGCCAGGGGGGATTGGGCTCTTCTCCCAGGCAGTCAGCAATAGGACAAGGGGGCAGGGGCTTCAACTCTGCCAGGGGAAATTGAGGCTGGAGATGAGAAAGCAATTCTGTGCAGAGAGAGTGGTCAGCATTGGAATGGCTGCCCAGGGAGGTGCTGGACTCACCGGCCCTGGAGGTTTGTAAACTGAGATTGGACACGGCACCGAGTGCCATGATCTGGTGAACGGACTGGAGTTGGACCAAGGCCTGGACTGGATGATCTCTGAGGTCTTCTCCAACCCAGGCAATGCTGTGATTCTGTGAATTATCTCCAGTTTTAAGAAAAAAACCAAACTAAAGTGTTCTTCTGGGTGAGGATGGACCAGGCTCGGGATCAGTACCAGGGGTGCTGCAGGAGCAGGTGTCTCCCAGCACGGACACACCGGGGGGACCTGTGGACCTCAGCACCCCTGGGCCCGACGGCTCAGCGCAGGGACAGCCCCACACCCAGGGGCAGAGCGGTTCCTGCTGCTGCCCCGAGGGTCACCAGCCCCAGGCAGCCCTGAGCCAGAGCGCAGGTGTCTGAGCTGGGCTGGGCTGAGCTGGAACGGGCTGGAAAACAGCTCATCGGGAGGAGGCGATGGGAAAAGGTGCCGTGCGTGTGGCACCGGGGATGAACTGACACCCTCAGTTTGGTATCTGGATCCGTGCTGGGCTTGCACATGGACTAAGCCCCAGCTCAGAGCACAAACTGCTGCTCCCAGCCCTGGGTGCCAAGCGCTGGTCCTGCTCTCCCCTCCCTGGTGCAGCCCGAGTGCACGACTGCCCTGCCTGCTCCTGCCTTGGGGCCTGGGGAGCTCGGGTGAAAAGGAAAGACGGACTGGTGTGGGCATGGGATCTCTTAAGTGTCCTGGGATTGCTTTGCTAATCACTCTGTAAGGGTTCCTGGGCTATTAAGTCCATAGGTACCCAGAGAGGCAAATAAGTCCAGGAACCAACTTTACAATTAAGGTTGCCTTCTTACAAAAAAAGACACTTCCATTTTCTCATCAGCAACAGACTGAAAGATGGCAGCTGAAGCAGCTTCTGCTTCTTGTGAAAACAGGTAACAACAGATGGTTCCACCCACCTGATCCTTAGTTGCTTCCTGCACAGGAAACCTGTCCATTAATTCCATCTTTAGTGCACAGGAAGGGCCTTGCTGATGTTCCTGTGTAGGCAGCGAGTGTGTGGATGTCAGGCTTTCTGCAGATTTGTTACGGAGTTTTCCTGTTTCTTTTAATTAGGAAAACCTTGCTGTGGACTCCTGAAGTCTCCCATAAGCTGGTGGGTTGAGAGAAGGACGGGGAGCTCCAGCGAGCTCAGGGAGGACCAGGCAGCATCACAGGCAAAGCAGACGGGAACTCCACTGGGTGAACATTAATGGAATTTATTGACAGATGGAACCGGCACCTCTCCCCCATCTTTGGGCGGATCCCCGTGCACCCTGAACCGATACAGGCAGGTGTAGTCCGGGTGGCCCCAGTTGCTCAGCACTTGCAGCCTGATGTAATTCACGACCCCAGGGAGCTCGTTCTGCAATGACAAGGAGAAATGAGTCGCCTTTTCCTCTCTGGCCCGTGAGCACTGACAGAAGCGCCGCAGCGACGGCCTCGATCAGCAGCTTCCTTCCTGCTGCACCGCGGGGGCTTTTGAGCTGTCCTGGTCAAGATGTTCTTATCCTGCTCTACCCCATTGGGCCACGAGAACAGCAAAGGAAGAAGCAGCGACCACACGGCTCAGCAAATACACTGGAAAGCTCTCACCTGCTTTGTGGCACAGGCTTCCACAGTCAGAAGACCCCGTACTGGGGTCACTATAACGTCTCTTTGCCTTTTCTAGAAAGCCATGGAAACAGAATGGCCTCCCTGTCTCTGGTCATTGCCTGCACCTACAGAACCCTCAGGAAGCCCAGTATTTCTGGTCTCTAACTGGCAGACCAGCAGTCGTGCATCCTACGGGATGTGGCCACTTGTGTGCACTTGGGGTCCAGACAGTCAAGCTGGTTCCAGCTTCAACTGTGGTGCTTCTAAGCACTAAGCACCCAAAATGAAAGAGAAGACGGCAGTGCAGGCATCCGCCTCCAGGAAGTGAAAGCAGAAGAAAGGCCAGCGTGGCACACGCTCAAGGACAGGGCTGCCTGTACCCTTTGGCAGGGAAGCCTCTGACCATTCAACTGCATTTCTCCTCCTCTCCTACAGTTCCCCTCCCTCTGTGTCCCCGTACCTTCAGCTGGAAGGTCTGGCTTGGATTCAGCGCCGCCAGGAAAGTGAACTGTCCCAGGAACGTTCCCTGCTCCTCGCGTTCTTCCTTGAAGCCCTGCAGAAAAATGGGGTGGAGAAAACAAGAACGTCTGGTGCACCATGGAAGACCGAACTTCAGCCGGTGAAGTACGGGGTCATTTCAGCTACGTGGTCCAAGGACAATGAGCACAAGGACAAGACCTGAAGCTGCAGGGGGCAGCACATCACACTTGCCTACTCAACGAGTCCAGGCTGGCAGCCAGAAAAGGAGCAGACGCTCCCAGGGAGAGGGAGGTGACCTGGGGATCACAAATGCCACTGGGGCTGGAAGCCAAGAAGGTCTAGGACACCTGTTGAAATAATAAAAGAGATAAAATGAATTCAGAAGATGGTTTGTAACTTATGGATGTAATTCGGAATACACAGGACTGCTAAGCTACAGACTCACGGCAGCCACACTTCTTGCATCCTGCTCTGGTGTTGTCCTTATTGCCACCTGAAAGAGAAAATCTCATCAATTTGATGTTGCTAAGCAGAACTCTCAAGTTTCTTTTAAATCTGGCCTAACAAAGTCACCATGCAGACAGGAGTTATCACTTCTCCGGATACTAAATACACTAAAATCTCTTAAAACTAACTTAAAGAAAAGCAAACCAGTGCATTTCTAAGGTCACTTTTCTGTGCAGCAATTTATCAGAACAAATTTGGCGACTATAAACGGCTATGGATCATTTAGTTTTACATAACTTATTGCCAAATCCCCACTTGATTCATTATGACCTTTCCATTATAATTTTAAAAATTATTCAACTTCTCTGAAAGCTTATGCATTTCTTCAGTTACAGTATGAACACAGTAACAGCTGTGACACTCCAGTGATCCACAACAAGTGTACTTATAAATTATAGCAGTGCGTGGGTGCTGACAGACATTCAATGGAAACTCTGAAGTAACTGACGTTTTAATTGCAAGACTTGTCTTAAAAAGGCAATTAAAAAAGATAAATAATCACTCCTGAAAAGTGGCAAAAGACAGAGAGAAAAATGTTTTTAAAAAGCGAAACAAATTGCGAAGTGATTCTGAATCCAGGAAACGTGGCACTACATACAAAGAACTAACGGGTGCAACAAAGTAAATGTGAATTAAAGTTAAAAGAGTAACAGAAAAGCGTGGAGATAGCGGATCAGAACAGTACAAACTTCAGTTACAGAAAGTGCGCAATTTTCCCATCTGAGCCCACAGTTTAGTTAAACAGACACAACAGGACAGGACTCTGAAAAAGAGAAACCCCAGAGACCCATCCTCAAAACCAGATCGGTGGTATTTTTACCTTCTGAGCCTGTGTAATGAAAGTCACAACTGAATTTCCAAAATAAACAGGTGCCTGTCCTGGTTTTGTTAAAAACCAAGTTTCTCTTTTGGTGAATTTCCCTGTCAGCGAAAGCTCCATATCAGCTGCATTTTCCTGGAGAACCAGATCCATGTTGTGGTGAACACAGCAATGGGATGTGAGGTTATTGATAAGCACGGATGGACATCTCGTGAGAGGGACAACGAGAAACAGGTGACCAAAAACTGACCAACTGAGTATAACATCCCATTCACGTGAATACTTCATAGAAAAGTGGGAGATCACGAGGATCTCGTCCCTTTTCCCTGTGGTGACATTAGGAGAGGACCTTGCTGGTCGTCCCTGCGAACTGAGGCCAGTGACAGACTGAATCCAGCTCCAGTTGCTGCAGAGTCCAGTCCAGACCCCACAATCTAAACCCTCGACAGTGCCCTTCTATCTTCAGCTGAACAGAGTATGAAAAAATCAGTGCCTTCAACAGTTATATACAGTTTCCTGAATAACTAGGTCATTTATGTAAATAAATAATTAAGCAAACATAACAAGAAACCCATGACGGAAATCAGAAAACCAGAAAGGGGGTACATCATCTCCAATAATTTAAACTTTGATTTACTGAGACAAGCACCGTCTTCAGAAAATTTTACTCAAAATAACAGAGAACCCTTCAAACCCCAGGCTGGAAAACTCACTTGAAAACTTGGACAACTTACTGGTCTATGCCATGAAGAGTGCTGGAAAGCTAAGCAATAACAATATATACGCTCCATTATAACACATGGTTTTCTGCCATCATCTTCAGGGGCTATAAACTCAGCAGTGCTTAGGCGCATGTTTTACGGCTGTCTTTTGAGGGAAATCCAGGAGGGTCAAGGAGGTAAGGAACAGGGAAGGAAATGTCAAGAAACAAGGAACAAAAGTACACCTGTACCTTGCAATGTCATGTCAAAGAAATACTCAAAACAGCCAAACGCTCCTCACGTCTCAGGATCAAGAAAGAACGATGAAGCAATGGCTGTATGTTGGTCTAACGTACATCTAAACCCCTTGCAAACAGAGCAGGTGTCCCTGCTTGTCCTGCCTCCCCACCATTCTCAGCGGGTCTATTGAAGCAATAATCTAGTGGGACACAAACAATCCAGAACAAAAGCGGCAAGGAAAACCAAGCCTAAGAACAACCACCACTCTTTGGATCCAGCTTTGCAGAAGGTGGCTTATACTAACAGGCGACAGGAACACAGCATTTGGTCCTCATCCACCCGAAACGCTGCGGAGAGGCCCCGCAGGCCTAGAGGGGAGCGAGTGCACGGCTGCGCTCAGCCCCTGCCCGCTTCCCTCAGCCCGCTTCCCGGCCTCCCTCCCGCTACCGCAACGCCGCCTGGTTCAGAGCCCCGGCTGTGCCGCCCGGAGCAACGCTTCTCCACGGCAGCCCCGTGAAACGCGCCCGCCCCGCCTCTCGCTGCACGCGCGGCCCCGCCACCTTCCCGCGTCATTTTCCATCGGCCCGCCGCTTATTTCCCCTTTCCAACACGCCAGCCGTGGGCCCAGGCGGCCACTGAGACTGCCGGCCCCGCAAACCTGGCTGGGAGCCCCTTACCCGGCAGCGCCTCCGCACCTCCCGCCGCCGTCCTCGCCCGGACTGGGCTGGCGGCGCCGCCTCTCCCGCCGGAAGGCTTTGCCCGGCGCACTCTTGGACCGTACCTCTCACAGGGAGGACGGGGGACCTCAGCACCGGGCGGGAGTCACGGGGAGGGGCTGCAGATGTCTGGAGAAGGCTGCAGGTCTTTCTGAAAGGAAGTTGTTCCTCAGTGACTCCCGTAGAGACTTCAAACGGGGACTCATCCCTTCGTCCTTCTTCCTTCCTCCCGGCTTGGGCAGCCACCTCCCCACCTCCCTGGGCTGCGTAGATGCGTCCGAGATGGCGGGAGGTTCGGAGGGGCGGGCAGCGTTGCAGGCGAAGCGTAACCGGCTGCCGGGCCTGGATGGTTGGTCCCCTGCTGGGACTCGCTTTTCCCCACCATGAGCAACATCTGCATCCAGGAGCCCCCCACCAACGGCAAGGGGGGCTCGCCGGGGGCAGGGGCTGCCGTGGGCGAGCCCAGGCCGGCGGGGGTGAGGGAGCTGCGCTGCCCCGCAGGGAGGGGGCTGCGGGCGGGAGCCGCTGCTGGCGCGCGTGCGCGGGGCGTGGGGCGCGGGGCCGCTCGGGGCGTGGATCGCGCGCTCTGCGAGGAGGCGGGTGCGGGGGTCGCGGTGTGCACAGGGGCTGCTGCTGAATGGTGCGGGGTGTGAAGGAATTGCGTGTGGCAGGGCTGGGGGAGGTGAGGAGGACACGGGTGTGGTGGTGGCGGTGGTGTCCGCGTTGCGGGGCCGGTTTGAATAGTTTGAGGCGGTGCAGCCCCTGAAGATGCGGCCTGAGGCGAAGGCGGTGTGTGCTGTGTGGGGCCATGGCACAGCAGCCCTTGAAGGGTTTCGTTTCCTCTGTTCTTGACTGTAGCCTAAGTTCTTCATTTTAATATGATCTTTCATTTGATTTAATGGTATTGCTCATGAGAGAGGTATAATGCCTTTGGAGATTTAAGGCATAATTGTGTTTCCTATGTTGCTTCATTATGGAAGCGAGAAAGGGTATCTAGGTTTCTCTCGTGTGTCGGGTACCACAGCTTATTGGCCTCAAAGCCTTGCCATGTGTATCGATCCAGAACTGCATCTTAGGAACTGGCAATGCTGTCTGGGATAACAGCAGCTGCCTGGCACATTCGAATGTCTGCTGCTGTTAGTAATGTAAGGAGTTCAGAAGCACCGGTTTAACTTAGCAAAGATATTATTTGCACAGTGACAAAGTTACCATAAAACTAATGATGTATTTATCTCTATAGGTTTTGTCGCGGACAACAGCAGGAGATATAGATACAGAGCTATGGTCAAAAGAAGCACCAGAAGCATGTGGAAATTTCATCCAGCTTTGTATGGAAGGCAATGACTGAATGGGATAGGAGTTGTTAAAATTATTTTATATTCAGTGTTGTTCTCTTCGTGCCTTTTCTGTAAAATAGAGGTTATAACTATGGTTTAACTTTAATATGTTGATGAATTTATCTCTATTTAGTAAATATTGACTAACATTCAGACAATGTTTTTTAAGGTTATTAAGCAACCCAGTGAAAAAAAATCGATTATGTATACCTGAAGAGTTGTATGTCAGAGGCTTTGGGGAGGTTCATTTTCAGCAAGTGTTTACAAAGTCTAACTGCTTCTTTAATGTATGTATGAAATGGCGATGATAGAGTATTGGACAACCTCCGAAATTCTCATTTCTGTATCATCATTTTTACTTTTTTTTTCTTTTTGTGCTTCTCATGTTCCATTTGCTGTAGTTTTTTTGTTGATGGAAGCTCTGTAATGCTCTTTGCAGTGGGTACAAGAACGAGAGTCTAAACTGTGTATGCTTCCAGTTCTGTTGGACAGAAGCCAACATATTGTGACTGAGTGGTTCCAAAAGAACGTAAAGAAATACTTTTGAAAAATTCTTATAGATGGTTTTTTGTCTTAATTACATTCTCTGGATGCGTGTACATTTGATGCCTTTTTGAGCCATCATATCTTGAAAATACGGTTTGTTACTTGGGTGT
Organism: Patagioenas fasciata; assembly: GCF_037038585.1. Lineage (NCBI taxonomy): Eukaryota > Metazoa > Chordata > Aves > Columbiformes > Columbidae > Patagioenas > Patagioenas fasciata. The sequence continues at coordinate 6,212,818 of NC_092544.1, read as the reverse complement.
TGCTCTGTTAGAGATGTTGCATTTTTAATATTTTTTTTCTGTTTTCAGAGTTGTCAGCATTGAAGAGTCTGTGAAAATTAATCAAGGCGGAATGCTTAAATTCCATCTTGCCGTTTTCAAACTGATGCTTTACTATCCTGATTGTTCTGTCTCAGGAATAGAGCATCTCTGAATATTAGTGGTTCATTGCAAAACAACGCATTACAGTTGTTTGAAGTTTGTACATTTCGCAGGGCAAAAAGTTCTTTTAAAAGAGTGCATAGAATATGAAAGTAGCAGGCTTGAAGTTTATTGGCTGTTAATAAAATAGTACTTCAAGCTTTACTATGGCCCAAAGAGTTGCAGTGAATGGCATCCAATCCAGGTGTTGGCCGGGCACGAGTGGTGTTGCCCAGGGCTCAACATTGGGGCCAGTTCTGTTCAATCTCTTTATCAATGATCTGGACAAGGGGTTCGAGTGCAGCCTTAGTAAGTTTGCAGATGACACCAAGTTGGGTGGGAGTGTTGATCTTTGCCACTTAAATAATGTTGGTTTAAACATTTCTGTCTCAAGTTCTCATTCACATTTCTACCGCTGACCAAACTATTACAGTAGAGCTCCAGGCTTTCTAACTTATTTGTGTAGTTTGGGTGCCTGTCAGCTTCAGTTAGTGATCAGACTACTTGGTGCTGAGTCCTGTAGCAAAATAAATGGAAAAAATCATCCTCAGCCCTAAGGATTTAGGTAAAATAGAAAAGACAACAGAGAACAGAGTGATAGAGAATATTACAGTGAGACAGTATCGCTTAGGATGATAGTAGAGGTTTATTGTAACGGTAGTTTTAACTACTTTTCTTTGTTGTTTTGTCAGACTGAGTACACTCGTTTACCTTAACGTGTTCACCTGCAGTTCTGCTCTTAGTGTGTGTCTGGTGTTAATATTGCATTTAACTTGGTTCCTTTGATGTTCTTCCCTTTCATACCAAATACTTGCTTTTCACTTTAAAAGGATCTAAATAGAACTTCTCTTTCATGAGAAGCCTAGTTTCAGTGTTTCGTGCTGTCTTCAAATCAGTCTTAAAATCTCATCTTCATGTTTGTCCTGACTAAATTCTGGACTGGCTTCAGCTGGGAAAATAAGCAAATAAACTGTTCATGAAGAATTTGTGTTTGCTGTTTATAACAGAATGAAACCTTTTTTTCCAAACCTCATTGCTTGTTTCTAATGTGTCTGGATCAATATCTCTATAGTTCTGGACATTATCTTAATCTTGATTAAACTAAAGAATGTGGACTTCAGTACCAACTTTTGTTCTCTGTTTTTGATAAGAAAAATTGAAGGTCAAAGTTAATAACAGGATTCTTTGACATCTGCAAATCAGAATCCTGCTGTGAACGTTTGTTTGGTTGCCAGATGCATTGAATCTTGCTTTTTTCCAGTGTAAGAAGGGTAAACTTTCAAGGACTGAGGGTAAGAGGAAAGTCTGCAAGTAGCTGACGAGTCCTCCAGCAGACCTGGGAAAAGGGAACATTTTCTATTAATGTTAGTGTAGGGAGGCTGAGGCCAGAGTTATCTAAGGAGTAAATGAGAGCACCGTGTATCGGGATGAAATTTGTACAGTGTAGAATAGTTTTGTGTTTACATGTACAGAGTAAGAATTTTTGTCTTAGTCACACAATATTAACAAAGTACTGAACTTAAGAATGCCTCCCAGCGTCCTTTGTTCATCTTCCGTATTATGAACTGTTTTCTACGCTGAACATGTTCCCCCTGCACTGCGCTTGGTCTGAGTGAGGGAATGCGTTGTGTCTTTGCTGCAGTGCATCAGCAGGTCTGTGATAACGATAGCTTAGGCTCTGGCTCCTGAAATTGTACAGAGGAGGACAGGAAGGGTGAGCAGGGATATGGACCATGGTGCCTGGGGAAAAAGGAAAAAAAGGAACAAAAAAAGGAAAAAAAAAAGAAAAAAAAGGAGGAGGATAGGGGGAGAGTTGGGAATGATTATTCCCTATTTCTTGTGATATGAAAGTTGAGACACAAAGATAAAGGAGCAAATAAATATACAGGAAAAAGTGGTTTTCCCTCTTGGAATTTAAGTTGTGACTGCTTATGGCATGGAACATTACTGAAGTGAGACATAAATACTTTCAGAAAGAGATTAGACAATGGCTTAGGGCCATTGGTGTCTTCTAAGTGTTATAATTCAGATTATCTTCTGCATGAGGAGGATGTCCAAGTGGTTTTATTATAGAGGGTACGAATCTTAGAAAACCTGTGTACCTGAGGAGGTTCTAAAGGCAGAGATGCCATGAAGAAGGAAGTTTGTGTCAAGCAGCAGCGAGAGCAGGATGTCTGTGTGAGCGGTGACGAGCAAGGAGCCAAGGGGGATGGCAGCATCCACGGCACACTCAGCAGCAGGGGCACAGTCCCACAGGGTCTGGGTGCAGTAGGCAGAGCTGGTTGCTGGTGACAGGGTCCATCAACAGTCCTGGACCAGGCCGGCAACAACCAAGACCAAGGTCCCTATCCAGGAAGCTCAGTCAGGAGCAGCAAGAGATGGGACATGAGGCAGGACTGGAAACAAGTCTAAGTGTGGGTCCATCAGGTCCCTCTGTCCCGTGTCATTCTTCTCGACTTGTCTTGGAGACCTTGGAGCAGTTTGGCTCCAAGTCTGGGCAAGTTATGGCTGGTTTGTAGAGGCCTCGCTGGTGACAGCGGGGACAGCAGGCAGTGACAGCCCGGGGCTGACAGGCTCCCCCTCCCCTAGGGGGCGCTCGGCTGCCCCACCCGGGTGACATAGAACCTTTGTCCAAAGGAGCCGGTGAGCGGAACAGCAAAAGCCGTATGTAAAAACATTATCTGACCCTTTTTCCTGCACACCATGCTGAATTGTAACCAACGCAGCCTTGTATGAGTTTTCCAAGCATTAACAGAATGTATTTTCCAGTAAACGTTGTAAATATCGGCCTCAGCAAGGTAGAAGGTGAGTGACGCCGTTGTTGTGAGGACACTGCTGTGCAGCTCCGTGCTTCCTTGGCGTGTCCTTAAATACTTGGGGATTTGTTCCTAAAACCGTGTGATTGCAGTGATTTTGTTGGGCCCCTCTGAGTACAAAAATGGCTTTGATGGATCGCCGTGAATTTCAATATCGTTGCTACACAGCTATGAATTCACCTTTGGGAAGGGGGCGGTGTTTTTCTTCAGGTTTGCAAACACTGTCATTCTGCTGCTAAAATATTATATAAATGAGAAACACACGGATACACTGGACTGGTAAATGGTCTGGACCTGGATTTGTTGCTTTTCTTGAATACTATGTGTCTCTGACGGGTTTTTGATATTTTGTCTTTATTTTAACGGAAACTGCATATATTGTATTCCAACTAATTCAGGTGGGTTTTTGTTTCTTGAAAACAGTTGTTTTTCTCTATTTTTCACTAGCATGTGTATCAACACAAGCTCCGTGTTCATAAATACAGTTTATTTGGCTTTTTTCCATGTTTCTGTATGCATTTCAAAGCAGAACTCGGTGCGGCAGGAATAAATCGCTGTAAGGTTTGCCCATGACTGTGGAACAGTACGGCGACAACATTTGAAGTTGTGACAGTGCTTTTGTGCTGCTGTCCCGCGGTTGCTGCGCTCTGTCTGGAATGTACCATTGAATACCTGTTTCATTTTTTGTGAACAGATCGATGACTCTCCTGCACCTCTTTCTCTGGCACAGCTTATTAAGGTATTGCAATAGAATATAAGGTATATGTTCTTGTCAAATACTTTAGAAAAAAGTGTTTTCTTCCCATTTTTAAATCTATACGGTGACCTATAGCTGTACAAGTCTTGTAAGGTGAACAATACTTTAATATTTGATAATTTAAAGTCTCTATTTTGCCCTGAAAATGTGTGTGTATTTTGATACTGTCCTGGGATGTCTCAGCCCCAACGTCCCGTTGCAGAATCGCTCATCTTCAAGATGCAAAGAGGCAGCACTTCAGAAGCTGTTTGTACTGTTTTTCATATGTTTTATTACTTTTGCGCCGGAAGCTGACACAATTTTCATGGAATAATTCAATTACGGACATTTCAGGGGGGTTTGCAACAGCCAGGACAGAAGCGTTTGTGTAACATGGACGATTGCACAGTGATGTCTGAATTTCGAGGCTGGAGTTCATTCCCGAGAACTCTTCCCACTGGGAACTTCTTCCCTCTCTCGCTGCAGAAATTAAAATTTCTGGCATTTTAATTCCTTCATTTAATTTAATACATTCAGGAAAAGAATCAGATTGGAAGGCAGCCACCAAAGGAAATCTAAATCTCGATTCTGAATGTGTCCTTGGTTCTGCAATCTCATGGGGAAGTTCATGCCTGTTTGTGATCCCCAAGTGCCCCATAGCAACCCACAAGTTCCCCATTAGTGCCCCATAGTGCCCTACAAGTGACTCATGAAGCCCCATAAGTGACTTCTAGTGCCCCATAAGTGACTCATAGAGACTGGGTCCCTCCTGAACTCCTGGGTCCCTCCCGAACTCCTGGGTCCCTCCCAAACTCCTGGGTCCCTTGGGATCCCCACCTGAACTCCTGGATTATTCTGATGAATTAAATATTTCGTAGTTGTTGACCTGCGTTACATCACCACTGAAAAAAATAACGTGTATATGAAAGAACCATTAAATAAAAAGTTGAACATAGTTGGCTGATTTGTGGATGAAAGCGTGTAAATGCATTTAAAAACAAAACCAGGAGTGGCTGATCTGAATGATTAATGCTTGAAGGTCCAAATAATTTCCATTTTCTCAATTAAATGGACAGTGGAGATCTTCTCCATCGAATTATCTAGAGCTTAAAAATACTGGATAATACAGATTGTTCTACACGTAGCTCAGAAGAAAATGGGATTAGTTACAGAGGTACAAACAGAGCCGAAAGGTTTGCGTTCCAAACACGTGATATTTAATATTCCATTTTAATATTATCCTATGAAGAATTGTTTCTCTTGGGGTGAAATGCAGAGGTTGTCCAGCAATGTTGCAAAGCAACCCAGGATTTTGGGGGGGCCCCAGGAGTGCCCCAAGGGACCCAGGAGTTCAGGGTTGGACCCAGTCTCTATGAGTCACTTATGGGGCGCTATGGGGCACTTATGGGGCATGAAAGGGGAACTTGCGGGTCGGTATGGGGCGCTTGGGGGTCACTAAAAGGCACTTATGAGGCTCCATGTGTCACTTGTGAGGCTTTATAGGTCACTTATGGGGCTCTATGAGCCATTTATGGGGCACTCGGGGGTGGCTAAGGGTCACTTATGGGGCACTATGAGTATCGTATGGGGCTCTGTAGGGGTTCAGGGTTTGGGGTCCCTCCTGAAGTCCTGGGTCCCTCCCTGAACTACCTTGGGAGAGCCCCAAGGGACCCAGGAGTTCAGGGAGGGACAACCTGGAATTCTAATGTAATGTGTTCTTTTTCTAGGGAGTAGACAATAAATATGGCTGTAGAGCATCCTCTGTGATCCTTCATGCCTGTTTATCCACTTCAGTATTACTGGAAAATTCTCTGTTTTGAACTCTTTTAATGACATTTTGCAGTTTTCAGGATTCCGTACAAACCCGAGATGTTTCTGCTGACCCCACCTGTTGGATATTTGTGTGTTTCCGTTACACAAGTCTTTTGTTGAATATTCACGCAGCCCTTATGCTTGGCAAAAGGAGAGGATTGAAAGCTTTCGCTAGTTAAAATCATCACTGAAATGTCATTTGAAGTGTGGGTCTCCAGATGAGAGATGTCTGCATTTCTGTTCCTAACAGGACAAAACTTTTGAGCCTGTTCCCAGGATTAAAAAGAGCACAGGAATTCCCAGGAGTTTCCTGATGGAGGTTGAGGATCCCAGCACAAGGGGCGCGCTGCTGACAAACACCGGAAAATACGCAATACCGATTATTAACGCGTAAGTACGGGATTAATTGGACTGACCCGAAAGGCAACGAGAGAAACCCCGCGTCAGTGTGTGAGCGGCAACGGCAGCGAGTTGGCAGCACCTGTGGTGATGGGGGAAGAAGCGTTGTCACTGTCTCTGAAAATTCCATCTCTTATCTCCCTTTGGTGAAACCCAAAGCTTGGAGAAGCTTTCCTTTGCAGAGCAGAATATCGAAACTCAATAGTTATTTGCTGCATACGAGAAACTTTTTACACTATTGAACATTTAGAGCTTCATGCTCTTAATTCCAGACCATATTTCCCCATTAATCATCCAAGTGTTTTTATAATTGATTAGAACCCACAAAATGTCCTTAGCTTGGCCAAAAATACTTGGATGGCTCTAATTCTTCACAGGTATCAGGACAGCGTTACTGGAATCTGAGGAACATAAATGCCCAACCTGTCACCGGACGGATGTTTCTCCGGATGCTTTATTTGCCAACAAGTTCCTACGCCAGGTAACGCGGTGACTTTTACATGAGCTGATTGCAAGAAAAGGCTGTGTGTAAAACATATGGATTTACGTCTCCTTAAGCAAGGCTGAATTGCCTAAGGCTGAATTTCCTGTTCAAACCCGTTATCTGCTGTTCCACAAGGTCACAACTCTAAATTGAGAGACAATTTGTCCCATTCGGGTCACAGTTTTGTTTAGCGTGGTCGCCTCACATTCAAATTCAGCGTTACCACTGAAGGAGTTTAAATACCAAAGTATTAAATGAAGGATTAAATACCAATCCTTAACATCCATGTTTAATGTGACAGGCTCCTATCTCTGTATGTTGATTTATTTTAGGTTTGATGGCATTTGCAGGCATGCACAAGTAATTTGACTCCGCAGAGGCTTTTGTGTGGAGATCTGCTGAAGTTTCTGGAATATATTCTGTGACGTCACCTTTCTGTAAATGGTTTTTCTGCCTCTAGGCTGTGAACAACTTCAGAAATGGAACTGCCTACACAGAAAGGGTCCGTAAGCAGCTCTGGCAGCAGCCGCCACCGCTGGTGACACCTCCTGCTGCTCTGGTGACAAACGCGGAACTTTCCAGCTCTTCCTCTCTGCCCATCAGCAGTTTGTCAGCAGAGAAGGTGAGGTTTACTGCAATATACACCATGAGTTTTGGGTTGCAGTAGGGCTTCTTTTCCATGCGTTTGCCTTTATTCCCCAGGACTGTCAGGTTCCTGCTCCAAGACAAGCGGCTTTACCACATCTCCTGGGCCCCCAAGGACAATCAGGCCCCACAACCGGTAACTATAACCTTAGAATTTCCTTAAAAACCTTCTCTCCAGATAAACTGAATGGGATTTTTTTCTTTCTCCTCTCCCCACTCCAAAAGGTCCGTCAATGAGAGCCAGGGCAATGTGCTCAGCAGGTGACAAAGCAGCCTGGGAACTGTGAGTATCGTACAGAAATGTTGAAAAAAACCAACCTAACCAAATCTGAGAGGAAAAAACTGGGGAGAGTGGCTGCTTTGAAATAGTGTCATTATTCTTCTGTGTTGTGCTTTTTTAAGGTCCAAGTCTCGCTGTAGTGCTTTGTCTTACCCTGGAAGTTCGTACACCCACTGCAAGTCACGATCAGGCTCCTCCTGCACTCGCTCCGACTCTCGATCACGGAGCCGTTCCCGTTCCCGCTCCCACTCGCCATTGCCGCCGTCTCCAAGAAGAGGCAAAGGGAAGAGTCTCACCTATCGCTCCAGGTCAAGGTGGCGTGGTGATCACCGCTCAGGGTCAAGGTCTCCAGTATTCAGAGGCCAGTCTCGCACTCAAAGGACCACACCTCAAGGGCAAGGAGAAAGGGAGTATTTTAACAGACACACAGCGGTTCCACTATATGGTATGAAAGCTGCCTATGGCAGATCGGTTGAATTTCAGGATCCATTTGAAAAGGAAAGATACAGAGAATGGGAGAGGAACTATGGGGAATGGTCTGGAAAGCCTGACAAGGGCTGTGCTGCTGGTGCTCAGCCTGCACTTCCACCGAACAGAGGGAACTTTTTTCCAGAGAGGTTTGATCCACCTGAGAGCAGACGAGAGATTTTGCCTTACGCTTGGGGACGTAGGGAGGATTACCCTGGTGGGCACAGCCATGAAAATCATTGTATAGCTGGAGATGACCCTGAAAAGCCTTCTGGAAGAGAGCACCATGGCACGGAAAATCCAACAAACTCAAAAGAGGTGAAAAACCCACTTGGAGATGACAGAGCAAATAAACAGAGACTCCAAGGGAAGAGAAGAAGAGAGGATGAGAATGAAGGTTTTCCCAATGCTGAGCTCTTTGAAGATGCAAAAAAACCCAAGAGAGCCAGGTAGAGCAGAAGATGTTCAAACGAAAACTGGTAAGTCAGAAGCTTTGATTCTGTATTATTGTAGTGGTTTGGTTGTAGTCCATCACTATTTGGTAATTCTGAGTTGGGGATTTGCTCTGATTAGATAGTACTTTGACAGTGGTGTTTAATTCAAGTTTGACTGAGTTTACAATGGCTTTAATCTTATTAATACAAGTCACTTTTTTTTTCTTCTTGACAGTTAATGGAGATATTAAGACATTTTTTCAAACAATAAACTACCTATGATAGAAAGAAACCTCGTTTGGTATGTTTGTAATCAGATGTGTTGTATATTGAAAGCCACGTCAGGTCATTGAAAATTAACAATGCAGCAGACACTTCCCTTTGACAGTTGTTTTCTTTCTCATCTTGTCTGCATCAAAAAGCACAAGAAATTAAATTAAAAAAAAAAAAAACAATCTGGGAAGGTAAAAATAAAGAGAGGCAATAGTTGTTAAAGATACAAATGTTTTAAAATATGCAACAGCCAAGTAACAGGAACATCCCATATTGGTGTGTTTGACTAAGAAATAGCGGAAGGTGGCTGACAAATTCAGCAAAACCATACCCTCTCCATGTTTTAAGAACTCCCAGTCTTCGAAATGAGACCTGAGAGTCCTCTACGTATTTTCCCCGCTCCAGCTCCCAAGTAAATTGTTGATCACTTCATCCTCATGTTGTTGCCATCCAGCTGTGAAGAATGAAGGACTGAGAGTGAACAGTGAATGAGTAGATTTTTGGGAGGGGGTGGAGGGCGGGTGTTGGAGGGAAGAGCTCTTTCTCCTTCTGCAGCAGGCTTAGTGGACGCTGGCATGAGATATCATGTCATTGACTTCTTTACAGGTGGTTATTCAAGCAAACATAAAACCCAGCCTAAGAGTGGAGCACATGATGGAGATGCGGGCCTTTTGGCGTGCTGACACCACCGCCGCAAAAACGACTGTTTGAGAGAAACACATCTAGAGCTCAGCGGTTTTCCTGAGCTGGATTCAGTTCTTGCTAAGCCTGCTTTTAAGGCTGCAGTGTCGGAGGATGCGATCAAAGCAAAACCAGCCCAGGTGCTCTCAGGAACAGCAGGCGCGTGCATTGCAGAGCGTCTCCGCCCCATGCTGAACAAGGATGGGGTAAGACAGGCGCCCCTCTGGGAAATGCACTCAAAGCCTGGTGAAAATGCTGAGTTCAAGGCCCCACTGAATCGGCTGCTGGTCTCTCTGTCGTGGGGGAGTAATTTAGGGTTCAGTTTACTGCAGAACAATGTTTAGATTTCTATGAGAGAAGTGTGACCTAAAAGAGTTCAGTGGTGGGATCACTGTATTATTCACTGCATGGGGGAAATATGCCAAGGCAAATGTTGCTCACAGTATGGAGCCTTGAGGGAAACCACTCGTTCCTGGTTTTCACCGAGACACTGACCATTCCTCTTTGGACACAGCCATCCAGCCAGTTCCTTATCCATCTGTCCAGCACATCAATATCTCACCAATTTATAGGTGGGGGACCCTATCAAAGGTCTTACAGACAGTCAGATGACATTTGTAGGTCTGCCCTTGTTTGCTGATGCAGTCACAGCATCACAGGAAGCCACCAGAACAGTCAGGCATGATTTCCCCTTGGTGAAGCCTTGTGAGCTGTCTCCAATCACCTCCCTGTCTTCCTCACATTTCTACAGATCTTCCATGAAGATCTGCTCCACGATCTTACCAGGCCCAGAAGAGAGGCCAACAGGCTTGTAGTTCCCAGGGTTCACCTTTTTACCCCTTTTTAAAAACAGGCATAATATTCCCCTTTTCTATTCACTGGGGACTTTGTGTGATCCAGGAACCCCTCGATGATAACGCCATCAATGGGATGAGTAAAGGACAGAGGAGAGAAGAACAAGCGGAGTTCAGGAGCACAGACACACTACTGCAGACCCTGTGGGACGTGCCTCACATTCATGCTCTGCCTGCACATACCTGAGAGCACCTGGGCTGGTTTTGCTTTGATCGCATCCTCTGACACTGCAGCCTTAAAACCAGGCTTAGCAAGAACTGAATCCAGTTCAGGAAAACCGCTGAGCTCTAGATGTGTTTCTCAGCACAATGGTGACAACCAGCCACAGGCCCACAGAAACCGTGTCTGTCCGAGATGTCCTGTCTGTCCTGTCTGTCCCACACCTGCTCTGAGTGGGGATGGCTTTCCTGTAGGTCCTGTGCTGTCCCTGCCACACAAACGCAGTTGTGCTGGAGAGCCCTGTCACATCTCAAGTAGCACCACAGGCCTGGATTTGGCCATGACATTGAGCAGCTGCCCTGAATGAGGTTGGGTAACGGAGGGATGTACCTGAGACAAATTGCCATTCTTCTCAGTGGAAGCCTGGTGAATACAGCTGATGGAGAAGAGGAGGAGAGAGGCTGAGCCATGGCATCCGTCAGGCTGGCCCCCAGCACTACTGGTGCAGCTCCCCAGACCCAGAGCCGGCGGGGAGATGCCGGCATCCAGGTGCGAGGCTGCAGGGTGCGCACTGCTCTGACACCAGGGCTGGACGGCAGCAGCGAGCACGGCTGTGGGAGCTGGGCCAGCGAGAGGAATCCTCTGCTTAGTGCCCAGCTCCGGGAGGAGCTGAGGAGCCTGAGGAGGATCAGGGAGTGCGAGAGGGACACAGAGCAGTGGAGCCGCACCCGGCCTTCCCCGAGTCCTGCCCAGCAGGTGGACAGGGCGCCCGGGACAGAGGACTCCCTGGGCTCTCTCTGCACAGCAGTACGCAGTGACTCGAGGGAGAGGGGCAACGGCAGCATGTTTCTGGTCTCTGTTGTGAGAAGAATCTGTCCATACATGCAGTTGCCACCCATGCAGCAAATCCCTGTGCTGCCACCATCTCAATGTGGTTTTATCCCCTCTAGCTGCAGACAGATGGCACAGCTCTGTTTCAACAGGGAGGAGATCAGCCATTAGCAAGAGGAGATTGTGCCTGAGAACCACCTGAAAAGCTGAAAACGTTCCTTCTGTAAAAGCTTTTCATAAAGTTCCTTTGACTGTTGGTTCTTAGAGTTTGTCTTCACGTTGTAGAGCACGCTCCTTACCAACTTGCACAGTGCCCTCAGAATACGTAGAGCTGGGGGTTTTTCTAAAGTTGAAGGAAGAAATTGAAACTGAGATCTAAATCAACTCCATCCTGGAAACGCTGACTCAGACCACGGATGTGTCCGTAGGATTTCTGCCGACTTCTGACAACTCAGGAATCCTCTTGGGCTGGAAAAGATGCGGAGTTGCACGAGGGACATGGCAACCCTGGCTGTACTGTGGGACGAGGTGCTGGAGAGCAGCTCTGCGGAGAGGGATCTGGGGGTTCTGGTCAACAGCAAGTTGAACACGAGCCAACAGTGTCCCTGGCAGCCAAGAGGGACCCGTGTCCTGGGTGCACCCAGCACAGCACGGCCAGCCGGACAAGGAAGGTGACTGTCGCTTCACGTTGGGAGTGACATCCCATGGAAACTGCTTAAATGCAGCACTGCTTTGTGGTTCCTTTAACCAATGTCCCAATGTCTGTTCCTCATGACGTGGGACATCTCAGATGAGTGCAGAGCAGGGTCACACACCACAGGGCTGAGCTGCCTCCCATCTTTTGTGAGTGGCAACAGGAGGCCAGAGGGACACTGTGACTCCTGCCTCTGTGTGTAAAAGGAACAGACTCTGTCTCTGAACATGCCTGAGTGCATAAGGAGTCCATGAGACTGGCTCAGACATGGCTCAGACCCTGACATTTCTGTGTGTGACTCTAGGAACAAACCCCAGTGGCCCAGTGACATTCATCTCAGCTTCCCTGGACAGGCTCATTGCAAGTGCTCCTGTCTGCTCTGTCGCCCTTGCCCGTCGTTTTAGATTGTGCTCTCAAAACTGCCAGAGCAATCAGAGAGGTTTTGGGGTCCTTGGGAAAGGCAGACATCAAACCCAACTTCAAGAAGGGCTCTTTACTAAAATCCAGCCGTTTTCCTCAAGGAGAGCTGCTCCTCCACCTGGTTTAGCGGCGCCAGCAGCACAGGGTTCGCAGGGTCCATCGTGATCTTGGCTGCTTCCTTGGAAGCCTCAGGATGAAGATGGTCTGAGCTGCCAGGGAGCAGATGGAGGGTTCGCTGTCCTGCTCCAAGGGCTGAAGGGCTGCAAGAGAAAGAAAGAGATGAGCTGACCTCCCATGTCTCCAGAGACCCCCCAAGTATCCTCTTCCGACCACGCTCCCTACTCACCACTGCAGATCTCAGCCAGCTTCTCCTCCTCCCTTCGGTCCCTCAGGGGCCGCGCAGCCAGCCCTGGGCACAGAGTTCCATCAGAGCCCTGCTCCCTCCCCTCATCAGGGCTGACCCCAGGGGCGACAAGGAGCCGAGATGGTGGGGCTGAGCAAGGCAGCCACCAAGGCCACCTGCGTGGGCAGGGCTGGGAGGGGAGGCCAAGGCCCTGCACGGGGCAGCCGGGGCTCTGGCAGCCACAGGGCTGCTCCTGGTGCCAGGGCAGCAGCGGAGATCTGGGCCAGACTGCCAGAAGAGGGACCCCGAGGACTGTGACTCACCGATGAACCTCACGGCGGCCTCTCGCAAGCTGGCCTGAGCATCCCTCAGGTACGGCAGGCTCTGACTCAAGTATTCTTCAGCCCTGCTACTCTCCTGCTCCAGCTGGAGAGAGCACAAGGGGATGGACACGTCACTGTCCCGCCCCAGTTGGCCAGACCAGTCCCTTCTCCCAGCACTCGCCATTCCCCTTCCCCTCCAAGGCAATTCCCATCTTCCAGCCAGGAGCCCTGTGGGGCTGAGGCTGAAAGGGAGACACAGGCCAAGGGGTCCCAGGGGTGCTGAGAGCCCTCCCTCCCGCTGGGAGTGGGGAGGGGAGCAGGGCAGAGAGAAAAGCCCTTGGGGGCTCTGTTCTTGAGGACAGGGAACAAGGATGCAGCTCGGCACTGCAGCAGGGTAGGCAAGGAACATCTGCAGAGCCCACAGCCCGGACGTGTGGGGCAGCCCTCGTCCAGCCTGGGCCCTGGGCCTTGGGGATTGTCCTCACCAAGCTCTCTCCAGTCCTCCAGTTCTGCTGTGTCCATGCCAGGTGTTTGAGCTGTTTCCACTTGAGCAGCTCTGCTGCAGCAAGGAGGGCTTCCCTGGCGGCCTGCAGAAGAGCAGAAGCTGGGAGATGGCACCACAGCCTGGGGAAGGAGACCTGGTGTTCCCCTGCTCTTGGCTTTGTTCCTGGGATGATCCTGCTCTTTGGGAGCTGGGACATGCCCTGGCCCAGACATCTGGGGCTCTTTTGGGCACAGCCCTGGAGCACAGGATTGAGGCTCAAAGCTCGAGCCCCAGCACCTGGAGGGTCAGCTCAGGAGCCCGTAGGGACACGCTTGTTCAGGCCTCGGTGGCCACTGGCATCTGCTGAGTCCTATGGGACCAGGGTGGTGGAAGTGGAAATCTGTACCATGGCAACGCTGTCACTCTGGTCGCTCAGATGAAAGAAGAGGGGGAGCAGTGCACGGCGCACATAGCTCTTCATCCTCTTCTTGTCACGCCCCGTCACTGAGTGCAACAGCTCTCTGAAGAGGCAGATGGAGAGCTCTCGCAGCCGGCTGGACTCCTGGGAGGAAGGAGGAAAGTTGGACTTTAAAACCAGCAGCTCTTTGCCCACAGTGAGCAGGGGCAGTCGCGGGGCTGATGCGAGGGGAGATGCTCCAGGGTCAGATTGTGCATCAGGGAGCCGTGCTGGGCTGCAAAGCCCGGAGGCCATCCCACGAGAGCCCCGGGGAGCAGAGCCTGCTCCCAGAGCCGCCCGCGGGGCTGGGCTGAAGGGCAGCTGTCACTGCAGGCTGCGCACCCGCAGGGCTCAGTCTCCTCCATCAGTCTTACATGGTCAAAGAGGGGCAGGAGTTCTTTCGCCAGTGGTTCAGCGATGCGGCTGGTCTCTTCTCGCTTCAGGTGACCCATCATGTTTTTTAAGAACACCAGCGCCTTCTTTTTGAGTTCTGTGTTGCCATGCCAAATCAGCCTCATGATGAACAGCGGGAGGACCTGCATTTTGCTTGCCTGTATGAAGAAGTTTCCTTGTTGTGAAATGATCAAAGACCACCCTGGCAAAAATGCTGGTCAAGGAGCACCAGCCTCTTGTCCCGCTTCCTGGCAGGTGGTGGCACACGAATCTCTGTGGCAGCCTCCTGGCAGGTGGTGGCCATGGAGACACAGGTGGGGATGCAGGAGGGAAGCGGTAGGGCAGGGAGAGAAGAAAAGCAAAGACTCCCTGTGCCCTGCTCAATGTGGAAGGCTCCCCGGGCAGCCATCAGGGCCCAGCAAGGCAGGGATGACATCTGGAGCTCTCACACACTGCCTGACCCCCGGCCAAGGCCAAGCCACCGCCTCACCCACTGCCCCAGCCCCAGCTGCCAACATGGCTCCCTTGACGCCGCCCTGCTCACCATGTCAGGTCTTTCTGACAGGCTGATGAGGCCTTCGAGGAACAGGGAGTCTGTCACCAGAAGTCTACTGAGGAACTCCATTAAGATCTTGTCCAGAGTCCTGGGCGCAGAGAACATCACCTCCCACATGTCCATGGCAGTCCTGCAAGCCAGAGCGCTCTGTCAGCAGGGCAACCTTGGCCACAGCAGCGTGGCTGAGCTCAGTGCTGCAGGACACTTGGGATGCCCTGGGCAGCAGCAGAGGCTGAGCTGGTGCTCCCGTGGGGCTGGCAAGAGTGCAGTGGGGGGCTCTGGGCTGGCTTGCTCAGCTTTGGCTGCTGTGGGCCTGGCCGACCCCAGGGCTGAAAAGTGTGGTGGGATGGAGGGTCCTGCTCCCCTGGAGTGTCCTGCAGGATTCCTTGGCTCTGGCAGCCAGAGTATCTCCAGGCCCCACTCCCCATAGGGGACAAGTCCTGATGGCTTTTGAGGCAAGTACCGGTCTCCTGGTGGAGCGATCCTCAGCAGCACCGTGACCACCTCCCCAGGGCTCCTGTTGGCCATCAGGAGAAGCAGGGACTCCACGCTCTGCCGGGCTGATGCTGTGTTGATGCTCTCCAGGTTTTTGTGGATGCACCTCACGATCTTTGGCACCTGGAGGGAACACAGGTGAGGATGGTGCTGCCACTGGAGTGTGGCCATTTCCTCAGCTGCCCTTTCCACCCTTCTCTGCTGCCTTCAGGCGGCCTCAGGTGCCCAAGACACTGGGGTTTGGGAGGGAGGGATGGAGAGAGCAACAAGGCCTGACATAGCTGCAAGGCAGCCACAGGCCACTTACATCCACCAGCCAGAAGTCAGGGATTTCCATGACCCTGTCCAGCATGTCCCTTGCTGCCTTCTTGTCAAAGGTGCTGGAGTCTCTCAGCGCCTCGATGGACACAAGGACGATGTCTGTCCTCTCAGAAGGCTGGAGGTATTCTTCAAAGGACTATGGGGTGAAAGGAGGCAGCGAAGCCAAGTCACACCAAGTGCCCTGATGCTGCTGCTTAGCCAGGCAGTGCCAGCGGCCCTGCAGAGATGCCCGGCAGTGCTGTGGCAGTGCCCGCAGCAAAGCTGGAAGCAGGGGCAGCAGTGACTGCACGGGGAGGGTGAGAAGAGAGGTCCCAGGGTGAGGGAGGACGGTTGGGCTCATGGGCACAGGGTGTTGGCCCTGCCATGAGCCAGGGCTTCCTGGTGGCCAGGAGGACTGGGGCTGTTGCTGAGACACTGGAGCGCAGCCCTCACATTGTCCCTGCGTGGGTACAGCAGGAACCCTCTCAGCAGGGACAGGGAGGCCATGCCAGCCCTGCTGATTATGGAGGCCTTTGCTCGCACGTCCCCTGCTGTTGCCACCGAAAAATGCCAGAAATGGGGGGAGCTCATTACCACGTCTTTGCTGCTTACCCAAACCCAGAAGCTGGGGAGATCACTTACCGAACGGGGATGTTGTTCTTGAGCCTTCCAGCCTAAACAGTACAGGAAAAGCAGAGAAGTCAGTAAGACACAGCAGCTTTGCCAGCAAGCTTCCCAAACTGCTCTGAGATTTACTTGCAAGATGACAGAACAAAAGTGGTCAGGGAGATTTCTGCAGGGTGTCCAAAATAGCTTCTTGCTACAAGCACTAGAAGGCCCAGCCAGCAGGATGCAGAGATGGATCTGCTCTTCAGTAGCAGGGAAGACATGGCTTTGGGACATGGTAGTCAATGGTAGCTTTTGCTATGGGGACCACAAAACAGTGCTGATTCAAGATCCTGAAAGGAGGGAGGAGGGAGAGCAGCAGAGAACAGATCCTGGACTTCAGGAGAGCACTCAGCTGCTGCAGCAAAATGACAGCTGGGGTGCTACAGGAAGCAGCTCGGAGGAGCAAAAGAGGTCAGGAAGAGAAGCAGACCCATCGGGAGATGTCTGTGCGTGCGCAGAGGGATGAAACACACCACAGCTCCTTCGCTGAAGGAAGTTGCAAAGAGAACTAAAAGCCAGTTGATGGGAAGACTGGAGAAGGAGGAGATGTCCCAACAGCTGTCCCAGGATTGGGATCTGGATGTCTCTACAGCTGCTAGTGTGTGGGGAAATGTGTTCCTGGCATCAATCAAGGAGCGCTCACTGGCCCCCGCCCTGCCCAGACAATCAGTGCCTATGTTGGGCTTACCTGGCCAGATGGAGCATGGCCAACCCGCAGCTGCCTCCTGTGCATCTGCCCAGCTTTGCTGGCTGGTGCTGGCTGTTATGTAGGAGCTGCTGTCCTCTGGAGAGTCCTCCATGTCCTCCGCCATGTCCTGCAAAGAGAACTGTGAAAAGGTGCTGTTCTTTCCTCCTGAAAGGGCTAGAACAGTGCGGAACCCCCAGAAGCTGTGTGACAGGACAGCTAAGGGCCTCCCAAAGGCTCCTGGAGGCTGCAAAGCCAGAAGGGCCAAAGGCAGAAAATGGGACGGATCTTGTTGGGATGCTTGGGAGGGGAGCCGTGTTGCAACTGTGCAGAAAGCTGCAGTGTGGGAGGGAAATGGAGCGATGCCAAGATCCCCAAAAGAAACCCACTGTCCATCTGGTACCCTGACCCACTTCCCCAGCATGACCTTAGTCCTAAGAGGAAGACCCTGTGTTGCCACAGAACCCACCTGCCTGCTGCCAGCTGCCCACTGACTGGGGGAGGAACGGCCATGTGATCGTACCAATGAGGAAACAGCGCTTTGTCCACTTTCTGAATCACAGTACCTGGAGAAGAAAAAAGAAAAAAGCGTGGTCTCTGTTGAGGGCTGTTCTTGCAGCCTCCTCTGGGCTTTAGTCATTTTCTTGGAGTGGCTTCTCCAACAGAGAGAAGATGCAACCAAGACTGCAAATGGGGAATTCAACAGGGGTCTTCCCATCAGGTCTGCCCCCATGGCCTCCATTTCATAGAATCACAGAATCATCAAATGTGTGGGTTAGAAGGGACCTTAAAGATCATCCAGTTCCATCTGCCCTTTCCTTGGGCAGGGACACCTGCCACTAGATCATGTTGCTCAAGGCCGCATCCAACCTGGCCTTGAACACTTCCAGTGACAGGGGATCGACAGCTCATCTGGGCAACCTATTCCAGTGTCTTACTGTGCTCACAGTAAAGAATTTCTTCCTAATATCTGATCAAAATCTACCCTCCTTCAGTGCAAGACACTGGCCTGCTTCAGCTAGCAGACAAGTAGCATTTTACACCAGGGCAGCAGCTTAAAGCCCAGCAAGGAAAGATAACAACTGACATGGGGTAGTTCAGATCTGACAGTGCTGAATGATGCAGGTAGTAGTTGTCTCCTATGACAGAAACCCTCAGGAGAATGAGAAGACACATAGCAAAGCCAGGAAAATGAAACATGTTCCGAACACAGCTTAATACTTGTTCTTACCTGATATAAAACAGTAAATAGGCTTGCTGCCTGAGAACTGCGTTGATGTCATGCAGAACCACGGACGTATCATCCATCTTATACCACAGTCCGTTGC
This sequence comes from Patagioenas fasciata, assembly GCF_037038585.1. Taxonomy (NCBI): domain Eukaryota; kingdom Metazoa; phylum Chordata; class Aves; order Columbiformes; family Columbidae; genus Patagioenas; species Patagioenas fasciata. Next base: position 6,194,639 of record NC_092544.1, on the reverse strand, counting down.
TGGCCTGTAAAAAAAAACATTGATATCTGGAGAGGAACTGCATGTTTTCTCCACAAAAACACAGGCAGAAAACTGAAGAACCAAAAGGACAGCAAAACAAATCCTTTTGAGCCAGTAAGGAGATCTTCTTCCCCACCACCTTGGCTGCCAGTAGTAGTGGGGTTTCCCTTGTTCGGAAGGAAGTTGCTTTTCACCTTTATGTAGCAGAAGTAGTGTCCTGCACGGCAGCTGCCACCGCTGTGTACCAGGACGGCATATAAGGTGTAGAGGAGCGGTTCTCCGTCTGTCTGAGACATGTACGGGTGAAGATCCAGGTACTCAGGATACTCTACAACCTATGAAGGGACCAAGAGGGCTCAGTGATGATCTTGAAATACTTCAGGGAACAGCCTTCCAAGACTGAGGGCTAGAGGTGTGTGATGCATCGTTTGGACTCAGAAACACCTGGTTTTCCCAAAAGCAACATGTCATGGGTTGGGTGGCAGGAAACTGCTCTCAGCCAAAGCAGCTCTCTGGGAGCAGAGGACACACTTTTCTTCCCACGGGAACTCTCCCCAGAAGGGAACGTGAAAATGTCAACCTGAACAACTTGTGAGACAGCGTCCTGCTTTGGGAAATCTCCTGCTCCAGGAGGTGAAAGCTGCACTCCACTTGCATACACACCTTGCTGATCTTCTCACCAGTGGAACCTTCAAACCTCTTCAGACACACCATGAGAACCCTGGGCGCGCGGTGGATTGTGAACCTCTTGGAGGCAGCAACCATCTTGTCACACCTTGAAAGTAAGCACAGAGCTAAAGGCTGAAATGCACTCTTTTCGCCCAGAAGGCCAGACAGCCTTTCATGTCTTACACATCTTTACGCCAGTTTAAGGCTATCCAGTGCTGTAAGGCCATCTATAAAAAGCTGTGTCTCATTACTGTGCATTGAAGCCATATGAAAAGATGACTTCTGCTCAATGACATGCAGCACCTGCACACAGGATCAAGTGTCAGTGTGTCATTAGTAATCATCTTACTTGCTGCATTTAAAGCAGTTTTCGCCATCCAGGTGCTCGGGTTTCACGAAGTCCTCCAGAGCTCCGGTGACAGATGAGGCTGTCTAGAGGAGTGAGAAAGGAGAGCCCTGAGCTTGGGGAAATGCCCTCGCACAAACGCTTCCTAGGAGTTTACACAAAACCACGGCTCAATGACACTGAGGTGACCCACTGTGAACCCACAAGCGGTGCCCAGAAGGAGGCAGAAAGAGGGCGTAATGCTGAACATTTCGCAGGGATTCCCAACGCTCCCCAGAGCTCCTGCTCTGTGGCAGTGCACAGTTCAGCTACAATGGTGTGCAGGGTCATCAGTACTGAAAACAACACACCCCACAAGCCTTGGGAGCCAGGCAGGTGTTGAGGGAGGGCAAAGGGGAGAAGGAGGAGAGTACGTCATGGGTGCAGTGACAATAATGCGTGCTAGTCCAGCTGAAAGCCAGCACCGACACAGAGACCACTGCTGTGGCCTCTGCAGTAGAACACAGTCCATTCCACCTCCTGCCCACCACCAAGCTCTCTTGTGTTTGTAGGATACATTTTTAAGCCAACTGCGTGGATTCTGGAAATCTACAGTGGTCTTGGGACACCTTGAAGCACAATTACAAACCCTCGTACTTTGATATCCAAAGAGGCATCCAGGAAGACCTCGTAGGAATCGGAAACTGCTTGGCAGCTCCAGCACGTGACTGGAAGGCAAATGGAAAGGCTCAGTGAGAGGGGAAGTCGACAGACTGTGCTGGGTTACGCTCTTCACACGCACTGCACCAATCACACGATCAGCTGTTTATCGCAGGCAGACAGGAGGGCACAGGCAGTTCCTAGGAGAGCAGTCGCTGTGGAAACCTACCTCTGGATCTCAGAAAGCCCCCAAAGATCTGATAGATGATAGTAGTTGCCTGAGAAGAGATGTCCAAGCTGGAAACAAATGGTAAGGCAGAGTTATCTCCTCCAAGAGTTTTGCTTTGTCTGGAAGTCCTGAGTATAGTTTTCCTTCATGGGAGGACATCAAAGAATCCAAAGGACTTGGGAACATGGGAAAGGCAATTTGCTTACTCGCTGCTTCCACTCAGACAAGCTCTCTGCATGGCATCAACAGCGTAGATTAAGAATTCCTGGGCATCTTCCTGCCTGCCATACTGCAAATTTTTTCCTATTTCTAAGAAACAAGAAGTTACTAGTTCAGTCCTACAAGAACGGAACAGAACATGTCACAGCACCTGGACTGACTTACTTGTGAGATCACTGATGACAGCCCAAGGCTCTACGGCACTGGCTGGGGCAAACAGGACCTGTTTCACGTGCGCTTCCATTCTGCACATCATGCAGAAGCCTTCCTGCTGACCTGAAGAGGGAGGGAATCTCTTCAGGTTAGCGAAATATCCATAGTGATGGGAAATCTAATGGAGGTCGTGGAGTGCTAAGAACAGTCTCCACTCCTCCCAAGGTGCCCAAGTCCCAAGACACTGGGGACATTTTAGTGCATAGGAAACATTCTGCAGAAGAATCCTTGACTGACAGAAGCTTTCTGTGCACTAAGCAAAGAGAGTATAACTTGAAGGAACAGGGACCAAGAGCCAGGGATAGAAAGAGGTGCCTTTCCGAAGATGAACACACGTAGATATTGACAAGCGGCTTCTACGCTTGAGTGTTCAAAGTATAGGTGTTCAGAGTGTTCAAAGAACAGCTCAGGGAGCCTACACAGAAGAGCTGCTTTTCTCCTCAATCAGCTTCCAGATTCTGGGGGTCCTTGGGCAGTGCCCAACAGATGTACAAGGAAATGTTCACAAAATACTGACACGACTGGCTGTGCTCCCCAGAGAGCAGGTAGTTGGCCAGAGGAGGGGTGTAGGTCAGGCACTGCAGGACGGAGTTGAGGAAGCACGTGTTGCCCAGGTTGTGCAGTCCCGCTCCAGCTCTCTGGCTGTGCTGCCAGGCCATGCGAATCTTCTCCGGGGAAAGAGGATCCGCTGCGGTGGAGCCATTCCCTCAGCAACGACTGCCAAGAAACCACATTGGAAGAGACATGAGACCACGTTATTGAACAAATGCATATTTAAAAGCCAAGTTCTGTACAGGAGCACCCAAGAAAACGAGCTCTGTCCTCCAACACAGGGGGAAAATGCCAGGAAACAGTTCTGGAAAACTGACTTCTGTGCCTTGGGCAACCTTCCTTTCCCTCTAGAGCCCTGACCTGGATCATCCCCTGGCACTGTCTTCCCGTGCGTGTCAGGGCTGGAGGGTGCCCGGCAGATGGGCTGCGATGCTGGAGCCAGGCAGGACGGGGAAAGCCCCCAGTGCAGTGGGTGAGGAACTCGCTTCAGACGGGCAGGAAAGGTCCCTGTCCCACAGCACGGTGCCTCCTGCCCGCCCAGCTGCCTCTCGCTGCCCATGGCCTGCAGCAGGAGCTGGGTCCCGTCTACCCTGTCGCTCCTTGGGACAGGCTGCGCTGGGACCACATCCAGCTCTGAGCAGCCCTGACATTCAGGCAGCATCATGCTCGCCACCCGTGGGACCCCCACTGCCAGTGTGCAGGGAAACGTGATCCTGCTGTTGAGCAGGGAGTGCTCGCTGGAACCTGCCCTGCCCAGACAATCATGGCCCCTCACTCACCGATCGGCAGTGGCTGCACCAAGGACACCTCGGAGGGCTCTGGTGGAGGGCTGACCTCCCGGGGAGCCTCACCCTCCTCCCAGGCCGCTATGGGGTGGCTTGGGTGTCTCTCGGCCATTATGCGGGATGGAGGGATGAAGTAGGAGTGGGGAATGTGGACAATTTGTGAAAAGATTTGGCACTGTGGGTCTGCCTGGGGCAGCGGGAGAGGATGTGGGCTGCGCTCAGGGCCTCTCCGCTGGGGAAAGATGTGGGCTGTGCCCAGGGACTCCTCGACCCAAGTCTGCCTGGGGCAGTGAGGAGACTGCTGGGGGCAGCTAGAGTTAGGGTGTGGTTGGACTCGGTGATCTTAAGGGTCTCTTCCAATGAGAATGATTCTCGGATTCTCTGAAAGACGTGGGCTGCGCTCGGGGCTCTCGCCAGCTCCGTGCTCCTGCCCTGTCCAGTCGCCGTCCTGCCGGACAGTGAGGGCTGGGGCCCGCAGCTTCGCTGACCACATGCAGTGCAGTGGGTGTCACAAAGTGAGGTCACAAAGGGCCCCACTGTCCCCCTGTGCCTGCGTAGGCTGGGGCGGGGTGTCCTGTTGGGAGGCTCAGGGCCAGCTCAGACCTGGGCACCTGGGTGCTCTCGGCTGCCTCCAGGGCCCCTTTGGCCTCATGTCCCCTTGTACCTGAGCCCTGTGTTCACCTGCTTGGCTCATCAGAACAGCAGCACAGCCGCTCCTTTTCTGGGCCTTTAGAGATTTCTAGGGATTTCTAGGCTGGGAAGCAGAGACGATGGACTTTTTTACGGTGTCTACTGTCTCACTGCTTCTGGAAGCTCTCAGTGGCTTGGGGTAAAGTAACCATGGAACAAAGTGAGAGACTGTTGGAGCTGGCATAGCACAAAAGAAGAAATCTGGCTAGTGAGGGGTTAAACGCCTATGACATTAAGGAGGAAAAGTACCAGACAGAAGTAAGGAAAGCAGAGCCCCAGGAAAAAGGAGTAAGTCACAGAACCACAGACTGGGGCAGGGCAGGGAGAAGGGACCTGTGGAGATCATCTACTCCAACCCACCTGCTAACGCAGGGTCAGCAGAGCACATTTGAATGTCTCCAGAGAAGGAGACTCCACCACCTCTTTGCGCAGCCCATTCCAGTGCTCTGTCACCCTCAAAGGAAAGAATCATGGGATCCTAGAGTGTCCTGAGTTGGAAGGGACCCACAAGGATCATCAAGTCCATCTCCTGAAAGAAGTTTCTCCTCATATTCACACGGAACTGATACCAAAAAGTCGACAAAAAGACTCCTTAACACTATTTTGAAAGGGTTAAAACTCAGGCACCTTTATTACAGCACACCAGACGACTGGAGGATTGTTTCTCTAATCAAGTGTATGCACAACTCACACTTCTTTGTATTTATTACATGTACCACATGCATATTCATTTATTTCTGCTGCTTAGTTCATGCAATAAACCTAAATTATTTACATCATCACATTCTTTGTCTGAAGTCCATCTTTGGTATTCGAGGGTCTTCATCAGGGGTTTCTAGTGGCCCCCACCGGTCTTTGCAGCCTGGTACCCACCCCAGTTTCAGCTTCTTCACCTAATTTCTTGAGCATGCATGTGGTCATTTTCATAGTATCACAGTATGTTTGGGGTTGGAAGGGACCTCAAAAGATCATCCAGTGCAATCCCCCTGCTGGAGCAGGAACACCCAGCTGAGGTTCCACAGGAAGGGGTCCAGGCGGGTTTGAATGTCTGCAGAGAAGGAGACTCCACAACCTCCCTGGGCAGCCTGGGCCAGGCTCCGTCACCCTCACTGAGAAGTTCTTTCTCAAATTTAAGTGGAACCTCTTGTGTTCCAGCTTGATCCCATTATCCCTTGTCCTATCATTGTTTGCCACTGAGAAGAGCCTGGCTCCATCCTCGTGGCACTCACCCTTTATATATTTATAAACATTAATAAGGTCACCCCTCAGTCTCCTCTTCTCCAAACTAAAGAGACCCAGCTCCCGCAGCCTTTCTTCATAAGGGAGATGCTCCACTCCCTTAATCATCTTTGTTGCCCTACGCTGGACCCTCTCCAGCAGTTCCCTGTCCTTCTTGAACTGAGAGGCCCAGAACTGGACACAATATTCCAGATGGGGTCTCACCAGGGTGGAGTAGAGGGGAAGGAGGACCTCTCTCGATCTACTGACCACCCCCCTTGTAATACACCCAAGGATGCCATTGGCCTTCCTGGCCACAAGGTACAGTGCTGGCTCATGGTCATCCTGTTGTCCACCAGGACCCCCAGGTCCCTTTCCCCTACACTTCTCTCTAATATGTAATTTCCCAGCCTATACTGGAACCTGGGGTTGTTCCTGCCCAGATGCAGGACTCTACACTTTCCCTTGTTAAATTCCATCAGGTTATCCCCCGCCCAACTCTCCAGCCTGTCCAGGTCCCGCTGGATGGCAGCACAGCCTCTGGCGTGTCAGCCACTCCTCCCAGCTTCGCGTCACCAGCAAACTTGCTGATAGTACACTCAATTCCCTCGTCTAAATCGTTAATGAATATATTGAACAATATATTTTGTGCTGCTGCTCAGCAAAGTCTCGTAGCTCTTTCTTCGTTTAGTGGAACATTCTGCTTTCCCAGCTTGCAAACCAAGGACATCCCCCTTTGCCTCATGTCCAGTCTCTACAGAGCTATTGTTTCTCTATTGAGGTCCTGTTGCACGAGGCCTAGTCTTGTTACATCAGGCCTAGTCTTGTTACATCAGGCCTAGGGTTTTCTAAAGACTTCTGTTCTCCTTATCAGAAACTCCACGTTTCAGTCTGTGCCCATTGCCTCTCATCCTGTCTTTGGGCACCACTGAACCAAGTCTGGTTCGTCCTCTTGACACCCACCCTAGAGATATTTATCAGCATAAGTAAGATCCCCTCTCAGCTTCTCTACTTCAGGTTGAACAGCCCCAGCTCTCTCAGTCATTTTTCATAAGAAATACGCTCCAGACCCCTCACCATATTTGTAGTCCTCGCTGGACTCTCTCCAGGAATTCCTAGTATTTCTTCAGCTGGGGAGCCCAGAACTGGACCCAGTAACTCCAGTACTGGTGCAGGGGCAGGTCATGACAATGTTTGACATCTCTCTTTTCAGACAGCTTCAAACCACACTGAAGTTGCAAAGGGAAGGTCTGGGTTCCTCGCGGTTGCACTGGTGGGCTAAGAGTTCTCCAGTGTTGAGCGCAGATGAAAAGTGTCTGTGTCTTCCAGACCAGTTGCTGTGCCAAGACGGAGGCCCCTGGGCAGGACGCCCCCACGCTGGTTCGAGCCTCTTTGCACTATGTTTGGGGGGAAACCCTCCAGTTGACTCAGGGTGGGCAGGGGGTGACCCTCACGGCAGACACAACTGCCACTGGCCTGGTCCCACAGGTCCCTTGTCCATGTGCACAGGGACAGGGGGAATAAAGTCATGGACTCCACACCAGACTCATCCTGCACCAGGGAGCAAACGGGATCCAGGCCATACTGCGAGAACTGGTTTGTGGTGGACGTCCCCGCTGGGAAACCACGGCCACACCCTGGCACTGGGACAGATTTGGCACCAACACTCGGGGAATGCAAAGGGGCTGGGCCAGCAGCAGGAGCAGCCTGGCCCACTCTAGCCCTGGGACTGGAACTAGCACTAAAGAATCATAGAATGTCATGAGTTGGAAGGGACCTACAAGGGTCCTTGAGTTCAGCTCCTGTCCCTGCACAGGACAACCCCAAAATTCACACCATCTCTCTGAGAGTGTTGTCCAATCACCCCTGGAATACTGTCAGGCTTCGGGCCATGACACCTCCCTTGGGAGCCTGTTCCAGTGCTCCAGCACCCTCTGGGTGAAGAACCTTTTCCTCATGTCCAGCTGACCCTCCCCTGGCACATCTTCTGCCATTCCCTGGGCTCTGTCACTGGTCACCAGAAGAAGAGTTCAGTGCCTGCCCCTCCTTTGCCCCTTGAGTGGAAACTGCAGACCGTGATGAGGTGTCCTCCCCTCAGTTTCCTCCAGGCTGAACAAAACCAGTGACTTTAGCCGCTCCTCATATGGCTTCCCCTCCAAACCCTTCACTAACTTTGTGGCCTCTTCTGGACACTCTCCAGTAGCTCTATCTCTTTTTCTCCTGTGTCCCCAGCCCTGCACACAGTGAATGCTCCAGTTGAAGCCGCACCAGTGCAGAGCAGAGTGGGACAATCCTCTCCCTGCCCAGCTGGCCGTGCTGTGCTGGGTGCACCCAGGACAGGGGTCTCTCTTGGCTCCAGGGAAAGTGATAGCTCCTGTCACGGGGAGCTGTTGTGTAGCTGGTCTGAATCTGCAGCAAAAGTAGCAGATTTTTGGTGCAGACACTATTTTCCCCAGTCAGGGACTGCCTGGGAAGCACTAGGAGCTGCCAGGTCTCAGGAGAGTTGTGGATGAGACCTGGGCATTGCCAGGGCACCGGTGACCAGGCCTACAAAGAGCAGCCCAGGGAGCGCGGCGACCAGGAGCGCTGAGAACAGAGTGGGAAAACAGAGCGGGACAACGCATTTGGCACGGCAGTTCATGGAAGGGAGCGCAGGAACGGCGGGGAAGCTCTGCCAGCTCACCCAGGGAGTGTGGAATCCACACGGCAGAAAGCCATGGCGTCCGTCAGGCTGGCCCCCAGCTCTACTACTGGTGCAGCTCCCCAGACCCAGAGCCGGCGGGGAGATGCCGGCATCCAGGTGCGAGGCTGCAGGGTGCGCACTGCTCTGACACCAGGGCTGGACGGCAGCAGCCAGCACGGCTGTGGGAGCTGGGCCAGCGAGAGGAATCCTCTGCTTAGTGCCCAGCTCCGGGAGGAGCTGAGGAGCCTGAGGAGGATCAGGGAGTGCGAGAGGGACACAGAGCAGTGGAGCCGCACCCGGCCTTCCCCGAGTGCTGCCCAGCAGGTGGACAGGGCGCACGGGACAGAGGACTCCCTGGGCTCTCTCTGCACAGCGGTACGCAGTGACTCGAGGGAGAGGGGCAACGGCTGCATGTTTCTGGTCTCTGTTGTGAGAAGAATCTGTCAATACATGCAGTTGCCACCCATGCAGCAAATCCCTGTGCTGCCACCATCTCAATGTGGTTTTATCCCCTCTAGCTGCAGACAGATGGCACAGCTCAGTTTCAACAGGGAGGAGATCAGCCATTAGCAAGAGGAGATTGTGCCTGAGAACCACCTGAAAAGCTGAAAACGTTCCTTCTGTAAAAGCTTTCAATAAAGTTCCTTTGACTGTTGGTTCTTAGAGTTTGTCTTCACGTTGTAGAGCACGCTCCTTACCAACTTGCACAGTGCCCTCAGAATACGTAGAGCTGGGGGTTTTTCTAAAGTTGAAGGAAGAAATTGAAACTGAGATCTAAATCAACTCCGTCCTGGAAACGCTGACTCAGACCACGGATGTGTCCGTAGGATTTCTGCCGACTTCTGACAACTCAGGAATCCTCTTGGGCTGGAAAAGATGCGGAGTTTAATCAGCATAAAACCTGCAGGTCCTAAAGCCTCATTGTAGCATCCAGAGCTTCATTTGGAGGGTCTTAACGCTCCTTTGAGGGTACCAAGCCCCATTTTCAGCGTCTTAAGCTTCATTTGTAGCATCTAATCCACACATTTCTGGGTTCCAATTCTTAATTTCAGCACCCAAATACTCATTTTTCAGGTATAAAGCCTCATTTAGCAGACCAAATCCCTCTTTCAGGTCTCAAAGCCTCGTTCACAGGGTCCAAACTGTTTTTCAGGTCCAAAGCTTCATTTTAGTGTCCAAAGTCGTCTTTTAGGGCTCAAAGACTCATTTTTAGGATCCAAACCCTGCTGTCTAGGCTCCAAAGCCTCATTTTAAGATGCAAACAGTCCAGTACAGGGTCCAAACCATTATTTGTGGGGTCTAAACTCTCATTTTTAGGCTTGAAAGCCTCATTTATGGTTTCCAAACCCCAATTCTGAGTGTTCAATAATCATTAATGATTTTTAGGGTCTAAAGTGTCCATTTTTGGGCCCACAGCCTCATTTGTAGGGCCCAAATCTTAATCTTTGGCGCCCAACCCTTGTATTTAGTGTCTACAGCCCGAATTTTCTATAACGCATCTCATTTCAGATCCCAAAGTTTCATTTTTAGAGTTCAGACCCTCTATTTTTCAGGTCTCAGCCCTCATTTTGAGAGTCCAAACACCCATTCTAAGGTCCAAACCCTACTTCCAGGGCCCAGACCCTCACTGTGAGGCTCCAAAGCCTCATTCTTAGGGTCCAGTTCGCCAATTTTAGGGTCCAAACCCTCTTAATTTCAGGATCCAAATACTCAGTTTTTGAGGTGTGAACCCTTACCTCAGAGTCCAAAGCCCTCTTTCGCTACCAAAAGCCCTGTTGTCCAGACACTGTTTAGGGTCCAAACCCTTCTTCTGCCTCTATTTTAGGGCCCAAAGCTCAATTTATAGGGTTAAAAGCCTTGTTTTAAAGCCCTAAAGCTTCATTTGTAGGGTCCAAATATATATTTATAGAGCCTGAAGTCTCATCGATACCCTTTTGGGTCCCTAAAATACCCTCTCCCTAGGTAGTCTATGCCAAGGATGCACAGGGCGTCTCGGCCACTCAAAATGGGGTGCCTTTCCCACTCATGCCAAGGATGTCCCGGCTCTGGGAACGGCCCAAGGCCTCCAGCCAAAGGCACTCGCAGCCCCAGCCCCTGGGAACCGCCCCTGGGGGCTGGGGGCAGCCCAGCCCCCCGAACCCTTTCCTTGCCCAGGAGGAGCTGAGGAGGCTCTTGGGCTGGGGCAGAACATGGGGAGCCCCAACATTCCCTCCTGGATCACCCCAAATAGTCCTTAGATACCAACCACCAGAGTGACCATGGCGCAGCCACCACTGTGGCGCCCAGCACACGGCCCCCGATCCCCCCAGTTCTGCGGCTCCTGCGGCCTTTTGTGCTCCCCCAAACCTTCTACCCCCTAAGTAGGGACCGAGGCCAACCCCAGCAGCCTGGGGCACTCCTGGGGAGGAGCAGAGGTGACCGCCAGCCTTGGCTCCTGTCTCTCTTGCAGGCTCAGCCACCCTGTGCCCACTACCTGGGCAGGACCAGCCCTTCCTCACAGCCTGGGCGGGGGGGGCAGCCCTGGCCCCCCAGCCCCCACCAGCAGGGATGGCGCCCCTGTCTGCTTGGACACCCCGGCACCTTTGGCGCCTTTGCCACCCCCGACCCCGGGCACTGCCAGCACCCACCAGCCCTGTCCCCCGGCAGATACAGCACAGGGGTTCAGCCAGCGCGGCCGAGCAGCCCTGCCCTGGCCTGGCTGATGTGTGCCTAGTGAATCCAATTTCCAGTGAATCTCCCCAATACCTGGGGCCACCTGTCACATCTCCCCTCCCAGAAAAAAGTCTCCTCCCACTTTGCAGCCCTGTTCCCCACAAAGCAGCTCACCCCACAGGGATGCCCCAGGCACCAGCTCCCGACGCGCCTGTGCAGAGCTGGGGGTCATCAGTGATGGGGACCGAGTCAGGGGGTACCCATGGAGGGTCCCCCCAGCCCAGCACGGCTCCCACTCCCTCACACGTGGCTGCAGAGGGCTCCATGTGGCCTGGGTGAGGTGGGCACCGCAGCACCCATGAGGCCACAGGCACCATCACCCTGACTCCCAGAGCCCCCCTCCGCCTGGGCAGACCTACCGCAGTTCCCCAGCACCGCCTGTGTGCGGCCGGCCAGGACACGGCCAGCTGCTCAGGCCAGGTGAGAGCACCGTCCCTCCACCTCTTCCTGCCCTGAACTCCTCCGCTCTTGAGGAGCTTGCCCACGTTGAGCACGTCCTGCCATCTCCACGTTCCCCCATGGCAGGTTCCCCAGCTGCTGCACATGGTGGTGTCCTGTGGGGCAGCCATTGCTTCCCTGACCCCCACCGGCCGTGTCATCGTCTTTCCCCAGTGAGCACGTCAGCAGTTTTGGCCTCTGGCTGAGCAGCCGCTGAGCTGAAATTTGGCGGCTTTTGCTCCATGTGACCGCGAGTGTCCTGCTGCAGCGACACTGAGCAGCGACTCTCATTTGTGTCTGGCCTGTGGCCATTCCTGTGCAGAACAGATGGGTCAGATGGAGGATTTCAGGCAACACTTTCTTCCCCATGTTGCCAGGACTCCTTCCTGGGTGACCCCATCTCCCAGGACAGTCCTTGGGGATGGGGCACAGTCAACTTGGTGACACAATGGCCTTTACTAGAGTGCCAAACTCTGCATGTGAGCAGGTGATCCCAGCAAGCGGGAAGGGCTGGTGGTGCCCTGGGTCATGCTGGTGACGCCTCTTTGTATCCAGGTTTGAACTGGAGTTGGTGGACAAACCACTGCCCAGGGGCCCTCAGAAGGTCTTGACAAACGTCCCTGGTGAGGGCAAATGGAAGAAAAAGAAACAGAAGAAAAAAGAGGGTTTGCGATCTCTTGGGCAAGGCGTGGAAGGTAAAACAGCTCCCAGCTCATTTCCACAGCGTGGGCAATCAGCTTATGCGATCTGATGGAAAAATCCCTGGCCACGATTGTCAAAAGGCTCTGACTTGCACCAAAGCTTCATGCCAGCTTGGCACAGCCTGTTCTCCTAAGCTTGACTCCACAAGAACCAAGCCCTGGGCTGGGCTGAAGGGTGGGGATCCAAGGGCCCGTCCTCACTTTGGGAAGTTACCTCTCCAAGAGAGTCTGTCACCTGCCAGCATCACCCACCCCTCTTTCCAGAACCTGGCGCCACTGACGCGTTGCAGAGGAGCCCGGAGGTGCCGGTGTTGGGGAGGGCGCGAGGCCCCTGGAGATGGCGCTGTCAGGGGGGCAGAACAGCCCTCCCGCATGTTTTGGGAAGAGGCCTGAGCACCGCTGTGTGTCACCCGGGCTGGCAGGACCAGTGATGACAACAAGGCGTCCCCTCCTGTTTCCAGAGGTTTGCTCAGCCGCCCTTGCCAGCCCATTCCAGCCTGACTAAGAAGGAACGCGAGCAGCTCTGGGGTAAGAAGGCGATGGAGATGAGGAACAGCAGTGGGGTCAGGTGAGTCTGGGGGCTCAGGGCTGGTGTCTGCATGGGTTCATTTTCTGTGCCAGCAGGAGCCCGTTCCCCAGCCCCAAACACTCGCCGTTCACTGCTGCTGAGCAGTGCTGAAGGCAGCGCCCCGAGGGCTGGGATGGGGCTGCCAGGAGCCCCCACTTCACCGGGCTGGTTCCTTTCCGCTCCTTCAGGAGAGCGCCACGTGTGGCCTCCTGAGCCGTGTGGGGACAGCCGTGTGCCACCGAGGGCCTGGCTCGGGGGTTTCCTCCCCTGAGCTGAGCGCAGCCATCGGCTGAGCTGCTGGTGGCTGTGCAAACAGGCACGTGGTTCATGGGGGCAGGATGGGGCCCCAAACCCATGGTGTCCTCAGGCCGTCCCCTCTGTTGTGTCACTTCAGGTGTCTGCCAGACATCCCAGGGGACTCCTCTGGGAAAAAGCAGCCCATGACTGGCCAAGCCAAGGGCAAATCTGAGCTCAAAGGCCAAGCACCAAAGCAGAGCCCAGCACAGGCTGTGAACCCTCAGAGGTGCAGAGCAGGACAAGGAGAAAAGAAAGTTCCCGTGGGAAGCAAATTGCCGCCAATGAGCTCTGAGGCCAGGCTGCCCGAGGAGCCCACCTACAAGGTCTGCATTCCACAGCCGCCAAGACCGGAGACAGCACCATCACTGACATCAAGGCCTGAGATGTTCTGGCCAGTGCTGACAGAACCGCAGAACACCGTCTCGGCGGGGTACGGCTTGGAGCCCCCGCTTTGGTGCCACCCGTGTCCCCGGGGTCCATGTCTACACAATGCCACCCACTGAAGGCCAGATCAGTGGTGCCCAGGATGGAGTGGCCTTGGCTGGAGGTCCGGAGCAGAAGCAGCACCACCTGAGGTGGCCCAAGAGGTACGTGATTCGAATCTGTGTCGTTCCTGAGTGCTGTTTCTTTGTAGAAATGCAAGGCTGCCCTGGGCCAGAGAGGGAACCGTTTCTTCTCATCTCGTTGCTCCTTTAGATCCCCAGGGGGAATTGAAAGGCTTTTTGGGTGGCCCTGGCACAGCTTGGGAGCAAAGCGCTGCTGCTGGAGAGGTGGCAGACAAGGGGTCAGTGGAGGGAGAGAACCAGCTGCCCGCCCCTGAAGCCATCGCGGGGCTCCGCGTGTGGGCAGAGAGCTCCCAAACCCTGCAGGATTGTTTTAGAAGAGTTTCTCTTCTTTTGCAGAAACCCATCTCTCTGTGGGACACAAGGAGCTGGGGAAAGAGATGAGTAAACATGCGAAGGAAAAGTTGCAACAGTGTTGGGGGGTTACAAAGCTGAATTTCGCATTGCTAGGGTGGATCTTTCTGCAGCAATTGCAGGAGATCCAAGGCTGCCAGGCTGGGAACTTCACATCTTGTTGAAGTGCTGGGAGTTGTAGTCCTGGGGCTGCCAGACCACCATGTTTCAGGCCCAGTTTCTGCTTCAGCAGATCCTTCCCCCTGCTCAGAGTCATTTTGAATCTTCAGACCGTGCCCAGAAATACTGAAATTGGTCTCCAGCTGGTGAGGGTTTTGCCCCTTTGAAGTCCTCTCAAGATGTTTTGCTAGAGTTTTGAGCTTGGCCTTTTCCTTGTGATGGACAGAGACACCGCAGGAAGGTGAAGAAAGGAAGAAACAAGAGAAACCAGCAGGGACAGGAGAAATTCCTTCATGGACGAATCCCACCAAACCTTCACCCTTCTGAATGGCTTCTGAACAGACGGTAGTGGTGCACTGAGCCAAAATGGTGCTTTTCCGGGAAACCTGCCTTCTGTCCCTTCGCCTTCCCTTCGCCTTCCCTTCGCCTTCCTTTCCCTTCCCTTCCCTTCCCTTCCCTTCCCTTCCCTTCCCTTCCCTTCCCTTCCCTTCCCTTCCCTTCCCTTCCCTTCCCTTCCCTTCCCTTCCCTTCCCTTCCCTTCCCTTCCCTTCCCTTCCCTTCCCTTCCCTTCCCTTCCCTTCCCTTCCCTTCCCTTCCCTTCCCTTCCCTTCCCTTCCCTTCCTCCATTTCAGTCCTGCAGCCCAGCTCTAGTTTTTCCTCTTCCCTCCCTTTGTCCTGCTCCCTTCGCTTTCTCCCTCTGCCCCATATGCTTCTTCCCATCTTTTCTCTTTAAGTCTTTGGGCCAGTTTTGCCCCAAATCTGGGGATGTTTTGCCCCTTTTTGGCCAGTTTTGAGAGGCCTGGGGCATGACAGGAGGGACATGAGCAGTGACAGGAGGGACAGCAGGCAGTGACAGGCTGACAGGTGACAGGCTGACAGTGACAGGCTGACAGTGACAGGCTGACAGGTGACAGGCTCCCCCTCCCGTAGGGGGTGCTCAGCTGCCACACTCAGCTGACACAGAACCTTTGTCACAATGCCCGTCACCGCGGTGCGGATGCAGTGACGCTCCAGCTGACAGGGACCACTGCACGAGTTGGTTGCAGCTCAGCGACTTCTCACCAGCTGAAGGAGTCGACTCTGCAAATCGCTGCCACTGCAGTGGGAACAATGTCATCAGGTGGGTGCTCTGGTGTAACGCACTGGAAACAGAGCAGAAATGGTGAAATATTCCCATGTTATGCATGGCCCCTGTGCCAAACCACCATGGCTCAGCCTGACTAGATCTGCAGAAGTGTGATGTTACATCTCCAATTTTTTTTTGTATCTCTAAAGGGGTTCTCATATTCATACATAATCATGAATTGGCTAATTTATTTTTCTTCCCTGTATTGATGTTGTTTTCAGAACACACAGATAACAACGCCCCGGTCTCTAAGAAGCCATCGGCAATCGTTGGAAGAATCGCAGACGAGGCAGCTAAAGCTCCCGGCAAAACACACGTTTTGTAAGTGTTCCTAGGGCTTTGTATTCTTTGTGAGGCGTTTCAGCGTGGTTTAACCTTTTTGGTGGATGTGAGTTTACAGAGGCATTCAGATTGCATCTTGCTTATTAAAGCGGCTGTTAATTTTTGTTGTGATGGGGTAGATTTGAATGGATCTGCCCCAAAGTAGAATTTTCAGCCTATGTTTATATGCCTCTGTTTTCAGGCCCACATTTTTCAGTCTAAAACTTTAGGCCTACTTTTTCTGGCTTACGTTTTATAAGCCTGCATTTTTAGGCCTGATTTTTCAGACCTACATTTTTAGGACCTGAGGTTCGAGCTCCGACAGCCGTGACTCTTCAGACAGTTGAACCGGGTTTGTTCTTGGGGTTGGTTGTTCTGAGACCCAAGTTGTGGATCCCATCTCCTGGACGCGGAGAGATTCCTTGGTTTATGGGTTTGCTTGTATAGTAAAGACATTGTAGCGTAAACTTGGAATTTGCTCCCATCTGGGCAGAGTCTCATTCCCAGTGTTTGACTGTTTCTTCCGTTTGGGTGAGGGGCGGATAGAGCAGGCGTTCGTAGGCCCCAAATCTGAGTGTTTTGCACACTAATGATAAAGATCAAATAAATATGAAAGAACGAAACGACAGATCAATGAGTGTGTGGAATCTCAGCAAGGGTCAAGTGTCATAAATATTTCCTAAAATATTGCAGTGCTTTCAAGGTCACTTTAAAGCACTGAAAGCAGTTTCTGGTAATTAAGACCTTTTTTTTTTTTTCTTTTTCCTTTTGTCTGTTGCAGGGCCCCGAAATAACACAAAATCCTCGTAACTGCTTTCAAATGACATTTCTACTGCTATTTTTAGGCAATATAGCATGTATTTTATGACATATTTAGTATTTTGGTGCTCACCTGATCACAGTGCTTGGCCTTCCACACAGGAACACTCTTCTGAAGGGATGTTTGCTGGGTCTTTGCCAGATGACTGTGTAGAGTGATTTTCATGAAGCAGGAATGTAATACTGGTTTGTTTTCAGTTACACTGAATGCACCAAGACAGAAGAGTTTATGTAGAAGAACAAATTTCCACATTCCTTAGGTGATCAAAACAAAAAGTTTTATGTTCAGGTTTTAGAATCTGGATTCACTGCTTTTTGTTGGGTCCGGATGCTTTATTTAAGTTCTGATCACCTTTATTTCTCCTTCTAGAAGTCCAAAGGAGCCGGTGAGCGGAACAGCAAAAGCCGTATGTAAAAACATTATCTGACCCTTTTTCCTGCACACCATGCTGAATTGTAACCAACGCAGCCTTGTATGAGTTTTCCAAGCATTAACAGAATGTATTTTCCAGTAAACGTTGTAAATATTGGCCTCAGCAAGGTAGAAGGTGAGTGACGCCGTTGTTGTGAGGACACTGCTGTGCAGCTCCGTGCTTCCTTGGCGTGTCCTTAAATACTTGGGGATTTGTTCCTAAACCCGTGTAATTGCAGTGATTTTGTTGGGCCCCTCTGAGTACAAAAATGGCTTTGATGGATCGCCGTGAATTTCAATATCGTTGCTACACAGCTATGAATTCACCTTTGGGAAGGGGGCGGTGTTTTTCTTCAGGTTTGCAAACACTGTCATTCTGCTGCTAAAATATTATATAAATGAGAAACACACGGATACACTGGACTGGTAAATGGTCTGGACCTGGATTTGTTGCTTTTCTTGAATACTATGTGTCTCTGACGGGTTTTTGATATTTTGTCTTTATTTTAACGGAAACTGCATATATTGTATTCCAACTAATTCAGGTGGGTTTTTGTTTCTTGAAAACAGTTGTTTTTCTCTATTTTTCACTAGCATGTGTATCAACACAAGCTCCGTGTTCATAAATACAGTTTATTTGGCTTTTTTCCGTGTTTCTGTATGCATTTCAAAGCAGAACTCGGTGCGGCAGGAATAAATCGCTGTAAGGTTCGCCCATGACTGTGGAACAGTACGGCGACAACATTTGAAGTTGTGACAGTGCTTTTGTGCTGCTGTCCCGCGGCTGCTGCGCTCTGTCTGGAATGTACCATTGAATACCTGTTTCATTTTTTGTGAACAGATCGATGACTCTCCTGCACCTCTTTCTCTGGCACAGCTTATTAAGGTATTGCAATAGAATATAAGGTATATGTTCTTGTCAAATACTTTAGAAAAAAGTGTTTTCTTCCTATTTTTAAATCTATACGGCGACCTATAGCTGGACAAGTCTTGTAATGTGAACAATACTTTAATATTTGATAATTTAAAGTCTCTATTTTGCCCTGAAAATGTGTGTGTATTTTGATACTGTCCTGGGATGTCTCAGCCCCAACGTCCCATTCCAGAATCGCTCATCTTCAAGATGCAAAGAGGCAGCACTTCAGAAGCTGTTTGTACTGTTTTTCATATGTTTTATTACTTTTGCACCGGAAGCTGACACAATTTTCATGGAATAATTCAATTATGGACATTTCAGGGGGGTTTGCAACAGCCAGAACAGAAGCGTTTCTGTAACGTGGACGATTGCACAGTGATGTCTGAATTTCGAGGCTGGAGTTCATTTCCGAGAACTCTTCCCACTGGGAACTTCTTCCCTCTCTCGCTGCAGAAATTAAAATTTATGGCATTTTAATTCCTTCATTTAATTTAATACATTCAGGAGAGAAATCAGATTGGAAGGCAGCCACCAAAGGAAATCTAAACCTAAATACTAAAAGTGTCCTTGGTTCTGCAATCTCATGTGGAATTTTATGCTAAAATGGGAAAAACTGTCCAAGTGTGTGTCACACATTTCAGCTTTTGAAGAAATTGAAGTGTTTCAGAAAAATGCAGGACAATAACGTAAAGCTGAGTGCGGACTGGCTCAGGATGGAGGCAACGTGCTGTTAAAAGCTTTCTTCTTTATTGTCCTGATGAATTAAATGCCGTATGTGAGTTACAGTCTATTCCTAGTCAGGTTTTGTGGGGTTTGGATGGTTTTGTAACTGTTTGGGTTCAAGTTAGTCAAGCATCTGTCAAGTTTTCTGTAAATGTTACTGGAAATTATTTGATAGTTGTTGATCTGGATTACATCATTGAGGAAAATAATGTGTATATGAAAGAACCGTTTAATAAAAAGTTGAACGTAGATGGTTGATTTGTGGATGAAAGCGTGTAAATGCATACAAAATAAAACCAGGAGTGGTTGATCTGAACAATTAATGCTTGAAGGTCCAAATAATTTCCGTTTTCTCAATTAAATGGACAGTGGAGATCTTCTCCTTCAAATTATGTAGAGCTTAAAAAGACTGGATAATACAGATTGTTCTACACGTAGCTTGGAAGAAAATGGGATTAGTTACAGAGGTACAAACAGAGCGGAAAGACTCGAGTTCCAAACACGTAACGTGTGTGTCACCCCGTTAATTCCCCGTTGAACAGACGGCCAACCTGGCTGAAGCCAACGCTTCTGAAGAAGACAAAATAAAAGCCATGATGATCCAGTCCTGCTGGCAATACAATCCAGCCACGTGAGTGCTGCTCATGTCAGATCTCCCTCCTCTCTGAAGACGATGGAAAACTTGTTGAGGCATTTGCTTTAACAACGGTGACACTTCTTTCTCTTTTTTTCCCCAAAAAACTTGTAGTTACATGAAGACACCTCCACCATCGTACACTTGTTTCCGCTGCGGAAAACCCGGCCACTATATAAAGAACTGCCCGACAAAAGGGGTGAGACTGGGGGGAACTTACGGGGGCGCTTTTTAAAAATCTTTTAGCTTCCAATTTTAATATTATCGTATTCCATTTTAATATCATATGAAGCATTGTTTCTCTTGGGGTGAAATGCAGAGGTTGTCCAGCAATGTTGCAAAGCCCTTCAAACACAAGGCAACCTGGAATTCTAATGTAATGTGTTCTTTTTCTAGGGAGTAGACAATAAATATGGCTGTAGAGCATCCTCTGTGATCCTTCATGCCTGTTTATCCACTTCAGTATTACTGGAAAATTCTCTGTTTTGAACTCTTTTAATGGCATTTTGCAGTTTTCAGGATTCCGTACAAACCCGAGATGTTTCTGCTGACCCCACCTGTTGGATATTTGTGTGTTTCCGTTACACAAGTCTTTTGTTGAATATTCACGCAGCCCTTATGCTTGGCAAAAGGAGAGGATTGAAAGCTTTCGCTAGTTAAAATCATCACTGAAATGTCATTTGAAGTGTGGGTCTCCAGATGAGAGATGTCTGCATTTCTGTTCCTAACAGGGCAAAACTTTTGAGCCTGTTCCCAGGATTAAAAAGAGCACAGGAATTCCCAGGAGTTTCCTGATGGAGGTTGAGGATCCCAGCACAAGGGGCGCGCTGCTGACAAACACCGGAAAATACGCAATACCGATTATTAACGCGTAAGTACGGGATTAATTGGACTGACCCGAAAGGCAACGAGAGAAACCCCGCGTCAGTGTGTGAGCGGCAACGGCAGCGAGTTGGCAGCACCTGTGGTGATGGGGGAAGAAGCGTTGTCACTGTCTCTGAAAATTCCATCTCTTATCTCCCTTTGGTGAAACCCAAAGCTTGGAGAAGCTTTCCTTTGCCCAACTTCAACTCTTTTATTTTCCACCCCCCCTCCAGGGAAGCTTATGCGAGAGGGAAGAAGGAGAAACCTCCATTTTTACCAGCGGAACCGCCCTCCTCCTCCTCCTCAAACCAGGACCCTGTTCCCGAGGAGCTGTTGTGTCTCATTTGTAAAAACATAACGACCGATGCCGTCGTTATTCCCTGCTGTGGAAACAGTTATTGCGATGAATGTAAGTGTTTGTTAATGCCAGGCATCACACCTGCTCTTCTGAAAGTAGAAATAGAAGAAAGAAATATCATTGAAAATATCAGAAAAGAAATATAATAAATAAATATAAATTAGTCCGCATTCTTCTCCCTGAGAGGGTTGGTTCAGGCCTCCAGAACTCAAACCTACGTACTCATGTTTTTTGGGATGTGTTTTATTTGTTAACCTGGAGGTTGGTGACTTCTCACTGGATGAGAAGGTGGAAAAAAGACCAGTGAACACATCCAGACACAGCCTCGTCTAATGAGACCAATTAGCACACCAGGACACAGCCCCGTCTACATCTTCAAATGGTGCAAGAGCGGAATATCAAAACTCTATAGCTATTTGTTACACACGAGAAACTTTTTACACTATTGAACATTCAGAGCTTCGTGCTCTTAATTCCAGACCATATTTCTCCATTAATCATCTAAGTGTTTTTATAATTGATTAGAACCCACAAAACGTCCTTAGCTTGGCCAAAAATACTTGGATGGCTCTAATTCTTCACAGGTATCAGGACAGCGTTACTGGAATCTGAGGAACATAAATGCCCAACCTGTCACCGGACGGATGTTTCTCCGGATGCTTTATTTGCCAACAAGTTCCTACGCCAGGTAACGCGATGACTTTTACATGAGCTGATTGCAAGAAAAGGCTGTGTGTAAAAAATATGGATTTACGTCTCCTTAAGCAAGGCTGAATTCCCTAAGGCTGAATTTCCTGTTCAAACCCATTATCTGCTGTTCCACAAGGTCACAACTCTAAATTTAGAGACAGTTTGTCCCCTTCGGGTCACAGTTTTGTTTAGCGTGGTCGCCTCACATTCAAATTCAGCGTTACCACTGAAGGAGTTTAAATACCAAAGTATTAAATAAAGGATTAAATACCAATCCTTAACATCCATGTTTAATGTGACAGGCTCCTATCTCTGTATGTTGATTTATTTTAGGTTTGATGGCATTTGCAGGCATGCACAAGTAATTTGACTCCGCAGAGGCTTTTGTGTGGAGATCTGCTGAAGTTTCTGGAATATATTCTGTGACGTCACCTTTCTGTAAATGGTTTTTCTGCCTCTAGGCTGTGAACAACTTCAGAAATGGAACTGCCTACACAGAAAGGGTCCGTAAGCAGCTCTGGCAGCAGCCGCCACCGCTGGTGACACCTCCTGCTGCTCTGGTGACAAACGCGGAACTTTCCAGCTCTTCCTCTCTGCCCATCAGCAGTTTGTCAGCAGAGAAGGTGAGGTTTACTGCAATATACACCATGAGTTTTGGGTTGCAGTAGGGCTTCTTTTCCATGCGTTTGCCTTTATTCCCCAGGACTGCCAGGTTCCTGCTCCAAGACAAGCGGCTTTACCACATCTCCTGGGCCCCCAAGGACAATCAGGCCCCACAACCGGTAACTATAACCTTAGAATTTCCTTAAAAACCTTCTCTCCAGATAAACTGAATGGGATTTTTTTCTTTCTCCTCTCCCCACTCCAAAAGGTCCGTCAATGAGAGCCAGGGCAATGTGCTCAGCAGGTGACAAAGCAGCCTGGGAACTGTGAGTATCGTACAGAAATGTTGAAAAAAACCAACCTAACCAAATCTGAGAGGAAAAAACTGGGGAGAGTGGCTGCTTTGAAATAGTGCCATTATTTTTCTGTGTTGTGCTTTTTTAAGGTCCAAGTCTCGCTGTAGTGCTTTGTCTTACCCTGGAAGTTCGTACACCCACTGCAAGTCACGATCAGGCTCCTCCTGCACTCGCTCCGACTCTCGATCACGGAGCCGTTCCCGTTCCCGCTCCCACTCGCCATTGCCGCCGTCTCCAAGAGGAGGCAAAGGGAAGAGTCTCACCTATCGCTCCAGGTCAAGGTGGCGTGGTGATCACCGCTCAGGGTCAAGGTCTCCAGTATTCAGAGGCCAGTCTCGCACTCAAAGGACCACACCTCAAGGGCAAGGAGAAAGGGAGTATTTTAACAGACACACAGCGGTTCCACTATATGGTATGAAAGCTGCCTATGGCAGATCGGTTGAATTTCAGGATCCATTTGAAAAGGAAAGATACAGAGAATGGGAGAGGAACTATGGGGAATGGTCTGGAAAGCCTGACAAGGGCTGTGCTGCTGGTGCTCAGCCTGCACTTCCACCGAACAGAGGGAACTTTTTTCCAGAGAGGTTTGATCCACCTGAGACCAGACGAGAGATTTTGCCTTACGCTTGGGGACGTAGGGAGGATTACCCTGGTGGGCACAGCCATGAAAATCATTGTATAGCTGGAGATCACCCTGAAAAGCCTTCTGGAAGAGAGCACCATGGCACGGAAAATCCAACAAACTCAAAAGAGGTGAAAAACCCACTTGGAGATGACAGAGCAAATAAACAGAGACTCCAAGGGAATAGAAGAAGAGAGGATGAGAATGAAGGTTTTCCCAATGCTGAGCTCTTTGAAGATGCAAAAAAACCCAAGAGAGCCAGGTAGAGCAGAAGATGTTCAAACGAAAACTGGGAAGTCAGAAGCTTTGATTCTGTATTATTGTAGTGGTTTGGTTGTAGTCCATCACTATTTGGTAATTCTGAGTTGGGGATTTGCTCTGATTAGATAGTACTTTGACAGTGGTGTCTAATTCAAGTTTGACTGAGTTTACAATGGCTTTAATCTTATTAATACAAGTCACTTTTTTTTTCTTCTTGACAGTTAATGGAGATATTAAGACATTTTTTCAAACAATAAACTACCTATGATAGAAAGAAACCTCGTTTGGTATGTTTGTAATCAGATGTGTTGTATATTGAAAGCCACATCAGGTCATTGAAAATTAACAATACAGCAGACACTTCCCTTTGACAGTTGTTTTCTTTCTCATCTTGTCTGCATCAAAAAGCACAAGAAATTAAATTAAAAAAAAAAAAACAATCTGGGAAGGTAAAAATAAAGAGAGGCAATAGTTGTTAAAGATACAAATGTTTTAAAATATGCAACAGCCAAGTAACAGGAACATCCCATATTGGTGTGTTTGACTAAGAAATAGCGGAAGGTGGCTGACAAATTCAGCAAAACCATACCCTCTCCATGTTTTAAGAACTCCCAGTCTTCGAAATGAGACCTGAGAGTCCTCTACGTATTTTCCCCGCTCCAGCTCCCAAGTAAATTGTTGATCACTTCATCCTCATGTTGTTGCCATCCAGCTGTGAAGAATGAAGGACTGAGAGTGAACAGTGAATGAGTAGATTTTTGGGAGGGGGTGGAGGGCGGGTGTTGGAGGGAAGAGCTCTTTCTCCTTCTGCAGCAGGCTTAGTGGACGCTGGCATGAGATATCATGCCATTGACCTCTTTACAGGTGGTTATTCAAGCAAACATAAAACCCAGCCTAAGAGTGGAGCACATGATGGAGATGTGGGCCTTTTGGCGTGCTGACACCACCGCCGCAAAAACGACTGTTTGAGAGAAACACATCTAGAGCTCAGCGGTTTTCCTGAGCTGGATTCAGTTCTTGCTAAGCCTGCTTTTAAGGCTGCAGTGTCGGAGGATGCGATCAAAGCAAAACCAGCCCAGGTGCTCTCAGGAACAGCAGGCGCGTGCATTGCAGAGCGTCTCCGCCCCATGCTGAACAAGGATGGGGTAAGACAGGCGCCCCTCTGGGAAATGCACTCAAAGCCTGGTGAAAATGCTGAGTTCAAGGCCCCACTGAATCGGCTGCTGGTCTCTCTGTCGTGGGGGAGTAATTTAGGGTTCAGTTTACTGCAGAACAATGTTTAGATTTCTATGAGAGAAGTGTGACCTAAAAGAGTTCAGTGGTGGGATCACTGTATTATTCACTGCATGGGGGAAATATGCCAAGGCAAATGTTGCTCACAGTATGGACCCTTGAGGGAAACCACTCGTTCCTGGTTTTCACCGAGACACTGACCATTCCTCTTTGGACACAGCCATCCAGCCAGTTCCTTATCCATCTGTCCAGCACATCAATATCTCACCAATTTATAGGTGGGGGACCCTATCAAAGGTCTTACAGACAGTCAGATGACATTTGTAGGTCTGCCCTTGTTTGCTGATGCAGTCACAGCATCACAGGAAGCCACCAGAACAGTCAGGCATGATTTCCCCTTGGTGAAGCCTTGTGAGCTGTCTCCAATCACCTCCCTGTCTTCCTCACGTTTCTACAGATCTTCCATGAAGATCTGCTCCACGATCTTACCAGGCCCAGAAGAGAGGCCAACAGGCTTGTAGTTCCCAGAGTTCACCTTTTTACCCCTTTTTAAAAACAGGCATAATATTCCCCTTTTCTATTCACTGGGGACTTTGTGTGATCCAGGAACCCCTCGATGATAACGCCATCAATGGGATGAGTAAAGGACAGAGGAGAGAAGAACAAGCGGAGTTCAGGAGCACAGACACACTACTGCAGACCCTGTGGGACGTGCCTCACATTCATGCTCTGCCTGCACATACCTGAGAGCACCTGGGCTGGTTTTGCTTTGATCGCATCCTCTGACACTGCAGCCTTAAAACCAGGCTTAGCAAGAACTGAATCCAGTTCAGGAAAACCGCTGAGCTCTAGATGTGTTTCTCAGCACAATGGTGACAACCAGCCACAGGCCCACAGAAACCGTGTCTGTCCGAGATGTCCTGTCTGTCCTGTCTGTCCCACACCTGCTCTGAGTGGGGATGGCTTTCCTGTAGGTCCTGTGCTGTCCCTGCCACACAAACGCAGTTGTGCTGGAGAGCCCTGTCACATCTCAAGTAGCACCACAGGCCTGGATTTGGCCATGACATTGAGCAGCTGCCCTGAATGAGGTTGGGTAACGGAGGGATGTACCTGAGACAAATTGCCATTCTTCTCAGTGGAAGCCTGGTGAATACAGCTGATGGAGAAGAGGAGGAGAGAGGCTGAGCCATGGCATCCGTCAGGCTGGCCCCCAGCACTACTGGTGCAGCTCCCCAGACCCAGAGCCGGCGGGGAGATGCCGGCATCCAGGTGCGAGGCTGCAGGGTGCGCACTGCTCTGACACCAGGGCTGGACGGCAGCAGCCAGCACGGCTGTGGGAGCTGGGCCAGCGAGAGGAATCCTCTGCTTAGTGCCCAGCTCCGGGAGGAGCTGAGGAGCCTGAGGAGGATCAGGGAGTGCGAGAGGGACACAGAGCAGTGGAGCCGCACCCGGCCCTCCCCGAGTCCTGCCCAGCAGGTGGACAGGGCGCCCGGGACAGAGGACTCCCTGGGCTCTCTCTGCACTGACTGACAGAGAGCTCTTCAGACTGCTGCCCAAGGGCTTTGGGGAGAGAAAACATCAGCTGCCCTCAGGTTTTCCTTCACAAGCTTTTCCTTTACTGTTTCTTAAAGAATCATTTCACATTATTCCCCGTATGTTCATTAGCATCTTTCCTCCTCTCAAAGTCCTTCACCAACTGAAGATTTCTTTACAAACAAGTCTGACCTTCTAATTCCTAAGTTAACCATGTCAACAAAAGACGAGTGGAAGCCACCAGTGTGCAGTCCAGGTTAAAATCTCTCTGGGTATCCACGTGAGAGAAACAAAAAATGGAATGAGGACAGTTTCTCTGACCATATTTGAGCTGTAACCCACGCAGGAAACTCCTGTCACTGCAAACCCGGGAGTCATCCAATCCACCCAATGGCACAGACGTGGAGTGGAACTCCTCCGGCTTCTTCCAGACACTCTGCTTCTCCATTACAGACACACAAAGCAGTTACCTGGAAAACGAAGGCGTACGCTCCTTTGGACTCCTGCTAAATTCCATCAATTCCTTCACAAAATCATTTGTAAACTCATCAGGTTTCGACTCCATCTTTTCCCTGTTGAAATAAGTTTCACCTTTATTACAATTGCAGTTTGAACTTTATTATGAAAAGACACCAATAAACAAGCCATGGTCAATATAAGAAGAGGCCACACCATGAATCCTGGTGCCAGGTTTGGGCCCCACACCTCAGGGCTCAAAATGGCGACCCCAAGGGCACCAGAATCACCTCAAGGCTCCACATTTCTGTACGATACTCACAGTTCCCAGGCTGCTTTGTCACCTGCTGAGCACATTGCCCTGGCTCTCATTGACGGACCTTTTGGAGTGGGGAGAGGAGAAAGAAAAAAATCCCATTCAGTTTATCTGGAGAGAAGGTTTTTAAGGAAATTCTAAGGTTATAGTTACCGGTTGTGGGGCCTGATTGTCCTTGGGGGCCCAGGAGATGTGGTAAAGCCGCTTGTCTTGGAGCAGGAACCTGGCAGTCCTGGGGAATAAAGGCAAACGCATGGAAAAGAAGCCCTACTGCAACCCAAAACTCATGGTGTATATTGCAGTAAACCTCACCTTCTCTGCTGACAAACTGCTGATGGGCAGAGAGGAAGAGCTGGGAAGTTCCGCGTTTGTCACCAGAGCAGCAGGAGGTGTCACCAGCGGTGGCGGCTGCTGCCAGAGCTGCTTACGGACCCTTTCTGTGTAGACAGCTCCATTTCTGAAGTTGTTCACAGCCTAGAGGCAGAAAAACCATTTACAGAAAGGTGACGTCACAGAATATATTCCAGAAACTTCAGCAGATCTCCACACAAAAGCCTCTGCGGAGTCAAATTACTTGTGCATGCCTGCAAATGCCATCAAACCTAAAATAAATCAACATACAGAGATAGGAGCCTGTCACATTAAACATGGATGTTAAGGATTGGTATTTAATCCTTTATTTAATACTTTGGTATTTAAACTCCTTCAGTGGTAACGCTGAATTTGAATGTGAGGCGACCATGCTAAACAAAACTGTGACCCGAATGGGACAAATTGTCTCTAAATTTAGAGTTGTGACCTTAGGGAACAGCAGATAATGGGTTTGAACAGGAAATTCAGCCTTAGGCATTTCAGCCTTGCTTAAGGAGACGTAAATCCATATGTTTTACACACAGCCTTTTCTTGCAATCAGCTCATGTAAAAGTCACCGCGTTACCTGGCGTAGGAACTTGTTGGCAAATAAAGCATCCGGAGAAACATCCGTCCGGTGACAGGTTGGGCATTTATGTTCCTCAGATTCCAGTAACGCTGTCCTGATACCTGTGAAGAATTAGAGCCATCCAAGTATTTTTGGCCAAGCTAAGGACATTTTGTGGGTTCTAATCAATTATAAAAACACTTGGATGATTAATGGGGAAATATGGTCTGGAATTAAGAGCATGAAGCTCTAAATGTTCAATAGTGTAAAAAGTTTCTCGTATGCAGCAAATAACTATTGAGTTTCGATATTCTGCTCTGCAAAGGAAAGCTTCTCCAAGCTTTGGGTTTCACCAAAGGGAGATAAGAGATGGAATTTTCAGAGACAGTGACAACGCTTCTTCCCCCATCACCACAGGTGCTGCCAACTCGCTGCCGTTGCCGCTCACACACTGACGCGGGGTTTCTCTCGTTGCCTTTCGGGTCAGTCCAATTAATCCCGTACTTACGCGTTAATAATCGGTATTGCGTATTTTCCGGTGTTTGTCAGCAGCGCGCCCCTTGTGCTGGGATCCTCAACCTCCATCAGGAAACTCCTGGGAATTCCTGTGCTCTTTTTAATCCTGGGAACAGGCTCAAAAGTTTTGCCCTGTTAGGAACAGAAATGCAGACATCTCTCATCTGGAGACCCACACTTCAAATGACATTTCAGTGATGATTTTAACTAGCGAAAGCTTTCAATCCTCTCCTTTTGCCAAGCATAAGGGCTGCGTGAATATTCAACAAAAGACTTGTGTAACGGAAACACACAAATATCCAACAGGTGGGGTCAGCAGAAACATCTCGGGTTTGTACGGAATCCTGAAAACTGCAAAATGTCATTAAAAGAGTTCAAAACAGAGAATTTTCCAGTAATACTGAAGTGGATAAACAGGCATGAAGGATCACAGAGGATGCTCTACAGCCATATTTATTGTCTACTCCCTAGAAAAAGAACACATTACATTAGAATTCCAGGTTGTCCCTCCCTGAACTCCTGGGTCCCTTGGGGCTCTCCCAAGGTAGTTCAGGGAGGGACCCAGGACTTCAGGAGGGACCCCAAACCCTGAACCCCTACAGAGCCCCATACATTACTCATAGTGCCCCATAAGTGACCCTTAGCCACCCCCGAGTGCCCCACAAATGGCTCATAGAGCCCCGTAAGTGACCCATAAAGCCTCACAAGTGACACATGGAGCCTCATAAGTGCCTTTTAGTGACCCCCAAGCGCCCCATACCGACCCGCAAGTTCCCCTTTCATGCCCCATAAGTGCCCCATAGCGCCCCATAAGTGACTCATAGAGACTGGGTCCAACCCTGAACTCCTGGGACCCCCCGAACTCCTGGGTCCCTTGGGGCACTCCTGGGTCCCCCCCGAACTCCTGGGTCCCTTGGGGCACTCCTGGGGCCCCCCCAAAATCCTGGGTTGCTTTGCAACATTGCTGGACAACCTCTGCATTTCACCCCAAGAGAAACAATTCTTCATAGCATAATATTAAAATGGAATATTAAATATCACGTGTTTGGAACGCAAACCTTCCGGCTCTGTTTGTACCTCTGTAACTAATCCCATTTTCTTCTGAGCTACGTGTAGAACAATCTGTATTATCCAGGATTTTTAAGCTCTAGATAATTCGATGGAGAAGATCTCCACTGTCCATTTAATTGAGAAAATGGAAATTATTTGGACCTTCAAGCATTAATCATTCAGATCAACCACTCCTGGTTTTGATTTTATATGCATTTACACGCTTTCATCCACAAATCAGCCAACTATGTTCAACTTTTTATTTAATGGTTCTTTCATATACACATTATTTTTTCAGTGGTGATGTAACGCAGGTCAACAACTACGAAATATTTAATTCATCAGAATAATCCAGGAGTTCAGGTGGGGACCCCAAGGGACCCAGGAGTTTGGGAGGGACCCAGGAGTTCAGGAGGGACCCAGTCTCTATGAGTCACTTATGGGGCACTAGAAGTCACTTATGGGGCTTCATGAGTCACTTGTAGGGCACTATGGGGCACTAATGGGGAACTTGTGGGTTGCTATGGGGCACTTGGGGATCACAAACAGGCATGAACTTCCCCATGAGATTGCAGAACCAAGGACACATTCAGACTCGAGATTTAGATTTCCTTTGGTGGCTGCCTTCCAATCTGATTTCTCTCCTGAATGTATTAAATTAAATGAAGGAATTAAAATGCCATAAATTTTAATTTCTGCAGCGAGAGAGGGAAGAAGTTCCCAGTGGGAAGAGTTCTCGGGAATGAACTCCAGCCTCGAAATTCAGACATCACTGTGCAATCGTCCACGTTACACAAACGCTTCTGTTCCGGCTGTTGCAAACCCCCCTGAAATGTCCGTAATTGAATTATTCCATGAAAATTGTGTCAGCTTCCGGCACAAAAGTAATAAAACATATGAAAAACAGTACAAACAGCTGCTGAAGTGCTGCCTCTTTGCATCTTGAAGATGAGCGATTCTGGAATGGGACGTTGGGGCTGAGACATCCCAGGACAGTATCAAAATACACACACATTTTCAGGGCAAAATAGAGACTTTAAATTATCAAATATTAAAGTATTGTTCACCTTACAAGACTTGTACAGCTATAGGTCACCGTATAGATTTAAAAATGGGAACAAACCACTTTTTTCTAAAGTATTTGACAAGAACATATACCTTATATTCTATTGCAATACCTTAATAAGCTGTGCCAGAGAAAGAGGTGCAGGAGAGTCATCGATCTGTTCACAAAAAATGAAACAGGTATTCAATGGTACATTCCAGACAGAGCGCAGCAACCGCGGGACAGCAGCACAAAAGCACTGTCACAACTTCAAATGTTGTCGCCGTACTGTTCCACAGTCATGGGCGAACCTTACAGCGATTTATTCCTGCCGCACCGAGTTCTGCTTTGAAATGCATACAGAAACATGGAAAAAAGCCAAATAAACTGTATTTATGAACACGGAGCTTGTGTTGATACACATGCTAGTGAAAAATAGAGAAAAACAACTGTTTTCAAGAAACAAAAACCCACCTGAATTAGTTGGAATACAATATATGCAGTTTCCGTTAAAATAAAGACAAAATATCAAAAACCCGTCAGAGACACATAGTATTCAAGAAAAGCAACAAATCCAGGTCCAGACCATTTACCAGTCCAGTGTATCCGTGTGTTTCTCATTTATATAATATTTTAGCAGCAGAATGACAGTGTTTGCAAACCTGAAGAAAAACACCGCCCCCTTCCCAAAGGTGAATTCATAGCTGTGTAGCAACGATATTGAAATTCACGGCGATCCATCAAAGCCATTTTTGTACTCAGAGGGGCCCAACAAAATCACTGCAATTACACGGTTTTAGGAACAAATCCCCAAGTATTTAAGGACACGCCAAGGAAGCACGGAGCTGCACAGCAGTGTCCTCACAACAACGGCGTCACTCACCTTCTACCTTGCTGAGGCCAATATTTACAACGTTTACTGGAAAATACATTCTGTTAATGCTTGGAAAACTCATACAAGGCTGCGTTGGTTACAATTCAGCATGGTGTGCAGGAAAAAGGGTCAGATAATGTTTTTACATACGGCTTTTGCTGTTCCGCTCACCGGCTCCTTTGGACAAAGGTTCCATGTCACCCGGGTGTGGCAGCCGAGCGCCCCCTAGGGGAGGGGGAGCCTGTCAGCCCCGGGCTGTCACTGCCTGCTGTCCCCGCTGTCACCAGCGAGGCCTCTACAAACCAGCCATAACTTCCCCAGACTTGGAGCCAAACTGCTCCAAGGTCTCCAAGACAAGTCGAGAAGAATGACACGGGACAGAGGGACCTGATGGACCCACACTTAGACTTGTTTCCAGTCCTGCCTCATGTCCCATCTCTTGCTGCTCCTGACTGAGCTTCCTGGATAGGGACCTTGGTCTTGGTTGTTGCCGGCCTGGTCCAGGACTGTTGATGGACCCTGTCACCAGCAACCAGCTCTGCCTACTGCATCCAGACCCTGTGGGACTGTGCCCCTGCTGCTGAGTGTGCCGTGGATGCTGCCATCCCCCTTGGCTCCTTGCTCGTCACCGCTCACACAGACATCCTGCTCTCGCTGCTGCTTGACACAAACTTCCTTCTTCATGGCATCTCTGCCTTTAGAACCTCCTCAGGTACACAGGTTTTCTAAGATTCGCACCCTCTATAATAAAACCACTTAGACATCCTCCTGATGCAGAAGATAATCTGAATTATAACACTTAGAAGACACCAATGGCCCTAAGCCCTTGTCTAATCTCTTTCTGAAAGTATTTATGTCTCACTTCAGTAATGTCCCATGCCATAAGCAGTCACAACTTACATTCCAAGAGGGAAAACCACTTTTTCCTGTATATTTATTTGCTCCTTTATCTTTGTGTCTCAACTTTCATATCACAAGAAATAGGGAATAATCATTCCCAACTCTCCCCCTATCCTCCTCCTTTTTTTTCTTTTTTTTTTCCTTTTTTTGTTCCTTTTTTTTCCTTTTTCCCCAGGCACCATGGTCCATATCCCTGCTCACCCTTCCTGTCCTCCTCTGTACAATTTCAGGAGCCAGAGCCTAAGCTGTCGTTATCACAGACCTGCTGATGCACTGCAGCAAAGACACAACGCATTCCCTCACTCAGACCAAGCGCAGTGCAGGGGGAACATGTTCAGCGTAGAAAACAGTTCATAATACGGAAGATGAACAAAGGACGCTGGGAGGCATTCTTAAGTTCAGTACTTTGTTAATATTACGTGACTAAGACAAAAATTCTTATTCTGTACATGTAAACACAAAACTATTCTACACTGTACAAATTTCATCCCGATACACGGTGCTCTCATTTACTCCTTAGATAACTCTGGCCTCAGCCTCCCTACACTAACATTAATAGAAAATGTTCCCTTTTCCCAGGTCTGCTGGAGGACTCGTCAGCTACTTGCAGACTTTCCTCTTACCCTCAGTCCTTGAAAGTTTACCCTTCTTACACTGGAAAAAAGCAAGACTCAATGCATCTGGCAACCAAAAAAACGTTCACAGCAGGATTCTGATTTGCAGATGTCAAAGAATCCTGTTATTAACTTTGACCTTCAATTTTTCTTATCAAAAACAGAGAACGAAAGTTGGTACTGAAGTCCACATACTTTAGTTTAATCAAGACTAAGATAATGTCCAGAACTATAGAGATCTTGATCCAGACATATTAGAAACAAGCAATGAGGTTTGGAAAAAAAGGTTTCATTCTGTTATAAACAGCAAACACAAATTCTTCATGAACAGTTTATTTGCTTATTTTCCCAGCTGAAGCCAGTCCAGAATTTAGTCAGGACAAACATGAAGATGAGATTTTAAGACTGATTTGAAGACAGAACGAAACACTGAAACTAGGCTTCTCATGAAAGAGAAGTTCTATTTAGATCCTTTAAAAGTGAAAAGCAAGTATTTGGTATGAAAGGGAAGAACATCAAAGCAACCAAGTTAAATGCAATATTAACACCAGACACACACTAAGAGCAGAACTGCAGGTGAACACGTTAAGGTAAACGAGTGTACTCAGTCTGACAAAACAACAAAGAAAAGTAGTTAAAACTACCGTTACAATAAATCTCTACTATCATCCTAAGCGATACTGTCTCACTGTAATATTCTCTATCACTCTGTTCACTGTTGTCTTTTCTATTTTACCTAAATCCTTAGGGCTGAGGATGATTTTTTCCATTTATTTTGCTACAGGACTCAGCACCAAGTAGTCTGAGCACTAACTGAAGCTGACAGGCACCCAAACTACACAAATAAGTTAGAAAGCCTGGAGCTCTACTGTAATAGTTTGGTCAGCGGTAGAAATGTGAATGAGAACTTGAGACAGAAATGTTTAAACCAACATTATTTAAGTGGCAAAGTCAGGCTAGGAAACGTTAGATCAAAACCTACCTATGCGACCTTAGTTCTGGGAATGCAATACAATAATGCATTGTATTTCCTACAATAACACCGCCTCACTTTGCACACAGAATGGATATACAAAACTGGAGCTAAGAATGTGCTGGCAACGAACAAGATGATCTATTTCAAACTTCAACTATTTCACCATCGAATCACATTCTTGTAATGAAGGAGGTTAAGAAGAATAAAGTACCTATCACCTCCATGAACTTTAAACAGCAGGAACATCAAGTGTGAAACATTATGTTTACGGAAATGTGAAAATACCGTGCAATAACTGAAGGTACCTTCAAAGTTAGAAAAGTTTAAAACCTCCGGTTTTGCAACATGTCAAAATAGCAGATTCATAAAAACTGAAGTAGTTTCTCATAGTATTATTGTTCTAGTAGTATTATTGTTCAAAATTCAAACATAGCAACAAGTTTATGAACTTTAAACCATTTCAGAAACATGCCAAAAAAAAAAAGTAATTTTGAGTAGAAGAGCAAAATGGTAGAGTACCTGACTGACTCTACTGACTTCCTCTTCTTCTTCTTCAGCTTCTTCCCCAAAGGAAAGCAGATTAAAATTCCTTTAAGAGAGAAAACACATTTACAGGATAGAATAATAGAATTATAGAATCATTTTGGTTGGAATAGGCCCTCAAGATCACCAAGTCCAACTAGAATCTAACTCTGGCACTAAACCATGTCCCTAGGAATCTCACCTACCCATCTCTTAAAGCCCTCCAGGGATGGTGACCCCCCCGCCTCCCAGGGCAGCCTGGTCCAGTGCCTGACAGCCCTTGCCAGGAAGAAGTTTTTCCTCATGCTACTTTCCAGCCACTGTTCCCCGAGCCTGTAGCGCTGCCTGGGCTTGTTGAGATCCAAGCGCAGGGCCCGGCACTTGGTCTTGTTGAACCTCATACAATTGGCCTCAGCCCATCGATCCAGCTGGTCCAGATCCCTCTGTAGACCCCTCCCGCCCTCCAGCAGATCAACACTCCCACCCAGCTTGGTGTCATCTGCAAACTTACTAAGGCTGCACTCGAACCCCTTGTCCAGATCATTGATAAAGAGATTGAACAGAACTGGCCCCAGTGTTGAGCCCCGGGCAGCACCACTCGTGGCCGGCCAACAACTGGATTGGATGCCATTCACTGCAACTCTTTGGGCCATAGTAAAGCTTGAAGTACTATTTCATTAACAGCCAATAAACTTCAAGCCTGCTACTTTCATATTCTATGCATTCTTTTAAAAGAACTTTTTGCCCTGCTAAATGTACAAGCTTCAAACAACTGTAATGCGTTGTTTTGCAATGAACCACTAATATTCAGAGATGCTCTATTCCTGAGACAGAACAATCAGGATAGTAAAGCATCAGTTTGAAAACAGCAAGATGGAATTTAAGCATTCTGCCTTGATTAATTTTCACAGACTCTTCAATGCTGACAACTCTGAAAACAGAAAAAAAAATATTAAAAATGCAACATCTCTAACAGAGCAACACCCAAGTAACAAACCGTACTTTCAAGATATGATGGCTCAAATAGGCATCAAATGTACACGCATCCAGAGAATGTAATTAAGACAAAAAACCATCTATAAGAATTGTTCAAAAGTATTTCTTTACGTTCTTTTGGAACCACTCAGTCACAATATGTTGGCTTCTGTCCAACAGAACTGCAAGCATACACAGTTTAGACTCTCGTTCTTGTACCCACTGCAAAGAGCATTACAGAGCTGCCATCAACAAAAAAACTACAGCAAATGGAACATGAGAAGCACAAAAAGAAAAAAAAAGTAAAAATGCTGATACAGAAATGAGAATTTCGGAGGTTGTCCAATACTCTATCATTGCCATTTCATACATACATTAAAGAAGCGGTTAGACTTTGTAAACACTTGCTGAAAATGAACCTCCCCAAAGCCTCTGACATACAACTCTTCAGGTATACATAATCGATTTTTTTTCACTGGGTTGCTTAATAACCTTAAAAAACATTGTCTGAATGTTAGTCAATATTTACTAAATAGAGATAAATTCATCAACATATTAAAGTTAAACCATAGTTATAACCTCTATTTTACAGAAAAGGCACGAAGAGAACAACACTGAATATAAAATAATTTTAACAGCTCCTATCCCATTCAGTCATTGCCTTCCATACAAAGCTGGATGAAATTTCCACATGCTTCTGGTGCTTCTTTTGACCATAGCTCTGTATCTATATCTCCTGCTGTTGTCCTCAACAAAACCTATAGAGATAAATACATCATTAGTTTTATCGTAACTTTGTCACTGTGCAAATAATATCTTTGCTAAGTTAAACCAGTGCTTCTGAACTCCTTACATTACTAACAGCAGCAGACATTCGAATGTGCCAGGCAGCTGCTGTTATCCCAGACAGCATTGCCAGTTCCTAAGATGCAGTTCTGGATCGATACACATAGCAAGGCTTTGAGGCCAATAAGCTGTGGTACCCGACACACGAGAGAAACCTAGATACCCTTTCTCGCTTCCATAATGAAGCAACATAGGAAACACAATTATGCCTTAAATCTCCAAAGGCATTATACCTCTCTCATGAGCAATACCATTAAATCAAATGAAAGATCATATTAAAATGAAGAACTTAGGCTACAGTCAAGAACAGAGGAAACGAAACCCTTCAAGGGCTGCTGTGCCATGGCCCCACACAGCACACACCGCCTTCGCCTCAGGCCGCATCTTCAGGGGCTGCACCGCCTCAAACTATTCAAACCGGCCCGCAACGCGGACACCACCGCCACCACCACACCCGTGTCCTCCTCACCTCCCCCAGCCCTGCCACACGCAATTCCTTCACACCCCGCACCATTCAGCAGCAGCCCCTGTGCACACCGCGACCCCCGCACCCGGCTCCTCGCAGAGCGCGCGATCCACGCCCCGAGCGGCCCCGCGCCCCACGCCCCGCGCACGCGCGCCAGCAGCGGCTCCCGCCCGCAGCCCCCTCCCTGCGGGGCAGCGCAGCTCCCTCACCCCCGCCGGCCTGGGCTCGCCCACGGCAGCCCCTGCCCCCGGCGAGCCCCCTTGCCGTTGGTGGGGGGCTCCTGGATGCAGATGTTGCTCATGGTGGGGAAAAGCGAGTCCCAGCAGGGGACCAACCATCCAGGCCCGGCAGCCGGTTACGCTTCGCCTGCAACGCTGCCCGCCCCTCCGAACCTCCCGCCATCTCGGACGCATCTACGCAGCCCAGGGAGGTGGGGAGGTGGCTGCCCAAGCCAGGAGGAAGGAAGAAGGACGAAGGGATGAGTCCCCGTTTGAAGTCTCTACGGGAGTCACTGAGGAACAACTTCCTTTCAGAAAGACCTGCAGCCTTCTCCAGACATCTGCAGCCCCTCCCCGTGACTCCCGCCCGGTGCTGAGGTCCCCCGTCCTCCCTGTGAGAGGTACGGTCCAAGAGTGCGCCGGGCAAAGCCTTCCGGCGGGAGAGGCGGCGCCGCCAGCCCAGTCCGGGCGAGGACGGCGGCGGGAGGTGCGGAGGCGCTGCCGGGTAAGGGGCTCCCAGCCAGGTTTGCGGGGCCGGCAGTCTCAGTGGCCGCCTGGGCCCACGGCTGGCGTGTTGGAAAGGGGAAATAAGCGGCGGGCCGATGGAAAATGACGCGGGAAGGTGGCGGGGCCGCGCGTGCAGCGAGAGGCGGGGCGGGCGCGTTTCCCGGGGCTGCCGTGGAGAAGCGTTGCTCCGGGCGGCACAGCCGGGGCTCTGAACCAGGCGGCGTTGCGGTAGCGGGAGGGAGGCCGGGAAGCGGGCTGAGGGAAGCGGGCAGGGGCTGAGCGCAGCCGTGCACTCGCTCCCTTCTAGGCCTGCGGGGCCTCTCCGCAGCGTTTCGCGTGGATGAGGACCAAGTGCTGTGTTCCTGTCGCCTGTTAGTATAAGCCACCTTCTGTAAAGCTGGATCCAAAGAGTGGTGGTTGTTCTTAGGCTTGGTTTTCCTTGCCGCTTTTTGTTCTGGATTGTTTGTGTCCCACTAGATTATTGCTTCAATAGACCCGCTGAGAATGGTGGGGAGGCAGGACAAGCAGGAACACCTGCTCTGTTTGCAAGGGGTTTAGATGTACGTTAGACCAACATACGGCCATTGCTTCATCGTTCTTTCTTGATCCTGAGACGTGAGCAGCGTTTGGCTGTTTTGAGTATTTCTTTGACATGACATTGCAAGGTACAGGTGTACTTTTGTTCCTTGTTTCTTGACATTTCCTTCCCTGTTCCTTACCTCCTTGACCCTCCTGGATTTCCCTCAAAAGACAGCCGTAAAACATGCGCCTAAGCACTGCTGAGTTTATAGACCCTGAAGATGATGGCAGAAAACCATGTGTTATAATGGAGCGTATGTATTGTTATTGCTCAGCTTTCCAGCACTCTTCATGGCATAGACCAGTAAGTTGTCCAAGTTTTCAAGTGAGTTTTCCAGCCTGGGGTTTGAAGGGTTCTCTGTTTATTTGAGTAAGTTTTTCTGAAGACAGTGCTTGTCTCAGTAAATCAAAGTTTAAATTATTGGAGATGATGTACCCCCTTTCTGGTTTTCTGATTTCCGTCATGGGTTTCTTGTTATGTTTGCTTAATTATTTATTTACATAAATGACCTAGTTATGCAGAAAACTGTATATAACTGTTGAAGGCACTGATTTTTTCATACTCTGTTCAGCTGAAGATAGAAGGGCACTGTCGAGGTTCAATTGCGGGGTGACAATCAAACCCTGGCAGATGTATTGTGAAACCCCTCTCCCCCCACTTCCCCCTTTTGCCCTTCCCACTCAGCACAGGCGATCGGGAGGGAAAGGAGGACAGAGGGAAGAGAGTTGGGAAATTAAAAATGTTTTACTAATGCTACTGATAAAATAGAGAAAATAATACAAAATATACATAACCGATCTTGAAAGTCCCGGCAACTGCAGAGCAGGCACCCGAAGTCCTGGACTGGACTCTGCAGCAACCGGAGCTGGATTCAGTCTGTCACTGGCCTCAGTTCACAGGGACGACTCGCAAGGTCCTCTCCTAATGTCACCACAGGGAAAAGGGACGAGATCCTCGTGATCTCCCACTTTTCTATGAAGTATTCACGTGAATGGGATGTTATACACAGTTGGTCAGTTTTTGGTCACCTGTTTCTCGTTGTCCCTCTCACGAGATGTCCATCCATCCTTATCAATAACCTCACATCCCATTGCTGTGTTCACCAAAACATGGATCTGGTTCTCCAGGAAAATGCAGCTGATATGGAGCTTTCGCTGACAGGGAAATTCACTACAAGAGAAACTTGTTTGTTAACAAAACCAGGACAGGCACCTGTTTATTTTGGAAATTCAGTTGTGACTTTCATTACACAGGCTCAGAAGGTAAAAATACCACCGATCTGGTTTTGAGGATGGGTCTCTGGGGTTTCTCTTTTTCAGAGTCCTGTCCTCTTGTGTCTGTTTAACTAAACTGTGGGCTCAGATGGGAAAATTGCGCACTTTCTGTAACTGAAGTTTGTACTGTTCTGATCCGCTATCTCCACGCTTTTCTGTTACTCTTTTAACTTTAATTCACATTTACTTTCTTGCACCCATTAGTTCTTTGTATTTGGTGCCACGTTTCCTGGATTCAGAATCACTTCGCAATTTGTTTCGCTTTTTAAAACATTTTTCTCTCTGTCTTTTGCCACTTTTCAGGAGTGATTATTTATCTTTTTTTAATTGCCTTTTTAAGACAAGTCTTGCAATTCAAACGTCAGTTACTTCAGAGTTTCCATTGAATGTCTGTCAGCACCCACGCACTGCTATAATTTATAAGTACACTTGTTGTGGATCACTGGAGTGTCACAGCTGTTACTGTGTTCATACTGTAACTGAAGAAATGCATAAGCTTTCAGAGAAGTTGAATAATTGTTAGAATTATAATGGAAAGGTCATAATAAATCAAGTGGGGGTTTGGCAATAAGTTATGTAAAACTAAATGATCCATAGCCGTTTATAGTCGCCAAATTTGTTCTGATAAATTGCTGCACAGAAAAGTGACCTTAGAAATGCACTGGTTTGCTTTTCTTTAAGTTATTTTTAAGAGATTTTAGTGTATTTAGTATCCGGAGAAGTGATAACTCCTGTCTGCATGGTGACTTTGTTAGGCCAGATTTAAAAGAAACTTGAGAGTTCTGCTTAGCAACATCAAATTGATGAGATTTTCTCTTTCAGGTGGCAATAAGGACAACACCAGAGCAGGATGCAAGAAGTGTGGCTGCCGTGAGTCTGTAGCTTAGCACTCCTGTGTATTCCGAATTACATCCATAAGTTACAAACCATCTTTTGAATTCATTTTATCTCTTTTATTATTTCAACAGGTGTCCTAGACCTTCTTGGCTTCCAGCCCCAGTGGCATTTGTGATCCCCAGGTCACCTCCCTCTCCCTGGGAGCGTCTGCTCCTTTTCTGGCTGCCAGCCTGGACTCGTTGAGTAGGCAAGTGTGACGTGCTGCCCCCTGCAGCTTCAGGTCTTGTCCTTGTGCTCATTGTCCTTGGACCACGTAGCTGAAATGACCCCGTACTTCACCGGCTGAAGTTCGGTCTTCCATGGTGCACCAGACGTTCT
Source organism: Patagioenas fasciata (assembly GCF_037038585.1). Classification (NCBI taxonomy): domain Eukaryota; kingdom Metazoa; phylum Chordata; class Aves; order Columbiformes; family Columbidae; genus Patagioenas; species Patagioenas fasciata. The sequence continues at coordinate 6,154,864 of NC_092544.1, read as the reverse complement.
TGTTTTCTCCACCCCATTTTTCTGCAGGGCTTCAAGGAAGAACGCGAGGAGCAGGGAACGTTCCTGGGACAGTTCACTTTCCTGGCGGCGCTGAATCCCAGCCAGACCTTCCAGCTGAAGGTACGGGGACACAGAGGGAGGGGAACTGTAGGAGAGGAGGAGAAATGCAGTTGAATGGTCAGAGGCTTCCCTGCCAAAGGGTACAGGCAGCCCTGTCCTTGAGCGTGTGCCACGCTGGCCTTTCTTCTGCTTTCACTTCCTGGAGGCGGATGCCTGCGCTGCCATCTTCTCTTTCATTTTGGGTGCTTAGTGCTTAGAAGCACCACAGTTGAAGCTGGAACCAGCTTGACTGTCTGGACCCCAAGTGCACACAAGCGGCCACATCCCGTAGGATGCACGACTGCTGGTCTGCCAGTTAGGGACCAGAAATACTGGGCTTCCTGAGGGTTCTGTAGGTGCAGGCAATGACCAGAGACAGGGAAGCCATTCTGTTTCCATGGCTTTCTAGAAAAGGCAAAGAGACGTTATAGTGACCCCAGCACGGGGTCTTCTGACTGTGGAAGCCAGTGCCACAAAGCAGGTGAGAGCTTTCCAGCGTATTTGCTGAGCCACGTGGTCGCTGCTTCTTCCTTTGCTGTTCTCGTGGCCCAATGGGGTAGAACAGGATAAGAACATCTTGACCAGGACAGCTCAAAAGCCCCCGCGGGGCAGCAGGAAGGAAGCTGCGGCGCTTCTGTCAGTGCTCACGGGCCAGAGAGGAAAAGGCAACTCATTTCTCCTTGTCATTGCAGAACGAGCTCCCTGGGGTCGTGAATTACATCAGGCTGCAAGTGCTGAGCAACTGGGGCCACCCGGACTACACCTGCCTGTATCGGTTCAGGGTGCACGGGGATCCACCCAAAGATGGGGGAGAGGTGCCGGTTCCATCTGTCAATAAATTCCATTAATGTTCACCCAGTGGAGTTCCCGTCTGCTTTGCCTGTGATGCTGCCTGGTCCTCCCTGAGCTCGCTGGAGCTCCCCGTCCTTCTCTAAACCCACCAGCTTATGGGAGACTTCAGGAGTCCACAGCAAGGTTTTCCTAATTAAAAGAAACAGGAAAACTCCATAACAAATCTGCAGAAAGCCTGACATCCACACACTCGCTGCCTACACAGGAACATCAGCAAGGCCCTTCCTGTGCACTAAAGATGGAATTAATGGACAGGTTTCCTGTGCAGGAAGCAACTAAGGATCAGCTGGGTGGAACCATCTGTTGTTACCTGTTTTCACAAGAAGCAGAAGCTGCTTCAGCTGCCATCTTTCAGTCTGTTGCTGATGAGAAAATGGAAGTGTCTTTTTTTGTAAGAAGGCAACCTTAATTGGAAAGTTGGTTCCTGGACTTATTTGCCTCTCTGGGTACCTATGGACTTAATAGCCCAGGAACCCTTACAGAGTGATTAGCAAAGCAATCCCAGGACACTTAAGAGATCCCATGCCCACACCAGTCCGTCTTTCCTTTTCACCCGAGCTCCCCAGGCCCCAGGGCAGGAGCAGGCAGGGCAGTCGTGCACTCGGGCTGCACCAGGGAGGGGAGAGCAGGACCAGCGCTTGGCACCCAGGGCTGGGAGCAGCAGTTTGTGCTCTGAGCTGGGGCTTAGTCCATGTGCAAGCCCAGCACGGATCCAGATACCAAACTGAGGGTGTCAGTTCATCCCCGGTGCCACACGCACGGCACCTTCTCCCATCGCCTCCTCCCGATGAGCTGTTTTCCAGCCCCTTCCAGCTCAGCCCAGCCCAGCTCAGACACCTGCGCTCTGGCTCAGGGCTGCCTGGGGCTGGTGACCCTCGGGACAGCAGCAGGAACCGCTCTGCCCCTGGGTGTGGGGCTGTCCCTGCACCGAGCCCTCGGGCCCAGGGCTGCTGAACTGGGCCATGGTGGGGCCCAGGGGTGCTGAGGTCCACAGGTCCCCACGGTGTGTCTGTGCTGGGAGACACCTGCTCCTGCAGCACCACTGGTACTGATCCTGAGCCTGGTCCATCCTCACCCAGAAGAACACTTTAGTTTGGTTTTTTTCTTAAAACTGGAGATAATTCACAGAATCACAGAATTGCCTGGGCTGGAGAAGACCTCAGAGATCATCCAGTCCAGCCCTTGGTCCAACTCCAGTCCGTTCACCAGATCATGGCACTCAGTGCCATGGCCAATCTCAGGTTACAAACCTCCAGGGCCGGTGAGTCCAGCACCTCCCTGGGCAGCCATTCCAATGCTGACCACTCTCTCTGCACAGAATTGCTTTCTCATCTCCAGCCTCCATTTCCCCTGGCAGAGTTGAAGCCCCTGCCCCCTTGTCCTATTGCTGAGTGCCTGGGAGAAGAGCCCAATCCCCCCTGGCTAGAACTGCCCTTCAGGTCGTTCTAGAGAGTGCTGAGCTCAGCTCTAAGCCTCCTCTGCTCCAGACTGAACAAGCCCAGCTCCCTCAGCCTCTCCCCATAGGGCTTGTGCTCAAGTCCCTTTCCCAGTCTTGTTGCTCTTCTCTGGACCCGCTCCAGCACTTCAATCTCTTTCCTGAGCTGAGGGGCCCAGAACTGAACACAACACTCCAGGTGTGGCCTCCCCAGTGCAGAGCACAGGGGAAGGATCACTGCCCTTGTCCTGCTGACCACGCTGGTTTGGGTACAGGACAGGACACCATTGGCCTTCTTGGCCACCTGGGCACACTGTTGGCTCCTGTTGAGCTTCCTGTCCATTAGTCCTGATGATGGTCTCAATGCCCTCATCTAAATCATCAATAAAGACGTTAAACAGGACTGGACCCAACAGTGACCCTGGGGACAGCACTGGTGACTGGTCAGCTGGATGCAGCCACGTTCCCCAGCACTCTCTGGGCCCGGCCCTCCAGCCGGTTCTGAACCCAGCAGAGAGTGCGCTTGTCCAAGCCATGGGCTGCCAGCTTTTGCTGGAGTACATTATGGGAGACAGTGTCAAAGGCTTTGCTGCAGTCCAGATAGACCACGTCTACAGCTTTCCCCTCGTCCACCAGGTGGGTGACCCGATCATAAAAGGAGATCAGGTTGGTCAGACAGGACCTGCCCCTCCTAAACCCGTGCTGGCTGGGTCTGATCCCTTGTCCATCCTGAGGGTGCTGTGTGATTGCATTCAGGATGATCTGCTCCACAGCCCTGCCAGGCACCGAGGTCAGGCTGACAGGCCTGGAGTTGCAGCCCTTTTTGTGGATTGGGGTAAAAATCAAATATTTTACGCTTTAAAGTGTGTGTCAAGCATATTCCAGTTAACTCTGAAAGTTCTGTTGCACAGGTCATTTAGTTCATCGCGCGGTTCTGCTGCCCTGCTAAAGTGGCACAAGCTCAAGATCAAACTCCGACTGAGCCCTCGAGCACCCAGCAAACAGCGGAACCATCGAAGGCCCTGGCGTTCGCACGGAAACAATTCCTTTCTAGAATGCATGGGTGTTGCTGGTGACATTAAAAGTCCCCTGAAAGCCCAAAGTCAAACTGATAGTTCCTATTCCTTTTATTAATTGTGCATTAAAAACAGTCTGTAAAAATAATTTAAATTACCAAATTTTCAAAACAGATAAAATGTATTGAAGACCTTTATATATGACCACACAGAGCATACTTTTTAAATTTCCACTTCTATCAGTTCTGAAATGTTACAGTGCCCTTCCTGCATCTCAGTTTTTGAATTTGCTGCTTTTTCATCTTTAGATTTTCCAGCTGATTTTCTTGTAAACTAACGCACTCATTTCATCTCTTTCTCATGTCTACGCATCCTTCTCCTTTGTTATTTGCTTCCGAGGCTTCTTGGCTCCTCTGTAAAAACAGATGTACATAACGTTTTGTGCAGAATGTATTAGAGCAAACCTATATACTTTTCCAGAAACATTTTAAAAATTAAACTTTCAGCAGTTCTAGAAGCAACGGGAAAACCAATCATCCTACTGTAATCCACCCGTGCTTGGAAATGTGCTGCTCTAGTTTTTTCCTCTAAAACCTTCCCCAGCAGATCTGGTGCTTGCACAAAGAGCCCAAATGCAGCAGCACAGCTGCTGGAGGGTTTCACAAGGCGGTTTGGGGTTGTTTGTATCTGTGCGGTGCCTCAGCAGAATTTGCATCTCGGGCTGGAGTCAGAAGGCCCCATACAGAACAGGGAACTGCCCGGGTGAACTGGAACTGACCGCTGGGTCACCTGGGCTTTGGAACACAAAGTCACAAAGTTGCACTTTCCTGAGCCACCCGCTCTGGACCGATCTCCCAGAGCAAGCTCGTGCTCTCCAAACACCCACGGGACCATCTGTATGGGGATGGAGCAGAAGGCTTGGCGAGGAGGTTGGTTGAATGTAAATACGCTCCAGTGACTTGCACCTGTCTGTAGAACAGCACACACGTCACACCAATTGTCCTACTGACCCTGTGTGCCCGATGAGCAGAACCTCTGTGTTAGATAACACAGGCCTGCGAGAAACTCTGGGCCCTTATGGCTGTGTCTGGGATTCCCGCTCTGCTGTGAGAAAGAGCGGGAGGCTGCGCCTGCCTGAAGCCGCGAAACACAGGCGAGCTCAGCAGGGCCAGGGATCTCCCAGCAGGGCTGGGCTGACCAGCGCCTGCGTCCCCGCTGCTGTCACCTCTGCTGGGAGCTCAGGGGCGGCTTTGGAGATCCCCCAGTGGAGAGGGAACTAAAATAAAACTTGCTCGATGAACTCAAGAAAGGGCAGCGCTCAACAGCCTTCAAACTGAACCATTGCTCCAAGGGCCATGAGGTACAGACTCCAATGCTTTGCTTTCATATCAGCGATGCTGTAAAACATCAGGCGTCACGGGTGAGTCATCCAGCCAAAATTACATGTCTGCAAACAAACGAGCTGTTCTCTGTTCTTTAATGGCTCAGCATTGCTTAGAACCTGGTGGATTTTGGCAGCAACGGCTTTAAGACCAACTTCACATTTTCCAGGTGGGGAGAGATGTTGCTTTTGCAAAAAAGAATGAATTGTAAAAATCTCTCTCGAGCAGTGACCCGAACGGTTGTTTTAAACTTACAGTGAGCATTTTCACGTGCATTTCTTTTCCTCCAACGTGGTGCGCTGTAAAATCCCGGAGAACATTTGTCTGTCGAATAAACATAGACATTGTTTCTTAATTCCAGCTGCAATTTCAGGAAAGACTCTCCAAGTCTGGTATGTGAATTAAATGCTCTATCAGTTGGAGTATCAACGGGAGCACCAGTGAACCCCACATCATCTCTGGAACACATCCAGTGTTAAACACGGACTTGCTCCAGTGCTTTATGGAGCTGTGGAACCTTGCAGCGTTTCCTCCGCTCACGGATCTGCCAAAGGAGGCGATTCCGCCACGGACCCTGCACTGGAACAAAGTCAATATTCTGGTGTTGAAAATCTTCCCAAAGGCAGCAGTTGCTGTTCAATTAAACAAATCCGTAGTGCAATCTCCTCTTCTATCCCTGCTTGTGCAAGCACTCGATAGAAGGCAATGGGCTGTTTGTGTGCTGGCAGCTGACTGTGCAGCAGAGTAAGCTCCCAACCACTGTTTTCTGTGAAATTTGGCTAAAAATATTAATTCTCTTGTTTTCTAATTCAAATCATTAGTTGCAAAATAATCCTACGCTTTTCAGTTCAAACACAACAGGTAAGCATTACCATAGTTTCCCGTTTGGGTCGAAAATCTTCTGTTTGTGTCAAGCTGATGCTTTGGTTTGGAGCATTTCCCACCATACGGCTCAGGTGCTGCTGAAAGGAAAATTGGCAACAGTGGTAATGGTGGCTGCTATGACAAAATTCAGAATGTTTCCTCGGTGACCTCTGTACCAACGTGTCCACATTTAGCCACAGCAAACATTAAAAGAAAACAAAGAGACAAACACACCCAACCCAAACACACACAAGTATTAATGCCAAGATGCGGCAGTGGTGCTGAGATTCATTGAACTCGACTGCATTCGCGGTAACAGCGCAGATAATCTCTCTTAAGGAGGTTCCCTTATTGAAAATTCGAGATAGGGAGGCATCCCAAGCTGCAGATTCAGCTCAGCTTAAGCGAGATGACCGAAACTGGTAAGATGGAATAACTTTCTTCACTTGTGATTATCGAAATTATTTACCACTAAATTTCTACATGAAGTGACAGATTGGAGAGTTAAAAACAAAGTGAAAGATGTAAAATTATGGTCACGTCTGGAACAGATTTCCAAAAAGAAAGATACAGGACTTTGAATCCCACCTGTAGGCTCTTGTCAAGTTTCTGACACAGTACATCCCATCAAGGGGACAGCAGAGAGACGGAAAAAAGATGAATTGAAATATCCCATTGGATGAATGGAAAGAGAATGAATTCAGTCCCCTGTCCAACATAATATAATAACAATAATAAAAGTAACAAAAATTGACACAAAATAGATATCAGAAGTTTGGATAAGACCAAACTCCACGATTTTCCAAGAGAATAAAATAATACTAAATATTGAAAACAATGAATCTATCACAATCAAACCCACCTGTGGATCCATTGAACTTTGGTTCTTGGGCGACGTTCACGGTGCGGTAGAAAACATATGTTGACCTGCGAGGTTCCAAAGAGTCAGAATCAGTCTTTCTGCCAGCGCCTCTCACATAAGGAACAGAAGAGGCCGTTTCCTCAGCCTTATTTTTACGCCCTTGCTGGTAACTTGGTTTGACGTTGGGATCCGAAGAGCGAATTCCTAAAAGCGAAAAAGCAAACAGAAATACAGGACTGTTGTGCTGTTACTCAGAATTTGACACATTACAGGGTCCTAGAGGCTGAAAACAAGATTGACCAAAAAAGAAGGGATTTTTTTTGTGGACAGCCCAATTCAAATCTATTCAGTCATTTATTTACAGTAAGGTGTTCAGCAAGGAGAAGCTGATGCCAAAGTACATTACCTCCATTGTCAAAGGAGCGCCAGTTTCTGCTGGGCACTCGCTCCGCTGGAACTCTCCTTCCTGAGCTCTCTCCTTTCTCTGTGCTGTTCAGCGGTGCAGCGGTGTCACCATCCCCTGGAAAGGCAACAGCGAGAACGTGGGCCCTGCTGGTGTGCGAGCACAGGAACGGCACTGCCCTTCTCTTCCTCCGCCTCTGCGAGACAGCGATACCTAAAATGTCCTTTAACCTCCCGTTGTGTGTTCTTCTTTCTCTTTTGTCGGCTCTTTGGATCCTGTCTCGTGTAACTTGAGCACCTGACGTATAACTCTGCTGATCTCTAAGAAAACTGCATAACAGGTTAAAGACGACCATGGCTCCAGAGGAAAGAACCAGCCACACATTACCTGCTCTAGCTTCTTACTTTTCATTCATGGTATTTGTGAATCCTATCTGATCAAATTGATGGTGTTTTCAAGATGCATGTCATCATAGTACCTAAACCCTCAAAGAGCTCAATGGAAGAATTGCTTTGGGAAAACATCTCTGTCCTTTTCTCTGAATGTCTCTCTATTCTCAGACCGTCTGGAGTGCAGCTGTGAACACAACCCCCTTATCCAAACTGTCCTCTAAGCGCTGACTCCCTGCCCTTTCCCTGTGCCGCACAGGGGGGTGTGCACCTCTGGAACACCCATGCTTGAGCCCAGGAAGACTGGTGGACTCCGAAGGAGACCTTTGGGCTGAACTAGGAATGATCCTTTTGTCTGCAGCACTTAGACACATGCTGGGTACGGGCAGCACTTGTGAACATCACAAAGTGTTACGAACGACAAGGCCAAAGCTGTGATGGCACTGGTTGCATAGGTAAGCCCACCTCCAACCGCAAACAGAACTTCAAGAGGCAAGTGCCAGTATAAAGTACCCACAGGGCTCCTCACCTGGCCCCTACCACTCTGCAGGAAGATGTGGCTTTGCCTCTTCTTCCTTTTCCCTGCTCACATAATGACCACTTTTGCTTCCCCTCAGTTCAGGCCAGAATGCAGCAGAAGTTCTGGACTTCCGCTTCAGTTTATGGGGTGCTATGAAGCCAAAACAAACCATCACAACCAAAACACCAGTGAGATCCCAGTTGTAGAAAAACACCATGCAAAGCAAGGTCATTCCTTCACCCCCTGCTGGGAGGAGAGATGTTGAACAGGAAGGGTTTCCTAAAGGAAACGGAAATTCTACCGCAGAACTACACCTACCAATAGAGTAAAATGGGAAGAGAAAGGTGGACTGTTCTGAGATTTACTAAATATTTCTAAAGAATGCATCACATTAAAAATACTGTAGAAAGAGGGGATCGATATATTTGTGCAGAACATTGTGTTCATTCCTCTTCCTAGGGAAATAAATTAATTTCTGCTATGAAGATGACTGAATTATTGGTCATGAATCTACTGTCTGACTAATCATAAAGCTTAATAAAGCTTTACATTTCTGACTGTGGACACTGCTGCGCTCTACTTATGAAAATCATGCTGGATCGAATTTAGCCTTGACCATATTTGGGCCTAAATGACTTCACATGGACCTGCAGGGACAAATAAGAAAGCAGCACCATACAGACAGGCACACCTGAGGTGTTTTGAGAACCCTGTTTCAGCAGAAGCCCACCTGCAGACCCCTTGAACTTTGGTTCTCGGGTGCCGCCCACCCTGCGGTAGAAAACAGACGCTGGTCTGCGAGGTTCTGAAGAATCGCAATCTGTTTTTCTTCCTGCTGCTCTCCCGCGAGGAACAGAAGCAGCAGTTTCATCGTCCTGCCTGCGGCTCCTCGGGTGGTAACTCGGTTTTCCTTTGGGGTCTGAACTGTTCAATCCTAAAAATGAAAAAGCAAACTTTATAATGCTGTGCAGTTACTCAGTTTTGACACATTGCAGGAGCCTGGAGGCTGGAAGGTAAGATTAAAACAGCATGTTCTTTATGGAGAGTCCTATCCAAACGTGGATTGTCCATATTTGACACTAAGAACAGAATTTAGCTGGGTCGTGCTAGATCATCTAACAGTTCAGTAAAGGAAAACGAATAAGGAAAAGGAAATCAAAAAGGAAAGCAAAAGTGGCTGTGTGTTTTTTTCTAGTGTAACCCTAAACCAGTACAATCTCTCCTGGGAACACGCTCTGCTGGTGCCTCCTTTCCCAGCTCTCGCCTTCTCTTTCTGTATTCCTGAATGTTGCAGGAATGGTATTACCATCACCTGGAGAGGCAGCAGACAGAAGGTGTGAGCTGCTGGTGTGCAAGCACAGGGAACGGCACTGCCATTCTCTCCCTCCCGCCTCTGGGAGATAGCGATCAGTTCAGTGCAATGTCCTTTAACCTCTCCTCTTATATTCTTCTTTGTATTCTCTTGGATGTTTGGATCCTGTCTGCTGTAACTGATGCACAACTCTCACGGTCTCTAAGACAATTCTATAATACACAGGTTAAAGAAAAGCTACGGCTCCAAAGTAAAGAACGAGCTACAAATAACCTGCTCATTCTTTAGCTCCCCACTTTCCATGAATGATATTTACGGATCCTATCTGATCCAATTTATGGAATGGTTGTGGATCTCCAGATAGCACACGCAGGTTTTACAGCCCATTTCTACCTTTTGCATCCACAATCAACACAGGCAGTCACCATGCCTGAGACACTATGCACGCAGATATATGTGGGGAAAAAGACATGGTAAACATTAATGGGAAATGTTGTCTGAGAAGATGAATATTACTTGCCTTTCTGTAAGTCTCGCTCCATGGCTTCCAAGAGTAATATTTCCTTCTCCTGAGCTGAAGACACAGTTTCTGCCGATTGGTGTTTGTGAGGGTACTGGATCCTGTAATACTCTCCTAAACACAGCGAAGAAGGAAAATTAAAATAAAATAAAATAAAATAAAATAAAATAAAATAAAATAAAATAAAATAAAATAAAATAAAATAAAATAAAATAAAATATTTTAAAAAAGAACAAGTAAAAGGCACAGTATATTGTCTTCATTGCTATTTAGGAAAGACTGACTGGTTTCATATTTACCAGTTTTATAGCATATTTCCTTTATGGTTCTTTCCTCTTCCATTTCTGCAGCAGTCTTAGGCACCCAATCAGAAACATCTGTAGGAAATGGTTTTAAAGATTACTGGGTATCTGTACAAAGACCTTCAACAATTCCTAGTAATCATGTACCATCATCAATTTCATTTGGGTCACAGTGGGTTTTTTCTCAATGTCAGCTCTGCTTCTGGACGGAACAAGGATTCCTTAATATCAGGTGTTTCCAGGAGCGATGGAAGGGCAGGTACAACACACAGGAAGAAGCTAATGTGTGTGGATTTGAAACTATTCAAACCCACCCTCAGTGCTCACGTTCAACACAATCCTTCATTGACAAGCCAAAGGAAATCTTCTGACTGAACACGTCACCAGGGACGCTTGTCACAAAACCTCTGCCCACGGTTCCTGTCCTGGAACATCTGCTGGCAGAGATGGTGAAGTGAGGGCTCCTCATCTGTCTCAGTTAAGGCTGCTGAGATCAGCAAAGCCCCGGCTTTGATTTGGTTTGAATCCATGGGGCTCCCTCCTACTGCCCCCGGCTCAGGAAGCACTAACAGGGGGTCGTCCTCACTCTCTGGGAACGTGCAATTCATTCTTCCCCAGGAACCCCTCATCTCTAAGAGAGACACAGTCAACCGTTTGACTACTTTTAAAAAGCACAAAACCAAAACAAATATATGTATAAAACCGCATAGACATTCCATCAATCTAGTGAATTGGGTCCCCAAATTTAGAGAAAGTTTGAAGAGTATTTGATGGCCATCTGAACTGCGGATCACATCCTAGGAGTTGTGGATCACACTTTAAACTTCATTTAATACAAAAGAGGTATGTGGGTGATAACGCTATTGAAATATACAGGTAGGCATTTCGCAGGAGTTGGAATGATGCCTCACGTCTGGTGAGCACCACTTCCAACATTTTGGGATCAGCAGGAAACTGTTTGCAAAACTTGTCAACAACTCTTTTCTAAATAGGTCGTGGTTATTATAACAAATCGGTTGTGAAGTGTAGAAAAGACCCTATTCTACTTCTTTGTAGAAGAAAATATAATCTGTTTACAGTTCTCTTTGTCATCATCCCCTTCATCGTCCTCCTCATCTTCAGCATTGTTGAGGCTGATAATGAGCGGAGCGTGAACTGGCAGGAAAATATTCTGCTGATTTCTGAGCGGCTCTTGCAGATGTGCGGGGTGCAGAGTCCTTTCTTGGCCACCCTCTTGCAATGGCACATCTGCAGAAAAGAACATGATTTTGTTAGAAGGGAACTGGAATATCAAACCCAGGTCAGACATGCAGGGGCACTTTTGAACTCTTTATCATATTGAGGGGATCATCAAATAGGCAGATTATGATGTTTGGGAAAACTATTCTGCCAAGAAAATGTAAGATCCAGCAGTTTAACTTGACAGTTCACTGTGCCACTGCCCAGAACAGCACATTATCAGCTCCGGACAGTGCAAGCCAACTCCACCTTCAATGGGTTTAGCAGGGTTTCTAAGTATTAAAAAGGACAAATGCAGTTAAAATGTTTACAATGCTATTCTGGGACACATGGACTTTGAATGTACGCATTTTTTCAGTAAAAAGAGAAAGGTTTGGATCTATTTTCTCGTTCTGATTGTCGGACATGGCTCTTCTAGAGGTTGCCCATGTCCATTGGGCCTCCAGGGCATCTTCTCTGACTCCCAGCACACCCAAGATGTGCCTACGTTGGCTTTAGGAGAGCACCAGCTGCCAGGGGTCGCTGCTGTGGATGTGGGAACTGCAGCGAGAGCAGCACTGCTGGAAGCCAAGAGCTCCTCTTAGAGAGGAATGAGAAAACCAACAAGCAAACAAAGAAACAAACAAACAATTTGTAATGGTGCTTTTTTACTTTCCAAAAATAATTTGATTTTCAGATATTATTTAACCTTGCAAATGATTCCTGCAGCATTTCTACTCTGTGGATCCTGGCAACCTAAATCACCGCTTGTGCCATCATCTTTCCTGCAACACGAAGATCCATCACACGACAGCTGAAACAGTCACGTGGCAACACCATTCAAACGCCAATACAATTCCTTCCTTTGCTCTGAACTCGCTGCGGCAGCAGATCCTACGCCACTGATTTACCGTGGTACGTTTTGAACCTTCGTAGAGATCACGAAGCACTGCAAGGACATTCTTGTGCATGAACTGACTCCAATGAACAGAGAGTGGAGAAAATATTTTTTACTCACTGTTGTCAGGTGGCAGGAAAAGCCCGTTTATATTCCGAGGGTGGGTGTGATGGAAGGCACAGTTGACTCTGACACAGCCTGATGGTCGCTTTTCCCAAAAACATGGGATGTGCCTGTACTTCTGCTGCAGGAGAAAAGAGTTGTCATCGATTGTAAGCAGAACAATAAACATGGACTAAATGGAGCAGTACGCGGTCTGCTGCTGGGACCATATCACCAAGGTTTTGTGGGACCATGTTCCGATATTTTAGAACTCTTAAAGTTATCTTAAGAGTTCTCATAAGCTCCAGATAACTCTAAAGTTATCCTGAATGAGGTCAGTTGAGCTTTCCTGATGTCAAACTGTTACCAGATCAGGAGCGAAGCCGTTTACTTATCCTGCACTGGACTCTCTTGCCATTAATGGACATGGGTCCTTGGGAAATAAGGAGCAGGACATCAAACCCAGAAAGATGCCCAGCAAAAACCGAAAAACGACAAGTTTGGGAATCGGTGTTGTGAGACTGCTGTCAGTGCACTGCTCACACCATCTCCCAGCTCTCTGTGCATTGGGAGGTTCAGACATTACCAGCTGGGTCTAAAAGCAGCATCTCCAAACCACGCCACGTTTGGGCTGCAGTCAGTACAACTGGGCCATCCCCTGGGACACACTGGGCTCTGGAGCCAAAGCCCAGCTCCCGGGCATTAATGCCAAAACCCCCACTGTCGAAATGGATGCGACAATGGAGAGCCCAGCACCCAACCCTGGATCTTCAACAGGTGGAATTCAAATCCAGGGCAAACACACGTTGCAGGACTTTCTTCTCAATAACTTGTTTTGCAGTACTTCAGGAAGGAACTAAAAGCAGAAATTATAAACGTGGCCTACGTATTCAAAATCAATATAATCCTGATTCAATACGAAAGATGAGTGATCGTCACCCATGACTTTTATGTGTTCCCTGAGTACCCGAGCGCAGTTCACATGAGAAATTCCCACGGTTCAGATGATCATTACCTCTTCTCACCACTTCCAAAAACCCGATATTTCATCTACAGATGTGGCCACGACCCAGAGAGACACATCAGCTTCTACGTTTACATAACAGACGGCTGTATCAAGAAATCAAGGATCCAAAGCACTCTAAGATCTACAGCATTTACCTGTGCATTCGGGGAACACTGGAAATTGCAGTTTTTCCCAGTTCGGCTCATTTTTGCAGCTCCCAATGCCCGCAGAAGGCACCAGCACGAAGCAGCTGGTGCCTCCTGCAGCCGGCCAACTCAACAGAGGCGGTTGCGGCCAGTATAGAATGTTACGTTTCGAAAGTTCCAACTGCTCCTCCAGCTCCTGATGTCACCATCATGGGCCAGGGGACACGTCCAGCTCGGACATCTTCCTTCATCTCCATTGCTTCAGTGTGAATTACAGAAAATCGGGCTATTTCGGAGTCTCCCATCCCAGTGTTTCTTTAACGAGAAATGGAACAAACCCATATGCCGGGGCTTAAATAATACCCAGCCCCTTGCTGAAGGAGCTGTGGCCTGAGAAACAAACCTTTGATAATGCAAAGACAAAGCTTATTGACCATTTTTTAAGCAAAACCCTTCTGCCCAACATTTTCCTCACTGTAGCTCTTTGCATGGAGGGGTGTTGGGAAGGTGGTTTAAGATTTAGGTTTTATTTCTCATTACTCCGCTCAGATTTGATTGGTACTGAATTAATTCCCACTAGCGGAGTCTGTTTTGCCTGTGACAGTAATGGGTGAGCGATGTCTCCCTGTCCTCATCTCGACCCGTGGGTGCTTTGTTTCTCTTCTCTCTCCTGCCCAGCTGAGGGGCAGTGACAGAGCAGCTTTGGTGGGCACCTGCTGTCCAGGCAGGGTCAGCCCAGCACCGCTTCCAAGGTTTATCCCGAGGCGCAGAGCCCGGGAACCACCCGGAGCCCCCTGTGCTGACGGGGGCAAAACCGACACAGCGAGTTCCCCACGGCCCGGGGCCCGGGCATCCCTGCCCCAGCCGGGCGTGCGGCACCGGGCAAGCAGAAAACAGCCCGAGGAACGGCTGCCGGGCCAACGGCACCGACGGCACCGCCAGGGCGCGCTGCCTCAGCCCGGAGCCGAAAACACAGCGGAGCCGCTCTGGAGAGAGAACGGCGCCTGGAGCCCGGGAGCTGCCCCAGGCCCGCGGCCGCGCTGGGCGCCTCCGGGAGGGGAGGCCCCCGCCTCGCTGGCGGCTCTGGGGAGGTGCCCCGAGGCCACCGCCCCCGCCCTGCCCCGCCCCGCCCCGTCCCGCCCTCCCCAGCGCTCGGGCGCGTCGCGGGGCTCCTGGCGGGCGGGCGGTCCCGTTCTCCATTTCCCGTGGCGCAGCGCGGGGCGGTGCAGCCGCAGTTCCGCCCGGCGCTGGTCCGGCGTTGGGAGCGGGCGGGCTCGGGTGGCCGGGGCCATGAGGCGGCGGGGCGCGGGGCAGCGGGCGGTGCCGTGTGTGTTCGTGACCGAGGTGAAGGAGGAGCCGTCGGCCAAGCGGGAGCGCCAGGTGGGCGAGGCGGAACGGGGCCGGGGCCGGGGCCGGGCCCAGGGGGAGCCGCTGGGCCGCGGGGAGCGGCGCCGCGCGGCGGCGCGGAGCGGGGTGGACAGGCAGCGGCACCGGCCGTGTCAGACCCGCCCGGGCTTTCCCGAGGTGTCCGCGCCTTAAATGCGGGAGAGAAAGATCGTTCGGGAGCCATTGCAGCGCTTCCCTTTTCCCGCCGAGTGCGGGCGGTGCTCCCCCTGGCGTTGAGTTCGCTGCGTCTGGTGCGGGTGCAGTCCCGGCGGGAACGGGGCTGCACTGGCAGCCTGTGTGCAGCCGCTGTGCCGGGCCCGCCCGTGAGCCCCGCACAGACTGAAGCACCTTCTTTCTCGTCTTTCTGTTGTGCTCAAAAGAGTATCAGGAGTGTGATGGAAAAATACTGGAGCCCGGTGTGAGCTGCTTCTCCCGAGGATGTAACAGGCGGTGTCCGGACACACCGGGTGTCATTCGCCTGTCTGCTCCTCATATGGCTTCTTCTCCAGACCCTTCACCAACCTCTTCTGGACACCCTCCAATAGCTTTATATCCTTTTTATCCTGTGGCGCCCAGAACTGCACCCAGTGCTCCAGGTGAGGCCGCAGCAGTGCAGAGCAGAGCGGGACGATCACCTCCCTGGCCCGGCTGGCGATGCTGTGCTGGATGCACCCCAGGACACGGGTCCCTCTTGGCTCCAGGGACACTGTTGGCTCATGTTCAGCTTGCCATCAACCAGAAAGCCCAGATCCCTCTGCAGAGCTGCTCTCCAGCATCTCGTGCCCCAGTCTGTAAGTACAGCCAGGACTGCTGGCACTAAGAGGGATGCTTGTGGAACCCACTAGTGATGGGTGTCCAACCCAACATGACCCCATTTACTCGAGCGCTTTGAGCCCAGCCCGTCAGCCAGTTGCTCACCCACTGCACTGTGTGTTTATCCAGCTGTGTGCTGGACACCTTGTCCAGGACAGTGCTGCCAGAGACACTGTCAAAGCTTTACTGAAATCCGAAAACAATTTATTTATTCGCAGTACATATACATTCAAACTTCTGTTATACATGAAAATTTCTGTGAAATAAATTGGGGGAGCACTCTGGTTAGAGATTTTTTGGTCTCTGTACGTATTAATTTGAAGTACTCGCTTCATCCCATTCTCCGCTCTACGTATGGTTCTTGTTTCCTTTTCACTTCCATGTCTTCTTGGCTCTGTTGTCAAAACAGATATACAGAAATCTTTCTACATTGCTGACTAGAATAAATCTCTATGCTCTTTCAGAACCATGCTCAGAAACAGGCTGCCTGTTGTGTGGGCCTCTCGGAGCACGGGCCAAATGCTGCCGCCAGAGCCCTCCCCCTTAGGCAGGGTGGCTGCCGGAGGTGATCTCCGGGGACCGGGATTCCCTCATCTCCAGTGTGGGTGAGTGAAATAATTCCTGCAGGATCGCGGGGCTCTGTTTGTTTTTCCTCACTTAGGCAAAGTGAGCGTATTCCGTGCTTAAATATAAGGACATGTATTTTCTTTAGTAATTCCTTGCCAGATTCAGGCAAGTGCACACTTTTCCCGGAGTCAGGGGCGGCTCTGGCGTTGTGTTTGGTGAGCCACGTGTGTGCACACTGTGGATCCCCATTGTTATTATTTGCTGCACCCCAATAACTTCCTCAACTGATACTCGAACCTGTATTTATGTTCTTGGAGAGCTAAAACCCCGTTCTTTACCGGTTAATCTGCTGCACCTCTTTGACCAGAATAAAAGTTTGTTTTGGACCCTGTTGTCTGCCTAAAACTATCGGGGTGCCTCTGTGACACACGGGATGGGGGGGACACAGAGGACATAGAGGGGACATCAGGGGCAACATGGGGGTGGGGGGACAAAGGGGACCTGGAAGGGATATGAGGGCCACAAGGGGGGACACGTCCCCCACTTTTCCCCCCTGCACCACAATTTAACCCCCCCAGTTCCCTCTGGTTTATAGAATCCCCAGATAACTTGCATTGGAAAAGACCTTTAAGATCATCGAGTCCAACCATTCCCCCGATGCCCAATTGGAGTTGAAACGCCCGTCGCCAATTTCCCACAAATCCCTTTGGGCCTCAAGCATTTTATTCCCCCCGAGCGACCCCCGGATGAAACACCCGGATGCTCAAGTTCTCGCGTTTACAGCAAAATCCCCATTTTGCCCCGTTTTTGTTTCTCAAACTGGGATGAACATCCTGGGCTCTTCTCAAATGCAAAATACTGGGGGTTTCGCTGCCCTCTGGGCTGGACTTTGCTGCTGCTTAATGGGGATAAACTTGGCATTTTTATTAGTGTGAGCTTCCTTAATTGGGATCTTCCCTACGATCTTAATGGGGGTAAACTCAGCTTTTTTATTAGTGTGGGTTTCCTTAAACTCAGCTTTTTTATTAGCGTGGATTTCCTTAATTGGGATCTTCCCTATGATCTTAATGGGGGTAAACTCGGCTTTTTAATGAGCATGAATTTCCTCAGTTGGGATCTTCCCCACGGCGCCCGCGTCTGTTGGTTCCAGCGGGAGAATCTCGATCTGACACAATTTGTTTAAACAAGGTGAGATGGGGTTTGTGCCGCCCCTGCTCAGAGGGGAGCGTCACCATGATCCTCACGGTTCAAACACCCCCCAAAAAGCAAAAAGCGAATGAGATGTAAGCACAAAAAACCTGACTTCATACGTATGTCAGGCAGGTTGTAACTTCTCCTTGCTGAAGCAGCAATGGCTGTAAGTGTGCCAATGTATTAACGTACTTTATTATTTCCAGACTTGCACGCCGGACCAAGGTAAACACTCAGCAACTGAGTCACCTCCATCTGAACTTTTCTTTCTTGCTTGGAAATCTCGCTTTACTTTCTCACGATATCTGCTACCACTGGTGTGTTTATTCAGTTTGCTGTGTGCCTCAGGTTAACCTACAGTGCTGATTTTCCACAGTCAACGCAGCCTCACTGACAAATGGGAGCTTCCACAGCCAGCATTACTCATCTGGGAAGGATGACTAGAAGAGCGCTTCGAGGCCGAAGGAAGAGATGCCAGGCCTACTTTGTGATCTGCTTTTATTCAAAGCACTTCCGTTGATTCTCTTCTGCTTACAGAACTGTTGTTGTCTGGAAATTTTGCATGAACTAAAAATAAAAGCAGTAGAAGCATCTCCAGTTTCTGAAGGAAAGATGCTCTGGGTAAGATCTTAGCACAAAGCCATAATCAAAGCGCAGTGGTGCGCTCTCGTTTGCCACCAGTGGGGTGTGGAGGGCAAGTGGGCACAGCCGGGCCTTCTCATCAAAATCCCCAAAATTCACGTTGTGATTCAAACCCAATTTTCATTCAGGCTTAGATTCCCACTGTAACAGATACCTTGCAAGTGTGCATGCAGGGATATTCTGTTCTACCCACTCCCCGTTGGAGTTATTCAGCTGTATTTCTGTTGCAGAACCCAGAACCACTCCTAAAGGTGTGCAAACGGATGTCACAGTGGCCAAGTGCAAAAATCATGTCTGTTTTGAGCTTGTTTTTGAAACCCAGTCTGAGCACCATGACATAAAGAATAAAGCATAGGATGATTGCCAAAGGGACAGGGAACAAGAGATTAAAAGATGAAAGGAGGAAAAGAAAGATGTCAGAGGCCCTTTAGACATTACACTGTATTCATTATACTTGAATTACATTGTATAAAGAGAAAACAAAGCAAAATGCTCCATCCCAGTGATGCGCAGTTGGTGCAGATGGAGGTTTGTTGACAGACCCATAGCCACGCAGGCACCCTGCAGAAAATGCAGAAATAAATGTTGCCTGTAAGTATCTTGACTGTTCAAATGCCTTTAACTTGCTTAATACACCTTTTCAGCCCTCCAGGTACATGGCTGTGGGTGAGAATCTGCCCTGCCAGGGCTGCAGAGTCCATCAGAATGGCTGAGATTCTGAAAACTATAATATTAAAAAGAGGATGTCAGTGAGGATCTCGGCTAAGTTAGTGGTGGAAGGGAGAGTCAGAAAAGAGGGCCAGGTGTGCTACTCTTTGTGTTAAGTGTTTGAGCCCAGATGTGCTTGCAGATGTCTGACAAGGCAGAGCTGAATACTTAGGCGGTCCCTATGTCCTCGGCCACGTCTCCTGACCAGTTTGTCCCAGGGTGCCCTGTCACCAGCAGCAGGACCAGTAGCGTAGCCTTGGGCAAGCTGGCAAATGCCTTGTCCTGTGCCCGTTGATAGCAAAACTCATTCGGCAGAGCTACAATTTTTCCCAGGATGTTTTCTCCATGTTTTCCTTGAGCATGTTGCTGTCACAGGTGCGCGTTTCTTGTGCCTTCAGCCTGGCACACAGCTGGGGGAGAAAAGTCAAGTTTTAGCTTCAAAGACTCTTACCTGTTTCTGTCACCAGCAGCTCTCTGTCACCAAGTGAAAGGAATTCTCCTCTGTCCTGTGTGACCTGGATATATTTTTTCTTACTGCTTATATTCTAATGTAGCACTCGGAGAAAAAGAAGCATTCCAGAACCAGCACACTGTTTTTCAAAAGTACAGAAAAAGAAAATGGCATTAATGAGATCTTTCACAAGGAGATATATATTTGTCTGTCAACTTTATGTGTCGAAATTTCATTTTTTTTAACCAAAACCTTACACTTCCTACAAGCTCATAATGTTAACAGACCTAGAAATGTGTAATGAAGCCTTCCTCCTCACCACAGATGGCTTCGCTCTGCGCATCACATGCAGCTGTCAGGCCAGTCTATTAAAGACCGGTACAGTAACCCGAAAAAAAATCACTGAAGTTGAAATGAGTAGAAGTGAGAAGCTGAAGTTCAGTGAGATAATATTTTCTCTGAAAATCAGGGTCGCAGTTCTCTTGAACTGAAGAGCTGGAATCAGTGAGAGTTTTGTGCCTCCTCTCCTTCCCCTGTGCAAAGAGCTGAAGCTGCTGACTCGTTCGCTGCCATAGAGCAGGTGGTGCAGTGACAAATGCCAAGGGTTAGCTCAGATGTGACAGCTCCTACAGACTGATCTACGCATTCATTCAAGGACACACCAGCCTTTCCAGAGGCAGCTGCTGATGTGAGAAGCGCTTTTACTAGGAAACTGAACTAATAATGGAAACAACAACCCCAAAAACTCCCCCCCAAAAAAGGGAAAACCTTTCTTAGTTTATGAATTAATAGTGTTCTGTTGAATCACTTGAGTGTAAAGCTGCCAATGCTCACGGAACATGATGTCAAAAACAAAAGGAAGGAGTAACTCCCACATTTTGCCAAACCCACTTTTCACAAAAGGCAGGATATGGGGGCCAGGAGAAAATCTCTTTAAAAAAACTATCGCTATTCCCAAACACCATCCTCACTGATTCGCCTTCTGTTTCTCCAGGAATGTGTCTGGAAAGGGAATGGCTGCCTGGCAGTGAGGAAAACCTCTGCTCTGTTTCCTTCTCCTGCTGGCTGAAAGCCCCATTTACACACAGCTCAGATGGACGCTGGGGGAGGGCTTGGCTGGTTTTCTTTGCTGATTTTGCTCCCTAGGGTGGGAAATGATTTCTCAGAGCTGATGCGTCCTGGCAGATGCAGCCATACCAGTGCTCACCCTCTGCATCTTTGTTGGCCAACTGGGGTCCTGGTTTGGAAAGCTGATCTCTTAATCATTTTGTCTGATGGATGTCGCCTGCTATAAATGGACAGTTGTTCGAGGTACCGATATCAACCTGTTCTCATTGACATGGAGACAGACTTTCTGTGGGGCTCACTCAGGGTATATGAGGCAGCATCGCTGTTTGCCAGCTGTCTTATCGATATAAAACCGCATTTGAAGTTTTTTGGTGCCTCCGTAATTGGCAGCCACCAAAGCCCTGCATGGCACAGGTGCCATGTAGTACTGCACGTCACACCTTTTGTAGGACTTGGAACTTGATAAACTGCAAATCTATGGGTTTACAATTCAACACTCTCAGCGGACACTGAATTGTGATAGATCAGAGTGGCTAACAAGCAGTAAAAGGTCAATATTTTCCCAGAATCCAAGTCTTTCCTTTCAGTGAAATTATTCTCTACAGTTATGAACTACATCAGTCTTTACATTTATGTACTAACGTTATTAAAAAATCTAGAGCATGTTCAAGGTGCAAGTCTAGGAAAGAAGCTAGAAAAAGTATCTCTTCACTCTTGTCCTATTCCATACCATGTTTAGTTTGCAAATTGGCTGTTCAAAACAATTATATTTGCTGACGAAAAGACAGAAGGCGAAAGAAGGGGCATGACCAGAAGGTAAAAACACCTTTTCCTTCGTGCCAGAAACCGGCAGATGTCAAAATGCCCTTTGTACTCTGCAGAAATCGTACCGTGCCTTCTTCCCTCCCGGCCAGCTCAGTTTTACTGCAAGATTCTTGTCCTGAACTAAGACTGGACAGGGTGAGATACGTGTGGCCTTAAAGCTGGTCTGCCCGGTAGGCGGTGGAGCTGTGATAATGCGGTGTCACAGGGGCCGTGCTCGTCGGTCCCTCCTCCAGGAGAGGTTGCAGCAGGGTGCGTGAGGCAGCTCCAGTGTCTGGGTGATGCCTCCAGACGTGCCCTCACCCAGAGCCTTGGTAAAGCTCGTCCCCAGCACTCCCTCCAGCTGGGGGGTCCTTCCCACCGCGGGGGGCACAGCGGAGCTCCCCTGTTCTCTGGGACGCTGGCGTGTGGCAGGGCCAGGAGCTGTCGAAAGGAGAAGAATTGTCCTGGCGGAGAATGCGCGACAGGGCTGTGGTTGTTGCCTTCATTATCTCACTGTGGCACAAGGAGCCGCAGAAAAAAGATCCACAGAGAAGGAGGATCTAAAAAGATGTTGTCGACGTGACAGGATTTTTATTATATGTTAGCCTGAATGTCTCCACGATGTGGAATTTTACCTGATATTAGCGGAGTTTTGTATAAAAATTAAAGTAGTATTTAGTGAAGACAGAAAAGAATAAGAGCCTAGATTTGAGCTGTAGCAGTGAGATGAATGAAGCAGCAGGAACTCACAGGCTAAACCCGGGCTGTTGGCTGCTCTGTAGGCTCCCTTTTTAGAAGTGTGAAAATACTGGAAACAGTGTCTGAGAAGACGAGCCAGAAATACATAATTTACATTACTGAAGCAAATCAATACCAGGAAGTGTTTTCCCCTTACAAATAGGCCTCAAGAGATCGATCTAATTAATTAGCGGTTTGTTGTACAAACCTGACCCTTCTGCCTTCAAGTCACCACAGCAGGAGATGACTGAGTGCAACGGGCAAAACAAACAGAGCTGTATCAACAGACCAAAGCTGGGGTGCGCTCCAAGCCTGGGGTTCGGGCCCGGGGCATCTCCTGGGACCCGTAATGATGGGGTGCAGGGGGCAGCCAGGCTCCCTTGGGAGTCCCTGGGGGAACGAAGCCTTAAAATAGTCCTAAGAGCAGCTGATACAGCAAGGTGGGGCACGGTGCTCTCCTTTGACAAGAATTACTGCTCAAAGCACACAAGTGGCTGAAGCATTTCTACTGTAATTCCACAAGAAACAGAGAAATCATTGCTTTGAATAGTTATAATTGTAGGGTAGTTGAGAGACCAACCAACCCTTAAAACAGTCAAAGGTGAGTGGCTGCCCTTTGCTGCAATGGCTTTGCTTGTTACTCCTTATTCTGGGGAAACAGGACCTGAGGTGGTGACAAATGGTTTGTAGGTGCAGGGCGACCACATTACTCTTGTTAAAAATACACTGGGAGCACGGCTCAAGAGGCTGTGGAAAGAACAGAAACATCAGGCGTCAGGGCTGTGTGGCTAAACTCAATTTGATGGGAGACTTGAAGGGGAAAAATGTGGCTTTTCCGTTTGCCTTATCCACAGGAAGCCCTGGGGCTGCAGTGGCAAAGGGAGAGGTCTCGCAGCCGGGCTGATGGGTGCCTGACCACGGATACCCTGAGCAGTGATGTTTGACCCTGGAGATGAATGAAATATCTCTTCATCATTCTGCTAAAGAGTGAGGATGAACTTAGTTTGTGTATTACGGAAGATTATCACGACCCCACCAGGAAAAGGGCTGTGCACAGTGGGGCAGAAGTCCGGTTTCACGGTATGGGGATAATGCCTGTTAATTTTGGTGTCACTGGATACTCCGTGAATTTACACCTTGTACTAAGCAATTTCAATATTTTCCATCATTGGCACAAAGCATGGTCTAACTGCTATAGAAAACCATTGCTTATACTGGACATGTCACCATCTTCGTTTCATTCATCAAGCCTCAGTGAGAGCAGTGCGATCTGTGGTTCCTGGGGCTCTTAATCCACTAATGAACAAGAAATTTCCTTAACATGGCCTTCCCACCCCATTAATCAAGTTTTGCTTGCTGTTATTAATTGTTGTTATTTAAAAGCTTCTTTATTCCTCCTGGAGGTACCAGGGCCAGAGTCCTTAATTCATCAACAAGTTTTATGGCTCTTTCTGTTAGGAAACATCGCACAAGGATGTTGCACAGGGGAAGGGATGAGGAATGGCTGTGGCAAAGGACTAAGCAAAGAGTGCAATGGGATTCAGCTGTTGGGACTGTAAAGTATCCCGGCTTCTGACTGCACAGGCAGAGCCAGGAGGCACAGGGATAATTTGGGCACGTTCTCTGCAGTAGAGAAGGATACAGACGTTATTGATTGAACCGATTTTGGGAAACTGAATTTGGATTGAAGAGAGATTTATTGGGATTTCTTTATGAGCTAAGCAAGCAGAAATGTGACCAGAGCAGATGTATAAGAGCGGTTTTGCCTGGTAAGTAAGAGGATGGCTTAGCTGCCCAGGAAGTTGCACCGTGATCTTTGGCTCAGCATTGCAAAGGGTGACGGCAGCACATTGCACCCTGCTCAGAGGAGCCACAGCAGAAATGAAACTATTTACTTATGCATGACTTAAAGTTTTACCCGCTTACTCACCAACTACGCTATTCCAAAGCAGCAGGTAACTTTGAAAGTCCCAAACAAAATAAGCAGGTTTAGCAAGTATACTGCAACAGCTTACCCAGCGCTAGTGTAACCACTGACAGGCTGGAAGAACGCTGCCAGCACATCACCTCCCGTCTGTTAGCATCCTCCAGCACCGCCCGGTCTCCTGAAATCCCTCTCTCAGTCCAGCAGCGACCTATTTGTACAACACCACCGAACAGCTCAGCATTTGCTTGGCTGGGGCAGACCCCTGGGGATTAGGAAATCTCTGCAACAACTTTGCTCCGTGCCACAGTGCACAGAACGTGTGCAGCTCCACACCTCGCTTTCCAGGCCATGGGAAGCCAGAGGGGGCTGGATGTAAGGGCAGTGGGAGGAGGCAGCTGCCTTCTCACACGGCTTCTTCAGTGCAGCAACCAGATCTGCTGGGACTGATGTATTCTGACGGTTATATTGTGCAATTTGTGTTTCGGCTTCATTTCTGTCCTGTGGTAATTATAAATAGAAACTGGCAGAAAATAACACGTTTGATGGCAACTCAAATCTGTTGATTAGAGTTTCCTCTTTAAAACTGAAATCAATCTGGAATGCGGAAGGCACACGAGCGTCCCTTCCTTGTCCTCCAGCCACGTGCGCACAGGTACGTGCACCCTCTCCCCCTTCCCTGTCTGAGTCTGACGTTTGTGGAGTTTTGGGCTGATTGCATGTGTACAAGTGCTGTTCACATTTGCTGTAAAATCAGGGCAGTGAAATGACATCAGCGCAGAGGTGGCCCCGCGCTACCACACTGCGCTGCTCAGGGGGACGGTGCGGCCAGCACGCAACATCGCCCCTGCTCCTGCCCAGCTGCTGGTCTGGCTGCTCCCGACCTGGCTCTGATGTCTCTGCACGGCAGGGCTTTGTGCCAGACCGCTGTCACCTTTATTGCCAAGCAATATGCTGTGGGGAGGCCATTCCAGCTGGTTGGTGTCAGTCCCTGCTTGTGAGCACCTGTGGGTTTGCAGTCACAGCGGAGCAAACGCTCTTCAGCCAGCAGTCCCACTGCCTCGTCCAAAATGGCCAGGAAAGTCCCCGTTCTCCCGAAATGACTTCATACTTGAGAAGTACTAAACCAGACAAAACTCCGATTGCCTGTCCTCCTGAAAAAACCCACCGCTTCTCTTGTGCTTTCCCCCGACGGCTGTTTCTCCATCCAGCTCCGAAAGAGTCTCACTGCACATTTCCCAGGGCGCACGCAGAACATCTGGCGGCTGGCTGAGCCAATGCACCTGCGGGGAGAAAAAGAAAACCCTTGCCAGCGCGCTCTAAGCCTGTGCGTTTAAAGCTGAAGGCCTCGAAAATAACATAATGGGGGGTGACGGGGAGGAGGAGAAGGGGCAGAGAGATGGAAAGAGTCGGTTGGTTGAACACACGCTTAGCAAAGCTAAAGCATCGATGAAACAAGACCATGGAGGATTACACATAACATCAGTCAGTTCAGGGGTCTTATGGCACCTGTGGTTTATGAACAGCTTTAGCAACGAGTATTTCAAAACATAGTTCACAGTTTTAAGAAGATCTGTGCTGATTTAAAAACCAGATTCTATGTCATTTGAATGTCACCTTTTGTATACGATATCTATTTGGAAAAAAATATTTACACTAACTTCTATGGCTGATTTGTTAGATTATTTTGAAAGAAACATTCCTAAGTTACACATTAGACTGCACTGGTCACACCATCTCTGGCCCACAGGCTTTATCACCTGACATTCAGCAATGTTCCTCATCTCTGCTGGAAATATGAAAACAGAATTTGGAAAAAAGGGAAAAGGCAAGAAAAACATGAAAGTCTGCTGGGAAAACAGCAAAGTTGGATAAATAATAATTTAACAATGCCATCACAGAAACGTGGTGGGATGACTCGTATGACTGGAGTGCTGCTATGGGTGGCTACAGGCTCTTCAGAAAAGACAGGCAGGGCAGGAGAGGTGGAGGGGTGGCTTTATATGTTAGAGAGTCTCTTGACTCTGTTAAACTTGAGGTCAGTAGTGACAAGGTTGAGTGCCTGTGGACCAGAATCAGGGGCAAGTCCGACAAGGCTGATGTCCTTGTGGGTGTCTGTTATAGACCACCCGACCAGGATGATGAAGGAGATGAATTATTCTACAAGCAGCTGGCAGATGTCTCAAAATCGACAGCCCTTGTTCTTGTGGGGGACTTTAACCTGCCAGATATCTGCTGGGAGCTCAATACTGCACAGAAGAGGCAGTCTAGGAATTTCCTAGAGTGTATAGAGGACAATTTCCTTCATCAGCTGGTAAATGAGCCTACCCGGGGTAAGGCCTTGCTAGACCTACTGTTTACAAACAAAGAAGGGCTGGTGGGAGATGTAGTGGTTGGCGACCGCCTGGGGCATAGCGACCACGAAATAATAGAATTTTCAATAGTTAGAGATGCAAGGAGAGCCACCAATAAAACCTCTACACTGGACTTCCGGAGGGCAGATTTTTGCCTATTCAGAAGTCTAGTTCAGAGCATACCCTGGGAAACAATGCTTAAAAACAAGGGGGCCCAGGAGGGTTGGACATACTTCAAGCGGGAGGTTTTGAGGGCACAGGATCAGGCTATACCAGTGCGCCGAAAGGCTAGCCGACAGGGAAGACAACCGGCTTGGCTAAACAGGGAGATTTTGAAGGAAATCAGAAATAAAAAGAGAGTTTACAGACTGTGGAAAAAAGGGCTGGCTACCTATGAAGAATTTAGGAAAATAGCTAGATCGTGCAGGAAAAAAATCAGGGAAACAAAAGTGCAGTTTGAAGTTAATTTGGCCAATTCTGTTAGGGATAATAAAAAGTCCTTCTTTAAATATGTTAATAACAAAAGGAGGGGCAAGGAAAACCTCCATTCTCTACTGGACTTTGAGGGAAATATAGTTAACAAAGATGAGGAGAAAGCTGAGGTACTTAATACCTACTTTGCCTCAATATTTACCAGTCAAACAGATGGCCCTCAGGATAACTGGCCTCTGGAGATGGTTGACAGGAATAGGAAGCCAAATAGTCCCCTTGTATTCCAAGAGGAAATAGTTGGTGGCTTACTGAGCCATCTGGATCCTCATAAGTCTATGGGACCAGACGGGATCCATCCTAGGGTGATGAGGGAGCTAGCAGAAGAGCTCGCCAAGCCGCTCTCCATCATCTTCCAACAGTCTTGGCTCACTGGGGAGGTCCCAAATGATTGGAAACTGGCAAATGTTACCCCAATCCACAAAAAGGGCTGCAAAGCTGACCCTGGCAACTACAGGCCTGTCAGCCTGACCTCGGTGCCTGGCAGGGTGATGGAGCAGATCATCCTGAATGCAATCACACAGCACCTCCAGGATGGACCAGGGATCAGACCCAGCCAGCATGGGTTTAGGAGGGGCAGGTCCTGTCTGACCAACCTGATTTCCTTTTATGATCAGGTGACCCACCTAGTGGATGAGGGGAAAGCTGTAGATGTGATCTATCTAGACTTCAGCAAAGCCTTTGACACTGTCTCCCATAATATACTCCTTCAAAAGCTGATAGCCCATGGCTTGGACAAGTGCACTCTCTGCTGGGTTAAGAACTGGCTGGAGGGCCGGGCCCAGAGAGTGCTGGTAAATGGGGCTGCATCCAGCTGGCGGCCAGTCACTAGTGGTGTCCCCCAGGGGTCAGTGTTGGGTCCAGTCCTGTTTAACATCTTTATTGATGATTTAGATGAGGGGATTGAGACCACCATCAGCAAATTTGCTGATGACACCAAGTTGGGGGGCAGTGTTGACCTGCTGGAAGGCAGGAGGGCTCTGCAAAGAGATCTGGATAGACTGGAAAAATGGGCTGATTCCAATGGGATGAAGTTCAACAAGGCCAAGTGCCGGGTCCTGCACTTTGGCCACAACAACCCCCTTCAGCGCTACAGGCTGGGCACAGAGTGGCTGGAGAGCAGCCAGACAGAAAGGGACCTGGGGGTACTGATTGACAGCAAGCTCAACATGAGCCAACAGTGTGCCCAGGTGGCCAAGAAGGCCAATGGTATCCTGGCCTGTATCAAAAATAGTGTGGTCAGCAGGACAAGGGAAGTGATCCTTCCCCTGTACTCTGCATTGGTGAGGCCACACCTGGAGTATTGTGTTCAGTTCTGGGCCCCTCAGTTCAGGAGGGATATTGAGGTGCTGGAGCGGGTCCAGAGAAGAGCAACAAGACTGGTGAAGGGACTTGAGCACATGACCTATGGTGAGAGGCTGAGGGAGCTGGGGTTGTTCAGCCTGGAGAGGAGGAGGCTTAGAGGTGACCTCATTGCTCTCTATAACTACCTGAAGGGAAGGTATAGTCAGGTGGGAACTGGTCTCTTCGCCCAGGCAGTTAGCAATAGGACAAGGGGACATGGGCTTAAACTCTGCCAGGGGAAGTTTAGGCTGGATATTAGGAAGAAGTTCTTTACGGAAAGAGTGATCAGGCATTGGAATGGCCTGCCTAGGGAGGTGGTGGACTCACCGTCCCTGGAGGTTTTTAAACTGAGATTGGACATGGCTCTTAGTGCCATGATCTAGTAAATGGGCTGAAGTTGGACCAAGGGTTGGACTTGATGATCTCTGAGGTCTTTTCCAACCTAGCCAATTCTGTGATTCTGTGATTCTGTAATATAAAAAGGTTGAAGGAATTTGTGGTTTCTGTGTTTGAAAAATTTCCTCTCGTTTCAATACAAAGCATTCAGTCACTTTTGCAATGGAAATGTCACCCCGGCCACCCGAGGCTCCAGCCTCCACAATTTGTGTGATAAGGTTTAGAGGAAGTGAAAGGGTTTGGAGTGCGAATGGAACCGAGTCTTCGATTTAAATTATTACGCGTTTTTCTGAACACAGAGAAAATATGATCACAGCACCTTTTCTGTAATAATAATGCATATAAATGAATTAGACATGATCAGCTAAGATGTTGCTGTGCCAGCACTGAGAAAACATCGCTCTGGAAAATCTAGGAAACCGTAGGTCTTGTGGGAACAAGTTCACTGCACAAGGCAACAGCTCTTCACTGAAAATGACAACTTTGAAACCACTTCCAGAGATGGAGACTTTCTGCTCTCCTTGGCCACCCTTGGCAAGAAAGCAACTGCATCAGGGGATAAAGGTAAGATAACGGGCAAGGTGCACACTCCCGCATTTCAAGATCTGCCTGGAGCCTGTTGGAAACAAGCTCAAACTCACCCTGTTACTCTGTTAAAAGTGAAACAAGCGGTATTTAAATACATTTAATATAAAAACTGAAAACATGACTATATGACATCTTTTTACACTAGTGGAATCACTCGGTGTCTTGGGAATTTGTTATACCAGATGTTATTTCAAAATCAATTATAGAGAATTGTACACAGCACTTTTAAAAACGCAAGTGCAAACAGAATGCAAAAAAACTGAATCAAATGCCATCCCCACCACTTGTGCATCACTGAGGAATGAGGAAATAAACCAAACCCTGTGGCCAGCCCTCAGGGCAATATCACTCATAAGAAGCTCTAATAAACTGATTCCACTTTTCCCACCTTTTTTTAAACAAGCACAAATATAACACTGTTGTGAGATCAGGATGTCTGTTGGCTTTCTACCTCATACGGCCACCTAGACAATATAATACTGACTGTATTTGCACCATCATTGATTGAATAATATTATCTTCGATGCAAGAGTCTTGATGCAACTGCCAAGCTTCAAGCAAGAACCCAACGTAAACAGCAAAAACACTCGAGACATTTCGACTGGAACGATCGATTTTGGATTTAATTTTCCAAGGCTATGAAATATTAGTGCCAAATAAAATGCACAAGATACTTTTCTCTTTCATATTCACAAAAGGGTGAATCTTAAGAAGACTAAGCCACGCTTATCATGTGCAGAGGTATTTATCACAATGTACCACAGCAGAGTTTGTTCTTGTTGGTATAGGTGAAGTGTCACGTTCACTGATTTATGCTGCTAATTTCTATAGGGCCAGTCTTCTACAGCTGGTGGGAATGTTTCAGTATTTGGTACCGGCTGAAGGGCTCCCCTGGGAGCTAAAAAGAGCTCCCCTATGGAATTAACCAGAGCACAGTGCTTAAAAACATTGATCTCCGACAGGGTTTTAAAATGTTTCAAAAGCAGCCAGGAGATCAGGCAGCAGCTCAGTCTCAGACCTCTGCTAATCTGAGACGGGATGTGTATTTTCTAGAAAGCCAGGCTGTATGCAGTGCGCCCTTCCGCACATCGCAAGGTTAATGCCGCGTCCTGGCAAAAGCAGAAACCTTCAATAAGATTGCCTGAGCTCTATAATTCCAACAAATAGGATTTTTTTTTCCACTTAATATTGTAAATGGTTTGTCTGAATGCTACTACCCTTTGAAGTCATAGTTATCCATAACTGTAATTAAATTCAGCTACTTATAACATTTCCGCTATATACATAGTTATACACACACACATTATTGTTGAAAGAACTTTTTCCCTTCATGTGACATTATCTGTAAGTGACGACTGCAACAAAAGAGAAGAAAACTCGTTTTTCTGGCTGTCAGTGTTTAGGAATCTCTATACGGCTCAAGTTTTTAACAAGGCTATTGAGAAAATGAATGTAACCTGAGGGGCAATGTTAGGAGAATTTTTATGAGCAGCTATTTGCTTTTTATAGTACTCTGGGTATTGCTGTTTATTTGCTTTTCACATCCATTTATTCTGCTTTAGCTGCTAGAGACACTGGGACAGATGCTTCAGCAACACCTACCAGCTTTTAACCCTGAGGACTGGCAGCTGCTTTCACAAGGTCCACACTTTAACATCCAAATTCTGCTGCCATCGCAAGCTGCAAAGCCCTTGAACCAGGGTCAAATTTTCCCATTAAAACTGACATATAGATAAGGCGGTCTAGCATAAAACCTGGCATACAAAATCCAGCACCACCAATTCCTGCTAAAGTTGGCGCAGGCTCGTTCACGGGTTTTGCTCATGTGGCCAGGACCCCGCTCCCAGCTTGCAGTGCCCATTTGACAGCAGACCTCTGGCTGCCTTTAGTTCTGGCTCTGAGGGAGAGACGCAGCTTGCAGAGCAGAGTCAGACCCCTATTCTGATTTCTCCTCCCTTTCTGGCCCTGTTGCCCACGGCTCAGTGTCACCGTGGGATGGACAGTATGGTCTCCCTGCCGTCTCCCCAGCGGGGCACTGCACTCTCCCACAAGTCAGAAATGCAGATTCCGCAGCTTCAGGTGAGGCAGAAGGAAAGAAGGAAGAAGGAAACCTGTGGTCTGTCATTTCCTGGGCAAATGTTCGAATAACAGGCTACCTCATAAAAATAGCTGCTGCCTGTGTTCCTGAAGAAAAACACAACTGCAGAACTTGGCATTAAACTCAGTGCTGCAACTGTGAGGTTGGCATGTGTGAGGAACAACCCGAACACGGGCCAGCAGGGAGTTTACAGACCTTCTGGCCCTATCTCTGAATCGCCAGACTCCAGCCAGCGGCTGAGTACCTTGCACTTCGGATTCGGGCAGTTTAAATTCCCACGACGCACCTGAGGACACCTCTCTGGTGAAGCAGCTGGGGGATCGCCTGCTTTGATGTTTGCCTGGCTCCCGTTGCACACACCAGAGTACATGTTCCAGTCCCACCAGGGATGGTTGACTTCTGTCATCCTCAGAAGACTCAAGCATTCTCAGGAACTGAACTCAAGTCTCCTGAAATGTCATCTGATTCCTTATCTACTGGATAAGGTTTCTCTGTACTGGCTAACGTATTTGTCATCATCTCCAGGGATGTAAAGCCAATATCCTCATTCTTACAGCCAACAAAGGAAGAAGATAGAAAAGGTGGTGGCTTAATAGGAACCGTCAGGACTAGGACCATATTTGAAAGAGAGTATTAGAAATGATTTAGAGACATTCCTAGGCATCCTAACCCAGGTTAAAAGAAGAAACAGCATCTTCACATACACTTGGGCAGCACAAGATGCATTGCAACTGAAATACACATTGTAAGGATTAATTCCCAACATGCTTCTAAATTATAATGATACTTACTTGAGAGGAGAGAGAGAAGGACATCGCACTCAGCTTTGCAAACTGACCTGTAGATAACAAAGGACAGAAAACAAGAAGATGACAAATTAAGCCAGTGAGCAGCCAGTGGATTATTCTGAAGAAAGCCATGCATGAGCCTAGAAATAAAGGGAGCAATTACGGACCCAGCAAATAAACCCAGTGAAACGTGCCTTACACAACACATCTAGAAAAGGACTGTAACAAGAACACAACCAGTAGCAGATGTGGGAGGATAAGCACTGTTAGCATTTACACTTGTGTATTAGGTGTGGGTTTTTCTGGTACAGATATTTGTTACTTACAACACGCTGCCAAAAAAAAAAGAAAGAGAGAGAGAAAGAAGCCTCCTTTGAGGTTCCCTGTCCCAGATTTCCTTGGGTATCTTGGGTTTTTGCTCATAGTTTAATACTAATTTAGAATTTAGTTTCAAAATCTTGCTTGGAGACAAGGTGACACAAAATGACGAGAGTGGGTTTTGCCCAACCGTCTTCCATGCTGCGCTGTATCTACATGATTTTCTAGATGTGTTGCTTTTACACAAAGTGAGACATTTATTAACACAAAAATGGTTACCGTACTGTGACTGAGGTCACCATTCTCTAACTTCAGTAGGAGTTCCTCCTCACAGATTTTTTCAGCTGACAATTGCATTATGATATCTGCAGCCACTAGCTTTTTTTTTGGCTATCCAGATGGATGCAGTGTACGTGTGAGTACAAATAGTAAAACAGCCTGTAATAAATCCCAGTGGTTGGATAACAGCTGATCCGGCCACTGTTCAGATGGATATCCTAAACAGAAATTTCCCCATTACCCTCTGTTGTCGCACGTAGAAAGCTGTATCTTTATCTTTTGAGACCAGTCAGTGATACTAGGAGAAGAAGGAATAGAATAGCAAACCACCAAAAATTAACTCCAAAGTGCAGAGAACCAGCCATAGCCAAAGCACATGTCTCAGGATCAATATGTGACACTATCCAACCAACTCCTCATTATCCTAGTGGTGTCTTCTAACTTAAACCTATTCTTGGTTGCTTCAAACCCATTCCATAACAGAAAGGGCATCGGCCATACTGGGAAGGACTCATCACACGTTGCATGCCTTGGGTCCGTGGTTATCAACTAAAAATAGTTTCCACTTACAAGTCACTACTGTAAAATCATTGCCTGATAGGAGCTGACAACCTCACAGCCAGTAAAGCACATAAGGAAATTTATTTTGGAAGAATGCTAATGCTGATGAACAAAATTTGTCCAGAACGAGGACTTCCTGTTTCCTCGGTGAATACATTTTTGAAAGAAAAAAGCCTTTCTCTCTTTCTGGTGTGGTTTTTTTTCCCAGTGGAAACCAATCACGTAAAACAACGGGGAACAAAGTTCACCTGGGTGTCGTCTTGGCTGACCTAAATTCAAAGGAGTTTTATTGTGACATCAACAGGGAGATTTCCTCCCCTTCCTCTGGGAATGCTGTCAGTAGCAGAGCTCTATTTTGACTGAAGAAAGAGTAACACCCAGTTCTACTGAGGGACTTGCGTACCTTCTCCTGCATGATGAATGCCCTCAGTTTGCAGTGCACACACACACTCAGCTTTGTGCGTGTAAAATATCCTGTTGTAACTTGTGAAACTCATGGAACACTGTTGCCATACATTGCACTTCCACAGTGTAAACAAAGTACAGTCAAATTTGTCTATCATTCCTTCTGGACAAAATGGAATTCTTACCAGCAATAATAACAAATACTATTTGATGCTTGACAGCTGTCACTATTGAGGCACTTCTTCTTTATAGCTGACAATTACTCTCCATTACCTCAGCAGTAGCTGCTCATCCTGTTCAACAGTTCAAAGGCTGTCATTTTTGCCGTCTCCTACCTTGGATGAAAAATTGTGACCAATAAACCCGTGTCGCCCACTCTTGCCTTAGCAGACAGCCCACAACAATTCTGTTCCTGCATCATGTCCTTAAAGACCTTTGCAATGAAATGACTTTTGGTGGGCTACAGGGGCATGAAGCAGACCTAGGTAAACGACAAAA
Source organism: Patagioenas fasciata (assembly GCF_037038585.1). NCBI lineage: Eukaryota > Metazoa > Chordata > Aves > Columbiformes > Columbidae > Patagioenas > Patagioenas fasciata. The sequence goes on along the minus strand of NC_092544.1, from coordinate 6,121,128 downwards.
AAAGATACACCAACCTCAAAACCACCTGCGATTTTTATATGAGTCAATGAACTTTCACAAGACTGATTTATCTTCGCAGCTTTACAGAAAAGAAGACCAAAAGAGCAGCCATTCTTCATTAGATCACCAGCCTGTCAGTCCCAGATCCTTGTCTCCAAAGTGACCGGCAGTGAACACCACAGGAAAACTACCAGAAAAAAGGGCCAGATTTTGTTAGCTCCCAGCAACCAGCAGTTTCAAGAATTCCTGCCCAGAATGTGCTTTTAAACCTCATTTCCATACACCTGACCTCTCAGTACATGTTTAGTCCTTCTTTTTTAGCCCATTTACACTTTTGGTCTCTGTTATATTCTGCAGCGATGAGTTCCAAATTTTATTTGATCACCATATGAGATGATAGTTATTTTTGCTTGCCTCAGCTCTGCTCCCAAATAACTGAGCTGGCTGTGCCCTCCTACTGACATTACTGCCAACATCGTGAGAAGTAATTAATTTTATAGGAGGATGACCCAAGCCAGAATAACTTAAAATACTGGTGATAGTCCATTACACCAGAAAGAAGTGGAGACTGTTACACAGGCAGGACAGGGTATCTACAGAATTCCAGCTCCCCCTGGCAAATTTGCTTTACTCAGACTCTTAAACAAATGCCCTTTGAAAACTTCTTCTGGGGGTGTTTAATGACAAGTCTCCTATACCAGGTGCTTGTTGAGTACTTAGTCTTCTGGGACACAATTCATTCCAGACCTTTTCCTCCCCTTCCAGATTCTGACAATGACAACAACACACAGACTGCACTTGAGCTTCAGTTCACACTGGAAAAACATTCGGAATGTTTTTGGCTACTGGAGAAAAAAAAAATCTAAATATTACAGGAACTCAGCTTGACAGCACCAACCAGCCTCTGTGGTATGGGGAATGAGGTCTGAGTGACTTGTCAGGCGCTGGCAGAGGACAAGAAGCTCAGGGCCAATTCTGTTGCACCTCCTGCCCTGGTAAGCTCATGGGCCGGTGTTGTGTGCCTCAGGCAGTGTGGTCTTCCTGGATACACACAAAGGCATGAGTGTCTGTGGAAGAGAACAACAGCAGGTTTTGGAATGTGGCTGCTCTATTAACTGAGAAGAGATCACACCCCAGAGCTCAGGAGAAGTTAAGAAGGGCACTGGGCAGTTATGGTGCATTATTGTTTCTCACTCACGGAGATTTGTGGGCAGCTGGTGTCCTTATCCCACCTGGTACGCCTCATCCTGCAGCTCCTGCTTCAGGGACTCCTCCATTTTCAGTTCGTTCTCCAGCTGTCGGACAGAGTCGTTTCCGTAATTTTCATCATCTGCTCTGACATAGGGGTCTCCATCTTCTGCAACCCTAAAGACAATTATTAATAAACAGCCTCCTGAGATGAATGACATTCAGAGCCAATAACACTTCTCTTCTTTGTAAGCTACGAGGAGAGTGGGCTACTTTTAGTCACACCACATGCTCCATTGGTCGGTGTTTACTGGCGGTGGAAAACACTTGTGCTGTTTGCCCTCTCCGCTGGTCTGGTACTGATGATGTAGACCAAAGAGCAGACTCTGCTGAAGGCGTTTCGGGAGTACAGTCCTACAGAAATGAGTCAGAAAAGTTCTCAACAACTTGATACAAAGAGGCTGAACTAAACATAACTGTAAATATGCCTACTGTCTTTGATAGGAAGATCCAGGTTCTAAAAATAAACAAGTTTGTTGATCAACTGAGTTGATCAATAAAAAGCATTGTCTTTTCCATTTAAAAATCTCTATTTTTCCAGTGGACTTGAACAGGCTCCTCTGTCTGGATAAGCATGGAACAGGACTGCAGGGCACATGAGGGCGCACAGCTGTCCCACAGCCTCCTGCTGCCCGAGTGTGCCAGGCTGGATGTGACACCTTGTTCCGGAGGGCAACGCCAGTCCTGGCCGTTATTGCTCACAGCGCTCGCTGCCATCTAACCATGATGCTGTCCTCGCTTGGATTTACGCATCTTCTTTGGTAATCAAATATAGTTGAGAGGAAGAGAAAATACTACATGCTGCATATTGTTTTCAATGAAAATAAAGAGGCTGGGGTGGCGAATTGAGCAGGTACCCACGTGTCACTGCGGAGGGAGCCGGTGGCAGCAGCGCTGTGGACGTACCCTGGCTTCCGGGCATGGATCTGTGCCAGGAAAGCCTTCTCGGACCTGGGGGATGGGACGAGGTCATCAAAGTGACTCCGACCAAATTCCGAATCCACATTGCTTTCTGTCTCGCTGCCCACTTCTGTGAAGCAAAAGGAAACACACGGTTCCATTTAACTTTCACAAGAGTAAGTATACTTGCCTATTTGCCACCTCCTCATAGTGAATAACTGTATATTATTCTACATATATCTGCAGAGCTCACAGTTTTCTTCTTGTGCTAAGCCAGAATAGTGAAGCTTTTGCTTGTCTGGGCTACTAGGTCGGATGTTTTTATGAGAAGACTACAGACTGCACATTACAACGGGTCCTATATGTTCCATACTGAACGAACTTTCTAAAGAGTGAAATCTCACTACATGTAGAAGCACAAGCTTCTCAAAGCTTTTCAGCGTACCCAGCTGCACCTCTACATCCACGGCTTCCACAACTGCTGGATTCCTGAAGCTGTTATTTAGGCTTTTTTTTTTCTTCTAAAAGCATAAAAAGCTTTGAAGATACATTACACGATTTTTTTGTTGGCTCATATTTTCCTACCTCCTATTTTTTCAAATACGTGGGAAATGTCCATGTGGAGAGTACCCACCCTCGTTAGCCATACTCACCAGAATTTAGTTCTCTTACCGAAGAAGACATGGTGTTGGTGCCTGAATCTGCTGCCACCAGCAAATCATTTCTCAAGTTTCGTCTTGCACCTGAAACAGAGACAGACAAAACACGGTGTTAATATTCTTCACCAGACACGTTTTCCTGTTGAAAACAGTTCTAACCCTGCTGAAAGCTGCCATTGTGATACTTCGGGGTATCAAAGTCCTCACGAGGGACACGTGCAGAGGAGTCCTCGGCAGAATGGCCTCATTTACTTTTGCTGCATGCAGGAGCAGACGCCTCCTCTCATGCTTCATTCAACCACAGTGCCAGATATGTGGAGATTATTCATTGCCATCCAGCTTGCATTTGTGTGGTGACACCAGCAGACCAGGCCTGGAAGATGAAATCCAGCGTGAACTCGTTTAATGTGCCTGTGGGGGAGGAGGGGAGAAATGAAGTGTTTTCCAATTTTGTTGAAATTGGGTCCATCTTTTTGAAAGACTCTGTATTTTATTCATCCAGATCCACCTCAGCCCCAGTTGGCGGGAATGGAGTGCTCTTAGGATTGCATTCCTGCTTGGTGGTTATCAGGAGGAACGTGGTTTTCACAGGCCAGTGCTAATGGCCTGAAACCTGCTAAGATAACCAGGAGCGACTTCCTGGTAATCTCAGCAAAGAAATGGAGCACTGAACTGCTCCCAGAGCTCGGCAGTCCCACTGGTGAGAACAGGGCAGTTACCGCAGCCATCACGGACACGCCTGTGGCTTCAGCTTTTATGCTGTATTTGGTTGCAGCTGCCAATGTTCTCACGCCTCTTAGGAAAACTTCCATGCATTTTGTTTCATGCACCGTCCCTAGTCAACCCACTATGAGTTTTAAGTTGACCCTTTCTAGACAAGAAAAGACTTCCCACTGTCAACGGTCATGCACGCTTAAAATAAAACGCTGGAAATGAACGCTGGCTTTAGAAGAGCTTTAGCCCGCTGCTGCCTCTGCCGAGCTCAGCTGGGATGGCAATACAGGAAAGTCTCAGCCTCATCAAACCACACGGATGTGAAGAACTCGTTATCCTTTCCCAAGCAAGGGCAGGAGAGAGATAGAAAGTCCATAAGCATCAGATGAATTGCCAGGCTGCTCATGCCAACTGAATTCGTCCAGAAACTAATTTAACCCTGTTTCTCTCAACAGACCATGAAATGGCACAGCGTAATGGGCATCATTTCATGGAAATTGTGGGAGTAATTCCTGAGCGCTACCACCTGGTATTCAGTGAGGTTACTGCTCTCAGAAGAAAAAAATCCTATCTCATAATGACCCGAAAATGTGCTTTCACTTACACTGCCCAGTTAACATTTTATACGTAGGGAAACTCTTTATCACATTGGAAACTTCTCTTTTGTGAATGGAAGATCTTTTAATACCGTTATGCAGAACAATAAAGATGGTCCTTATACAGAGGCAATGTTTGGTCACTTTTTTTTTGGTACAACAGATTGATTAAATTGAAATCAGCCGGAATGTTCGTTTTATGAAGGTGAGCATTACCCACAAACTCTGCACGCTCTACCATAGACGGAACACACCAGACTTGTGGTGGCACTTCTGCCGATGAAAGCAAGATGAGGTGTATTTTGTTAAAATGAAATATTTTTATTGGACTCATAAATCAGACTGCTGTGTGAAAAGTGTGGGTGTTTTTAGCCCAATATCTTTCAAGGATCCATTTCAATCCTAAAAAGCTCTAAACCAATTAAATCTTCTAAAATTTATCACGAGTAACATAAACACTTGCCCTTTAATTCTAGGTTGCAGAAGGCATTTAGCAACTACATGGTTTTCCTGAAGACTCACGGGACAGTCAGTATGAGTGCCAACTTCAGAAGATGTGCACATGCCCTGACTTTTTCTGGATAAAGTGGGCTTTCAAACTCATTGTCCTGCTCTGACTAGAGCTCAGTTGTATTTTTCTTAAGGTTCCAAAATTCTCATTACATTTTCAAAATGTTACCTATGGTAGAAATATTACTTAATTCATCTTCTAGGTTGATTTCACTACATTTGGGTGGTGGTTTCCATATCTTACGTGCTCTTATTTAGAGGAGTATGAAAAAAGATCACGACTCCCTGTAGACAGCACTCACTTTCTAGAGGGCTAAGATGTTTAGTTTAGAAAATTGCTCCAAGATACTTCAAAACAATGTGTGAAAGAATTGCAAAATATTCTTTTGGTCAAAAGAAAACACATACATTTCAAGCAAGGGAATTAAAATAAATCACACGAACACAATCACATTCAGGAGTTAGTGAGGCCTCCAACAGGAGGTAACTTACTACCTGTTTCAGTTCTTCTTCCTAAAGAAAAAGAGGATCAGCACAAGAGATTAGCCAGGAGGTAAGTGAAGAACAGAAAACAAAGCCAGATTTGGACTATGAGGCTAAAGCTATAGTTGAGATAGTTGAAGCTGTGTGAATAGGCTGTGGTTCCTCCCCCGCACCCTTTGAAACACCAGGACAGCACAAAGAGTGCAGAAAGCTACCGTCATCTCCTACCCTAAATTCTCTTTGTCCAGACAGTGCAACGCGAGCAGGCTGCCCTGACTGCTCCTTGTAGCACTGCAGCACTCCATAGGCAGAGTGACAAGTGTCCTGTCTGCTCCCAGCCCCACAAAACCTGCTGGCTGCTCCCTGGGCTCCGCTCCTCAGGTGCCACCAACGCCTGCACTGTGGCTGCAGAAGTCTGTGCCTGAGAAGCTGCAAATGACACAAGGGGTCAAACTCATCCTTTGATGCAAATACATGTTGCTAAATGGATTTCAGCAAAATTCTTTCTGCTTTTATCAGAGCCACATTTGGCTCAAGTTGTGCTGAATTTCCATGCACTCATTTTATCTGGCATGGCCAACAAAAAACCAAACTCTTATGCTATTCAGAACACTTTCTCCCAATGTGAATTCCTGGCATCACCTGTCCTGAGGCACATCAGGTTGGAATAGGGCTGGATTCTGCAAATAAAACACATTTTCCATCTTACCATAGTTTGTCTTAAAAATGCACATGCTTCTTGATACCTTCATTTTTGGCTGAGATCCTTTGTTGAGGCATATTTCATCTGTTTATCTGTTATTTCTGTATTTTTGAAAATGACCAAGTGTTCTTGAGAAAGCGTTTCTAAGACCACAGAGTTAGGTGTGGTTGTCAAATGGCACCTATGACAGAACCAGCAACTGAACAGGCAAAGTTAAAGGAACCAGTCAAAGCAATTTTGTATACTGCCAGCTACAGCAGATAACAGTATACAGGGCGGAGTTCTTTTTCTCACAGTTATTAGTTATCTGGTTCTACATGTCATCTTGTTTCTTTTCACAGAATCACAGAATCTCTTGTTCTGTTGTTTTGTATTTGATGTCCTCAACAGAGAAAACTCCAAAACCAGCTGAAACTGGACTACAAAAATGTTTTCTGTTTGGACGTTGCTGAATGGCCAATGCAGAGATTGCTAGCCTGAAATCCAGAGATGTGGCCAAATCCTTCTGCAAGAGCAAAGCAGGACTGCACTGCATTATGCTGCAATATTACTGAAAGGATTGTATTAATTCTCTGGTCATATCTCCCTCCTCTCCTCTCTCGCTTCACTCTGCCTGTTCTCCTCTGCAGTATCAGGTGGAGCTCCTTACCTTCAGCAGTTTCATGAGGCCTTCTAACTGAACCATGAGCTCCCTCGGGCTTTCCTGGAGAGCAGACATTCTCTGTTCCAGCTCCTCCTTCCGCGGCCTGAGAAACGAGCAGATCTGATCAGAGCTTACCCCTCACAGCATGATCAGCTTTTAGCTGCATCATTTCGCCAGCCCGACCATGAGGTATACGCCTCTAGAGCGCAGGAAAGCAAACACACAGTAGGAGTTCAGTATAGTGCTTAGAAACGGGTATAGGAAAGCCAGGGAGCTCCCTGTGAGAATATTCACGGGGCTGAATATAGTGATTGGGAAAAAGAGAGACCCTGACACAGCCCCTCCTCCAAAGAGCAAATGAGGTTTAAACAAATTTGTGTTCTATTCCCTTGTGGGAATGCCTGGCAGTTTTTTTCTTTGGATCTCTCTCATCAATAACCTCCCCAGCTGTCAGAAGAAATTAAAGCCATGGCCTAAAGGACAGGAAATTACAGCAGAGGCACTGAACAGAGCCAGACATGAGAGGAGCTAAGAGAGTTCAGAAATTCAGCCAGAAAACCACAGTGATCTGCTTTTGCTCCTGTTTTTTGTCTGAAAGCAAGAGTAAGAGTGTCACATAGTGGAGACAGAATTGCTTGAAAACAGCTCTTTGGACTCGGATTCCAGCGATGGTCCTGTGACAATGTGAACACTGAGCCATCCCCAGTGTGACAGCCAGAGTGTGCCCACACACATGGGAACAGCTCTGATTCTGCACAGCTCCACTGTGCACTTGCACGTGTTCAATCACTAAATTGTTGCATCCTGGAAGCTATGATGTAAGTAACAACATTATTGGTGAAAAATACACATATTAGGTATATTTTATATATTCCTGTGTTGCAAATAACATAAAACCATTATGTTGTTAGTCTTGTACTACCTGTAAAATTTAACAATTTAATCCTAAACAAAAAACCACCGCGGTCAACAAGACTAAATGCATTTCCAATATTTAGGAAATATGAAACCCCAATTTTGAGCAGTTACTAATAAAAAAACCCAGTGATTTATACAGGATTGCTCATGTGTGCTATCTCTCACCTGTCTCTCAATAGGATCATATAGTAACACTGCTGGGTTGTATTTACTCTTCTGGAGGACTTCTCTATTTTCTGCTACAAATTGCCTGTCCTGGCTTTTCTCTTCCAGGCACGTAATGGCTGGAAATGCCATGAACTGTACAAAGGCAACTGAGTTGAAGAAAACTGCTAATAAAACCAAGATACCCTCTCCATGTAATTCAATGTGGCAGGTCCTAGCACAGAGCTCTGCTGTGTTTAGATTGATTTTACCAGGACAGAGAACCTAAGCAGCGTGCAATGTACAGACAGCTCTCCTGACTTGTTTCTCCAGTTACACTCCAGAGTAAGTTACTGGAGATAATGGGCTTTCCAACCTGTCTCCAAGACAGCACTGGGGATGTGAAGGAAGGTTGTGGTCAGAACCTCATCTCAGTGAGTCTGCAGCGCTACAGGAGCCAGTGAGAGATGCTCGGACAGGCACCCACAACATCAAGATTCCAGCATTTCTTATACAAACTAAACTGCTCTAGTGCCCTAAATGCACCAAGGTCCAAGAATCTATGGGGTAAGAGCTGTAAATCAGTTGCTGTTCTGAGTCCTGCTGAGTCCAGCTGTTTTACACATGACAAGAACAGCCTCATGTCATCTTCAGCGTTCAGGAATTTGAGGTGGTGTCAAAATTCTGCAGTAAATCAAAAGCCAATCTTTTGCCTTTTAAATGGTGAATGTTTTAGAAGCTATGCAAAGCAGTGCAGAACCACAGATTTGAAGTTATTTGCTGACTCTGACACTGCATATTAAATCAGAAAAGATATCATAATTGAGGAACTCGGCATCACTGCCCTGAGGACATCCCACGTCAGGGAATTCAAATAAGGTTATTATGCTTTTAATCTGTGTAGCGAACTTGAAAAGGGCAAAAAATTAAGCACTCAGTTCTCTAACACCGTCCATTAATTTGAATTTTTAAAAATTTTTCAACTATGTCCAAAGCTAATCTCCTAAACCTGCTTAAAACAGACTTCAGGGTTGATGCACAGGAGCTACATTATTGGTATATTTTATGTAGTGTACACATTTTCATCACAGCCAGTTCTATATCTCTCACAGAATGCCACTTGCCTGTAGGTATCTAGGAGTAATTACAGACTAAAATCACTTATAGAACTGAAGAGGCTGATTTGTCTTCAGATTGGAAAGCAAATGTAATTATTTCCAAAACAGAAAAGTATTTCAGTGTGGAAAATTCAATAATAAATCTACACAGCGATTGTAAAAAAAAACCTACCACAATTTCTTATGGCAATTTCCTTTGGTTACGAGTCACATCACTAAAACATTACTTGTGTGAGAAGTGGCTACGTGGTCAAAAATGCTCTTCAGTCTTCTCATGAGAGAAATGCTCTATGGTGGGGGGAAAAAATTGAACCTAGCATTGTTTCCCTAGAAAGAAAGTGCTTACACTCTGTTCTCTATTCGCACAAAGTGTTCTGAATAGTTCTTATTGGATTCTCTGTCTGGCTCTCACAAGATGAACCTGAGGACTTGCAGGGAGCCTACGGATCTGGGCCAATGATAATTGTTCTTCAATGTGATACCCGTGGCAAATAGTATATCCATGCAGAGTATCCTAATTAACATGCAGACACATCTATATCGATGTTTTTAACTTGGTGAGATAACTGCAGAAATGATCCTCTAAATCTCCAGCTGCTGCAGATGCCATCGCTCCTCGCTTCCCACGCGACAGGAGAATCGTTCTGCAGCCTGGTTTTGCACCATGAAGAGAACTGACCTCTCCTTAGAGCTCAACACATGGGGGAAATTTCCAAAAATTAGCTTCTGATTCTGGCTGTGTCTTCACATAGCTCTGTATTTACTTCAGCATAAACGAGATGTCTTTGTAGAAGCATTTGTTCTGACAGAACATCTTTCTCCATATAATTACTGGTATTTGGAACCTATTCCAAATGACCTAAGGGCCTAACTGCAAACACTAATGCACGTATTTAATTTAATGTAAGTGACTAATATGTGAGATTCCTCATGCATGCTGTTTAAAGCATAACTTCAATTGCTTTTAGGACTACAGTCTGCACTGAGATGGAGAAAAAAATGCACATTGTGTTATTTACTTTTAAAAAGCCCCCAAAGCCATAAGCTGGGCTCATCTCTTGTTTCTTCTCTCATTGAGAACAACCGGCTGTCCCCAGTCCTGGCTGGAGGTTTCACTGCTGTGGACTGACCTCAGGAGACGGAGCTCTGCACGGAGCGTGGGGTGGTGCTGTGCCTTCTCTGGTGTGGGCTGAGGTGCTTGCTCATGTCCAAGTCGCAGCCTCTGGATCTCCTGTGGGATTTCTCTCGGGGAGGGGAACAGGGAGAAGACCACAAGTCAGTAATTTTCCACAAAACCAGCTCACTGGACATCGCAAGAGGAGAACAAGTATGACTGTATGTAGCTCTTCATCAACATGGATTTAATGACTGGGCTCCAACAAACAAAAGAAGCCCTTGGCACTGGGACAGGTCTCTGCAGACTTGTAAAATAAACTTCTAGGATTTCACCATGAAGTGAAATATTTCTTCAAGACCCCCAAAAATCAGAGGTAGAAGTGAAGCAGCAATATGCTTATATTGCTCCCTCTACTTCTTCCCCATGAACATTTCAAGGATCACAAAAACTAAAACTAAAATAGCATCTGGCACCTCTTGATTATCGGAGAAAATATTCTGCACTTAAAAATATACTTTTAGTGTATCCAGAGAACTGAGAGAAATCAACAATTTGCAGAGAAGCCCTTTAACAGGACTTGTTATGACGGGCTGGCCAGCCCTGCAGTGCTGTCAAAAGGCTCATAAAAAGCTTTGCAGCAGCAGGTTTCAACCTTTGTGTATTTCTTCTCTTCTTCAGAGCGTGCCGGACAGCAGACGGCCAGGAGGCAGCCGCGAACTATGAGAGACAAATGGCGACTGGAGCTGGTGGCTCATCACACGGGGACAGAAGGCAGAGCAGAGTCTGGAGCGGGAAACCCTCTGGTCTGGGCTGGCCTCTGTTTCACAGTCCGGCAGTGCAGGCAGAGCTCTGCTGACACACGTTTCACGGCACCAGGCGGCCTGATGCCCAGGGCAGATCCTCTGTGCTGACAAACCAGCGTCACTCCTTTTTGGGCTGGGCTGGCCTATTGCTCCTGGACACTCTCCCTCGGTCTCGGTCACATTTGTACCCAGTGTCTCACTTGATCAGCAGCCTAACTTGCTGCTAACCTTTCTGCAAGCCCTTCCCAGACAGACTGTGTTCTGGAGAGCTTTAATCATCTTTTCCACAAATAAAAGCAGGGCAGCATAACATTACCAGTGTGACCGATCCTTTTATCATTTCATGTTATAGAGCTACAGAGGCTTTAATTCAAAGTTAATCTGGTTTTTGAAACAGGACAGGCTTTTTTTTTAAACTCTAAACAAGCAGCTGCAAACAGTAAAGTATCAACGGTTATATCAAACCATTGAGCAGTACACTCATTAAAACACTGGGTGGCTGTGGATTTCAAAGCCTTTGTCCTATTCTGTGGGCCTTTTTGTGCCCTGTGCTTTGTGCAGCAAGAAGTATATGTACATGCGTTAGCACATAGCACAGAAGGAGGTGGTAAAAATGTAGGTGGTAAAACAAATATATACAATAGATGGGTCTGAACAAAACCAGGTGCTTTATGGACGCTTACCGGTTTTTATTTTCAAGCTCTGCAATCAGCTGCCTCTGTTGCTTGTTTGCATCAACGGTGAAGGAGATGTCTGACGCCCCTCTCTGCTGACCCTGCTGCTGTTGTAAAAGAAAAGGCTGCATTGAAGGAGGAAAAGCCAATGGGCACCCCTGGGTTCAACACAGATCTGGTCTGCGAAACCTCCTTACCTGCAGAAAACGCAGAACCAGGCTCGCCCACACCAAAAAAAGAGCACCCATGTTGTGCTCATGCCAGTACGGCTCCATTGCTGGTAAAAGCAGGGTAAGTGCGAGAGTAAACAAGACTCAGTGCGTACCATCCTGCCATTCATTGCTTCAAGGAGCTTCCTCTGAACCAACTGTAAAAGGCAAAGCCACTGCTGCAGGCAGTTGCTGCAATACGGCTCTTCATTTTGATTGTACAGTCAAGAGGAATATCACGAAGCAAAAAACAGTGTTCCTCTCCAAAAAGAAGAGGATGTGTTTCCAGTGCAGCGATGGTTCCTTCTCTTGAAAGTTCTGCTTTCCATCTGAAAGCTGGACTCCGTTTTGAGTCTGGCTGGGTGGCCCACTAGGCCAAGTTTTCCCACACGCTCTGGTGATACCTCAGGAAAGCTCTTTCCCCAGTCCTCCAGGTAGAGCAGAACCCTTTTCCTCCCAATAAAATTCAGTGTTAAATAAACTATTACCAAACTAGGTAGTGTTTACTACAGTTTCATTGGACTATGCTCTTTTTTCATGTTTATCAGCAACAACCAAATATTGGTTTGTTCACACTCCTGTATTTCAGTATTGTATCAATGACAATGCAGAGCAAGACATCCACATTTTCACAGCTATCAAAGATACCCATTCATTTCTAGCTCCAATCTGAAAGAATCAGACATTGGAAAATACTCTGCTGTGTTACTGCTGTGATTGATCCCAGTGTTTCTCACCATGAGAGCCCCGTGAAGTGTAACTCTGGAGCCCAATTTTACGCGATGCCAGGCACCTCCTCCTCCAGGAGGTGGCACCTTGCAAGAAGGAACCCTCAGAAAGGATGAAGATCCATCTCAGTGCTAACCTGTGCCACCACTGTCTGTGGGCAAGGACAGCACATCATGCTTGTCACCACTGGCTACTCTTTCTGCTCCAGGTACATTTTCCCATTAACACTCCAACCCTAGGGAAGCAGAGCAGTGCATAAAGAAAAACCGATACATTCTGGCGGATATAATGACTGATACAGAGGGAACCGAGACCTTTATTCTGAATGGTCAGGGTTATTAGTACATTTTGTTCCCCAGAAAACAGAACGGCCATCAGCAAAGCTTTACAAATTTCCACTGTGCTCCTAATGCAGTGTGACTCTTGTGATTCGAAAGATTCTGTATACAGAAACATTCTCTTTTCCTTCTGTCTCCTTTGCTTAAATAGCACAGACGGATGGCAATAAGAAATTCAGTATATTCCTTCAAACCAGCTCTAATTAAAAGTTACTTAAATATTGTTTCCTAAGTTTTCCCCCATATCACAGACACATGTTATATAGAACTGTTTTCTACTAGTTTCTACCCAGAGACATTATTAATGGGATAACTTGTTCCCATAAAGGATTATTGCCCTTCAGAAATGGGACCTTCACCTGCAGGTTGCCTTAAATTTGAGTCACTGTGTCACACCTCTGGAAGGGACTGATTTGGGCTGGGCTGGCAGACCAGAGCGCCCCTCTCTTCCCCTGCAGCCACAGGCAATGTGAAATCCTCCACAGCGGAGGGGTGCACGGGACCACAGATTTGTCCTTACCTCCTGCCCTTGGGATGAAGGTGACTCAGTGCTTTTACATGAAGAGCGGTGCCTGATTTTGCCCTTTCAACTGACCCTGCAGTGTAAATCTCAGTGTGAAAATGTGCTTCTTGGCACTCTGGACCTGCTGCTTTTCACTTGACCATCATTTATGGTCCCTTGTTCTATCAAATTTCCTGAGATAGGAAAAAAGTAACTAGGCTGACCTTATTTATGCCATTTAAGATTTTATATACTTCCATCGGGTCCCTCCTTCATTCTCTCTTATTCCTGAATATAGTTAGTGAGGTTTTAGCCTGTCATCACCTTTTATCTTGGGATACATAGGATAGAACAATCATTGCTCTGAAATGAAAATGGGAGCCAGGGCTAACGCAGGGGTCATCACAGTCATCCTGCTGGAGATCATTCTTCAAAACCCTCAGCACTTAGGGCCCCAGCGGCCGTGAGATTTGAACTAAAGAGTAAAATGGATTCACCACCCCATTTTTCCACTCCAGTAAATCATTCATTTTTAACCCAAGCTAGTCCAGACAATATTTTCTAGTCTTTCCTGAGTTCAAGATGTCAGATTCCCTTTGCTGTAGTTGTTTAAATACCATTGCATTAGTATATAGATTATATGCATTAATAAGTGGATGCTTTGGTTTAAATGGACTGCCTAATAGTATTACTACCAAAGCATAACAGCATCTGTTGAAAAGGATAGGGAAAATTAATCATTAAGACTGTCAGATGTAATTTCCCCGATCTTGCCAAGCCCCTGGAACATGACAGAAGGGAAGTTCCTTCCTTTAATTAAAACACTTACTGATGAAGAAGTTTCTGCTGCCAGCCTTGCTGCGTACCTGGCGATCAGCTTATGTTCTTCATCCAGGCGACTTGCGCTGTCGAGCACGCTGCTCAGGATTGGAGGGGAAGGAGGGAAGACGTTAACACGGGATAAAAATGACCATTGCTCTGTCACACTGCCTGCTCACACCGCCCCCATCACAGAATTCAGAAGCAAAATGTCACCAAATTAACAATGGCAGGTGTTAATTGAGCAAAGGGGAGAAGTGGGAGGGTAATGAATGTCCCCTGATAGCCTTAAAATTGTGTCACCACTGGTGAGAAAAGTCTCGGAAATGCCAGTCTCCCATGAAATTTTTGCAATAGAGGCATCAGTGTGGTCTTCATGACTTGCTTATTCTACAAACCTTCACTTTATAAGTAATTTACTATAGAAAATACTGACAAATTAAGTCCACCTGATAACTGGCAAGGCCATTGTACAGGCGGATACACAGTACCTCAAGAAAAGGTGTTTAACCATTCATACCCACCCCCAGGTATTGTTAGGACGTTATGGAGAAAAACGTGTTCAGTGCCGAATAAACCTCTTGTAAAGAGGCCCTCTGGATTTCAGAGTTTTGCCAGATGGTTTATTCCTCAACTAGGAGATAGTGAACTAGAAAAAGCCATAGGAAATATACCATCCACAACCTAGAAAATTAAAAATGTCACTACGGCTGCTCTTCAGGGGCTCCAGGAAGAGATGTCATCACTAAGCAAGATAGTCCTACAAAATCGCATGGTCCTGGACCTCCTGACTGCAAAAGAAGGAGGAGTTTGTGTGGTGATAAACCAAAGCTGTTGTTCATATATTAATCAGGAGAAACGGGTAGAAACAGATATTCAAAAGATACGGGAACACTCTTGGATCCTCCATCTAGTTACTAGAGACAATACAACAGGGGGATTCTCTAATTTATGGGAAGGCCTCACTTCCTGGCTTCCCAACTTGACCTGGTTACGATCCTTATTTGGAGCTTTAGTGGGAATATCAGCTTCAGGGATACTGGTCTGTATGACGATGAGGTGTTCCCTGTGGTGTTGCCAGAGTGCCGGGACACTTGGAGCAACTGGAAGAAACATCAACTAAGGCAGGAGCAAGAATCTAATAGGTATTTTGTAAAGACATTGGATAAAGAATAATCATATCAGTAACAGAATTAACTAACCTCTTAGAAAAGGG
The DNA here is from genome assembly GCF_037038585.1 of Patagioenas fasciata. Taxonomy (NCBI): domain Eukaryota; kingdom Metazoa; phylum Chordata; class Aves; order Columbiformes; family Columbidae; genus Patagioenas; species Patagioenas fasciata. Next base: position 6,106,085 of record NC_092544.1, on the reverse strand, counting down.
GGAATGATACAGGGGATTGACAATTAACTAATTAACTCTGAAAGAACTAAACCTACCCCACATCACTAAAGAGCCAACAGAGAGCTAACCCTTTAACCCACATAGGCTTGCTTAGCTCTGTGTAACTTATTGTACGAGAAACAGGAGTTCGCTGACGCCTTGCACAGATAATAATCCTTGGTGCATCCTTGGGTGAACCAGATAACAGAAACCTGGGCACAGGACAGGAGATACGCCAGTTTAACCAGCTCAGCAGGCTGAGACCCAACCAACTCATCACACTGGACCAACGGTGACCGCGTACAGAGAAGAGGACCCGGGGTCACGATCACTGCGCAGCCGCAACCAGGAGGAGCCGGAGGTGGAGACTCTGGAAATGGTCTCCTGAACTCATTGTAATCAGAACGGCCTTCTCAGGGACAGGGTATGAATATGTACAGGCGCTCCTAAAACTGCCATGAATACCTAACACTTTACTGTATTTAACCAAGCTCACAGCTACTGTAAAATACACACGTATTAGGTGAAATTATTCTCCGTGTGTCCGACATTGTAGATAAATAGGTAAAATCCATATGCTCCTTACAACCTCAAGGTTTGTAAGGTCAGCGCCACGCCTCAAGGGCTCAAAACGGTGCCAGAATCACCTCAGGGCTCAAATGGTGGCCCCTGGGGTGTTGGGATCACCTCACGCCAAGAAAACCCTTGAGGAGCTGGAGTGAGCTCAGAGGAGGGAGCGGAGCTGGGGAAGGGGCTGGAGAAGGAGGTTGAGGTTGGAAATTGGGGGTAATTTCTTCCCCAAAGGCTGTGGGGCGTTGGAACAGGCTGCCCAGGGCAGTGCTGGAGTCGCCATCCCTGGAGGGGCGAACAGACGAGGTTCTTGGGGACGTTTCAGTGCTGGGGTTGGGTTAATGGACTCAATGACCTTGGGGGGCTTTTCCGCCCAAAACAAGGGGCTAATTGGCCGCTTTTGGGCATTCCTGCACAGCCGCTGTCTCCTGGCCGGTCGGGCCGGCTCGGGGGGACACCGGGGGTGTCTCTGCAGACATGGGGGGTTCATCCCGGCTCCGGTTCTCTCCCTCCAGCCCTCAGGATCCTGGAGCGGGACCCCAACCCCTCCACCCGCACCCTGGCAGGTCAGACCATGCTCCTCCTCACCACCAGGACGAATCAGCCGAGACAGCGGCCGACCCTGCGGTCCCTCTTCTGCTGGCGCAGCTAAGCCCGGCTTAAGCGCAGCTTTTCTCACCAAAACACCTGGATTTTCTGACAATAACTCCGAAAAGGAGCCGAGTTTAACCCCATTAAGATCATAGGGAAGATCCCAATTAAGGAAATTGAAAATAGAAAAGCTAAGAAGCTTTTAGAGCTAATAGAAAAGCTGAGTTTACCTCCATTAAGATCGTAGGGAAGACCCCAGTTAAGGAAGCTCACACTAATAAAAATGCCAAGTTTATCCCCATTAAGCAGCAGCAAAGTCCAGCCCAGAGGGCAGCGAAACCTCCAGTATTTTCCATTTGAGAAGAGCCCAGGATGTTCATCCCAGTTTGAGAAACAAAAACGGGGCAAAATGGGGATTTTGCTGCAAACGCGAGAACTTGAGCATCCGGGTGTTTCATCCGGGGGTCGCTCGGGGGGAATAAAATGCTTGAGGCCCAAAGGGATTTGTGGGAAATTGGCGACGGGCGTTTCAACTCCAGTTGGGCATCGGGGAAATGGTTGGACTTGATGATCTTAAAGGTCTTTTCCAATGCAAGTTATCTGGGGATTCTATAAACCAGAGGAAACTGGGGGGGTTAAATTGTGGTGCAGGGGGGAAAAGTGGGGGACGTGTCCCCCCTTGTGGCCCTCATATCCCTTCCAGGTCCCCTTTCTCCCCCCACCCCCATGTTGCCCCTGATGTCCCCTATATGTCCTCTGTGCCCCCCCCATCCCGTGTGTCACAGAGGCACCCCGATAGTTTTAGGCAGACAACGGGGTCCAAAACAAACTTTTATTCTGGTCAAAGAGGTGCAGCAGATTAACCGGTAAAGAACGGGGTTTTAGCTCTCCAAGAACATAAATACAGGTTCGAGTATCAGTTGAGGAAGTTATTGGGGTGCAGCAAATAATAACAATGGGGATCCACAGTGTGCACACACGTGGCTCACCGAACACAACGCCAGAGCCGCCCCTGACTCCAGGAAAAGTGTGCACTTGCCTGAATCTGGCAAGGAATTACTAAAGAAAATACATGTCCTTATATTTAAGCACGGAATACGCTCACTTTGCCTAAGTGAGGAAAAACAAACAGAGCCCTGCGATCCTGCAGGAATTATTTCACTCACCCACACTGGAGATGAGGGAATCCCGGTCCCCGGAGATCACCTCCGGCAGCCACCCTGCCTAAGGGGGAGGGCTCTGGCGGCAGCATTTGGCCCGTGCTCCGAGAGGCCCACACAACAGGCAGCCTGTTTCTGAGCATGGTTCTGAAAGAGCATAGAGATTTATTCTAGTCAGCAATGTAGAAAGATTTCTGTATATCTGTTTTGACAACAGAGCCAACAAGACACGGAAGTGAAAAGGAAACAAGAACCATACGTAGAGCGGAGAATGGGATGAAGCGAGTACTTCAAATTAATATGTACAGAGATCAAAAACTCTCTAATCAGAGTGCTCCCCCAATTTATTTCACAGAAATTTTCATGTATAACAGAAGTTTGAATGTATATGTACTGCGAATAAATAAATTGTTTCCGGATTTCAGTAAAGCTTTGACAGTGTCTCTGGCAGCACTGTCCTGGACCAGGTGTCCAGCACACAGCTGGATAAACACACAGTGCAGTGGGTGAGCAACTGGCTGATGGGCTGGGCTCAAAGCGCTCGAGTAAATGGGGTCATGTTGGGTTGGACACCCGTCACTAGTGGGTTCCACAAGCACCCATCTTAGTGCCAGCAGTCCTGGCTGTACTTACAGACTGGGGCACGAGATGCTGGAGAGCAGCTCTGCAGAGGGATCTGGGCTTTCTGGTTGATGGCAAGCTGAACATGAGCCAACAGTGTCCCTGGAGCCAAGAGGGACCCATGTCCTGGGGTGCATCCAGCACAGCATCGCCAGCCAGGCCAGGGAGGTGATCGTCCCGCTCTGCTCTGCACTGCTGCGGCCTCACCTGGAGCACTGGGTGCAGTTCTGGGCGCCACAGGATAAAAAGGATATAAAGCTATTGGAGGGTGTCCAGAAGAGGTTGGTGAAGGGTCTGGAGAAGAAGCCATATGAGGAGCAGCTAAAGTCACTTGGCTTGTTCAGCCTGGAGAAGAAAGGACTAAGAAGAGACCTCATCACGGTCCACAGCTTCCTCACAAGTGGAGGAGGAAGGGCAGGCGCTGATCTCTCTGGCAGCAATGGCAGAACCCCAGGGAACGGCAGCAGATGTGCCAGGAGAGGTTTAGGGTGGACATGAGGAAAAGGTTCTTCCCCCAGAGGCGCTGGACACTGAACAGGCTCCCAGGGAGGGGTCACAGCCCAACCTGACAGTGCTCAAGAAGAGACTGGTGACACTGTCCTCTATGGTTCTCTGGTTCTACTGAACGGGGAAACACAAGCTGGAGCTCTACAGCAGACAGGCGAATGACACCCGGTGTGTCCGGACACCGCCTGTTACATCCTCGGGAGAAGCAGCTCACACCGGGCTCCAGTATTTTTCCATCACACTCCAGATACTCTTTTGAGCACAACAGAAAGACGAGAAAGAAGGTGCTTCAGTCTGCGCGGGGCTCACGGGCGGGCCCGGCACAGCGGCTGCACACAGGCTGCCAGTGCAGCCCCGTTCCCGCCGGGACTGCACCCGCACCAGACGCAGCGAACTCAACACCAGGGGGAGCACCGCCCGCACTCGGCGGGAAAAGGGAAGCGCTGCAATGGCTCCCGAACGATCTTTCTCTCCCGCATTTAAGGCGCGGATACTTCGGGAAAGCCCGGGCGGGTCTGACACGGCCGGTGCCGCTGCCTGTCCACCCCGCTCCGCGCCGCCGTGCGGCGCCGCTCCCTGCGGCCCAGCGGCTCCCCCTGGGCCCGGCCCCGGCCCCGGCCCCGGCCCCGGCCCCGGCCCCGGCCCCGTTCCGCCTCGCCCACCTGGCGCTCCCGCTTGGCCGACGGCTCCTCCTTCACCTCGGTCACGAACACACACGGCACCGCCCGCTGCCCCGCGCCCCGCCGCCTCATGGCCCCGGCCACCCGAGCCCGCCCGCTCCCAACGCCGGACCAGCGCCGGGCGGAACTGCGGCTGCACCGCCCCGCGCTGCGCCACGGGAAATGGAGAACGGGACCGCCCGCCCGCCAGGAGCCCCGCGACGCACCCGAGCGCTGGGGAGGGCGGGACGGGGCAGGGCGGGCGCGGTGGCCTCGGGGCACCTCCCCAGAGCCGCCAGCGAGGCGGGGGCCTCCCCTCTCGGAGGCGCCCAGCGCGGCCGCGGGCCTGGGGCAGCTCCCGGGCTCCAGGCGCCGTTCTCTCTCCAGAGCGGCTCCGCTGTGTTTTCGGCTCCGGGCTGAGGCAGCGCGCCCTGGCGCTGCCGTCGGTGCCGTTGGCCCGGCAGCCGTTCCTCGGGCTGTTTTCTGCTTGCCCGGTGCCGCACGCCCGGCTGGGGCAGGGATGCCCGGGCCCCGGGCCGTGGGGAACTCGCTGTGTCGGTTTTGCCCCCGTCAGCACAGGGGGCTCCGGGTGGTTCCCGGGCTCTGCGCCTCGGGATAAACCTTGGAAGCGGTGCTGGGCTGACCCTGCCTGGACAGCAGGTGCCCACCAAAGCTGCTCTGTCACTGCCCCTCAGCTGGGCAGGAGAGAGAAGAGGAACAAAGCACCCATGGGTCGAGATGAGGACAGGGAGACATCGCTCACCCATTACTGTCACAGGCAAAACAGACTCCGCTAGTGGGAATTAATTCAGTACCAATCAAATCTGAGCGGAGTAATGAGAAATAAAACCTAAATCTTAAACCACCTTCCCAACACCCCTCCATGCAAAGAGCTACAGTGAGGAAAATGTTGGGCAGAAGGGTTTTGCTTAAAAAATGGTCAATAAGCTTTGTCTTTGCATTATCAAAGGTTTGTTTCTCAGGCCACAGCTCCTTCAGCAAGGGGCTGGGTATTATTTAAGCCCCGGCAAATGGCTTTGTTCCATTTCTCGTTAAAGAAACACTGGGATGGGAGACTCCGAAATAGCCCGATTTTCTGTAATTCACACTGAAGCAATGGAGATGAAGGAAGATGTCCGAGCTGGACGTGTCCCCTGGCCCATGATGGTGACATCAGGAGCTGGAGGAGCAGTTGGAACTTTCGAAACGTAACATTCTATACTGGCCGCAACCGCCTCTGTTGAGTTGGCCGGCTGCAGGAGGCACCAGCTGCTTCGTGCTGGTGCCTTCTGCGGGCATTTGGAGCTGCAAAAATGAGCCGAACTGGGAAAAAGTGCCACTTCGAGTGTTCCCAAAATGCACAGGTAAATGCTGTAGATCTTAGAGTGCTTTGGACCCTTGATTTCTTGATACAGCCGTCTGTTATGTAAACGTAGAAGCTGATGTGTCTCTCTGGGTCGTGGCCACATCTGTAGATGAAATATCGGGTTTTTGGAAGTGGTGAGAAGAGGTAATGATCATCTGAACCGTGGGAATTTCTCATGTGAACTGCGCTCGGGTACTCAGGGAACACCTAAAAGTCATGGGTGACGATCACTCATCTTTCGTATTGAATCAGGATTATATTGATCTTGAATACGTAGGCCACGTTTATAATTTCTGCTTTTAGTTCCTTCCTGAAGTACTGCAAAACAAGTTATTGAGAAGAAAGTCCTGCAACGTGAGTTTGCCCTGGATTTGAATTCCACCTGTTGAAGATCCAGGGCTGGGTGCTGGGCTCTCCATTGTCGCATCCATTTCGACAGTGGGGGTTTTGGCATTAATGCCCGGGAGCTGGGCTTTGGCTCCAGAGCCCAGTGTGTCCCAGGGGATGGCCCAGTTGTACTGACTGCAGCCCAAACGTGGCGTGGTTTGGAGATGCTGCTTTTAGACCCAGCTGGTAATGTCTGAACCTCCCAATGCACAGAGAGCTGGGAGATGGTGTGAGCAGTGCACTGACAGCAGTCTCACAACACCGATTCACACACTTGTCGTTTTTCGGTTTTTGCTGGGCACCTTTCTGGGTTTGATGTCCTGCTCCTTATTTCCCAAGGACCCATGTCCATTAATGGCAAGAGAGTCCAGTGCAGGATAAGTAAACGGCTTCGCTCCTCATCTGGTAACAGTTTGACATCAGGAAAGCTCAACTGACCTCATTCAGGATAACTTTAGAGTTATCTGGAGCTTATGAGAACTCCTAAGATAACTTTAAGAGTTCTAAAATATCGGAACATGGTCCCACAAAACCTTGGTGATATGGTCCCAGCAGCAGACCGCGTACTGCTCCATTTAGTCCATGTTTATTGTTCTGCTTACAATCGATGACAACTCTTTTCTCCTGCAGCAGAAGTACAGGCACATCCCCTGTTTTTGGGAAAAGCAACCATCAGGCTGTGTGAGACTCAACTGTGCCTTCCATCATAGCAGCCCTCGGAATATAAACGGGCTTTTCCTGCCACCTGACAACAGTGAGTAAAAAATATTTTCTCCACTCTTTGTTCATTGGAGTCAGTTCATGCACAAGAATGTCCTTGCAGTGCTTCGTGATCTCTACGAAGGTTCAAAACGTACCACGGTAAATCAGTGGCGTAGGATCTGCTGCCGCAGTGAGTTCAGAGCAAAGGAAGGAATTGTATTGGCGTTTGAATGGTGTTGCCACGTGACTGTTTCAGCTGTCGTGCGATGGATCTTCGTGTTGCAGGAAAGATGATGGCACAAGCGGTGATTTAGGTTGCCAGGATCCACAGAGTAGAAATGTTGCAGAAATCATTTGCAAGGTTAAATAATATCTGAAAATCAAATTATTTTTGGAAAGTAAAAAAGCACCATTACAAATTGTTTGTTTGTTTCTTTGTTTGCTTGTGGGTTTTCTCATTCCTCTCTAAGAGGAGCTCTTGGCTTCCAGCAGTGCTGCTCTCTCTGCAGTTCCCACATCCACAGCAGCGACCCCTGGCAGCTGGTGCTCTCCTAAAGCCAACGTAGGCACATCTTGGGTGTGCTGGGAGTCAGAGAAGATGCCCTGGAGGCCCAATGGACATGGGCAACTTCTAGAAGAGCCACGTCCAACAATCAGAACGAGAAAATAGATCCAAACCTTTCTCTTTTTACTGAAAAAATGCAGACATTCAAAGTCCATGTGTCCCAGAATAGCATTGTAAACATTTTAACTGCATTTGTCCTTTTTAATACTTAGAAATCCTGCTAAACCCATTGAAGGTGGAGTTGGCTTGCACTGTCCAGAGCTGATAATGTGCTGTTCTGGGCAGTGGCACAGTGAACTGTCAAGTTAAACTGCTGGATCTTACATTTTCTTGGCAGAATAGTTTTCCCAAACGTCATAATCTGCCTATTTGATGATCCTCTCAATATGATAAAGAGTTCAAAAGTGCCCCTGCATGTCTGACCTGGGTTTGATATTCCAGTTCCCTTCTAACAAAATCATGTTCTTTTCTGCAGATGTGCCATTGCAAGAGGGTGGCCAAGAAAGGACTCTGCACCCCGCACATCTGCAAGAGCCGCTCAGAAATCAGCAGAATATTTTCCTGCCAGTTCACGCTCCGCTCATTATCAGCCTCAACAATGCTGAAGATGAGGAGGACGATGAAGGGGATGATGACAAAGAGAACTGTAAACAGATTATATTTTCTTCTACAAAGAAGTAGAATAGGGTCTTTTCTACACTTCACAACCGATTTGTTATAATAACCACGACCTATTTAGAAAAGAGTTGTTGACAAGTTTTGCAAACAGTTTCCTGCTGATCCCAAAATGTTGGAAGTGGTGCTCACCAGACGTGAGGCATCATTCCAACTCCTGCGAAATGCCTACCTGTATATTTCAATAGCGTTATCACCCACATACCTCTTTTGTATTAAATGAAGTTTAAAATGTGATCCACAACTCCTAGGATGTGATCCGCAGCTCAGATGGCCATCAAATACTCTTCAAACTTTCTCTAAATTTGGGGACACAATTCACTAGATTGATGGAATGTCTATGCGGTTTTATACATATATTTGTTTTGGCTTTGTGCTTTTTAAAAGTAGTCAAATGGTTGACTGTGTCTCTCTTAGAGATGAGGGGTTCCTGGGGAAGAATGAATTGCACGTTCCCAGAGAGTGAGGACGACCCCCTGTTAGTGCTTCCTGAGCCGGGGGCAGTAGGAGGGAGCCCCATGGATTCAAACCAAATCAAAGCCGGGGCTTTGCTGATCTCAGCAGCCTTAACTGAGACAGATGAGGAGCCCTCACTTCACCATCTCTGCCAGCAGATGTTCCAGGACAGGAACCGTGGGCAGAGGTTTTGTGACAAGCGTCCCTGGTGACGTGTTCAGTCAGAAGATTTCCTTTGGCTTGTCAATGAAGGATTGTGTTGAACGTGAGCACTGAGGGTGGGTTTGAATAGTTTCAAATCCACACACATTAGCTTCTTCCTGTGTGTTGTACCTGCCCTTCCATCGCTCCTGGAAACACCTGATATTAAGGAATCCTTGTTCCGTCCAGAAGCAGAGCTGACATTGAGAAAAAACCCACTGTGACCCAAATGAAATTGATGATGGTACATGATTACTAGGAATTGTTGAAGGTCTTTGTACAGATACCCAGTAATCTTTAAAACCATTTCCTACAGATGTTTCTGATTGGGTGCCTAAGACTGCTGCAGAAATGGAAGAGGAAAGAACCATAAAGGAAATATGCTATAAAACTGGTAAATATGAAATCAGTCAGTCTTTCCTAAATAGCAATGAAGACAATATACTGTGCCTTTTAATTGTTCTTTTTTAAAAATTTTTAAATTTATTTTATTTTATTTTATTTTATTTTATTTTATTTTATTTTATTTTATTTTATTTTATTTTATTTTATTTTATTTTAATTTTCCTTCTTCGCTGTGTTTAGGAGAGTATTACAGGATCCAGTACCCTCACAAGCACCAATCGGCAGAAACTGTGTCTTCAGCTCAGGAGAAGGAAATATTACTCTTGGAAGCCATGGAGCGAGACTTACAGAAAGGCAAGTAATATTCATCTTCTCAGACAACATTTCCCATTAATGTTTACCATGTCTTTTTCCCCACATATATCTGCGTGCATAGTGTCTCAGGCATGGTGACTGCCTGTGTTGATTGTGGATGCAAAAGGTAGAAATGGGCTGTAAAACCTGCGTGTGCTATCTGGAGATCCACAACCATTCCATAAATTGGATCAGATAGGATCCGTAAATATCATTCATGGAAAGTGGGGAGCTAAAGAATGAGCAGGTTATTTGTAGCTCGTTCTTTACTTTGGAGCCGTAGCTTTTCTTTAACCTGTGTATTATAGAATTGTCTTAGAGACCGTGAGAGTTGTGCATCAGTTACAGCAGACAGGATCCAAACATCCAAGAGAATACAAAGAAGAATATAAGAGGAGAGGTTAAAGGACATTGCACTGAACTGATCGCTATCTCCCAGAGGCGGGAGGGAGAGAATGGCAGTGCCGTTCCCTGTGCTTGCACACCAGCAGCTCACACCTTCTGTCTGCTGCCTCTCCAGGTGATGGTAATACCATTCCTGCAACATTCAGGAATACAGAAAGAGAAGGCGAGAGCTGGGAAAGGAGGCACCAGCAGAGCGTGTTCCCAGGAGAGATTGTACTGGTTTAGGGTTACACTAGAAAGAAACACACAGCCACTTTTGCTTTCCTTTTGAGGAATGATACCCTCAGAATAATTAACACGTCAAAGCGTGTTCTGCCCAAGAAGACCTGTGTGTGGAGTGGGAGATGAGGTTTTCGAATCACCATCGAGTATTTGGAGAAGAAAATTGTGTGTGTTTTTTTAAGAAAGTGAATGTGTGTTATTTTAATCCCTCAGAAACAAACCACAGTGAGCTGGTAAATAAGCATCACTCCAGAGAAATAAAGAGGAATAAATGGATTTCTAAGGAGCCAAGAAATTCACCTAACACAGCACCAGGAAAACGTATTTTGAGAAAACAGTTGGCTTATTCGTTTTCCTTTACTGAACTGTTAGATGGTCTAGCACGACCCAGCTAAATTCTGTTCTTAGTGTCAAATATGGACAATCCACGTTTGGATAGGACTCTCCATAAAGAACATGCTGTTTTAATCTTACCCTCCAGCCTCCAGGCTCCTGCAATGTGTCAAAACGGAGTAACTGCACAGCATTATAAAGTTTGCTTTTTCATTTTTAGGATCGAACAGTTCAGACCCCAAAGGAAAACCGAGTTACCACCCGAGGAGCCGCAGGCAGGACGATGAAACTGCTGCTTCTGTTCCTCGCGGGAGAGCAGCAGGAAGAAAAACAGATTGCGATTCTTCAGAACCTCGCAGACCAGCGTCTGTTTTCTACCGCAGGGTGGGCGGCACCCGAGAACCAAAGTTCAAGGGGTCTGCAGGTGGGCTTCTGCTGAAACAGGGTTCTCAAAACACCTCAGGTGTGCCTGTCTGTATGGTGCTGCTTTCTTATTTGTCCCTGCAGGTCCATGTGAAGTCATTTAGGCCCAAATATGGTCAAGGCTAAATTCGATCCAGCATAATTTTCATAAGTAGAGCGCAGCAGTGTCCACAGTCAGAAATGTAAAGCTTTATTAAGCTTTATGATTAGTCAGACAGTAGATTCATGACCAGGAAAAAGGAGGAAGAGGCAAAGCCACATCTTCCTGCAGAGTGGTAGGGGCCAGGTGAGGAGCCCTGTGGGTACTTTATACTGGCACTTGCCTCTTGAAGTTCTGTTTGCGGTTGGAGGTGGGCTTACCTATGCAACCAGGGCCATCACAGCTTTGGCCTTGTCGTTCGTAACACTTTGTGATGTTCACAAGTGCTGCCCGTACCCAGCATGTGTCTAAGTGCTGCAGACAAAAGGATCATTCCTAGTTCAGCCCAAAGGTCTCCTTCGGAGTCCACCAGTCTTCCTGGGCTCAAGCATGGGTGTTCCAGAGGTGCACACCCCCCTGTGCGGCACAGGGAAAGGGCAGGGAGTCAGCGCTTAGAGGACAGTTTGGATAAGGGGGTTGTGTTCACAGCTGCACTCCAGACGGTCTGAGAATAGAGAGACATTCAGAGAAAAGGATAGAGATGTTTTCCCAAAGCAATTCTTCCATTGAGCTCTTTGAGGGTTTAGGTACTATGATGACATGCATCTTGAAAACACCATCAATTTGATCAGATAGGATTCACAAATACCATGAATGAAAAGTAAGAAGCTAGAGCAGGTAATGTGTGGCTGGTTCTTTCCTCTGGAGCCATGGTCGTCTTTAACCTGTTATGCAGTTTTCTTAGAGATCAGCAGAGTTATACGTCAGGTGCTCAAGTTACACGAGACAGGATCCAAACAGCCGACAAAAGAGAAAGAAGAACACACAACGGGAGGTTAAAGGACATTTTAGGTATCGCTGTCTCGCAGAGGCGGAGGAAGAGAAGGGCAGTGCCGTTCCTGTGCTCGCACACCAGCAGGGCCCACGTTCTCGCTGTTGCCTTTCCAGGGGATGGTGACACCGCTGCACCGCTGAACAGCACAGAGAAAGGAGAGAGCTCAGGAAGGAGAGTTCCAGCGGAGCGAGTGCCCAGCAGAAACTGGCGCTCCTTTGACAATGGAGGTAATGTACTTTGGCATCAGCTCCTCCTTGCTGAACACCTTACTGTAAATAAATAACTGAATAGATTTGAATTGGGCTGTCCACAAAAAAAATCCTTTCTTTTTTGGTCAGTCTTGTTTTCAGCCTCTAGGACCCTGTAATGTGTCAAATTCTGAGTAACAGCACAACAGTCCTGTATTTCTGTTTGCTTTTTCGCTTTTAGGAATTCGCTCTTCGGATCCCAACGTCAAACCAAGTTACCAGCAAGGGCGTAAAAATAAGGCTGAGGAAACGGCCTCTTCTGTTCCTTATGTGAGAGGCGCTGGCAGAAAGACTGATTCTGACTCTTTGGAACCTCGCAGGTCAACATATGTTTTCTACCGCACCGTGAACGTCGCCCAAGAACCAAAGTTCAATGGATCCACAGGTGGGTTTGATTGTGATAGATTCATTGTTTTCAATATTTAGTATTATTTTATTCTCTTGGAAAATCGTGGAGTTTGGTCTTATCCAAACTTCTGATATCTATTTTGTGTCAATTTTTGTTACTTTTATTATTGTTATTATATTATGTTGGACAGGGGACTGAATTCATTCTCTTTCCATTCATCCAATGGGATATTTCAATTCATCTTTTTTCCGTCTCTCTGCTGTCCCCTTGATGGGATGTACTGTGTCAGAAACTTGACAAGAGCCTACAGGTGGGATTCAAAGTCCTGTATCTTTCTTTTTGGAAATCTGTTCCAGACGTGACCATAATTTTACATCTTTCACTTTGTTTTTAACTCTCCAATCTGTCACTTCATGTAGAAATTTAGTGGTAAATAATTTCGATAATCACAAGTGAAGAAAGTTATTCCATCTTACCAGTTTCGGTCATCTCGCTTAAGCTGAGCTGAATCTGCAGCTTGGGATGCCTCCCTATCTCGAATTTTCAATAAGGGAACCTCCTTAAGAGAGATTATCTGCGCTGTTACCGCGAATGCAGTCGAGTTCAATGAATCTCAGCACCACTGCCGCATCTTGGCATTAATACTTGTGTGTGTTTGGGTTGGGTGTGTTTGTCTCTTTGTTTTCTTTTAATGTTTGCTGTGGCTAAATGTGGACACGTTGGTACAGAGGTCACCGAGGAAACATTCTGAATTTTGTCATAGCAGCCACCATTACCACTGTTGCCAATTTTCCTTTCAGCAGCACCTGAGCCGTATGGTGGGAAATGCTCCAAACCAAAGCATCAGCTTGACACAAACAGAAGATTTTCGACCCAAACGGGAAACTATGGTAATGCTTACCTGTTGTGTTTGAACTGAAAAGCGTAGGATTATTTTGCAACTAATGATTTGAATTAATGTAGTTAAGATGGAATTAATAGAAAACAAGAGAATTAATATTTTTAGCCAAATTTCACAGAAAACAGTGGTTGGGAGCTTACTCTGCTGCACAGTCAGCTGCCAGCACACAAACAGCCCATTGCCTTCTGTCGAGTGCTTGCACAAGCAGGGATAGAAGAGGAGATTGCACTACGGATTTGTTTAATTGAACAGCAACTGCTGCCTTTGGGAAGATTTTCAACACCAGAATATTGACTTTGTTCCAGTGCAGGGTCCGTGGCGGAATCGCCTCCTTTGGCAGATCCGTGAGCGGAGGAAACGCTGCAAGGTTCCACACGCTCCATAAAGCACTGGAGCAAGTCCGTGTTTAACACTGGATGTGTTCCAGAGATGATGTGGGGTTCACTGGTGCTCCCGTTGATACTCCAACTGATAGAGTATTTAATTCACATACCAGACTTAGAGAGTCTTTCCTGAAATTGCAGCTGGAATTAAGAAACAATGTCTATGTTTATTCGACAGACAAATGTTCTCCGGGATTTTACAGCGCACCACGTTGGAGGAAAAGAAATGCACGTGAAAATGCTCACTGTAAGTTTAAAACAACCGTTCGGGTCACTGCTCGAGAGAGATTTTTACAATTCATTCTTTTTTGCAAAAGCAACATCTCTCCCCACCTGGAAAATGTGAAGTTGGTCTTAAAGCCGTTGCTGCCAAAATCCACCAGGTTCTAAGCAATGCTGAGCCATTAAAGAACAGAGAACAGCTCGTTTGTTTGCAGACATGTAATTTTGGCTGGATGACTCACCCGTGACGCCTGATGTTTTACAGCATCGCTGATATGAAAGCAAAGCATTGGAGTCTGTACCTCATGGCCCTTGGAGCAATGGCCAGAGCCTGGGTCTGCACTCTGTGCTTCATGGCCACGTTTCCTTCTCATCGCCCATCTCCGTGCTCCCCGCAGCTGTTACGGGGGCTTTGCTCTGCAGTCGCACGGTTTGAAATGTGGACTAGCACAGTGTCCTTAGAGTTCTTGGCCCTCTGGCTTCCACTGAAAGTTCTCCCTGGAAGGGAAAAGAGGTTCAGTTTGAAGGCTGTTGAGCGCTGCCCTTTCTTGAGTTCATCGAGCAAGTTTTATTTTAGTTCCCTCTCCACTGGGGGATCTCCAAAGCCGCCCCTGAGCTCCCAGCAGAGGTGACAGCAGCGGGGACGCAGGCGCTGGTCAGCCCAGCCCTGCTGGGAGATCCCTGGCCCTGCTGAGCTCGCCTGTGTTTCGCGGCTTCAGGCAGGCGCAGCCTCCCGCTCTTTCTCACAGCAGAGCGGGAATCCCAGACACAGCCATAAGGGCCCAGAGTTTCTCCCAGGCCTGTGTTATCTAACACAGAGGTTCTGCTCATCGGGCACACAGGGTCAGTAGGACAATTGGTGTGACGTGTGTGCTGTTCTACAGACAGGTGCAAGTCACTGGAGCGTATTTACATTCAACCAACCTCCTCGCCAAGCCTTCTGCTCCATCCCCATACAGATGGTCCCGTGGGTGTTTGGAGAGCGCGAGCTTGCTCTGGGAGATCGGTCCAGAGCGGGTGGCTCAGGAAAGTGCAACTTTGTGACTTTGTGTTCCAAAGCCCAGGTGACCCAGCGGTCAGTTCCAGTTCACCCGGGCAGTTCCCTGTTCTGTATGGGGCCTTCTGACTCCAGCCCGAGATACAAATTCTGCTGAGGCACCGCATAGATACAAACAACCCAAAACCGCCTTGTGAAACCCTCCAGCAGCTGTGCTGCTGCATTTGGGCTCTTTGTGCAAGCACCAGATCTGCTGGGGAAGCTTTTAGAGGAAAAAAACTAGAGCAGCACATTTCCAAGCACGGGTGGATTACAGTAGGATGATTGGTTTTCCCGTTGCTTCTAGAACTGCTGAAAGTTTAATTTTTAAAATGTTTCTGAAAAAGTATATAGGTTTGCTCTAATACATTCTGCACAAAACGTTATGTACATCTGTTTTTACAGAGGAGCCAAGAAGCCTCGGAAGCAAATAACAAAGGAGAAGGATGCGTAGACATGAGAAAGAGATGAAATGAGTGCGTTAGTTTACAAGAAAATCAGCTGGAAAATCTAAAGATGAAAAAGCAGCAAATTCAAAAACTGAGATGCAGGAAGGGCACTGTAACATTTCAGAACTGATAGAAGTGGAAATTTAAAAAGTATGCTCTCTGTGGTCATATATAAAGGTCTTCAATACATTTTATCTGTTTTGAAAATTTGATAATTTAAATTATTTTTACAGACTGTTTTTAATGCACAATTAATAAAAGGAATAGGAACTATCAGTTTGACTTTGGGCTTTCAGGGGACTTTTAATGTCACCAGCAACACCCATGCATTCTAGAAAGGAATTGTTTCCGTGCGAACGCCAGGGCCTTCGATGGTTCCGCTGTTTGCTGGGTGCTCGAGGGCTCAGTCGGAGTTTGATCTTGAGCTTGTGCC
Source organism: Patagioenas fasciata (assembly GCF_037038585.1). Classification (NCBI taxonomy): domain Eukaryota; kingdom Metazoa; phylum Chordata; class Aves; order Columbiformes; family Columbidae; genus Patagioenas; species Patagioenas fasciata. Next base: position 6,090,548 of record NC_092544.1, on the reverse strand, counting down.
ACTTTAGCAGGGCAGCAGAACCGCGCGATGAACTAAATGACCTGTGCAACAGAACTTTCAGAGTTAACTGGAATATGCTTGACACACACTTTAAAGCGTAAAATATTTGATTTTTACCCCAATCCACAAAAAGGGCTGCAACTCCAGGCCTGTCAGCCTGACCTCGGTGCCTGGCAGGGCTGTGGAGCAGATCATCCTGAGCGCAATCACACAGCACCCTCAGGATGGACAAGGGATCAGACCCAGCCAGCACGGGTTTAGGAGGGGCAGGTCCTGTCTGACCAACCTGATCTCCTTTTATGATCGGGTCACCCACCTGGTGGACGAGGGGAAAGCTGTAGACGTGGTCTATCTGGACTGCAGCAAAGCCTTTGACACTGTCTCCCATAATGTACTCCAGCAAAAGCTGGCAGCCCATGGCTTGGACAAGCGCACTCTCTGCTGGGTTCAGAACCGGCTGGAGGGCCGGGCCCAGGGAGTGCTGGGGAACGGGGGGGACTAATGGACAGGAAGCTCAACAGGAGCCAACAGTGTGCCCAGGTGGCCAAGAAGGCCAATGGTGTCCTGTCCTGTACCCAAACCAGCGTGGTCAGCAGGACAAGGGCAGTGATCCTTCCCCTGTGCTCTGCACTGGGGAGGCCACACCTGGAGTGTTGTGTTCAGTTCTGGGCCCCTCAGCTCAGGAAAGAGATTGAAGTGCTGGAGCGGGTCCAGAGAAGAGCAACAAGACTGGGGAAGGGACTTGAACACAAGCCCTATGGGGAGAGGCTGAGGGAGCTGGGCTTGTTCAGTCTGGAGCAGAGGAGGCTTAGAGCTGAGCTCAGCACTCTCTAGAACGACCTGAAGGGCAGTTCTAGCCAGGGGGGATTGGGCTCTTCTCCCAGGCAGTCAGGAACAGGACAAGGGGGCAGGGGCTTCAACTCTGCCAGGGGAAATTGAGGCTGGAGATGAGAAAGCAATTCTGTGCAGAGAGAGTGGTCAGCATTGGAATGGCTGCCCAGGGAGGTGCTGGACTCACCGGCCCTGGAGGTTTGTAAACTGAGATTGGCCATGGCACTGAGTGCCATGATCTGGTGAACGGACTGGAGTTGGACCAAGGGCTGGACTGGATGATCTCTGAGGTCTTCTCCAACCCAGGCAATTCTGTGATTCTGTGAATTATCTCCAGTTTTAAGAAAAAAACCAAACTAAAGTGTTCTTCTGGGTGAGGATGGACCAGGCTCGGGATCAGTACCAGGGGTGCTGCAGGAGCAGGTGTCTCCCAGCACAGACACACCGGGGGGACCTGTGGACCTCAGCACCCCTGGGCCCCACCATGGCCCAGTTCAGCAGCCCTGGGCCCGAGGGCTCAGCGCAGGGACAGCCCCACACCCAGGGGCAGAGCGGTTCCTGCTGCTGCCCCGAGGGCCACCAGCCCCAGGCAGCCCTGAGCCAGAGCGCAGGTGTCTGAGCTGGGCTGGGCTGGGCTGGAAGGGGCTGGAAAACAGCTCATCGGGAGGAGGCGATGGGAGAAGGTGCCGTGCGTGTGGCACCGGGGATGAACTGACACCCTCAGTTTGGTATCTGGATCCGTGCTGGGCTTGCACATGGACTAAGCCCCAGCTCAGAGCACAAACTGCTGCTCCCAGCCCTGGGTGCCAAGCGCTGGTCCTGCTCTCCCCTCCCTGGTGCAGCCCGAGTGCACGACTGCCCTGCCTGCTCCTGCCCTGGGGCCTGGGGAGCTCGGGTGAAAAGGAAAGACGGACTGGTGTGGGCATGGGATCTCTTAAGTGTCCTGGGATTGCTTTGCTAATCACTCTGTAAGGGTTCCTGGGCTATTAAGTCCATAGGTACCCAGAGAGGCAAATAAGTCCAGGAACCAACTTTCCAATTAAGGTTGCCTTCTTACAAAAAAAGACACTTCCATTTTCTCATCAGCAACAGACTGAAAGATGGCAGCTGAAGCAGCTTCTGCTTCTCCTGAAAACAGGTAACAACAGATGGTTCCACCCAGCTGATCCTTAGTTGCTTCCTGCACAGGAAACCTGTCCATTAATTCCATCTTTAGTGCACAGGAAGGGCCTTGCTGATGTTCCTGTGTAGGCAGTGAGTGTGTGGATGTCAGGCTTTCTGCAGATTTGTTACGGGTTTTCCTGTTTCTTTTAATTAGGAAAACCTTGCTGTGGACTCCTGAAGTCTCCTATAGGCTGGTGGGTTTAGAAAAGGACGGGGAGCTCCAGCGAGCTCAGGGAGGACCAGGCAGCATCACAGGCAAAGCAGACGGGAACTCCACTGGGTGAACATTAATGGAATTTATTTACAGATGGAAGTGGCACCTCTCCCCCATCTTTGGGCGGATCCCCGTGCACCCTGAACCGATACAGGCAGGTGTAGTCCGGGTGGCCCCAGTTGCTCAGCACTTGCAGCCTGATGTAATTCACGACCCCAGGGAGCTCGTTCTGCAATGACAAGGAGAAATGAGTCGCCTTTTCCTCTCTGGCCCGTGAGCACTGACAGAAGCGCCGCAGCGACGGCCTCGATCAGCAGCTTCCTTCCTGCTGCCCCGCGGGGGCTTTTGACCTGTCCTGGTCAAGATGTTCTTATCCTGCTCTACCCCATTGGGCCACGAGAACAGCAAAGGAAGAAGCAGCGACCACATGGCTCAGCAAATACACTGGAAAGCTCTCACCTGCTTTGGGGCACAGGCTTCCACAGTCAGAAGACCCCGTACTGGGGTCAGTATAACGTCTCACTGCCTTTTCTAGAAAGCCATGGAAACAGAATGGCCTCCCTGTCTCTGGTCATTGCCTGCACCTACAGAACCCTCAGGAAGCCCAGTATTTCTGGTCTCTAACTGGCAGACCAGCAGTCGTGCATCCTACGGGATGTGGCCGCTTGTGTGCACTTGGGGTCCAGACAGTCAAGCTGGTTCCAGCTTCAACTGTGGTGCTTCTAAGCACTAAGCACCCAAAATGAAAGAGAAGACGGCAGTGCAGGCATCCGCCTCCAGGAAGTGAAAGCAGAAGAAAGGCCAGCGTGGCACACGCTCAAGGACAGGGCTGCCTGTACCCTTTGGCAGGGAAGCCTCTGACCATTCAACTGCATTTCTCCTCCTCTCCTACAGTTCCCCTCCCTCTGTGTCCCCGTACCTTCAGCTGGAAGGTCTGGCTGGGATTCAGCGCCGCCAGGAAAGTGAACTGTCCCAGGAACGCTCCCTGCTCCTCGCGTTCTTCCTTGAAGCCCTGCAGAAAAATGGGGTGGAGAAAACAAGAACGTCTGGTGCACCATGGAAGACCGAACTTCAGCCGGTGAAGTACGGGGTTATTTCAGCTACGTGGTCCAAGGACAATGAGCACAAGGACAAGACCTGAAGCTGCAGGGGGCAGCACGTCACACTTGCCTACTCAACGAGTCCAGGCTGGCAGCCAGAAAAGGAGCAGACGCTCCCAGGGAGAGGGAGGTGACCTGGGGATCACAAATGCCACTGGGGCTGGAAGCCAAGAAGGTCTAGGACACCTGTTGAAATAATAAAAGAGATAAAATGAATTCAAAAGATGGTTTGTAATGTATGGATGTAATTCAGAATACACAGGAATGCTAAGCTACAGACTCACGGCAGCCACACTTCTTGCATCCTGCTCTGGTGTTGTCCTTATTGCCACCTGAAAGAGAAAATCTCATCAATTTGATGTTGCTAAGCAGAACTCTCAAGTTTCTTTTAAATCTGGCCTAACAAAGTCACCATGCAGACAGGAGTTATCACTTCTCCGGATACTAAATACACTAAAATCTCTTAAAAATAACTTAAAGAAAAGCAAACCAGTGCATTTCTAAGGTCACTTTTCTGTGCAGCAATTTATCAGAACAAATTTGGCGACTATAAACGGCTATGGATCATTTAGTTTTACATAACTTATTGCCAAATCCCCACTTGATTCATTATGACCTTTCCATTATAATTTTAACAATTATTCAACTTCTCTGAAAGCTTATGCATTTCTTCAGTTACAGTATGAACACAGTAACAGCTGTGACACTCCAGTGATCCACAACAAGTGTACTTATAAATTATAGCAGTGCGTGGATGCTGACAGACATTCAATGGAAACTCTGAAGAAACTGACGTTTTAATTGCAAGACTTGTCTTAAAAAGGCAATTAAAAAAAAAAAAAAAAAGAGATAAATAATCACTCCTGAAAAGTGGCAAAAGACAGAGAGAAAAATGTTTTTAAAAAGCGAAACAAATTGCGAAGTGATTCTGAATCCAGGAAACGTGGCACCAAATACAAAGAACTAATGGGTGCAAGAAAGTAAATGTGAATTAAAGTTAAAAGAGTAACAGAAAAGCGTGGAGATAGCGGATCAGAACAGTACAAACTTCAGTTACAGAAAGTGCGCAATTTTCCCATCTGAGCCCACAGTTTAGTTAAACAGACACAACAGGACAGGACTCTGAAAAAGAGAAACCCCAGAGACCCATCCTCAAAACCAGATCGGTGGTATTTTTACCTTCTGAGCCTGTGTAATGAAAGTCACAACTGAATTTCCAAAATAAACAGGTGCCTGTCCTGGTTTTGTTAAAAAACAAGTTTCTCTTGTAGTGAATTTCCCTGTCAGCGAAAGCTCCATATCAGCTGCATTTTCCTGGAGAACCAGATCCATGTTGTGGTGAACACAGCAATGGGATGTGAGGTTATTGATAAGCACGGATGGACATCTCATGAGAGGGACAACGAGAAACAGGTGACCAAAAACTGACCAAGTGTGTATAACATCCCATTCACGTGAATACTTCATAGAAAAGTGGGAGATCACGAGGATCTCGTCCCTTTTCCCTGTGGTGACATTAGGAGAGGACCTTGCGAGTCGTCCCTGCGAACTGAGGCCAGTGACAGACTGAATCCAGCTCCAGTTGCTGCAGAGTCCAGTCCAGACCCCACAATCTAAACCCTCGACAGTGCCCTTCTATCTTCAGCTGAACAGAGTATGAAAAAATCAGTGCCTTCAACAGTTATATAGAGTTTTCTGAATAACTAGGTCATTTATGTAAATAAATAATTAAGCAAACATAACAAGAAACCCATGACGGAAATCAGAAAACCAGAAAGGGGGTACATCATCTCCAATAATTTAAACTTTGATTTACTGAGACAAGCACCGTCTTCAGAAAATTTTACTCAAAATAACAGAGAACCCTTCAAACCCCAGGCTGGAAAACTCACTTGAAAACTTGGACAACTTACTGGTCTATGCCATGAAGAGTACTGGAAAGCTAAGCAATAACAATATATACGCTCCATTATAACACATGGTTTTCTGCCATCATCTTCAGGGTCTATAAACTCAGCAGTGCTTAGGCGCATGTTTTACGGCTGTCTTTTGAGGGAAATCCAGGAGGGTCAAGGAGGTAAGGAACAGGGAAGGAAATGTCAAGAAACAAGGAACAAAAGTACACCTGTACCTTGCAATGTCATGTCAAAGAAATACTCAAAACAGTCAAACGCTGCTCACGTCTCAGGATCAAGAAAGAACGATGAAGCAATGGCCGTATGTTGTCTAACGTACATCTAAACCCCTTGCAAACAGAGCAGGTGTCCCTGCTTGTCCTGCCTCCCCACCATTCTCAGCGGGTCTATTGAAGCAATAATCTAGTGGGACACAAACAATCCAGAACAAAAGCGGCAAGGAAAACCAAGCCTAAGAACAACCACCACTCTTTGGATCCAGCTTTGCAGAAGGTGGCTTATACTAACAGGCGACAGGAACACAGCACTTGGTCCTCATCCACCCGAAACGCTGCGGAGAGGCCCCGCAGGCCTAGAAGGGAGCGAGTGCACGGCTGCGCTCAGCCCCTGCCCGCTTCCCTCAGCCCGCTTCCCGGCCTCCCTCCCGCTACCGCAACGCCGCCTGGTTCAGAGCCCCGGCTGTGCCGCCCGGAGCAACGCTTCTCCACGGCAGCCCCGGGAAACGCGCCCGCCCCGCCTCTCGCTGCACGCGCGGCCCCGCCACCTTCCCGCGTCATTTTCCATCGGCCCGCCGCTTATTTCCCCTTTCCAACACGCCAGCCGTGGGCCCAGGCGGCCACTGAGACTGCCGGCCCCGCAAACCTGGCTGGGAGCCCCTTACCCGGCAGCGCCTCCGCACCTCCCGCCGCCGTCCTCGCCCGGACTGGGCTGGCGGCGCCGCCTCTCCCGCCGGAAGGCTTTGCCCGGCGCACTCTTGGACCGTACCTCTCACAGGCAGGACGGGGGACCTCAGCACCGGGCGGGAGTCACGGGGAGGGGCTGCAGATGTCTGGAGAAGGCTGCAGGTCTTTCTGAAAGGAAGTTGTTCCTCAGTGACTCCCGTAGAGACTTCAAACGGGGACTCATCCCTTCGTCCTTCTTCCTTCCTCCCGGCTTGGGCAGCCACCTCCCCACCTCCCTGGGCTGCGTAGATGCGTCCGAGATGGCGGGAGGTTCGGAGGGGCGGGCAGCGTTGCAGGCGAAGCGTAACCGGCTGCCGGGCCTGGATGGTTGGTCCCCTGCTGGGACTCGCTTTTCCCCACCATGAGCAACATCTGCATCCAGGAGCCCCCCACCAACGGCAAGGGGGGCTCGCCGGGGGCAGGGGCTGCCGTGGGCGAGCCCAGGCCGGCGGGGGTGAGGGAGCTGCGCTGCCCCGCAGGGAGGGGGCTGCGGGCGGGAGCCGCTGCTGGCGCGCGTGCGCGGGGCGTGGGGCGCGGGGCCGCTCGGGGCGTGGATCGCGCGCTCTGCGAGGAGCCGGGTGCGGGGGTCGCGGTGTGCACAGGGGCTGCTGCTGAATGGTGCGGGGTGTGAAGGAATTGCGTGTGGCAGGGCTGGGGGAGGTGAGGAGGACACGGGTGTGGTGGTGGCGGTGGTGTCCGCGTTGCGGGGCCGGTTTGAATAGTTTGAGGCGGTGCAGCCCCTGAAGATGCGGCCTGAGGCGAAGGCGGTGTGTGCTGTGTGGGGCCATGGCACAGCAGCCCTTGAGGGGTTTCGTTTCCTCTGTTCTTGACTGTAGCCTAAGTTCTTCATTTTAATATGATCTTTCATTTGATTTAATGGTATTGCTCATGCGAGAGGTATAATGCCTTTGGAGATTTAAGGCAGAATTGTGTTTCCTATGTTGCTTCATTATGGAAGCGAGAAAGGGTATCTAGGTTTCTCTCGTGTGTCGGGTACCACAGCTTATTGGCCTCAAAGCCTTGCCATGTGTATCGATCCAGAACTGCATCTTAGGAACTGGCAATGCTGTCTGGGATAACAGCAGCTGCCTGGCACATTCGAATGTCTGCTGCTGTTAGTAATGTAAGGAGTTCAGAAGCACCGGTTTAACTTAGCAAAGATATTATTTGCACAGTGACAAAGTTACCATTAAACTAATGATGTATTTATCTCTATAGGTTTTGTCGCGGACAATAGCAGGAGATATAGATACAGAGCTATGGTCAAAAGAAGCACCAGAAGCATGTGGAAATTCATCCAGCTTTGTATGGAAGGCAATGACTGAATGGGATAGGAGTTGTTAAAATTATTTTATATTCAGTGTTGTTCTCTTCGTGCCTTTTCTGTAAAATAGAGGTTATAACTATGGTTTAACTTTAATATGTTGATGAATTTATCTCTATTTAGTAAATATTGACTAACATTCAGACAATGTTTTTTAAGGTTATTAAGCAACCCAGTGAAAAAAAATCGATTATGTATACCTGAAGAGTTGTATGTCAGAGGCTTTGGGGAGGTTCATTTTCAGCAAGTGTTTACAAAGTCTAACCGCTTCTTTTATGTATGTATGAAATGGCAATGATAGAGTATTGGACAACCTCCGAAATTCTCATTTCTGTATCATCATTTTTACTTTTTTTTTCTTTTTGTGCTTCTCATGTTCCATTTGCTGTAGTTTTTTTGTTGATGGAAGCTCTGTAATGCTCTTTGCAGTGGGTACAAGAACGAGAGTCTAAACTGTGTATGCTTCCAGTTCTGTTGGACAGAAGCCAACATATTGTGACTGAGTGGTTCCAAAAGAACGTAAAGAAATACTTTTGAAAAATTCTTATAGATGGTTTTTTGTCTTAATTACATTCTCTGGATGCGTGTACATTTGATGCCTTTTTGAGCCATCATATCTTGAAAGTACGGTTTGTTACTTGGGTGTTGCTCTGTTAGAGATGTTGCATTTTTAATATTTTTTTTTCTGTTTTCAGAGTTGTCAGCATTGAAGAGTCTGTGAAAATTAATCAAGGCGGAATGCTTAAATTTCCATCTTGCCGTTTTCAAACTGATGCTTTACTATCCTGATTGTTCTGTCTCAGGGATAGAGCATCTCTGAATATTAGTGGTTCATTGCAAAACAACGCATTACAGTTGTTTGAAGTTTGTACATTTGTACTGAGTCCTGTAGCAAAATAAATGGAAAAAATCATCCTCAGCCCTAAGGATTTAGGTAAAATAGAAAAGACAACAGTGAACAGAGTGATAGAGAATATTACAGTGAGACAGTATCGCTTAGGATGATAGTAGAGATTTATTGTAATGGTAGTTTTAACTACTTTTCTTTGTTGTTTTGTCAGACTGAGTACACTCGTTTACCTTAACGTGTTCACCTGCAGTTCTGCTCTTAGTGTGTGTCTGGTGTTAATATTGCATTTAACTTGGTTGCTTTGATGTTCTTCCCTTTCATACCAAATACTTGCTTTTCACTTTAAAAGGATCTAAATAGAACTTCTCTTTCATGAGAAGCCTAGTTTCAGTGTTTCGTGCTGTCTTCAAATCAGTCTTAAAATCTCATCTTCATGTTTGTCCTGACTAAATTCTGGACTGGCTTCAGCTGGGAAAATAAGCAAATAAACTGTTCATGAAGAATTTGTGTTTGCTGTTTATAACAGAATGAAACCTTTTTTTCCAAACCTCATTGCTTGTTTCTAATATGTCTGGATCAAGATCTCTATAGTTCTGGACATTATCGTAATCTTGATTAAACTAAAGAATGTGGACTTCAGTACCAACTTTCGTTCTCTGTTTTTGATAAGAAAAATTGAAGGTCAAAGTTAATAACAGGATTCTTTGACATCTGCAAATCAGAATCCTGCTGTGAACGTTTGTTTGGTTGCCAGATGCATTGAGTCTTGCTTTTTTCCAGTGTAAGAAGGGTAAACTTTCAAGGACTGAGGGTAAGAGGAAAGTCTGCAAGTAGCTGACGAGTCCTCCAGCAGACCTGGGAAAAGGGAACATTTTCTATTAATGTTAGTGTAGGGAGGCTGAGGCCAGAGTTATCTAAGGAGTAAATGAGAGCACCGTGTATCGGGATGAAATTTGTACAGTGTAGAATAGTTTTGTGTTTACATGTACAGAATAAGAATTTTTGTCTTAGTCACACAATATTAACAAAGTACTGAACTTAAGAATGCCTCCCGGCGTCCTCTGTTCATCTTCCGTATTATGAACTGTTTTCTACGCTGAACATGTTCCCCCTGCACTGCGCTTGGTCTGAGTGAGGGAATGCGTTGTGTCTTTGCTGCAGTGCATCAGCAGGTCTGTGATAACGACAGCTTAGGCTCTGGCTCCTGAAATTGTACAGAGGAGGACAGGAAGGGTGAGCAGGGATATGGACCATGGTGCCTGGGGAAAAAGGAAAAAAGGAGGAGGATAGGGGGAGAGTTGGGAATGATTATTCCCTATTTCTTGTGATATGAAAGTTGAGACACAAAGATAAAGGAGCAAATAAATATACAGGAAAAAGTGGTTTTCCCTCTTGGAATGTAAGTTGTGACTGCTCATGGCATGGAACATTACTGAAGTGAGACATAAATACTTTCAGAAAGAGATTAGACAAGGGCTTAGGGCCATTGGTGTCTTCTAAGTGTTATAAGTCAAATTATCTTCTGCATCAGAGGGATGTCTAAGTGGTTTTATTATAGAGGGTACGAATCTTAGAAAACCTGTGTACCTGAGGAGGTTCTAAAGGCAGAGATCCCATGAAGAAGGAAGTTTGTGTCAAGCAGCAGCGAGAGCAGGATGTCTGTGTGAGCGGTGATGAGCAAGGAGCCAAGGGGGATGGCAGCATCCACGGCACACTCAGCAGCAGGGGCACAGTCCCACAGGGTCTGGATGCAGTAGGCAGAGCTGGTTGCTGGTGACAGGGTCCATCAACAGTCCTGGACCAGGCCGGCAACAACCAAGACCAAGGTCCCTATCCAGGAAGCTCAGTCGGGAGCAGCAAGAGATGGGACATGAGGCAGGACTGGAAACAAGTCTAAGTGTGGGTCCATCAGGTCCCTCTGTCCCGTGTCATTCTTCTCGACTTGTCTTGGAGACCTTGGAGCAGTTTGGCTCCAAGTCTGGGGAAGTTATGGCTGGTTTGTAGAGGCCTCGCTGGTGACAGCGGGGACAGCAGGCAGTGACAGCCCGGGGCTGACAGGCTCCCCCTCCCCTAGGGGGCGCTCGGCTGCCCCACCCGGGTGACATAGAACCTTTGTCCAAAGGAGCCGGTGAGCGGAACAGCAAAAGCCGTATGTAAAAACATTATCTGACCCTTTTTCCTGCACACCATGCTGAATTGTAACCAACGCAGCCTTGTATGAGTTTTCCAAGCATTAACAGAATGTATTTTCCAGTAAACGTTGTAAATATCGGCCTCAGCAAGGTAGAAGGTGAGTGACGCCGTTGTTGTGAGGACACTGCTGTGCAGCTCCGTGCTTCCTTGGCGTGTCCTTAAATACTTGGGGATTTGTTCCTAAACCCGTGTAATTGCAGTGATTTTGTTGGGCCCCTCTGAGTACAAAAATGGCTTTGATGGATCGCCGTGAATTTCAATATCGTTGCTACACAGCTATGAATTCACCTTTGGGAAGGGGGCGGTGTTTTTCTTCAGGTTTGCAAACACTGTCATTCTGCTGCTAAAATATTATATAAATGAGAAACACACGGATACACTGGACTGGTAAATGGTCTGGATCTGGATTTGTTGCTTTTCTTGAATACTATGTGTCTCTGACGGGGTTTTGATATTTTGTCTTTATTTTAACGGAAACTGCATATATTGTATTCCAACTAATTCAGGTGGGTTTTTGTTTCTTGAAAACAGTTATTTTTCTCTATTTTTCACGAGCATGTGTATCAACACAAGCTCCGTGTTCAGTGGACTTGAACAGGCTCCTCTGCCTGGATAAGCATGGAACAGGACTGCAGGGCACATGAGGGCGCACAGCTGTCCCACAGCCTCCTGCTGCCCGAGTGTGCCAGGCTGGATGTGACACCTTGTTCCGGAGGGCAACGCCAGTCCTGGCCGTTATTGCTCACAGCGCTCGCTGCCATCTAACCATGATGCTGTCCTCGCTTGGATTTACGCATCTTCTTTGGTAATCAAATATAGTTGAGAGGAAGAGAAAATACTACATGCTGCATATTGTTTTCAATGAAAATAAAGAGGCTGGGGTGGCGAATTGAGCAGGTACCCACGTGTCACTGCGGAGGGAGCCGGTGGCAGCAGCGCTGTGGACGTACCCTGGCTTCCGGGCATGGATCTGTGCCAGGAAAGCCTTCTCGGACCTGGGGGATGGGACGAGGTCATCAAAGTGACTCCGACCAAATTCCGAATCCTCATTGCTTTCTGTCTCGCTGCCCACTTCTGTGAAGCAAAAGGAAACACACGGTTCCATTTAACTTTCACAAGAGTAAGTACACTTGCCTATTTGCCACCTCCTCATAGCGAATAACTGTATATTATTCTACATATATCTGCAGAGCTCACAGTTTTCTTCTTGTGCTAAGCCAGAATAGTGAAGCTTTTGCTTGTCTGGGCTACTAGGTCGGATGTTTTTATGAGAAGACTACAGACTGCACATTACAACGGGTCCTATATGTTCCACACTGAACGAACTTTCTAAAGAGTGAAATCTCACTACATGTAGAAGCACAAGCTTCTCAAAGCTTTTCAGCGTACCCAGCTGCACCTCTACATCCACGGCTTTCACAACTGCTGGATTCCTGAAGCTGTTATTTAGGCTTTTTTTTTTCTTCTAAAAGCATAAAAAGCTTTGAAGATACATTACACGATTTTTCTGTTGGTTCATATTTTCCTACCTCCTATTTTTTCAAATACGTGGGAAATGTCCATGTGGAGAGTACCCACCCCCATTAGCCATACTCACCAGAATTTAGTTCTCTTACCGAAGAAGACATGGTGTTGGTGCCTGAATCTGCTGCCACCAGCAAATCATTTCTCAAGTTTCGTCTTGCACCTGAAACAGAGACAGACAAAACACGGTGTTAATATTCTTCACCAGACACGTTTTCCTGTTGAAAACAGTTCTAACCCTGCTGAAAGCTGCCATTGTGATACTTCGGGGTATCAAAGTCCTCACGAGGGACACGTGCAGAGGAGTCCTCGGCAGAATGGCCTCATTTACTTTTGCTGCATGCAGGAGCAGACGCCTCCTCTCATGCTTCATTCAACCACAATGCCAGATATGTGGAGATTATTCATTGCCATCCAGCTTGCACTTGTGTGGTGACACCAGCAGACCAGGCCTGGAAGATGAAATCCAGCGTGAACTCGTTTAATGTGCCTGTGGGGGAGGAGGGGAGAAATGAAGTGTTTTCTCTAAGTTCCCACAGCTCTGTTTAATGACACCATTATTGCCAGGTATTTGCCAGATAATTATGGCAAGTGTTGAAGAAACATACTTGACCTCATCAAGACTGATATGGATTTTTCTTCTCCACTCCCTCGCAGCCTCTCCTGTAGGTCAAGGACGTTTTTGTATATTCCATAATTTACTTTCTCTTTTTTGTTGTTGTTGTTGTTAATAAAAGAAACACTATTGTCTCTCCAAACAGCCCCAGGCAGCTCTTTCGAACAATGGATACAGAAGTGCTTCCCCGCTGAACGTGGCCATATTCCCTTAACCATCAACCGTGAAATATTCTTGGGAGCTGCATGAGACACAGGAGCAGGCTGTGGGTAACGTGCTTGACTCCTCCAAATGCCAAACAGAGCTCCTATTGTAGCTGAATAATCAATATATCGCAGAGAATCTTTGATCTTCCAGACTGGATTATTCAGAGGATTCGGCAGGATTGGACTGCTGTAGATTCTTTAAAACTACCTGAATGTAAAACAATATATTTAAAAACATTTCCAGAGTTTAAAAGAGCTTTTTTTATACATTCATTAGCAAATTGTTACTGGAATGCAAACTGAAGTAGTTAATCTCTCTCTTACACACACACAAAGACTCAGACAACCACTCCCTCTCTAAAGTTGTCTCCATTTTCTGTCTCTGAACTATTGCAAACATTATGGAAGATGAAAAAAACCCAAACCAAACAGATGAGAAACAGCGCTTTAACCACACCCGGTCTGCATCAGGCAGATCTCTGCTGGTGCGGCCCAGAACCCAGACGCAATCTCTCAGCCCAGCCCTCACTCACAAATTCGTATGTCACGATGTGACAGAGCGGCTGGCTTCAAGATCTTTGGGTCTGACCTTCCCATCTAGAGAATATGGTAAATAATGACATAAAGCTACATATTTATCAAATGCATCCATTCTTAAACGTGATCACTTGCCCTTTTATATTGCTTTTTCTTTTGAATAGAACACATTTATATACTTAAAAAGCATTTGCCTGAGGCAGCCTGAGTATTATCTATGGTTATTTTATTGTAGCCACTACATTATTTCTTATTCTTAGCTCTGGAAGAAACTGTCTGGTAACAGCATAGGGTTTAGTGGTCCATATTTTTTGCCTGTCTCAATTTTTTTCACAGCATAAAGGAAAAGATATCTGGTCTGTTTCCTTTGCCACAGAAAATGAGGTATGCAGCAACCTGGTATATTTGGACTAGGAATTATGCCTTAGTAAGACATGTTCAATACATGAACTAACTAGCATTTTAGTAGAAAGTTCTTGATTGCATTATAGATACAACCTCCCCATGCAAATCAAGGGGAAGGGTGCATGAGATTGAACCGGGCTGTTGAGAACCAACGCTTGCAGTGTGGCAGAGGAACTTCAGAGCTCCACTGACATTTGGTTTGTACTTCTGAAACAGGGCAAACATTTATTAAAATGAAAGCATTGCAGTGATGTAAATACTTCAGGACAGAGCAGATTAGAAAACGGAGGAGTATTTTTTCATTCAGATCACAGAGACTATTTACTGAGTATTCAACATAATGGTTTAATCTGAGGCCTTAGAATATCAAAACAGTCTAAAATTTGTTGTTACTTGAGGAGACAGTGGAAAGAGGAATGAGCAACGTGGTGCAGCTGATGGCAGTTTTCTGGCAAAGCAAAGGAAGGGTTCACCTAGACTTCTTGCCTTCATTCCTGTCTGGCCTAGGTGGGTCCTTCCCAGAGGCCCAAAGCAAAAGGACAATGGACAACAGTCACAAGATGCATCAGGGGATGTTCAGTCAGATACATGGACAAAAAATTCACACAATACACGTGGTCAAACACTGGAACAGAGGCTGTGGAAACTGCACACTGGGAGCCAACCAGAGCTCAAGTGGCTGATGTCCCGAATGATCTGATCTCACCGTGAAGCTGGCTTTCTTGGAGCAGGGGGACATGGTGACTCACAAGGGCCCCTTCCGCCCAAACTAATTCTGTGATTGTATCATCTATTCCTAGCAAAGTCTTTATTTAAAACCAAACACACTGACGTCTTGCTGAAGGCAAGAGCAAATCTTCTTCTCAGTAACAGAGTACTGGTAACTGGTCAGACCATCTTGTATCAAAATTCCCTCTTACCACAACATCCATTAATTGGCATAATCGTCCAGTTTCTGCTTACCTGCTCACTTCGACAGCAAAGTCTGGTGGCTGACAAAGTTGATTTTCAACAGCCAAACACAGCTTATTTTTGGTTTGTTTTGTCTCATTGCATGCACCTCAGAAGGTTCAAGGTCATTTAGTCATTAACCACAAGAAATAACGATTCTTCAAACAGTTTCCGAGTACCTCAGACAAGCTACTAATGAGACTTACTCTGTGCAAAGGCTTCCTGCACATCTCCTCCCACCCCAGCCAGGGAGCCCTGGGGTGCGCCGGCTGGGGTAGAGCAGGCAGAGGCAGAGCTGACGGGCACTGGAGTCGGTCGACTGATAGTGTGGCTGGGTGAGGAACGTGGAGAACCTGCTCCTTGGGTCTGCAAAACAATCACAAGGGGTTAAACAGGTCTTTGCAAAAGCCCTTGCCTGCAGTCCTTGTTGCCCATCCCTCAGCTTAAAGGCATCGTGCTGTTTGTAGATCAGTCGGGTAATGTTAATTTTGCTAAAAGAAATATACTGAAGTCGGTTGTTAGTGGACAGCAAGGCTTCTGTGCAACAAAATAGTAGGAAAATATGAGTCAAGATCTGACTTCCTTTAAGCATGGGAAAATGTCAGCTAAATTAAAAAAAAAAAGTCCAAGTTAATAAGCATCAAAGTACAGACCTTCTCTCTGCCCTCTTTTCTCTCTCACCTCCCCCTCCCCCCCCAGTTCGCCTGCATGTTTGATAAAACATGACCCATTCAGGCTGCGAGAAGGGGAAAGATGCTGGCACTGAGGTTGCTTTTGGTGGGGGCACAGGACTGGAACAGCCCCTTCCACCCGAGCGCTGCCGTGAGAGCCGGCACAGCCCCCCCGCCGCCCTGCAGGAGGAGGTCACAGCACACGCACCCTCTCCGTCACGTGAAGGCTGACACTCGCAATCAATACAACAGCTTCACGCGTTTTTACTCAGAGCTGGAGAACTATTTTGAGCCGCTATTAAATCGCACACTATTAAACTGTTCGTTCTACAGGATACACTCGGGCACTCCCAAAACATGGTGGGGATAGCGCAATGTAAATTCCTGCTACGGGTTCAGCTGCTGGAAGTGAAAATGTTTTAACACCAGTCATATAAAATGTCACGCTGTTAGCACCTCACACTTAGTATCACTTAGCTGAATATTCAAGCAGACTTCACAAAATAGTAATTTTTACAAATGCAGCTGGGTGAGTGACACCAAAAGACACAGGGCCCTTTGCCTTGACTATTCCAAACCCTCTGGGAATGTGCATTCACACAAGGAAAAACCAGTGCTGGAGCCCACACTAAACTGCGTGGGGCTTTCGACTGAAAACCTGCGTTGGGTAGATGCCCAGGGTGGACGGGGCTGGCTTGAGTGCTGTTACAGGGGAACGGCAACACACACGCCTGGTTTTTTACAGTGAAAAGTAACCTGAAGATCGGTGTTTCCCTCACCCTGTCTTTGTATCGAGAATTCAGGAGGATTTCTTAACTCGTCCTATGGTATTTATTTTGATTCCTGCAGTGGCTGCCACTGAAGCCCTGATACAGTTTGCAAATATGCACTAAAAAAGACAACAGCAGAGCATTGCAGGAGGAGTGCAGCATTGCCCTTGAGATTTTTATACATTCCTGCTCTGAACCACAAATATAGCTTAGAATTCTAAGCTATTTGTTCTTCTCTCCTATCACCCCTTTCTAAGAGACATTATCACCAGAGAGACATCAAGGGCAAATTAAGTTTATGAGGAACAAGCACATTACTGATGGGAGAATGGAGGATTTCATACTCATAATTTCTTTAATGATCAGGTTTAGAACATTTAAATGATGGATGAAAGGGAAGTCAAATACGTAAAGGGCAGATGCTCTCCTGTTTCTGGAACCGTCTGTCTCCACTCCAGCAGAAATGCAGATCTCTGGTCCTCTAGAGGCACAGAGCAACCTGGAGATGTTAGTAACAGAATCAATTTTACAAGATGTTCCCTTCTGGAACAGGTGCAAAACTGATCTATGCAATGCAAAACTGATTTATCCTTTGCATATTGTGTTTTACCTAGTAAGGGATTTGAGTATATTCTTATCTTATCAACCTAGCATTTATCTTAGCCCAAATACGCCTAGAATGAGAAGAAATATACACAGTATCTCTGGAAATTAAGCTAGTCAGCAGTTGTGCAATTATAGAGTAGTGCGCATGTGCAGTACCCAAAGGTGAAAAGGACAGAGGCGATGAAGACTACTGACTTCATCCTGAAGACCCCCTGAAAGACCACCAGGGGACACTGCGCATGATCAAAGTAGTTCCAAGGTGTTGCAATCGATGTTGCAATAAATGTTGAGTAACTATTACATATTCTAATGATCCTAAATGAATATATGAATATGTATGTGAATGGACTCTATAAATATTGTGCAACTTAAACTGACCGCTGAAGCCAGCTTTGGGTGCGAACCCCTGGTTTCCCAGCGCTGAAATAAAGCACCGCATATAACTACGCCCATGGTTATGTGTCCTGATTGCTAACAGAGATGTTTCAAGGTCCTCGGAGGTCACACCTCCTGCACACGAGGTGGGGGATCTGGGATCTACAGATATCTCCTTTCATGCCCTGATGGGGCAAGTTTCATCCTCCGTGAAACAAATTTTCAAAAGAACTTCTGGTTCCCAGCTCCTTTTTTCACTTGCCCTTTTTCCTCAGCTCCCCTCCACCTCTGATCTTGGTTTGGGGGAACACCAACAACACTGGGAACTTCCAGAGAAGATGAGAACAAGATGAACAAAATTTGCTTCCTATAGTCAAGTCATGTTCAAGGAATGCACTTCAGAACAGGCACTCAATTTCCTAAAATAACAGATGCCTGCCAGTACTCCTCTGCTGAATTTTCCCACAGAGAAATGTAAAAGCCGCTGTGCCCCAGCGCTCACCCTCGGGTCTGCTCTGCAGCTGTGACTGCGATCTTGTGTTTGTGACAAACGGTGCTCTCTTAGCTGTAGCTTTCAGTGCTAGAAGAAACTGTTTGGGAAGCACAAGGAGATGAAGCATTTGGAGAATTCAGGCCAGCAAGAACTCCTCTCTTTTTTATACTATCAGAGCAATATCAGACAGAACTAATGAACAGCAATTTGAAATAGGAGGATATTAGAGAATGACTGATTTCAGAGAGGCGAACACTTTATTACACAGTGTGTTTCAAAAAGATGGACCCAATTTCAATTCCAATTTTGTTGAAATTGGGTCCATCTTTTTGAAAGACTCTGTATTTTACTCATCCAGATCCACCTCAGCCCCAGTTGGCGGGAATGGAGTGCTCTTAGGATTGCATTCCTGCTTGGTGGTTATCAGGAGGAACGTGGTTTTCACAGGCCAGTGCTAATGGCCTGAAACCTGCTAAGATAACCAGGAGCGACTTCCTGGTAATCTCAGCAAAGAAATGGAGCACTGAACTGCTCCCAGAGCTCGGCAGTCCCACTGGTGAGAACAGGGCAGTTACCGCAGCCATCACGGACACGCGTGTGGCTTCAGCTTTTATGCTGTATTTGGTTGCAGCTGCCAATGTTCTCACGCCTCTTAGGAAAACTTCCACGTATTTTGTTTCATGCACCGTCCCTAGTCAACCCACTATGAGTTTTAAGTTAACCCTTTCTAGACAAGAAAAGACTTCCCACTGTCAACGGTCATGCACGCTTAAAATAAAACGCTGGAAATGAACGCTGGCTTTAGAAGAGCTTTAGCCCGCTGCTGCCTCTGCCGAGCTCAGCTGGGATGGCAATACAGGAAAGTCTCAGCCTCACCAAACCACACGGATGTGAAGAACTCGTTATCCTTTCCCAAGCAAGGGCAGGAGAGAAACAGAAAGTCCATAAGCATCAGATGAATTGCCAGGCTGCTCATGCCAACTGAATTCGTCCAGAAACTAATTTAACCCTGTTTCTCTCAACAGACCATGAAATGGCACAGCGTAATGGGCATCATTTCATGGAAATTGTGGGAGTAATTCCTGAGCGCTACCACCTGGTATTCAGTGAGGTTACTGCTCTCAGAAGAAAAAAATCCTATCTCATAATGACCCGAAAATGTGCTTTCACTTACACTGCCCAGTTAACATTTTATACGGTAGGGAAACTCTTTATCACATTGGAAACTTCTCTTTTGTGAATGGAAGATCTTTTAATACCGTTATGCAGAACAATAAAGATGGTCCTTATACAGAGGCAATGTTTGGTCGCTTTTTTTTTTGGTACAACAGATTGATTAAATTGAAATCAGCCGGAATGTTCGTTTTATGAAGGTGAGCATTACCCACAAACTCTGCACGCTCTACCATAGACGGAACACACCAGACTTGTGGTGGCCCTTCTGCCGATGAAAGCAAGATGAGGTGTATTTTGTTAAAATGAAATATTTTTATTGGACTCATAAATCAGACTGCTGTGTGAAAAGTGTGGGTGTTTTTAGCCCAATATCTTTCAAGGATCCATTTCAATCCTAAAAAGCTCTAAACCAATTAAATCTTCTAAAATTTATCACGAGTAACATAAACACTTGCCCTTTAATTCTAGGTTGCAGAAGGCATTTAGCAACTACATGGTTTTCCTGAAGACTCACGGGACAGTCAGTATGAGTGCCAACTTCAGAAGATGTGCACATGCCCTGACTTTTTCTGGATAAAGTGGGCTTTCAAACTCATTGTCCTGCTCTGACTAGAACTCAGTTGTATTTTTCTTAAGGTTCCAAAATTCTCATTACATTTTCAAAATGTTACCTATGGTAGAAATATTACTTAATTCATCTTCTAGGTTGATTTCACTACATTTGGGTGGTGGTTTCCATATCTTACGTGCTCTTATTTAGAGGAGTATGAAAAAAGATCACGACTCCCTGTAGACAGCACTCACTTTCTAGAGGGCTAAGATGTTTAGTTTAGAAAATTGCTCCAAGATACTTCAAAACAATGTGTGAAAGAATTGCAAAATATTCTTTTGGTCAAAAGAAAACACGTACATTTCAAGCAAGGGAATTAAAATAAATCACACGAACACAATCACATTCAGGAGTTAGTGAGGCCTCCAACAGGAGGTAACTTACTACCTGTTTCAGTTCTTCTTCCTAAAGAAAAAGAGGATCAGCACAAGAGATTAGCCAGGAGGTAAGTGAAGAACAGAAAACAAAGCCAGATTCGGACTATGAGGCTAAAGCTATAGTTGAGATAGTTGAAGCTGTGTGAATAGGCTGTGGTTCCTCCCCCGCACCCTTTGAAACACCAGGACAGCACAAAGAGTGCAGAAAGCTACCGTCATCTCCTACCCTAAATTCTCTTTGTCCAGACAGTGCAACGCGAGCAGGCTGCCCTGACTGCTCCTTGTAGCACTGCAGCACTCCATAGGCAGAGTGACAAGTGTCCTGTCTGCTCCCAGCCCCACAAAACCTGCTGGCTGCTCCCTGGGCTCCGCTCCTCAGGTGCCACCAACGCCTGCACTGTGGCTGCAGAAGTCTGTGCCTGAGAAGCTGCAAATGACACAAGGGGTCAAACTCATCCTTTGATGCAAATACATGTTGCTAAATGGATTTCAGCAAAATTCTTTCTGCTTTTATCAGAGCCACGTTTGGCTCAAGTTGTGCTGAATTTCCATGCACTCATTTTATCTGGCATGGCCAACAAAAAACCAAACTCTTATGCTATTCAGAACACTTTCTCCCAATGTGAATTCCTGGCATCACCTGTCCTGAGGCACGTCAGGTTGGAATAGGGCTGGATTCTGCAAATAAAACACATTTTCCATCTTACCATAGTTTGTCTTAAAAATGCACATGCTTCTTGATACCTTCATTTTTGGCTGAGATCCTTTGTTGAGGCATATTTCATCTGTTCATCTGTTATTTCTGTATTTTTGAAAATGACCAAGTGTTCTTGAGAAAGCGTTTCTAAGACCACAGAGTTAGGTGTGGTTGTCAAATGGCACCTATGACAGAACCAGCAACTGAACAGGCAAAGTTAAAGGAACCAGTCAAAGCAATTTTGTATACTGTCAGCTACAGCAGATAACAGTATACAGGGCGGAGTTCTTTTTCTCACAGTTATTAGTTATCTGGTTCTACATGTCATCTTGTTTCTTTTCACAGAATCACAGAATCTCTTGTTCTGTTGTTTTGTATTTGATGTCCTCAACAGAGAAAACTCCAAAACCAGCTGAAACTGGACTACAAAAATGTTTTCTGTTTGGACGTTGCTGAATGGCCAATGCAGAGATTGCTAGCCTGAAATCCAGAGATGTGGCCAAATCCTTCTGCAAGAGCAAAGCAAGATTGTACTGCATTATGCTGCAATATTACTGAAAGGATTGTATTAATTCTCTGGTCATATCTCCCTCCTCTCCTCTCTCGCTTCACTCTGCCTGTTCTCCTCTGCAGTATCAGGTGGAGCTCCTTACCTTCAGCAGTTTCATGAGGCCTTCTAACTGAACCATGAGCTCCCTCGGGCTTTCCTGGAGAGCAGACATTCTCTGTTCCAGCTCCTCCTTCCGCGGCCTGAGAAACGAGCAGATCTGATCAGAGCTTACCCCTCACAGCATGATCAGCTTTTAGCTGCATCATTTCGCCAGCCCGACCATGAGGTATACGCCTCTAGAGCGCAGGAAAGCAAACACACAGTAGGAGTTCAGTATAGTGCTTAGAAACGGGTATAGGAAAGCCAGGGAGCTCCCTGTGAGAATATTCACGGGGCTGAATATAGTGATTGGGAAAAAGAGAGACCCTGACACAGCCCCTCCTCCAAAGAGCAAATGAGGTTTAAACAAATTTGTGTTCTATTCCCTTGTGGGAGTGCCTGGCAGTTTTTTTCTTTGGATCTCTCTCATCAATAACCTCCCCAGCTGTCAGAAGAAATTAAAGCCATGGCCTAAAGGACAGGAAATTACAGCAGAGGCACTGAACAGAGCCAGACATGAGAGGAGCTAAGAGAGTTCAGAAATTCAGCCAGAAAACCACAGTGATCTGCTTTTGCTCCTGTTTTTTGTCTGAAAGCAAGAGTAAGAGTGTCACATAGTGGAGACAGAATTGCTTGAAAACAGCTCTTTGGACTCGCATTCCAGCGATGGTCCTGTGACAATGTGAACACTGAGCCATCCCCAGTGTGACAGCCAGAGTGTGCCCACACACATGGGAACAGCTCTGATTCTGCACAGCTCCACTGTGCACTTGCACGTGTTCAATCACTAAATTGTTGCATCCTGGAAGCTATGATGTAAGTAACAACATTATTGGTGAAAAATACACATATTAGGTATATTTTATATATGCCTGTGTTGCAAATAACATAAAACCATTATGTTGTTAGTCTTGTACTACCTGTAAAATATAACAATTTAATCCTAAACAAAAAAGCACCACGGTCAACAAGACTAAATGCATTTCCAATATTTAGGAAATATCAAACCCCAATTTTGAGCAGTTACTAATAAAAAAACCCAGTGATTTATACAGGATTGCTCATGTGTGCTATCTCTCACCTCTGTCTCTCAATAGGATCATATAGTAACACTGCTGGGTTGTATTTACTCTTCTGGAGGACTTCTCTATTTTCTGCTACAAATTGCCTGTCCTGGCTTTTCTCTTCCAGGCACGTAATGGCTGCAAATGCCATGAACTGTACAAAGGCAACTGAGTTGAAGAAAACTGCTAATAAAACCAAGATACCCTCTCCATGTAATTCAATGTGGCAGGTCCTAGCACAGAGCTCTGCTGTGTTTAGATTGATTTTACCAGGACAGAGAACCTAAGCAGTGTGCAATGTACAGACAGCTCTCCTGACTTGTTTCTCCACTTACACTCCAGAGTAAGTTACTGGAGATAATGGGCTTTCCAACCTGTCTCCAAGACAGCACTGGGGATGTGAAGGAAGGTTGTGGTCAGAACCTCATCTCAGTGAGTCTGCACCGCTACAGGAGCCAGTGAGAGATGCTCGGACAGGCACCCACAACATCAAGATTCCAGCATTTCTTATACAAACTAAACTGCTCTAGTGCCCTAAATGCACCAAGGTCCAAGAATCTATGGGGTAACAGCTGTAAATCAGTTGCTGTTCTGAGTCCTGCTGAGTCCTGCTGTTTTACACATGATAAGAACAGCCTCATGTCATCTTCAGCGTTCAGGAATTTGAGGTGGTGTCAAAATTCTGCAGTAAATCAAAAGCCAATCTTTTGCCTTTTAAATGGTGAATGTTTTAGAAGCTATGCAAAGCAGTGCAGAACCACAGATTTGAAGTTATTTGCTGACTCTGACACTGCATATTAAATCAGAAAAGATATCATAATTGAGGAACTCGGCATCACTGCCCTGAGGACATCCCACGTCAGGGAATTCAAATAAGGTTATTATGCTTTTAATCTGTGTAGCGAAATTGAAAAGGGCAAAAAATTAAGCACTCAGTCCTCTAACACTGTCCATTAATTTGAATTTTTAAAAATTTTTCAACTATGTCCAAAGCTAATCTCCTAAACCTGCTTAAAACAGACTTCAGGGTTGATGCACAGGAGCTACATTATTGGTATATTTTATGTAGTGTACACATTTTCATCACAGCCAGTTCTATATCTCTCACAGAATGCCACTTGCCTGTAGGTATCTAGGAGTAATTACAGACTAAAATCACTTATAGAACTGAAGAGGCCGATTTGTCTTCAGATTGGAAAGCAAATGTAATTATTTCCGAAACAGAAAAGTATTTCAGTGTGGAAAATTCAATAATAAATCTACACAGCGATTGTAAAAAAAAACCTACCACAATTTCTTATGGCAATTTCCTTTGGTTACGAGTCACATCACTAAAACATTACTTGTGTGAGAAGTGGCTACGTGGTCAAAAATGCTCTTCAGTCTTCTCATGAGAGAACCGCTCTATGGTGGGGGGATAAAATTGAACCTAGCATTGTTTCCCTAGAAAGAAAGTGCTTACACTCTGTTCTCTATTCGCACAAAGTGTTCTGAATAGTTCTTATTGGATTCTCTGTCTGGCTCTCACAAGATGAACCTGAGGACTTGCAGGGAGCCTACGGATCTGGGCCAATGATAATTGTTCTTCAATGTGATACCCGTGGCAAATAGTATATCCATGCAGAGTATCCTAATTAACATGCAGACACATCTATATCGATGTTTTTAACTTGGTGAGATAACTGCAGAAATGATCCTCTAAATCTCCAGCTGCTGCAGATGCCATCGCTCCTCGCTTCCCACGCGACAGGAGAATCGTTCTGCAGCCTGGTTTTGCACCATGAAGAGAACTGACCTCTCCTTAGAGCTCAACACATGGGGGAAATTTCCAAAAATTAGCTTCTGATTCTGGCTGTGTCTTCACATAGCTCTGTATTTACTTCAGCATAAACGAGATGTCTTTGTAGAAGCATTTGTTCTGACAGAACAGTTTTCTCCATATAATTACTGGTATTTGGAAACTATTCCAAATGACCTAAGGGCCTAACTGCAAACACTAATGCACGTATTTAATTTAATGTAAGTGACTAATATGTGAGATTCCTCATGCATGCTGTTTAAAGCATAACTGTAATTACTTTTAGGACTACAGTCTGCACTGAGATGGAGAAAAAAATGCACATTGTGTTATTTACTTTTAAAAAGCCCCCAAAGCCATAAGCTGGGCTCATCTCTTGTTTCTTCTCTCATTGAGAACAACCGGCTGTCCCCAGTCCTGGCTGGAGGTTTCACTGCTGTGGACTGACCTCAGGAGACGGAGCTCTGCACGGAGCGTGGGGTGGTGTTGTGCCTTCTCTGGTGTGGGCTGAGGTGCTTGCTCATGTCCAAGTCGCAGCCTCTGGATCTCCTGTGGGATTTCTCTCGGGGAGGGGAACAGGGAGAAGACCACAAGTCAGTAATTTTCCACAAAACCAGCTCACTGGACATCGCAAGAGGAGAACAAGTATGACTGTATGTAGCTCTTCATCAACATGGATTTAATGACTGGGCTCCAACAAACAAAAGAAGCCCTTGGCACTGGGACAGGTCTCTGCAGACTTGTAAAATAAACTTCTAGGATTTCACCATGAAGTGAAATATTTCTTCAAGACCCCCAAAAATCAGAGGTAGAAGTGAAGCAGCAATATGCTTATATTGCTCCCTCTACTTCTTCCCCATGAACATTTCAAGGATCACAAAAACTAAAACTAAAAGAGTATCTGGCACCTCTTGATTATCGGAGAAAATATTCTGCACTTAAAAATATACTTTTAGTGTATCCAGAGAACTGAGAGAAGTCAACAATTTGCAGAGAAGCCCTTTAACAGGACTTGTTATGACGGGCTGGCCGGCCCTGCAGTGCTGTCAAAAGGCTCATAAAAAGCTTTGCAGCAGCAGGTTTCAACCTTTGTGTATTTCTTCTCTTCTTCAGAGCGTGCCGGACAGCAGACGGCCAGGAGGCAGCCGCGAACTATGAGAGACAAATGGCGACTGGAGCTGGTGGCTCATCACACGGGGACAGAAGGCAGAGCAGAGTCTGGAGCGGGAAACCCTCTGGTCTGGGCTGGCCTCTGTTTCACAGTCCGGCAGTGCAGGCAGAGCTCTGCTGACACACGTTTCACGGCACCAGGCGGCCTGATGCCCAGGGCAGATCCTCTGTGCTGACAAACCAGCGTCACTCCTTTTTGGGCTGGGCTGGCCTATTGCTCCTGGACACTCTCCCTCGGTCTCGGTCACATTTGTACCCAGTGTCTCCCTTGATCAGCAGCCTAACTTGCTGCTAACCTTTCTGCAAGCCCTTCCCAGACAGACTGTGTTCTGGAGAGCTTTACTCACCTTTTCCACAAGTAAAAGCAGGGCAGCATAACATTACCAGTGTGACCGATCCTTTTATCATTTCATGTTATAGAGCTACAGAGGCTTTAATTCAAAGTTAATCTGGTTTTTGAAACAGGACAGGCTTTTTTTTTAAACTCTAAACAAGCAGCTGCAAACAGTAAAGTATCAACGGTTATATCAAACCATTGAGCAGTACACTCATTAAAACACTGGGTGGCTGTGGATTTCAAAGCCTTTGTCCTATTCTGTGGGCCTTTTTGTGCCCTCTGCTTTTTGCAGCAAGAAGTATATGTACATGCGTTAGCACATAGCACAGAAGCAGGTGGTAACAATGTAGGTGGTAAAACAAATATATACAATAGATGGGTCTGAACAAAACCAGGTGCTTTATGGACGCTTACCGGTTTTTATTTTCAAGCTCTGCAATCAGCTGCCTCTGTTGCTTGTTTGCATCAACGGTGAAGGAGATGTCTGACGCCCCTCTCTGCTGACCCTGCTGCTGTTGTAAAAGAAAAGGCTGCATTGAAGGAGGAAAAGCCAATGTGCACCCCTGGGTTCAACACAGATCTGGTCTGTGAAACCTCCTTACCTGCAGAAAACGCAGTACCAGGCTCGCCCACACCACAAAAAGAGCACCCATGTTGTGCTCATGCCAGTACGGCTCCATTGCTGGTAAAAGCAGGGTAAGTGCGAGAGTAAACAAGACTCAGTGCGTACCATCCTGCCATTCATTGCTTCAAGGAGCTTCCTCTGAACCAACTGTAAAAGGCAAAGCCACTGCTGCAGGCAGTTGCTGCAATACGGCTCTTCATTTTGATTGTACAGTCAAGAGGAATATCACGAAGCAAAAAACAGTGTTCCTCTCCAAAAAGAAGAGGATGTGTTTCCAGTGCAGCGATGGTTCCTTCTCTTGAAAGTTCTGCTTTCCATCTGAAAGCTGGACTCCGTTTTGAGTCTGGCTGGGTGGCCCACTAGGCCAAGTTTTCCCACACGCTCTGGTGATACCTCAGGAAAGCTCTTTCCCCAGTCCTCCAGGTAGAGCAGAACCCTTTTCCTCCCAATAAAATTCAGTGTTAAATAAACTATTACCAAACTAGGTAGTGTTTACTACAGTTTCATTGGACTATGCTCTTTTTTCATGTTTATCAGCAACAACCAAATATTGGTTTGTTCACACTCCTGTATTTCAGTATTGTATCAATGACAATGCAGAGCAAGACATCCACATTTTCACAGCTATCAAAGATACCCATTCATTTCTAACTCCAATCTGAAAGAATCAGACATTGGAAAATACTCTGCTGTGTTACTGCTGTGATTGATCCCAGTGTTTCTCACCATGAGAGCCCCGTGAAGTGTAACTCTGGAGCCCAATTTTACGTGATGCCAGGCACCTCCTCCTCCAGGAGGTGGCACCTTGCAAGAAGGAACCCTCAGAAAGGATGAAGATCCATCTCAGTGCTAACCTGTGCCACCACTGTCTGTGGGCAAAGGACAGCACATCGTGCTTGTCACCACTGGCTACTCTTTCTGCTCCAGGTACATTTTCCCATTAACACTCCAACCCTAGGGAAGCAGAGCAGTGCATAAAGAAAAACCGATACATTCTGGTGGATATAATGACTGATACAGAGGGAATCGAGACCTTTATTCTGAATGGTCAGGGTTATTAGTACATTTTGTTCCCCAGAAAACAGAACGGCCATCAGCAAAGCTTTACAAATTTCCACTGTGCTCCTAATGCAGTGTGACTCTTGTGATTCGAAAGATTCTGTATACAGAAACATTCTCTTTTCCTTCTGTCTCCTTTGCTTAAATAGCACAGACGGATGGCAATAAGAAATTCAGTATATTCCTTCAAACCAGCTCTAATTAAAAGTTACTTAAATATTGTTTCCTAAGTTTTCCCCCATATCACAGACACATGTTATATAGAACTGTTTTCTACTAGTTTCTACCCAGAGACATTATTAATGGGATAACTTGTTCCCATAAAGGATTATTGCCCTTCAGAAATGGGACCTTCACCTGCAGGTTGCCTTAAATTTGAGTCACTGTGTCACACCTCTGGAAGGGACTGATTTGGGCTGGGCCGGCAGACCAGAGCGCCCCTCTCTTCCCCTGCAGCCACAGGCAATGTGAAATCCTCCACAGCGGAGGGGTGCACGGGACCACAGATTTGTCCTTACCTCCTGCCCTTGGGATGAAGGTGACTCAGTGCTTTTACATGAAGAGCGGGGCCTGATTTTGCCCTTTCAACTGACCCTGCAGTGTAAATCTCAGTGTGAAAATGTGCTTCTTGGCACTCTGGACCTGCGGCTTTTCACTTGACCATCATTTATGGTCCCTTGTTCTATCAAATTTCCTGAGACAGGAAAAAAGTAACTAGGCTGACCTTATTTATGCCATTTAAGATTTTATATACTTCCATCGGGTCCCTCCTTCATTCTCTCTTATTCCTGAATATAGTTAGTGAGGTTTTAGCCTGTCATCACCTTTTATCTTGGGATACATAGGATAGAACAATCATTGCTCTGAAATGAAAATGGGAGCCAGGGCTAACGCAGGGGTCATCACAGTCATCCTGCTGGAGATCATTCTTCAAAACCCTCAGCACTTAGGGCCCCAGCGGCCGTGATATTTGAACTAAAGAGTAAAATGGATTCACCAGCCCATTTTTCCACTCCAGTAAATCATTCATTTTTAACCCAAGCTAGTCCAGACAATATTTTCTAGTCTTTCCTGAGTTCAAGATGTCAGATTCCCTTTGCTGTAGTTGTTTAAATACCATTGCATTAGTATATAGATTATATGCATTAATAAGTGGATGCTTTGGTTTAAATGGACTGCATAATAGTATTACTACCAAAGCATAACAGCATCTGTTGAAAAGGATAGGGAAAATTAATCATTAAGACTGTCAGATGTAATTTCCCCGATCTTGCCAAGCCCCTGGAACATGACAGAAGGGAAGTTCCTTCCTTTAATTAAAACACTTACTGATGAAGAGGTTTCTGCTGCCAGCCTTGCTGCGTACCTGGCGATCAGCTTATGTTCTTCATCCAGGCGACTTGCGCTGTCGAGCACGCTGCTCAGGATTGGAGGGGAAGGAGGGAAGACGTTAACACGGGATAAAAATGACCATTGCTCTGTCACACTGCCTGCTCACACCGCCCCCATCACAGAATTCAGAAGCGAAATGTCACCAAATTAACAATGGCAGGTGTTAACTGAGCAAAGGGGAGAAGTGGGAGGGTAATGAATGTCCCCCGATAGCCTTAAAATTGTGTCACCACTGGTGAGAAAAGTCTCGGAAATGCCAGTCTCCCGTGAAATTTTTGCAATAGAGGCATCAGTGTGGTCTTCATGACTTGCTTATTCTACAAACCTTCACTTTATAAGTAATTTACTATAGAAAATACTGACAAATTAAGTCCACCTGATAACTGGCAAGGCCATTGTACAGGCGGATACACAGTACCTCAAGAAAAGGTGTTTAACCATTCATACCCACCCCCAGGTATTGTTAGGACGTTATGGAGAAAAACGTGTTCAGTGCCGAATAAACCTCTTGTAAAGAGGCCCTCTGGATTTCAGAGTTTTGCCAGATGGTTTATTCCTCAACTAGGAGATAGTGAACTAGAAAAAGCCATAGGAAATATACCATCCACAACCTAGAAAATTAAAAATGTCACTACGGCTGCTCTTCAGGGGCTCCAGGAAGAGACGTCATCACTAAGCAAGATAGTCCTACAAAATCGCATGGTCCTGGACCTCCTGACTGCAAAAGAAGGAGGAGTTTGTGTGGTGATAAACCAAAGCTGTTGTTCATATATTAATCAGGAGAAACGGGTAGAAACAGATATTCAAAAGATACGGGAACACTCTTGGATCCTCCATCTAGTTACTAGAGACAATACAACAGGGGGATTCTCTAATTTATGGGAAGGCCTCACTTCCTGGCTTCCCAACTTAACCTGGTTACGATCCTTATTTGGAGCTTTAGTGGGAATATCAGCTTCAGGGATACTGGTCTGTATGACGATGAGGTGTTCCCTGTGGTGTTGCCAGAGTGCCGGGACACTTGGAGCAACTGGAAGAAACATCAACTAAGGCAGGAGCAAGAATCTAATAGGTATTTTGTAAAGACATTGGATAAAGAATAATCATATCAGTAACAGAATTAACTAACCTCTTAGAAAAGGGGGAATGATACAGGGGATTGACAATTAACTAATTAACTCTGAAAGAACTAAACCTACCCCACATCACTAAAGAGCCAACAGAGAGCTAACCCTTTAACCCACATAGGCTTGCTTAGCTCTGTGTAGCTTATTGTACGAGAAACAGGAGTTCGCTGACGCCTTGCACAGATAATAATCCTTGGTGCATCCTTGGGTGAACCAGATAACAGAAACCTGGGCACAGGACAGGAGATACGCCAGTTTAACCAGCTCAGCAGGCTGAGACCCAACCAACTCATCACACTGGACCAACGGTGACCGCGTACAGAGAAGAGGACCCGGGGTCACGATCACTGCGCAGCCGCAACCAGGAGGAGCCGGAGGTGGAGACTCTGGAAATGGTCTCCTGAACTCATTGTAATCAGAACGGCCTTCTCAGGGACAGGGTATGAATATGTACAGGCGCTCCTAAAACTGCCATGAATACCTAACACTTTACTGTATTTAACCAAGCTCACAGCTACTGTAAAATACACACGTATTAGGTGAAATTATTCTCCGTGTGCCCGACATTGTAGATAAACACGTAAAATCCATATGTTCCTTACAACCTCAAGGTTTGTAAGGTCAGCGCCACGCCTCAAGGGCTCAAAATGGTGCCAGAATCACCTCAGGGCTCAAAACGACGGCACCAGGGGAACCGAGATCACCTCAAACCACTTCAAAACACAAAATGCTGCCCCCAGGGGCACCAAGATCACCTCAGGGCTCAAAATGGTGCCAGAATCACCTCAGGGCTCAAATGGTGGCCCCTGGGGTGTTGGGATCACCTCACGCCAAGAAAACCCTTGAGGAGCTGGAGTGAGCTCAGAGGAGGGAGCGGAGCTGGGGAAGGGGCTGGAGAAGGAGGCTGAGGTTGGAAATTGGGGGTAATTTCTTCCCCAAAGGCTGTGGGGCGTTGGAACAGGCTGCCCAGGGCAGTGCTGGAGTCGCCATCCCTGGAGGGGCGAACAGACGAGGTTCTTGGGGATGTTTCAGTGCTGGGGTTGGGTTAATGGACTCAATGACCTTGGGGGGCTTTTCTGCCCAAAACAAGGGGCTAATTGGCCGCTTTTGGGCATTCCTGCACAGCCGCTGTCTCCTGGCCGGTCGGGCCGGCTCGGGGGGACACCGGGGGTGTCTCCGCAGACATGGGGGGTTCATCCCGGCTCCGGTTCTCTCCCTCCAGCCCTCAGGATCCTCGAGCGGGACCCCGACCCCTCCACCCGCACCCTGGCAGGTCAGACCATGCTCCTCCTCACCACCAGGACGAATCAGCCGAGACAGCGGCCGACCCTGCGGTCCCTCTTCTGCTGGCGCAGCTAAGCCCGGCTTAAGCGCAGCTTTTCTCACCAAAACACCTGGATTTTCTGACAATAACTCCAAAAAGGAGCCGAGTTTAACCCCATTAAGATCGTAGGGAAGATCCCAATTAAGGAAATCCACACTAATAAAAAAGCAGAGTTTACCTCCATTAAGATCGTAGGGAAGACCCCAGTTAAGGAAATTCACACTAATAAAAATGCCAAGTTTATCCCCATTAAGCAGCAGCAAAGTCCAGCCCAGAGGGCAGCGAAACCCCCAGTATTTTGCATTTGAGAAGAGCCCAGGATGTTCATCCCAGTTTGAGAAACAAAAACGGGGCAAAATGGGGATTTTGCTGCAAACGCGAGAACTTGAGCATCCGGGTGTTTCATCCGGGGGTCGCTCGGGGGGAATAAAATGCTTGAGGCCCAAAGGGATTTGTGGGAAATTGGCGACGGGCGTTTCAACTCCAATTGGGCATCGGGGGAATGGTTGGACTCGATGATCTTAAAGGTCTTTTCCAATGCAAGTTATCTGGGGATTCTATAAACCAGAGGGAACTGGGGGGGTTAAATTGTGGTGCAGGGGGGAAAACTGGGGGACGTGTCCCCCCTTGTGGCCCTCATATCCCTTCCAGGTCCCCTTTGTCCCCCCACCGCCATGTTGCCCCTGATGTCCCCTCTATGTCCTCTGTGCCCCCCCCATCCCGTGTGTCACAGAGGCACCCCGATAGTTTTAGGCAGACAACAGGGTCCAAAACAAACTTTTATTCTGGTCAAAAAGGTGCAGCAGATTAACCGGTAAAGAACGGGGTTTTAGCTCTCCAAGAACATAAATACAGGTTTGAGTATCAGTTGAGGAAGTTATTGGCGTGCAGCAAATAATAACAATGGGGATCCACAGTGTGCACACACGTGGCTCACCAAACACAACGCCAGAGCCGCCCCTGACTCTGGGAAAAGTGTGCACTTGCCTGAATCTGGCAAGGAATTACTAAAGAAAATACATGTCCTTATATTTAAGCACGGAATACGCTCACTTGGCCTAAGTGAGGAAAAACAAACAGAGCCCCGCGATCCTGCAGGAATTATTTCACTCACCCACACTGGAGATGAGGGAATCCCGGTCCCCGGAGATCACCTCCGGCAGCCACCCTGCCTAAGGGGGAGGGCTCTGGCGGCAGCATTTGGCCCGTGCTCCGAGAGGTCCACACAACAGGCAGCCTGTTTCTGAGCATGGTTCTGAAAGAGCATAGAGATTTATTCTAGTCAGCAATGTAGAAAGATTTCTGTATATCTGTTTTGACAACAGAGCCAAGAAGACATGGAAGTGAAAAGGAAACAAGAACCATACGTAGAGCGGAGAATGGGATGAAGCGAGTACTTCAAATTAATATGTACAGAGATCAAAAAATCTCTAACCAGAGTGCTCCCCCAATTTATTTCACAGGAATTTTCATGTATAACAGAAGTTTGAATGTATATGTACTGCGAATAAATAAATTGTTTTTGGATTTCAGTAAAGCTTTGGCAGTGTCTCTGGCAGCACTGTCCTGGACCAGGTGTCCAGCACACAGCTGGATAAACACACAGTGCAGTGGGTGAGCAACTGGCTGACGGGCTGGGCTCAAAGCGCTCGAGTAAATGGGGTCATGTTGGGTTGGACACCCGTCACTAGTGGGTTCCACAAGCATCCCTCTTAGTGCCAGCAATCCCGGCTGTACTTACAGACTGGGGCACGAGATGCTGGAGAGCAGCTCTGCAGAGGGATCTGGGCTTTCTGGTTGATGGCAAGCTGAACATGAGCCAACAGTGTCCCTGGAGCCAAGAGGGACCCGTGTCCTGGGGTGCATCCAGCACAGCATCGCCAGCCGGGCCAGGGAGGTGATCGTCCCGCTCTGCTCTGCACTGCTGCGGCCTCACCTGGAGCACTGGGTGCAGTTCTGGGCGCCACAGGATAAAAAGGATATAAAGCTATTGGAGGGTGTCCAGAAGAGACTGGTGAAGGGTCTGGAGAAGAAGCCATATGAGGAGCAGACAGGCGAATGACACCCGGTGTGTCCGGACACCGCCTGTTACATCCTCGGGAGAAGCAGCTCACACCGGGCTCCAGTATTTTTCCATCACACTCCTGATACTCTTTTGAGCACAACAGAAAGACGAGAAAGAAGGTGCTTCAGTCTGTGCGGGGCTCACGGGCGGGCCCGGCACAGCGGCTGCACACAGGCTGCCAGTGCAGCCCCGTTCCCGCCGGGACTGCACCCGCACCAGACGCAGCGAACTCAACACCAGGGGGAGCACCGCCCGCACTCGGCGGGAAAAGGGAAGCGCTGCAATGGCTCCCGAACGATCTTTCTCTCCCGCATTTAAGGCGCGGACACCTCGGGAAAGCCCGGGCGGGTCTGACACGGCCGGTGCCGCTGCCTGTCCACCCCGCTCCGCGCCGCCGCTCCCCGCGGCCCAGCGGCTCCCCCTGGGCCCGGCCCCGGCCCCGTTCCGCCTCGCCCACCTGGCGCTCCCGCTTGGCCGACGGCTCCTCCTTCACCTCGGTCACGAACACACACGGCACCTCCCGCTGCCCCGCGCCCCGCCGCCTCATGGCCCCGGCCACCCGAGCCCGCCCGCTCCCAACGCCGGACCAGCGCCGGGCGGAACTGCGGCTGCACCGCCCCGCGCTGCGCCACGGGAAATGGAGAACGGGACCGCCCGCCCGCCAGGAGCCCCGCGACGCACCCGAGCGCTGGGGAGGGCGGGGCGGGGCGGGGCGGGGCAGGGCGGGCGCGGTGGCCTCGGGGCACCTCCCCAGAGCCGCCAGCGAGGCGGGGGCCTCCCCTCCCGGAGGCGCCCAGCGCGGCCGCGGGCCTGGGGCAGCTCCCGGGCTCCAGGCGCCGTTCTCTCTCCGGAGCGGCTCCGCTGTGTTTTCGGCTCCGGGCTGAGGCAGCGCGCCCTGGCGGTGCCGTCGGTGCCGTTGGCCCGGCAGCCGTTCCTCGGGCTGTTTTCTGCTTGCCCGGTGCCGCACGCCCGGCTGGGGCAGGGATGCCCGGGCCCCGGGCCGTGGGGAACTCGCTGTGTCGGTTTTGCCCCCGTCAGCACAGGGGGCTCCGGGTGGTTCCCGGGCTCTGCGCCTCGGGATAAACCTTGGAAGCGGTGCTGGGCTGACCCTGGCTGGACAGCAGGTGCCCACCAAAGCTGCTCTGTCACTGCCCCTCAGCTGGGCAGGAGAGAGAAGAGAAACAAAGCACCCACGGGTCGAGATGAGGACAGGGAGACATCGCTCACCCATTACTGTCACAGGCAAAACAGACTCCGCTAGTGGGAATTAATTCAGTACCAATCAAATCTGAGCGGAGTAATGAGAAATAAAACCTAAATCTTAAACCACCTTCCCAACACCCCTCCATGCAAAGAGCTACAGTGAGGAAAATGTTGGGCAGAAGGGTTTTGCTTAAAAAATGGTCAATAAGCTTTGTCTTTGCATTATCAAAGGTTTGTTTCTCAGGCCACAGCTCCTTCAGCAAGGGGCTGGGTGTTATTTAAGCCCCGGCAAATGGATTTGTTCCATTTCTCGTTAAAGAAACACTGGGATGGGAGACTCCGAAATAGCCCGATTTTCTGTAATTCACACTGAAGCAATGGAGATGAAGGAAGATGTCCGAGCTGGACGTGTCCCCTGGCCCATGATGGTGACATCAGGAGCTGGAGGAGCAGTTGGAACTTTCGAAACGTAACATTCTATACTGGCCGCAACCGCCTCTGTTGAGTTGGCCGGCTGCAGGAGGCACCAGCTGCTTCGTGCTGGTGCCTTCTGCGGGCATTCGGAGCCGTCAAAATGAGCCGAACTGGGAAAAAGTGCCACTTCGAGTGTTCCCAAAATGCACAGGTAAATGCTGTAGATCTTAGAGTGCTTTGGATCCTTAATTTCTTGATACAGCCGTCTGTTATGTAAACGTAGAAGCTGATGTGTCTCTCTGGGTCATGGCCACATCTGTAGATGAAATATCGGGTTTTTGGAAGTGGTGAGAAGAGGTAATGATCATCTGAACCGCGGGAATTTCTCATGTGAACTGCGCTCGGGTACTCAGGGAACACATAAAAGTCATGGGTGACGATCACTCATCTTTCGTATTGAATCAGGATTATATTGATCTTGAATACGTAGGCCACGTTTATAATTTCTGCTTTTAGTTCCTTCCTGAAGTACTGCAAAACAAGTTATTGAGAAGAAAGTCCTGCAACGTGTGTTTGCCCTGGATTTGAATTCCACCTGTTGAAGATCCAGGGCTGGGTGCTGGGCTCTCCATTGTCGCATCCATTTCGACAGTGGGGGTTTTGGCATTAATGCCCGGGAGCTGGGCTTTGGCTCCAGAGCCCAGTGTGTCCCAGGGGATGGCCCAGTTGTACTGACTGCAGCCCAAACGTGGCGTGGTTTGGAGATGCTGCTTTTAGACCCAGCTGGTAATGTCTGAACCTCCCAATGCACAGAGAGCTGGGAGATGGTGTGAGCAGTGCACTGACAGCAGTCTCACAACACCGATTCCCAAACTTGTCGTTTTTCGGTTTTTGCTGGGCACCTTTCTGGGTTTGATGTCCTGCTCCTTATTTCCCAAGAACCCATGTCCATTAATGGCAAGAGAGTCCAGTGCAGGATAAGTAAATGGCTTCGCTCCTGATCTGGTAACAGTTTGACATCAGGAAAGCTCAACTGACCTCATTCAGGATAACTTTAGAGTTATCTGGAGCTCATGAGAACTCCTAAGATAACTTTAAGAGTTCTAAAATATCGGAACATGGTCCCACAAACCTTGGTGATATGGTCCCAGCAGCAGACCGCGTACTGCTCCATTTAGTCCATGTTTATTGTTCTGCTTACAATCGATGACAACTCTTTTCTCCTGCAGCAGAAGTACAGCCACATCCCCTGTTTTTGGGAAAAGCGACCATCAGGCTGTGTCAGAGTCAACTGTGCCTTCCATCACACCCACCCTCGGAATATAAACGGGCTTTTCCTGCCACCTAACAACAGTGAGTAAAAAATATTTTCTCCACTCTCTGTTCATTGGAGTCAGTTCATGCACAAGAATGTCCTTGCAGTGCTTCGTGATCTCTACGAAGGTTCAAAACGTACCACGGTAAATCAGTGGCGTAGGATCTGCTGCCGCAGTGAGTTCAGAGCAAAGGAAGGAATTGTATTGGCGTTTGAATGGTGTTGCCACGTGACTGTTTCAGCTGTCGTGTGATGGATCTTCGTGTTGCAGGAAAGATGATGGCACAAGCGGTGATTTAGGTTGCCAGGATCCACAGAGTAGAAATGTTGCAGAAATCATTTGCAAGGTTAAATAATATCTGAAAATCAAATTATTTTTGGAAAGTAAAAAAGCACCATTACAAATTGTTTGTTTGTTTCTTTGTTTGCTTGTTGGTTTTCTCATTCCTCTCTAAGAGGAGCTCTTGGCTTCCAGCAGTGCTGCTCTCTCTGCAGTTCCCACATCCACAGCAGCGACCCCTGGCAGCTGGTGCTCTCCTAAAGCCAACGTAGGCACATCTTGGGTGTGCTGGGAGTCAGAGAAGATGCCCTGGAGGCCCAATGGACATGGGCAACCTCTAGAAGAGCCATGTCCAACAATCAGAACGAGAAAATAGATCCAAACCTTTCTCTTTTTACTGAAAAAATGCAGACATTCAAAGTCCATGTGTCCCAGAATAGCATTGTAAACATTTTAACTGCATTTGTCCTTTTTAATACTTAGAAATCCTGCTAAACCCATTGAAGGTGGAGTTGGCTTGCACTGTCCGGAGCTGATAATGTGCTGTTCTGGGCAGTGGCACAGTGAACTGTCAAGTTAAACTGCTGGATCTTACATTTTCTTGCGTGAGATACAACAAATCTGACCCGCAGGAGTGTCACTGAAATAGGTTTAGTATGATACACCGCAGTGCTTTATCTGCTCTTTCAGAGGAGTTAGTACCCGCGCTTTTTCATCCTTTCTGTTGTTGCGAGATGCTCTTTTGCCAAGCTTGGCAGAATAGTTTTCCCAAACGTCATAATCTGCCTATTTGATGATCCCCTCAACACGATAAAGAGTTCAAAAGTGCCCCTGCATGTCTGACCTGGGTTTGATATTCCAGTTCCCTTCTAACAAAATCATGTTCTTTTCTGCAGATGTGCCATTGCAAGAGGGTGGCCAAGAAAGGACTCTGCACCCCGCACATCTGCAAGAGCCGCTCAGAAATCAGCAGAATATTTTCCTGCCAGTTCACGCTCCGCTCATTATCAGCCTCAACAATGCTGAAGATGAGGAGGACGATGAAGGGGATGATGACAAAGAGAACTGTAAACAGATTATATTTTCTTCTACAAAGAAGTAGAATAGGGTCTTTTCTACACTTCACAACCGATTTGTTATAATAACCACGACCTATTTAGAAAAGAGTTGTTGACAAGTTTTGCAAACAGTTTCCTGCTGATCCCAAAATGTTGGAAGTGGTGCTCACCAGACGTGAGGCATCATTCCAACTCCTGCGAAATGCCTACCTGTATATTTCAATAGCGTTATCACCCACATACCTCTTTTGTATTAAATGAAGTTTAAAGTGTGATCCACAACTCCTAGGATGTGATCCGCAGTTCAGATGGCCATCAAATACTCTTCAAACTTTCTCTAAATTTGGGGACACAATTCACTAGATTGATGGAATGTCTATGCGGTTTTATACATATATTTGTTTTGGTTTTGTGCTTTTTAAAAGTAGTCAAACGGTTGACTGTGTCTCTCTTAGAGATGAGGGGTTCCTGGGGAAGAATGAATTGCACGTTCCCAGAGAGTGAGGACGACCCCCTGTTAGTGCTTCCTGAGCCGGGGGCAGTAGGAGGGAGCCCCATGGATTCAAACCAAATCAAAGCCGGGGCTTTGCTGATCTCAGCAGCCTTAACTGAGACAGATGAGGAGCCCTCACTTCACCATCTCTGCCAGCAGATGTTCCAGGACAGGAACCGTGGGCAGAGGTTTTGTGACAAGCGTCCCTGGTGACGTGTTCAGTCAGAAGATTTCCTTTGGCTTGTCAATGAAGGATTGTGTTGAACGTGAGCACTGAGGGTGGGTTTGAATAGTTTCAAATCCACACACATTAGCTTCTTCCTATGTGTTGTACCTGCCCTTCCATCGCTCCTGGAAACACCTGATATTAAGGAATCCTTGTTCCGTCCAGAAGCAGAGCTGACATTGAGAAAAAACCCACTGTGACCCAAATGAAATTGATGATGGTACATGATTACTAGGAATTGTTGAAGGTCTTTGTACAGATACCCAGTAATCTTTAAAACCATTTCCTACAGATGTTTCTGATTGGGTGCCTAAGACTGCTGCAGAAATGGAAGAGGAAAGAACCATAAAGGAAATATGCTATAAAACTGGTAAATATGAAATCAGTCAGTCTTTCCTAAATAGCAATGAAGACAATATACTGTGCCTTTTACTTGTTCTTTTTAAAAATATTATATTATATTTTATTTTATTTTATTTTATTTTGTTTTGTTTTGTTTTGTTTTGTTTTGTTTTGTTTTATTTTATTTTATTTTATTTTATTTTATTTTATTTTATTTTATTTTATTTTATTTTATTTTAATTTTCCTTCTTCGCTGTGTTTAGGAGAGTATTACAGGATCCAGTACCCTCACAAACACCAATCGGCAGAAACTGTGTCTTCAGCTCAGGAGAAGGAAATATTACTCTTGGAAGCCATGGAGCGAGACTTACAGAAAGGCAAGTAATATTCATCTTCTCAGACAACATTTCCCATTAATGTTTACCATGTCTTTTTCCCCACATATATCTGCGTGCATAGTGTCTCAGGCATGGTGACTGCCTGTGTTGATTGTGGATGCAAAAGGTAGAAATGGGCTGTAAAACCTGCGTGTGCTATCTGGAGATCCACAACCATTCCATAAATTGGATCAGATAGGATCCGTAAATATCATTCATGGAAAGTGGGGAGCTAAAGAATGAGCAGGTTATTTGTAGCTCGTTCTTTACTTTGGAGCCGTAGCTTTTCTTTAACCTGTGTATTATAGAATTGTCTTAGAGACCGTGAGAGTTGTGCATCAGTTACAGCAGACAGGATCCAAACATCCAAGAGAATACAAAGAAGAATATAAGAGGAGAGGTTAAAGGACATTGCACTGAACTGATCGCTATCTCCCAGAGGCGGGAGGGAGAGAATGGCAGTGCCGTTCCCTGTGCTTGCACACCAGCAGCTCACACCTTCTGTCTGCTGCCTCTCCAGGTGATGGTAATACCATTCCTGCAACATTCAGGAATACAGAAAGAGAAGGCGAGAGCTGGGAAAGGAGGCACCAGCAGAGCGTGTTCCCAGGAGAGATTGTACTGGTTTAGGGTTACACCAGAAAAAAACACACAGCCACTTTTGCTTTCCTTTTTGCTTTCCTTTTCCTTATTCGTTTTCCTTTACTGAACTGTTAGATGGTCTAGCACGACCCAGCTAAATTCTGTTCCTAGTGTCAAATATGGACAATCCACGTTTGGATAGGACTCTCCATAAAGAACATGCTGTTTCAATCTTACCTTCCAGCCTCCAGGCTCCTGCAATGTGTCAAAATGGAGTAACTGCACAGCATTATAAAGTTTGCTTTTTCATTTTTAGGATCGAACAGTTCAGACCCCAAAGGAAAACCGAGTTACCACCCGAGGAGCCGCAGGCAGGACGATGAAACTGCTGCTTCTGTTCCTCGCGGG
Source organism: Patagioenas fasciata (assembly GCF_037038585.1). Lineage (NCBI taxonomy): Eukaryota > Metazoa > Chordata > Aves > Columbiformes > Columbidae > Patagioenas > Patagioenas fasciata. Next base: position 6,050,693 of record NC_092544.1, on the reverse strand, counting down.
AGAGCAGCAGGAAGAAAAACAGATTGCGATTCTTCAGAACCTCGCAGACCAGCGCCTGTTTTCTACCGCAGGGTGGGCGGCACCCGAGAACCAAAGTTCAAGGGGTCTGCAGGTGGGCTTCTGCTGAAACAGGGTTCTCAAAACACCTCAGATGTGCCTGTCTGTATGGTGCTGCTTTCTTATTTGTCCCTGCAGGTCCATGTGAAGTCATTTAGGCCCAAATATGGTCAAGGCTAAATTTGATCCAGCATAATTTTCATAAGTAGAGCGCAGCAGTGTCCACAGTCAGAAATGTAAAGCTTTATTAAGCTTTAGGATTAGTCAGACAGTAGATTCATGACCAGGGAAAAGGAGGAAGAGGCAAAGCCACATCTTCCTGCAGAGTGGTAGGGGCCAGGTGAGGAGCCCTGTGGGTACTTTATACTGGCACTTGCCTCTTGAAGTTCTGTTTGCGGTTGGAGGTGGGCTTACCTATGCAACCAGGGCCATCACAGCTTTGGCCTTGTCGTTCGTAACACTTTGTGATGTTCACAAGTGCTGCCCGTACCCAGCATGTGTCTAAGTGCTGCAGACAAAAGGATCATTCCTAGTTCAGCCCAAAGGTCTCCTTCGGAGTCCACCAGTCTTCCTGGGCTCAAGCATGGGTGTTCCAGAGGTGCACACCCCCCTGTGCGGCACAGAGAAAGGGCAGGGAGTCAGCGCTTAGAGGACAGTTTGGATAAGGGGGTTGTGTTCACAGCTGCACTCCAGACGGTCTGAGAATAGAGAGACATTCAGAGAAAAGGATAGAGATGTTTTCCCAAAGCAATTCTTCCATTGAGCTCTTTGAGGGTTTAGGTACTATGATGACATGCATCTTGAAAACACCATCAATTTGATCAGATAGGATTCACAAATACCATGAATGAAAAGTAAGAAGCTAGAGCAGGTAATGTGTGGCTGGTTCTTTCCTCTGGAGCCATGGTCGTCTTTAACCTGTTATGCAGTTTTCTTAGAGATCAGCAGAGTTATACGTCAGGTGCTCAAGTTACACGAGACAGGATCCAAAGAGCCGACAAAAGAGAAAGAAGAACACACAACGGGAGGTTAAAGGACATTTTAGGTATCGCTGTCTCGCAGAGGCGGAGGAAGAGAAGGGCAGTGCCGTTCCTGTGCTCGCACACCAGCAGGGCCCACGTTCTCGCTGTTGCCTTTCCAGGGGATGGTGACACCGCTGCACCGCTGGACAGCACAGAGAAAGGAGAGAGCTCGGGAAGGAGAGTTCCAGCGGAGCGAGTGCCCAGCAGAAACTGGCGCTCCTTTGACAATGGAGGTAATGTACTTTGGCATCAGCTTCTCCTTGCTGAACACCTTACTGTAAATAAATGACTGAATAGATTTGAATTGGGCTGTCCACAAAAAAAATCCTTTCTTTTTTGGTCAGTCTTGTTTTCAGCCTCTAGGACCCTGTAATGTGTCAAATTCTGAGTAACAGCACAACAGTCCTGTATTTCTGTTTGCTTTTTCGCTTTTAGGAATTCGCTCTTCGGATCCCAACGTCAAACCAAGTTACCAGCAAGGGCGTAAAAATAAGGCTGAGGAAACGGCCTCTTCTGTTCCTTATGTGAGAGGCGCTGGCAGAAAGACTGATTCTGACTCTTTGGAACCTCGCAGGTCAACATATGTTTTCTACCGCACCGTGAACGTCGCCCAAGAACCAAAGTTCAATGGATCCACAGGTGGGTTTGATTGTGATAGATTCATTGTTTTCAATATTTAGTATTATTTTATTCTCTTGGAAAATCATGGAGTTTGGTCTTATCCAAACTTCTGATATCTATTTTGTGTCAATTTTTGTTACTTTTATTATTATTATTCTTATATTATGTTGGACAGAGGACTGAATTCATTCTCTTTCCATTCATCCAATGGGATATTTCAATTCATCTTTTTTCCGTCTCTCTGCTGTCCCCTTGATGGGATGTACTGTGTCAGAAACTTGACAAGAGCCTACAGGTGGGATTCAAAGTCCTGTATCTTTCTTTTTGGAAATCTGTTCCAGATGTGTCCATAATTTTACATCTTTCACTTTGTTTTTAACTCTCCAATCTGTCACTTCATGTAGAAATTTAGTGGTAAATAATTTCGATAATCACAAGTGAAGAAAGTTATTCCATCTTACCAGTTTCGGTCATCTCGCTTAAGCTGAGCTGAATCTGCAGCTTGGGATGCCTCCCTATCTCGAATTTTCAATAAGGGAACCTCCTTAAGAGAGATTATCTGCGCTGTTACCGCGAATGCAGTCGAGTTCAATGAATCTCAGCACCACTGCCGCATCTTGGCATTAATACTTGTGTGTGTTTGGGTTGGGTGTGTTTGTCTCTTTGTTTTCTTTTAATGTTTGCTGTGGCTAAATGTGGACACGTTGGTACAGAGGTCACCGAGGAAACATTCTGAATTTTGTCATAGCAGCCACCATTACCACTGTTGCCAATTTTCCTTTCAGCAGCACCTGAGCCGTATGGTGGGAAATGCTCCAAACCAAAGCATCAGCTTGACACAAACAGAAGATTTTCGACCCAAACGGGAAACTATGGTAATGCTTACCTGTTGTGTTTGAACTGAAAAGCGTAGGATTATTTTGCAATTAACTATTTGAATTAATGTAACTAAGATGGAATTAATAGAAAACAAGAGAATTAATATTTTTAGCCAAATTTCACAGAAAACAGTGGTTGGGAGCTTACTCTGCTGCACAGTCAGCTGCCAGCACACAAACAGCCCATTGCCTTCTATCGAGTGCTTGCACAAGCAGGGATAGAAGAGGAGATTGCACTACGGATTTGTTTAATTGAACAGCAACTGCTGCCTTTGGGAAGATTTTCAACACCAGAATATTGACTTTGTTCCAGTGCAGGGTCCGTGGCGGAATCGCCTCCTTTGGCAGATCCGTGAGCGGAGGAAACGCTGCAAGGTTCCACACGCTCCATAAAGCACTGGAGCAAGTCCGTGTTTAACACTGGATGTGTTCCAGAGATGATGTGGGGTTCACTGGTGCTCCCGTTGATACTCCAACTGATAGAGTATTTAATTCACATACCAGACTTGGAGAGTCTTTCCTGAAATTGCAGCTGGAATTAAGAAACAATGTCTATGTTTATTCGACAGACAAATGTTCTCCGGGATTTTACAGCGCACCACGTTGGAGGAAAAGAAATGCACGTGAAAATGCTCACTGTAAGTTTAAAACAACCGTTCGGGTCACTGCTCGAGAGAGATTTTTATGATTATGTTTTTCTTTTTTTTTGTGCAAAAGCAACATCTCTCCCCACCTAGAAAATGTGAAGTTGGTCTTAAAGCCGTTGCTGCCAAAATCCACCAGGTTCTAAGCAATGCTGAGCCATTAAAGAACAGAGAACAGCTCGTTTGTTTGCAGACATGTAATTTTGGCTGGATGACTCACCCGTGACGCCTGATGTTTTACAGCATCGCTGATATGAAAGCAAAGCATTGGAGTCTGTACCTCATGGCCCTTGGAGCAATGGTTCAGTTTGAAGGCTGTTGAGCGCTGCCCTTTCTTGAGTTCATCGAGCAAGTTTTATTTTAGTTCCCTCTCCACTGGGGGATCTCCAAAGCCGCCCCTGAGCTCCCAGCAGAGGTGACAGCAGCGGGGACGCAGGCGCTGGTCAGCCCAGCCCTGCTGGGAGATCCCTGGCCCTGCTGAGCTCGCCTGTGTTTCGCGGCTTCAGGCAGGCGCAGCCTCCCGCTCTTTCTCACAGCAGAGCGGGAATCCCAGACACAGCCATAAGGGCCCAGAGTTTCTCCCAGGCCTGTGTTATCTAACACAGAGGTTCTGCTCATCGGGCACACAGGGTCAGTAGGACAATTGGTGTGACGTGTGTGCTGTTCTACAGACAGGTGCAAGTCACTGGAGCGTATTTACATTCAACCAACCTCCTCGCCAAGCCTTCTGCTCCATCCCCATACAGATGGTCCCGTGGGTGTTTGGAGAGCACGAGCTTGCTCTGGGAGATCGGTCCAGAGCGGGTGGCTCAGGAAAGTGCAACTTTGTGACTTTGTGTTCCAAAGCCCAGGTGACCCAGCGGTCAGTTCCAGTTCACCCGGGCAGTTCCCTGTTCTGTATGGGGCCTTCTGACTCCAGCCCGAGATGCAAATTCTGCTGAGGCACCGCACAGATACAAACAACCCCAAACCGCCTTGTGAAACCCTCCAGCAGCTGTGCTGCTGCATTTGGGCTCTTTGTGCAAGCACCAGATCTGCTGGGGAAGGTTTTAGAGGAAAAAACTAGAGCAGCACATTTCCAAGCACGGGTGGATTACAGTAGGATGATTGGTTTTCCCGTTGCTTCTAGAACTGCTGAAAGTTTAATTTTTAAAATGTTTCTGAAAAAGTATATAGGTTTGCTCTAATACATTCTGCACAAAACGTTATGTACATCTGTTTTTACAGAGGAGCCAAGAAGCCTCGGAAGCAAATAACAAAGGAGAAGGATGCGTAGACATGAGAAAGAGATGAAATGAGTGCGTTAGTTTACAAGAAAATCAGCTGGAAAATCTAAAGATGAAAAAGCAGCAAATTCAAAACTGAGATGCAGGAAGGGCACTGTAACATTTCAGAACTGATAGAAGTGGAAATTTAAAAAGTATGCTCTGTGTGGTCGTATATAAAGGTCTTCAATACATTTTATCTGTTTTGAAAATTTGGTAATTTAAATTATTTTTACAGACTGTTTTTAATGCACAATTAATAAAAGGAATAGGAACTATCAGTTTGACTTTGGGCTTTCAGGGGACTTTTAATGTCACCAGCAACACCCATGCATTCTAGAAAGGAATTGTTTCCGTGCGAACGCCAGGGCCTTCGATGGTTCCGCTGTTTGCTGGGTGCTCGAGGGCTCAGTCGGAGTTTGATCTTGAGCTTGTGCCACTTTAGCAGGGCAGCAGAACCGCGCGATGAACTAAATGACCTGTGCAACAGAACTTTCAGAGTTAACTGGAATATGCTTGACACACACTTTAAAGCGTAAAATATTTGATTTTTACCCCAATCCACAAAAAGGGCTGCAACTCCAGGCCTGTCAGCCTGACCTCGGTGCCTGGCAGGGCTGTGGAGCAGATCATCCTGAGTGCAATCACACAGCACCCTCAGGATGGACAAGGGATCAGACCCAGCCAGCACGGGTTTAGGAGGGGCAGGTCCTGTCTGACCAACCTGATCTCCTTTTATGATCGGGTCACCCACCTGGTGGACGAGGGGAAAGCTGTAGACGTGGTCTATCTGGACTGCAGCAAAGCCTTTGACACAGTCTCCCATAATGTACTCCAGCAAAAGCTGGCAGCCCATGGCTTGGACAAGCGCACTCTCTGCTGGGTTCAGAACCGGCTGGAGGGCCGGGCCCAGAGAGTGCTGGGGAACGGGGCTGCATCCAGCTGACCAGTCACCAGTGCTGTCCCCAGGGTCACTGTTGGGTCCAGTCCTGTTTAACGTCTTTATTGATGATTTAGATGAGGGCATTGAGACCATCATCAGCAAATTTGCTGCTGACACCAAGTTGGGAGGGAGTGTGGAGCTGCTGGAAGGCAGGAGGGCTCTGCAGAGGGATCTGACAGACTGGAAAAATGGGTTCGATTCCAATGGGATGAAGTTCACCAAGGCCAAGTGCTGCCCTTTGGCCACAACAACCCCTGCAGCGCTCCAGGCTGGCACAGAGCGGCTGGAGAGCAGTCAGGCAGAAAGGGACCTGGGGGGACTGATGGACAGGAAGCTCAACAGGAGCCAACAGTGTGCCCAGGTGGCCAAGAAGGCCAATGGTGTCCTGTCCTGTACCCAAACCAGCGTGGTCAGCAGGACAAGGGCAGTGATCCTTCCCCTGTGCTCTGCAGTGGGGAGGCCACACCTGGAGTGTTGTGTTCAGTTCTGGGCCCCTCAGCTCAGGAAAGAGATTGAAGTGCTGGAGTGGGTCCAGAGAAGAGCAACAAGACTGGGGAAGGGCCTTGAACACAAGCCCTATGGGGAGAGGCTGAGGGAGCTGGGCTTGTTCAGTCTGGAGCAGAGGAGGCTTAGAGGTGAGCTCAGCACTCTCTAGAACGACCTGAAGGGCAGTTCTAGTCAGGGGGGATTGGGCTCTTCTCCCAGGCAGTCAGCAATAGGACAAGGGGGCAGGGGCTTCAACTCTGCCAGGGGAAATTGAGGCTGGAGCTGAGAAAGCAATTCTGTGCAGAGAGAGTGGTCAGCATTGGAATGGCTGCCCAGGGAGGTGCTGGACTCACCGGCCATGGAGGTTTGTAACCTGAGATTGGACACGGCACCGAATGCCATGATCTGGTGAACGGACTGGAGTTGGACCAAGGCCTGGACTGGATGATCTCTGGGGTCTTCTCCAACCCAGGCAATGCTGTGATTCTGTGAATTATCTCCAGTTTTAAGAAAAAAACCAAACTAAAGTGTTCTTCTGGGTGAGGATGGACCAGGCTCGGGATCAGTACCAGGGGTGCTGCAGGAGCAGGTGTCTCCCAGCACGGACACACCGGGGGGACCTGTGGACCTCAGCACCCCTGGGCCCCACCATGGCCCAGTTCAGCAGCCCTGGGCCCGAGGGCTCAGCGCAGGGACAGCCCCACACCCAGGGGCAGAGCGGTTCCTGCTGCTGCCCCGAGGGTCACCAGCCCCAGGCAGCCCTGAGCCAGAGCGCAGCTGTCTGAGCTGGGCTGGGCTGAGCTGGAAGGGGCTGGAAAACAGCTCATCGGGAGGAGGCGATGGGAGAAGGTGCCGTGCGTGTGGCACCGGGGATGAACTGACACCCTCAGTTTGGTATCTGGATCCGTGCTGGGCTTGCACATGGACTAAGCCCCAGCTCAGAGCACAAACTGCTGCTCCCAGCCCTGGGTGCCAAGCGCTGGTCCTGCTCTCCCCTCCCTGGTGCAGCCCGAGTGCACGACTGCCCTGCCTGCTCCTGCCCTGGGGCCTGGGGAGCTCGGGTGAAAAGGAAAGACGGACTGGTGTGGGCATGGGATCTCTTAAGTGTCCTGGGATTGCTTTGCTAATCACTCTGTAAGGGTTCCTGGGCTATTAAGTCCATAGGTGCCCAGAGAAGCAAATTAGTCCACGAACCAACTTTCGAATTAAGGTTGCCTTCTTACAAAAAAAGACACTTCCATTTTCTCATCAGCAACAGACTGAAAGATGGCAGCTGAAGCAGCTTCTGCTTCTTGTGAAAACAGGTAACAACAGATGGTTCCACCCAGCTGATCCTTAGTTGCTTCCTGCACAGGAAACCTGTCCATTAATTCCATCTTTAGTGCACAGGAAGGGCCTTGCTGATGTTCCTGTGTAGGCAGCGAGTGTGTGGATGTCAGGCTTTCTCCAGATTTGTTACGGAGTTTTCCTGTTTCTTTTAATTAGGAAAACCTTGCTGTGGACTCCTGAAGTCTCCCATAAGCTGGTGGGTTGAGAGAAGGACGGGGAGCTCCAGCGAGCTCAGGGAGGACCAGGCAGCATCACAGGCAAAGCAGACGGGAACTCCACTGGGTGAACATTAATGGAATTTATTGACAGATGGAAGTGGCACCTCTCCCCCATCTTTGGGCGGATCCCCGCGCACCGTGAACCGATACAGGCAGGTGTAGTCCGGGTGGCCCCAGTTGCTCAGCACTTGCAGCCTGATGTAATTCACGACCCCAGGGAGCTCGTTCTGCAATGACAAGGAGAAATGAGTCGCCTTTTCCTCTCTGGCCCGTGAGCACTGACAGAAGCGCCGCAGCGACGGCCTCGATCAGCAGCTTCCTTCCTGCTGCCCCGCGGGGGCTTTTGAGCTGTCCTGGTCAAGATGTTCTTATCCTGCTCTACCCCATGGGCCACGAGAACAGCAAAGGAAGAAGCAGCGACCACATGGCTCAGCAAATACACTGGAAAGCTCTCACCTGCTTTGTGGCACAGGCTTCCACAGTCAGAAGACCCCGTCCTGGGGTCACTATGACGTCTCTTTGCCTTTTCTAGAAAGCCATGGAAACAGAATGGCCTCCCTGTCTCTGGTCATTGCCTGCACCTACAGAACCCTCAGGAAGCCCAGTATTTCTGGTCTCTAACTGGCAGACCAGCAGTCGTGCATCCTACGGGATGTGGCCACTTGTGTGCACTTGGGGTCCAGACAGTCAAGCTGGTTCCAGCTTCAACTGTGGTGCTTCTAAGCACTAAGCACCCAAAATGAAAGAGAAGACGGCAGTGCAGGCATCCGCCACCAGGAAGTGAAAGCAGAAGAAAGGCCAGCGTGGCACACGCTCAAGGACAGGGCTGCCTGTGCCCTTTGGCAGGGAAGCCTCTGACCATTCAACTGCATTTCTCCTCCTCTCCTACAGTTCCCCTCCCTCTGTGTCCCCGTACCTTCAGCTGGAAGGTCTGGCTGGGATTCAGCGCCGCCAGGAAAGTGAACTGTCCCAGGAACGCTCCCTGCTCCTCGCGTTCTTCCTTGAAGCCCTGCAGAAAAATGGGGTGGAGAAAACAAGAACGTCTGGTGCACCATGGAAGACCGAACTTCAGCCGGTGAAGTACGGGGTTATTTCAGCTACGTGGTCCAAGGACAATGAGCACAAGGACAAGACCTGAAGCTGCAGGGGGCAGCACGTCACACTTGCCTACTCAACGAGTCCAGGCTGGCAGCCAGAAAAGGAGCAGACGCTCCCAGGGAGAGGGAGGTGACCTGGGGATCACAAATGCCACTGGGGCTGGAAGCCAAGAAGGTCTGGGACACCTGTTGAAATAATAAAAGAGATAAAATGAATTCAGAAGATGGTTTGTAACTTATGGATGTAATTCGGAATACACAGGAATGCTAAGCTACAGACTCACGGCAGCCACACTTCTTGCATCCTGCTCTGGTGTTGTCCTTATTTCCACCTGAAAGAGAAAATCTCATCAATTTGATGTTGCTAAGCAGAACTCTCAAGTTTCTTTTAAATCTGGCCTAACAAAGTCACCATGCAGACAGGAGTTATCACTTCTCCGGATACTAAATACACTAAAATCTCTTAAAAATAACTTAAAGAAAAGCAAACCAGTGCATTTCTAAGGTCACTTTTCTGTGCAGCAATTTATCAGAACAAATTTGGCGACTATAAACGGCTACGGATCATTTAGTTTTACATAACTTATTGCCAAATCACCACTTGATTCATTATGACCTTTCCATTATAATTTTAACAATTATTCAACTTCTCTGAAAGCTTATGCATTTCTTCAGTTACAGTATGAACACAGTAACAGCTGTGACACTCCAGTGATCCACAACAAGTGTACTTATAAATTATAGCAGTGCGTGGATGCTGACAGACATTCAATGGAAACTCTGAAGTAATTGACGTTTTAATTGCAAGACTTGTCTTAAAAAGCCAATTAAATAAAGATAAATAATCACTCCTGAAAAGTGGCAAAAGACAGAGAGAAAAATGTTTTTAAAAAGCGAAACAAATTGCGAAGTGATTCTGAATCCAGGAAACGTGGCACCAAATACAAAGAACTAAAGGGTGCAAGAAAGTAAATGTGAATTAAAGTTAAAAGAGTAACAGAAAAGCGTGGAGATAGCGGATCAGAACAGTACAAACTTCAGTTACAGAAAGTGCGCAATTTTCCCATCTGAGCCCACAGTTTAGTTAAACAGACACAACAGGACAGGACTCTGAAAAAGAGAAACGCCAGAGACCCATCCTCAAAACCAGATCGGTGGTATTTTTACCTTCTGAGCCTGTGTAATGAAAGTCACAACTGAATTTCCAAAATAAACAGGTGCCTGTCCTGGTTTTGTTAAAAAACAAGTTTCTCTTGTAGTGAATTTCCCTGTCAGCGAAAGCTCCATATCAGCTGCATTTTCCTGGAGAACCAGATCCATGTTTTGGTGAACACAGCAATGGGATGTGAGGTTATTGATAAGCATGGATGGACATCTCGCCAGAGGGGCAACGAGAAACAGGTGACCAAAAACTGACCAAGTGTGTATAACATCCCATTCACGTGAATACTTCATAGAAAAGTGGGAGATCACGAGGATCTCGTCCCTTTTCCCTGTGGTGACATTAGGAGAGGACCTTGCGAGTCGTCCCTGCGAACTGAGGCCAGTGACAGACTGAATCCAGCTCTGGTTGCTGCAGAGTCCAGTCCAGGACTTCGGGTGCCTGCTCTGCAGTTGCTGGGACTTTCAAGATTGGTTTTGTATATTTTGTATTATTTTCTCTATTTTATCAGTAGCATTAGTAAAACATTTTTAATTTCCCAACTCTCTTCTCTCTGTCCTCCTTTCCCTCCCGATCGCCTGTGCTGAGTGGGAAGGGCAAAAGGGGGAAGTGGGGGGAGAGGGGTTTCACAATACATCTGCCAGGGTTTGATTGTCACCCCGCAATCTAAACCCTCGACAGTGCCCTTCTATCTTCAGCTGAACAGAGTATGAAAAAATCAGTGCCTTCAACAGTTATATACAGTTTTCTGAATAACTAGGTCATTTATGTAAATAAATAATTAAGCAAACATAACAAGAAACCCATGACGGAAATCAGAAAACCAGAAAGGGCGTACATCATCTCCAATAATTTAAACTTTGATTTACTGAGACAAGCACCGTCTTCAGAAAATCTTACTCAAAATAACAGAGAACCCTTCAAACCCCAGGCTGGAAAACTCACTTGAAAACTTGGACAACTTACTGGTCTATGCCATGAAGAGTGCTGGAAAGCTAAGCAATAACAATACATACGCTCCATTATAACACATGGTTTTCTGCCATCATCTTCAGGGTCTATAAACTCAGCAGTGCTTAGGCGCATGTTTTACGGCTGTCTTTTGAGGGAAATCCAGGAGGGTCAAGGAGGTAAGGAACAGGGAAGGAAATGTCAAGAAACAAGGAACAAAAGTACACCTGTACCTTGCAATGTCATGTCAAAGAAATACTCAAAACAGCCAAACGCTGCTCACGTCTCAGGATCAAGAAAGAACAATGAAGCAATGGCTGTATGTTGTCTAACGTACATCTAAACCCCTTGCAAACAGAGCAGGTGTTCCTGCTTGTCCTGCCTCCCCACCATTCTCAGCAGGTCTATTGAAGCAATAATCTAGTGGGACACAAACAATCCAGAACAAAAAACGGCAAGGAAAACCAAGCCTAAGAACAACCACCACTCTTTGGATCCAGCTTTGCAGAAGGTGGCTTATACTAACAGGCGACAGGAACACAGCACTTGGTCCTCATACACCCGAAACGCTGCGGAGAGGCCCCGCAGGCCTAGAAGGGAGCGAGTGCACGGCTGCGCTCAGCCCCTGCCCGCTTCCCTCAGCCCGCTTCCCGGCCTCCCTCCCGCTACCGCAACGCCGCCTGGTTCAGAGCCCCGGCTGTGCCGCCCGGAGCAACGCTTCTCCACGGCAGCCCCGGGAAACGCGCCCGCCCCGCCTCTCGCTGCACGCGCGGCCCCGCCACCTTCCCGCGTCATTTTCCATCGGCCCGCCGCTTATTTCCCCTTTCCAACACGCCAGCCGTGGGCCCAGGCGGCCACTGAGACTGCCGGCCCCGCAAACCTGGCTGGGAGCCCCTTACCCGGCAGCGCCTCCGCACCTCCCGCCGCCGTCCTCGCCCGGACTGGGCTGGCGGCGCCGCCTCTCCCGCCGGAAGGCTTTGCCCGGCGCACTCTTGGACCGTACCTCTCACAGGGAGGACGGGGGACCTCAGCACCGGCCGGGAGTCACGGGGAGGGGCTGCAGATGTCTGGAGAAGGCTGCAGGTCTTTCTGAAAGGAAGTTGTTCCTCAGTGACTCCCGTAGAGACTTCAAACGGGGACTCATCCCTTCGTCCTTCTTCCTTCCTCCCGGCTTGGGCAGCCACCTCCCCACCTCCCTGGGCTGCGTAGATGCGTCCGAGATGGCGGGAGGTTCGGAGGGGCGGGCAGCGTTGCAGGCGAAGCGTAACCGGCTGCCGGGCCTGGATGGTTGGTCCCCTGCTGGGACTCGCTTTTCCCCACCATGAGCAACATCTGCATCCAGGAGCCCCCACCAACGGCAAGGGGGGCTCGCCGGGGGCAGGGGCTGCCGTGGGCGAGCCCAGGCCGGCGGGGGTGAGGGAGCTGCGCTGCCCCGCAGGGAGGGGGCTGCGGGCGGGAGCCGCTGCTGGCGCGCGTGCGCGGGGCGTGGGGCGCGGGGCCGCTCGGGGCGTGGATCGCGCGCTCTGCGAGGAGCCGGGTGCGGGGGTCGCGGTGTGCACAGGGGCTGCTGCTGAATGGTGCGGGGTGTGAAGGAATTGCGTGTGGCAGGGCTGGGGGAGGTGAGGAGGACACGGGTGTGGTGGTGGCGGTGGTGTCCGCGTTGCGGGGCCGGTTTGAATAGTTTGAGGCGGTGCAGCCCCTGAAGATGCGGCCTGAGGCGAAGGCGGTGTGTGCTGTGTGGGGCCATGGCACAGCAGCCCTTGAAGGGTTTCGTTTCCTCTGTTCTTGACTGTAGCCTAAGTTCTTCATTTTAATATGATCTTTCATTTGATTTAATGGTATTGCTCATGAGAGAGGTATAATGCCTTTGGAGATTTAAGGCATAATTGTGTTTCCTATGTTGCTTCATTATGGAAGCGATAAAGGGTATCTAGGTTTCTCTCGTGTGTCGGGTACCACAGCTTATTGGCCTCAAAGCCTTGCTATGTGTATCGAGCCAGAACTGCATCTTAGGAACTGGCAATGCTGTCTGGGATAACAGCAGCTGCCTGGCACATTCGAATGTCTGCTGCTGTTAGTAATGTAAGGAGTTCAGAAGCACCGGTTTAACTTAGCAAAGATATTATTTGCACAGTGACAAAGTTACCATAAAACTAATGATGTATTTATCTCTATAGGTTTTGTCGCGGACAACAGCAGGAGATATAGATACAGAACTATGGTCAAAAGAAGCACCAGAAGCATGTGGAAATTTCATCCAGCTTTGTATGGAAGGCAATGACTGAATGGGATAGGAGTTGTTAAAATTATTTTATATTCAGTGTTGTTCTCTTCGTGCCTTTTCTGTAAAATAGAGGTTATAACTATGGTTTAACTTTAATATGTTGATGAATTTATCTCTATTTAGTAAATATTGACTAACATTCAGACAATGTTTTTTAAGGTTGTTAAGCAACCCAGTGAAAAAAAATCGATTATGTATACCTGAAGAGTTGTATGTCAGAGGCTTTGGGGAGGTTCATTTTCAGCAAGTGTTTACAAAGTCTAACTGCTTCTTTAATGTATGTATGAAATGGCGATGATAGAGTATTGGACAACCTCCGAAATTCTCATTCCTGTATCATCATTTTTACTTTTTTTTTCTTTTTGTGCTTCTCATGTTCCATTTGCTGTAGTTTTTTTGCTGATGGAAGCTCTGTAATGCTCTTTGCAGTGGGTACAAGAACGAGAGTCTAAACTGTGTATGCTTCCAGTTCTGTTGGACAAAAGCCAACATATTGTGACTGAGTGGTTCCAAAAGAATGTAAAGAAATACTTTTGAAAAATTCTTATAGATGGTTTTTTGTCTTAATTACATTCTCTGGATGCGTGTACATTTGATGCCTTTTTGAGCCATCATATCTTGAAAATACGGTTTGTTACTTGGGTGTTGCTCTGTTAGAGATGTTGCATTTTTAATATTTTTTTTTCTGTTTTCAGAGTTGTCAGCATTGAAGAGTCTGTGAAAATTAATCAAGGCGGAATGCTTAAATTCCATCTTGCCGTTTTCAAACTGATGCTTTACTATCCTGATTGTTCTGTCTCAGGAATAGAGCATCTCTGAATATTAGTGGTTCATTGCAAAACAACGCATTACAGTTGTTTGAAGTTTGTACATTTAGCAGGGCAAAAAGTTCTTTTAAAAGAGTGCATAGAATATGAAAGTAGCAGGCTTGAAGTTTATTGGCTGTTAATAAAATAGTACTTCAAGCTTTACTATGGCCCAAAGAGTTGCAGTGAATGGCATCCAATCCAGTTGTTGGCCGGTCACGAGTGGTGTTGCCCAGGGCTCAACGTCGGGGCCAGTTCTGTTCAATCTCTTTATCAATGATCTGGACAAGGGGTTTGAGTGCAGCCTTAGTAAGTTTGCAGATGACACCAAGTTGGGTGGGAGTGTTGATCTGCTGGAGGGCTGGAGGGGTCTACAGAGGGATCTGGACCAGCTGGATCGATGGGCTGAGGCCAATTGTATGAGGTTCAACAAGGCCAAGTGCCGGGCCCTGCGCTTGGATCACAACAAGCCCAGGCAGCGCTACAGGCTCGGGGAACAGTGGCTGGAAAGTAGCATGAGGAAAAACTTCTTCCTGGCAAGGGCTGTCAGGCACTGGACCAGGCTGCCCTGGGAGGCGGGGGGGTCACCATCCCTGGAGGGCTTTAAAAGATGGGTAGGTGAGATTCCTAGGGACATGGTTTAGTGCCAGAGTTAGATTCTAGTTGGACTTGGTGATCTTGAGGGCCTATTCCAACCAAAATGATTCTATAATTCTATTATTCTCTTCTGTAAATGTGTTTTCTCTCTTAAAGGAATTTTAATCTGCTTTCCTTTGGGGAAGAAGCTGAAGAAGAAGAAGAGGAAGTCAGTAGAGTCAGTCAGGTACTCTACCATTTTGCTCTTCTACTCAAAATTACTTTTTTTTTTTTTTGGCATGTTTATGAAATAGTTTAAAGTTCATAAACTTGTTGCTATGTTTGAGTTTTGGACAATAATACTACTAGAACAATAATACTATGAGAAACTACTTCAGTTTTTATGAATCTGCTATTTTGACATGTTGCAAAACCGGAGGTTTTAAACTTTTCTAACTTTGAAGGTACCTTCAGTTATTGCACGGTATTTTCACATTTCCGTAAACATAATGTTTCACACTTGATGTTCCTGCTGTTTAAAGTTCATGGAGGTGATAGGTACTTTATTCTTCTTAACCTCCTTCATTACAAGAATGTGATTCGATGGTTAAATAGTTGAAGTTTGAAATAGATCATCTTGTTCGTTGCCAGCACATTCTTAGCTCCATTTTTGTATATCCATTCTGTGTGCAAAGTGAGGCGGTGTTATTGTAGGAAATACAATGCATTATTGTATTGCATTCCCAGAACTAAGGTCGCATAGGTAGGTTTTGATCCAACGTTTCCTAGCCTGACTTTGCCACTTAAATAATGTTGGTTTAAACATTTCTGTCTCAAGTTCTCATTCACATTTCTACCGCTGACCAAACTATTACAGTAGAGCTCCAGGCTTTCTAACTTATTTGTGTAGTTTGGTTGCCTGTCAGCTTCAGTTAGTGCTCAGACTACTTGGTGCTGAGTCCTGTAGCAAAATAAATGGAAAAAATCATGCTCAGCCCTAAGGATTTAGGTAAAATAGAAAAGACAACAGTGAACAGAGTGATAGAGAATATTACAGTGAGACAGTATCGCTTAGGATGATAGTAGAGATTTATTGTAACGGTAGTTTTAACTACTTTTCTTTGTTGTTTTGTCAGACTGAGTACACTCGTTTACCTTAACGTGTTCACCTGCAGTTCTGCTCTTAGTGTGTGTCTGGTGTTAATATTGCATTTAACTTGGTTGCTTTGATGTTCTTCCCTTTCATACCAAATACTTGCTTTTCACTTTAAAAGGATCTAAATAGAACTTCTCTTTCATGAGAAGCCTAGTTTCAGTGTTTCGTTCTGTCTTCAAATCAGTCTTAAAATCTCATCTTCATGTTTGTCCTGACTAAATTCTGGACTGGCTTCAGCTGGGAAAATAAGCAAATAAACTGTTCATGAAGAATTTGTGTTTGCTGTTTATAACAGAATGAAACCTTTTTTTCCAAACCTCATTGCTTGTTTCTGATATGTCTGGATCAAGATCTCTATAGTTCTGGACATTATCGTAATCTTGATTAAACTAAAGTATGTGGACTTCAGTACCAACTTTCGTTCTCTGTTTTTGATAAGAAAAATTGAAGGTCAAAGTTAATAACAGGATTCTTTGACATCTGCAAATCAGAATCCTGCTGTGAACGTTTTTTTGGTTGCCAGATGCATTGAGTCTTGCTTTTTTCCAGTGTAAGAAGGGTAAACTTTCAAGGACTGAGGGTAAGAGGAAAGTCTGCAAGTA
Organism: Patagioenas fasciata; assembly: GCF_037038585.1. Lineage (NCBI taxonomy): Eukaryota > Metazoa > Chordata > Aves > Columbiformes > Columbidae > Patagioenas > Patagioenas fasciata. The sequence goes on along the minus strand of NC_092544.1, from coordinate 6,034,596 downwards.
GCTGACGAGTCCTCCAGCAGACCTGGGAAAAGGGAACATTTTCTATTAATGTTAGTGTAGGGAGGCTGAGGCCAGAGTTATCTAAGGAGTAAATGAGAGCACCGTGTATCGGGATGAAATTTGTACAGTGTAGAATAGTTTTGTGTTTACATGTACAGAATAAGAATTTTTGTCTTAGTCACACAATATTAACAAAGTACTGAACTTAAGAATGCCTCCCAGCGTCCTTTGTTCATCTTCCGTATTATGAACTGTTTTCTACGCTGAACATGTTCCCCCTGCACTGCGCTTGGTCTGAGTGAGGGAATGCGTTGTGTCTTTGCTGCAGTGCATCAGCAGGTCTGTGATAACGATAGCTTAGGCTCTGGCTCCTGAAATTGTACAGAGGAGGACAGGAAGGGTGAGCAGGGATATGGACCATGGTGCCTGGGGAAAAAGAAAAAAAAGGAACAAAAAAAGGAAAAAAAAAAGAAAAAAAAGGAGGATAGGGGGAGAGTTGGGAATGATTATTCCCTATTTCTTGTGATATGAAAGTTGAGACACAAAGATAAAGGAGCAAATAAATATACAGGAAAAAGTGGTTTTCCCTCTTGGAATGTAAGTTGTGACTGCTCATGGCATGGAACATTACTGAAGTGAGACATAAATACTTTCAGAAAGAGATTAGACAAGGGCTTAGGGCCATTGGTGTCTTCTAAGTGTTATAAGTCAAATTATCTTCTGCATGAGGAGGATGTCCAAGTGGTTTTATTATAGAGGGTACGAATCTTAGAAAACCTGTGTACCTGAGGAGGTTCTAAAGGCAGAGATCCCATGAAGAAGGAAGTTTGTGTCAAGCAGCAGCGAGAGCAGGATGTCTGTGTGAGCGGTGACGAGCAAGGAGCCAAGGGGGATGGCAGCATCCACGGCACACTCAGCAGCAGGGGCACAGTCCCACAGGGTCTGGATGCAGTAGGCAGAGCTGGTTGCTGGTGACAGGGTCCATCAACAGTCCTGGACCAGGCCGGCAACAACCAAGACCAAGGTCCCTATCCAGGAAGCTCAGTCAGGAGCAGCAAGAGATGGGACATGAGGCAGGACTGGAAACAAGTCTAAGTGTGGGTCCATCAGGTCCCTCTGTCCCGTGTCATTCTTCTCGACTTGTCTTGGAGACCTTGGAGCAGTTTGGCTCCAAGTCTGGGGAAGTTATGGCTGGTTTGTAGAGGCCTCGCTGGTGACAGCGGGGACAGCAGGCAGTGACAGCCCGGGGCTGACAGGCTCCCCCTCCCCTAGGGGGCGCTCGGCTGCCCCACCCGGGTGACATAGAACCTTTGTCCAAAGGAGCCGGTGAGCGGAACACCAAAAGCCGTATGTAAAAACATTATCTGACCCTTTTTCCTGCACACCATGCTGAATTGTAACCAACGCAGCCTTGTATGAGTTTTCCAAGCATTAACAGAATGTATTTTCCAGTAAACGTTGTAAATATCGGCCTCAGCAAGGTAGAAGGTGAGTGACGCCGTTGTTGTGAGGACACTGCTGTGCAGCTCCGTGCTTCCTTGGCGTGTCCTTAAATACTTGGGGATTTGTTCCTAAAACCGTGTGATTGCAGTGATTTTGTTGGGCCCCTCTGAGTACAAAAATGGCTTTGATGGATCGCCGTGAATTTCAATATCGTTGCTACACAGCTATGAATTCACCTTTGGGAAGGGGGCGGTGTTTTTCTTCAGGTTTGCAAACACTGTCATTCTGCTGCTAAAATATTATATAAATGAGAAACACACGGATACACTGGACTGGTAAATGGTCTGGACCTGGATTTGTTGCTTTTCTTGAATACTATGTGTCTCTGACGGGTTTTTGATATTTTGTCTTTATTTTAACGGAAACTGCATATATTGTATTCCAACTAATTCAGGTGGGTTTTTGTTTCTTGAAAACATTTGTTTTTCTCTATTTTTCACTAGCATGTGTATCAACACAAGCTCCGTGTTCATAAATACAGTTTATTTGGCTTTTTTCCATGTTTCTGTATGCATTTCAAAGCAGAACTCGGTGCGGCAGGAATAAATCGCTGTAAGGTTCGCCCATGACTGTGGAACAGTACGGCGACAACATTTGAAGTTGTGACAGTGCTTTTGTGCTGCTGTCCCGCGGTTGCTGCGCTCTGTCTGGAATGTACCATTGAATACCTGTTTCATTTTTTGTGAACAGATCGATGACTCTCCTGCACCTCTTTCTCTGGCACAGCTTATTAAGGTATTGCAATAGAATATAAGGTATATGTTCTTGTCAAATACTTTAGAAAAAAGTGTTTTCTTCCCATTTTTAAATCTATACGGTGGCCTATAGCTGTACAAGTCTTGTAAGGTGAACAATACTTTAATATTTGATAATTTAAAGTCTCTATTTTGCCCTGAAAATGTGTGTGTATTTTGATACTGTCCTGGGATGTCTCAGCCCCAACGTCCCGTTGCAGAATCGCTCATCTTCAAGATGCAAAGAGGCAGCACTTCAGAAGCTGTTTGTACTGTTTTTCATATGTTTTATTACTTTTGTGCCGGAAGCTGACACAATTTTCATGGAATAATTCAATTACGGACATTTCAGGGGGGTTTGCAACAGCCAGAACAGAAGCGTTTGTGTAACATGGACGATTGCACAGTGATGTCTGAATTTCGAGGCTGGAGTTCATTTCCGAGAACTCTTCCCACTGGGAACTTCTTCCCTCTCTCGCTGCAGAAATTAAAATTTCTGGCATTTTAATTCCTTCATTTAATTTAATACATTCAGGAAAAGAATCAGATTGGAAGGCAGCCACCAAAGGAAATCTAAATCTCGATTCTGAATGTGTCCTTGGTTCTGCAATCTCATGGGGAAGTTCATGCCTGTTTGTGATCCCCAAGTGCCCCATAGCAACCCACAAGTTCCCCATTAGTGCCCCATAGTGCCCTACAAGTGACTCATGAAGCCCCATAAGTGACTTCTAGTGCCCCATAAGTGACTCATAGAGACTGGGTCCCTCCCGAACTCCTGGGTCCCTCCCAAACTCCTGGGTCCCTCCCAAACTCCTGGGTCCCTTGGGGTCCCCACCTGAACTCCTGGATTATTCTGATGAATTAAATATTTCGTAGTTGTTGACCTGCGTTACATCACCATTGAAAAAATAACGTGTATATGAAAGAACCATTAAATAAAAAGTTGAACATAGTTGGCTGATTTGTGGATGAAAGCGTGTAAATGCATTTAAAAACAAAACCAGGAGTGGTTGATCTGAATGATTAATGCTTGAAGGTCCAAATAATTTCCATTTTCTCAATTAAATGGACAGTGGAGATCTTCTCCATCGAATTATCTAGAGCTTAAAAATACTGGATAATACAGATTGTTCTACACGTAGCTTGGAAGAAAATGGGATTAGTTACAGAGGTACAAACAGAGCCGAAAGGTTTGCGTTCCAAACACGTGATATTTAATATTCCATTTTAGTATTATCCTATGAAGAATTGTTTCTCTTGGGGTGAAATGCAGAGGTTGTCCAGCAATGTTGCAAAGCAACCCAGGATTTTGGGGGGGCCCCAGGAGTGCCCCAAGGGACCCAGGAGTTTAGGGGGGAACCCAGTCTCTATGAGTCACTTATGGGGCGCTATGGGGCACTTATGGGGCATGAAAGGGGAACTTGCGGGTCGGTATGGGGCGCTTGGGGGTCACTAAAAGGCACTTATGAGGCTCCATGTGTCACTTGTGAGGCTTTATAGGTCACTTATGGGGCTCTATGAGCCATTTATGGGGCACTCGGGGGTGGCTAAGGGTCACTTATGGGGCACTATGAGTATCGTATGGGGCTCTGTAGGGGTTCAGGGTTTGGGGTCCCTCCTGAAGTCCTGGGTCCCTCCCTGAACTACCTTGGGAGAGCCCCAAGGGACCCAGGAGTTCAGGGAGGGACAACCTGGAATTCTAATGTAATGTGTTCTTTTTCTAGGGAGTAGACAATAAATATGGCTGTAGAGCATCCTCTGTGATCCTTCATGCCTGTTTATCCACTTCAGTATTACTGGAAAATTCTCTGTTTTGAACTCTTTTAATGACATTTTGCAGTTTTCAGGATTCCGTACAAACCCGAGATGTTTCTGCTGACCCCACCTGTTGGATATTTGTGTGTTTCCGTTACACAAGTCTTTTGTTGAATATTCACGCAGCCCTTATGCTTGGCAAAAGGAGAGGATTGAAAGCTTTCGCTAGTTAAAATCATCACTGAAATGTCATTTGAAGTGTGGGTCTCCAGATGAGAGATGTCTGCATTTCTGTTCCTAACAGGACAAAACTTTTGAGCCTGTTCCCAGGATTAAAAAGAGCACAGGAATTCCCAGGAGTTTCCTGATGGAGGTTGAGGATCCCAGCACAAGGGGCGCGCTGCTGACAAACACCGGAAAATACGCAATACCGATTATTAACGCGTAAGTACGGGATTAATTGGACTGACCCGAAAGGCAACGAGAGAAACCCCGCGTCAGTGTGTGAGCGGCAACGGCAGCGAGTTGGCAGCACCTGTGGTGATGGGGGAAGAAGCGTTGTCACTGTCTCTGAAAATTCCATCTCTTATCTCCCTTTGGTGAAACCCAAAGCTTGGAGAAGCTTTCCTTTGCAGAGCAGAATATCGAAACTCAATAGTTATTTGCTGCATACGAGAAACTTTTTACACTATTGAACATTTAGAGCTTCGTGCTCTTAATTCCAGACCATATATCCCCATTAATCATCCAAGTGTTTTTATAATTGATTAGAACCCACAAAATGTCCTTAGCTTGGCTAAAAATACTTGGATGGCTCTAATTCTTCACAGGTATCAGGACAGCGTTACTGGAATCTGAGGAACATAAATGCCCAACCTGTCACCGGACGGATGTTTCTCCGGATGCTTTATTTGCCAACAAGTTCCTACGCCAGGTAACGCGGTGACTTTTACATGAGCTGATTGCAAGAAAAGGCTGTGTGTAAAAAATATGGATTTACGTCTCCTTAAGCAAGGCTGAATTGCCTAAGGCTGAATTTCCTGTTCAAACCCGTTATCTGGTGTTCCACAAGGTCACAACTCTAAATTTAGAGACAATTTGTCCCATTCGGGTCACAGTTTTGTTTAGCGTGGTCGCCTCACATTCAAATTCAGCGTTACCACTGAAGGAGTTTAAATACCAAAGTATTAAATAAAGGATTAAATGCCAATCCTTAACATCCATGTTTAATGTGACAGGCTCCTATCTCTGTATGTTGATTTATTTTAGGTTTGATGGCATTTGCAGGCATGCACAAGTAATTTGACTCCGCAGAGGCTTTTGTGTGGAGATCTGCTGAAGTTTCTGGAATATATTCTGTGACGTCACCTTTCTGTAAATGGTTTTTCTGCCTCTAGGCTGTGAACAACTTCAGAAATGGAACTGTCTACACAGAAAGGGTCCGTAAGCAGCTCTGGCAGCAGCCGCCACCGCTGGTGACACCTCCTGCTGCTCTGGTGACAAACGCGGAACTTTCCAGCTCTTCCTCTCTGCCCACCAGCAGTTTGTCAGCAGAGAAGGTGAGGTTTACTGCAATATACACCATGAGTTTTGGGTTGCAGTAGGGCTTCTTTTCCATGCGTTTGCCTTTATTCCCCAGGACTGTCAGGTTCCTGCTCCAAGACAAGCGGCTTTACCACATCTCCTGGGCCCCCAAGGACAATCAGGCCCCACAACCGGTAACTATAACCTTAGAATTTCCTTAAAAACCTTCTCTCCAGATAAACTGAATGGGATTTTTTTCTTTCTCCTCTCCCCACTCCAAAAGGTCCGTCAATGAGAGCCAGGGCAATGTGCTCAGCAGGTGACAAAGCAGCCTGGGAACTGTGAGTATCGTACAGAAATGTTGAAAAAAAACAACCTAACCAAATCTGAGAGGAAAAAACTGGGGAGAGTGGCTGCTTTGAAATAGTGTCATTATTCTTCTGTGTTGTGCTTTTTTAAGGTCCAAGTCTCGCTGTAGTGCTTTGTCTTACCCTGGAAGTTCGTACACCCACTGCAAGTCACGATCAGGCTCCTCCTGCACTCGCTCCGACTCTCGATCACGGAGCCGTTCCCGTTCCCGCTCCCACTCGCCATTGCCGCCGTCTCCAAGAAGAGGCAAAGGGAAGAGTCTCACCTATCGCTCCAGGTCAAGGTGGCGTGGTGATCACCGCTCAGGGTCAAGGTCTCCAGTATTCAGAGGCCAGTCTCGCACTCAAAGGACCACACCTCAAGGGCAAGGAGAAAGGGAGTATTTTAACAGACACACAGCGGTTCCACTATATGGTATGAAAGCTGCCTATGGCAGATCGGTTGAATTTCAGGATCCATTTGAAAAGGAAAGATACAGAGAATGGGAGAGGAACTATGGGGAATGGTCTGGAAAGCCTGACAAGGGCTGTGCTGCTGGTGCTCAGCCTGCACTTCCACCGAACAGAGGGAACTTTTTTCCAGAGAGGTTTGATCCACCTGAGACCAGACGAGAGATTTTGCCTTACGCTTGGGGACGTAGGGAGGATTACCCTGGTGGGCACAGCCATGAAAATCATTGTATAGCTGGAGATCACCCTGAAAAGCCTTCTGGAAGAGAGCACCATGGCACGGAAAATCCAACAAACTCAAAAGAGGTGAAAAACCCACTTGGAGATGACAGAGCAAATAAACAGAGATTCCAAGGGAAGAGAAGAAGAGAGGATGAGAATGAAGGTTTTCCCAATGCTGAGCTCTTTGAAGATGCAAAAAAACCCAAGAGAGCCAGGTAGAGCAGAAGATGTTCAAACGAAAACTGGGAAGTCAGAAGCTTTGATTCTGTATTATTGTAGTGGTTTGGTTGTAGTCCATCACTATTTGGTAATTCTGAGTTGGGGATTTGCTCTGATTAGATAGTGCTTTGACAGTGGTGTTTAATTCAAGTTTGACTGAGTTTACAATGGCTTTAATCTTATTAATACAAGTCACTTTTTTTTTCTTCTTGACAGTTAATGGAGATATTAAGACATTTTTTCAAACAATAAACTACCTATGATAGAAAGAAACCTCGTTTGGTATGTTTGTAATCAGATGTGTTGTATATTGAAAGCCACGTCAGGTCATTGAAAATTAACAATGCAGCAGACACTTCCCTTTGACAGTTGTTTTCTTTCTCATCTTGTCTGCAGCAAAAAGCACAAGAAATTAAATTAAAAAAAAAAAACAATCTGGGAAGGTAAAAATAAAGAGAGGCAATAGTTGTTAAAGATACAAATGTTTTAAAATATGCAACAGCCAAGTAACAGGAACATCCCATATTGGTGTGTTTGACTAAGAAATAGCGGAAGGTGGCTGACAAATTCAGCAAAACCATACCCTCTCCATGTTTTAAGAACTCCCAGTCTTTGAAATGAGACCTGAGAGTCCTCTACGTATTTTCCCCGCTCCAGCTCCCAAGTCAATTGTTGATCACTTCATCCTCATGTTGTTGCCATCCAGCTGTGAAGAATGAAGGACTGAGAGTGAACAGTGAATGAGTAGATTTTTGGGAGGGGGTGGAGGGCGGGTGTTGGAGGGAAGAGCTCTTTCTCCTTCTGCAGCAGGCTTAGTGGACGCTGGCATGAGATATCATGCCATTGACTTCTTTACAGGTGGTTATTCAAGCAAACATAAAACCCAGCCTAAGAGTGGAGCACATGATGGAGATGTGGGCCTTTTGGCGTGCTGACACCACCGCCGCGAAAACGACTGTTTGAGAGAAACACATCTAGAGCTCAGCGGTTTTCCTGAGCTGGATTCAGTTCTTGCTAAGCCTGCTTTTAAGGCTGCAGTGTCGGAGGATGCGATCAAAGCAAAACCAGCCCAGGTGCTCTCAGGAACAGCAGGCGCGTGCATTGCAGAGCATCTCCGCCCCATGCTGAACAAGGATGGGGTAAGACAGGCGCCCCTCTGGGAAATGCACTCAAAGCCTGGTGAAAATGCTGAGTTCAAGGCCCCACTGAATCGGCTGCTGGTCTCTCTGTCGTGGGGGAGTAATTCAGGGTTCAGTTTACTGCAGAACAATGTTTAGATTTCTATGAGAGAAGTGTGACCTAAAAGAGTTCAGTGGTGGGATCACTGTATTATTCACTGCATGGGGGAAATATGCCAAGGCAAATGTTGCTCACAGTATGGAGCCTTGAGGGAAACCACTCGTTCCTGGTTTTCACCGAGACACTGACCATTCCTCTTTGGACACAGCCATCCAGCCAGTTCCTTATCCATCTGTCCAGCACATCAATATCTCACCAATTTATAGGTGGGGGACCCTATCAAAGGTCTTACAGACAGTCAGATGACATTTGTAGGTCTGCCCTTGTTTGCTGATGCAGTCACAGCATCACAGGAAGCCACCAGAACAGTCAGGCATGATTTCCCCTTGGTGAAGCCTTGTGAGCTGTCTCCAATCACCTCCCTGTCTTCCTCACGTTTCTACAGATCTTCCATGAAGATCTGCTCCACGATCTTACCAGGCCCAGAAGAGAGGCCAACAGGCTTGTAGTTCCCAGGGTTCACCTTTTTACCCCTTTTTAAAAACAGGCATAATATTCCCCTTTTCTATTCACTGGGGACTTTGTGTGATCCAGGAACCCCTCGATGATAACGCCATCAATGGGATGAGTAAAGGACAGAGGAGAGAAGAACAAGCGCAGTTCAGGAGCACAGACACACTACTGCAGACCCTGTGGGACGTGCCTCACATTCATGCTCTGCCTGCACATACCTGAGAGCACCTGGGCTGGTTTTGCTTTGATCGCATCCTCTAACACTGCAGCCTTAAAACCAGGCTTAGCAAGAACTGAATCCAGCTCAGGAAAACCGCTGAGCTCTAGATGTGTTTCTCAGCACAATGGTGACAACCAGCCACAGGCCCACAGAAACCGTGTCTGTCCGAGATGTCCTGTCTGTCCTGTCTGTCCCACACCTGCTCTGAGTGGGGATGGCTTTCCTGTAGGTCCTGTGCTGTCCCTGCCACATAACCGCAGTTGTGCTGGAGAGCCCTGTCACATCTCAAGTAGCACCACAGGCCTGGATTTGGCCATGACATTGAGCAGCTGCCCTGAATGAGGTTGGGTAACGGAGGGATGTACCTGAGACAAATTGCCATTCTTCTCAGTGGAAGCCTGGTGAATACAGCTGATGGAGAAGAGGAGGAGAGAGGCTGAGCCATGGCATCCGTCAGGCTGGCCCCCAGCACTACTGGTGCAGCTCCCCAGACCCAGAGCCGGCGGGGAGATGCCGGCATCCAGGTGCGAGGCTGCAGGGTGCGCACTGCTCTGACACCAGGGCTGGACGGCAGCAGCCAGCACGGCTGTGGGAGCTGGGCCAGCGAGAGGAATCCTCTGCTTAGTGCCCAGCTCCGGGAGGAGCTGAGGAGCCTGAGGAGGATCAGGGAGTGCGAGAGGGACACAGAGCAGTGGAGCCGCACCCGGCCTTCCCCGAGTCCTGCCCAGCAGGTGGACAGGGCGCACGGGACAGAGGACTCCCTGGGCCCTCTCTGCACAGCGGTACGCAGTGACTCGAGGGAGAGGGGCAACGGCAGCATGTTTCTGGTCTCTGTTGTGAGAAGAATCTGTCCATACATGCAGTTGCCACCCATGCAGCAAATCCCTGTGCTGCCACCATCTCAATGTGGTTTTATCCCCTCTAGCTGCAGATAGATGGCACAGCTCAGTTTCAACAGGGAGGAGATCAGCCATCAGCAAGAGGAGATTGTGCCTGAGAACCACCTGAAAAGCTGAAAACGTTCCTTCTGTAAAAGCTTTTAATAAAGTTCCTTTGACTGTTGGTTCTTAGAGTTTGTCTTCACGTTGTAGAGCACGCTCCTTACCAACTTGCACAGTGCCCTCAGAATACGTAGAGCTGGGGGTTTTTCTAAAGTTGAAGGAAGAAATTGAAACTGAGATCTAAATCAACTCCATCCTGGAAATGCTGACTCAGACCACGGATGTGTCCGTAGGATTTCTGCCGACTTCTGACAACTCAGGAATCCTCTTGGGCTGGAAAAGATGCGGAGTTGCACCAGGGACACGGCAACCCTGGCTGTACTGTGGGACGAGGTGCTGGAGAGCAGCTCTACGGAGAGGGATCTGGGGGTTCTGGTCAACAGCAAGTTGAACACGAGCCAACAGTGTCCCTGGCAGCCAAGAGGGACCCATGTCCTGGGTGCACCCAGCACAGCACGGCCAGCCGGACAAGGAAGGTGACTGTCGCTTCACGTTGGGAGTGACATCCCATGGAAACTGCTTAAATGCAGCACTGCTTTGTGGTTCCTTTAACCAATGTCCCAATGTCTGTTCCTCATGACGTGGGACATCTCAGATGAGTGCAGAGCAGGGTCACACACCACAGGGCTGAGCTGCCTCCCATCTTTTGTGAGTGGCAACAGGAGGCCAGAGGGACACTGTGACTCCTGCCTCTGTGTGTAAAAGGAACAGACTCTGTCTCTGAAGATGCTTGAGTGCATAAGGAGTCCATGAGACTGGCTCAGACATGGCTCAGACCCTGACATTTCTGTGTGTGACTCTAGGAACAAACCCCAGTGGCCCAGTGACATTCATCTCAGCTTCCCTGGACAGGCTCATTGCAAGTGCTCCTGTCTGCTCTGTCGCCCTTGCCCGTCGTTTTAGATTGTGCTCTCAAAACTGCCAGAGCAATCAGAGAGGTTTTGGGGTCCTTGGGAAAGGCAGACATCAAACCCAACTTCAAGAAGGGCTCTTTACTAAAATCCAGCCGTTTTCCTCAAGGAGAGCTGCTCCTCCACCTGGTTTAGCGGCGCCAGCAGCACAGGGTTCGCAGGGTCCATCGTGATCTTGGCTGCTTCCTTGGAAGGCTCAGGATGAAGATGGTCTGAGCTGCCAGGGAGCAGATGGAGGGTTCGCTGTCCTGCTCCAAGGGCTGAAGGGCTGCAAGAGAAAGAAAGAGATGAGCTGACCTCCCATGTCTCCAGAGACCCCCCAAGTATCCTCTTCCGACCACGCTCCCTACTCACCACTGCAGATCTCAGCCAGCTTCTCCTCCTCCCTCCGGTCCCTCAGGGGCCGCGCAGCCAGCCCTGGGCACAGAGTTCCGTCAGAGCCCTGCTCCCTCCCCTCATCAGGGCTGACCCCAGGGGCGACAAGGAGCCGAGATGGTGGGGCTGAGCAAGACAGCCACCAAGGCCACCTGCGTGGGCAGGGCTGGGAGGGGAGGCCAAGGCCCTGCACGGGGCAGCCGGGGCTCTGGCAGCCACAGGGCTGCTCCTGGTGCCAGGGCAGCAGCGGAGATCTGGGCCAGACTGCCAGAAGAGGGACCCCGAGGACTGTGACTCACCGATGAACCTCACGGCGGCCTCTCGCAAGCTGGCCTGAGCATCCCTCAGGTACGGCAGGCTCTGACTCAAGTATTCTTCAGCCCTGCTACTCTCCTGCTCCAGCTGGAGAGAGCACAAGGGGATGGACACGTCACTGTCCCGCCCCAGTTGGCCAGACCAGTCCCTTCTCCCAGCACTGGCCATTCCCCTTCCCGTCCAAGGCAATTCCCATCTTCCAGCCAGGAGCCCTGTGGGGCTGAGGCTGAAAGGGAGACACAGGCCAAGGGGTCCCAGGGGTCCCAGGGGTGCTGAGAGCCCTCCCTCCCGCTGGGAGTGGGGAGGGGAGCAGGGCAGAGAGAAAAGCCCTTGGGGGCTCTGTTCTTGAGGACAGGGAACAAGGATGCAGCTCGGCACTGCAGCAGGGTAGGCAAGGAACATCTGCAGAGCCCACAGCCCGGACGTGTGGGGCAGCCCTCGTCCAGCCTGGGCCCTGGGCCTTGGGGATTGTCCTCACCAAGCTCTCTCCAGTCCTCCATTTCTGCTGTGTCCATGCCAGGTGTTTGAGCTGTTTCCACTTGAGCAGCTCTGCTGCAGCAAGGAGGGCTTCCCTGGCGGCCTGCAGAAGAGCAGAAGCTGGGAGATGGCACCACAGCCTGGGGAAGGAGACCTGGTGTTCCCCTGCTCTTGGCTTTGTTCCTGGGATGATCCTGCTCTTTGGGAGCTGGGACATGCCCTGGCCCAGACATCTGGGGCTCTTTTGGGCACAGCCCTGGAGCACAGGATTGAGGCTCAAAGCTCGAGCCCCAGCACCTGGAGGGTCAGCTCAGGAGCCCGTAGGGACATGCTTGTTCAGGCCTCGGTGGCCACTGGCATCTGCTGAGTCCTGTGGGACCAGGGTGGTGGAAGTGGAAATCTGTACCATGGCAACGCTGTCACTCTGGTCGCTCAGATGAAAGAAGAGGGGGAGCAGTGCACGGCGCACATAGCTCTTCATCCTCTTCCTGTCACGCCCCGTCACTGAGTGCAACAGCTCTCTGAAGAGGCAGATGGAGAGCTCTCGCAGCCGGCTGGACTCCTGGGAGGAAGGAGGAAAGCTGGACTTTAAAACCAGCAGCTCTTTGCCCACAGTGAGCAGGGGCAGTCGCGGGGCTGATGCGAGGGGAGATGCTCCAGGGTCAGATTGTGCATCAGGGAGCCGTGCTGGGCTGCAAAGCCCGGAGGCCATCCCACGAGAGCCCCGGGGAGCAGAGCCTGCTCCCAGAGCCGCCCACGGGGCTGGGCTGAAGGGCAGCTGTCACTGCAGGCTGCGCACCCGCAGGGCTCAGTCTCCTCCATCAGTCTTACATGGTCAAAGAGGGGCAGGAGTTCTTTCGCCAGTGGTTCAGCGATGCGGCTGGTCTCTTCTCGCTTCAGGTGACCCATCATGTTTTTTAAGAACACCAGCGCCTTCTTTTTGAGTTCTGTGTTGCCATGCCAAAGCAGCCTCATGATGAACAGCGGGAGGACCTGCATTTTGCTTGCCTGTATGAAGAAGTTTCCTTGTTGTGAAATGATCAAAGACCACCCTGGCAAAAATGCTGGTCAAGGAGCACCAGCCTCTTGTCCCGCTTCCTGGCAGGTGGTGGCACACGAATCTCTGTGGCAGCCTCCTGGCAGGTGGTGGCCATGGACACACAGGTGGGGATGCAGGAGGGAAGCGGTAGGGCAGGGAGAGAAGAAAAGCAAAGACTCCCTGTGCCCTGCTCAATGTGGAAGGCTCCCCGGGCAGCCATCAGGGCCCAGCAAGGCAGGGATGACATCTGGAGCTCTCACACACTGCCTGACCCCCGGCCAAGGCCAAGCCACCGCCTCACCCACTGCCCCAGCCCCAGCTGCCAACATGGCTCCCTTGACGCCGCCCTGCTCACCATGTCAGGTCTTTCTGACAGGCTGATGAGGCCTTCGAGGAACAGGGAGTCTGTCACCAGAAGTCTACTGAGGAACTCCATTAAGATCTTGTCCAGAGTCCTGGGCGCAGAGAACATCACCTCCCACATGCCCATGGCAGTCCTGCAAGCCAGAGCGCTCTGTCAGCAGGGCAACCTTGGCCACAGCAGCGTGGCTGAGCTCAGTGCTGCAGGACACTTGGGATGCCCTGGGCAGCAGCAGAGGCTGAGCTGGTGCTCCCGTGGGGCTGGCAAGAGTGCAGTGGGGGGCTCTGGGCTGGCTTGCTCAGCTTTGGCTGCTGTGGGCCTGGCCGACCCCAGGGCTGAAAAGCGTGGTGGGATGGAGGGTCCTGCTCCCCTGGAGTGTCCTGCAGGATTCCTTGGCTCTGGCAGCCAGAGTATCTCCAGGCCCCACTCCCCATAGGGGACAAGTCCTGATGGCTTTTGAGGCAAGTACCGGTCTCCTGGTGGAGCGATCCTCAGCAGCACCGTGACCACCTCCCCAGGGCTCCTGTTGGCCATCAGGAGAAGCAGGGACTCCACGCTCTGCCGGGCTGATGCTGTGTTGATGCTCTCCAGGTTTTTGTGGATGCACCTCACGATCTTTGGCACCTGGAGGGAACACAGGTGAGGATGGTGCTGCCACTGGAGTGTGGCCATTTCCTCAGCTGCCCTTTCCACCCTTCTCTGCTGCCTTCAGGCGGCCTCAGGTGCCCAAGACACTGGGGTTTGGGAGGGAGGGATGGAGAGAGCAACAAGGCCTGACATAGCTGCAAGGCAGCCACAGGCCACTTACATCCACCAGCCAGAAGTCAGGGATTTCCATGACCCTGTCCAGCATGTCCCTTGCTGCCTTCTTGTCAAAGGTGCTGGAGTCTCTCAGCGCCTCGATGGACACAAGGACGATGTCTGTCCTCTCAGAAGGCTGGAGGTATTCTTCAAAGGACTATGGGGTGAAAGGAGGCAGCGAAGCCAAGTCACACCAAGTGCCCTGATGCTGCTGCTTAGCCAGGCAGTGCCAGCGGCCCTGCAGAGATGCCCGGCAGTGCTGTGGCAGTGCCCGCAGCAAAGCTGGAAGCAGGGGCAGCAGTGACTGCACGGGGAGGGTGAGAAGAGAGGTCCCAGGGTGAGGGAGGACGGTTGGGCTCATGGGCACAGGGTGTTGGCCCTGCCATGAGCCAGGGCTTCCTGGTGGCCAGGAGGACTGGGGCTGTTGCTGAGACACTGGAGCGCAGCCCTCACATTGTCCCTGCGTGGGTACAGCAGGAACCCTCTCAGCAGGGACAGGGAGGCCATGCCAGCCCTGCTGATTATGGAGGCCTTTGCTCGCACGTCCCCTGCTGTTGCCACCGAAAAATGCCAGAAATGGGGGGAGCTCATTACCACGTCTTTGCTGCTTACCCAAACCCAGAAGCTGGGGAGATCACTTACCGAACGGGGATGTTGTTCTTGAGCCTTCCAGCCTAAACAGTACAGGAAAAGCAGAGAAGTCAGTAAGACACAGCAGCTTTGCCAGCAAGCTTCCCAAACTGCTCTGAGATTTACTTGCAAGATGACAGAACAAAAGTGGTCAGGGAGATTTCTGCAGGGTGTCCAAAATAGCTTCTTGCTACAAGCACTAGAAGGCCCAGCCAGCAGGATGCAGAGATGGATCTGCTCTTCAGTAGCAGGGAAGACATGGCTTTGGGACATGGTAGTCAATGGTAGCTTTTGCTATGGGGACCACAAAACAGTGCTGATTCAAGATCCTGAAAGGAGGGAGGAGGGAGAGCAGCAGAGAACAGATCCTGGACTTCAGGAGAGCACTCAGCTGCTGCAGCAAAATGACAGCTGGGGTGCTACAGGAAGCAGCTCGGAGGAGCAAAAGAGGTCAGGAAGAGAAGCAGACCCATCGGGAGATGTCTGTGCGTGTGCAGAGGGATGAAACACACCACAACTCCTTCGCTGAAGGAAGTTGCAAAGAGAACTAAAAGCCAGTTGATGGGAAGACTGGAGAAGGAGGAGATGTCCCAACAGCTGTCCCAGGATTGGGATCTGGATGTCTCTACAGCTGCTAGTGTGTGGGGAAATGTGTTCCTGGCATCAATCAAGGAGCGCTCACTGGCCCCCGCCCTGCCCAGACAATCAGTGCCTATGTTGGGCTTACCTGGCCAGATGGAGCACGGCCAACCCGCAGCTGCCTCCTGTGCATCTGCCCAGCTTTGCTGGCTGGTGCTGGCTGTTATGTAGGAGCTGCTGTCCTCTGGAGAGTCCTCCATGTCCTCCGCCATGTCCTGCAAAGAGAACTGTGAAAAGGTGCTGTTCTTTCCTCCTGAAAGGGCTAGAACAGTGCGGAACCCCCAGAAGCTGTGTGACAGGACAGCTAAGGGCCTCCCAAAGGCTCCTGGAGGCTGCAAAGCCAGAAGGGCCAAAGGCAGAAAATGGGACGGATCTTGTTGGGATGCTTGGGAGGGGAGCCGTGTTGCAACTGTGCAGAAAGCTGCAGTGTGGGAGGGAAATGGAGCGATGCCAAGATCCCCAAAAGAAACCCACTGTCCATCTGGTACCCTGACCCACTTCCCCAGCATGACCTTAGTCCTAAGAGGAAGACCCTGTGTTGCCACAGAACCCACCTGCCTGCTGCCAGCTGCCCACTGACTGGGGGAGGAACGGCCATATGATCGTACCAATGAGGAAACAGCGCTTTGTCCACTTTCTGAATCACAGTACCTGGAGAAGAAAAAAGAAAAAAGCGTGATCTCTGTTGAGGGCTGTTCTTGCAGCCTCCTCTGGGCTTTAGTCATTTTCTTGGAGTGGCTTCTCCAACAGAGAGAAGATGCAACCAAGACTGCAAATGGGGAATTCAACAGGGGTCTTCCCATCAGGTCTGCCCCCATGGCCTCCATTTCATAGAATCACAGAATCATCAAATGTGTGGGTTAGAAGGGACCTTAAAGATCATCCAGTTCCATCTGCCCTTTCCTTGGGCAGGGACACCTGCCACTAGATCATGTTGCTCAAGGCCGCATCCAAGCTGGCCTTGAACACTTCCAGTGACAGGGGATCAACAGCTCATCTGGGCAACCTATTCCAGTGTCTTACTGTGCTCACAGTAAAGAATTTCTTCCTAATATCTGATCAAAATCTACCCTCCTTCAGTGCAAGACACTGGCCTGCTTCAGCTAGCAGACAAGTAGCATTTTACACCAGGGCAGCAGCTTAAAGCCCAGCAAGGAAAGATAACAACTGACATGGGGTAGTTCAGATCTGACAGTGCTGAATGATGCAGGTAGTAGTTGTCTCCTATGACAGAAACCCTCAGGAGAATGAGAAGACACATAGCAAAGCCAGGAAAATGAAACATGTTCCGAACACAGCTTAATACTTGTTCTTACCTGATATAAAACAGTAAATAGGCTTGCTGCCTGAGAACTGCGTTGATGTCACGCAGAACCACGGACGTATCATCCATCTTATACCACAGTCCGTTGCTGGCCTGTAAAAAAAAACATTGATATCTGGAGAGGAACTGCATGTTTTCTCCACAAAAACACAGGCAGAAAACTGCAGAACCAAAAGGACAGCAAAACAAATCCTTTTGAGCCAGTAAGGAGATCTTCTTCCCCACCACCTTGGCTGCCAGTAGTAGTGGGGTTTCCCTTGTTCGGAAGGAAGTTGCTTTTCACCTTTATGTAGCAGAAGTAGTGTCCTGCACGGCAGCTGCCACCGCTGTGTACCAGGACGGCATATAAGGTGTAGAGGAGCGGTTCTCCGTCTGTCTGAGACATGTACGGGTGAAGATCCAGGTACTCAGGATACTCTACAACCTATGAAGGGACCAAGAGGGCTCAGTGATGATCTTGAAATACTTCAGGGAACAGCCTTCCAAGACTGAGGGCTAGAGGTGTGTGATGCATCGTTTGGACTCAGAAACACTTGGTTTTCCCAAAAGCAACATGTCATGGGTTGGGTGGCAGGAAACTGCTCTCAGCCAAAGCAGCTCTCTGGGAGCAGAGGACACACTTTTCTTCCCACGGGAACTCTCCCCAGAAGGGAACGTGAAAATGTCAACCTGAACAACTTGTGAGACAGCGTCCTGCGTTGGGAAATCTCCTGCTCCAGGAGGTGAAAGCTGCACTCCACTTGCATACACACCTTGCTGATCTTCTCACCAGTGGAACCTTCAAACCTCTTCAGACACACCATGAGAACCCTGGGCGCGCGGTGGATTGTGAACCTCTTGGAGGCAGCAACCATCTTGTCACACCTTGAAAGTAAGCACAGAGCTAAGGGCTGAAATGCACTCTTTTCGCCCAGAAGGCCAGACAGCCTTTCATGTCTTACACATCTTTATGCCAGTTTAAGGCTATTCAGTGCTGTAAGGCCATCTATAAAAAGCTGTGTCTCATTACTGTGCATTGAAGCCATATGAAAAGATGACTTCTGCTCAATGACATGCAGCACCTGCACACAGGATCAAGTGTCAGTGTGTCATTAGTAATCATCTTACTTGCTGCATTTAAAGCAGTTTTCGCCATCCAGGTGCTCGGGTTTCACGAAGTCCTCCAGAGCTCCGGTGACAGATGAGGCTGTCTAGAGGAGTGAGAAAGGAGAGCCCTGAGCTTGGGGAAATGCCCTCGCACAAACGCTTCCTAGGAGTTTACACAAAACCACGGCTCAATGACACTGAGGTGACCCACTGTGAACCCACAAGCGGTGCCCAGAAGGAGGCAGAAAGAGGGCGTAATGCTGAACATTTCGCAGGGATTCCCAACGCTCCCCAGAGCTCCTGCTCTGTGGCAGTGCACAGTTCAGCTACAATGGTGTGCAGGGTCATCAGTACTGAAAACAACACACCCCACAAGCCTTGGGAGCCAGGCAGGTGTTGAGGGAGGGCAAAGGGGAGAAGGAGGAGAGTACGTCATGGGTGCAGTGACAATAATGCGTGCTAGTCCAGCTGAAAGCCAGCACCGACACAGAGACCACTGCTGTGGCCTCTGCAGTAGAACACAGTCCATTCCACCTCCTGCCCACCACCAAGCTCTCTTGTGTTTGTAGGATACATTTTTAAGCCAACTGCGTGGATTCTGGAAATCTACAGTGGTCTTGGGACACCTTGAAGCACAATTACAAACCCTCGTACTTTGATATCCAAAGAGGCATCCAGGAAGACCTCGTAGGAATCGGAAACTGCTTGGCAGCTCCAGCACGTGACTGGAAGGCAAATGGAAAGGCTCAGTGAGAGGGGAAGTCGACAGACTGTGCTGGGTTACGCTCTTCACACGCACTGCACCAATCACACGATCAGCTGTTTATCGCAGGCAGACAGGAGGGCACAGGCAGTTCCTAGGAGAGCAGTCGCTGTGGAAACCTACCTCTGGATCTCAGAAAGCCCCCAAAGATCTGATAGATGATAGTAGTTGCCTGAGAAGAGATGTCCAAGCTGGAAACAAATGGTAAGGCAGAGTTATCTCCTCCAAGAGTTTTGCTTTGTCTGGAAGTCCTGAGTATAGTTTTCCTTCATGGGAGGACATCAAAGAATCCAAAGGACTTGGGAACATGGGAAAGGCAATTTGCTTACTCGCTGCTTCCGCTCAGACAAGCTCTCTGCATGGCATCAACAGCGTAGATTAAGAATTCCTGGGCATCTTCCTGCCTGCCATACTGCAAATTTTTTCCTATTTCTAAGAAACAAGAAGTTACTAGTTCAGTCCTACAAGAACGGAACAAAACATGTCACAGCACCTGGACTGACTTACTTGTGAGATCACTGATGACAGCCCAAGGCTCTACGGCACTGGCTGGGGCAAACAGGACCTGTTTCACGTGCGCTTCCATTCTGCACATCATGCAGAAGCCTTCCTGCTGACCTGAAGAGGGAGGGAATCTCTTCAGGTTAGCGAAATATCCATAGTGATGGGAAATCTAATGGAGGTCGTGGAGTGCTAAGAACAGTCTCCACTCCTCCCAAGGTGCCCAAGTCCCAAGACACTGGGGACATTTTAGTGCATAGGAAACATTCTGCAGAAGAATCCTTGACTGACAGAAGCTTTCTGTGCACTAAGCAAAGAGAGTATAACTTGAAGGAACAGGGACCAAGAGCCAGGGATAGAAAGAGGTGCCTTTCCGAAGATGAACACACGTAGATATTGACAAGCGGCTTCTACGCTTGAGTGTTCAAAGTATAGGTGTTCAGAGTGTTCAAAGAACAGCTCAGGGAGCCTACACAGAAGAGCTGCTTTTCTCCTCAATCAGCTTCCAGATTCTGGGGGTCCTTGGGCAGTGCCCAACAGATGTACAAGGAAGTGTTCACAAAATACTGACACGACTGGCTGTGCTCCCCAGAGAGCAGGTAGTTGGCCAGAGGGGGGGTGTAGGTCAGGCACTGCAGGACGGAGTTGAGGAAGCACGTGTTGCCCAGGTTGCGCAGTCCCGCTCCAGCTCTCTGGCTGTGCTGCCAGGCCATGCGAATCTTCTCCGGGGGAAAGAGGATCCGCTGCGGTGGAGCCATTCCCTCAGCAACGACTGCCAAGAAACCACATTGGAAGAGACATGAGACCATGTTATTGAACAAATGCATATTTAAAAGCCAAGTTCTGTACAGGAGCACCCAAGAAAACGAGCTCTGTCCTCCAACACAGGGGGAAAATGCCAGGAAACAGTTCTGGAAAACTGACTTCTGTGCCTTGGGCAACCTTCCTTTCCCTCTAGAGCCCTGACCTGGATCATCCCCTGGCACTGTCTTCCCGTGCGTGTCAGGGCTGGAGGGTGCCCGGCAGATGGGCTGCGATGCTGGAGCCAGGCAGGACGGGGAAAGCCCCCAGTGCAGTGGGTGAGGAACTCGCTTCAGACGGGCAGGAAAGGTCCCTGTCCCACAGCACGGTGCCTCCTGCCCGCCCAGCTGCCTCTCGCTGCCCATGGCCTGCAGCAGGAGCTGGGTCCCGTCTACCCTGTCGCTCCTTGGGACAGGCTGCGCTGGGACCACATCCAGCTCTGAGCAGCCCTGACATTCAGGCAGCATCATGCTCGCCACCCGTGGGACCCCCACTGCCAGTGTGCAGGGAAACGTGATCCTGCTGTTGAGCAGGGAGTGCTCGCTGGAACCTGCCCTGCCCAGACAATCATGGCCCCTCACTCACCGATCGGCAGTGGCTGCACCAAGGACACCTCGGAGGGCTCTGGTGGAGGGCTGACCTCCCGGGGAGCCTCACCCTCCTCCCAGGCCGCTATGGGGTGGCTTGGGTGTCTCTCGGCCATTATGCGGGATGGAGGGATGAAGTAGGAGTGGGGAATGTGGACAATTTGTGAAAAGATTTGGCACTGTGGGTCTGCCTGGGGCAGCGGGAGAGGATGTGGGCTGCGCTCAGGGTCTCTCCACTGGGGAAAGATGTGGGCTGTGCCCAGGGACTCCTCGACCCAAGTCTGCCTGGGGCAGTGAGGAGACTGCTGGGGGCAGCTAGAGTTAGGGTGTGGTTGGACTCGGTGATCTTAAGGGTCTCTTCCAATGAGAATGATTCTCGGATTCTCTGAAAGACGTGGGCTGCGCTCGGGGCTCTCGCCAGCTCCGTGCTCCTGCCCTGTCCAGTCGCCGTCCTGCCGGACAGTGAGGGCTGGGGCCCGCAGCTTCGCTGACCACATGCAGTGCAGTGGGTGTCACAAAGCGAGGTCACAAAGGGCCCCACTGTCCCCCTGTGCCTGCGTAGGCTGGGGCGGGGTGTCCTGTTGGGAGGCTCAGGGCCAGCTCAGACCTGGGCACCTGGGTGCTCTCGGCTGCCTCCAGGGCCCGTTTGGCCTCATGTCCCCTTGTACCTGAGCCCTGTGTTCACCTGCTTGGCTCATCAGAACAGCAGCACAGCCGCTCCTTTTCTGGGCCTTTAGAGATTTCTAGGGATTTCTAGGCTGGGAAGCAGAGACGATGGACTTTTTTATGGTGTCTACTGTCTCACTGCTTCTGGAAGCTCTCAGTGGCTTGGGGTAAAGTAACCATGGAACAAAGTGAGAGACTGTTGGAGCTGGCATAGCACAAAAGAAGAAATCTGGCTAGTGAGGGGTTAAACGCCTATGACATTAAGGAGGAAAAGTACCAGACAGAAGTAAGGAAAGCAGAGCCCCAGGAAAAGGGAGTAAGTCACAGAACCACAGACTGGGGCAGGGCAGGGAGAAGGGACCTGTGGAGATCATCTACTCCAACCCACCTGCTAACGCAGGGTCAGCAGAGCACATTTGAATGTCTCCAGAGAAGGAGACTCCACCACCTCTTTGCGCAGCCCATTCCAGTGCTCTGTCACCCTCAAAGGAAAGAATCATGGGATCCTAGAGTGTCCTGAGTTGGAAGGGACCCACAAGGATCATCAAGTCCATCTCCTGAAAGAAGTTTCTCCTCATATTCACACGGAACTGATACCAAAAAGTCGACAAAAAGACTCCTTAACACTATTTTGAAAGGGTTAAAACTCAGGCACCTTTATTACAGCACACCAGACGACTGGAGGATTGTTTCTCTAATCAAGTGTATGCACAACTCACACTTCTTTGTATTTATTACATGTACCACATGCATATTCATTTATTTCTGCTGCTTAGTTCATGCAATAAACCTAAATTATTTACATCATCACATTCTTTGTCTGAAGTCCATCTTTGGTATTCGAGGGTCTTCATCAGGGGTTTCTAGTGGCCCCCACCGGTCTTTGCAGCCTGGTACCCACCCCAGTTTCAGCTTCTTCACCTAATTTCTTGAGCATGCATGTGGTCATTTTCATAGTATCACAGTATGTTTGGGGTTGGAAGGGACCTCAAAAGATCATCCAGTCCAATCCCCCTGCTGGAGCAGGAACACCCAGCTGAGGTTCCACAGGAAGGGGTCCAGGCGGGTTTGAATGTCTGCAGAGAAGGAGACTCCACAACCTCCCTGGGCAGCCTGGGCCAGGCTCCGTCACCCTCACTGAGAAGAAGTTCTTTCTCAAATTTAAGTGGAACCTCTTGTGTTCCAGCTTGATCCCATTACCCCTTGTCCTATCATTGTTTGCCACTGAGAAGAGCCTGGCTCCATCCTCGTGGCACTCACCCTTTATATATTTATAAACATTAATAAGGTCACCCCTCAGTCTCCTCTTCTCCAAACTAAAGAGACCCAGCTCCCGCAGCCTTTCTTCATAAGGGAGATGCTCCACTCCCTTAATCATCTTTGTTGCCCTACGCTGGACCCTCTCCAGCAGTTCCCTGTCCTTCTTGAACTGAGAGGCCCAGAACTGGACACAATATTCCAGATGGGGTCTCACCAGGGTGGAGTAGAGGGGAAGGAGGACCTCTCTCGATCTACTGACCACCCCCCTTGTAATACACCCAAGGATGCCATTGGCCTTCCTGGCCACAAGGCACAGTGCTGGCTCATGGTCATCCTGTTGTCCACCAGGACCCCCAGGTCCCTTTCCCCTACACTGCTCTCTAATATGTAATTTCCCAGCCTATACTGGAACCTGGGGTTGTTCCTGCCCAGATGCAGGACTCTACACTTTCCCTTGTTAAATTCCATCAGGTTATCCCCCGCCCAACTCTCCAGCCTGTCCAGGTCCCGCTGGATGGCAGCACAGCCTCTGGCGTGTCAGCCACTCCTCCCAGCTTCGCGTCACCAGCAAACTTGCTGATAGTACACTCAATTCCCTCGTCTAAATCGTTAATGAATATATTGAACAACATATTTTGTGCTGCTGCTCAGCAAAGTCTCGTAGCTCTTTCTTCGTTTAGTGGAACATTCTGCTTTCCCAGCTTGCAAACCAAGGACATCCCCCTTTGCCTCATGTCCAGTCTCTACAGAGCTATTGTTTCTCTATTGAGGTCCTGTTCCACGAGGTCTAGTCTTGTTACATCAGGCCTAGTCTTGTTACATCAGGCCTAGGGTTTTCTAAAGACTTCTGTTCTCCTTATCAGAAACTCCACGTTTCAGTCTGTGCCCATTGCCTCTCATCCTGTCTTTGGGCACCACTGAACCAAGTCTGGTTCGTCCTCTTGACACCCACCCTAGAGATATTTATCAGCATAAGTAAGATCCCCTCTCAGCTTCTCTACTTCAGGTTGAACAGCCCCAGCTCTCTCAGTCATTTTTCATAAGAAATACGCTCCAGACCCCTCACCATATTTGTAGTCCTTGCTGGACTCTCTCCAGGAATTCCTAGTATTTCTTCAGCTGGGGAGCCCAGAACTGGACCCAGTAACTCCAGTACTGGTGCAGGGGCAGGTCATGACAATGTTTGACATCTCTCTTTTCAGACAGCTTCAAACCACACTGAAGTTGCAAAGGGAAGGTCTGGGTTCCTCGCGGTTGCACTGGTGGGCTAAGAGTTCTCCAGTGTTGAGCGCAGATGAAAAGTGTCTGTGTCTTCCAGACCAGTTGCTGTGCCAAGACGGAGGCCCCTGGGCAGGACGCCCCCACGCTGGTTCGAGCCTCTTTGCACTATGTTTGGGGGGAAACCCTCCAGTTGACTCAGGGTGGGCAGGGGGTGACCCTCACGGCAGACACAACTGCCACTGGCCTGGTCCCACAGGTCCCTTGTCCATGTGCACAGGGACAGGGGGAATAAAGTCATGGACTCCACACCAGACTCATCCTGCACCAGGGAGCAAACGGGATCCAGGCCATACTGCGAGAACTGGTTTGTGGTGGAAGTCCCCGCTGGGAAACCACGGCCACACCCTGGCACTGGGACAGATTTGGCACCAACACTCGGGGAATGCAAAGGGGCTGGGCCAGCAGCAGGAGCAGCCTGGCCCACTCTAGCCCTGGGACTGGAACTAGCACTAAAGAATCATAGAATGTCATGAGTTGGAAGGGACCTACAAGGGTCCTTGAGTTCAGCTCCTGTCCCTGCACAGGACAACCCCAAAATTCACACCATCTCTCTGAGAGTGTTGTCCAATCACCCCTGGAATACTGTCAGGCTTCGGGCCATGACACCTCCCTTGGGAGCCTGTTCCAGTGCTCCAGCACCCTCTGGGTGAAGAACCTTTTCCTCATGTCCAGCTGACCCTCCCCTGGCACATCTTCTGCCATTCCCTGGGCTCTGTCACTGGTCACCAGAAGAAGAGTTCAGTGCCTGCCCCTCCTTTGCCCCTTGTGTGGAAACTGCAGACCGTGATGAGGTGTCCTCCCCTCAGTTTCCTCCAGGCTGAACAAAACCAGTGACTTTAGCCGCTCCTCATATGGCTTCCCCTCCAAACCCTTCACTAACTTTGTGGCCTCTTCTGGACACTCTCCAGTAGCTCTATCTCTTTTTCTCCTGTGTCCCCAGCCCTGCACACAGTGAATGCTCCAGTTGAAGCCGCACCAGTGCAGAGCAGAGTGGGACAATCCTCTCCCTGCCCAGCTGGCCGTGCTGTGCTGGGTGCACCCAGGACAGGGGTCTCTCTTGGCTCCAGGGAAAGTGATAGCTCCTGTCACGGGGAGCTGTTGTGTAGCTGGTCTGAATCTGCAGCAAAAGTAGCAGATTTTTGGTGCAGACACTATTTTCCCCAGTCAGGGACTGCCTGGGAAGCACTAGGAGCTGCCAGGTCTCAGGAGAGTTGTGGATGAGACCTGGGCATTGCCAGGGCACCGGTGACCAGGCCTACAAAGAGCAGCCCAGGGAGCGCGGCGACCAGGAGCGCTGAGAACAGAGTGGGAAAACAGAGCGGGACGACGCATTTGGCACGGCAGTTCATGGAAGGCAGGGAAGCTCTGCCAGCTCACCCAGGGAGTGTGGAATCCACACGGCAGAAAGCCATGGCATCCGTCAGGCTGGCCCCCAGCACTACTGGTGCAGCTCCCCAGACCCAGAGCCGGCGGGGAGATGCCGGCATCCAGGTGCGAGGCTGCAGGGTGCGCACTGCTCTGACACCAGGGCTGGACGGCAGCAGCGAGCACGGCTGTGGGAGCTGGGCCAGCGAGAGGAATCCTCTGCTTAGTGCCCAGCTCCGGGAGGAGCTGAGGAGCCTGAGGAGGATCAGGGAGTGCGAGAGGGACACAGAGCAGTGGAGCCGCACCCGGCCCTCCCCGAGTCCTGCCCAGCAGGTGGACAGGGCGCCCGGGACAGAGGACTCCCTGGGCTCTCTCTGCACAGCGGTACGCAGCGACTCGAGGGAGAGGGGCAACGGCAGCATGTTTCTGGTCTCTGTTGTGAGAAGAATCTGTCCATACATGCAGTTGCCACCCATGCAGCAAATCCCTGTGCTGCCACCATCTCAATGTGGTTTTATCCCCTCTAGCTGCAGACAGATGGCACAGCTCTGTTTCAACAGGGAGGAGATCAGCCATTAGCAAGAGGAGATTGTGCCTGAGAACCACCTGAAAAGCTGAAAACGTTCCTTCTGTAAAAGCTTTCAATAAAGTTCCTTTGACTGTTGGTTCTTAGAGTTTGTCTTCACGTTGCAGAGCACGCTCCTTAACAACTTGCACAGTGCCCTCAGAATACGTAGAGCTGGGGGTTTTTCTAAAGTTGAAGGAAGAAATTGAAACTGAGATCTAAATCAACTCCATCCTGGAAACGCTGACTCAGACCACGGATGTGTCCGTAGGATTTCTGCCGACTTCTGACAACTCAGGAATCCTCTTGGGCTGGAAAAGATGCGGAGTTTAATCAGCATAAAACCTGCAGGTCCTAAAGCCTCATTGTAGCATCCAGAGCTTCATTTGGAGGGTCTTAACGCTCCTTTGAGGGTACCAAGCCCCATTTTCAGCGTCTTAAGCTTCATTTGTAGCATCTAATCCATGCATTTCTGGGTTCCAATTCTTAATTTCAGCATCCAAATACTCATTTTTCAGATATAAAGCCTCATTTAACAGAGCAAACCCCTCTTTCAGGTCTCAAAGCCTCGTTCACAGGGTCCAAACTGTTTTTCAGGTCCAAAGCTTCATTTTAGTGTCCAAAGTCATCTTTTAGGGCTCAAAGACTCATTTTTAGGATCCAAACCCTGCTGTCTAGGCTCCAAAGCCTCATTTGAAGATGCAAACAGTCCAGTACAGGGTCCAAACCATTATTTGTGGGGTCTAAACCCTCATTTTTAGGCTTGAAAGCCTCATTTATGGTTTCCAAACCCCAATTCTGAGTGTTCAAATAATCATTAATGATTTTTAGGGTCTAAAGTGTCCATTTTTGGGCCCACAGCCTCATTTGTAGGGCCCAAATCTTAATCTTTGGCGCCCAACCCTTGTATTTAGTGTCTACAGCCTGAATTTTCTATAACGCATCTCATTTCAGATCCCAAAGTTTCATTTTTAGAGTTCAGACCCTCTATTTTTCAGGTCTCAGCCCTCATTTTGAGAGTCCAAACACCCATTCTAAGGTCCAAACCCTACTTCCAGGGCCCAGACCCTCACTGTGAGGCTCCAAAGCCTCATTCTTAGGGTCCAGTTCGCCAATTTTAGGGTCCAAACCCTCTTAATTTCAGGATCCAAATACTCAGTTTTTGAGGTGTGAACCCTTACCTCAGAGTCCAAAGGCCTCTTTCGCTACCAAAAGCCCTGTTGTCCAAACGCTGTTTAGGGTCCAAACCCTTCTTCTGCCTCTATTTTAGGGCCCAAAGCTCAATTTATAGGGTTAAAAGCCTTGTTTTAAAGCCCTAAAGCTTCATTTGTAGGGTCCAAATATATATTTTTAGAGCCTGAAGTCTCATCGATACCCTTTTGGGTCCTTAAAATACCCTCTCCCTAGGTAGTCTATGCCAAGGATGCACAGGGCGTCTCGGCCACTCAAAATGGGGTGCCTTTCCCACTCATGCCAAGGATGTCCCGGCTCTGGGAACGGCCCAAGGCTTCCAGCCAAAGGCACTCGCAGCCCCAGCCCCTGGGAACCGCCCCTGGGGGCTGGGGGCAGCCCAGCCCCCCGAACCCTTTCCTTGCCCAGGAGGAGCTGAGGAGGCTCTTGGGCTGGGGCGGAACATGGGGAGCCCCAACATTCCCTCCTGGATCACCCCAAATAGTCCTTAGATACCAACCACCAGAGTGACCATGGCGCAGCCACCACTGTGGCGCCCAGCACACGGCCCCCGACCCCCCCAGTTCTGCGGCTCCTGCGGCCTTTTGTGCTCCCCCAAACCTTCTACCCCCTAAGTAGGGACCGAGGCCAACCCTTGCAGCCTGGGGCACTCCTGGGGAGGAGCAGAGGTGACCGCCAGCCGTGGCTCCTGTCTCTCTTGCAGGCTCAGCCACCCTGTGCCCACTACCTGGGCAGGACCAGCCCTTCCTCACAGCCTGGGCGGGGGGGGCAGCCCTGGCCCCCCAGCCCCCACCAGCAGGGATGGCGCCCCTGTCTGCTTGGACACCCCGGCACCTTTGGCGCCTTTGCCACCCCCGACCCCGGGCACTGCCAGCACCCACCAGCCCTGTCCCCCGGCAGATACAGCACAGGGGTTCAGCCAGCGCGGCCGAGCAGCCCTGCCCTGGCCTGGCTGATGTGTGCCTAGTGAATCCAATTTCCAGTGAATCTCCCCAATACCTGGGGCCACCTGTCACATCTCCCCTCCCAGAAAAAAGTCTCCTCCCACTTTGCAGCCCTGTTCCCCACAAAGCAGCTCACCCCACAGGGATGCCCCAGGCACCAGCTCCCGACGCGCCTGTGCAGAGCTGGGGGTCATCAGTGATGGGGACCGAGTCAGGGGGTGCCCATGGAGGGTCCCCCCAGCCCAGCACGGCTCCCACTCCCTCACACGTGGCTGCAGAGGGCTCCATGTGGCCTGGGTGAGGTGGGCACCGCAGCACCCATGAGGCCACAGGCACCATCACCCTGACTCCCAGAGCCCCCCTCCGCCTGGGCAGACCTACCGCAGTTCCCCAGCACCGCCTGTGTGCGGCCGGCCAGGACACGGCCAGCTGCTCAGGCCAGGTGAGAGCACCGTCCCTCCACCTCTTCCTGCCCTGAACTCCTCCGCTCTTGAGGAGCTTGCCCACGTTGAGCACGTCCTGCCATCTCCACGTTCCCCCATGGCAGGTTCCCCAGCTGCTGCACATGGTGGTGTCCTGTGGGGCAGCCATTGCTTCCCTGACCCCCACCGGCCATATCATCGTCTTTCCCCAGTGAGCACGTCAGCAGCTTTGGCCTCTGGCTGAGCAGCCACTGAGCTGAAATTTGGCGGCTTTTGCTCCATGTGACCGCGAGTGTCCTGCTGCAGCGACACTGAGCAGCGACTCTCATTTGTGTCTGGCCTGTGGCCATTCCTGTGCAGAACAGATGGGTCAGATGGAGGATTTCAGGCAACACTTTCTTCCCCATGTTGCCAGGACTCCTTCCTGGGTGACCCCATCTCCCAGGACAGTCCTTGGGGATGGGGCACAGTCAACTTGGTGACACAATGGCCTTTACTAGAGTGCCAAACTCTGCATGTGAGCAGGTGATCCCAGCAAGCGGGAAGGGCTGGTGGTGCCCTGGGTCATGCTGGTGACGCCTCTTTGTATCCAGGTTTGAACTGGAGTTGGTGGACAAACCACTGCCCAGGGGCCCTCAGAAGGTCTTGACAAACGTCCCTGGTGAGGGCAAATGGAAGAAAAAGAAACAGAAGAAAAAAGAGGGTTTGCAATCTCTTGGGCAAGGCGTGGAAGGTAAAACAGCTCCCAGCTCATTTCCACAGCGTGGGCAACCAGCTTATGCGATCTGATGGAAAAATCCCTGGCCACGATTGTCAAAAGGCTCTGGCTTGCACCAAAGCTTCATGCCAGCTTGGCACAGCCTGTTCTCCTAAGCTTGACTCCACAAGAACCAAGCCCTGGGCTGGGCTGAAGGGTGGGGATCCAAGGGCCCGTCCTCACTTTGGGAAGTTACCTCTCCAAGAGAGTCTGTCACCTGCCAGCATCACCCACCCCTCTTTCCAGAACCTGGCGCCACTGACGCGTTGCAGAGGAGCCCGGAGGTGCCGGTGTTGGGGAGGGCGCGAGGTCCCTGGAGATGGCGCTGTCAGGGGGGCGGAACAGCCCTCCCGCATGTTTTGGGAAGAGGCCTGAGCACCGCTGTGTGTCACCCGGGCTGGCAGGACCAGTGATGACAACAAGGCGCCTCCTCCTGTTTCCAGAGGTTTGCTCAGCCGCCCTTGCCAGCCCATTCCAGCCTGACTAAGAAGGAACGCGAGCAGCTCTGGGGTAAGAAGGCGATGGAGATGAGGAACAGCAGTGGGGTCAGGTGAGTCTGGGGGCTCAGGGCTGGTGTCTGCATGGGTTTATTTTCTGTGCCAGCAGGAGCTCAAAGGCCAAGCACCAAGGCAGAGCCCAGCACAGGCTGTGAACCCTCAGAGGTGCAGAGCAGGACAAGGAGAAAAGGAAGTTCCCGTGGGAAGCAAATTGCCGCCAATGAGCTCTGAGGCCAGGCTGCCCAAGGAGCCCACCTACAAGGTCTGCATTCCACTGCAGCCTTAAAAGCAGGCTTAGCAAGAACTGAATCCAGCTCAGGAAAACCGCTGAGCTCTAGATGTGTTTCTCTCAAACAGTCGTTTTTGCGGCGGTGGTGTCAGCACGCCAAAAGGCCCACATCTCCACATCATGTGCTCCACTCTTAGGCTGGGTTTTATGTTTGCTTGAATAACCACCTGTAAAGAAGTCAATGGCATGATATCTCATGCCAGCGTCCACTAAGCCTGCTGCAGAAGGAGAAAGAGCTCTTCCCTCCAACACCCGCCCTCCACCCCCTCCCAAAAATCTACTCATTCACTGTTCACTCTCAGTCCTTCATTCTTCACAGCTGGATGGCAACAACATGAGGATGAAGTGATCAACAATCTACTTGGGAGCTGGAGCGGGGAAAATACGTAGAGGACTCTCAGGTCTCATTTCGAAGACTGGGAGTTCTTAAAACATGGAGAGGGTATAGTTTTGCTGAATTTGTCAGCCACCTTCCGCTATTTCTTAGTCAAACACACCAATATGGGATGTTCCTGTTACTTGGCTGTTGCATATTTTAAAACATTTGTATCTTTAACAACTATTGCCTCTCTTTATTTTTACCTTCCCAGATTGTTTTTTTTTTTTTTTTTTTAATTTAATTTCTTGTGCTTTTTGATGCAGACAAGATGAGAAAGAAAACAACTGTCAAAGGGAAGTGTCTGCTGTATTGTTAATTTTCAATGACCTGACGTGGCTTTCAATATACAACACATCTGATTACAAACATACCAAACGAGGTTTCTTTCTATCATAGGTAGTTTATTGTTTGAAAAAATGTCTTAATATCTCCATTAACTGTCAAGAAGAAAAAAAAAGTGACTTGTATTAATAAGATTAAAGCCACTGTAAACTCAGTCAAACTTGAATTAAACACCACTGTCAAAGCACTATCTAATCAGAGCAAATCCCCAACTCAGAATTACCAAATAGTGATGGACTACAACCAAACCACTACAATAATACAGAATCAAAGCTTCTGACTTCCCAGTTTTCGTTTGAACATCTTCTGCTCTACCTGGCTCTCTTGGGTTTTTTTGCATCTTCAAAGAGCTCAGCATTGGGAAAACCTTCATTCTCATCCTCTCTTCTTCTCTTCCCTTGGAGTCTCTGTTTATTTGCTCTGTCATCTCCAAGTGGGTTTTTCACCTCTTTTGAGTTTGTTGGATTTTCCGTGCCATGGTGCTCTCTTCCAGAAGGCTTTTCAGGGTGATCTCCAGCTATACAATGATTTTCATGGCTGTGCCCACCAGGGTAATCCTCCCTACGTCCCCAAGCGTAAGGCAAAATCTCTCGTCTGGTCTCAGGTGGATCAAACCTCTCTGGAAAAAAGTTCCCTCTGTTCGGTGGAAGTGCAGGCTGAGCACCAGCAGCACAGCCCTTGTCAGGCTTTCCAGACCATTCCCCATAGTTCCTCTCCCATTCTCTGTATCTTTGCTTTTCAAATGGATCCTGAAATTCAACCGATCTGCCATAGGCAGCTTTCATACCATATAGTGGAACCGCTGTGTGTCTGTTAAAATACTCCCTTTCTCCTTGCCCTTGAGGTGTGGTCCTTTGAGTGCGAGACTGGCCTCTGAATACTGGAGACCTTGACCCTGAGCGGTGATCACCACGCCACCTTGACCTGGAGCGATAGGTGAGACTCTTCCCTTTGCCTCTTCTTGGAGACGGCGGCAATGGCGAGTGGGAGCGGGAACGGGAACGGCTCCGTGATCGAGAGTCGGAGCGAGTGCAGGAGGAGCCTGATCGTGACTTGCAGTGGGTGTACGAACTTCCAGGGTAAGACAAAGCACTACAGCGAGACTTGGACCTTAAAAAAGCACAACACAGAAAAATAATGACACTATTTCAAAGCAGCCACTCTCCCCAGTTTTTTCCTCTCAGATTTGGTTAGGTTGGTTTTTTTCAACATTTCTGTACGATACTCACAGTTCCCAGGCTGCTTTGTCACCTGCTGAGCACATTGCCCTGGCTCTCATTGACGGACCTTTTGGAGTGGGGAGAGGAGAAAGAAAAAAATCCCATTCAGTTTATCTGGAGAGAAGGTTTTTAAGGAAATTCTAAGGTTATAGTTACCGGTTGTGGGGCCTGATTGTCCTTGGGGGCCCAGGAGATGTGGTAAAGCCGCTTGTCTTGGAGCAGGAACCTGACAGTCCTGGGGAATAAAGGCAAACGCATGGAAAAGAAGCCCTACTGCAACCCAAAACTCATGGTGTATATTGCAGTAAACCTCACCTTCTCTGCTGACAAACTGCTGATGGGCAGAGAGGAAGAGCTGGAAAGTTCCGCGTTTGTCACCAGAGCAGCAGGAGGTGTCACCAGTGGTGGCGGCTGCTGCCAGAGCTGCTTACGGACCCTTTCTGTGTAGACAGTTCCATTTCTGAAGTTGTTCACAGCCTAGAGGCAGAAAAACCATTTACAGAAAGGTGACGTCACAGAATATATTCCAGAAACTTCAGCAGATCTCCACACAAAAGCCTCTGCAGAGTCAAATTACTTGTGCATGCCTGCAAATGCCATCAAACCTAAAATAAATCAACATACAGAGATAGGAGCCTGTCACATTAAACATGGATGTTAAGGATTGGTATTTAATCCTTCATTTAATACTTTGGTATTTAAACTCCTTCAGTGGTAACGCTGAATTTGAATGTGAGGCGACCACGCTAAACAAAACTGTGACCCGAATGGGACAAATTGTCTCTAAATTTAGAGTTGTGACCTTGTGGAACAGCAGATAATGGGTTTGAACAGGAAATTCAGCCTTAGGCATTTCAGCCTTGCTTAAGGAGACGTAAATCCATATGTTTTACACACAGCCTTTTCTTGCAATCAGCTCATGTAAAAGTCACCGCGTTACCTGGCGTAGGAACTTGTTGGCAAATAAAGCATCCGGAGAAACATCCGTCCGGTGACAGGTTGGGCATTTATGTTCCTCAGATTCCAGTAACGCTGTCCTGATACCTGTGAAGAATTAGAGCCATCCAAGTATTTTTAGCCAAGCTAAGGACATTTTGTGGGTTCTAATCAATTATAAAAACACTTAGATGATTAATGGGGAAATATGGTCTGGAATTAAGAGCATGAAGCTCTAAATGTTCAATAGTGTAAAAAGTTTCTCGTATGCAGCAAATAACTATTGAGTTTCGATATTCTGCTCTGCAAAGGAAAGCTTCTCCAAGCTTTGGGTTTCACCAAAGGGAGATAAGAGATGGAATTTTCAGAGACAGTGACAACGCTTCTTCCCCCATCACCACAGGTGCTGCCAACTCGCTGCCGTTGCCGCTCACACACTGACGCGGGGTTTCTCTCGTTGCCTTTCGGGTCAGTCCAATTAATCCCGTACTTACGCGTTAATAATCGGTATTGCGTATTTTCCGGTGTTTGTCAGCAGCGCGCCCCTTGTGCTGGGATCCTCAACCTCCATCAGGAAACTCCTGGGAATTCCTGTGCTCTTTTTAATCCTGGGAACAGGCTCAAAAGCTTTGTCCTGTTAGGAACAGAAATGCAGACATCTCTCATCTGGAGACCCACACTTCAAATGACATTTCAGTGATGATTTTAACTAGCGAAAGCTTTCAATCCTCTCCTTTTGCCAAGCATAAGGGCTGCGTGAATATTCAACAAAAGACTTGTGTAAAGGAAACACACAAATATCCAACAGGTGGGGTCAGCAGAAACATCTCGGGTTTGTACGGAATCCTGAAAACTGCAAAATGTCATTAAAAGAGTTCAAAACAGAGAATTTTCCAGTAATACTGAAGTGGATAAACAGCCATGAAGGATCACAGAGGATGCTCTACAGCCATATTTATTGTCTACTCCCTAGAAAAAGAACACATTACATTAGAATTCCAGGTTGTCCCTCCCTGAACTCCTGGGTCCCTTGGGGCTCTCCCAAGGTAGTTCAGGGAGGGACCCAGGACTTCAGGAGGGACCCCAAACCCTGAACCCCTACAGAGCCCCATACGATACTCATAGTGCCCCATAAGTGACCCTTAGCCACCCCCGAGTGCCCCATAAATGGCTCATAGAGCCCCATAAGTGACCCATAGAGCCTCACAAGTGACACATGGAGCCTCATAAGTGCCTTTTAGTGACCCCCAAGTGCCCCATACCGACCCACAAGTTCTCCTTTCATGCCCCATAAGTGCCCCATAGCACCCCATAAGTGATTCATAGAGACTGGGTTCCCCCCTAAACTCCTGGGTCCCTTGGGGCACTCCTGGGGCCCCCCCAAAATCCTGGGTTGCTTTGCAACGTTGCTGGACAACCTCTGCATTTCACCCCAAGAGAAACAATTCTTCATAGGATAATATTAAAATGGAATATTAAACATCACGTGTTTGGAACGCAAACCTTCCGGCTCTGTTTGTACCTCTGTAACTAATCCCATTTTCTTCTGAGCTACGTGTAGAACAATCTGTATTATCCAGTATTTTTAAGCTCTAGATAATTCGATGGAGAAGATCTCCACTGTCCATTTAATTGAGAAAATGGAAATTATTTGGACCTTCAAGCATTAATCATTCAGATCAACCACTCCTGGTTTTGTTTTTAAATGCATTTACACGCTTTCATCCACAAATCAGCCAACTATGTTCAACTTTTTATTTAATGGTTCTTTCATATACACGTTATTTTTTCAATGGTGATGTAACGCAGGTCAACAACTACGAAATATTTAATTCATCAGAATAATCCAGGAGTTCAGGTGGGGATCCCAAGGGACCCAGGAGTTTGGGAGGGACCCAGGAGTTTGGGAGGGACCCAGGAGTTCAGGAGGGACCCAGTCTCTATGAGTCACTTATGGGGCACTAGAAGTCACTTATGGGGCTTCATGAGTCACTTGTAGGGCACTATGGGGCACTAATGGGGAACTTGTGGGTTGCTATGGGGCACTTGGGGATCACAAACAGGCATGAACTTCCCCATGAGATTGCAGAACCAAGGACACATTCAGAATCGAGATTTAGATTTCCTTTGGTGGCTGCCTTCCAATCTGATTCTTTTCCTGAATGTATTAAATTAAATGAAGGAATTAAAATGCCAGAAATTTTAATTTCTGCAGCGAGAGAGGGAAGAAGATCCCAGTGGGAAGAGTTCTCGGGAATGAACTCCAGCCTCGAAATTCAGACATCACTGTGCAATCGTCCACGTTACAGAAACGCTTCTGTTCTGGCTGTTGCAAACCCCCCTGAAATGTCCATAACTGAATTATTCCATGAAAATTGTGTCAGCTTCCGGCGCAAAAGTAATAAAACATATGAAAAACAGTACAAACAGCTTCTGAAGTGCTGCCTCTTTGCATCTTGAAGATGAGCGATTCTGCAACGGGACGTTGGGGCTGAGACATCCCAGGACAGTATCAAAATACACACACATTTTCAAGGCAAAATAGAGACTTTAAATTATCAAATATTAAAGTATTGTTCACATTACAAGACTTGTACAGCTATAGGTCGCCTTATAGATTTAAAAATGGGAAGAAAACACTTTTTTCTAAAGTATTTGACAAGAACATATACCTTATATTCTATTGCAATACCTTAATAAGCTGTGCCAGAGAAAGAGGTGCAGGAGAGTCATCGATCTGTTCACAAAAAATGAAACAGGTATTCAATGGTACATTCCAGACAGAGCGCAGCAACCGCGGGACAGCAGCACAAAAGCACTGTCACAACTTCAAATGTTGTCGCCGTACTGTTCCACAGTCATGGGCGAACCTTACAGCGATTTATTCCTGCCGCACCGAGTTCTGCTTTGAAATGCATACAGAAACATGGAAAAAAGCCAAATAAACTGTATTTATGAACACGGAGCTTGTGTTGATACACATGCTAGTGAAAAATAGAGAAAAATAACTGTTTTCAAGAAACAAAAACCCACCTGAATTAGTTGGAATACAATATATGCAGTTTCCGTTAAAATAAAGACAAAATATCAAAAACCCGTCAGAGACACATAGTATTCAAGAAAAGCAACAAATCCAGGTCCAGACCATTTACCAGTCCAGTGTATCCGTGTGTTTCTCATTTATATAATATTTTAGCAGCAGAATGACAGTGTTTGCAAACCTGAAGAAAAACACCGCCCCCTTCCCAAAGGTGAATTCATAGCTGTGTAGCAACGATATTGAAATTCACGGCGATCCATCAAAGCCATTTTTGTACTCAGAGGGGCCCAACAAAATCACTGCAATCACACGGTTTTAGGAACAAATGCCCAAGTATTTAAGGACACGCCAAGGAAGCACGGAGCTGCACAGCAGTGTCCTCACAACAACGGCGTCACTCACCTTCTACCTTGCTGAGGCCAATATTTACAACATTTACTGGAAAATACATTCTGTTAATGCTTGGAAAACTCATACAAGGCTGCGTTGGTTACAATTCAGCATGGTGTGCAGGAAAAAGGGTCAGATAATGTTTTTACATACGGCTTTTGCTGTTCCGCTCACCGGCTCCTTTGGACAAAGGTTCTATGTCACCCGGGTGGGGCAGCCGAGCGCCCCCTAGGGGAGGGGGAGCCTGTCAGCCCCGGGCTGTCACTGCCTGCTGTCCCCGCTGTCACCAGCGAGGCCTCTACAAACCAGCCATAACTTCCCCAGACTTGGAGCCAAACTGCTCCAAGGTCTCCAAGACAAGTCGAGAAGAATGACACGGGACAGAGGGACCTGATGCACCCACACTTAGACTTGTTTCCAGTCCTGCCTCATGTCCCATCTCTTGCTGCTCCCGACTGAGCTTCCTGGATAGGGACCTTGGTCTTGGTTGTTGCCGGCCTGGTCCAGGACTGTTGATGGACCCTGTCACCAGCAACCAGCTCTGCCTACTGCATCCAGACCCTGTGGGACTGTGCCCCTGCTGCTGAGTGTGCTGTGGATGCTGCCATCCCCCTTGGCTCCTTGCTCGTCACCGCTCACACAGACATCCTGCTCTCGCTGCTGCTTGACACAAACTTCCTTCTTCATGGGATCTCTGCCTTTAGAACCTCCTCAGGTACACAGGTTTTCTAAGATTCGTACCCTCTATAATAAAACCACTTAGACATCCTCCTGATGCAGAAGATAATTTGACTTATAACACTTAGAAGACACCAATGGCCCTAAGCCCTTGTCTAATCTCTTTCTGAAAGTATTTATGTCTCACTTCAGTAATGTCCCATGCCATAAGCAGTCACAACTTACATTCCAAGAGGGAAAACCACTTTTTCCTGTATATTTATTTGCTCCTTTATCTTTGTGTCTCAACTTTCATATCACAAGAAATAGGGAATAATCATTCCCAACTCTCCCCCTATCCTCCTCCTTTTTTTTCTTTTTTTTTTCCTTTTTTTGTTCCTTTTTTTTTCTTTTTCCCCAGGCACCATGGTCCATATCCCTGCTCACCCTTCCTGTCCTCCTCTGTACAATTTCAGGAGCCAGAGCCTAAGCTATCGTTATCACAGACCTGCTGATGCACTGCAGCAAAGACACAACGCATTCCCTCACTCAGACCAAGCGTAGTGCAGGGGGAACATGTTCAGCGTAGAAAACAGTTCATAATACGGAAGATGAACAGAGGACGCTGGGAGGCATTCTTAAGTTCAGTACTTTGTTAATATTATGTGACTAAGACAAAAATTCTTATTCTGTACATGTAAACACAAAACTATTCTACACTGTACAAATTTCATCCCGATACACGGTGCTCTCATTTACTCCTTAGATAACTCTGGCCTCAGCCTCCCTACACTAACATTAATAGAAAATGTTCCCTTTTCCCAGGTCTGCTGGAGGACTCGTCAGCTACTTGCAGACTTTCCTCTTACCCTCAGTCCTTGAAAGTTTACCCTTCTTACACTGGAAAAAAGCAAGACTCAATGCATCTGGCAACCAAAAAAACGTTCACAGCAGGATTCTGATTTGCAGATGTCAAAGAATCCTGTTATTAACTTTGACCTTCAATTTTTCTTATCAAAAACAGAGAACGAAAGTTGGTACTGAAGTCCACATTCTTTAGTTTAATCAAGATTAAGATAATGTCCAGAACTATAGAGATATTGATCCAGACATATTAGAAACAAGCAATGAGGTTTGGAAAAAAAGGTTTCATTCTGTTATAAACAGCAAACACAAATTCTTCGTGAACAGTTTATTTGCTTATTTTCCCAGCTGAAGCCAGTCCAGAATTTAGTCAGGACAAATATGAAGATGAGATTTTAAGACTGATTTGAAGACAGCACGAAACACTGAAACTAGGCTTCTCATGAAAGAGAAGTTCTATTTAGATCCTTTTAAAGTGAAAAGCAAGTATTTGGTATGAAAGGGAAGAACATCAAAGCAACCAAGTTAAATGCAATATTAACACCAGACACACACTAAGAGCAGAACTGCAGGTGAACACGTTAAGGTAAACGAGTGTACTCAGTCTGACAAAACAACAAAGAAAAGTAGTTAAAACTACCGTTACAATAAATCTCTACTATCATCCTAAGCGATACTGTCTCACTGTAATATTCTCTATCACTCTGTTCACTGTTGTCTTTTCTATTTTACCTAAATCCTTAGGGCTGAGGATGATTTTTTCCATTTATTTTGCTACAGGACTCAGCACCAAGTAGTCTGAGCACTAACTGAAGCTGACAGGCACCCAAACTACACAAATAAGTTAGAAAGCCTGGAGCTCTACTGTAATAGTTTGGTCAGCGGTAGAAATGTGAATGAGAACTTGAGACAGAAATGTTTAAACCAACATTATTTAAGTGGCAAAGATCAACACTCCCACCCAACTTGGTGTCATCTGCAAACTTACTAAGGCTGCACTTGAACCCCTTGTCCAGATCATTGATAAAGAGATTGAACAGAACTGGCCCCAATGTTGAGCCCTGGGCAACACCACTCGTGGCCGGCCAACACCTGGATTGGATGCCATTCACTGCAACTCTTTGGGCCATAGTAAAGCTTGAAGTACTATTTTATTAACAGCCAATAAACTTCAAGCCTTCTACTTTCATATTCTATGCATTCTTTTAAAAGAACTTTTTGTCCTGCTAAATGTACAAACTTCAAACAACTGTAATGCGTTGTTTTGCAATGAACCACTAATATTCAGAGATGCTCTATCCCTGAGACAGAACAATCAGGATAGTAAAGCATCAGTTTGAAAACGGCAAGATGGAATTTAAGCATTCTGCCTTGATTAATTTTCACAGACTCTTCAATGCTGACAACTCTGAAAACAGAAAAAATATATTAAAAATGCAACATCTCTAACAGAGCAACACCCAAGTAACAAACCGTATTTTCAAGATATGATGGCTCAAAAAGGCATCAAATGTACACGCATCCAGAGAATGTAATTAAGACAAAAAACCATCTATAAGAATTTTTCAAAAGTATTTCTTTACGTTCTTTTGGAACCACTCAGTCACAATATGTTGGCTTCTGTCCAACAGAACTGGAAGCATACACAGTTTAGACTCTCGTTCTTGTACCCACTGCAAAGAGCATTACAGAGCTTCCATCAACAAAAAAACTACAGCAAATGGAACATGAGAAGCACAAAAAGAAAAAAAAAAGAAAAATGATGATACAGAAATGAGAATTTCGGAGGTTGTCCAATACTCTATCATTGCCATTTCATACATACATTAAAGAAGCAGTTAGACTTTGTAAACACTTGCTGAAAATGAACCTCCCCAAAGCCTCTGACATACATCTCTTCAGGTATACATAATCGATTTTTTTTCACTGGGTTGCTTAATAACCTTAAAAAACATTGTCTGAATGTTAGTCAATATTTACTAAATAGAAATAAATTCATCAACATATTAAAGTTAAACCATAGTTATAACCTCTATTTTACAGAAAAGGCACGAAGAGAACAACACTGAATATAAAATAATTTTAACAACTCCTATCCCATTCAGTCATTGCCTTCCATACAAAGCTGGATGAAATTTCCACATGCTTCTGGTGCTTCTTTTGACCATAGTTCTGTATCTATATCTCCTGCTGTTGTCCGCGACAAAACCTATAGAGATAAATACATCATTAGTTTTATCGTAACTTTGTCACTGTGCAAATAATATCTTTGCTAAGTTAAACCAGTGCTTCTGAACTCCTTACATTACTAACAGCAGCAGACATTCGAATGTGCCAGGCAGCTGCTGTTATCCCAGACAGCATTGCCAGTTCCTAAGATGCAGTTCTGGATCGATACACATGGCAAGGCTTTGAGGCCAATAAGCTGTGGTACCCGACACACGAGAGAAACCTAGATACCCTTTCTCGCTTCCATAATGAAGCAACATAGGAAACACAATTCTGCCTTAAATCTCCAAAGGCATTATACCTCTCTCATGAGCAATACCATTAAATCAAATGAAAGATCATATTAAAATGAAGAACTTAGGCTACAGTCAAGAACAGAGGAAACGAAACCCTTCAAGGGCTGCTGTTCCATGGCCCCACACAGCACACACCGCCTTCGCCTCAGGCCGCATCTTCAGGGGCTGCACCGCCCCAAACTATTCAAACCGGCCCCGCAACGCGGACACCACCGCCACCACCACACCCGTGTCCTCCTCACCTCCCCCAGCCCTGCCACACGCAATTCCTTCACACCCCGCACCATTCAGCAGCAGCCCCTGTGCACACCGCGACCCCCGCACCCGGCTCCTCGCAGAGCGCGCGATCCACGCCCCGAGCGGCCCCGCGCCGCCCCGCGCCCCACGCCCCGCGCACGCGCGCCAGCAGCGGCTCCCGCCCGCAGCCCCCTCCCTGCGGGGCAGCGCAGCTCCCTCACCCCCGCCGGCCTGGGCTCGCCCACGGCAGCCCCTGCCCCCGGCGAGCCCCCCTTGCCGTTGGTGGGGGGCTCCTGGATGCAGATGTTGCTCATGGTGGGGAAAAGCGAGTCCCAGCAGGGGACCAACCATCCAGGCCCGGCAGCCGGTTACGCTTCGCCTGCAACGCTGCCCGCCCCTCCGAACCTCCCGCCATCTCGGACGCATCTACGCAGCCCAGGGAGGTGGGGAGGTAGCTGCCCAAGCCAGGAGGAAGGAAGAAGGACGAAGGGATGAGTCCCCGTTTGAAGTCTCTACGGGAGTCACTGAGGAACAACTTCCTTTCAGAAAGACCTGCAGCCTTCTCCAGACATCTGCAGCCCCTCCCCGTGACTCCCGCCCGGTGCTGAGGTCCCCCGTCCTCCCTGTGAGAGGTACGGTCCAAGAGTGCGCCGGGCAAAGCCTTCCGGCGGGAGAGGCGGCGCCGCCAGCCCAGTCCGGGCGAGGACGGCGGCGGGAGGTGCGGAGGCGCTGCCGGGTAAGGGGCTCCCAGCCAGGTTTGCGGGGCCGGCAGTCTCAGTGGCCGCCTGGGCCCACGGCTGGCGTGTTGGAAAGGGGAAATAAGCGGCGGGCCGATGGAAAATGACGCGGGAAGGTGGCGGGGCCGCGCGTGCAGCGAGAGGCGGGGCGGGCGCGTTTCCCGGGGCTGCCGTGGAGAAGCGTTGCTCCGGGTGGCACAGCCGGGGCTCTGAACCAGGCGGCGTTGCGGTAGCGGGAGGGAGGCCGGGAAGCGGGCTGAGGGAAGCGGGCAGGGGCTGAGCGCAGCCGTGCACTCGCTCCCTTCTAGGCCTGCGGGGCCTCTCCGCAGCGTTTCGGGTGGATGAGGACCAAGTGCTGTGTTCCTGTCGCCTGTTAGTATAAGCCACCTTCTGTAAAGCTGGATCCAAAGAGTGGTGGTTGTTCTTAGGCTTGGTTTTCCTTGCCGTTTTTTGTTCTGGATTGTTTGTGTCCCACTAGATTATTGCTTCAATAGACCCGCTGAGAATGGTGGGGAGGCAGGACAAGCAGGGACACCTGCTCTGTTTGCAAGGGGTTTAGATGTACGTTAGACAGCATACGGCCATTGCTTCATCGTTCTTTCTTGATCCTGAGACGTGAGGAGCGTTTGGCTGAGAGCAGCTGAACAAGTCTGAGCTTTGGTAAGCTTCCTCTTGAGAAAAGAGAAGACCTGAATCAGCTTCCTGCCGTTCTAGAGGGAATTCTTGAGGAAGATACCTCCCGTTTGTGTTCGAAGGTTTCTAAAGCTTTTTTGCAACCTTGTGCTCCACCGAGGGAATGAGGCCCTTAGTGATGGTTGCTGTTGTCAGTTGTTAATTTTCTTGAGGATTAATACCTGCTAAGAAGACAGTGAGAAAAGGAGGCTTCTAGCAGTTTGTTTACTTTTAATCGTATAAAACTTCATCTATTCTAAAATCCTGCTTCTACCATCATTATTTAGAGCCAAAAATAATAATAAAATATCAATGTCAGGAATTTGGTGGGAGTATTTGGTGGCAATATTCTTGTCATCTGCCTGGTGTTTCTGTTGGAAGTCCTGACAAATGGCACCTGCGCATATTATGGAAGATTTTGTAGGGTGTGCATGGCAATACTGACCTCCCTCGAGCGGAGTACCAAGCCTTTCTTTACCTACGGGTCAGTTACCCAGTAGAGCTGAAGTTTACTGAGTATTTCAGGAAGCTGAGATAAAGGAGGTAGCTTGGGTGATCTTGCTTTCTAGTCCCTGGGTGTAGTTAAGAAGCAGTTGCTGTTTTGAGTATTTCTTTGACATGACATTGCAAGGTACAGGTGTACTTTTGTTCCTTGTTTCTTGACATTTCCTTCCCTGTTCCTTACCTCCTTGACTCTCCTGGATTTCCCTCAAAAGACAGCCGTAAAACATGCGCCTAAGCACTGCTGAGTTTATAGACCCTGAAGATGATGGCAGAAAACCATGTGTTATAATGGAGCGTATGTATTGTTATTGCTTAGCTTTCCAGCACTCTTCATGGCATAGACCAGTAAGTTGTCCAAGTTTTCAAGTGAGTTTTCCAGCCTGGGGTTTGAAGGGTTCTCTGTTATTTTGAGTAAAATTTTCTGAAGACGGTGCTTGTCTCAGTAAATCAAAGTTTAAATTATTGGAGATGATGTACCCCCTTTCTGGTTTTCTGATTTCCGTCATGGGTTTCTTGTTATGTTTGCTTAATTATTTATTTACATAAATGACCTAGTTATTCAGAAAACTGTATATAACTGTTGAAGGCACTGATTTTTTCATACTCTGTTCAGCTGAAGATAGAAGGGCACTGTCGAGGGTTTAGATTGTGGGGTCTGGACTGGACTCTGCAGCAACCGGAGCTGGATTCAGTCTGTCACTGGCCTCAGTTCGCAGGGACGACTCGCAAGGTCCTCTCCTAATGTCACCACAGGGAAAAGGGACGAGATCCTCGTGATCTCCCACTTTTCTATGAAGTATTCACGTGAATGGGATGTTACACACACTTGGTCAGTTTTTGGTCACCTGTTTCTCGTTGTCCCTCTCACGAGATGTCCATCCGTGCTTATCAATAACCTCACATCCCATTGCTGTGTTCACCAAAACATGGATCTGGTTCTCCAGGAAAATGCAGCTGATATGGAGCTTTCGCTGACAGGGAAATTCACTACAAGAGAAACTTGTTTTTTAACAAAACCAGGACAGGCACCTGTTTATTTTGGAAATTCAGTTGTGACTTTCATTACACAGGCTCAGAAGGTAAAAATACCACCGATCTGGTTTTGAGGATGGGTCTCTGGGGTTTCTCTTTTTCAGAGTCCTGTCCTGTTGTGTCTGTTTAACTAAACTGTGGGCTCAGATGGGAAAATTGCGCACTTTCTGTAACTGAAGTTTGTACTGTTCTGATCCGCTATCTCCACGCTTTTCTGTTACTCTTTTAACTTTAATTCACATTTACTTTCTTGCACCCATTAGTTCTTTGTATTTGGTGCCACGTTTCCTGGATTCAGAATCACTTCGCAATTTGTTTCGCTTTTTAAAAACATTTTTCTCTCTGTCTTTTGCCACTTTTCAGGAGTGATTATTTATCTCTCTTTTTTTTTTTTTTAATTGCCTTTTTAAGACAAGTCTTGCAATTAAAACGTCAGTTACTTCAGAGTTTCCATTGAATGTCTGTCAGCACCCACGCACTGCTATAATTTATAAGTACACTTGTTGTGGATCACTGGAGTGTCACAGCTGTTACTGTGTTCATACTGTAACTGAAGAAATGCATAAGCTTTCAGAGAAGTTGAATAATTGTTAAAATTATAATGGAAAGGTCATAATGAATCAAGTGGGGATTTGGCAATAAGTTATGTAAAACTAAATGATCCATAGCCGTTTATAGTCGCCAAATTTGTTCTGATAAATTGCTGCACAGAAAAGTGACCTTAGAAATGCACTGGTTTGCTTTTCTTTAAGTTATTTTTAAGAGATTTTAGTGTATTTAGTATCCGGAGAAGTGATAACTCCTGTCTGCATGGTGACTTTGTTAGGCCAGATTTAAAAGAAACTTGAGAGTTCTGCTTAGCAACATCAAATTGATGAGATTTTCTCTTTCAGGTGGCAATAAGGACAACACCAGAGCAGGATGCAAGAAGTGTGGCTGCCGTGAGTCTGTAGCTTAGCATTCCTGTGTATTCTGAATTACATCCATACATTACAAACCATCTTTTGAATTCATTTTATCTCTTTTATTATTTCAACAGGTGTCCTAGACCTTCTTGGCTTCCAGCCCCAGTGGCATTTGTGATCCCCAGGTCACCTCCCTCTCCCTGGGAGCGTCTGCTCCTTTTCTGGCTGCCAGCCTGGACTCGTTGAGTAGGCAAGTGTGACGTGCTGCCCCCTGCAGCTTCAGGTCTTGTCCTTGTGCTCATTGTCCTTGGACCACGTAGCTGAAATAACCCCGTACTTCACCGGCTGAAGTTCGGTCTT
Source organism: Patagioenas fasciata (assembly GCF_037038585.1). Classification (NCBI taxonomy): domain Eukaryota; kingdom Metazoa; phylum Chordata; class Aves; order Columbiformes; family Columbidae; genus Patagioenas; species Patagioenas fasciata. The sequence continues at coordinate 5,990,201 of NC_092544.1, read as the reverse complement.
CCATGGTGCACCAGACGTTCTTGTTTTCTCCACCCCATTTTTCTGCAGGGCTTCAAGGAAGAACGCGAGGAGCAGGGAGCATTCCTGGGACAGTTCACTTTCCTGGCGGCGCTGAATCCCAGCCAGACCTTCCAGCTGAAGGTACGGGGACACAGAGGGAGGGGAACTGTAGGAGAGGAGGAGAAATGCAGTTGAATGGTCAGAGGCTTCCCTGCCAAAGGGTACAGGCAGCCCTGTCCTTGAGCGTGTGCCACGCTGGCCTTTCTTCTGCTTTCACTTCCTGGAGGCGGATGCCTGCACTGCCGTCTTCTCTTTCATTTTGGGTGCTTAGTGCTTAGAAGCACCACAGTTGAAGCTGGAACCAGCTTGACTGTCTGGACCCCAAGTGCATACAAGCGGCCACATCCCGTAGGATGCACGACTGCTGGTCTGCCAGTTAGAGACCAGAAATACTGGGCTTCCTGAGGGTTCTGTAGGTGCAGGCAATGACCAGAGACAGGGAGGCCATTCTGTTTCCATGGCTTTCTAGAAAAGGCAGTGAGACGTTATACTGACCCCAGTACGGGGTCTTCTGACTGTGGAAGCCTGTGCCCCAAAGCAGGTGAGAGCTTTCCAGTGTATTTGCTGAGCCATGTGGTCGCTGCTTCTTCCTTTGCTGTTCTCCTGGCCCAATGGGGTAGAGCAGGATAAGAACATCTTGACCAGGACAGGTCAAAAGCCCCCGCGGGGCAGCAGGAAGGAAGCTGCTGATCGAGGCCGTCGCTGCGGCGCTTCTGTCAGTGCTCACGGGCCAGAGAGGAAAAGGCGACTCATTTCTCCTTGTCATTGCAGAACGAGCTCCCTGGGGTCGTGAATTACATCAGGCTGGAAGTGCTGAGCAACTGGCACTACACCACTACACTACTACTGAGCAACCGGACTACACCTGCCTGTATCGGTTCAGGGTGCACGGGGATCCGCCCAAAGATGGGGGAGAGGTGCCGGTTCCATCTGTAAATAAATTCCATTAATGTTCACCCAGTGGAGTTCCCGTCTGCTTTGCCTGTGGTGCTGCCTGGTCCTCCCTGAGCTCGCTGGAGCTCCCCGTCCTTTTCTAAACCCACCAGCCTATAGGAGACTTCAGGAGTCCACAGCAAGGTTTTCCTAATTAAAAGAAACAGGAAAACCCGTAACAAATCTGCAGAAAGCCTGACATCCACACACTCGCTGCCTACACAGGAACATCAGCAAGGCCCTTCCTGTGCACTAAAGATGGAATTAATGGACAGGTTTCCTGTGCAGGAAGCAACTAAGGATCAGCTGGGTGGAACCATCTGTTGTTACCTGTTTTCAGGAGAAGCAGAAGCTGCTTCAGCTGCCATCTTTCAGTCTGTTGCTGATGAGAAAATGGAAGTGTCTTTTTTTGTAAGAAGGCAACCTTAATTGGAAAGTTGGTTCCTGGACTTATTTGCCTCTCTGGGTACCTATGGACTTAATAGCCCAGGAACCCTTACAGAGTGATTAGCAAAGCAATCCCAGGACACTTAAGAGATCCCATGCCCACACCAGTCCGTCTTTCCTTTTCACCCGAGCTCCCCAGGCCCCAGGGCAGGAGCAGGCAGGGCAGTCGTGCACTCGGGCTGCACCAGGGAGGGGAGAGCAGGACCAGCGCTTGGCACCCAGGGCTGGGAGCAGCAGTTTGTGCTCTGAGCTGGGGCTTAGTCCATGTGCAAGCCCAGCACGGATCCAGATACCAAACTGAGGGTGTCAGTTCATCCCCGGTGCCACACGCACGGCACCTTCTCCCATCGCCTCCTCCCGATGAGCTGTTTTCCAGCCCCTTCCAGCTCAGCCCAGCTCAGACACCTGCGCTCTGGCTCAGGGCTGCCTGGGGCTGGTGACCCTCGGGGCAGCAGCAGGAACCGCTCTGCCCCTGGGTGTGGGGCTGTCCCTGCGCTGAGCCCTCGGGCCCAGGGCTGCTGAACTGGGCCATGGTGGGGCCCAGGGGTGCTGAGGTCCACAGGTCCCCCCGGTGTGTCCGTGCTGGGAGACACCTGCTCCTGCAGCACCCCTGGTACTGATCCCGAGCCTGGTCCATCCTCACCCAGAAGAACACTTTAGTTTGGTTTTTTTCTTAAAACTGGAGATAATTCACAGAATCACAGAATTGCCTGGGTTGGAGAAGACCCCAGAGATCATCCAGTCCAGGCCTTGGTCCAACTCCAGTCCATTCACCAGATCACGGCACTAAGTGCCATGGCCAATCTCAGTTTACAAACCTCCAGGGCCGGTGAGTCCAGCACCTCCCTGGGCAGCCATTCCAATGCTGACCACTCTCTCTGCACAGAATTGCTTTCTCATCTCCAGCCTCAATTTCCCCTGGCAGAGTTGAAGCCCCTGCCCCCTTGTCCTATTGCTGACTGCCTGGGAGAAGAGCCCAATCCCCCCTGGCTAGAACTGCCCTTCAGGTCGTTCTAGAGAGTGCTGAGCTCAGCTCTAAGCCTCCTCTGCTCCAGACTGAACAAGCCCAGCTCCCTCAGCCTCTCCCCATAGGGCTTGTGTTCAAGTCCCTTCCCCAGTCTCGTTGCTCTTCTCTGGACCCGCTCCAGCACTTCAATCTCTTTCCTGAGCTGAGGGGCCCAGAACTGAACACAACACTCCAGGTGTGGCCTCCCCAGTGCAGAGCACAGGGGAAGGATCACTGCCCTTGTCCTGCTGACCACGCTGGTTTGGGTACAGGACAGGACACCATTGGCCTTCTTGGCCACCTGGGCACACTGTTGGCTCCTGTTGAGCTTCCTGTCCATTAGTCCCCCCCGTTCCCCAGCACTCCCTGGGCCCGGCCCTCCAGCCGGTTCTGAACCCAGCAGAGAGTGCACTTGTCCAAGCCATGGGCTGCCAGCTTTTGCTGGAGTACATTATGGGAGACAGTGTCAAAGGCTTTGCTGCAGTCCAGATAGACCACGTCTACAGCTTTCCCCTCGTCCACCAGGTGGGTGACCCGATCATAAAAGGAGATCAGGTTGGTCAGACAGGACCTGCCCCTCCTAAACCCGTGCTGGCTGGGTCCGATCCCTTGTCCATCCTGAGGGTGCTGTGTGATTGCGCTCAGGATGATCTGCTCCACAGCCCTGCCAGGCACCGAGGTCAGGCTGACAGGCCTGGAGTTGCAGCCCTTTTTGTGGATTGGGGTAAAAATCAAATATTTTACGCTTTAAAGTGTGTGTCAAGCATATTCCAGTTAACTCTGAAAGTTCTGTTGCACAGGTCATTTAGTTCATCGCGCGGTTCTGCTGCCCTGCTAAAGTGGCACAAGCTCAAGATCAAACTCCGACTGAGCCCTCGAGCACCCAGCAAACAGCGGAACCATCGAAGGCCCTGGCGTTCGCACGGAAACAATTCCTTTCTAGAATGCATGGGTGTTGCTGGTGACATTAAAAGTCCCCTGAAAGCCCAAAGTCAAACTGATAGTTCCTATTCCTTTTATTAATTGTGCATTAAAAACAGTCTGTAAAAATAATTTAAATTACCAAATTTTCAAAACAGATAAAATGTATTGAAGACCTTTATATACGACCACACAGAGCATACTTTTTAAATTTCCACTTCTATCAGTTCTGAAATGTTACAGTGCCCTTCCTGCATCTCAGTTTTGAATTTGCTGCTTTTTCATCTTTAGATTTTCCAGCTGATTTTCTTGTAAACTAACGCACTCATTTCATCTCTTTCTCATGTCTACGCATCCTTCTCCTTTGTTATTTGCTTCCGAGGCTTCTTGGCTCCTCTGTAAAAACAGATGTACATAACGTTTTGTGCAGAATGTATTAGAGCAAACCTATATACTTTTCCAGAAACATTTTAAAAATTAAACTTTCAGCAGTTCTAGAAGCAACGGGAAAACCAATCATCCTACTGTAATCCACCCGTGCTTGGAAATGTGCTGCTCTGGTTTTTTTCCTCTAAAACCTTCCCCAGCAGATCTGGTGCTTGCACAAAGAGCCCAAATGCAGCAGCACAGCTGCTGGAGGGTTTCACAAGGCGGTTTGGGGTTGTTTGTATCTGTGCGGTGCCTCAGCAGAATTTGCATCTCGGGCTGGAGTCAGAAGGCCCCATACAGAACAGGGAACTGCCCGGGTGAACTGGAACTGACCGCTGGGTCACCTGGGCTTTGGAACACAAAGTCACAAAGTTGCACTTTCCTGAGCCACCCGCTCTGGACCGATCTCCCAGAGCAAGCTCGTGCTCTCCAAACACCCACGGGACCATCTGTATGGGGATGGAGCAGAAGGCTTGGCGAGGAGGTTGGTTGAATGTAAATACGCTCCAGTGACTTGCACCTGTCTGTAGAACAGCACACACGTCACACCAATTGTCCTACTGACCCCGTGTGCCCGATGAGCAGAACCTCTGTGTTAGATAACACAGGCCTGCGAGAAACTCTGGGCCCTTATGGCTGTGTCTGGGATTCCCGCTCTGCTGTGAGAAAGAGCGGGAGGCTGCGCCTGCCTGAAGCCGCGAAACACAGGCGAGCTCAGCAGGGCCAGGGATCTCCCAGCAGGGCTGGGCTGACCAGCGCCTGCGTCCCCGCTGCTGTCACCTCTGCTGGGAGCTCAGGGGCGGCTTTGGAGATCCCCCAGTGGAGAGGGAACTAAAATAAAACTTGCTCGATGAACTCAAGAAAGGGCAGCGCTCAACAGCCTTCAAACTGAACCATTGCTCCAAGGGCCATGAGGTACAGACTCCAATGCTTTGCTTTCATATCAGCGATGCTGTAAAACATCAGGCGTCTCGGGTGAGTCATCCAGCCAAAATTACATGTCTGCAAACAAACGAGCTGTTCTCTGTTCTTTAATGGCTCAGCATTGCTTAGAACCTGGTGGATTTTGGCAGCAACGGCTTTAAGACCAACTTCACATTTTCTAGGTGGGGAGAGATGTTGCTTTTGCACAATAAAAATTAATCATAAAAATCTCTCTCAAGCAGTGACCCGAACGGTTGTTTTAAACTTACAGTGAGCATTTTCACGTGCATTTCTTTTCCTCCAACGTGGTGCGCTGTAAAATCCCGGAGAACATTTGTCTGTCGAATAAACATAGACATTGTTTCTTAATTCCAGCTGCAATTTCAGGAAAGACTCTCTAAGTCTGGTATGTGAATTAAATGCTCTATCAGTTGGAGTATCAACGGGAGCACCAGTGAACCCCACATCATCTCTGGAACACATCCAGTGTTAAACACGGACTTGCTCCAGTGCTTTATGGAGCGTGTGGAACCTTGCAGCGTTTCCTCCGCTCACGGATCTGCCAAAGGAGGCGATTCCGCCACGGACCCTGCACTGGAACAAAGTCAATATTCTGGTGTTGAAAATCTTCCCAAAGGCAGCAGTTGCTGTTCAATTAAACAAATCCGTAGTGCAATCTCCTCTTCTATCCCTGCTTGTGCAAGCACTCGATAGAAGGCAATGGGCTGTTTGTGTGCTGGCAGCTGACTGTGCAGCAGAGTAAGCTCCCAACCACTGTTTTCTGTGAAATTTGGCTAAAAATATTAATTCTCTTGTTTTCTATTAATTCCATCTTAACTACATTAATTCAAATCATTAGTTGCAAAATAATCCTACGCTTTTCAGTTCAAACACAACAGGTAAGCATTACCATGGTTTCCCGTTTGGGTCGAAAATCTTCTGTTTGTGTCAAGCTGACGCTTTGGTTTGGAGCATTTCCCACCATACGGCTCAGGTGCTGCTGAAAGGAAAATTGGCAACAGTGGTAATGGTGGCTGCTATGACAAAATTCAGAATGTTTCCTCGGTGACCTCTGTACCAACGTGTCCACATTTAGCCACAGCAAACATTAAAAGAAAACCAAGAGACAAACACACCCAACCCAAACACACACAAGTATTAATGCCAAGATGCGGCAGTGATGCTGAGATTCATTGAACTCGACTGCATTCGTGGTAACAGCGCAGATAATCTCTCTTAAGGAGGTTCCCTTATTGAAAATTCGAGATAGGGAGGCATCCCAAGCTGCAGATTCAGCTCAGCTTAAGCGAGATGACCGAAACTGGTAAGATGGAATAACTTTCTTCACTTGTGATTATCGAAATCATTTACCACTAAATTTCTACATGAAGTGACAGATTGGAGAGTTAAAAACAAAGTGAAAGATGTAAAATTATGGTCACATCTGGAACAGATTTCCAAAAAGAAAGATACAGGACTTTGAATCCCACCTGCAGGCTCTTGTCAAGTTTCTGACACAGTACATCCCATCAAGGGGACAGCAGAGAGACGGAAAAAAGATGAATTGAAATATCGCATTGGATGAATGGAAAGAGAATGAATTCAGTCCCCTGTCCAACATAATATTATAATAACAATAATAATAATAATAATAATAATAATAGTAATAATAGTAATAATAATAATAAGTAACAAGAATTGACACAAAATAGATATCAGAAGTTTGGATAAGACCAAACTCCACGATCTTCCAAGAGAATAAAATAATACTAAATATTGAAAATAAAGAATCAATCACAATCAAACCCACCTGTAGATCCATTGAACTTTGGTTCTTGGGCGACGTTCACGGTGCGGTAGAAAACATATGTTGACCTGCGAGGTTCCAAAGAGTCAGAATCAGTCTTTCTGCCAGCGCCTCTCACATAAGGAACAGAAGAGGCCGTTTCCTCAGCCTTATTTTTACGCCCTTGCTGGTAACTTGGTTTGACGTTGGGATCCGAAGAGCGAATTCCTAAAAGCGAAAAAGCAAACAGAAATACAGGACTGTTGTGCTGTTACTCAGAACTTGACACATTACAGGGTCCTAGAGGCTGAAAACAAGACTGACCAAAAAAGAAGGGATTTTTTTTGTGGACAGCCCAATTCAAATCTATTCAGTCATTTATTTACAGTAAGGTGTTCAGCAAGGAGAAGCTGATGCCAAAGTACATTACCTCCATTGTCAAAGGAGCGCCAGTTTCTGCTGGGCACTCGCTCCGCTGGAACTCTCCTTCCCGAGCTCTCTCCTTTCTCTGTGCTGTTCAGCGGTGCAGCGGTGTCACCATCCCCTGGAAAGGCAACAGCGAGAACGTGGGCCCTGCTGGTGTGCGAGCACAGGAACGGCACTGCCCTTCTCTTCCTCCGCCTCTGCGAGACAGCGATACCTAAAATGTCCTTTAACCTCCCGTTGTGTGTTCTTCTTTCTCTTTTGTCGGCTCTTTGGATCCTGTCTCGTGTAACTTGCGCACCTGACGTATAACTCTGCTGATCTCTAAGAAAACTGCATAACAGGTTAAAGACGACCATGGCTCCAGAGGAAAGAACCAGCCACACATTACCTGCTCTAGCTTCTTACTTTTCATTCATGGTATTTGTGAATCCTATCTGATCAAATTGATGGTGTTTTCAAGATGCATGTCATCATAGTACCTAAACCCTCAAAGAGCTCAATGGAAGAATTGCTTTGGGAAAACATCTCTGTCCTTTTCTCTGAATGTCTCTCTATTCTCAGACCGTCTGGAGTGCAGCTGTGAACACAACCCCCTTATCCAAACTGTCCTCTAAGCGCTGACTCCCTGCCCTTTCCCTGTGCCGCACAGGGGGGTGTGCACCTCTGGAACACCCATGCTTGAGCCCAGGAAGACTGGTGGACTCCGAAGGAGACCTTTGGGCTGAACTAGGAATGATCCTTTTGTCTGCAGCACTTAGACACATGCTGGGTACGGGCAGCACTTGTGAACATCACAAAGTGTTACGAACGACAAGGCCAAAGCTGTGATGGCCCTGGTTGCATAGGTAAGCCCACCTCCAACCGCAAACAGAACTTCAAGAGGCAAGTGCCAGTATAAAGTACCCACAGGGCTCCTCACCTGGCCCCTACCACTCTGCAGGAAGATGTGGCTTTGCCTCTTCTTCCTTTTCCCTGCTCACATAATGACCACTTTTGCTTCCCCTCAGTTCAGGCCAGAATGCAGCAGAAGTTCTGGACTTCCGCTTCAGTTTATGGGGTGCTATGAAGCCAAAACAAACCATCACAACCAAAACACCAGTGAGATCCCAGTTGTAGAAAAACACCATGCAAAGCAAGGTCATTCCTTCACGCCCTGCTGGGAGGAGAGATGTTGAACAGGAAGGGTTTCCTAAAGGAAACGGAAATTCTACCACAGAACTACACCTACCAATAGAGTAAAACGGGAAGAGAAAGGTGGACTGTTCTGAGATTTACTAAATATTTCTAAAGAATGCATCACATTAAAAATACTGTAGAAAGAGGGGATCGATATATTTGTGCAGAACATTGTGTTCATTCCTCTTCCTAGGGAAATAAATTAATTTCTGCTATGAAGATGACTGAATTATTGGTCATGAATCTACTGTCTGACTAATCATAAAGCTTAATAAAGCTTTACATTTCTGACTGTGGACACTGCTGCGCTCTACTTATGAAAATTATGCTGGATCGAATTTAGCCTTGACCATATTTGGGCCTAAATGACTTCACATGGACCTGCAGGGACAAATAAGAAAGCAGCACCATACAGACAGGCACATCTGAGGTGTTTTGAGAACCCTGTTTCAGCAGAAGCCCACCTGCAGACCCCTTGAACTTTGGTTCTCGGGTGCCGCCCACCCTGCGGTAGAAAACAGACGCTGGTCTGCGAGGTTCTGAAGAATCGCAATCTGTTTTTCTTCCTGCTGCTCTCCCGCGAGGAACAGAAGCAGCAGTTTCATCGTCCTGCCTGCGGCTCCTCGGGTGGTAACTCGGTTTTCCTTTGGGGTCTGAACTGTTCGATCCTAAAAATGAAAAAGCAAACTTTATAATGCTGTGCAGTTACTCCATTTTGACACATTGCAGGAGCCTGGAGGCTGGAGGGTAAGATTAAAACAGCATGTTCTTTATGGAGAGTCCTATCCAAACGTGGATTGTCCATATTTGACACTAAGAACAGAATTTAGCTGGGTCGTGCTAGATCATCTAACAGTTCAGTAAAGGAAAACGAATAAGCCAACTGTTTTCTCAAAATACGTTTTCCTGGTGCTGTGTTAGGTGAATTTCTTGGCTCCTCAGAAATCCATTTATTCCTCTTTATTTCTCTGGAGTGATGCTTATTTACCAGCTCACTGTGGTTTGTTTCTGAGGGATCAAAATAACACACACACACAATTTTCTTCTCCAAATACTCGATGGTGATTCGAAAACCTCATCTCCCACTCCACACACAGGTCTTCTTGGGCAGAACACGCTTTGACGTGTTAATTATTCTGAGGGTATCATTCCTCAAAAGGAAAGCAAAAGTGGCTGTGTGTTTCTTTCTAGTGTAACCCTAAACCAGTACAATCTCTCCTGGGAACACGCTCTGCTGGTGCCTCCTTTCCCAGCTCTCGCCTTCTCTTTCTGTATTCCTGAATGTTGCAGGAATGGTATTACCATCACCTGGAGAGGCAGCAGACAGAAGGTGTGAGCTGCTGGTGTGCAAGCACAGGGAACGGCACTGCCATTCTCTCCCTCCCGCCTCTGGGAGATAGCGATCAGTTCAGTGCAATGTCCTTTAACCTCTCCTCTTATATTCTTCTTTGTATTCTCTTGGATGTTTGGATCCTGTCTGCTGTAACTGATGCACAACTCTCACGGTCTCTAAGACAATTCTATAATACACAGGTTAAAGAAAAGCTACGGCTCCAAAGTAAAGAACGAGCTACAAATAACCTGCTCATTCTTTAGCTCCCCACTTTCCATGAATGATATTTACGGATCCTATCTGATCCAATTTATGGAATGGTTGTGGAACTCCAGATAGCACACGCAGGTTTTACAGCCCATTTCTGCCTTTTGCATCCACAATCAACACAGGCAGTCACCATGCCTGAGACACTATGCACACAGATATATGTGGGGAAAAAGACATGGTAAACATTAATGGGAAATGTTGTCTGAGAAGATGAATATTACTTGCCTTTCTGTAAGTCTCGCTCCATGGCTTCCAAGAGTAATATTTCCTTCTCCTGAGCTGAAGACACAGTTTCTGCTGATTGGTGTTTGTGAGGGTACTGGATCCTGTAATACTCTCCTAAACACAGCGAAGAAGGAAAATTAAAATAAAATAAAATAAAATAAAATAAAATAAAATAAAATAAAATAAAATAAAATAAAATAAAATAAAATAAAATAAAATAAAATAAAATAAAATAAAATAAAATAAAATATTTTTTAAAAAAGAACAATTTAAAGGCACAATATATTGTCTTCATTGCTATTTAGGAAAGACTGACTGATTTCATATTTACCAGTTTTATAGCATATTTCCTTTATGGTTCTTTCCTCTTCCATTTCTGCAGCAGTCTTAGGCACCCAATCAGAAACATCTGTAGGAAATGGTTTTAAAGATTACTGGGTATCTGTACAAAGACCTTCAACAATTCCTAGTAATCATGTACCATCATCAATTTCATTTGGGTCACAGTGGGTTTTTTCTCAATGTCAGCTCTGCTTCTGGACGGAACGAGGATTCCTTAATATCAGGTGTTTCCAGGAGCGATGGAAGGGCAGGTACAACACACAGGAAGAAGCTAATGTGTGTGGATTTGAAACTATTCAAACCCACCCTCAGTGCTCACGTTCAACACAATCCTTCATTGACAAGCCAAAGGAAATCTTCTGACTGAACACGTCACCAGGGACGCTTGTCACAAAACCTCTGCCCACGGTTCCTGTCCTGGAACATCTGCTGGCAGAGATGGTGAAGTGAGGGCTCCTCATCTGTCTCAGTTAAGGCTGCTGAGATCAGCAAAGCCCCGGCTTTGATTTGGTTTGAATCCATGGGGCTCCCTCCTACTGCCCCCGGCTCAGGAAGCACTAACAGGGGGTCGTCCTCACTCTCTGGGAACGTGCAATTCATTCTTCCCCAGGAACCCCTCATCTCTAAGAGAGACACAGTCAACCGTTTGACTACTTTTAAAAAGCACAAAACCAAAACAAATATATGTATAAAACCGCATAGACATTCCATCAATCTAGTGAATTGGGTCCCCAAATTTAGAGAAAGTTTGAAGAGTATTTGATGGCCATCTGAGCTGCGGATCACATCCTAGGAGTTGTGGATCACACTTTAAACTTCATTTAATACAAAAGAGGTATGTGGGTGATAACGCTATTGAAATATACAGGTAGGCATTTCGCAGGAGTTGGAATGATGCCTCACGTCTGGTGAGCACCACTTCCAACATTTTGGGATCAGCAGGAAACTGTTTGCAAAACTTGTCAACAACTCTTTTCTAAATAGGTCGTGGTTATTATAACAAATCGGTTGTGAAGTGTAGAAAAGACCCTATTCTACTTCTTTGTAGAAGAAAATATAATCTGTTTACAGTTCTCTTTGTCATCATCCCCTTCATCGTCCTCCTCATCTTCAGCATTGTTGAGGCTGATAATGAGCGGAGCGTGAACTGGCAGGAAAATATTCTGCTGATTTCTGAGCGGCTCTTGCAGATGTGCGGGGTGCAGAGTCCTTTCTTGGCCACCCTCTTGCAATGGCACATCTGCAGAAAAGAACATGATTTTGTTAGAAGGGAACTGGAATATCAAACCCAGGTCAGACATGCAGGGGCACTTTTGAACTCTTTATCGTGTTGAGGGGATCATCAAATAGGCAGATTATGACGTTTGGGAAAACTATTCTGCCAAGCTTGGCAAAAGAGCATCTCGCAACAACAGAAAGGATGAAAAAGCGCGGGTACTAACTCCTCTGAAAGAGCAGATAAAGCACTGCGGTGTATCATACTAAACCTATTTCAGTGACACTCCTGCGGGTCAGATTTGTTGTATCTCACGCAAGAAAATGTAAGATCCAGCAGTTTAACTTGACAGTTCACTGTGCCACTGCCCAGAACAGCACATTATCAGCTCCGGACAGTGCAAGCCAACTCCACCTTCAATGGGTTTAGCAGGATTTCTAAGTATTAAAAAGGACAAATGCAGTTAAAATGTTTACAATGCTATTCTGGGACACATGGACTTTGAATGTACGCATTTTTTCAGTAAAAAGAGAGAGGTTTGGATCTATTTTCTCGTTCTGATTGTTGGACATGGCTCTTCTAGAAGTTGCCCATGTCCATTGGGCCTCCAGGGCATCTTCTCTGACTCCCAGCACACCCAAGATGTGCCTACGTTGGCTTTAGGAGAGCACCAGCTGCCAGGGGTCGCTGCTGTGGATGTGGGAACTGCAGAGAGAGCAGCACTGCTGGAAGCCAAGAGCTCCTCTTAGAGAGGAATGAGAAAACCAACAAGCAAACAAAGAAACAAACAAACAATTTGTAATGGTGCTTTTTTACTTTCCAAAAATAATTTGATTTTCAGATATTATTTAACCTTGCAAATGATTTCTGCAACATTTCTACTCTGTGGATCCTGGCAACCTAAATCACCGCTTGTGCCATCATCTTTCCTGCAACACGAAGATCCATCACACGACAGCTGAAACAGTCACGTGGCAACACCATTCAAACGCCAATACAATTCCTTCCTTTGCTCTGAACTCACTGCGGCAGCAGATCCTACGCCACTGATTTACCGTGGTACGTTTTGAACCTTCGTAGAGATCACGAAGCACTGCAAGGACATTCTTGTGCATGAACTGACTCCAATGAACAGAGAGTGGAGAAAATATTTTTTACTCACTGTTGTCAGGTGGCAGGAAAAGCCCGTTTATATTCCGAGGGTGGGTGTGATGGAAGGCACAGTTGACTCTGACACAGCCTGATGGTCGCTTTTCCCAAAAACAGGGGATGTGCCTGTACTTCTGCTGCAGGAGAAAAGAGTTGTCATCGATTGTAAGCAGAACAATAAACATGGACTAAATGGAGCAGTACGCGGTCTGCTGCTGGGACCATATCACCAAGGTTTTGTGGGACCATGTTCCGATATTTTAGAACTCTTAAAGTTATCTTAAGAGTTCTCATGAGCTCCAGATAACTCTAAAGTTATCCTGAATGAGGTCAGTTGAGCTTTCCTGATGTCAAACTGTTACCAGATGAGGAGCGAAGCCGTTTACTTATCCTGCACTGGACTCTCTTACCATTAATGGACATGGGTCCTTGGGAAATAAGGAGCAGGACATCAAACCCAGAAAGGTGCCCAGCAAAAACCGAAAAACGACAAGTTTGGGAATCGGTGTTGTGAGACTGCTGTCAGTGCACTGCTCACACCATCTCCCAGCTCTCTGTGCATTGGGAGGTTCAGACATTACCAGCTGGGTCTAAAAGCAGCATCTCCAAACCACGCCACGTTTGGGCTGCAGTCAGTACAACTGGGCCATCCCCTGGGACACACTGGGCTCTGGAGCCAAAGCCCAGCTCCCGGGCATTAATGCCAAAACCCCCACTGTCGAAATGGATGCGACAATGGAGAGCCCAGCACCCAACCCTGGATCTTCAACAGGTGGAATTCAAATCCAGGGCAAACACACGTTGCAGGACTTTCTTCTCAATTACTTATTTTGCAGTACTTCAGGAAGCAACTAAAAGCAGAAATTATAAACGTGGCCTACGTATTCAAAATCAATATAATCCTGATTCAATACGAAAGATGAGTGATCGTCACCCATGACTTTTAGGTGTTCCCTGAGTACCCGAGCGCAGTTCACATGAGAAATTCCCACGGTTCAGATGATCATTACCTCTTCTCACCACTTCCAAAAACCCGATATTTCATCTACAGATGTGGCCACGACCCAGAGAGACACATCAGCTTCTACGTTTACATAACAGACGGCAGTATCAAGAAATCAAGGATCCAAAGCACTCTAAGATCTACAGCATTTACCTGTGCATTCGGGGAACACTGGAAATTGCAGTTTTTCCCACCTTTGCTCATTTTCACGGCTCCCAATGCCCGCAGAAGGCACCAGCACAAAGCAGCTGGTGCCTCCTGCAGCCGGCCAACTCAACAGAGGCGGTTGCGGCCAGTATAGAATGTTACGTTTCGAAAGTTCCAACTGCTCCTCCAGCTCCTGATGTCACCATCATGGGCCAGGGGACACGTCCAGCTCGGACATCTTCCTTCATCTCCATTGCTTCAGTGTGAATTACAGAAAATCGGGCTATTTCGGAGTCTCCCATCCCAGTGTTTCTTTAACGAAAAATGGAACAAACCCATATGCCGGGGCTTAAATAATACCCAGCCCCTTGCTGAAGGAGCTGTGGCCTGAGAAACAAACCTTTGATAATGCAAAGACAAAGCTTATTGACCATTTTTTAAGCAAAACCCTTCTGCCCAACATTTTCCTCACTGTAGCTCTTTGCATGGAGGGGTGTTGGGAAGGTGGTTTAAGATTTAGGTTTTATTTCTCATTACTCCGCTCAGATTTGATTGGTACTGAATTAATTCCCACTAGCGGAGTCTGTTTTGCCTGTGACAGTAATGGGTGAGCGATGTCTCCCTGTCCTCATCTCGACCCGTGGGTGCTTTGTTTCTCTTCTCTCTCCTGCCCAGCTGAGGGGCAGTGACAGAGCAGCTTTGGTGGGCACCTGCTGTCCAGGCAGGGTCAGCCCAGCACCGCTTCCAAGGTTTATCCCGAGGCGCAGAGCCCGGGAACCACCCGGAGCCCCCTGTGCTGACGGGGGCAAAACCGACACGGCGAGTTCCCCACGGCCCGGGGCCCGGGCATCCCTGCCCCAGCCGGGCGTGCGGCACCGGGCAAGCAGAAAACAGCCCGAGGAACGGCTGCCGGGCCAACGGCACCGACGGCACCGCCAGGGCGCGCTGCCTCAGCCCGGAGCCGAAAACACAGCGGAGCCGCTCTGGAGAGAGAACGGCGCCTGGAGCCCGGGAGCTGCCCCAGGCCCGCGGCCGCGCTGGGCGCCTCCGGGAGGGGAGGCCCCCGCCTCGCTGGCGGCTCTGGGGAGGTGCCCCGAGGCCACCGCGCCCGTCCCGCCCCGCCCCGTCCCGCCCTCCCCAGCGCTCGGGCGCGTCGCGGGGCTCCTGGCGGGCGGGCGGTCCCGTTCTCCATTTCCCGTGGCGCAGCGCGGGGCGGTGCAGCCGCAGTTCCGCCCGGCGCTGGTCCGGCGTTGGGAGCGGGCGGGCTCGGGTGGCCGGGGCCGTGAGGCGGCGGGGCGCGGGGCAGCGGGAGGTGCCGTGTGTGTTCGTGACCGAGGTGAAGGAGGAGCCGTCGGCCAAGCGGGAGCGCCAGGTGGGCGAGGCGGAACGGGGCCGGGGCCGGGGCCGGGCCCAGGGGGAGCCGCTGGGCCGGGGGGAGCGGCGCCGCACGGCGGCGCGGAGCGGGGTGGACAGGCAGCGGCACCGGCCGTGTCAGACCCGCCCGGGCTTTCCCGAAGTGTCCGCGCCTTAAATGCGGGAGAGAAAGATCGTTCGGGAGCCATTGCAGCGCTTCCCTTTTCCCGCCGAGTGCGGGCGGTGCTCCCCCTGGTGTTGAGTTCGCTGCGTCTGGTGCGGGTGCAGTCCCGGCGGGAACGGGGCTGCACTGGCAGCCTGTGTGCAGCCGCTGTGCCGGGCCCGCCCGTGAGCCCCGCACAGACTGAAGCACCTTCTTTCTCGTCTTTCTGTTGTGCTCAAAAGAGTATCAGGAGTGTGATGGGAAAATACTGGAGCCCGGTGTGAGCTGCTTCTCCCGAGGATATAACAGGCGGTGTCCGGACACACCGGGTGTCATTCGCCTGTCTGCTCCTCATATGGCTTCTTCTCCAAAGCCTTCACCAACCTCTTCTGGACACCCTCCAATAGCTTTATATCCTTTTTATCCTGTGGCGCCCAGAACTGCACCCAGTGCTCCAGGTGAGGCCGCAGCAGTGCAGAGCAGAGCGGGACGATCACCTCCCTGGCCCGGCTGGCGATGCTGTGCTGGATGCACCCCAGGACACGGGTCCCTCTTGGCTCCAGGGACACTGTTGGCTCATGTTCAGCTTGCCATCAACCAGAAAGCCCAGATCCCTCTGCAGAGCTGCTCTCCAGCATCTCGTGCCCCAGTCTGTAAGTACAGCCAGGACTGCTGGCACTAAGAGGGATGCTTGTGGAACCCACTAGTGACGGGTGTCCAACCCAACATGACCCCATTTACTCGAGCGCTTTGAGCCCAGCCCGTCAGCCAGTTGCTCACCCACTGCACTGTGTGTTTATCCAGCTGTGTGCTGGACACCTTGTCCAGGACAGTGCTGCCAGAGACACTGCCAAAGCTTTACTGAAATCCGAAAACAATTTATTTATTCGCAGTACATATACATTCAAACTTCTGTTATACATGAAAATTCCTGTGAAATAAATTGGGGGAGCACTCTGATTAGAGATTTTTTGGTCTCTGTACCTATTAATTTGAAGTACTCGCTTCATCCCATTCTCCGCTCTACGTATGGTTCTTGTTTCCTTTTCACTTCCATGTCTTCTTGGCTCTGTTGTCAAAACAGATATACAGAAATCTTTCTACATTGCTGACTAGAATAAATCTCTATGCTCTTTCAGAACCATGCTCAGAAACAGGCTGCCTGTTGTGTGGGCCTCTCGGAGCACGGGCCAAATGCTGCCGCCAGAGCCCCCCCCCTTAGGCAGGGTGGCTGCCGGAGGTGATCTCCGGGGACCGGGATTCCCTCATCTCCAGTGTGGGTGAGTGAAATAATTCCTGCAGGATCGCAGGGCTCTGTTTGTTTTTCCTCACTTAGGCAAAGTGAGCGTATTCCGTGCTTAAATATAAGGACATGTATTTCCTTTAGTAATTCCTTGCCAGATTCAGGCAAGTGCACACTTTTCCTGGAGTCAGGGGCGGCTCTGGCGTTGTGTTTGGTGAGCCACGTGTGTGCACACTGTGGATCCCCATTGTTATTATTTACTGCACCCCAATAACTTCCTCAACTGATACTCGAACCTGTATTTATGTTCTTGGAGAGCTAAAACCCCGTTCTTTACCGGTTAATCTGCTGCACCTCTTTGACCAGAATAAAAGTTTGTTTTGGACCCCGTTGTCTGCCTAAAACTATCGCGGTGCCTCTGTGACACACGGGATGGGGGGGACACAGAGGACATAGAGGGGACATCAGGGGCAACATGGGGGTGGGGGGACAAAGGGGACCTGGAAGGGATATGAGGGCCACAAGGGGGGACACGTCCCCCACTTTTCCCCCCTGCACCACAATTTAACCCCCCCAGTTCCCTCTGGTTTATAGAATCCCCAGATAACTTGCATTGGAAAAGACCTTTAAGATCATCGAGTCCAACCATTCCCCCGATGCCCAATTGGAGTTGAAACGCCCGTCGCCAATTTCCCACAAATCCCTTTGGGCCTCAAGCATTTTATTCCCCCCGAGCGACCCCCGGATGAAACACCCGGATGCTCAAGTTCTCGCGTTTGCAGCAAAATCCCCATTTTGCCCCGTTTTTGTTTCTCAAACTGGGATGAACATCCTGGGCTCTTCTCAAATGCAAAATACTGGGGGTTTCGCTGCCCTCTGGGCTGGACTTTGCTGCTGCTTAATGGGGATAAACTTGGCATTTTTATTAGTGTGAGCTTCCTTAACTGGGATCTTCCCTACGATCTTAATGGGGGTAAACTCTGCTTTTTTATTAGTGTGGGTTTCCTTAAACTCAGCTTTTTTATTAGCGTGGATTTCCTTAATTGGGATCTTCCCTATGATCTTAATGGGGGTAAACTCGGCTTTTTAATGAGCATGAATTTCCTCCGTTGGGATCTTCCCCACGGCGCCCGCGTCTGTTGGTTCCAGCGGGAGAATCTCGATCTGACACAATTTGTTTAAACAAGGTGAGATGGGGTTTGTGCCGCCCCTGCTCAGAGGGGAGCGTCAACGTGATCCTCACGGTTCAAACAGCCCCCAAAAAGCAAAAAGCAAATGAGATGTAAGCACAAAAAACCTGACTTCATACGTATGTCAGGCAGGTTGTAACTTCTCCTTGCTGAAGCAGCAATGGCTGTAAGTGTGCCAATGTATTAACGTACTTTATTATTTCCAGACTTGCACGCCGGACCAAGGTAAACACTCAGCAACTGAGTCACCTCCATCTGAACTTTTCTTTCTTGCTTGGAAATCTCGCTTTACTTTCTCACGATATCTGCTACCGCTGGTGTGTTTATTCAGTTTGCTGTGTGCCTCAGGTTAACCTACAGTGCTGATTTTCCACAGTCAACGCAGCCTCACTGACAAATGGGAGCTTCCACAGCCAGCATTACTCATCTGGGAAGGATGACTAGAAGAGCGCTTCGAGGCCGAAGGAAGAGATGCCAGGCCTACTTTGTGATCTGCTTTTATTCAAAGCACTTCCGTTGATTCTCTTCTGCTTACAGAACTGTTGTTGTCTGGAAATTTTGCATGAACTAAAAATAAAAGCAGTAGAAGCATCTCCAGTTTCTGAAGGAAAGATGCTCTGGGTAAGATCTTAGCACAAAGCCATAATCAAAGCGCAGTGGTGCGCTCTCGTTTGCCACCAGTGGGGTGTGGAGGGCAAGTGGGCACAGCCGGGCCTTCTCATCAAAATCCCCAAAATTCACGTTGTGATTCAAACCCAATTTTCATTCAGGCTTAGATTCCCACTGTAACAGATACCTTGCAAGTGTGCATGCAGGGATATTCTGTTCTACCCACTCCCCGTTGGAGTTATTCAGCTGTATTTCTGTTGCAGAACCCAGAACCACTCCTAAAGGTGTGCAAACGGATGTCACAGTGGCCAAGTGCAAAAATCATGTCTGTTTTGAGCTTGTTTTTGAAACCCAGTCTGAGCACCATGACATAAAGAATAAAGCATAGGATGATTGCCAAAGGGACAGGGAACAAGAGATTAAAAGATGAAAGGAGGAAAAGAAAGATGTCAGAGGCCCTTTAGACATTACACTGTATTCATTATACTTGAATTACATTGTATAAAGAGAAAACAAAGCAAAATGCTCCATCCCAGTGATGCGCAGTTGGTGCAGATGGAGGTTTGTTGACAGACCCATAGCCACGCAGGCACCCTGCAGAAAATGCAGAAATAAATGTTGCCTGTAAGTATCTTGACTGTTCAAATGCTTTGAACTTGCTTAATACACCTTTTCAGCCCTCCAGGTACATGGCTGTGGGTGAGAATCTGCCCTGCCAGGGCTGCAGAGTCCATCAGAATGGCTGAGATTCTGAAAACTATAATATTAAAAAGAGGATGTCAGTGAGGATCTCGGCTAAGTTAGTGGTGGAAGGGAGAGTCAGAAAAGAGGGCCAGCTGTGCTACTCTTTGTGTTAAGTGTTTGAGCCCAGATGTGCTTGCAGATGTCTGACAAGGCAGAGCTGAATACTTAGGCGGTCCCTATGTCCTCGGCCACGTCTCCTGACCAGTTTGTCCCAGGGTGCCCTGTCACCAGCAGCAGGACCAGTAGCGTAGCCTTGGGCAAGCTGGCAAATGCCTTGTCCTGTGCCCGTTGATAGCAAAACTCATTCGGCAGAGCTACAATTTTTCCCAGGATGTTTTCTCCATGTTTTCCTTGAGCATGTTGCTGTCACAGGTGCGCGTTTCTTGTGCCTTCAGCCTGGCACACAGCTGGGGGAGAAAAGTCAAGTTTTAGCTTCAAAGACTCCTACCTGTTTCTGTCACCAGCAGCTCTCTGTCACCAAGTGAAAGGAATTCTCCTCTGTCCTGTGTGACCTGGATATATTTTTTCTTACTGCTTATATTCTAATGTAGCACTTGGAGAAAAAGAAGCATTCCAGAACCAGCACACTGTTTTTCAAAAGTACAGAAAAAGAAAATGGCATTAATGAGATCTTTCACAAGGAGATATAGATTTGTCTGTCAACTTTACGTGTCGAAATTTCATTTTTTTTTAACCAAAACCTTACACTTCCTACAAGCTCATAATGTTAACAGACCTAGAAATGTGTAATGAAGCCTTCCTCCTCACCACAGATGGCTTCGCTCTGCGCATCACATGCAGCTGTCAGGCCAGTCTATTAAAGACCGGTACAGTAACCCGAAAAAAAATCACTGAAGTTGAAATGAGTAGAAGTGAGAAGCTGAAGTTCAGTGAGATAATATTTTCTCTGAAAATCAGGGTCGCAGTTCTCTTGAACTGAAGAGCTGGAATCAGTGAGAGTTTTGCGCCTCCTCTCCTTCCCCCGTGGCAAAGAGCTGAAGCTGCTGACTCGTTCGCTGCCATAGAGCAGGTGGTGCAGTGACAAATGCCAAGGGTTAGCTCAGATGTGACAGCTCCTACAGACTGATCTACGCATTCATTCAAGGACACACCAGCCTTTCCAGAGGCAGCTGCTGATGTGAGAAGCGCTTTTACTAGGAAACTGAACTAACAATGGAAACAACAACCCCAAAAACTACCCCCCAAAAAAGGGAAAACCTTTCTTAGTTTATGAATTAATAGTGTTCTGTTGAATCACTTGAGTGGAAAGCTGCCAATGCTCACGGAACATGATGTCAAAAACAAAAGGAAGGAGTAACTCCCACATTTTGCCAAACCCACTTTTCACAAAAGGCAGGATATGGGGGCCAGGAGAAAATCTCTTTAAAAAAACTATCGCTATTCCCAAACACCATCCTCACTGATTCGCCTTCTGTTTCTGCAGGAATGTGTCTGGAAAGGGAATGGCTGCCTGGCAGTGAGGAAAACCTCTGCTCTGTTTCCTTCTCCTGCTGGTTGAAAGCCCCATTTACACACAGCTCAGACGGACGCTGGGGGAGGGCTTGGCTGGTTTTCTTTGCTGATTTTGCTCCCTAGGGTGGGAAATGATTTCTCAGAGCTGATGCGTCCTGGCAGATGCAGCCATACCAGTGCTCACCCTCTGCATCTTTGTTGGCCAACTGGGGTCCTGGTTTGGAAAGCTGATCTCTTAATCATTTTGTCTGATGGATGTCGCCTGCTATAAATGGACAGTTGTTCGAGGTACCGATATCGACCTGTTCTCAGTGACATGGAGACAGACTTTCTGTGGGGCTCAGTCAGGGTATATGAGGCAGCATCGCTGTTTGCCAGCTGTCTTATCGATATAAAACCGCATTTGAAGTTTTTTGGTGCCTCCGTAATTGGCAGCCACCAAAGCCCTGCATGGCACAGGTGCCATGTAGTACTGCACGTCACACCTTTTGTAGGACTTGGAACTTGATAAACTGCAAATCTATGGGTTTACAATTCAACACTCTCAGCGGACACTGAATTGTGATAGATCAGAGTGGCTAACAAGCAGTAAAAGGTCAATATTTTCCCAGAATCCAAGTCTTTCCTTTCAGTGAAATTATTCTCTACAGTTATGAACTACATCAGTCTTTACATTTATGTACTAACGTTATTAAAAAATCTAGAGCATGTTCAAGGTGCAAGTCTAGGAAAAAAGCTAGAAAAAGTATCTCTTCACTCTTGTCCTATTCCATACCATGTTTAGTTTGCAAATTGGCTGTTCAAAACAATTATATTTGCTGACAAAAAGACAGAAGGCGAAAGAAGGGGCATGACCAGAAGGTAAAAACACCTTTTCCTTCGTGCCAGAAACCGGCAGATGTCAAAATGCCCTTTGTACTCTGCAGAAATCGTACCGTGCCTTCTTCCCTCCCGGCCAGCTCAGTTTTACTGCAAGATTCTTGTCCTGAACTAAGACTGGACAGGGTGAGATACGTGTGGCCTTAAAGCTGGTCTGCCCGGTAGGCGGTGGAGCTGTGATAATGCGGTGTCACAGGGGCCGTGCTCGTCGGTCCCTCCTCCAGGAGAGGTTGCAGCAGGGTGCGTGAGGCAGCTCCAGTGTCTGGGTGATGCCTCCAGACGTGCCCTCACCCAGAGCCTTGGTAAAGCTCGTCCCCAGCACTCCCTCCAGCTGGGGGGTCCTTCCCACCGCGGGGGGCACAGCGGAGCTCCCCTGTTCTCTGGGACGCTGGCGTGTGGCAGGGCCAGGAGCTGTCGAAAGGAGAAGAATTGTCCTGGCGGAGAATGCGCGACAGGGCTGTGGTTGTTGCCTTCATTATCTCACTGTGGCACAAGGAGCCGCAGAAAAAAGATCCACAGAGAAGGAGGATCTAAAAAGATGTTGTCGACGTGACAGGATTTTTATTATATGTTAGCCTGAATGTCTCCACGATGTGGAATTTTACCTGATATTAGCGGAGTTTTGTATAAAAATTAAAGTAGTATTTAGTGAAGACAGAAAAGAATAAGAGCCTAGATTTGAGCTGTAGCAGTGAGATGAATGAAGTAGCAGGAACTCACAGGCTAAACCCGGGCTGTTGGCTGCTCTGTAGGCTCCCTTTTTAGAAGTGTGAAAATACTGGAAACAGTGTCTGAGAAGACGAGCCAGAAATACATAATTTACATTACTGAAGCAAATCAATACCAGGAAGTGTTTTCCCCTTACAAATAGGCCTCAAGAGATCGATCTAATTAATTAGCGGTTTGTTGTACAAACCTGACCCTTCTGCCTTCAAGTCACCACAGCAGGAGATGACTGAGTGCAACGGGCAAAACAAACAGAGCTGTATCAACAGACCAAAGCTGGGGTGCGCTCCAAGCCTGGGGTTCGGGCCCGGGGCATCTCCTGGGACCCGTAATGATGGGGTGCAGGGGGCAGCCAGGCTCCCTTGGGAGTCCCTGGGGGAACGAAGCCTTAAAATAGTCCTAAGAGCAGCTGATACAGCAAGGTGGGGCACGGTGCTCTCGTTTGACAAGAATTACTGCTCAAAGCACACAAGTGGCTGAAGCATTTCTACTGTAATTCCACAAGAAACAGAGAAATCATTGCTTTGAATAGTTATAATTGTAGGGTAGTTGAGAAAACAACCAACCCTTAAAACAGTCAAAGGTGAGTGGCTGCCCTTTGCTGCAATGGCTTTGCTTGTTACTCCTTATTCTGGGGAAACAGGACCTGAGGTGGTGACAAATGGTTTGTAGGTGCAGGGCGACCACATTACTCTTGTTAAAAATACACTGGGAGCACAGCTCAAGAGGCTGTGGAAAGAACAGAAACATCAGGCGTCAGGGCTGTGTGGCTAAACTCAATTTGATGGGAGACTTGAAGGGGAAAAATGTGGCTTTTCCGTTTGCCTTATCCACAGGAAGCCCTGGGACTGCAGTGGCAAAGGGAGAGGTCTCGCAGCCGGGCTGATGGGTGCCTGACCACGGATACCCTGAGCAGTGATGTTTGACCCTGGAGATGAATGAAATATCTCTTCATCATTCTGCTAAAGAGTGAGGATGAACTTAGTTTGTGTATTACGGAAGATTATCACGACCCCACCAGGAAAAGGGCTGTGCACAGTGGGGCAGAAGTCCGGTTTCACGGTATGGGGATAATGCCTGTTAATTTTGGTGTCACTGGATACTCCGTGAATTTACACCTTGTACTAAGCAATTTCCATATTTTCCATCATTGGCACAAAGCATGGTCTAACTGCTATAGAAAACCATTGCTTATACTGGACATGTCACCATCTTCGTTTCATTCATCAAGCCTCAGTGAGAGCAGTGCGATCTGTGGTTCCTGGGGCTCTTAATCCACTAATGAACAAGAAATTTCCTTAACATGGCCTTCCCACCCCATTAATCAAGTTTTGCTTGCTGTTATTAATTGTTGTTATTTAAAAGCTTCTTTATTCCTCCTGGAGGTACCAGGGCCAGAGTCCTTAATTCATCAACAAGTTTTATGGCTCTTTCTGTTAGGAAACATCGCACAAGGATGTTGCACAGGGGAAGGGATGAGGAATGGCTGTGGCAAAGGACTAAGCAAAGAGTGCAATGGGATTCAGCTGTTGGGACTGTAAAGTACCCCGGCTTCTGACTGCACAGGCAGAGCCAGGAGGCACAGGGATAATTTGGGCACGTTCTCTGCAGTAGAGAAGGATACAGACGTTATTGATTGAACCGATTTTGGGAAACTGAATTTGGATTGAAGAGAGATTTATTGGGATTTCTTTATGAGCTAAGCAAGCAGAAATGTGACCAGAGCAGATGTATAAGAGCGGTTTTGCCTGGTAAGTAAGAGGATGGATCTTTGGCTCAGCATTGCAAAGGGTGACGGCAGCACATTGCACCCTGCTCAGAGGAGCCACAGCAGAAATGAAACTATTTACTTATGCATGACTTAAAGTTTTACCCGCTTACTCACCAACTATGCTATTCCAAAGCAGCAGGTAACTTTGAAAGTCCCAAACAAAATAAGCAGGTTTAGCAAGTATACTGCAACAGCTTACCCAGCGCTAGTGTAACCACTGACAGGCTGGAAGAACGCTGCCAGCACATCACCTCCCGTCTGTTAACATCCTCCAGCACCGCCCGGTCTCCTGAAATCCCTCTCTCAGTCCAGCAGCGACCTATTTGTACAACACCACCGAACAGCTCAGCATTTGCTTGGCTGGGGCAGACCCCTGGGGATTAGGAAATCTCTGCAACAACTTTGCTCCGTGCCACAGTGCACAGAACGTGTGCAGCTCCACACCTCGCTTTCCAGGCCATGGGAAGCCAGAGGGGGCTGGATGTAAGGGCAGTGGGAGGAGGCAGCTGCCTTCTCACACGGCTTCTTCAGTGCAGCAACCAGATCTGCTGGGACTGATGTATTCTGACGGTTATATTGTGCAATTTGTGTTTCGGCTTCATTTCTGTCCTGTGGTAATTATAAATAGAAACTGGCAGAAAATAACACGTTTGACGGCAACTCAAATCTGTTGATTAGAGTTTCCTCTTTAAAACTGAAATAAGTCTGGAATGCGGAAGGCACACGAGCGTCCCTTCCTTGTCCTCCAGCCACGTGCGCACAGGTACGTGCACCCTCTCCCCCTTCCCTGTCTGAGTCTGACGTTTGTGGAGTTTTGGGCTGATTGCATGTGTACAAGTGCTGTTCACATTTGCTGTAAAATCAGGGCAGTAAAATGACATCAGCGCAGAGGTGGCCCCGCGCTACCACACTGCGCTGCTCAGGGGGACGGTGCGGCCAGCACGCAACATCGCCCCTGCTCCTGCCCAGCTGCTGGTCTGGCTGCTCCCGACCTGGCTCTGATGTCTCTGCACGGCAGGGCTTTGTGCCAGACCGCTGTCACCTTTATTGCCAAGCAATATGCTGTGGGGAGGCCATTCCAGCTGGTTGGTGTCAGTCCCTGCCTGTGAGCACCTGTGGGTTTGCAGTCACAGCGGAGCAAACGCTCTTCAGCCAGCAGTCCCACCGCCTCGTCCAAGATGGCCAGGAAAGTCCCCGTTCTCCCGAAATGACTTTATACTTGAGAAGTGCTAAACCAGACAAAACCCCGATTGCCTGTCCTCCTGAAAAAACCCACCGCTTCTCTTGTGCTTTCCCCCGACGGCTGTTTCTCCATCCAGCTCCGAAAGAGTCTCACTGCACATTTCCCAGGGCGCACGCAGAACATCTGGCGGCTGGCTGAGCCAATGCACCTGCGGGGAGAAAAAGAAAACCCTTGCCAGCGCGCTCTAAGCCTGTGCGTTTAAAGCTGAAGGCCTCGAAAATAACATAATGGGGGGTGACGGGGAGGAGGAGAAGGGGCAGAGAGATGGACAGAGTCGGTTGGTTGAACACATGCTTAGCAAAGCTAAAGCATCGATGAAACAAGACCATGGAGGATTACACATAACATCAGTCAGTTCAGGGGTCTTATGGCACCTGTGGTTTATGAACAGCTTTAGCAACGAGTATTTCAAAACACAGTTCACAGTTTTAAGAAGATCTGTGCTGATTTAAAAACCAGATTCTATGTCATTTGAATGTCACCTTTTGTATACGATATCTATTTGGAAAAAAATATTTACACTAACTTCTATGGCTGATTTGTTAGATTATTTTGAAAGAAACATTCCTAAGTTACACATCAGACTGCACTGGTCACACCATCTCTGGCCCACAGGCTTTATCACCTGACATTCAGCAATGTTCCTCATCTCTGCTGGAAATACGAAAACAGAATTTGGGAAAAAAGGGAAAAGGCAAGAAAAACATGAAAGTTTGCTGGGAAAACAGCAAAGCTGGATAAATAATAATTTAACAATGCATTAATATAAAAAGGTTGAAGGAATTTGTGGTTTCTGTGTTTGAAAAATTTCCTCTCGTTTCAATACAAAGCATTCAGTCACTTTTGCAATGGAAATGTCACCCCGGCCACCCGAGGCTCCAGACTCCACAATTTGTCTGTTGGCTTTCTACCTCATACGGCCACCTAGACAATATAATACTGACTGTATTTGCACCATCATTGATTGAATAATATTATCTTCGATGCAAGAGTCTTGATGCAACTGCCAAGCTTCAAGCAAGAACCCAACGTAAACAGCAAAAACACTCGAGACATTTCGACTGGAACGATCGATTTTGGATTTAATTTTCCAAGGCTATGAAATATTAGTGCCAAATAAAATGCACAAGATACTTTTCTCTTTCATATTCACAAAAGGGTGAATCTTCAGAAGACTAAGCCACGCTTATCATGTGCAGAGGTATTTATCACAATGTACCACAGCAGAGTTTGTTCTTGTTGGTACAGGTGAAGTGTCACGTTCACTGATTTATGCTGCTAATTTCTATAGGGCCAGTCTTCTACAGCTGGTGGGAATGTTTCAGTATTTGGTACCGGCTGAAGGGCTCCCCTGGGAGCTAAAAAGAGCTCCCCTATGGAATTAACCAGAGCACAGTGCTTAAAAACATTGATCTCCGACAGGGTTTTAAAATGTTTCAAAAGCAGCCAGGAGATCAGGCAGCAGCTCAGTCTCAGACCTCTGCTAAT
Organism: Patagioenas fasciata; assembly: GCF_037038585.1. Lineage (NCBI taxonomy): Eukaryota > Metazoa > Chordata > Aves > Columbiformes > Columbidae > Patagioenas > Patagioenas fasciata. The sequence goes on along the minus strand of NC_092544.1, from coordinate 5,963,526 downwards.
CTGAGACGGGATGTGTATTTTCTAGAAAGCCAGGCTGTATGCAGTGCGCCCTTCCGCACATCGCGAGGTTAATGCCGCGTCCTGGCAAAAGCAGAAACCTTCAATAAGATTGCCTGAGCTCTATAATTCCAACAAATAGGATTTTTTTTCCCACTTTATATTGTAAATGGTTTGTCTGAATGCTACTACCCTTTGAAGTCATAGTTATCCATAACTGTAATTAAATTCAGCTACTTATAACATTTCCGCTATATACATAGTTATACACACACACATTATTGTTGAAAGAACTTTTTCTCTTCATGTGACATTATCTGTAAGTGACGACTGCAACAAAAAAGAAGAAATCTTGTTTTTCTGGCTGTCAGTGTTTAGGAATCTCTATACGGCTCAAGTTTTTAACAAGGCTATTGAGAAAATGAATGTAACCTGAGGGGCAACGTTAGGAGAATTTTTATGAGCAGCTATTTGCTTTTTATAGTACTCTGGGTATTGCTGTTGATTTGCTTTTCACATCCATTTATTCTGCTTTAGCTGCTAGAGACACTGGGACAGATGCTTCAGCAACACCTACCAGCTTTTAACCCTGAGGACTGGCAGCTGCTTTCACAAGGTCCACACTTCAACATCCAAATTCTGCTGCCATCGCAAGTTGCAAAGCCCTTGAACCAGGGTCAAATTTTCCCATTAAAACTGACATATAGATAAGGCGGTCTAGCATAAAACCTGGCATACAAAATCCAGCACCACCAATTCCTGCTAAAGTTGGCGCAGGCTCGTTCACGGGTTTTGCTCATGTGGCCAGGACCCCGCTCCCAGCTTGCAGTGCCCATTTGACAGCAGACCTCTGGCTGCCTTTAGTTCTGGCTCTGAGGGAGAGACGCAGCTTGCAGAGCAGAGTCAGACCCCTATTCTGATTTCTCCTCCCTTTCTGGCCCTGTTGCCCACGGCTCAGTGTCACCGTGGGATGGACAGTATGGTCTCCCTGCCGTCTCCCCAGCGGGGCACTGCACTCTCCCACAAGTCAGAAATGCAGATTCCGCAGGTTCAGGTGAGGCAGAAGGAAAGAAGGAAGAAGGAAACCTGTGGTCTGTCATTTCCTGGGCAAATGTTCGAATAACAGGCTACCTCATAAAAATAGCTGCTGCCTGTGTTCCTGAAGAAAAACACAACTGCAGAACTTGGCATTAAACTCAGTGCTGCAACTGTGAGGTTGGCATGTGTGAGGAACAACCCGAACACGGGCCAGCAGGGAGTTTACAGACCTTCTGGCCCTATCTCTGAATCGCCAGACTCCAGCCAGTGGCTGAGTACCTTGCACTTTGGATTCGGGCAGTTTAAATTCCCACGACGCACCTGAGGACACCTCTCTGGTGAAGCAGCTGGGGGATCGCCTGCTTTGATGTTTGCCTGGCTCCCGTTGCACACACCAGAGTACATGTTCCAGTCCCACCAGGGATGGTTGACTTCTGTCATCCTCAGAAGACTCAAGCATTCTCAGGAACTGAACTCAAGTCTCCTGAAATGTCATCTGATTCCTTATCTACTGGATAAGGTTTCTCTGTACTGGCTAACGTATTTGTCATCATCTCCAGGGATGTAAAGCCAATATCCTCATTCTTACAGCCAACAAAGGAAGAAGATAGAAAAGATGGTGGCTTAATAGGAATCATCAGGACTAGGACCATATTTGAAAGAGAGTATTAGAAATGATTTAGAGACATTCCTAGGCATCCTAACCCAGGTTAAAAGAAGAAACAGCATCTTCACATACACTTGGGCAGCACAAGATGCATTGCAACTGAAATACACATTGTAAGGATTAATTCCCAACATGCTTCTAAATTATAATGATACTTACTTGAGAGGAGAGAGAGAAGGACATCGCACTCAGCTTTGCAAACTGACCTGTAGATAACAAAGGACAGAAAACAAGAAGATGACAAATTAAGCCAGTGAGCAGCCAGTGGATTATTCTGAAGAAAGCCATGCATGAGCCTAGAAATAAAGGGAGCAATTACGGACCCAGCAAATAAACCCAGTGAAAAGTGCCTTACACAACACATCTAGAAAAGGACTGTAGCAAGAACACAACCAGTAGCAGATGTGGGAGGATAAGCACTGTTAGCATTTACACTTGTGTATTAGGTGTGGGTTTTTCTGGTACAGATATTTGTTATTTACAACACGCTGCCAAAAAAAAAAGAAAGAGAGAGAGAAAGAAGCCTCCTTTGAGGTTCCCTGTCCCAGGTTTCCTTGGGTATCTTGGGTTTTTGCTCATAGTTTAATACTAATTTAGAATTTAGTTTCAAAATCTTGCCTGGAGACAAGGTGACACAAAATGACGAGAGTGGGTTTTGCCCAACCGTCTTCCATGCTGCGCTGTATCTACATGATTTTCTAGATGTGTTGCTTTGACACAAAGTGAGACATTTATTAACACAAAAATGGTTACCGTACTGTGACTGAGGTCACCATTCTCTAACTTCAGTAGGAGTTCCTCCTCACAGATTTTTTCAGCTGACAATTGCATTATGATATCTGCAGCCACTCGCTTTTTTTTTGGCTATCCAGATGGATGCAGTGTACGTGTGAGTACAAATAGTAAAACAGCCTGTAATAAATCCCAGTGGTTGGATAACAGCTGATCCGGCCACTGTTCAGATGGATATCCTAAACAGAAATTTCCCCATTACCCTCTGTTGTTGCACGTAGAAAGCTGTATCTTTATCTTTTGAGACCAGTCAGTGATACTAGGAGAAGAAGGAATAGAATAGCAAACCACCAAAAATTAACTCCAAAGTGCAGAGAACCAGCCATAGCCAAAGCACATGTCTCAGGATCAATATGTGACACTATCCAACCAACTCCTCATTATCCTAGTGGTGTCTTCTAACTTAAACCTATTCTTGGTTGCTTCAAACCCATTCCATAACAGAAAGGGCATCGGCCATACTGGGAAGGACTCATCACACGTTGCATGCCTTGGGTCCGTGGTTATCAACTAAAAATAGTTTCCACTTACAAGTCACTACTGTAAAATCATTGCCTGATAGGAGCTGACAACCTCACAGCCAGTAAAGTACATAAGGAAATTTATTTTGGAAGAATGCTAATGCTGATGAACTAAATTTGTCTAGAACGAGGACTTCCTGTTTCCTCGGTGAATACATTTTTGAAAGAAAAAAGCCTTTCTCTCTTTCTGGTGTGGTTTTTTTTCCCAGTGGAAACCAATCACGTAAAACAACGGGGAACAAAGTTCACCTGGGTGTCGTCTTGGCTGACCTAAATTCAAAGGAGTTTTATTGTGACATCAACAGGGAGATTTCCTCCCCTTCCTCTGGGAATGCTGTCAGTAGCAGAGCTCTATTTTGACTGAAGAAAGAGTAACACCCAGTTCTACTGAGGGACTTGCGTAACTTCTCCTGCATGATGAATGCCCTCAGTTTGCAGTGCACACACACACTCAGCTTTGTGCGTGTAAAATATCCTGTTGTAACTTGTGAAACTCATGGAACACTGTTGCCATACATTGCACTTCCACAGTGTAAACAAAGTACAGTCAAATTTGTCTATCATTCCTTCTGGACAAAACGGAATTCTTACCAGCAATAATAACAAATACTATTTGATGCTTGACAGCTGTCACTATTGAGGCACTTCTTCTTTATAGCTGACAATTACTCTCCATTACCTCAGCAGTAGCTGCTCATCCTGTTCAACAGTTCAAAGGCTGTCATTTTTGCCGTCTCCTACCTTGGATGAAAAATTGTGACCAATAAACCCGTGTCGCCCACTCTTGCCTTAGCAGACAGCCCACAACAATTCTGTTCCTGCATCATGTCCTTAAAGACCTTTGCAATGAAATGACTTTTGGTGGGCTACAGGGGCATGAAGCAGACCTAGGTAAACGACAAAAAAAGATACACCAACCTCAAAACCACCTGCGATTTTTATATGAGTCAATGAACTTTCACAAGACTGATTTATCTTCGCAGCTTTACAGAAAAGAAGACCAAAAGAGCAGCCATTCTTCATTAGATCACCAGCCTGTCAGTCCCAGATCCTTGTCTCCAAAGTGACCGGCAGTGAACACCACAGGAAAACTACCAGAAAAAAGGGCCAGATTTTGTTAGCTCCCAGCAACCAGCAGTTTCAAGAATTCCTGCCCAGAATGTGCTTTTAAACCTCATTTCCATACACCTGACCTCTCAGTACATGTTTAGTCCTTCTTTTTTAGCCCATTTACACTTTTGGTCTCTGTTATATTCTGCAGCGATGAGTTCCAAATTTTATTTGATCACCATATGAGATGATAGTTATTTTTGCTTGCCTCAGCTCTGCTCCCAAATAACTGAGCTGGCTGTGCCCTCCTACTGACATTACTGCCAACATCGTGAGAAGTAATTAATTTTATAGGAGGATGACCCAAGCCAGAATAACTTAAAATACTGGTGATAGTCCATTACACCAGAAAGAAGTGGAGACTGTTACACAGGCAGGACAGGGTATCTACAGAATTCCAGCTCCCCCTGGCAAATTTGCTTTACTCAGACTCTTAAACAAATGCCCTTTGAAAACTTCTTCTGGGGGTGTTTAATGACAAGTCTCCTATACCAGGTGCTTGTTGAGTACTTAGTCTTCTGGGACACAATTCATTCCAGACCTTTTCCTCCCCTTCCAGATTCTGACAATGACAACAACACACAGACTGCACTTGAGCTTCAGTTCACACTGGAAAAACATTCGGAATGTTTTTGGCTACTGGAGAAAAAAAAATCTAAATATTACAGGAACTCAGCTTGACAGCACCAACCAGCCTCTGTGGTATGGGGGAATGAGGTCTGAGTGACTTGTCAGGCGCTGGCAGAGGACAAGAAGCTCAGGGCCAATTCTGTTGCACCTCCTGCCCTGGTAAGCTCATGGGCTGGTGTTGTGTGCCTCAGGCAGTGTGGTCTTCCTGGATACACACAAAGGCATGAGTGTCTGTGGAAGAGAACAACAGCAGGTTTTGGAATGTGGCTGCTCTAGTAACTGAGAAGAGATCACACCCCAGAGCTCAGGAGAAGTCAAGAAGGGCACTGGGCAGTTATGGTGCATTATTGTTTCTCACTCACGGAGATTTGTGGGCAGCTGGTGTCCTTATCCCACCTGGTACGCCTCATCCTGCAGCTCCTGCTTCAGGGACTCCTCCATTTTCAGTTCGTTCTCCAGCTGTCGGACAGAGTCGTTTCCGTAATTTTCATCATCTGCTCTGACATAGGGGTCTCCATCTTCTGCAACCCTAAAGACAATTATTAATAAACAGCCTCCTGAGATGAATGACATTCAGAGCCAATAACACTTCTCTTCTTTGTAAGCTACGAGGAGAGTGGGCTACTTTTAGTCACACCACATGCTCCATTGGTCGCTGTTTACTGGCGGTGGAAAACACTTGTGCTGTTTGCCCTCTCCGCTGGTCTGGTACTGATGATGTAGACCAAAGAGCAGACTCTGCTGAAGGCGTTTCGGGAGTACAGTCCTACAGAAATGAGTCAGAAAGTTCTCAACAACTTGATACAAAGAGGTTGAACTAAACATAACTGTAAATATGCCTACTGTCTTTGATAGGAAGATCCAGGTTCTAAAAATAAACAAGTTTGTTGATCAACTGAGTTGATCAATAAAAAGCATTGTCTTTTCCATTTAAAAATCTCTATTTTTCCAGTGGACTTGAACAGGCTCCTCTGTCTGGAGAAGCATGGAACAGGACTGCAGGGCACATGAGGGCGCACAGCTGTCCCACAGCCTCCTGCTGCCCGAGTGTGCCAGGCTGGATGTGACACCTTGTTCCGGAGGGCAACGCCAGTCCTGGCCGTTATTGCTCACAGCGCTCGCTGCCATCTAACCATGATGCTGTCCTCGCTTGGATTTACGCATCTTCTTTGGTAATCAAATATAGTTGAGAGGAAGAGAAAATACTACATGCTGCATATTGTTTTCAATGAAAATAAAGAGGCTGGGGTGGCGAATTGAGCAGGTACCCACGTGTCACTGAGGAGGGAGCCGGTGGCAGCAGCGCTGTGGACGTACCCTGGCTTCCGGGCATGGATCTGTGCCAGGAAAGCCTTCTCGGACCTGGGGGATGGGACGAGGTCATCAAAGTGACTCCGACCAAATTCCAAATCCACATTGCTTTCTGTCTCGCTGCCCACTTCTGTGAAGCAAAAGGAAACACACGGTTCCATTTAACTTTCACAAGAGTAAGTATACTTGCCTATTTGCCACCTCCTCATAGCGAATAACTGTATATTATTCTACATATATCTGCAGAGCTCACAGTTTTCTTCTTGTGCTAAGCCAGAATAGTGAAGCTTTTGCTTGTCTGGGCTACTAGGTCGGATGTTTTTATGAGAAGACTACAGACTGCACATTACAACGGGTCCTATATGTTCCATACTGAACGAACTTTCTAAAGAGTGAAATCTCACTACATGTAGAAGCACAAGCTTCTCAAAGCTTTTCAGCGTACCCAGCTGCACCTCTACATCCACGGCTTTCACAACTGCTGGATTCCTGAAGCTGTTATTTAGGCTTTTTTTTTTCTTCTAAAAGCATAAAAAGCTTTGAAGATACATTACACGATTTTTTTGTTGGTTCATATTTTCCTACCTCCTATTTTTTCAAATACGTGGGAAATGTCCATGTGGAGAGTACCCACCCCCATTAGCCATACTCACCAGAATTTAGTTCTCTTACCGAAGAAGACATGGTGTTGGTGCCTGAATCTGCTGCCACCAGCAAATCATTTCTCAAGTTTCGTCTTGCACCTGAAACAGAGACAGACGAAACACGGTGTTAATATTCTTCACCAGACACATGTTTTCCTGTTGAAAACAGTTCTAACCCTGCTGAAAGCTGCCATTGTGATACTTCGGGGTATCAAAGTCCTCACGAGGGACACGTGCAGAGGAGTCCTCGGCAGAATGGCTTCATTTACTTTTGCTGCATGCAGGAGCAGACGCCTCCTCTCATGCTTCATTCAATCACAATGCCAGATATGTGGAGATTATTCATTGCCATCCAGCTTGCATTTGTGTGGTGACACCAGCAGACCAGGCCTGGAAGATGAAATCCAGCGTGAACTCGTTTAATGTGCCTGTGGGGGAGGAGGGGAGAAATGAAGTGTTTTCCAATTTTGTTGAAATTGGGTCCATCTTTTTGAAAGACTCTGTATTTTATTCATCCAGATCCACCTCAGCCCCAGTTGGCGGGAATGGAGTGCTCTTAGGATTGCATTCCTGCTTGGTGGTTATCAGGAGGAACGTGGTTTTCACAGGCCAGTGCTAATGGCCTGAAACCTGCTAAGATAACCAGGAGCGACTTCCTGGTAATCTCAGCAAAGAAATGGAGCACTGAACTGCTCCCAGAGCTCGGCAGTCCCACTGGTGAGAACAGGGCAGTTACCGCAGCCATCACGGACACGCCTGTGGCTTCAGCTTTTATGCTGTATTTGGTTGCAGCTGCCAATGTTCTCACGCCTCTTAGGAAAACTTCCATGCATTTTGTTTCATGCACCGTCCCTAGTCAACCCACTATGAGTTTTAAGTTAACCCTTTCTAGACAAGAAAAGACTTCCCACTGTCAACGGTCATGCACGCTTAAAATAAAACGCTGGAAATGAACGCTGGCTTTAGAAGAGCTTTAGCCCGCTGCTGCCTCTGCCGAGCTCAGCTGGGATGGCAATACAGGAACGTCTCAGCCTCATCAAACCACACGGATGTGAAGAACTCGTTATCCTTTCCCAGGCAAGGGCAGGAGAGAAACAGAAAGTCCATAAGCATCAGATGAATTGCCAGGCTGCTCATGCCAACTGAATTCGTCCAGAAACTAATTTAACCCTGTTTCTCTCAACAGACCATGAAATGGCACAGCGTAATGGGCATCATTTCATGGAAATTGTGGGAGTAATTCCTGAGCGCTACCACCTGGTATTCAGTGAGGTTACTGCTCTCAGAAGAAAAAAATCCTATCTCATAATGACCCGAAAATGTGCTTTCACTTACACTGCCCAGTTAACACTTTATACGGTAGGGAAACTCTTTATCACATTGGAAACTTCTCTTTTGTGAATGGAAGATCTTTTAATACCGTTATGCAGAACAATAAAGATGGTCCTTATACAGAGGCAATGTTTGGTCACTTTTTTTTTTGGTACAACAGATTGATTAAATTGAAATCAGCCGGAATGTTCGTTTTATGAAGGTGAGCATTACCCACAAACTCTGCACGCTCTACCATAGACGGAACACACCAGACTTGTGGTGGCACTTCTGCCGATGAAAGCAAGATGAGGTGTATTTTGTTAAAATGAAATATTTTTATTGGACTCATAAATCAGACTGCTGTGTGAAAAGTGTGGGTGTTTTTAGCCCAATATCTTTCAAGGATCCATTTCAATCCTAAAAAGCTCTAAACCAGTTAAATCTTCTAAAATTTATCACTAGTAACATAAACACTTGCCCTTTAATTCTAGGTTGCAGAAGGCATTTAGCAACTACATGGTTTTCCTGAAGACTCACGGGACAGTCAGTATGAGTGCCAACTTCAGAAGATGTGCACATGCCCTGACTTTTTCTGGATAAAGTGGGCTTTCAAACTCATTGTCCTGCTCTGACTAGAACTCAGTTATATTTTTCTTAAGGTTCCAAAATTCTCATTACATTTTCAAAATGTTACCTATGGTAGAAATATTACTTAATTCATCTTCTAGGTTGATTTCACTACATTTGGGTGGTGGTTTCCATATCTTACGTGCTCTTATTTAGAGGAGTATGAAAAAAGATCACGACTCCCTGTAGACAGCACTCACTTTCTAGAGGGCTAAGATGTTTAGTTTAGAAAATTGCTCCAAGATACTTCAAAACAATGTGTGAAAGAATTGCAAAATATTCTTTTGGTCAAAAGAAAACACGTACATTTCAAGCAAGGGAATTAAAATAAATCACACGAACACAATCACATTCAGGAGTTAGTGAGGCCTCCAACAGGAGGTAACTTACTACCTGTTTCAGTTCTTCTTCCTAAAGAAAAAGAGGATCAGCACAAGAGATTAGCCAGGAGGTAAGTGAAGAACAGAAAACAAAGCCAGATTCGGACTATGAGGCTAAAGCTATAGTTGAGATAGTTGAAGCTGTGTGAATAGGCTGTGGTTCCTCCTCCGCACCCTTTGAAACACCAGGACAGCACAAAGAGTGCAGAAAGCTACCGTCATCTCCTACCCTAAATTCTCTTTGTCCAGACAGTGCAACGCGAGCAGGCTGCCCTGACTGCTCCTTGTAGCACTGCAGCACTCCATAGGCAGAGTGACAAGTGTCCTGTCTGCTCCCAGCCCCACAAAACCTGCTGGCTGCTCCCTGGGCTCCGCTCCTCAGGTGCCACCAACGCCTGCACTGTGGCTGCAGAAGTCTGTGCCTGAGAAGCTGCAAATGACATAAGGGGTCAAACTCATCCTTTGATGCAAATACATGTTGCTAAATGGATTTCAGCAAAATTCTTTCTGCTTTTATCAGAGCCAGACTTGGCTCAAGTTGTGCTGAATTTCCATGCACTCATTTTATCTGGCATGGCCAACAAAAAACCAAACTCTTATGCTATTCAGAACACTTTCTCCCAATGTGAATTCCTGGCATCACCTGTCCTGAGGCACGTCAGGTTGGAATAGGGCTGGATTCTGCAAATAAAACACATTTTCCATCTTACCATAGTTTGTCTTAAAAATGCACATGCTTCTTGATACCTTCATTTCTGGCTGAGATCCTTTGTTGAGGCATATTTCATCTGTTCATCTGTTATTTCTGTATTTTTGGAAATGACCAAGTGTTCTTGAGAAAGCGTTTCTAAGACCACAGAGTTAGGTGTGGTTGTCAAATGGCACCTATGACAGAACCAGCAACTGAACAGGCAAAGTTAAAGGAACCAGTCAAAGCAATTTTGTATACTGCCAGCTACAGCAGATAACAGTATACAGGGCGGAGTTCTTTTTCTCACAGTTATTAGTTATCTGGTTCTACATGTCATCTTGTTTCTTTTCACAGAATCACAGAATCTCTTGTTCTGTTGTTTTGTATTTGATGTCCTCAACAGAGAAAACTCCAAAACCAGCTGAAACTGGACTACAAAAATGTTTTCTGTTTGGACGTTGCTGAATGGCCAATGCAGAGATTGCTAGCCTGAAATCCAGAGATGTGGCCAAATCCTTCTGCAAGAGCAAAGCAGGACTGCACTGCATTATGCTGCAATATTACTGAAAGGATTGTATTAATTCTCTGGTCATATCTCCCTCCTCTCCTCTCTCGCTTCACTCTGCCTGTTCTCCTCTGCAGGATCAGGTGGAGCTCCTTACCTTCAGCAGTTTCATGAGGCCTTCTAACTGAACCATGAGCTCCCTCGGGCTTTCCTGGAGAGCAGACATTCTCTGTTCCAGCTCCTCCTTCCGCGGCCTGAGAAACGAGCAGATCTGATCAGAGCTTACCCCTCACAGCATGATCAGCTTTTAGCTGCATCATTTCGCCAGCCCGACCATGAGGTATACGCCTCTAGACCGCAGGAAAGCAAACACACAGTAGGAGTTCAGTATAGTGCTTAGAAACGGGTATAGGAAAGCCAGGGAGCTCCCTGTGAGAATATTCACGGGGCTGAATATAGTGATTGGGAAAAAGAGAGACCCTGACACAGCCCCTCCTCCAAAGAGCAAATGAGGTTTAAACAAATTTGTGTTCTATTCCCTTGTGGGAGTGCCTGGCAGTTTTTTTCTTTGGATCTCTCTCATCAATAACCTCCCCAGCTGTCAGAAGAAATTAAAGCCATGGCCTAAAGGACAGGAAATTACAGCAGAGGCACTGAACAGAGCCAGACATGAGAGGAGCTAAGAGAGTTCAGAAATTCAGCCAGAAAACCACAGTGATCTGCTTTTGCTCCTGTTTTTTGTCTGAAAGCAAGAGTAAGAGTGTCACATAGTGGAGACAGAATTGCTTGAAAACAGCTCTTTGGACTCGGATTCCAGCGATGGTCCTGTGACAATGTGAACACTGAGCCATCCCCAGTGTGACAGCCAGAGTGTGCCCACACACATGGGAACAGCTCTGATTCTGCACAGCTCCACTGTGCACTTGCACGTGTTCAATCACTAAATTGTTGCATCCTGGAAGCTATGATGTAAGTAACAACATTATTGGTGAAAAATACACATATTAGGTATATTTTATATATTCCTCTGTTGCAAATAACATAAAACCATTATGTTGTTAGTCTTGTACTACCTGTAAAATTTAACAATTTAATCCTAAACAAAAAAGCACCACGGTCAACAAGACTAAATTCATTTCCAATATTTAGGAAATATGAAACCCCAATTTTGAGCAGTTACTAATAAAAAAACCCAGTGATTTATACAGGATTGCTCATGTGTGCTATCTCTCACCTCTGTCTCTCAATAGGATCATATAGTAACACTGCTGGGTTGTATTTACTCTTCTGGAGGACTTCTCTATTTTCTGCTACAAATTGCCTGTCCTGGCTTTTCTCTTCCAGGCACGTAATGGCTGCAAATGCCATGAACTGTACAAAGGCAACTGAGTTGAAGAAAACTGCTAATAAAACCAAGATACCCTATCCATGTAATTCAATGTGGCAGGTCCTAGCACAGAGCTCTGCTGTGTTTAGATTGATTTTACCAGGACAGAGAACCTAAGCAGCGTGCAATGTACAGACAGCTCTCCTGACTTGTTTCTCCAGTTACACTCCAGAGTAAGTTACTGGAGATAATGGGCTTTCCAACCTGTCTCCAAGACAGCACTGGGGATGTGAAGGAAGGTTGTGGTCAGAACCTCATCTCAGTGAGTCTGCAGCGCTACAGGAGCCAGTGAGAGATGCTCGGACAGGCACCCACAACATCAAGATTCCAGCATTTCTTATACAAACTAAACTGCTCTAGTGCCCTAAATGCACCAAGGTCCAAGAATCTATGGGGTAACAGCTGTAAATCAGTTGCTGTTCTGAGTCCTGCTGAGTCCTGCTGTTTTACACATGACAAGAACAGCTTCATGTCATCTTCAGCGTTCAGGAATTTGAGGTGGTGTCAAAATCCTGCAGTAAATCAAAAGCCAATCTTTTGCCTTTTAAATGGTGAATGTTTTAGAAGCTATGCAAAGCAGTGCAGAACCACAGATTTGAAGTTATTTGCTGACTCTGACACTGCATATTAAATCAGAAAAGATATCATAATTGAGGAACTCGGCATCACTGCCCTGAGGACATCCCACGTCAGGGAATTCAAATAAGGTTATTATGCTTTTAATCTGTGTAGCGAACTTGAAAAGGGCAAAAAATTAAGCACTCAGTTCTCTAACACCGTCCATTAATTTGAATTTTTAAAAATTTTTCAACTATGTCCAAAGCTAATCTCCTAAACCTGCTTAAAACAGACTGCAGGGTTGATGCACAGGAGCTACATTATTGGTATATTTTATGTAGTGTACACATTTTCATCACAGCCAGTTCTATATCTCTCACAGAATGCCACTTGCCTGTAGGTATCTAGGAGTAATTACAGACTAAAATCACTTATAGAACTGAAGAGGCTGATTTGTCTTCAGATTGGAAAGCAAATGTAATTATTTCCGAAACAGAAAAGTATTTCAGTGTGGAAAATTCAATAATAAATCTACACAGCAATTGTAAAAAAAAACCTACCACAATTTCTTATGGCAATTTCCTTTGGTTACGAGTCACATCACTAAAACATTACTTGTGTGAGAAGTGGCTACGTGGTCAAAAATGCTCTTCAGTCTTCTCATGAGAGAACCGCTCTATGGTGGGGGGATAAAATTGAACCTAGCATTGTTTCCCTAGAAAGAAAGTGCTTACACTCTGTTCTCTATTCGCACAAAGTGTTCTGAATAGTTCTTATTGGATTCTCTGTCTGGCTCTCACAAGACGAACCTGAGGACTTGCAGGGAGCCTACGGATCTGGGCCAATGATAATTGTTCTTCAATGTGATACCCGTGGCAAATAGTATATCCATGCAGAGTATCCTAATTAACATGCAGACACATCTATATCGATGTTTTTAACTTGGTGAGATAACTGCAGAAATGATCCTCTAAATCTCCAGCTGCTGCAGATGCCATCGCTCCTCGCTTCCCACGCGACAGGAGAATCGTTCTGCAGCCTGGTTTTGCACCATGAAGAGAACTGACCTCTCCTTAGAGCTCAACACATGGGGGAAATTTCCAAAAATTAGCTTCTGATTCTGGCTGTGTCTTCACATAGCTCTGTATTTACTTCAGCATAAACGAGATGTCTTTGTAGAAGCATTTGTTCTGACAGAACATCTTTCTCCATATAATTAATGGTATTTGGAACCTATTCCAAATGACCTAAGGGCCTAACTGCAAACACTAATGCACGTATTTAATTTAATGTAAGTGACTAATATGTGAGATTCCTCATGCATGCTGTTTAAAGCATAACTTCAATTGCTTTTAGGACTACAGTCTGCACTGAGATGGAGAAAAAAATGCACATTGTGTTACTTACTTTTAAAAAGCCCCCAAAGCCATAAGCTGGGCTCATCTCTTGTTTCTTCTCTCATTGAGAACAACCGGCTGTCCCCAGTCCTGGCTGGAGGTTTCACTGCTGTGGACTGACCTCAGGAGACGGAGCTCTGCACGGAGCGTGGGGTGGTGTTGTGCCTTCTCTGGTGTGGGCTGAGGTGCTTGCTCATGTCCAAGTCGCAGCCTCTGGATCTCCTGTGGGATTTCTCTCGGGGAGGGGAACAGGGAGAAGACCACAAGTCAGTAATTTTCCACAAAACCAGCTCACTGGACATCGCAAGAGGAGAACAAGTATGACTGTATGTAGCTCTTCATCAACATGGATTTAATGACTGGGCTCCAACAAACAAAAGAAGGCCCTGGCACTGGTACAGGTCTCTGCAGACTTGTAAAATAAACTTCTAGGATTTCACCATGAAGTGAAATATTTCTTCAAGACCCCCAAAAATCAGAGGTAGAAGTGAAGCAGCAATATGCTTATATTGCTCCCTCTACTTCTTCCCCATGAACATTTCAAGGATCACAAAAACTAAAACTAAAATAGCATCTGGCACCTCTTGATTATCGGAGAAAATATTCTGCACTTAAAAATATACTTTTAGTGTATCCAGAGAACTGAGAGAAGTCAACAATTTGCAGAGAAGCCCTTTAACAGGACTTGTTATGACGGGCTGGCCAGCCCTGCAGTGCTGTCAAAAGGCTCATAAAAAGCTTTGCAGCAGCAGGTTTCAACCTTTGTGTATTTCTTCTCTTCTTCAGAGCGTGCCGGACAGCAGACGGCCAGGAGGCAGCCGCGAACTATGAGAGACAAATGGCGACTGGAGCTGGTGGCTCATCACACGGGGACAGAAGGCAGAGCAGAGTCTGGAGCGGGAAACCCTCTGGTCTGGGCTGGCCTCTGTTTCACAGTCCGGCAGTGCAGGCAGAGCTCTGCTGACACACGTTTCACGGCACCAGGCGGCCTGATGCCCAGGGCAGATCCTCTGTGCTGACAAACCAGCGTCACTCCTTTTTGGGCTGGGCTGGCCTATTGCTCCTGGACACTCTCCCTCGGTCTCGGTCACATTTGTACCCAGTGTCTCCCTTGATCAGCAGCCTAACTTGCTGCTAACCTTTCTGCAAGCCCTTCCCAGACAGACTGTGTTCTGGAGAGCTTTAATCATCTTTTCCACAAGTAAAAGCAGGGCAGCATGACATTACCAGTGTGACCGATCCTTTTATCATTTCATGTTATAGAGCTACAGAGGCTTTAATTCAAAGTTAATCTGGTTTTTGAAACAGGACAGGCTTTTTTTTTAAACTCTAAACAAGCAGCTGCAAACAGTAAAGTATCAACGGTTATATCAAACCATTGAGCAGTGCACTCATTAAAACACTGGGTGGCTGTGGATTTCAAAGCCTTTGTCCTATTCTGTGGGCCTTTTTGTGCCCTGTGCTTTGTGCAGCAAGAAGTATATGTACATGCGTTAGCACACAGCACAGAAGGAGGTGGTAAAAATGTAGGTGGTAAAACAAATATATACAATAGATGGGTCTGAACAAAACCAGGTGCTTTATGGACGCTTACCGGTTTTTATTTTCAAGCTCTGCAATCAGCTGCCTCTGTTGCTTGTTTGCATCAACGGTGAAGGAGATGTCTGACGCCCCTCTCTGCTGACCCGGCTGCTGTTGTAAAAGAAAAGGCTGCATTGAAGGAGGAAAAGCCAATGGGCACCCCTGGGTTCAACACAGATCTGGTCTGC
Source organism: Patagioenas fasciata (assembly GCF_037038585.1). Lineage (NCBI taxonomy): Eukaryota > Metazoa > Chordata > Aves > Columbiformes > Columbidae > Patagioenas > Patagioenas fasciata. The sequence goes on along the minus strand of NC_092544.1, from coordinate 5,948,188 downwards.
GAAACCTCCTTACCTGCAGAAAACGCAGAACCAGGCTCGCCCACACCACAAAAAGAGCACCCATGTTGTGCTCATGCCAGTACGGCTCCATTGCTGGTAAAAGCAGGGTAAGTGCGAGAGTAAACAAGACTCAGTGCGTACCATCCTGCCATTCATTGCTTCAAGGAGCTTCCTCTGAACCAACTGTAAAAGGCAAAGCCACTGCTGCAGGCAGTTGCTGCAATACGGCTCTTCATTTTGATTGTACAGTCAAGAGGAATACCACGAAGCAAAAAACAGTGTTCCTCTCCAAAAAGAAGAGGATGTGTTTCCAGTGCAGCAATGGTTCCTTCTCTTGAAAGTTCTGCTTTCCATCTGAAAGCTGGACTCCGTTTTGAGTCTGGCTGGGTGGCCCACTAGGCCAAGTTTTCCCACACGCTCTGGTGATACCTCAGGAAAGCTCTTTCCCCAGTCCTCCAGGTAGAGCAGAACCCTTTTCCTCCCAATAAAATTCAGTGTTAAATAAACTATTACCAAACTAGGTAGTGTTTACTACAGTTTCATTGGACTATGCTCTTTTTTCATGTTTATCAGCAACAACCAAATATTGGTTTGTTCACACTCCTGTATTTCAGTATTGTATCAATGACAATGCAGAGCAAGACATCCACATTTTCACAGCTATCAAAGATACCCATTCATTTCTAACTCCAATCTGAAAGAATCAGACATTGGAAAATACTCTGCTGTGTTACTGCTGTGATTGATCCCAGTGTTTCTCACCATGAGAGCCCCGTGAAGTGTAACTCTGGAGCCCAATTTTACGCGATGCCAGGCACCTCCTCCTCCAGGAGGTGGCACCTTGCAAGAAGGAACCCTCAGAAAGGATGAAGATCCATCTCAGTGCTAACCTGTGCCACCACTGTCTGTGGGCAAAGGACAGCACATCGTGCTTGTCACCACTGGCTACTCTTTCTGCTCCAGGTACATTTTCCCATTAACACTCCAACCCTAGGGAAGCAGAGCAGTGCATAAAGAAAAACCGATACATTCTGGCGGATATAATGACTGATACAGAGGGAATCGAGACCTTTATTCTGAATGGTCAGGGTTATTAGTACATTTTGTTCCCCAGAAAACAGAACGGCCATCAGCAAAGCTTTACAAATTTCCACTGTGCTCCTAATGCAGTGTGACTCTTGTGATTCGAAAGATTCTGTATACAGAAACATTCTCTTTTCCTTCTGTCTCCTTTGCTTAAATAGCACAGACGGATGGCAATAAGAAATTCAGTATATTCCTTCAAACCAGCTCTAATTAAAAGTTACTTAAATATTGTTTCCTAAGTTTTCCCCCATATCACAGACACATGTTATATAGAACTGTTTTCTACTAGTTTCTACCCAGAGACATTATTAATGGGATAACTTGTTCCCATAAAGGATTATTGCCCTTCAGAAATGGGACCTTCACCTGCAGGTTGCCTTAAATTTGAGTCACTGTGTCACACCTCTGGAAGGGACTGATTTGGGCTGGGCTGGCAGACCAGAGCGCCCCTCGCTTCCCCTGCAGCCACAGGCAATGTGAAATCCTCCACAGCGGAGGGGTGCACGGGACCACAGATTTGTCCTTACCTCCTGCCCTTGGGATGAAGGTGACTCAGTGCTTTTACATGAAGAGCGGTGCCTGATTTTGCCCTTTCAACTGACCCTGCAGTGTAAATCTCAGTGTGAAAATGTGCTTCTTGGCACTCTGGACCTGCTGCTTTTCACTTGACCATCATTTATGGTCCCTTGTTCTATCAAATTTGCTGAGATAGGAAAAAAGTAACTAGGCTGACCTTATTTATGCCATTTAAGATTTTATATACTTCCATCGGGTCCCTCCTTCATTCTCTCTTATTCCTGAATATAGTTAGTGAGGTTTTAGCCTGTCATCACCTTTTATCTTGGGATACATAGAACAGAACAATCATTGCTCTGAAATGAAAATGGGAGCCAGGGCTAACGCAGGGGTCATCACAGTCATCCTGCTGGAGATCATTCTTCAAAACCCTCAGCACTTAGGGCCCCAGCGGCCGTGATATTTGAACTAAAGAGTAAAATGGATTCACCAGCCCATTTTTCCACTCCAGTATATCATTCATTTTTAACCCAAGCTAGTCCAGACAATATTTTCTAGTCTTTCCTGAGTTCAAGATGTCAGATTCCCTTTGCTGTAGTTGTTTAAATACCATTGCATTAGTATATAGATTATATGCATTAATAAGTGGATGCTTTGGTTTAAATGGACTGCATAATAGTATTACTACCAAAGCATAACAGCATCTGTTGAAAAGGATAGGGAAAATTAATCATTAAGACTGTCAGATGTAATTTCCCCGATCTTGCCAAGCCCCTGGAACATGACAGAAGGGAAGTTCCTTCCTTTAATTAAAACACTTACTGATGAAGAAGTTTCTGCTGCCAGCCTTGCTGCGTACCTGGCGATCAGCTTATGTTCTTCACCCAGGCGACTTGCGCTGTCGAGCACGCTGCTCAGGATTGGAGGGGAAGGAGGGAAGACGTTAACACGGGATAAAAATGACCATTGCTCTGTCACACTGCCTGCTCACACCGCCCCCATCACAGAATTCAGAAGCAAAATGTCACCAAATTAACAATGGCAGGTGTTAATTGAGCAAAGGGGAGAAGTGGGAGGGCAATGAATGTCCCCCGATAGCCTTAAAATTGTGTCACCACTGGTGAGAAAAGTCTCGGACGTGCCAGTCTCCCGTGAAATTTTTGCAATAGAGGCATCAGTGTGGTCTTCATGACTTGCTTATTCTACAAACCTTCACTTTATAAGTAATTTACTATAGAAAATACTGACAAATTAAGTCCACCTGATAACTGGCAAGGCCATTGTACAGGCGGATACACAGTACCTCAAGAAAAGGTGTTTAACCATTCATACCCACCCCAGGTATTGTTAGGACGTCATGGAGAAAAACGTGTTCAGTGCCGAATAAACCTCTTGTAAAGAGGCCCTCTGGATTTCAGAGTTTTGCCAGATGGTTTATTCCTCAACTAGGAGATAGTGAACTAGAAAAAGCCATAGGAAATATACCATCCACAACCTAGAAAATTAAAAATGTCACTACGGCTGCTCTTCAGGGGCTCCAGGAAGAGATGTCATCACTAAGCAAGATAGTCCTACAAAATCGCATGGTCCTGGACCTCCTGACTGCAAAAGAAGGAGGAGTTTGTGTGGTGATAAACCAAAGCTGTTGTTCATATATTAATCAGGAGAAACGGGAGAAAACAGATATTCAAAAGATACGGGAACACTCTCGGATCCTCCATCTAGTTACTAGAGACAATACAACAGGGGGATTCTCTAATTTATGGGAAGGCCTCACTTCCTGGCTTCCCAACTTAACCTCGTTACGATCCTTATTTGGAGCTTTAGTGGGAATATCAGCTTCAGGGATACTGGTCTGTATGACGATGAGGTGTTCCCTGTGGTGTTGCCAGAGCGCCGGGACACTTGGAGCAACTGGAAGAAACATCAACTAAGGCAGGAGCAAGAATCTAATAGGTATTTTGTAAAGACATTGGATAAAGAATAATCATATCAGTAACAGAATTAACTAACCTCTTAGAAAAGGGGGAATGATACAGGGGATTGACAATTAACTAATTAACTCTGAAAGAACTAAACCTACCCCACATCACTAAAGAGCCAACAGAGAGCTAACCCTTTAACCCACATAGGCTTGCTTAGCTCTGTGTAACTTATTGTACGAGAAACAGGAGTTCGCTGACGCCTTGCACAGATAATAATCCTTGGTGCATCCTTGGGTGAACCAGATAACAGAAACCTGGGCACAGGACAGGAGATACGCCAGTTTAACCAGCTCAGCAGGCTGAGACCCAACCAACTCATCACACTGGACCAACGGTGACCGCGTACAGAGAAGAGGACCCGGGGTCACGATCACTGCGCAGCCGCAACCAGGAGGACCCGGAGGTGGAGACTCTGGAAATGGTCTCCTGAACTCATTGTAATCAGAACGGCCTTCTCAGGGACAGGGTATGAATATGTACAGGCGCTCCTAAAACTGCCATGAATACCTAACACTTTACTGTATTTAACCAAGCTCACAGCTACTGTAAAATACACACGTATTAGGTGAAATTATTCTCCGTGTGTCCGACATTGTAGATAAATAGGTAAAATCCATATGCTCCTTACAACCTCAAGGTTTGTAAGGTCAGCGCCACGCCTCAAGGGCTCAAAACGGTGCCAGAATCACCTCAGGGCTCAAATGGTGGCCCCTGGGGTGTTGGGATCACCTCACGCCAAGAAAACCCTTGAGGAGCTGGAGTGAGCTCAGAGGAGGGAGCGGAGCTGGGGAAGGGGCTGGAGAAGGAGGCTGAGGTTGGAAATTGGGGGTAATTTCTTCCCCAAAGGCTGTGGGGCGTTGGAACAGGCTGCCCAGGGCAGTGCTGGAGTCGCCATCCCTGGAGGGGCGAACAGACGAGGTTCTTGGGGACGTTTCAGTGCTGGGGTTGGGTTAATGGACTCAATGACCTTGGGGGGCTTTTCCGCCCAAAACAAGGGGCTAATTGGCCGCTTTTGGGCATTCCTGCACAGCCGCTGTCTCCTGGCCGGTCGGGCCGGCTCGGGGGGACACCGGGGGTGTCTCCGCAGACATGGGGGGTTCATCCCGGCTCCGGTTCTCTCCCTCCAGCCCTCAGGATCCTGGAGCGGGACCCCGACCCCTCCACCCGCACCCTGGCAGGTCAGACCATGCTCCTCCTCACCACCAGGACGAATCAGCCGAGACAGCGGCCGACCCTGCGGTCCCTCTTCTGCTGGCGCAGCTAAGCCCGGCTTAAGCGCAGCTTTTCTCACCAAAACACCTGGATTTTCTGACAATAACTCCGAAAAGGAGCCGAGTTTAACCCCATTAAGATCATAGGGAAGATCCCAATTAAGGAAATTGAAAATAGAAAAGCTAAGAAGCTTTTAGAGCTAATAGAAAAGCTGAGTTTACCTCCATTAAGATCGTAGGGAAGACCCCGGTTAAGGAAGCTCACACTAATAAAAATGCCAAGTTTATCCCCATTAAGCAGCAGCAAAGTCCAGCCCAGAGGGCAGCGAAACCTCCAGTATTTTCCATTTGAGAAGAGCCCAGGATGTTCATCCCAGTTTGAGAAACAAAAACGGGGCAAAATGGGGATTTTGCTGCAAACGCGAGAACTTGAGCATCCGGGTGTTTCATCCGGGGGGCGCTCGGGGGGAATAAAATGCTTGAGGCCCAAAGGGATTTGTGGGAAATTGGCGACGGGCGTTTCAACTCCAGTTGGATATCGGGGAAATGGTTGGACTCGATGATCTTAAAGGTCTTTTACAATGCAAGTTATCTGGGGATTCTATAAACCAGAGGAAACTGGGGGGGTTAAATTGTGGTGCAGGGGGGAAAAGTGGGGGACGTGTCCCCCCTTGTGGCCCTCATATCCCTTCCAGGTCCCCTTTGTCCCCCCACCGCCATGTTGCCCCTGATGTCCCCTCTATGTCCTCTGTGTCCCCCCCATCCCGTGTGTCACAGAGGCACCCCGATAGTTTTAGGCAGACAACAGGGTCCAAAACAAACTTTTATTCTGGTCAAAGAGGTGCAGCAGATTAACCGGTAAAGAACGGGGTTTTAGCTCTCCAAGAACATAAATACAGGTTCGAGTATCAGTTGAGGAAGTTATTGGGGTGCAGCAAATAATAACAATGGGGATCCACAGTGTGCACACACGTGGCTCACCAAACACAACGCCAGAGCCGCCCCTGACTCCAGGAAAAGTGTGCACTTGCCTGAATCTGGCAAGGAATTACTAAAGAAAATACATGTCCTTATATTTAAGCACGGAATACGCTCACTTTGCCTAAGTGAGGAAAAACAAACAGAGCCCCGCGATCCTGCAGGAATTATTTCACTCACCCACACTGGAGATGAGGGAATCCCGGTCCCCGGAGATCACCTCCGGCAGCCACCCTGCCTAAGGGGGAGGGCTCTGGCGGCAGCATTTGGCCCGTGCTCCGAGAGGCCCACACAACAGGCAGCCTGTTTCTGAGCATGGTTCTGAAAGAGCATAGAGATTTATTCTAGTCAGCAATGTAGAAAGATTTCTGTATATCTGTTTTGACAACAGAGCCAAGAAGACATGGAAGTGAAAAGGAAACAAGAACCATACGTAGAGCGGAGAATGGGATGAAGCGAGTACTTCAAATTAATATGTACAGAGACCAAAAAATCTCTAACCAGAGTGCTCCCCCAATTTATTTCACAGAAATTTTCATGTATAACAGAAGTTTGAATGTATATGTACTGCGAATAAATAAATTGTTTCCGGATTTCAGTAAAGCTTTGACAGTGTCTCTGGCAGCACTGTCCTGGACCAGGTGTCCAGCACACAGCTGGATAAACACACAGTGCAGTGGGTGAGCAACTGGCTGACGGGCTGGGCTCAAAGCGCTCGAGTAAATGGGGTCATGTTGGGTTGGACACCCGTCACTAGTGGGTTCCACAAGCATCCCTCTTAGTGCCAGCAGTCCTGGCTGTACTTACAGACTGGGGCACGAGACGCTGGAGAGCAGCTCTGCAGAGGGATCTGGGCTTTCTGGTTGATGGCAAGCTGAACATGAGCCAACAGTGTCCCTGGAGCCAAGAGGGACCCGTGTCCTGGGGTGCATCCAGCACAGCATCGCCAGCCAGGCCAGGGAGGTGATCGTCCCGCTCTGCTCTGCACTGCTGCGGCCTCACCTGGAGCACTGGGTGCAGTTCTGGGCGCCACAGGATAAAAAGGATATAAAGCTATTGGAGGGTGTCCAGAAGAGACTGGTGAAGGGTCTGGAGAAGAAGCCATATGAGGAGCAGCTAAAGTCACTTGGCTTGTTCAGCCTGGAGAAGAAAGGACTAAGAAGAGACCTCATCACGGTCCACAGCTTCCTCACAAGGGGAGGAGGAAGGGCAGGCGCTGATCTCTCTGGCAGCAATGGCAGAACCCCAGGGAACGGCAGAAGATGTGCCAGGAGAGGTTTAGGTTGGACATGAGGAAAAGGTTCTTCCCCCAGAGGCGCTGGACACTGAACAGGCTCCCAGGGAGGGGTCACAGCCCAACCTGACAGTGCTCAAGAAGAGACTGGTGACACTGTGCTCTATGGTTCTCTGGTTCTACTGAACGGGGAAACACAAGCTGGAGCTCTACAGCAGACAGGCGAATGACACCCGGTGTGTCCAGACACCGCCTGTTACATCTTCGGGAGAAGCAGCTCACACCGGGCTCCAGTATTTTTCCATCACACTCCTGATACTCTTTTGAGCACAACAGAAAGACGAGAAAGAAGGTGCTTCAGTCTGTGCGGGGCTCACGGGCGGGCCCGGCACAGCGGCTGCACACAGGCTGCCAGTGCAGCCCCGTTCCCGCCGGGACTGCACCCGCACCAGACGCAGCGAACTCAACACCAGGGGGAGCACCGCCCCCACTCGGCGGGAAAAGGGAAGCGCTGCAATGGCTCCCGAACGATCTTTCTCTCCCGCATTTAAGGCGCGGATACTTCGGGAAAGCCCGGGCGGGTCTGACACGGCCGGTGCCGCTGCCTGTCCACCCCGCTCCGCGCCGCCGTGCGGCGCCGCTCCCCGCGGCCCAGCGGCTCCCCCTGGGCCCGGCCCCGGCCCCGGCCCCGGCCCCGGCCCCGGCCCCGTTCCGCCTCGCCCACCTGGCGCTCCCGCTTGGCCGACGGCTCCTCCTTCACCTCGGTCACGAACACACACGGCACCGCCCGCTGCCCCGCGCCCCGCCGCCTCATGGCCCCGGCCACCCGAGCCCGCCCGCTCCCAACGCCGGACCAGCGCCGGGCGGAACTGCGGCTGCACCGCCCCGCGCTGCGCCACGGGAAATGGAGAACGGGACCGCCCGCCCGCCAGGAGCCCCGCGACGCACCCGAGCGCTGGGGAGGGCGGGACGGGACGGGGCGGGGCGGGGCGGGGCGGGGCAGGGCGGGCGCGGTGGCCTCGGGGCACCTCCCCAGAGCCGCCAGCGAGGCGGGGGCCTCCCCTCTCGGAGGCGCCCAGCGCGGCCGCGCGCCTGGGGCAGCTCCCGGGCTCCAGGCGCCGTTCTCTCTCCAGAGCGGCTCCGCTGTGTTTTCGGCTCCGGGCTGAGGCAGCGCGCCCTGGCGGTGCCGTCGGTGCCGTTGGCCCGGCAGCCGTTCCTCGGGCTGTTTTCTGCTTGCCCGGTGCCGCACGCCCGGCTGGGGCAGGGATGCCCGGGCCCCGGGCCGTGGGGAACTCGCTGTGTCGGTTTTGCCCCCGTCAGCACAGGGGGCTCCGGGTGGTTCCCGGGCTCTGCGCCTCGGGATAAACCTTGGAAGCGGTGCTGGGCTGACCCTGCCTGGACAGCAGGTGCCCACCAAAGCTGCTCTGTCACTGCCCCTCAGCTGGGCAGGAGAGAGAAGAGAAACAAAGCGCCCACGGGTCGAGATGAGGACAGGGAGACATCGCTCACCCATTACTGTCACAGGCAAAACAGACTCCGCTAGTGGGAATTAATTCAGTACCAATCAAATCTGAGCGGAGTAATGAGAAATAAAACCTAAATCTTCAACCACCTTCCCAACACCCCTCCATGCAAAGAGCTACAGTGAGGAAAATGTTGGGCAGAAGGGTTTTGCTTAAAAAATGGTCAATAAGCTTTGTCTTTGCATTATCAAAGGTTTGTTTCTCAGGCCACAGCTCCTTCAGCAAGGGGCTGGGTATTATTTAAGCCCCGGCAAATGGCTTTGTTCCATTTCTCGTTAAAGAAACACTGGGATGGGAGACTCCGAAATAGCCCGATTTTCTGTAATTCACACTGAAGCAATGGAGATGAAGGAAGATGTCCGAGCTGGACGTGTCCCCTGGCCCATGATGGTGACATCAGGAGCTGGAGGAGCAGTTGGAACTTTCAAAACGTAACATTCTATACTGGCCGCAACCGCCTCTGTTGAGTTGGCCGGCTGCAGGAGGCACCAGCTGCTTCGTGCTGGTGCCTTCTGCGGGCATTCGGAGCCGTCAAAATGAGCCGAACTGGGAAAAAGTGCCACTTCGAGTGTTCCCAAAATGCACAGGTAAATGCTGTAGATCTTAGAGTGCTTTGGATCCTTGATTTCTTGATACAGCCGTCTGTTCTGTAAACGTAGAAGCTGATGTGTCTCTCTGGGTCGTGGCCACATCTGTAGATGAAATATCGGGTTTTTGGAAGTGGTGAGAAGAGGTAATGATCATCTGAACCGTGGGAATTTCTCATGTGAACTGCGCTCGGGTACTCAGGGAACACATAAAAGTCATGGGTGACGATCACTCATCTTTCGTATTGAATCAGGATTATATTGATCTTGAATACGTAGGCCACGTTTATAATTTCTGCTTTTAGTTCCTTCCTGAAGTACTGCAAAACAAGTTATTGAGAAGAAAGTCCTGCAACGTGTGTTTGCCCTGGATTTAAATTCCACCTGTTGAAGATCCAGGGCTGGGTGCTGGGCTCTCCATTGTCGCATCCATTTCGACAGTGGGGGTTTTGGCATTAATGCCCGGGAGCTGGGCTTTGGCTCCAGAGCCCAGTGTGTCCCAGGGGATGGCCCAGTTGTACTGACTGCAGCCCAAACGTGGCGTGGTTTGGAGATGCTGCTTTTAGACCCAGCTGGTAATGTCTGAACCTCCCAATGCACGGAGAGCTGGGAGATGGTGTGAGCAGTGCACTGACAGCAGTCTCACAACACCGATTCACAAACTTGTCGTTTTTCGGTTTTTGCTGGGCACCTTTCTGGGTTTGATGTCGTGCTCCTTATTTCCCAAGGACCCATGTCCATTAATGGTAAGAGAGTCCAGTGCAGGATAAGTAAACGGCTTCGCTCCTCATCTGGTAACAGTTTGACATCAGGAAAGCTCAACTGACCTCATTCAGGATAACTTTAGAGTTATCTGGAGCTTATGAGAACTCCTAAGGTAACTTTAAGAGTTCTAAAATATCGGAACATGGTCCCACAAAACCTTGGTGATGTGGTCCCAGCAGCAGACCGCGTACTGCTCCATTTAGTCCATGTTTATTGTTCTGCTTACAATCGATGACAACTCTTTTCTCCTGCAGCAGAAGTACAGGCACATCCCCTGTTTTTGGGAAAAGCAACCATCAGGCTGTGTGAGACTCAACTGTGCCTTCCATCATAGCAGCCCTCGGAATATAAACGGGCTTTTCCTGCCACCTGACAACAGTGAGTAAAAAATATTTTCTCCACTCTCTGTTCATTGGAGTCAGTTCATGCACAAGAATGTCCTTGCAGTGCTTCGTGATCTCTACGAAGGTTCAAAACGTACCACGGTAAATCAGTGGCGTAGGATCTGCTGCCGCAGGGAGTTCAGAGCAAAGGAAGGAATTGTATTGGCGTTTGAATGGTGTTGCCACGTGACTGTTTCAGCTGTCGTGTGATGGATCTTCGTGTTGCAGGAAAGATGATGGCACAAGCGGTGATTTAGGTTGCCAGGATCCACAGAGTAGAAATGTTGCAGAAATCATTTGCAAGGTTAAATAATATCTGAAACTAAAATTATTTTTGGAAAGTAAAAAAGCACCATTACAAATTGTTTGTTTGTTTCTTTGTTTGCTTGTTGGTTTTCTCATTCCTCTCTAAGAGGAGCTCTTGGCTTCCAGCAGTGCTGCTCTCTCTGCAGTTCCCACATCCACAGCAGCGACCCCTGGCAGCTGGTGCTCTCCTAAAGCCAACGTAGGCACATCTTGGGTGTGCTGGGAGTCAGAGAAGATGCCCTGGAGGCCCAATGGACATGGGCAACCTCTAGAAGAGCCATGTCCAACAATCAGAACGAGAAAATAGATCCAAACCTTTCTCTTTTTACTGAAAAAATGCAGACATTCAAAGTCCATGTGTCCCAGAATAGCATTGTAAACATTTTAACTGCATTTGTCCTTTTTAATACTTAGAAATCCTGCTAAACCCATTGAAGGTGGAGTTGGCTTGCACTGTCCGGAGCTGATAATGTGCTGTTCTGGGCAGTGGCACAGTGAACTGTCAAGTTAAACTGCTGGATCTTACATTTTCTTGGCAGAATAGTTTTCCCAAACGTCATAATCTGCCTATTTGATGATCCTCTCAATATGATAAAGAGTTCAAAAGTGCCCCTGCATGTCTGACCTGGGTTTGATATTCCAGTTCCCTTCTAACAAAATCATGTTCTTTTCTGCAGATGTGCCATTGCAAGAGGGTGGCCAAGAAAGGACTCTGCACCCCGCACATCTGCAAGAGCCGCTCAGAAATCAGCAGAATATTTTCCTGCCAGTTCACGCTCCGCTCATTATCAGCCTCAACAATGCTGAAGATGAGGAGGACGATGAAGGGGATGATGACAAAGAGAACTGTAAACAGATTATATTTTCTTCTACAAAGAAGTAGAATAGGGTCTTTTCTACACTTCACAACTGATTTGTTATAATAACCACGACCTATTTAGAAAAGAGTTGTTGACAAGTTTTGCAAACAGTTTCCTGCTGATCCCAAAATGTTGGAAGTGGTGCTCACCAGACGTGAGGCATCATTCCAACTCCTGCGAAATGCCTACCTGTATATTTCAATAGCGTTATCACCCACATACCTCTTTTGTATTAAATGAAGTTTAAAATGTGATCCACAACTCCTAGGATGTGATCCGCAGTTCAGATGGCCATCAAATACTCTTCAAACTTTCTCTAAATTTGGGGACCCAATTCACTAGATTGATGGAATGTCTATGCATTTTTATACATATATTTGTTTTGGTTTTGTGCTTTTTAAAAGTAGCCAAACGGTTGACTGTGTCTCTCTTAGAGATGAGGGGTTCCTGGGGAAGAATGAATTGCACGTTCCCAGAGAGTGAGGACGACCCCCTGTTAGTGCTTCCTGAGCCGGGGGCAGTAGGAGGGAGCCCCATGGATTCAAACCAAATCAAAGCCGGGGCTTTGCTGATCTCAGCAGCCTTAACTGAGACAGATGAGGAGCCCTCACTTCACCATCTCTGCCAGCAGATGTTCCAGGACAGGAACCGTGGGCAGAGGTTTTGTGACAAGCGTCCCTGGTGACGTGTTCAGTCAGAAGATTTCCTTTGGCTTGTCAATGAAGGATTGTGTTGAACGTGAGCACTGAGGGTGGGTTTGAATAGTTTCAAATCCACAAACATTAGCTTCTTCCTATGTGTTGTACCTGCCCTTCCATCACTCCTGGAAACACCTGATATTAAGGAATCCTCGTTCCGTCCAGAAGCAGAGCTGACATTGAGAAAAAACCCACTGTGACCCAAATGAAATTGATGATGGTACATGATTACTAGGAATTGTTGAAGGTCTTTGTACAGATACCCAGTAATCTTTAAAACCATTTCCTACAGATGTTTCTGATTGGGTGCCTAAGACTGCTGCAGAAATGGAAGAGGAAAGAACCATAAAGGAAATATGCTATAAAACTGGTAAATATGAAATCAGTCAGTCTTTCCTAAATAGCAATGAAGACAATATACTGTGCCTTTTAATTGTTCTTTTTTTAAAAATATTTTATTTTATTTTATTTTATTTTATTTTATTTTATTTTATTTTATTTTATTTTATTTTATTTTATTTTAATTTTCCTTCTTCGCTGTGTTTAGGAGAGTATTACAGGATCCAGTACCCTCACAAACACCAATCGGCAGAAACTGTGTCTTCAGCTCAGGAGAAGGAAATATTACTCTTGGAAGCCATGGAGCGAGACTTACAGAAAGGCAAGTAATATTCATCTTCTCAGACAACATTTCCCATTAATGTTTACCATTTCTTTTTCCCCACATATATCTGCGTGCATAGTGTCTCAGGCATGGTGACTGCCTGTGTTGATTGTGGATGCAAAAGGTAGAAATGGGCTGTAAAACCTGCGTGTGCTATCTGGAGATCCACAACCATTCCATAAATTGGATCAGATAGGATCCGTAAATATCATTCATGGAAAGTGGGGAGCTAAAGAATGAGCAGGTTATTTGTAGCTCGTTCTTTACTTTGGAGCCGTAGCTTTTCTTTAACCTGTGTATTATAGAATTGTCTTAGAGACCGTGAGAGTTGTGCATCAGTTACAGCAGACAGGATCCAAACATCCAAGAGAATACAAAGAAGAATATAAGAGGAGAGGTTAAAGGACATTGCACTGAACTGATCGCTATCTCCCAGAGGCGGGAGGGAGAGAATGGCAGTGCCGTTCCCTGTGCTTGCACACCAGCAGCTCACACCTTCTGTCTGCTGCCTCTCCAGGTGATGGTAATACCATTCCTGCAACATTCAGGAATACAGAAAGAGAAGGCGAGAGCTGGGAAAGGAGGCACCAGCAGAGCGTGTTCCCAGGAGAGATTGTACTGGTTTAGGGTTACACTAGAAAGAAACACACAGCCACTTTTGCTTTCCTTTTTGATTTCCTTTTCCTTATTCGTTTTCCTTTACTGAACTGTTAGATGATCTAGCACGACCCAGCTAAATTCTGTTCTTAGTGTCAAATATGGACAATCCACGTTTGGATAGGACTCTCCATAAAGAACATGCTGTTTTAATCTTACCCTCCAGCCTCCAGGCTCCTGCAATGTGTCAAAACGGAGTAACTGCACAGCATTATAAAGTTTGCTTTTTCATTTTTAGGATTGAACAGTTCAGACCCCAAAGGAAAACCGAGTTACCACCCGAGGAGCCGCAGGCAGGACGATGAAACTGCTGCTTCTGTTCCTCGCGGGAGAGCAGCAGGAAGAAAAACAGATTGCGATTCTTCAGAACCTCGCAGACCAGCGTCTGTTTTCTACCGCAGGGTGGGCGGCACCCGAGAACCAAAGTTCAAGGGGTCTGCAGGTGGGCTTCTGCTGAAACAGGGTTCTCAAAACACCTCAGATGTGCCTGTCTGTATGGTGCTGCTTTCTTATTTGTCCCTGCAGGTCCATGTGAAGTCATTTAGGCCCAAATATGGTCAAGGCTAAATTCGATCCAGCATAATTTTCATAAGTAGAGCGCAGCAGTGTCCACAGTCAGAAATGTAAAGCTTTATTAAGCTTTATGATTAGTCAGACAGTAGATTCATGACCAATAATTCAGTCATCTTCATAGCAGAAATTAATTTATTTCCCTAGGAAGAGGAATGAACACAATGTTCTGCACAAATATATCGATCCCCTCTTTCTACAGTATTTTTAATGTGATGCATTCTTTAGAAATATTTAGTAAATCTCAGAACAGTCCACCTTTCTCTTCCCGTTTTACTCTATTGGTAGGTGTAGTTCTGCGGTAGAATTTCCGTTTCCTTTAGGAAACCCTTCCTGTTCAACATCTCTCCTCCCAGCAGGGGGTGAAGGAATGACCTTGCTTTGCATGGTGTTTTTCTACAACTGGGATCTCACTGGTGTTTTGGTTGTGATGGTTTGTTTTGGCTTCATAGCACCCCATAAACTGAAGCGGAAGTCCAGAACTTCTGCTGCATTCTGGCCTGAACTGAGGGGAAGCAAAAGTGGTCATTATGTGAGCAGGGAAAAGGAAGAAGAGGCAAAGCCACATCTTCCTGCAGAGTGGTAGGGGCCAGGTGAGGAGCCCTGTGGGTACTTTATACTGGCACTTGCCTCTTGAAGTTCTGTTTGCGGTTGGAGGTGGGCTTACCTATGCAACCAGTGCCATCACAGCTTTGGCCTTGTCGTTCGTAACACTTTGTGATGTTCACAAGTGCTGCCCGTACCCAGCATGTGTCTAAGTGCTGCAGACAAAAGGATCATTCCTAGTTCAGCCCAAAGGTCTCCTTCGGAGTCCACCAGTCTTCCTGGGCTCAAGCATGGGTGTTCCAGAGGTGCACACCCCCCTGTGCGGCACAGGGAAAGGGCAGGGAGTCAGCGCTTAGAGGACAGTTTGGATAAGGGGGTTGTGTTCACAGCTGCACTCCAGACGGTCTGAGAATAGAGAGACATTCAGAGAAAAGGACAGAGATGTTTTCCCAAAGCAATTCTTCCATTGAGCTCTTTGAGGGTTTAGGTACTATGATGACGTGCATCTTGAAAACACCATCAATTTGATCAGATAGGATTCACAAATACCATGAATGAAAAGTAAGAAGCTAGAGCAGGTAATGTGTGGCTGGTTCTTTCCTCTGGAGCCATGGTCGTCTTTAACCTGTTATGCAGTTTTCTTAGAGATCAGCAGAGTTATACGTCAGGTGCTCAAGTTACACGAGACAGGATCCAAAGAGCCGACAAAAGAGAAAGAAGAACACACAACGGGAGGTTAAAGGACATTTTAGGTATCGCTGTCTCGCAGAGGCGGAGGAAGAGAAGGGCAGTGCCGTTCCTGTGCTCGCACACCAGCAGGGCCCACGTTCTCGCTGTTGCCTTTCCAGGGGATGGTGACACCGCTGCACCGCTGAACAGCACAGAGAAAGGAGAGAGCTCAGGAAGGAGAGTTCCAGCGGAGCGAGTGCCCAGCAGAAACTGGCGCTCCTTTGACAATGGAGGTAATGTACTTTGGCATCAGCTTCTCCTTGCTGAACACCTTACTGCAAATAAATGACTGAATAGATTTGAATTGGGCTGTCCACAAAAAAAATCCTTTCTTTTTTGGTCAATCTTGTTTTCAGCCTCTAGGACCCTGTAATGTGTCAAATTCTGAGTAACAGCACAACAGTCCTGTATTTCTGTTTGCTTTTTCGCTTTTAGGAATTCGCTCTTCGGATCCCAACGTCAAACCAAGTTACCAGCAAGGGCGTAAAAATAAGGCTGAGGAAACGGCCTCTTCTGTTCCTTATGTGAGAGGCGCTGGCAGAAAGACTGATTCTGACTCTTTGGAACCTCGCAGGTCAACATATGTTTTCTACCGCACCGTGAACGTCGCCCAAGAACCAAAGTTCAATGGATCTACAGGTGGGTTTGATTGTGATTGATTCTTTATTTTCAATATTTAGTATTATTTTATTCTCTTGGAAGATCGTGGAGTTTGGTCTTATCCAAACTTCTGATATCTATTTTGTGTCAATTCTTGTTACTTATTATTATTATTACTATTATTATTATTATTATTATTATTATTATTATTATTATTATTATTATTATTATTATTATTATTATTATTATATTATGTTGGACAGAGGACTGAATTCATTCTCTTTCCATTCATCCAATGGGATATTTCAATTCATCTTTTTTCCGTCTCTCTGCTGTCCCCTTGATGGGATGTACTGTGTCAGAAACTTGACAAGAGCCTACAGGTGGGATTCAAAGTCCTGTATCTTTCTTTTTGGAAATCTGTTCCAGATGTGACCATAATTTTACATCTTTCACTTTGTTTTTAACTCTCCAATCTGTCACTTCATGTAGAAATTTAGTGGTAAATGATTTCGATAATCACAAGTGAAGAAAGTTATTCCATCTTACCAGTTTCGGTCATCTCGCTTTAGCTGAGCTGAATCTGCAGCTTGGGATGCCTCCCTATCTCGAATTTTCAATAAGGGAACCTCCTTAAGAGAGATTATCTGCGCTGTTACCGCGAATGCAGTCGAGTTCAATGAATCTCAGCATCACTGCCGCATCTTGGCATTAATACTTGTGTGTGTTTGGGTTGGGTGTGTTTGTCTCTTTGTTTTCTTTTAATGTTTGCTGTGGCTAAATGTGGACACGTTGGTACAGAGGTCACCGAGGAAACATTCGGAATTTTGTCATAGCAGCCACCATTACCACTGTTGCCAATTTTCCTTTCAGCAGCACCTGAGCCGTATGGTGGGAAATGCTCCAAACCAAAGCATCAGCTTGACACAAACAGAAGATTTTCGACCCAAACGGGAAACTATGGTAATGCTTACCTGTTGTGTTTGAACTGAAAAGCGTAGGATTATTTTGCAATTAACTATTTGAATTAATGTAACTAAGATGGAATTAATAGAAAACAAGAGAATTAATATTTTTAGCCAAATTTCACAGAAAACAGTGGTTGGGAGCTTACTCTGCTGCACAGTCAGCTGCCAGCACACAAACAGCCCATTGCCTTCTATCGAGTGCTTGCACAAGCAGGGATAGAAGAGGAGATTGCACTACGGATTTGTTTAATTGAACAGCAACTGCTGCCTTTGGGAAGATTTTCAACACCAGAATATTGACTTTGTTCCAGTGCAGGGTCCGTGGCGGAATCGCCTCCTTTGGCAGATCCGTGAGCGGAGGAAACGCTGCAAGGTTCCACACGCTCCATAAAGCACTGGAGCAAGTCCGTGTTTAACACTGGATGTGTTCCAGAGATGATGTGGGGTTCACTGGTGCTCCCGTTGATACTCCAACTGATAGAGTATTTAATTCACATACCAGACTTAGAGAGTCTTTCCTGAAATTGCAGCTGGAATTAAGAAACAATGTCTATGTTTATTCGACAGACAAATGTTCTCCGGGATTTTACAGCGCACCACGTTGGAGGAAAAGAAATCCACGTGAAAATGCTCACTGTAAGTTTAAAACAACCATTCGGGTCACTGCTCGAGAGAGATTTTTATGATTAATTTTTATTGTGCAAAAGCAACATCTCTCCCCACCTGGAAAATGTGAAGTTGGTCTTAAAGCCGTTGCTGCCAAAATCCACCAGGTTCTAAGCAATGCTGAGCCATTAAAGAACAGAGAACAGCTCGTTTGTTTGCAGACATGTAATTTTGGCTGGATGACTCACCCGTGACGCCTGATGTTTTACAGCATCGCTGATATGAAAGCAAAGCATTGGAGTCTGTACCTCATGGCCCTTGGAGCAATGGTTCAGTTTGAAGGCTGTTGAGCGCTGCCCTTTCTTGAGTTCATCGAGCAAGTTTTATTTTAGTTCCCTCTCCACTGGGGGATCTCCAAAGCCGCCCCTGAGCTCCCAGCAGAGGTGACAGCAGCGGGGACGCAGGCGCTGGTCAGCCCAGCCCTGCTGGGAGATCCCTGGCCCTGCTGAGCTCGCCTGTGTTTCGCGGCTTCAGGCAGGCGCAGCCTCCCGCTCTTTCTCACAGCAGAGCGGGAATCCCAGACACAGCCATAAGGGCCCAGAGTTTCTCGCAGGCCTGTGTTATCTAACACAGAGGTTCTGCTCATCGGGCACACAGGGTCAGTAGGACAATTGGTGTGACGTGTGTGCTGTTCTACAGACAGGTGCAAGTCACTGGAGCGTATTTACATTCAACCAACCTCCTCGCCAAGCCTTCTGCTCCATCCCCATACAGATGGTCCCGTGGGTGTTTGGAGAGCACGAGCTTGCTCTGGGAGATCGGTCCAGAGCGGGTGGCTCAGGAAAGTGCAACTTTGTGACTTTGTGTTCCAAAGCCCAGGTGACCCAGCGGTCAGTTCCAGTTCACCCGGGCAGTTCCCTGTTCTGTATGGGGCCTTCTGACTCCAGCCCGAGATGCAAATTCTGCTGAGGCACCGCACAGATACAAACAACCCCAAACCGCCTTGTGAAACCCTCCAGCAGCTGTGCTGCTGCATTTGGGCTCTTTGTGCAAGCACCAGATCTGCTGGGGAAGGTTTTAGAGGAAAAAACTAGAGCAGCACATTTCCAAGCACGGGTGGATTACAGTAGGATGATTGGTTTTCCCGTTGCTTCTAGAACTGCTGAAAGTTTAATTTTTAAAATGTTTCTGGAAAAGTATATAGGTTTGCTCTAATACATTCTGCACAAAACGTTATGTACATCTGTTTTTACAGAGGAGCCAAGAAGCCTCGGAAGCAAATAACAAAGGAGAAGGATGCGTAGACATGAGAAAGAGATGAAATGAGTGCGTTAGTTTACAAGAAAATCAGCTGGAAAATCTAAAGATGAAAAAGCAGCAAATTCAAAAACTGAGATGCAGGAAGGGCACTGTAACATTTCAGAACTGATAGAAGTGGAAATTTAAAAAGTATGCTCTGTGTGGTCGTATATAAAGGTCTTCAATACGTTTTATCTGTTTTGAAAATTTGGTAATTTAAATTATTTTTACAGACTGTTTTTAATGCACAATTAATAAAAGGAATAGGAACTATCAGTTTGACTTTGGGCTTTCAGGGGACTTTTAATGTCACCAGCAACACCCATGCATTCTAGAAAGGAATTGTTTCCGTGTGAACGCCAGGGCCTTCGATGGTTCCGCTGTTTGCTGGGTGCTCGAGGGCTCAGTCGGAGTTTGATCTTGAGCTTGTGCCACTTTAGCAGGGCAGCAGAACCGCGCGATGAACTAAATGACCTGTGCAACAGAACTTTCAGAGTTAACTGGAATATGCTTGACACACACTTTAAAGCGTAAAATATTTTATTTTTACCCCAATCCACAAAAAGGGCTGCAACTCCAGGCCTGTCAGCCTGACCTCGGTGCCTGGCAGGGCTGTGGAGCAGATCATCCTGAGCGCAATCACACAGCACCCTCAGGATGGACAAGGGATCGGACCCAGCCAGCACGGGTTTAGGAGGGGCAGGTCCTGTCTGACCAACCTGATCTCCTTTTATGATCGGGTCACCCACCTGGTGGACGAGGGGAAAGCTGTAGACGTGGTCTATCTGGACTGCAGCAAAGCCTTTGACACTGTCTCCCATAATGTACTCCAGCAAAAGCTGGCAGCCCATGGCTTGGACAAGCGCACTCTCTGCTGGGTTCAGAACCGGCTGGAGGGCCGGGCCCAGAGAGTGCTGGGGAACGGGGCTGCATCCAGCTGACCAGTCACCAGTGCTGTCCCCAGGGTCACTGTTGGGTCCAGTCCTGTTTAACGTCTTTATTGATGATTTAGATGAGGGCATTGAAACCATCATCAGCAAATTTGCTGCTGACACCAAGTTGGGAGGGAGTGTGGAGCTGCTGGAAGGCAGGAGGGCTCTGCAGAGGGATCTGACAGACTGGAAAAATGGGTTCGATTCCAATGGGATGAAGTTCACCAAGGCCAAGTGCCGGGTGCTGCCCTTTGGCCACAACAACCCCTGCAGCGCTCCAGGCTGGCACAGAGCGGCTGGAGAGCAGTCAGGCAGAAAGGGACCTGGGGGGACTGATGGACAGGAAGCTCAACAGGAGCCAGCAGTGTGCCCAGGTGGCCAAGAAGGCCAATGGTGTCCTGTCCTGTACCCAAACCAGCGTGGTCAGCAGGACAAGGGCAGTGATCCTTCCCCTGTGCTCTGCACTGGGGAGGCCACACCTGGAGTGTTGTGTTCAGTTCTGGGCCCCTCAGCTCAGGAAAGAGATTGAAGTGCTGGAGCGGGTCCAGAGAAGAGCAACAAGACTGGGGAAGGGCCTTGAACACAAGCCCTATGGGGAGAGGCTGAGGGAGCTGGGCTTGTTCAGTCTGGAGCAGAGGAGGCTTAGAGGTGAGCTCAGCACTCTCTAGAACGACCTGAAGGGCAGTTCTAGCCAGGGGGGATTGGGCTCTTCTCCCAGGCAGTCAGCAATAGGACAAGGGGGCAGGGGCTTCAACTCTGCCAGGGGAAATTGAGGCTGGAGATGAGAAAGCAATTCTGTGCAGAGAGAGTGGTCAGCATTGGAATGGCTGCCCAGGGAGGTGCTGGACTCACCGGCCCTGGAGGTTTGTAAACTGAGATTGGACACAGCACTTAGTGCCATGATCTGGTGAACGGACTGGAGTTGGACCAAGGCCTGGACTGGATGATCTCTGGGGTCTTCTCCAACCCAGGCAATGCTGTGATTCTGTGAATTATCTCCAGTTTTAAGAAAAAAACCAAACTAAAGTGTTCTTCTGGGTGAGGATGGACCAGGCTCGGGATCAGTACCAGGGGTGCTGCAGGAGCAGGTGTCTCCCAGCACGGACACACCGGGGGGACCTGTGGACCTCAGCACCCCTGGGCCCGAGGGCTCAGCGCAGGGACAGCCCCACACCCAGGGGCAGAGCGGTTCCTGCTGCTGCCCCGAGGGTCACCAGCCCCAGGCAGCCCTGAGCCAGAGCGCAGGTGTCTGAGCTGGGCTGGGCTGAGCTGGAAGGGGCTGGAAAACAGCTCATCGGGAGGAGGCGATGGGAAAAGGTGCCGTGCGTGTGGCACCGGGGATGAACTGACACCCTCAGTTTGGTATCTGGATCCGTGCTGGGCTTGCACATGGACTAAGCCCCAGCTCAGAGCACAAACTGCTGCTCCCAGCCCTGGGTGCCAAGCGCTGGTCCTGCTCTCCCCTCCCTGGTGCAGCCCGAGTGCACGACTGCCCTGCCTGCTCCTGCCTTGGGGCCTGGGGAGCTCGGGTGAAAAGGAAAGACGGACTGGTGTGGGCATGGGATCTCTTAAGTGTCCTGGGATTGCTTTGCTAATCACTCTGTAAGGGTTCCTGGGCTATTAAGTCCATAGGTGCCCAGAGAGGCAAATAAGTCCAGGAACCAACTTTACAATTAAGGTTGCCTTCTTACAAAAAAAGACACTTCCATTTTCTCATTAGCAACAGACTGAAATATGGCAGCTGAAGCAGCTTCTGCTTCTTGTGAAAACAGGTAACAACAGATGGTTCCACCCAGCTGATCCTTAGTTGCTTCCTGCACAGGAAACCTGTCCATTAATTCCATCTTTAGTGCACAGGAAGGGCCTTGCTGATGTTCCTGTGTAGGCAGCGAGTGTGTGGATGTCAGGCTTTCTGCAGATTTGTTATGGAGTTTTCCTGTTTCTTTTAATTAGGAAAACCTTGCTGTGGACTCCTGAAGTCTCCCATAAGCTGGTGGGTTGAGAGAAGGACGGGGAGCTCCAGCGAGCTCAGGGAGGACCAGGCAGCACCACAGGCAAAGCAGACGGGAACTCCACTGGGTGAACATTAATGGAATTTATTGACAGATGGAACTGGCACCTCTCCCCCATCTTTGGGCGGATCCCCGTGCACCCTGAACCGATACAGGCAGGTGTAGTCCGGGTGGCCCCAGTTGCTCAGCACTTGCAGCCTGATGTAATTCACGACCCCAGGGAGCTCGTTCTGCAATGACAAGGAGAAATGAGTCGCCTTTTCCTCTCTGGCCCGTGAGCACTGACAGAAGCGCCGCAGCGACGGCCTCGATCAGCAGCTTCCTTCCTGCTGCCCCGCGGGGGCTTTTGAGCTGTCCTGGTCAAGATGTTCTTATCCTGCTCTACCCCATTGGGCCACGAGAACAGCAAAGGAAGAAGCAGCGACCACATGGCTCAGCAAATACACTAGAAAGCTCTCACCTGCTTTGTGGCACAGGCTTCCACAGTCAGAAGACCCCGTACTGGGGTCACTATAACGTCTCTTTGCCTTTTCTAGAAAGCCATGGAAAGAGAATGGCCTCCCTGTCTCTGGTCATTGCCTGCACCTACAGAACCCTCAGGAAGCCCAGTATTTCTGGTCTCTAACTGGCAGACCAGCAGTCGTGCATCCTACGGGATGTGGCCACTTGTGTGCACTTGGGGTCCAGACAGTCAAGCTGGTTCCAGCTTCAACTGTGGTGCTTCTAAGCACTAAGCACCCAAAATGAAAGAGAAGACGGCAGTGCAGGCATCCGCCTCCAGGAAGTGAAAGCAGAAGAAAGGCCAGCGTGGCACACGCTCAAGGACAGGGCTGCCTGTACCCTTTGGCAGGGAAGCCTCTGACCATTCAACTGCATTTCTCCTCCTCTCCTACAGTTCCCCTCCCTCTGTGTCCCCGTACCTTCAGCTGGAAGGTCTGGCTGGGATTCAGCGCCGCCAGGAAAGTGAACTGTCCCAGGAACGCTCCCTGCTCCTCGCGTTCTTCCTTGAAGCCCTGCAGAAAAATGGGGTGGAGAAAACAAGAACGTCTGGTGCACCATGGAAGACCGAACTTCAGCCGGTGAAGTACGGGGTTATTTCAGCTACGTGGTCCAAGGACAATGAGCACAAGGACAAGACCTGAAGCTGCAGGGGGCAGCACGTCACACTTGCCTACTCAACGAGTCCAGGCTGGCAGCCAGAAAAGGAGCAGACGCTCCCAGGGAGAGGGAGGTGACCTGGGGATCACAAATGCCACTGGGGCTGGAAGCCAAGAAGGTCTGGGACACCTGTTGAAATAATAAAAGAGATAAAATGAATTCAGAAGATGGTTTGTAACTTATGGATGTAATTCGGAATACACAGGAATGCTAAGCTACAGACTCACGGTAGCCACACTTCTTGCATCCTGCTCTGGTGTTGTCCTTATTGCCACCTGAAAGAGAAAATCTCATCAATTTGATGTTGCTAAGCAGAACTCTCAAGTTTCTTTTAAATCTGGCCTAACAAAGTCACCATGCAGACAGGAGTTATCACTTCTCCGGATACTAAATACACTAAAATCTCTTAAAAATAACTTAAAGAAAAGCAAACCAGTGCATTTCTAAGGTCACTTTTCTGTGCAGCAATTGATCAGAACAAATTTGGCGACTATAAACGGCTATGGATCATTTAGTTTTACATAACTTATTGCCAAATCCCCACTTGATTCATTATGACCTTTCCATTATAATTTTAACAATTATTCAACTTCTCTGAAAGCTTATGCATTCCTTCAGTTACAGTATGAACACAGTAACAGCTGTGACACTCCAGTGATCCACAACAAGTGTACTTATAAATTATAGCAGTGCGTGGATGCTGACAGACATTCAATGGAAACTCTGAAGTAACTGACGTTTTAATTGCAAGACTTGTCTTAAAAAGGCAATTAAAAAAAAAAAAAAAGAGATAAATAATCACTCCTGAAAAGTGGCAAAAGACAGGGAGAAAAATGTTTTTAAAAAGCGAAACAAATTGCGAAGTGATTCTGAATCCAGGAAACGTGGCACCAAATACAAAGAACTAATGGGTGCAAGAAAGTAAATGTGAATTAAAGTTAAAAGAGTAACAGAAAAGCGTGGAGATAGCGGATCAGAACAGTACAAACTTCAGTTACAGAAAGTGCGCAATTTTCCCATCTGAGCCCACAGTTTAGTTAAACAGACACAACAGGACAGGACTCTGAAAAAGAGAAACCCCAGAGACCCATCCTCAAAACCAGATCGGTGGTATTTTTACCTTCTGAGCCTGTGTAATGAAAGTCACAACTGAATTTCCAAAATAAACAGGTGCCTGTCCTGGTTTTGTTAGAAAACAAGTTTCTCTTGTAGTGAATTTCCCTGTCAGCGAAAGCTCCATATCAGCTGCATTTTCCTGGAGAACCAGATCCATGTTGTGGTGAACACAGCAATGGGATGTGAGGTTATTGATAAGCACGGATGGACATCTCGTGAGAGGGACAACGA
This sequence comes from Patagioenas fasciata, assembly GCF_037038585.1. Lineage (NCBI taxonomy): Eukaryota > Metazoa > Chordata > Aves > Columbiformes > Columbidae > Patagioenas > Patagioenas fasciata. The sequence goes on along the minus strand of NC_092544.1, from coordinate 5,923,968 downwards.
GAAACAGGTGACCAAGAGACTGACCAACTGAGTATAACATCCCATTCATGTGAATACTTCATAGAAAAGTGGGAGATCACGAGGATCTCGTCCCTTTTCCCTGTGGTGACATTAGGAGAGGACCTTGCGAGTCGTCCCTGCGAACTGAGGCCAGTGACAGACTGAATCCAGCTCCGGTTGCTGCAGAGTCCAGTCCAGACCCCACAATCTAAACCCTCGACAGTGCCCTTCTATCTTCAGCTGAACAGAGTATGAAAATATCAGTGCCTTCAACAGTTATATACAGTTTTCTGAATAACTAGGTCATTTATGTAAATAAATAATTAAGCAAACATAACAAGAAACCCATGACGGAAATCAGAAAACCAGAAAGGGGGTACATCATCTCCAATAATTTAAACTTTGATTTACTGAGACAAGCACCGTCTTCAGAAAATTTTACTCAAAATAACAGAGAACCCTTCAAACCCCAGGCTGGAAAACTCACTTGAAAACTTGGACAACTTACTGGTCTATGCCATGAAGAGTGCTGGAAAGCTAAGCAATAACAATATATACGCTCCATTATAACACATGGTTTTCTGCCATCATCTTCAGGGTCTATAAACTCAGCAGTGCTTAGGCGCATGTTTTACGGCTGTCTTTTGAGGGAAATCCAGGAGGGTCAAGGAGGTAAGGAACACGGAAGGAAATGTCAAGAAACAAGGAACAAAAGTACACCTGTACCTTGCAATGTCATGTCAAAGAAATACTCAAAACAGTCAAACGCTCCTCACGTCTCAGGATCAAGAAAGAACGATGAAGCAATGGCTGTATGTTGGTCTAACGTACATCTAAACCCCTTGCAAACAGAGCAGGAGTCCCTGCTTGTCCTGCCTCCCCACCATTCTCAGCGGGTCTATTGAAGCAATAATCTAGTGGGACACAAACAATCCAGAACAAAAGCGGCAAGGAAAACCAAGCCTAAGAACAACCACCACTCTTTGGATCCAGCTTTGCAGAAGGTGGCTTATACTAACAGGCGACAGGAACACAGCACTTGGTCCTCATCCACCCGAAACGCTGCGGAGAGGCCCCGCAGGCCTAGAAGGGAGCGAGTGCACGGCTGCGCTCAGCCCCTGCCCGCTTCCCTCAGCCCGCTTCCCGGCCTCCCTCCCGCTACCGCAACGCCGCCTGGTTCAGAGCCCCGGCTGTGCCGCCCGGAGCAACGCTTCTCCACGGCAGCCCCGGGAAACGCGCCCGCCCCGCCTCTCGCTGCACGCGCGGCCCCGCCACCTTCCCGCGTCATTTTCCATCGGCCCGCCGCTTATTTCCCCTTTCCAACACGCCAGCCGTGGGCCCAGGCGGCCACTGAGACTGCCGGCCCCGCAAACCTGGCTGGGAGCCCCTTACCCGGCAGCGCCTCCGCACCTCCCGCCGCCGTCCTCGCCCGGACTGGGCTGGCGGCGCCGCCTCTCCCGCCGGAAGGCTTTGCCCGGCGCACTCTTGGACCGTACCTCTCACAGGGAGGACGGGGGACCTCAGCACCGGGCGGGAGTCACGGGGAGGGGCTGCAGATGTCTGGAGAAGGCTGCAGGTCTTTCTGAAAGGAAGTTGTTCCTCAGTGACTCCCGTAGAGACTTCAAACGGGGACTCATCCCTTCGTCCTTCTTCCTTCCTCCCGGCTTGGGCAGCCACCTCCCCACCTCCCTGGGCTGCGTAGATGCGTCCGAGATGGCGGGAGGTTCGGAGGGGCGGGCAGCGTTGCAGGCGAAGCGTAACCGGCTGCCGGGCCTGGATGGTTGGTCCCCTGCTGGGACTCGCTTTTCCCCACCATGAGCAACATCTGCATCCAGGAGCCCCCACCAACGGCAAGGGGGGCTCGCCGGGGGCAGGGGCTGCCGTGGGCGAGCCCAGGCCGGCGGGGGTGAGGGAGCTGCGCTGCCCCGCAGGGAGGGGGCTGCGGGCGGGAGCCGCTGCTGGCGCGCGTGCGCGGGGCGTGGGGCGCGGGGCCGCTCGGGGCGTGGATCGCGCGCTCTGCGAGGAGCCGGGTGCGTGGGTCGCGGTGTGCACAGGGGCTGCTGCTGAATGGTGCGGGGTGTGAAGGAATTGCGTGTGGCAGGGCTGGGGGAGGTGAGGAGGACACGGGTGTGGTGATGGCGGTGGTGTCCGCGTTGCGGGCCGGTTTGAATAGTTTGAGGCGGTGCAGCCCCTGAAGATGCGGCCTGAGGCGAAGGTGGTGTGTGCTGTGTGGGGCCATGGCACAGCAGCCCTTGAAGGGTTTCGTTTCCTCTGTTCTTGACTGTAGCCTAAGTTCTTCATTTTAATATGATCTTTCATTTGATTTAATGGTATTGCTCATGAGAGAGGTATAATGCCTTTGGAGATTTAAGGCATAATTGTGTTTCCTATGTTGCTTCATTATGGAAGCGATAAAGGGTATCTAGGTTTCTCTCGTGTGTCGGGTACCACAGCTTATTGGCCTCAAAGCCTTGCTATGTGTATCGATCCAGAACTGCATCTTAGGAACTGGCAATGCTGCCTGGGATAACAGCAGCTGCCTGGCACATTCGAATGTCTGCTGCTGTTAGTAATGTAAGGAGTTCAGAAGCACCGGTTTAACTTAGCAAAGATATTATTTGCACAGTGACAAAGTGACGATAAAACTAATGATGTATTTATCTCTATAGGTTTTGTCGCGGACAACAGCAGGAGATATAGATACAGAGCTATGGTCAAAAGAAGCACCAGAAGCATGTGGAAATTTCATCCAGCTTTGTATGGAAGGCAATGACTGAATGGGATAGGAGTTGTTAAAATTATTTTATATTCAGTGTTGTTCTCTTCGTGCCTTTTCTGTAAAATAGAGGTTATAACTATGGTTTAACTTTAATATGTTGATGAATTTATTTCTATTTCTATTGACTAACATTCAGACAATGTTTTTTAAGGTTATTAAGCAACCCAGTGAAAAAAAATCGATTATGTATACCTGAAGAGTTGTATGTCAGAGGCTTTGGGAGGTTCATTTTCAGCAAGTGTTTACAAAGTCTAACTGCTTCTTTAATGTATGTATGAAATGGCAATGATAGAGTATTGGACAACCTCCGAAATTCTCATTTCTGTATCATCATTTTTACTTTTTTTTTCTTTTTGTGCTTCTCATGTTCCATTTGCTGTAGTTTTTTTGCTGATGGAAGCTCTGTAATGCTCTTTGCAGTGGGTACAAGAACGAGAGTCTAAACTGTGTATGCTTCCAGTTCTGTTGGACAGAAGCCAACATATTGTGACTGAGTGGTTCCAAAAGAACGTAAAGAAATACTTTTGAAAAATTCTTATAGATGGTTTTTTGTCTTAATTACATTCTCTGGATGCGTGTACATTTGATGCCTTTTTGAGCCATCATATCTTGAAAATACGGTTTGTTACTTGGGTGTTGCTCTGTTAGAGATGTTGCATTTTTAATATTTTTTTTCTGTTTTCAGAGTTGTCAGCATTGAAGAGTCTGTGAAAATTAATCAAGGCGGAATGCTTAAATTCCATCTTGCCGTTTTCAAACTGATGCTTTACTATCCTGATTGTTCTGTCTCAGGGATAGAGCATCTCTGAATATTAGTGGTTCATTGCAAAACAACGCATTACAGTTGTTTGAAGTTTGTACATTTAGCAGGGCAAAAAGTTCTTTTAAAAGAGTGCATAGAATATGAAAGTAGCAGGCTTGAAGTTTATTGGCTGTTAATAAAATAGTACTTCAAGCTTTACTATGGCCCAAAGAGTTGCAGTGAATGGCATCCAATCCAGTTGTTGGCCGGCCACGAGTGGTGTTGCCCAGGGCTCAACATTGGGGCCAGTTCTGTTCAATCTCTTTATCAATGATCTGGACAAGGGGTTCGAGTGCAGCCTTAGTAAGTTCGCAGATGACACCAAGTTGGGTGGGAGTGTTGATCTTTGCCACTTAAATAATGTTGGTTTAAACATTTCTGTCTCAAGTTCTCATTCACATTTCTACCGCTGACCAAACTATTACAGTAGAGCTCCAGGCTTTCTAACTTATTTGTGTAGTTTGGGTGCCTGTCAGCTTCAGTGAGTGATCAGACTACTTGGTGCTGAGTCCTGTAGCAAAATAAATGGAAAAAATCATCCTCAGCCCTAAGGATTTAGGTAAAATAGAAAAGACAACAGAGAACAGAGTGATAGAGAATATTACAGTGAGACAGTATCGCTTAGGATGATAGTAGAGATTTATTGTAACGGTAGTTTTAACTACTTTTCTTTGTTGTTTTGTCAGACTAAGTACACTCGTTTACCTTAACGTGTTCACCTGCAGTTCTGCTCTTAGTGTGTGTCTGGTGTTAATATTGCATTTAACTTGGTTGCTTTGATGTTCTTCCCTTTCATACCAAATACTTGCTTTTCACTTTAAAAGGATCTAAATAGAACTTCTCTTTCATGAGAAGCCTAGTTTCAGTGTTTCGTGCTGTCTTCAAATCAGTCTTAAAATCTCATCTTCATATTTGTCCTGACTAAATTCTGGACTGGCTTCAGCTGGGAAAATAAGCAAATAAACTGTTCATGAAGAATTTGTGTTTGCTGTTTATAACAGAATGAAACCTTTTTTTCCAAACCTCATTGCTTGTTTCTAATGTGTCTGGATCAATATCTCTATAGTTCTGGACATTATCTTAATCTTGATTAAACTAAAGAATGTGGACTTCAGTACCAACTTTCGTTCTCTGTTTTTGATAAGAAAAATTGAAGGTCAAAGTTAATAACAGGATTCTTTGACATCTGCAAATCAGAATCCTGCTGTGAACGTTTGTTTGGTTGCCAGATGCATTGAGTCTTGCTTTTTTCCAGTGTAAGAAGGGTAAACTTTCAAGGACTGAGGGTAAGAGGAAAGTCTGCAAGTAGCTGACGAGTCCTCCAGCAGACCTGGGAAAAGGGAACATTTTCTATTAATGTTAGTGTAGGGAGGCTGAGGCCAGAGTTATCTAAGGAGTAAATGAGAGCACCGTGTATCGGGATGAAATTTGTACAGTGTAGAATAGTTTTGTGTTTACATGTACAGAGTAAGAATTTTTGTCTTAGTCACACAATATTAACAAATATTATCCTATGAAGAATTGTTTCTCTTGGGGTGAAATGCAGAGGTTGTCCAGCAATGTTGCAAAGCAACCCAGGATTTTGGGGGGACCCCAGGAGTGCCCCAAGGGACCCAGGAGTTCAGGGGGGGCCCCAGGAGTGCCCCAAGGGACCCAGGAGTTCGGGGGGACCCAGGAGTTCAGGGGGGGACCCAGTCTCTATGAGTCACTTATGGGGTGCTATGGGGCACTTATGGGGCGCTATGGGGCACTTATGGGGCATGAAAGGGGAACTTGTGGGTCGGTACGGGGCACTTGGGGGTCACTAAAAGGCACTTAGGAGGCTCCATGTGTCACTTGTGAGGCTTTATGGGTCACTTATGGGGCTCTATGAGCCATTTATGGGGCACTCGGGTGTGGCTTAGAGTCACTTATGGGGCACTATGAGTAACGTATGGGGCTCTGTAGGGGTTCAGGGTTTGGGGTCCCTCCTGAAGTCCTGGGTCCCTCCCTGAACTACCTTGGGAGAGCCCCAAGGGACCCAGGAGTTCAGGGAGGGACAACCTGGAATTCTAATGTAATGTGTTCTTTTTCTAGGGAGTAGACAATAAATATGGCTGTAGAGCATCCTCTGTGATCCTTCATGCCTGTTTATCCACTCCAGTATTACTGGAAAATTCTCTGTTTTGAACTCTTTTAATGACATTTTGCAGTTTTCAGGATTCCGTACAAACCCGAGATGTTTCTGCTGACCCCTCCTGTTGGATATTTGTGTGTTTCCGTTACAGTATCACAGTATCACAGTATGTTTGGGATTGGAAGGGACCTCAAAAGATCATCCAGTCCAATCCCCCCATGGAGCAGGAACGCCTAGGTGAGGTCGCACAGGAAGGTGTCCAGGTGGGCTTTGAATGTCTCCAGGGAAGGAGACTCCACAACCTCCCTGGGCAGCCTGTTCCAGTGCTCTGTTACCCTCACTGGGAAGAAGTTCTTTCTCAAATTTAAGTGGAACCTCTTGTGTTCCAGCTTGATCCCATTGCCCCTTGTCCTATCATTGTTTGCCACTGAGTAGAGCCTGACTCCATCCTCGTGGCACTCACCCTTTATATATTTATAAACATTAATAAGGTCACCCCTCAGTCTCCTCTTCTCCAAACTAAAGAGCCCCAGCTCCCTCAGCCTTTCTTCATAAGGGAGATGCTCCACTCCCTTAATCATCTTTGTTGCCCTACGCTGGTCCCTCTCCAGCAGTTCCCTGTCCTTCTTGAACTGAGGGGCCCAGAACTGGACACAATATTCCAGATGGGGTCTCACCAGGGCGGAGTAGAGGGGAAGGAGGACCTCTCTCGATCTACTGACCACCCCCCTTGTAATACACCCGAGGATGCCATTGGCCTTCCTGGCCACAAGGCACAGTGCTGGCTCATGGTCATCCTGTTGTCCACCAGGACCCCCAGGTCCCTTTCCCCTACACTGCTCTCTAATAGGTCATGCCCCAACCTATACTGGAACTTGGGATTGTTCCTGCCCAGATGCAGGACTCTACACTTTCCATTGTTAAATTCCATCAGGTTATCGCCCGCCCAACTCTCCAGCCTGTCCAGGTCCCGCTGGATGGCGGCACAGCCTTCTGGCGTGTCAGCCACTCCTCCCAGCTTAGTGTCATCAGCAAACTTGCCGATAGTACACTCAATTCCCTCGTCTAAATCATTAATGAATATATTGAATAATATTGGCACCAGTACTGACCCCTGAGGCACTCCACTAGATACTGGCCTCCAACTGGACTCCGCACCATTGACCACCACTCTCTGGCTTCTCTCTTTAAGCCAGTTTGCAACCCACCTCACTACTCTATTGTCGAGACCACACCTCCTCAATTTAGCTGTGAGGATGCTGTGAGGGACTGTGTCAAAGGCTTTACTGAAGTCAAGGTAGACCACATCCACCGCTCTGCCATCATCCATCCACCTTGTTACATTCTCATAAAAGGCTATGAGGTTGGTCAAGCATGACTTACCCTTGGTGAAGCCGTGCTGACTGCCCCTAATGACCCTCTTATCCCTGATGTGCCTTGAGATGGCACCAAGGATAAGCTGTTCCATTACTTTCCCAGGGACAGAGGTGAGGCTGACCGGTCTATAATTACCCGGGTCCTCCTTCTTGCCCTTTTTGAAGAGTGGAGTGACATTTGCTTTCCTCCAATCCTCGGGCACCTCTCCCGTTTCCCAAGACTTGGCAAAAATGATGGATAGCGGTCCAGCAATGACCTCAGCCAGCTCCCTCAGCACCCGCGGATGCATCCCATCTGGACCCATGGATTTATGGACGTCCAGACTACTTAATTGTTCCCTAACCCAGTCCTCATCGACTAAAGCAAACTCCTCCATTAACCTGGCTTCATCCGGGGTCTCAGGGGTACAGGGTTCCCCAGGACAGCCTCCAGCGGAGTAGACAGAGACAAAGGCGGCATTCAGCAATTCTGCCTTCTCTGTGTCTTCTGCCACCAGGGCACCCACCTCATTCATCAGTGGGCCTACATTGCCTCTGGTATTAGTTTTATCTGCTATGTATTTGAAAAAGTTCTTCTTGCTGTCCTTGACCCCTCTCGCCAGCTGTAATTCTAAGGAGGCCTTGGCTACCCTAGCTGCCCTCCTGCATCCTCTAACAGCAACCTATTTTGTTGAATATTCACGCAGCCCTTATGCTTGGCAAAAGGAGAGGATTGAAAGCTTTCGCTAGTTAAAATCATCACTGAAATGTCATTTGAAGTGTGGGTCTCCAGATGAGAGATGTCTGCATTTCTGTTCCTAACAGGGCAAAACTTTTGAGCCTGTTCCCAGGATTAAAAAGAGCACAGGAATTCCCAGGAGTTTCCTGATGGAGGTTGAGGATCCCAGCACAAGGGGCGCGCTGCTGACAAACACCGGAAAATACGCAATACCGATTATTAACGCGTAAGTACGGGATTAATTGGACTGACCCGAAAGGCAACGAGAGAAACCCCGCGTCAGTGTGTGAGCGGCAACGGCAGCGAGTTGGCAGCACCTGTGGTGATGGGGGAAGAAGCGTTGTCACTGTCTCTGAAAATTCCATCTCTTATCTCCCTTTGGTGAAACCCAAAGCTTGGAGAAGCTTTCCTTTGCCCAACTTCAACTCTTTTATTTTCCACCCCCCCTCCAGGGAAGCTTATGTGAGAGGGAAGAAGGAGAAACCTCCATTTTTACCAGCGGAACCGCCCTCCTCCTCCTCCTCAAACCACGACCCTGTTCCCGAGGAGCTGTTGTGTCTCATTTGTAAAAACATAACGAGAAATGGAGCTGTCTACACAGAAAGGGTCCGTAAGCAGCTCTGGCAGCAGCCGCCACCACTGGTGACACCTCCTGCTGCTCTGGTGACAAACGCGGAACTTTCCAGCTCTTCCTCTCTGCCCATCAGCAGTTTGTCAGCAGAGAAGGTGAGGTTTACTGCAATATACACCATGAGTTTTGGGTTGCAGTAGGGCTTCTTTTCCATGCGTTTGCCTTTATTCCCCAGGACTGTCAGGTTCCTGCTCCAAGACAAGCGGCTTTACCACATCTCCTGGGCCCCCAAGGACAATCAGGCCCCACAACCGGTAACTATAACCTTAGAATTTCCTTAAAAACCTTCTCTCCAGATAAACTGAATGGGATTTTTTTCTTTCTCCTCTCCCCACTCCTAAAGGTCCGTCAATGAGAGCCAGGGCAATGTGCTCAGCAGGTGACAAAGCAGCCTGGGAACTGTGAGTATCGTACAGAAATGTGGAGCCTTGAGGTGATTCTGGTGCCCTTGGGGTCGCCATTTTGAGCCCTGAGGTGTGGGGCCCAAACCTGGCACCAGGATTCATGGTGTGGCCTCTTCTTATATTGACCATGGTTTGTTTATTGGTGTCTTTTCATAATAAAGTTCAAACTGCAATTGTAATAAAGGTGAAACTTATTTCAACAGGGAAAAGATGCAGTCGAAACCTGATGAGTTTACAAATGATTTTGTGAAGGAATTGATGGAATTTAGCAGGAGTCCAAAGGAGCGTACGCCTTCGTTTTCCAGGTAACTGCTTTGTGTGTCTGTAATGGAGAAGCAGAGTGTCTGGAAGAAGCCGGAGGAGTTCCACTCCACGTCTGTGCCATTGGGTGGATTGGATGACTCCCGGGTTTGCAGTGACAGGAGTTTCCTGCGTGGGTTACAGCTCAAATATGGTCAGAGAAACTGTCCTCATTCCATTTTTTGTTTCTGTCACGTGGATACCCAGAGAGATTTTAACCTGGACTGCACACTGGTGGCTTCCACTCGTCTTTTGTTGACATGGTTAACTTAGGAATTAGAAGATCAGACTTGTTTGTAAAGAAATCTTCAGTTGGTGAAGGACTTTGAGAGGAGGAAAGATGCTAATGAACATACGGGGAATAATGTGAAATGATTCTTTAAGAAACAGTAAAGGAAAAGCTTGTGAAGGAAAACCTGAGGGCAGCTGATGTTTTCTCTCCCCCAAAGCCCTTGGGCAGCAGTCTGAAGAGCTCTCTGTCAGTCAGTGCAGAGAGGGCCCAGGGAGTCCTCTGTCCCGTGCGCCCTGTCCACCTGCTGGGCAGGACTCGGGGAGGGCCGGGTGCGGCTCCACTGCTCTGTGTCCCTCTCGCACTCCCTGATCCTCCTCAGGCTCCTCAGCTCCTCCCGGAGCTGGGCACTAAGCAGAGGATTCCTCTCGCTGGCCCAGCTCCCACAGCCGTGCTCGCTGCTGCCGTCCAGCCCTGGTGTCAGAGCAGTGCGCACCCTGCAGCCTCGCACCTGGATGCCGGCATCTCCCCGCCGGCTCTGGGTCTGGGGAGCTGCACCAGTAGTGCTGGGGGCCAGCCTGACGGACGCCATGGCTCAGCCTCTCTCCTCCTCTTCTCCATCAGCTGTATTCACCAGGCTTCCACTGAGAAGAATGGCAATTTGTCTCAGGTACATCCCTCCATTACCCAACCTCATTCAGGGCAGCTGCTCAATGTCATGGCCAAATCCAGGCCTGTGGTGCTACTTGAGATGTGACAGGGCTCTCCAGCACAACTGCGTTTGTGTGGCAGGGACAGCACAGGACCTACAGGAAAGCCATCCCCACTCAGAGCAGGTGTGGGACAGACAGGACAGACAGGACATCTCGGACAGACAGGGTTTCTGTGGGCCTGTGGCTGGTTGTCACCATTGTGCTGAGAAACACATCTAGAGCTCAGCGGTTTTCCTGAGCTGGATTCAGTTCTTGCTAAGCCTGGTTTTAAGGCTGCAGTGTCAGAGGATGCGATCAAAGCAAAACCAGCCCAGGTGCTCTCAGGTATGTGCAGGCAGAGCATGAATGTGAGGCACGTCCCACAGGGTCTGCAGTAGTGTGTCTGTGCTCCTGAACTCCGCTTGTTCTTCTCTCCTCTGTCCTTTACTCATCCCATTGATGGCGTTATCATCGAGGGGTTCCTGGATCACACAAAGTCCCCAGTGAATAGAAAAGGGGAATATTATGCCTGTGTTTAAAAAGGGGTAAAAAGGTGAACCCTGGGAACTACAAGCCTGTTGGCCTCTCTTCTGGGCCTGGTAAGATCGTGGAGCAGATCTTCATGGAAGATCTGTAGAAACGTGAGGAAGACAGGGAGGTGATTGGAGACAGCTCACAAGGCTTCACCAAGGGGAAATCATGCCTGACTGTTCTGGTGGCTTCCTGTGATGGTGTGACTGCATCAGCAAACAAGGGCAGACCTACAAATGTCATCTGACTGTCTGTAAGACCTTTGATAGGGTCCCCCACCTATAAATTGGTGAGATATTGATGTGCTGGACAGATGGATAAGGAACTGGCTGGATGGCTGTGTCCAAAGAGGAATGGTCAGTGTCTCGGTGAAAACCAGGAACGAGTGGTTTCCCTCAAGGCTCCATACTGTGAGCAACATTTGCCTTGGCATATTTCCCCCATGCAGTGAATAATACAGTGATCCCACCACTGAACTCTTTTAGGTCACACTTCTCTCATAGAAATCTAAACATTGTTCTGCAGTAAACTGAACCCTAAATTACTCCCCCACGACAGAGAGACCAGCAGCCGATTCAGTGGGGCCTTGAACTCAGCATTTTCACCAGGCTTTGAGTGCATTTCCCAGAGGGGCGCCTGTCTTACCCCATCCTTGTTCAGCATGGGGCGGAGACGCTCTGCAATGCACGCGCCTGCTGTTCCTGAGAGCACCTGGGCTGGTTTTGCTTTGATCGCATCCTCCGACACTGCAGCCTTAAAAGCAGGCTTAGCAAGAACTGAATCCAGCTCAGGAAAACCGCTGAGCTCTAGATGTGTTTCTCTCAAACAGTCGTTTTTGCGGCGGTGGTGTCAGCACGCCAAAAGGCCCACATCTCCACATCATGTGCTCCACTCTTAGGCTGGGTTTTATGTTTGCTTGAATAACCACCTGTAAAGAGGTCAATGGCATGATATCTCATGCCAGCGTCCACTAAGCCTGCTGCAGAAGGAGAAAGAGCTCTTCCCTCCAACACCCGCCCTCCACCCCCTCCCAAAAATCTACTCATTCACTGTTCACTCTCAGTCCTTCATTCTTCACAGCTGGATGGCAACAACATGAGGATGAAGTGATCAACAATTTACTTGGGAGCTGGAGCGGGGAAAATACGTAGAGGACTCTCAGGTCTCATTTCAAAGACTGGGAGTTCTTAAAACATGGAGAGGGTATGGTTTTGCTGAATTTGTCAGCCACCTTCCGCTATTTCTTAGTCAAACACACCAATATGGGATGTTCCTGTTACTTGGCTGTTGCATATTTTAAAACATTTGTATCTTTAACAACTATTGCCTCTCTTTATTTTTACCTTCCCAGATTGTTTTTTTTTTTTTTTAATTTAATTTCTTGTGCTTTTTGATGCAGACAAGATGAGAAAGAAAACAACTGTCAAAGGGAAGTGTCTGCTGTATTGTTAATTTTCAATGACCTGACGTGGCTTTCAATATACAACACATCTGATTACAAACATACCAAACGAGGTTTCTTTCTATCATAGGTAGTTTATTGTTTGAAAAAATGTCTTAATATCTCCATTAACTGTCAAGAAGAAAAAAAAAGTGACTTGTATTAATAAGATTAAAGCCACTGTAAACTCAGTCAAACTTGAATTAAACACCACTGTCAAAGCACTATCTAATCAGAGCAAATCCCCAACTCAGAATTACCAAATAGTGATGGACTACAACCAAACCACTACAATAATACAGAATCAAAGCTTCTGACTTCCCAGTTTTCGTTTGAACATCTTCTGCTCTACCTGGCTCTCTTGGGTTTTTTTGCATCTTCAAAGAGCTCAGCATTGGGAAAACCTTCATTCTCATCCTCTCTTCTTCTCTTCCCTTGGAATCTCTGTTTATTTGCTCTGTCATCTCCAAGTGGGTTTTTCACCTCTTTTGAGTTTGTTGGATTTTCCGTGCCATGGTGCTCTCTTCCAGAAGGCTTTTCAGGGTCATCTCCAGCTATACAATGATTTTCATGGCTGTGCCCACCAGGGTAATCCTCCCTACGTCCCCAAGCGTAAGGCAAAATCTCTCGTCTGGTCTCAGGTGGATCAAACCTCTCTGGAAAAAAGTTCCCTCTGTTCGGTGGAAGTGCAGGCTGAGCACCAGCAGCACAGCCCTTGTCAGGCTTTCCAGACCATTCCCCATAGTTCCTCTCCCATTCTCTGTATCTTTCCTTTTCAAATGGATCCTGAAATTCAACCGATCTGCCATAGGCAGCTTTCATACCATATAGTGGAACCGCTGTGTGTCTGTTAAAATACTCCCTTTCTCCTTGCCCTTGAGGTGTGGTCCTTTGAGTGCGAGACTGGCCTCTGAATACTGGAGACCTTGACCCTGAGCGGTGATCACCACGCCACCTTGACCTGGAGCGATAGGTGAGACTCTTCCCTTTGCCTCTTCTTGGAGACGGCGGCAATGGCGAGTGGGAGCGGGAACGGGAACGGCTCCGTGATCGAGAGTCGGAGCGAGTGCAGGAGGAGCCTGATCGTGACTTGCAGTGGGTGTACGAACTTCCAGGGTAAGACAAAGCACTACAGCGAGACTCGGACCTTAAAAAAGCACAACACAGAAAAATAATGACACTATTTCAAAGCAGCCACTCTCCCCAGTTTTTTCCTCTCAGATTTGGTTAGGTTGGTTTTTTTCAACATTTCTGTACGATACTCACAGTTCCCAGGCTGTTTTGTGACCTGCTGAGCACATTGCCCTGGCTCTCATTGACGGACCTTTTGGAGTGGGGAGAGGAGAAAGAAAAAAATCCCATTCAGTTTATCTGGAGAGAAGGTTTTTAAGGAAATTCTAAGGTTATAGTTACCGGTTGTGGGGCCCAGGAGATGTGGTAAAGCCGCTTGTCTTGGAGCAGGAACCTGGCAGTCCTGGGGAATAAAGGCAAACGCATGGAAAAGCCCTACTGCAACCCAAAACTCATGGTGTATATTGCAGTAAACCTCACCTTCTCTGCTGACAAACTGCTGATGGGCAGAGAGGAAGAGCTGGAAAGTTCCGCGTTTGTCACCAGAGCAGCAGGAGGTGTCACCAGTGGTGGCGGCTGCTGCCAGAGCTGCTTACGGACCCTTTCTGTGTAGACAGTTCCATTTCTGAAGTTGTTCACAGCCTAGAGGCAGAAAAACCATTTACAGAAAGGTGACGTCACAGAATATATTCCAGAAACTTCAGCAGATCTCCACACAAAAGCCTCTGCGGAGTCAAATTACTTGTGCATGCCTGCAAATGCCATCAAACCCAAAATAAATCAACATACAGAGATAGGAGCCTGTCACATTAAACATGGATGTTAAGGATTGGTATTTAATCCTTCATTTAATACTTTGATATTTAAACTCCTTCAGTGGTAATGCTGAATTTGAATGTGAGGCGACCACGCTAAACAAAACTGTGACCCGAATGGGACAAATTGTCTCTAAATTTAGAGTTGTGACCTTGTGGAACAGCAGATAACGGGTTTGAACAGGAAATTCAGCCTTAGGCAATTCAGCCTTGCTTAAGGAGACGTAAATCCATATTTTTTACACACAGCCTTTTCTTGCAATCAGCTCATGTAAAAGTCACCGCGTTACCTGGCGTAGGAACTTGTTGGCAAATAAAGCATCCGGAGAAACATCCGTCCGGTGACAGGTTGGGCATTTATGTTCCTCAGATTCCAGTAACGCTGTCCTGATACCTGTGAAGAATTGGAGCCATCCAAGTATTTTTGGCCAAGCTAAGGACATTTTGTGGGTTCTAATCAATTATAAAAACACTTAGATGATTAATGGAGAAATATGGTCTGGAATTAAGAGCACGAAGCTCTGAATGTTCAATAGTGTAAAAAGTTTCTCGTGTGTAACAAATAGCTATAGAGTTTTGATATTCCGCTCTTGCAGCATTTGAAGATGTGGACGGGGCTGTGTCCTGGTGTGCTAATTGGTCTCATTAGACGAGGCTGTGTCTGGATGTGTTCACTGGTCTTTTTTCCACCTTCTCATCCAGTGAGAAGTCACCAACCTCCAGGTTAACGAATAAAACACATCCCAAAAACCATGAGTACGTAGGTTTGAGTTCTGGAGGCCTGAACCAACCCTCTCAGGGAGAAGAATGCGGACTAATTTATATTTATTTATTATATTTCTTTTCTGATATTTTCAATGATATTTCTTTCTTCTGTTTCTACTTTCAGAAGAGCAGGTGTGATGCCTGGGATTAACAAACACTTACATTCATCGCAATAACTGTTTCCACAGCAGGGAATAACGACGGCATCGGTCGTTATGTTTTTACAAATGAGACACAACAGCTCCTCGGGAACAGGGTCGTGGTTTGAGGAGGAGGAGGAGGGCGGTTCCGCTGGTAAAAATGGAGGTTTCTCCTTCTTCCTTCTCGCATAAGCTTCCCTGGAAGGGGGGTGGAAAATAAAAGAGTTGAAGTTGGGCAAAGGAAAGCTTCTCCAAGCTTTGGGTTTCACCAAAGGGAGATAAGAGATGGAATTTTCAGAGACAGTGACAACGCTTCTTCCCCCATCACCACAGGTGCTGCCAACTCGCTGCCGTTGCCGCTCACACACTGACGCGGGGTTTCTCTCGTTGCCTTTCGGGTCAGTCCAATTAATCCCGTACTTACGCGTTAATAATCGGTATTGCGTATTTTCCGGTGTTTGTCAGCAGCGCGCCCCTTGTGCTGGGATCTTCAACCTCCATCAGGAAACTCCTGGGAATTCCTGTGCTCTTTTTAATCCTGGGAACAGGCTCAAAAGCTTTGTCCTGTTAGGAACAGAAATGCAGACATCTCTCATCTGGAGACCCACACTTCAAATGACATTTCAGTGATGATTTTAACTAGCGAAAGCTTTCAATCCTCTCCTTTTGCCAAGCATAAGGGCTGCGTGAATATTCAACAAAAGACTTGTGTAACGGAAACACACAAATATCCAACAGGTGGGGTCAGCAGAAACATCTCGGGTTTGTACGGAATCCTGAAAACTGCAAAATGTCATTAAAAGAGTTCAAAACAGAGAATTTTCCAGTAATACTGAAGTGGATAAACAGGCATGAAGGATCACAGAGGATGCTCTACAGCCATATTTATTGTCTACTCCCTAGAAAAAGAACACATTACATTAGAATTCCAGGTTGCCTTGTGTTTGAAGGGCTTTGCAACATTGCTGGACAACCTCTGCATTTCACCCCAAGAGAAACAATGCTTCATATGATATTAAAATGGAATACGATAATATTAAAATTGGAAGCTAAAAGATTTTTAAAAAGCGCCCCCATAAGTTCCCCCCAGTCTCACCCCTTTTGTCGGGCAGTTCTTTATATAGTGGCCGGGTTTTCCGCAGCGGAAACAAGTGTACGATGGTGGAGGTGTCTTCATGTAACTACAAGTTTTTTGGGGAAAAAAAAAGAAAGAAGTGTCACCGTTGTTAAAGCAAATGCCTCAACAAGTTTTCCATCGTCTTCAGAGAGGAGGGAGATCTGACATGAGCAGCACTCACGTGGCTGGATTGTATTGCCAGCAGGACTGGATCATCATGGCTTTTATTTTGTCTTCTTCAGAAGCGTTGGCTTCAGCCAGGTTGGCCGTCTGTTCAACGGGGAATTAACGGGGTGACACACACGTTACGTGTTTGGAACTCGAGTCTTTCCGCTCTGCTTGTACCTCTGTAACTAATGCCATTTTCTTCTGAGCTACGTGTAGAACAATCTGTATTA
The DNA here is from genome assembly GCF_037038585.1 of Patagioenas fasciata. NCBI lineage: Eukaryota > Metazoa > Chordata > Aves > Columbiformes > Columbidae > Patagioenas > Patagioenas fasciata. Next base: position 5,907,643 of record NC_092544.1, on the reverse strand, counting down.
TCCAGTCTTTTTAAGCTCTACATAATTTGAAGGAGAAGATCTCCACTGTCCATTTAATTGAGAAAACGGAAATTATTTGGACCTTCAAGCATTAATTGTTCAGATCAGCCACTCCTGGTTTTGTTTTGTATGCATTTACACGCTTTCATCCACAAATCAACCATCTACGTTCAACTTTTTATTAAACGGTTCTTTCATATACACATTATTTTCCTCAATGATGTAATCCAGATCAACAACTATCAAATAATTTCCAGTAACATTTACAGAAAACTTGACAGATGCTTGACTAACTTGAACCCAAACAGTTACAAAACCATCCAAACCCCACAAAACCTGACTAGGAATAGACTATAACTCACATACGGCATTTAATTCATCAGGACAATAAAGAAGAAAACTTTTAACAGCACGTTGCCTCCATCCTGAGCCAGTCCGCACTCAGCTTTACGTTATTGTCCTGCATTTTTCTGAAACACTTCAATTTCTTCAAAAGCTGAAATGTGTGACACACACTTGGACAGTTTTTCCCATTTTAGCATAAAATTCCACACGAGATTGCAGAACCAAGGACACATTTAGTATCTAGGTTTAGATTTCGTTTGGTGGCTGCCTTCCAATCTGATTTCTCTCCTGAATGTACACAATTTAATTTCTGCAGCGAGAGAGGGAAGAAGCTCCCAGTGGGAAGAGTTCTCGGGAATGAACTCCAGCCTCGAAATTCAGACATCACTGTGCAATCGTCCACGTTACAGAAACGCTTCTGTTCTGGCTGTTGCAAACCCCCCTGAAATGTCCATAATTGAATTATTCCAGAAAATTGTGTCAGCTTCCGGCGCAAAAGTAATAAAACATATGAAAAACTGTACAAACAGCTTCTGAAGTGCTGCCTCTTTGCATCTTGAAGATGAGCGATTCTGCAACGGGACGTTGGGGCTGAGACATCCCAGGACAGTATCAAAATACACACACATTTTCAAGGCAAAATAGAGACTTTAAATTATCAAATATTAAAGTATTGTTCACATTACAAGACTTGTACAGCTATAGGCCACCGTATAGATTTAAAAATAGGAAGAAAACACTTTTTTCTAAAGTATTTGACAAGAACATATACCTTATATTCTATTGCAATACCTTAATAAGCTGTGCCAGAGAAAGAGGTGCAGGAGAGTCATCGATCTGTTCACAAAAAATGAAACAGGTATTCAATGGTACATTCCAGACAGAGCGCAGCAACCGCGGGACAGCAGCACAAAAGCACTGTCACAACTTCAAATGTTGTCGCCGTACTGTTCCACAGTCATGGGCGAACCTCACAGCGATTTATTCCTGCCGCACCGAGTTCTGCTTTGAAATGCATACAGAAACATGGAAAAAAGCCAAATAAACTGTATTTATGAACACGGAGCTTGTGTTGATACACATGCTAGTGAAATATAGAGAAAAACAACTGTTTTCAAGAAACAAAAACCCACCTGAATTAGTTGGAATACAATATATGCAGTTTCCGTTAAAATAAAGACAAAATATCAAAAACCCGTCAGAGACACATAGTATTCAAGAAAAGCAACAAATCCAGATCCAGACCATTTACCAGTCCAGTGTATCCGTGTGTTTCTCATTTATATAATATTTTAGCAGCAGAATGACAGTGTTTGCAAACCTGAAGAAAAACACCGCCCCCTTCCCAAAGGTGAATTCATAGCTGTGTAGCAACGATATTGAAATTCACGGCGATCCATCAAAGCCATTTTTGTACTCAGAGGGGCCCAACAAAATCACTGCAATTACACGGTTTTAGGAACAAATCCCCAAGTATTTAAGGACACGCCAAGGAAGCACGGAGCTGCACAGCAGTGTCCTCACAACAACGGCGTCACTCACTTTCTACCTTGCTGAGGCCGATATTTACAACGTTTACTGGAAAATACATTCTGTTAATGCTTGGAAAACTCATACAAGGCTGCGTTGGTTACAATTCAGCATGGTGTGCAGGAAAAAGGGTGAGATAATGTTTTTACATACGGCTTTTGCTGTTCCGCTCACCGGCTCCTTTGGACTTCTAGAAGGAGAAATAAAGGTGATCAGAACTTAAATAAAGCATCCGGACCCAACAAAAAGCAGTGAATCCAGATTCTAAAACCTGAACATAAAACTTTTTGTTTCGGTCACCTAAGGAATGTGGAAATTTATTCTTCTACATAAACTCTTCTGTCTTGGTGCATTCAGTGTAACTGAAAACAAACCAGCATTACATTCCTGCTTCATGAAAATCACTCTACACAGTCATCTGGCAAAGATCCAGCAAACATCCCTTCAGAAGAGTGTTCCTGTGTGGAGGCCCAAGCACTGTGATCAGGTGAGCACCAAAATACTAAATATGTCATAAAATACATGCTATATTGCCTAAAAATAGCAGTAGAAATGTCATTTGAAAGCAGTTATGAGGATTTTGTGTTATTTCGGGGCCCTGCAACAGACAAAAGGAAAAAGAAAAAAAAAAGGTCTTAATTACCAGAAACTGCTTTCAGTGCTTTAAAGTAACCTTGAAAGCACTGCAATATTTTAGGAAATATTTATGACACTTGACCCTTGCTGAGATTCCACACACTCATTGATCTGTCGTTTCGTTCTTTCATATTTATTTGATCTTTATCATTAGTGTGCAAAACACTCAGATTTGGGGCCTACGAACGCCTGCTCTATCCGCCCCTCACCCAAACGGAAGAAACAGTCAAACACTGGGAATGAGACTCTGCCCAGATGGGAGCAAATTCCAAGTTTACGCTACAATGTCTTTACTATACAAGCAAACCCATAAACCAAGGAATCTCTCCGCGTCCAGGAGATGGGATCCACAACTTGGGTCTCAGAACAACCAACCCCAAGAACAAACCCGGTTCAACTGTCTGAAGAGTCACGGCTGTCGGAGCTCGAACCTCAGGTCCTAAAAATGTAGGTCTGAAAAATCAGGCCTAAAAATGCAGGCTTATAAAACGTAAGCCAAAAAATGTAGGCCTAAAGTTTTAGACTGAAAAATGTGGGCCTGAAAACAGAGGCATAAAAACATAGGCTGAAAATTCTACTTTGGGGCAGATCCATTCAAATCTACCCCATCACAACAAAAATTAACAGCCGCTTTAATAAGCAAGATGCAATCTGAATGCCTCTGTAAACTCACATCCACCAAAAAGGTTAAACCACTCTGAAATGCCTCACAAAGAATACAAAGCCCTAGGAACACTTACAAAACGTGTGTTTTGCTGGGAGCTTTAGCTGCCTCGTCTGCGATTCTTCCAACGATTGCCGATGGCTTCTTAGAGACCGGGGCGTTGTTATCTGTGTGTTCTGAAAACAACATCAATACAGGGAAGAAAAATAAATTAGCCAATTCATGATTATGTATGAATATGAGAACCCCTTTAGAGATACAAAAAAAAATTGGAGATGTAACATCACACTTCTGCAGATCTAGTCAGGCTGAGTCATGGTGGTTTGGCACAGGGGCCATGCATAACATGGGAATATTTCACCATTTCTGCTCTGTTTCCAGTGCGTTACACCAGAGCACCCACCTGATGACATTGTTCCCACTGCAGTGGCAGCGATTTGCAGAGTCGACTCCTTCAGCTGGTGAGAAGTCGCTGAGCTGCAACCAACTCGTGCAGTGGTCCCTGTCAGCTGGAGCGTCACTGCATCCGCACCGCGGTGACGGGCATTGTGACAAAGGTTCTGTGTCAGCTGGGTGTGGCAGCCGAGCGCCCCCTACGGGAGGGGGAGCCTGTCACCTGTCAGCCTGTCACTGTCAGCCTGTCACTGTCAGCCTGTCACCTGTCAGCCTGTCACTGTCAGCCTGTCACCTGTCAGCCTGTCATCTGTCAGCCTGTCACTGTCAGCCTGTCACCTGTCAGCCTGTCACTGCCTGCTGGCCCTCCTGTCATCCCCCAGGCCTCTCAAAACTGGCCAAAAAGGGGCAAAACATCCCCAGATTTGTGGCAAAACTGGCGCAAAGACTTAAAGAGAAAAGATGGGAAGAAGCATAGGGGACAGAGGGAGAAAGCGAAGGGAGCAGGACAAAGGGAGGGAAGAGGAAAAACTAGAGCTGGGCTGCAGGACTGAAATGGAGGAAGGGAAGGGAAGGGAAGGGAAGGGAAGGGAAGGGAAGGGAAGGGAAGGGAAGGGAAGGGAAGGGAAGGGAAGGGAAGGGAAGGGAAGGGAAGGGAAGGGAAGGGAAGGGAAGGGAAGGGAAGGGAAGGGAAGGGAAGGGAAGGGAAGGGAAGGGAAGGGAAGGGAAGGGAAGGGAAGGGACAGAAGGCAGGTTTCCCGGAAAAGCACCATTTTGGCTCAGTGCACCATTACCGTCTGTTCAGAAGCCATTCAGAAGGGTGAAGGTTTGGTGGGATTCGTCCATGAAGGAATTTCTCCTGTCCCTGCTGGTTTCTCTTGTTTCTTCCTTTCTTCACCTTCCTGCGGTGTCTCTGTCCATCACAAGGAAAAGGCCAAGCTCAAAACTCTAGCAAAACATCTTGAGAGGACTTCAAAGGGGCAAAACCCTCACCAGCTGGAGACCAATTTCAGTATTTCTGGGCACGGTCTGAAGATTCAAAATGACTCTGAGCAGGGGGAAGGATCTGCTGAAGCAGAAACTGGGCCTGAAACATGGTGGTCTGGCAGCCCCAGGACTACAACTCCCAGCACTTCAACAAGATGTGAAGTTCCCAGCCTGGCAGCCTTGGATCTCCTGCAATTGCTGCAGAAAGATCCACCCTAGCAACGCGAAATTCAGCTTTGTAACCCCCCAACACTGTTGCAACTTTTCCTTTGCTTGTTTACTCATCTCTTTCCCCAGCTCCTTGTGTCCCACAGAGAGATGGGTTTCTGCAAAAGAAGAGAAACTCTTCTAAAACAATCCTGCAGGGTTTGGGAGCTCTCTGCCCACACGCGGAGCCCCGCGATGGCTTCAGGGGCGGGCAGCTGGTTCTCTCCCTCCACTGACCCCTTGTCTGCCACCTCTCCAGCAGCAGCGCTTTGCTCCCAAGCTGTGCCAGGGCCACCCAAAAAGCCTTTCAATTCCCCCTGGGGACCGAAAGGAGCAACGAGATGAGAAGAAACGGTTCCCTCTCTGGCCCAGAGCAGCCTTGCATTTCTACAAAGAAACAGCACTCAGGAACGACACAGATTTGAATCACGTACCTCTTGGGCCACCTCAGGTGGTGCTGCTTCTGCTCCGGACCTCCAGCCAAGGCCACTCCATCCTGGGCACCACTGATCTGGCCTTCAGTGGGTGGCATTGTGTAGACATGGACCCCGGGGACACGGGTGGCACCAAAGCGGGGGCTCCAAGCCGTACCCCGCCGAGACGGTGTTCTGCGGTTCTGTCAGCACTGGCCAGAACATCTCAGGCCTTGATGTCAGTGATGGTGCTGTCTCCGGTCTTGGCGGCTGTGGAATGCAGACCTTGTAGGTGGGCTCCTCGGGCAGCCTGGCCTCAGAGCTCATTGGCGGCAATTTGCTTCCCACGGGAACTTTCTTTTCTCCTTGTCCTGCTCTGCACCTCTGAGGGTTCACAGCCTGTGCTGGGCTCTGCCTTGGTGCTTGGCCTTTGAGCTCAGATTTGCCCTTGGCTTGGCCAGTCATGGGCTGCTTTTTCCCAGAGGAGTCCCCTGGGATGTCTGGCAGACACCTGAAGTGACACAACAGAGGGGACAGCCTGAGGACACCATGGGTTTGGGGCCCCATCCTGCCCCCACGAACCACGTGCCTGTTTGCACAGCCACCAGCAGCTCAGCCGATGGCTGCGCTCAGCTCAGGGGAGGAAACCCCCGAGCCAGGCCCTCGGTGGCACACGGCTGTCCCCACACGGCTCAGGAGGCCACACCTGGTGCTCTCCTGAAGGAGCGGAAAGGAACCAGCCCGGTGAAGTGGGGGCTCCTGGCAGCCCCATCCCAGTCCTCGGGGCGCTGCCTTCAGCACTGCTCAGCAGCAGTGAACGGCGAGTGTTTGGGGCTGGGGAATGGGCTCCTGCTGGCACAGAAAATGAACCCATGCAGACACCAGCCCTGAGCCCCCAGACTCACCTGACCCCACTGCTGTTCCTCATCTCCATCGCCTTCTTACCCCAGAGCTGCTCGCGTTCCTTCTTAGTCAGGCTGGAATGGGCTGGCAAGGGCGGCTGAGCAAACCTCTGGAAACAGGAGGGGACGCCTTGTTGTCATCACTGGTCCTGCCAGCCCGGGTGACACACAGCGGTGCTCAGGCCTCTTCCCAAAACATGCGGGAGGGCTGTTCCCCTGCCCTGACAGCGCCATCTCCAGGGGCCTCGCGCCCTCCCCAACACCGGCACCTCCGGGCTCCTCTGCAACGCGTCAGTGGCGCCAGGTTCTGGAAAGAGGGGTGGGTGATGCTGGCAGGTGACAGACTCTCTTGGAGAGGTAACTTCCCGAAGTGAGGACGGGCCCTTGGATCCCCACCCTTCAGCCCAGCCCAGGGCTTGGTTCTTGTGGAGTCAAGCTTAGGAGAACAGGCTGTGCCAAGCTGGCATGAAGCTTTGGTGCAAGTCAGAGCCTTTTGACAATCGTGGCCAGGGATTTTTCCATCAGATCGCATAAGCTGATTGCCCACGCTGTGGAAATGAGCTGGGAGCTGTTTTACCTTCCACGCCTTGCCCAAGAGATTGCAAACCCTCTTTTTTCTTCTGTTTCTTTTTCTTCCATTTGCCCTCACCAGGGACGTTTGTCAAGACCTTCTGAGGGCCCCTGGGCAGTGGTTTGTCCACCAACTCCAGTTCAAACCTGGATACAAAGAGGCGTCACCAGCATGACCCAGGGCACCACCAGCCCTTCCCGCTTGCTGGGATCACCTGCTCACATGCAGAGTTTGGCACTCTAGTAGAGGCCATTGTGTCACCAAGTTGACTGTGCCCCATCCCCAAGGACTGTCCTGGGAGATGGGGTCACCCAGGAAGGAGTCCTGGCAACATGGGGAAGAAAGTGTTGCCTGAAATCCTCCATCTGACCCATCTGTTCTGCACAGGAATGGCCACAGGCCAGACACAAATGAGAGTCGCTGCTCAGTGTCGCTGCAGCAGGACACTCGCGGTCACATGGAGCAAAAGCCGCCAAATTTCAGCTCAGCGGCTGCTCAGCCAGAGGCCAAAGCTGCTGACGTGCTCACTGGGGAAAGACGATGACACGGCCGGTGGGGGTCAGGGAAGCAATGGCTGCCCCACAGGACACCACCATGTGCAGCAGCTGGGGAACCTGCCATGGAGGAACGTGGAGATGGCAGGACGTGCTCAACGTGGGCAAGCTCCTCAAGAGCGGAGGAGTTCAGGGCAGGAAGAGGTGGAGGGACGGTGCTCTCACCTGGCCTGAGCAGCTGGCCGTGTCCTGGCCGGCCGCACACAGGCGGTGCTGGGGAACTGCGGTAGGTCTGCCCAGGCGGAGGGGAGCTCTGGGAGTCAGGGTGATGGTGCCTGTGGCCTCATGGGTGCTGCGGTGCCCACCTCACCCAGGCCACATGGAGCCCTCTGCAGCCACGTGTGAGGGAGTGGGAGCCGTGCTGGGCTGGGGGGACCCTCCATGGGCACCCCCTGACTCGGTCCCCATCACTGATGACCCCCAGCTCTGCACAGGCGCGTCGGGAGCTGGTGCCTGGGGCATCCCTGTGGGGTGAGCTGCTTTGTGGGGAACAGGGCTGCAAAGTGGGAGGAGACTTTTTTCTGGGAGGGGAGATGTGACAGGTGGCCCCAGGTATTGGGGAGATTCACTGGAAATTGGATTCACTAGGCACACATCAGCCAGGCCAGGGCAGGGCTGCTCGGCCGCGCTGGCTGAACCCCTGTGCTGTATCTGCCGGGGGACAGGGCTGGTGGGTGCTGGCAGTGCCCGGGGTCGGGGGTGGCAAAGGCGCCAAAGGTGCCGGGGTGTCCAAGCAGACAGGGGCGCCATCCCTGCTGGTGGGGGCTGGGGGGCCAGGGCTGCCCCCCCCGCCCAGGCTGTGAGGAAGGGCTGGTCCTGCCCAGGTAGTGGGCACAGGGTGGCTGAGCCTGCAAGAGAGACAGGAGCCACGGCTGGCGGTCACCTCTGCTCCTCCCCAGGAGTGCCCCAGGCTGCAGGGGTTGGCCTCGGTCCCTACTTAGGGGGTAGAAGGTTTGGGGGAGCACAAAAGACCACAGGAGCTGCAGAACTGGGGGGGTCGGGGGCCGTGTGCTGGGCGCCACAGTGGTGGCTGCGCCATGGTCACTCTGGTGGTTGGTATCTAAGGACTATTTGGGGTGATCCAGGAGGGAATGTTGGGGCTCCCCATGTTCCGCCCCAGCCCAAGAGCCTCCTCTGCTCCTCCTGGGCAAGGAAAGGGTTCGGGGGGCTGGGCTGCCCCCAGCCCCCAGGGGCGGTTCCCAGGGGCTGGGGCTGCGAGTGCCTTTGGCTGGAAGCCTTGGGCCGTTCCCAGAGCCGGGACATCCTTGGCATGAGTGGGAAAGGCACCCCATTTTGAGTGGCCGAGACGCCCTGTGCATCCTTGGCATAGACTACCTAGGGAGAGGGTATTTTAGGGACCCAAAAGGGTATCGATGAGACTTCAGGCTCTATAAATATATATTTGGACCCTACAAATGAAGCTTTAGGGCTTTAAAACAAGGCTTTTAACCCTATAAATTGAGCTTTGGGCCCTAAAATAGAGGCAGAAGAAGGGTTTGGACCCTAAACAGCGTCTGGACAACAGGGCTTTTGGTAGCGAAAGAGGCCTTTGGACTCTGAGGTAAGGGTTCACACCTCAAAAACTGAGTATTTGGATCCTGAAATTAAGAGGGTTTGGACCCTAAAATTGGCGAACTGGACCCTAAGAATGAGGCTTTGGAGCCTCACAGTGAGGGTCTGGGCCCTGGAAGTAGGGTTTGGACCTTAGAATGGGTGTTTGGACTCTCAAAATGAGGGCTGAGACCTGAAAAATAGAGGGTCTGAACTCTAAAAATGAAACTTTGGGATCTGAAATGAGATGCGTTATAGAAAATTCGGGCTGTAGACACTAAATACAAGGGTTGGGCGCCAAAGATTAAGATTTGGGCCCTACAAATGAGGCTGTGGGCCCAAAAATGGACACTTTAGACCCTAAAAATCATTAATGATTATTTGAACACTCAGAATTGGGGTTTGGAAACCATAAATGAGGCTTTCAAGCCTAAAAATGAGGGTTTAGACCCCACAAATAATGGTTTGGACCCTGTACTGGACTGTTTGCATCTTAAAATGAGGCTTTGGAGCCTAGACAGCAGGGTTTGGATCCTAAAAATGAGTCTTTGAGCCCTAAAAGATGACTTTGGACACTAAAATGAAGCTTTGGACCTGAAAAACAGTTTGGACCCTGTGAACGAGGCTTTGAGACCTGAAAGAGGGGTTTGCTCTGTTAAATGAGGCTTTATATCTGAAAAATGAGTATTTGGATGCTGAAATTAAGAATTGGAACCCAGAAATGCATGGATTAGATGCTACAAATGAAGCTTAAGACGCTGAAAATGGGGCTTGGTACCCTCAAAGGAGCGTTAAGACCCTCCAAATGAAGCACTGGATGCTACAATGAGGCTTTAGGACCTGCAGGTTTTATGCTGATTAAACTCCGCATCTTTTCCAGCCCAAGCGGATTCCTGAGTTGTCAGAAGTCGGCAGAAATCCTACGGACACATCCGTGGTCTGAGTCAGCGTTTCCAGGATGGAGTTGATTTAGATCTCAGTTTCAATTTCTTCCTTCAACTTTAGAAAAACCCCCAGCTCTACGTATTCTGAGGGCACTGTGCAAGTTGGTAAGGAGCGTGCTCTGCAACGTGAAGACAAACTCTAAGAACCAACAGTCAAAGGAACTTTATGGAAAGCTTTTACAGAAGGAACGTTTTCAGCTTTTCAGGTGGTTCTCAGGCACAATCTCCTCTTGCTAATGGCTGATCTCCCTGTTGAAACTGAGCTGTGCCATCTGTCTGCAGCTAGAGGGGATAAAACCACATTGAGATGGTGGCAGCACAGGGATTTGCTGCATGGGTGGCAACTGCATGTATGGACAGATTCTTCTCACAACAGAGACCAGAAACATGCTGCCGTTGCCCCTCTCCCTCGAGTCACTGCGTACCGCTGTGCAGAGAGGGCCCAGGGAGTCCTCTGTCCCGTGCGCCCTGTCCACCTGCTGGGCAGGACTCGGGGAGGGCCGGGTGCGGCTCCACTGCTCTGTGTCCCTCTCGCACTCCCTGATCCTCCTCAGGCTCCTCAGCTCCTCCCGGAGCTGGGCACTAAGCAGAGGATTCCTCTCGCTGGCCCAGCTCCCACAGCCGTGCTGGCTGCTGCCGTCCAGCCCTGGTGTCAGAGCAGTGCGCACCCTGCAGCCTCGCACCTGGATGCCGGCATCTCCCCGCCGGCTCTGGGTCTGGGGAGCTGCACCAGTAGTAGAGCTGGGGACCAGCCTGACGGATGCCATGGCTTTCTGCCGTGTGGATTCCACACTCCCTGGGTGAGCTGGCAGAGCTTCCCCGCCGTTCCTGCGCTCCCTTCCATGAACTGCCGTGCCAAATGCATCATCCCGCTCTGTTTTCCCACTCTGTTCTCAGCGCTCCTGGTCGCCGCGCTCCCTGGGCTGCTCTTTGTAGGCCTGGTCACCGGTGCCCTGGCAATGCCCAGGTCTCATCCACAACTCTCCTGAGACCTGGCAGCTCCTAGTGCTTCCCAGGCAGTCCCTGACTGGGGAAAATAGTGTCTGCACCAAAAATCTGCTACTTTTGCTGCAGATTCAGACCAGCTACACAACAGCTCCCCGTGACAGGAGCTATCACTTTCCCTGGAGCCAAGAGAGACCCCTGTCCTGGGTGCACCCAGCACAGCATGGCCAGCTGGGCAGGGAGAGGATTGTCCCACTCTGCTCTGCACTGGTGCGGCTTCAACTGGAGCATTCACTGTGTGCAGGGCTGGGGACACAGGAGAAAAAGAGATAGAGCTACTGGAGAGTGTCCAGAAGAGGCCACAAAGTTAGTGAAGGGTTTGGAGGGGAAGCCATATGAGGAGCGGCTAAAGTCACTGGTTTTGTTCAGCCTGGAGGAAACTGAGGGGAGGACACCTCATCACGGTCTGCAGTTTCCACACAAGGGGCAAAGGAGGGGCAGGCACTGAACTCTTTCTGGTGACCAGTGACAGAGCCCAGGGAATGGCAGAAGATGTGCCAGGGGAGGGTCAGCTGGACATGAGGAAAAGGTTCTTCACCCAGAGGGTGCTGGAGCACTGGAACAGGCTCCCAAGGGAGGTGTCATGGCCCGAAGCCTGACAGTATTCCAGGGGTGATTGGACAACACTCTCAGAGAGATGGTGTGAATTTTGGGGTTGTCCTGTGCAGGGACAGGAGCTGAACTCAAGGACCCTTGTAGGTCCCTTCCAACTCATGACATTCTATGATTCTTTAGTGCTAGTTCCAGTCCCAGGGCTAGAGTGGGCCAGGCTGCTCCTGCTGCTGGCCCAGCCCCTTTGCATTCCCCGAGTGTTGGTGCCAAATCTGTCCCAGTGCCAGGGTGTGGCCGTGGTTTCCCAGCGGGGACTTCCACCACAAACCAGTTCTCGCAGTATGGCCTGGATCCCGTTTGCTCCCTGGGGCAGGATGAGTCTGGTGTGGAGTCCATGACTTTATTCCCCCTGTCCCTGTGCACATGGACAAGGGACCTGTGGGACCAGGCCAGTGGCAGTTGTGTCTGCCGTGAGGGTCACCCCCTGCCCACCCTGAGTCAACTGGAGGGTTTCCCCCCAAACATAGTGCAAAGAGGCTCGAACCAGCGTGGGGGCGTCCTGCCCAGGGGCCTCCGTCTTGGCACAGCAACTGGTCTGGAAGACACAGACACTTTTCATCTGCGCTCAACACTGGAGAACTCTTAGCCCACCAGTGCAACCGCGAGGAACCCAGACCTTCCCTTTGCAACTTCAGTGTGGTTTGAAGCTGTCTGAAAGGAGAGATGTCAAACATTGTCATGACCTGCCCCTGCACCAGTACTGGAGTTACTGGGTCCAGTTCTGGGCTCCCCAGCTGAAGAAATACTAGGAATTCCTGGAGAGAGTCCAGCAAGGACTACAAATATGGTGAGGGGTCTGGAGCGTATTTCTTACGAAAAATGACTGAGAGAGCTGGGGCTGTTCAACCTGAAGTAGAGAAGCTGAGAGGGGATCTTACTTATGCTGATAAATATCTCTAGGGTGGGTGTCAAGAGGACGAACCAGACTTGGTTCAGTGGTGCCCAAAGACAGGATGAGAGGCAATGGGCACAGACTGAAACGTGGAGTTTCTGATAAGGAGAACAGAAGTCTTTAGAAAACCCTAGGCCTGATGTAACAAGACTAGGCCTGATGTAACAAGACTAGACCTCGTGGAACAGGACCTCAATAGAGAAACAATAGCTCTGTAGAGACTGGACATGAGGCAAAGGGGGATGTCCTTGGTTTGCAAGCTGGGAAAGCGGAATGTTCCACTAAATGAAGAAAGAGCTACGAGACTTTTGCTGAGTAGCAGCACAAAATATATTGTTCAATATATTCATTAACGATTTAGACGAGGGAATTGAGTGTACTATCAGCAAGTTTGCTGATGACGCGAAGCTGGGAGGAGTGGCTGACACGCCAGAGGCTGTGCTGCCATCCAGCGGGACCTGGACAGGCTGGAGAGTTGGGCGGGGGATAACCTGATGGAATTTAACAAGGGAAAGTGTAGAGTCCTGCATCTGGGCAGGAACAACCCCAGGTTCCAGTATAGGCTGGGAAATTACATATTAGAGAGAAGTGTAGGGGAAAGGGACCTGGGGGTCCTGGTGGACAACAGGATGACCATGAGCCAGCACTGTGCCCTTGTGGCCAGGAAGGCCAATGGCATCCTTGGGTGTATTACAAGGGTGGTGGTCAGTAGATCGAGAGAGGTCCTCCTTCCCCTCTACTCCGCCCTGGTGAGACCCCATCTGGAATATTGTGTCCAGTTCTGGGCCTCTCAGTTCAAGAAGGACAGGGAACTGCTGGAGAGGGTCCAGCGTAGGGCAACAAAGATGATTAAGGGAGTGGAGCATCTCCCTTATGAAGAAAGGCTGTGGGAGCTGGGTCTCTTTAGTTTGGAGAAGAGGAGACTGAGGGGTGACCTTATTAATGTTTATAAATATATAAAGGGTGAGTGCCAGGAGGATGGAGCCAGGCTCTTCTCAGTGGCAAACAATGATAGGACAAGGGGTAATGGGATCAAGCTGGAACACAAGAGGTTCCACTTAAATTTGAGAAAGAACTTCTTCTCAGTGAGGGTGACGGAGCCTGGCCCAGGCTGCCCAGGGAGGTTGTGGAGTCTCCTTCTCTGCAGACATTCAAACCCGCCTGGACACCTTCCTGTGGAACCTCAGCTGGGTGTTCCTGCTCCAGCAGGGGGATTGCACTGGATGAGCTTTTGAGGTCCCTTCCAATCCCAAACATACTGTGATACTATGAAAATGACCACATGCATGCTCAAGAAATTAGGTGAAGAAGCTGAAACTGGGGTGGGTACCAGGCTGCAAAGACCGGTGGGGGCCACTAGAAACCCCTGATGAAGACCCTCGAATACCAAAGATGGACTTCAGACAAAGAATGTGATGATGTAAATAATTTAGGTTTATTGCATGAACTAAGCAGCAGAAATAAATGAATATGCATGTGGTACATGTAATAAATACAAAGAAGTGTGAGTTGTGCATACACTTGATTAGAGAAACAATCCTCCAGTCGTCTGGTGTGCTGTAATAAAGGTGCCTGAGTTTTAACCCTTTCAAAATAGTGTTAAGGAGTCTTTTTGTCGACTTTTTGGTATCAGTTCCGTGTGAATATGAGGAGAAACTTCTTTCAGGAGATGGACTTGATGATCCTTGTGGGTCCCTTCCAACTCAGGACACTCTAGGATCCCATGATTCTTTCCTTTGAGGGTGACAGAGCACTGGAATGGGCTGCGCAAAGAGGTGGTGGAGTCTCCTTCTCTGGAGACATTCAAATGTGCTCTGCTGACCCTGCGTTAGCAGGTGGGTTGGAGTAGATGATCTCCACAGGTCCCTTCTCCCTGCCCTGCCCCAGTCTGTGGTTCTGTGACTTACTCCTTTTTCCTGGGGCTCTGCTTTCCTTACTTCTGTCTGGTACTTTTCCTCCTTAATGTCATAGGCGTTTAACCCCTCACCAGCCAGATTTCTTCTTTTGTGCTATGCCAGCTCCAACAGTCTCTCACTTTGTTCCATGGTTACTTTACCCCAAGCCACTGAGAGCTTCCAGAAGCAGTGAGACAGTAGACACCATAAAAAAGTCCATCGTCTCTGCTTCCCAGCCTAGAAATCCCTAGAAATCTCTAAAGGCCCAGAAAAGGAGCGGCTGTGCTGCTGTTCTGATGAGCCAAGCAGGTGAACACAGGGCTCTGGTACAAGGGGACATGAGGCCAAAGGGGCCCTGGAGCCAGCCAAGAGCACCCAGGTGCCCAGGTCTGAGCTGGCCCTGAGCCTCCCAACAGGACACCCCGCCCCAGCCTACGCAGGCACAGGGGGACAGTGGGGCCCTTTGTGACCTCGCTTTGTGACACCCACTGCACTGCATGTGGTCAGCGAAGCTGCGGGCCCCAGCCCTCACTGTCCAGCAGGACGGCGACTGGACAGGGCAGGAGCACGGAGCTGGCGAGAGCCCCGAGCGCAGCCCACGTCTTTCAGAGAATCCGAGAATCATTCTCATTGGAAGAGACCCTTAAGATCACCGAGTCCAACCACACCCTAACTCTAGCTGCCCCCAGCAGTCTCCTCACTGCCCCAGGCAGACTTGGGTCGAGGAGTCCCTGGGCACAGCCCACATCTTTCCCCAGTGGAGAGACCCTGAGCGCAGCCCACATCCTCTCCCGCTGCCCCAGGCAGACCCACAGTGCCAAATCTTTTCACAAATTGTCCACATTCCCCACTCCTACTTCATCCCTCCATCCCGCATAATGGCCGAGAGACACCCAAGCCACCCCATAGCGGCCTGGGAGGAGGGTGAGGCTCCCCGGGAGGTCAGCCCTCCACCAGAGCCCTCCGAGGTGTCCTTGGTGCAGCCACTGCCGATCGGTGAGTGAGGGGCCATGATTGTCTGGGCAGGGCAGGTTCCAGCGAGCACTCCCTGCTCAACAGCAGGATCACGTTTCCCTGCACACTGGCAGTGGGGGTCCCACGGGTGGCGAGCATGATGCTGCCTGAATGTCAGGGCTGCTCAGAGCTGGATGTGGTCCCAGCGCAGCCTGTCCCAAGGAGCGACAGGGTAGACGGGACCCAGCTCCTGCTGCAGGCCATGGGCAGCGAGAGGCAGCTGGGCGGGCAGGAGGCACCGTGCTGTGGGACAGGGACCTTTCCTGCCTGTCTGAAGCGAGTTCCTCACCCACTGCACTGGGGGCTTTCCCCGTCCTGCCTGGCTCCAGCATCGCAGCCCATCTGCCGGGCACCCTCCAGCCCTGACACGCACGGGAAGACAGTGCCAGGGGATGATCCAGGCCAGGGCTCTAGAGGGAAAGGAAGGTTGCCCAAGGCACAGAAGTCAGTTTTCCAAAACTGTTTCCTGGCATTTTCTCCCTGTGTTGGAGGACAGAGCTCGTTTTCTTGGGTGCTCCTGTACAGAACTTGGCTTTTAAATATGCATTTGTTCAATAACATGGTCTCATGTCTCTTCCAATGCGGTTTCTTGGCAGTCGTTGCTGAGGGAATGGCTCCACCGCAGCGGATCCTCTTTCCCCCGGAGAAGATTCGCATGGCCTGGCAGCACAGCCAGAGAGCTGGAGCGGGACTGCGCAACCTGGGCAACACGTGCTTCCTCAACTCCGTCCTGCAGTGCCTGACCTACACCCCTCCTCTGGCCAACTACCTGCTCTCTGGGGAGCACAGCCAGTCGTGTCAGTATTTTGTGAACATTTCCTTGTACATCTGTTGGGCACTGCCCAAGGACCCCCAGAATCTGGAAGCTGATTGAGGAGAAAAGCAGCTCTTCTGTGTAGGCTCCCTGAGCTGTTCTTTGAACACTCTGAACACCTATACTTTGAACACTCAAGCGTAGAAGCCGCTTGTCAATATCTACGTGTATTCATCTTCGGAAAGGCACCTCTTTCTATCCCTGGCTCTTGGTCCCTGTTCCTTCAAGTTATACTCTCTTTGCTTAGTGCACAGAAAGCTTCTGTCAGTCAAGGATTCTTCTGCAGAATGTTTCCTATGCACTAAAATGTCCCCAGTGTCTTGGGACTCGGGCACCTTGGGAGCAGTGGAGACTGTTCTTAGCACTCCACGACCTCCATTAGATTTCCCATCACTATGGATATTTCGCTAACCTGAAGAGATTCCCTCCCTCTTCAGGTCAGCAGGAAGGCTTCTGCATGATGTGCAGAATGGAAGCGCACGTGAAACAGGTCCTGTTTGCCCCAGCCAGTGCCGTAGAGCCTTGGGCTGTCATCAGTGATCTCACAAGTAAGTCAGTCCAGGTGCTGTGACATGTTTTGTTCCGTTCTTGTAGGACTGAACTAGTAACTTCTTGTTTCTTAGAAATAGGAAAAAATTTGCAGTATGGCAGGCAGGAAGATGCCCAGGAATTCTTAATCTACGCTGTTGATGCCATGCAGAGAGCTTGTCTGAGTGGAAGCAGCGAGTAAGCAAATTGCCTTTCCCATGTTCCCAAGTCCTTTGGATTCTTTGATGTCCTCCCATGAAGGAAAACTATACTCAGGACTTCCAGACAAAGCAAAACTCTTGGAGGAGATAACTCTGCCTTACCATTTGTTTCCAGCTTGGACATCTCTTCTCAGGCAACTACTATCATCTATCAGATCTTTGGGGGCTTTCTGAGATCCAGAGGTAGGTTTCCACAGCGACTGCTCTCCTAGGAACTGCCTGTGCCCTCCTGTCTGCCTGCGATAAACAGCTGATCGTGTGATTGGTGCAGTGCGTGTGAAGAGCGTAACCCAGCACAGTCTGTCGACTTCCCCTCTCACTGAGCCTTTCCATTTGCCTTCCAGTCACGTGCTGGAGCTGCCAAGCAGTTTCCGATTCCTACGAGGTCTTCCTGGATGCCTCTTTGGATATCAAAGTACGAGGGTTTGTAATTGTGCTTCAAGGTGTCCCAAGACCACTGTAGATTTCCAGAATCCACGCAGTTGGCTTAAAAATGTATCCTACAAACACAAGAGAGCTTGGTGGTGGGCAGGAGGTGGAATGGACTGTGTTCTTCTGCAGAGGCCACAGCAGTGGTCTCTGTGTCGGTGCTGGCTTTCAGCTGGACTAGCACGCATTATTGTCACTGCACCCATGACGTACTCTCCTCCTTCTCCCCTTTGCCCTCCCTCAACACCTGCCTGGCTCCCAAGGCTTGTGGGGTGTGTTGTTTTCAGTACTGATGACCCTGCACACCATTGTAGCTGAACTGTGCACTGCCACAGAGCAGGAGCTCTGGGGAGCGTTGGGAATCCCTGCGAAATGTTCAGCATTACGCCCTCTTTCTGCCTCCTTCTGGGCACCGCTTGTGGGTTCACAGTGGGTCACCTCAGTGTCATTGAGCCGTGGTTTTGTGTAAACTCCTAGGAAGCGTTTGTGCGAGGGCATTTCCCCAAGCTCAGGGCTCTCCTTTCTCACTCCTCTAGACAGCCTCATCTGTCACCGGAGCTCTGGAGGACTTCGTGAAACCCGAGCACCTGGATGGCGAAAACTGCTTTAAATGCAGCAAGTAAGATGATTACTAATGACACACTAACACTTGATCCTGTGTGCAGGTGCTGCATGTCATTGAGCAGAAGTCATCTTTTCATATGGCTTCAATGCACAGTAATGAGACACAGCTTTTTATAGATGGCCTTACAGCACTGAATAGCCTTAAACTGGCGTAAAGATGTGTAAGACATGAAAGGCTGTCTGGCCTTCTGGGGGAAAAGAGTGCATTTCAGCCCTTAGCTCTGTGCTTACTTTCAAGGTGTGACAAGATGGTTTCTGCCTCCAAGAGGCTCACAATCCACCGCGCGCCCAGGGTTCTCATGGTGTGTCTGAAGAGGTTTGAAGGTTCCACTGGTGAGAAGATCAGCAAGGTGTGTATGCAAGTGGAGTGCAGCTTTCACCTCCTGGAGCAGGAGATTTCCCAACACAGGACGCTGTCTCACAAGTTGTTCAGGTTGACATTTTCACGTTCCCTTCTGGGGAGAGTTCCCGTGGGAAGAAAAGTGTGTCCTCTGCTCCCAGAGAGCTGCTTTGGCTGAGAGCAGTTTCCTGCCACCCAACCCATGACATGTTGCTTTTGGGAAAACCAAGTGTTTCTGAGTCCAAACGATGCATCACACACCTCTAGCCCTCAGTCTTGGAAGGCTGTTCCCTGAAGTATTTCAAGATCATCACTGAGCCCTCTTGGTCCCTTCATAGGTTGTAGAGTATCCTGAGTACCTGGATCTTCACCCGTACATGTCTCAGACAGACGGAGAACCGCTCCTCTACACCTTATATGCCGTCCTGGTACACAGCGGTGGCAGCTGCCGTGCAGGACACTACTTCTGCTACATAAAGGTGAAAAGCAACTTCCTTCCGAACAAGGGAAACCCCACTACTACTGGCAGCCAAGGTGGTGGGGAAGAAGATCTCCTTACTGGCTCAAAAGGATTTGTTTTGCTGTCCTTTTGGTTCTGCAGTTTTCTGCCTGTGTTTTTGTGGAGAAAACATGCAGTTCCTCTCCAGATATCAATGTTTTTTTTTACAGGCCAGCAACGGACTGTGGTATAAGATGGATGATACGTCCGTGGTTCTGCATGACATCAACGCAGTTCTCAGGCAGCAAGCCTATTTACTGTTTTATATCAGGTAAGAACAAGTATTAAGCTGTGTTCGGAACATGTTTCATTTTCCTGGCTTTGCTATGTGTCTTCTCATTCTCCTGAGGGTTTCTGTCATAGGAGACAACTACTACCTGCATCATTCAGCACTGTCAGATCTGAACTACCCCATGTCAGTCGTTATCTTTCCTTGCTGGGCTTTAAGCTGCTGCCCTGGTGTAAAATGCTACTTGTCTGCTAGCTGAAGCAGGCCAGTGTCTTGCACTGAAGGAGGGTAGATTTTGATCAGATATTAGGAAGAAATTCTTTACTGTGAGCACAGTAAGACACTGGAATAGGTTGCCCAGATGAGCTGTCGATCCCCTGTCACTGGAAGTGTTCAAGGCCAGCTTGGATGCGGCCTTGAGCAACATGATCTAGTGGCAGGTGTCCCTGCCCAAGGAAAGGGCAGATGGAACTGGATGATCTTTAAGGTCCCTTCTAACCCACACATTTGATGATTCTGTGATTCTATGAAATGGAGGCCATGGGGGCAGACCTGATGGGAAGACCCCTGTTGAATTCCCCATTTGCAGTCTTGGTTGCATCTTCTCTCTGTTGGAGAAGCCACTCCAAGAAAATGACTAAAGCCCAGAGGAGGCTGCAAGAACAGCCCTCAACAGAGATCACGCTTTTTTCTTTTTTCTTCTCCAGGTACTGTGATTCAGAAAGTGGACAAAGCGCTGTTTCCTCATTGGTACGATCACATGGCCGTTCCTCCCCCAGTCAGTGGGCAGCTGGCAGCAGGCAGGTGGGTTCTGTGGCAACACAGGGTCTTCCTCTTAGGACTAAGGTCATGCTGGGGAAGTGGGTCAGGGTACCAGATGGACAGTGGGTTTCTTTTGGGGATCTTGGCATCGCTCCATTTCCCTCCCACACTGCAGCTTTCTGCACAGTTGCAACACAGCTCCCCTCCCAAGCATCCCAACAAGATCCGTCCCATTTTCTGCCTTTGGCCCTTCTGGCTTTGCAGCCTCCAGGAGCCTTTGGGAGGCCCTTAGCTGTCCTGTCACACAGCTTCTGGGGGTTCCGCACTGTTCTAGTCCTTTCAGGAGGAAAGAACAGCACCTTTTCACAGTTCTCTTTGCAGGACATGGCGGAGGACATGGAGGACTCTCCAGAGGACAGCAGCTCCTACATAACAGCCAGCACCAGCCAGCAAAGCTGGGCAGATGCACAGGAGGCAGCTGCGGGTTGGCCGTGCTCCATCTGGCCAGGTAAGCCCAACATAGGCACTGATTGTCTGGGCAGGGCGGGGGCCAGTGAGCGCTCCTTGATTGATGCCAGGAACACATTTCCCCACACACTAGCAGCTGTAGAGACATCCAGATCCCAATCCTGGGACAGCTGTTGGGACATCTCCTCCTTCTCCAGTCTTCCCATCAACTGGCTTTTAGTTCTCTTTGCAACTTCCTTCAGCGAAGGAGTTGTGGTGTGTTTCATCCCTCTGCACACGCACAGACATCTCCCGATGGGTCTGCTTCTCTTCCTGACCTCTTTTGCTCCTCCGAGCTGCTTCCTGTAGCACCCCAGCTGTCATTTTGCTGCAGCAGCTGAGTGCTCTCCTGAAGTCCAGGATCTGTTCTCTGCTGCTCTCCCTCCTCCCTCCTTTCAGGATCTTGAATCAGCACTGTTTTGTGGTCCCCATAGCAAAAGCTACCATTGACTACCATGTCCCAAAGCCATGTCTTCCCTGCTACTGAAGAGCAGATCCATCTCTGCATCCTGCTGGCTGGGCCTTCTAGTGCTTGTAGCAAGAAGCTATTTTGGACACCCTGCAGAAATCTCCCTGACCACTTTTGTTCTGTCATCTTGCAAGTAAATCTCAGAGCAGTTTGGGAAGCTTGCTGGCAAAGCTGCTGTGTCTTACTGACTTCTCTGCTTTTCCTGTACTGTTTAGGCTGGAAGGCTCAAGAACAACATCCCCGTTCAGTAAGTGATCTCCCCAGCTTCTGGGTTTGGGTAAGCAGCAAAGACGTGGTAATGAGCTCCCCCCATTTCTGGCATTTTTCGGTGGCAACAGCAGGGGACGTGCGAGCAAAGGCCTCCATAATCAGCAGGGCTGGCATGGCCTCCCTGTCCCTGCTGAGAGGGTTCCTGCTGTACCCACGCAGGGACAATGTGAGGGCTGCGCTCCAGTGTCTCAGCAACAGCCCCAGTCCTCCTGGCCACCAGGAAGCCCTGGCTCATGGCAGGGCCAACACCCTGTGCCCATGAGCCCAACCGTCCTCCCTCACCCTGGGACCTCTCTTCTCACCCTCCCCGTGCAGTCACTGCTGCCCCTGCTTCCAGCTTTGCTGCGGGCACTGCCACAGCACTGCCGGGCATCTCTGCAGGGCCGCTGGCACTGCCTGGCTAAGCAGCAGCATCAGGGCACTTGGTGTGACTTGGCTTCGCTGCCTCCTTTCACCCCATAGTCCTTTGAAGAATACCTCCAGCCTTCTGAGAGGACAGACATCGTCCTTGTGTCCATCGAGGTGCTGAGAGACTCCAGCACCTTTGACAAGAAGGCAGCAAGGGACATGCTGGACAGGGTCATGGAAATCCCTGACTTCTGGCTGGTGGATGTAAGTGGCCTGTGGCTGCCTTGCAGCTATGTCAGGCCTTGTTGCTCTCTCCATCCCTCCCTCCCAAACCCCAGTGTCTTGGGCACCTGAGGCCGCCTGAAGGCAGCAGAGAGGGGTGGAAAGGGCAGCTGAGGAAATGGCCACACTCCAGTGGCAGCACCATCCTCACCTGTGTTCCCTCCAGGTGCCAAAGATCGTGAGGTGCATCCACAAAAACCTGGAGAGCATCAACACAGCATCAGCCCGGCAGAGCGTGGAGTCCCTGCTTCTCCTGATGGCCAACAGGAGCCCTGGGGAGGTGGTCACGGTGCTGCTGAGGATCGCTCCACCAGGAGACCGGTACTTGCCTCAAAAGCCATCAGGACTTGTCCCCTATGGGGAGTGGGGCCTGGAGATACTCTGGCTGCCAGAGCCAAGGAATCCTGCAGGACACTCCAGGGGAGCAGGACCCTCCATCCCACCACGCTTTTCAGCCCTGGGGTCGGCCAGGCCCACAGCAGCCAAAGCTGAGCAAGCCAGCCCAGAGCCCCCCACTGCACTCTTGCCAGCCCCACGGGAGCACCAGCTCAGCCTCTGCTGCTGCCCAGGGCATCCCAAGTGTCCTGCAGCACTGAGCTCAGCCACGCTGCTGTGGCCAAGGTTGCCCTGCTGACAGAGCGCTCTGGCTTGCAGGACTGCCATGGGCATGTGGGAGGTGATGTTCTCTGCGCCCAGGACTCTGGACAAGATCTTAATGGAGTTCCTCAGTAGACTTCTGGTGACAGACTCCCTGTTCCTCGAAGGCCTCATCAGCCTGTCAGAAAGACCTGACATGGTGAGCAGGGCGGCGTCAAGGGAGCCATGTTGGCAGCTGGGGCTGGGGCAGTGGGTGAGGCGGTGGCTTGGCCTTGGCCGGGGGTCAGGCAGTGTGTGAGAGCTCCAGATGTCATCCCTGCCTTGCTGGGCCCTGATGGCTGCCCGGGGAGCCTTCCACATTGAGCAGGGCACAGGGAGTCTTTGCTTTTCTTCTCTCCCTGCCCTACCGCTTCCCTCCTGCATCCCCACCTGTGTGTCCATGGCCACCACCTGCCAGGAGGCTGCCACAGAGATTCGTGTGCCACCACCTGCCAGGAAGCGGGACAAGAGGCTGGTGCTCCTTGACCAGCATTTTTGCCAGGGTGGTCTTTGATCATTTCACAACAAGGAAACTTCTTCATACAGGCAAGAAAAATGCAGGTCCTCCCGCTGTTCATCATGAGGCTGCTTTGGCATGGCAACACAGAACTCAAAAAGAAGGCGCTGGTGTTCTTAAAAAACATGATGGGTCACCTGAAGCGAGAAGAGACCAGCCGCATCGCTGAACCACTGGCGAAAGAACTCCTGCCCCTCTTTGACCATGTAAGACTGATGGAGGAGACTGAGCCCTGCGGGTGCGCAGCCTGCAGTGACAGCTGCCCTTCAGCCCAGCCCCGTGGGCGGCACTGGGAGCAGGCTCTGCTCCCCGGGGCTCTCGTGGGATGGCCTCCGGGCTTTGCAGCCCAGCACGGCTCCCTGATGCACAATCTGACCCTGGAGCATCTCCCCTCGCATCAGCCCCGCGACTGCCCCTGCTCACTGTGGGCAAAGAGCTGCTGCTTTTAAAGTCCAACTTTCCTCCTTCCTCCCAGGAGTCCAGCCGGCTGCGAGAGCTCTCCATCTGCCTCTTCAGAGAGCTGTTGCACTCAGTGACGGGGCGTGACAGGAAGAGGATGAAGAGCTATGTGCGCCGTGCACTGCTCCCCCTCTTCTTTCATCTGAGCGACCAGAGTGACAGCGTTGCCATGGTACAGATTTCCACTTCCACCACCCTGGTCCCACAGGACTCAGCAGGTGCCAGTGGCCACCGAGGCCTGAACAAGCATGTCCCTACGGGCTCCTGAGCTGACCCTCCAGGTGCTGGGGCTCGAGCTTTGAGCCTCAACCCTGTGCTCCAGGGCTGTGCCCAAAAGAGCCCCAGATGTCTGGGCCAGGGCATGTCCCAGCTCCCAAAGAGCAGGATCATCCCAGGAACAAAGCCAAGAGCAGGGGAACACCAGGTCTCCTTCCCCAGGCTGTGGTGCCATCTCCCAGCTTCTGCTCTTCTGCAGGCCGCCAGGGAAGCCCTCCTTGCTGCAGCAGAGCTGCTCAAGTGGAAACAGCTCAAACACCTGGCATGGACACAGCAGAAATGGAGGACTGGAGAGAGCTTGGTGAGGACAATCCCCAAGGCCCAGGGCCCAGGCTGGACGAGGGCTGCCCCACACGTCTGGGCTGTGGGCTCTGCAGATGTTCCTTGCCTACCCTGCTGCAGTGCCGAGCTGCATCCTTGTTCCCTGTCCTCAAGAACAGAGCCCCCAAGGGCTTTTCTCTCTGCCCTGCTCCCCTCCCCACTCCCAGCGGGAGGGAGGGCTCTCAGCACCCCTGGGACCCCTTGGCCTGTGTCTCCCTTTCAGCCTCAGCCCCACAGGGCTCCTGGCTGGAAGATGGGAATTGCCTTGGAGGGGAAGGGGAATGGCCAGTGCTGGGAGAAGGGACTGGTCTGGCCAACTGGGGCGGGACAGTGACGTGTCCATCCCCTTGTGCTCTCTCCAGCTGGAGCAGGAGAGTAGCAGGGCTGAAGAATACTTGAGTCAGAGCCTGCCGTACCTGAGGGATGCTCAGGCCAGCTTGCGAGAGGCCGCCGTGAGGTTCATCGGTGAGTCACAGTCCTCGGGGTCCCTCTTCTGGCAGTCTGGCCCAGATCTCCGCTGCTGCCCTGGCACCAGGAGCAGCCCTGTGGCTGCCAGAGCCCCGGCTGCCCCGTGCAGGGCCTTGGCCTCCCCTCCCAGCCCTGCCCACGCAGGTGGCCTTGGTGGCTGCCTTGCTCAGCCCCACCATCTCGGCTCCTTGTCGCCCCTGGGGTCAGCCCTGATGAGGGGAGGGAGCAGGGCTCTGACGGAACTCTGTGCCCAGGGCTGGCTGCGCGGCCCCTGAGGGACCGAAGGGAGGAGGAGAAGCTGGCTGAGATCTGCAGTGGTGAGTAGGGAGCGTGGTCGGAAGAGGATACCTGGGGGGTCTCTGGAGACATGGGAGGTCAGCTCATCTGTTTCTTTCTCTTGCAGCCCTTCAGCCCTTGGAGCAGGACAGCGAACCCTCCATCTGCTCCCTGGCAGCTCAGACCATCTTCATCCTGAGCCTTCCAAGGAAGCAGCCAAGATCACGATGGACCCTGCGAACCCTGTGCTGCTGGCGCCGCTAAACCAGGTGGAGGAGCAGCTCTCCTTGAGGAAAACGGCTGGATTTTAGTAAAGAGCCCTTCTTGAAGTTGGGTTTGATGTCTGCCTTTCCCAAGGACCCCAAAACCTCTCTGATTGCTCTGGCAGTTTTGAGAGCACAATCTAAAACGACGGGCAAGGGCGACAGAGCAGACAGGAGCACTTGCAATGAGCCTGTCCAGGGAAGCTGAGATGAATGTCACTGGGCCACTGGGGTTTGTTCCTAGAGTCACACACAGAAATGTCAGGGTCTGAGCCATGTCTGAGCCAGTCTCATGGACTCCTTATGCACTCAGGCATCTTCAGAGACAGAGTCTGTTCCTTTTACACACAGAGGCAGGAGTCACAGTGTCCCTCTGGCCTCCTGTTGCCACTCACAAAAGATGGGAGGCAGCTCAGCCCTGTGGTGTGTGACCCTGCTCTGCACTCATCTGAGATGTCCCACGTCATGAGGAACAGACATTGGGACATTGGTTAAAGGAACCACAAAGCAGTGCTGCATTTAAGCAGTTTCCATGGGATGTCACTCCCAACGTGAAGCGACAGTCACCTTCCTGGTCCGGCTGGCCGTGCTGTGCTGGGTGCACCCAGGACACGGGTCCCTCTTGGCTGCCAGGGACACTGTTGGCTCGTGTTCAACTTGCTGTTGACCAGAACCCCGAGATCCCTCTGCAGAGCTGCTCTCCAGCACCTCGTCCCACAGTACAGACAGGGTTGCCATGTCCCTGGTGCAACTCCGCATCTTTTCCAGCCCAAGAGGATTCCTGAGTTGTCAGAAGTCGGCAGAAATCCTACGGACACATCCGTGGTCTGAGTCAGCGTTTCCAGGATGGAGCTGATTTAGATCTCAGTTTCAATTTCTTCCTTCAACTTTAGAAAAACCCCCAGCTCTACGTATTCTGAGGGCACTGTGCAAGTTGGTAAGGAGCGTGCTCTACAACGTGAAGACAAACTCTAAGAACCAACAGTCAAAGGAACTTTATGAAAAGCTTTTACAGAAGGAACGTTTTCAGCTTTTCAGGTGGTTCTCAGGCACAATCTCCTCTTGCTAATGGCTGATCTCCTCCCTGTTGAAACTGAGCTGTGCCATCTGTCTGCAGCTAGAGGGGATAAAAGCACATTGAGATGGTGGCAGCACAGGGATTTGCTGCATGGGTGGCAACTGCATGTATTGACAGATTCTTCTCACAACAGAGACCAGAAACATGCAGCCGTTGCCCCTCTCCCTCGAGTCACTGCGTACCGCGGTGCAGAGAGGGCCCAGGGAGTCCTCTGTCCCGTGCGCCCTGTCCACCTGCTGGGCAGGACTCGGGGAAGGCCGGGTGCGGCTCCACTGCTCTGTGTCCCTCTCGCACTCCCTGATCCTCCTCAGGCTCCTCAGCTCCTCCCGGAGCTGGGCACTAAGCAGAGGATTCCTCTCGCTGGCCCAGCTCCCACAGCCGTGCTGGCTGCTGCCGTCCAGCCCTGGTGTCAGAGCAGTGCGCACCCTGCAGCCTCGCACCTGGATGCCGGGCCGGCTCTGGGTCTGGGGAGCTGCACCAGTAGTAGAGCTGGGGACCAGCCTGACGGATGCCATGGCTTTCTGCCGTGTGGATTCCACACTCCCTGGGTGAGCTGGCAGAGCTTCCCCGCCGTTCCTGCGCTCCCTTCCATGAACTGCCGTGCCAAATGCATCGTCCCGCTCTGTTTTCCCACTCTGTTCTCAGCGCTCCTGGTCGCCGCGCTCCCTGGGCTGCTCTTTGTAGGCCTGGTCACCGGTGCCCTGGCAATGCCCAGGTCTCATCCACAACTCTCCTGAGACCTGGCAGCTCCTAGTGCTTCCCAGGCAGTCCCTGACTGGGGAAAATAGTGTCTGCACCAAAAATCTGCTACTTTTGCTGCAGATTCAGACCAGCTACACGACAGCTCCCCGTGACAGGAGCTATCACTTTCCCTGGAGCCAAGAGAGACCCCTGTCCTGGGTGCACCCAGCACAGCACGGCCAGCTGGGCAGGGAGAGGATTGTCCCACTCTGCTCTGCACTGGTGCGGCTTCAACTGGAGCATTCACTGTGTGCAGGGCTGGGGACACAGGAGAAAAAGAGATAGAGCTACTGGAGAGTGTCCAGAAGAGGCCACAAAGTTAGTGAAGGGTTTGGAGGGGAAGCCATATGAGGAGCGGCTAAAGTCACTGGTTTTGTTCAGCCTGGAGGAAACTGAGGGGAGGACACCTCAGCACGGTCTGCAGTTTCCACACAAGGGGCAAAGGAGGGGCAGGCACTGAACTCTTTCTGGTGACCAGTGACAGAGCCCAGGGAATGGCAGAAGATGTGCCAGGGGAGGGTCAGCTGGACATGAGGAAAAGGTTCTTCACCCAGAGGGTGCTGGAGCACTGGAACAGGCTCCCAAGGGAGGTGTCATGGCCTGAAGCCTGACAGTATTCCAGGGGTGACTGGACAACACTCTCAGAGAGATGGTGTGAATTTTGGGGTTGTCCTGTGCAGGGACAGGAGCTGAACTCAAGGACCCTTGTAGGTCCCTTCCAACTCATGACATTCTATGATTCTTTAGTGCTAGTTCCAGTCCCAGGGCTAGAGTGGGCCAGGCTGCTCCTGCTGCTGGCCCAGCCCCTTTGCATTCCCCGAGTGTTGGTGCCAAATCTGTCCCAGTGCCAGGGTGTGGCCGTGGTTTCCCAGCGGGGACTTCCACCACAAACCAGTTCTCGCAGTATGGCCTGGATCCCGTTTGCTCCCTGGGGCAGGATGAGTCTGGTGTGGAGTCCATGACTTTATTCCCCCTGTCCCTGTGCACATGGACAAGGGACCTGTGGGACCAGGCCAGTGGCAGTTGTGTCTGCTGTGAGGGTCACCCCCTGCCCACCCTGAGTCAACTGGAGGGTTTCCCCCCAAACATAGTGCAAAGAGGCTCGAACCAGCGTGGGGGCGTCCTGCCCAGGGGCCTCCGTCTTGGCACAGCAACTGGTCTGGAAGACACAGACACTTTTCATCTGCGCTCAACACTGGAGAACTCTTAGCCCACCAGTGCAACCGCGAGGAACCCAGACCTTCCCTTTGCAACTTCAGTGTGGTTTGAAGCTGTCTGAAAAGAGAGATGTCAAACATTCTCATGACCTGCCCCTGCACCAGTACTGGAGTTACTGGGTCCAGTTCTGGGCTCCCCAGCTGAAGAAATACTAGGAATTCCTGGAGAGAGTCCAGCGAGGACTACAAATATGGTGAGGGGTCTGGAGCGTATTTCTTATGAAAAATGACTGAGAGAGCTGGGGCTGTTCAACCTGAAGTAGAGAAGCTGAGAGGGGATCTTACTTATGCTGATAAATATCTCTAGGGTGGGTGTCAAGAGGACGAACCAGACTTGGTTCAGTGGTGCCCAAAGACAGGATGAGAGGCAATGGGCACAGACTGAAACGTGGAGTTTCTGATAAGGAGAACAGAAGTCTTTAGAAAACCCTAGGCCTGATGTAACAAGACTAGGCCTGATGTAACAAGACTAGGTCTCGTGGAACAGGACCTCAATAGAGAAACAATAGCTCTGTAGAGACTGGACATGAGGCAAAGGGGGATGTCCTTGGTTTGCAAGCTGGGAAAGCAGAATGTTCCACTAAATGAAGAAAGAGCTACGAGACTTTTGCTGAGCAGCAGCACAAAATATATTGTTCAATATATTCATTAACGATTTAGACGAGGGAATTGAGTGTACTATCAGCAAGTTTGCTGGTGACGCAAAGCTGGGAGGAGTGGCTGACACGCCAGAGGCTGTGCTGCCATCCAGCGGGACCTGGACAGGCTGGAGAGTTGGGCGGGGGATAACCTGATGGAATTTAACAAGGGAAAGTGTAGAGTCCTGCATCTGGGCAGGAACAACCCCAGGTTCCAGTATAGGCTGGGAAATTACATATTAGAGAGAAGTGTAGGGGAAAGGGACCTGGGGGTCCTGGTGGACAACAGGATGACCATGAGCCAGCACTGGGCCCTTGTGGCCAGGAAGGCCAATGGCATCCTTGGGTGTATTACAAGGGGGGTGGTCAGTAGATCGAGAGAGGTCCTCCTTCCCCTCTACTCCACCCTGGTGAGACCCCATCTGGAATATTGTGTCCAGTTCTGGGCCTCTCAGTTCAAGAAGGACAGGGAACTGCTGGAGAGGGTCCAGCGTAGGGCAACAAAGATGATTAAGGGAGTGGAGCATCTCCCTTATGAAGAAAGGCTGCGGGAGCTGGGTCTCTTTAGTTTGGAGAAGAGGAGACTGAGGGGTGACCTTATTAATGTTTATAAATATATAAAGGGTGAGTGCCACGAGGATGGAGCCAGGCTCTTCTCAGTGGCAAACAATGATAGGACAAGGGGTAATGGGATCAAGCTGGAACACAAGAGGTTCCACTTAAATTTGAGAAAGAACTTCTCAGTGAGGGTGACGGAGCCTGGCCCAGGCTGCCCAGGGAGGTTGTGGAGTCTCCTTCTCTGCAGACATTCAAAGCCCGCCTGGACACCTTCCTGTGGAACCTCAGCTGGGTGTTCCTGCTCCAGCAGGGGGATTGGACTGGATGATCTTTTGAGGTCCCTTCCAACCCCAAACATACTGTGATACTATGAAAATGACCACATGCATGCTCAAGAAATTAGGTGAAGAAGCTGAAACTGGGGTGGGTACCAGGCTGCAAAGACCGGTGGGGGCCACTAGAAACCCCTGATGAAGACCCTCGAATACCAAAGATGGACTTCAGACAAAGAATGTGATGATGTAAATAATTTAGGTTTATTGCATGAACTAAGCAGCAGAAATAAATGAATATGCATGTGGTACATGTAATAAATACAAAGAAGTGTGAGTTGTGCATACACTTGATTAGAGAAACAATCCTCCAGTCGTCTGGTGTGCTGTAATAAAGGTGCCTGAGTTTTAACCCTTTCAAAATAGTGTTAAGGAGTCTTTTCGCCAACTTTTTGGTATCAGTTCTGTGTGAATATGAGGAGAAACTTCTTTCAGGAGATGGACTTGATGATCCTTGTGGGTCCCTTCCAACTCAGGACATTCTAGGATCCCATGATTCTTTCCTTTGAGGGTGACAGAGCACTGGAATGGGCTGCGCAAAGAGGTGGTGGAGTCTCCTTCTCTGGAGACATTCAAATGTGCTCTGCTGACCCTGCGTTAGCAGGTGGGTTGGAGTAGATGATCTCCACAGGTCCCTTCTCCCTGCCCTGCCCCAGTCTGTGGTTCTGTGACTTACTCCTTTTTCCTGGGGCTCTGCTTTCCTTACTTCTGTCTGGTACTTTTCCTCCTTAATGTCATAGGCATTTAACCCCTCACCAGCCAGATTTCTTCTTTTGTGCTATGCCAGCTCCAACAGTCTCTCACTTTGTTCCATGGTTACTTTACCCCAAGCCACTGAGAGCTTCCAGAAGCAGTGAGACAGTAGACACCATAAAAAAGTCCATCGTCTCTGCTTCCCAGCCTAGAAATCCCTAGAAATCTCTAAAGGCCCAGAAAAGGAGCGGCTGTGCTGCTGTTCTGATGAGCCAAGCAGGTGAACACAGGGCTCAGGTACAAGGGGACATGAGGCCAAAGGGGCCCTGGAGGCAGCCGAGAGCACCCAGGTGCCCAGGTCTGAGCTGGCCCTGAGCCTCCCAACAGGACACCCCGCCCCAGCCTACGCAGGCACAGGGGGACAGTGGGGCCCTTTGTGACCTCACTTTGTGACACCCACTGCACTGCATGTGGTCAGCGAAGCTGCGGGCCCCAGCCCTCACTGTCCGGCAGGACGGCGACTGGACAGGGCAGGAGCACGGAGCTGGCGAGAGCCCCGAGCGCAGCCCACGTCTTTCAGAGAATCCGAGAATCATTCTCATTGGAAGAGACCCTTAAGATCACCGAGTCCAACCACACCCTAACTCTAGCTGCCCCCAGCAGTCTCCTCACTGCCCCAGGCAGACTTGGGTCGAGGAGTCCCTGGGCACAGCCCACATCTTTCCCCAGTGGAGAGACCCTGAGCGCAGCCCACATCCTCTCCCGCTGCCCCAGGCAGACCCACAGTGCCAAATCTTTTCACAAATTGTCCACATTCCCCACTCCTACTTCATCCCTCCATCCCGCATAATGGCCGAGAGACACCCAAGCCACCCCATAGCGGCCTGGGAGGAGGGTGAGGCTCCCCGGGAGGTCAGCCCTCCACCAGAGCCCTCCGAGGTGTCCTTGGTGCAGCCACTGCCGATCGGTGAGTGAGGGGCCATGATTGTCTGGGCAGGGCAGGTTCCAGCGAGCACTCCCTGCTCAACAGCAGGATCACGTTTCCCTGCACACTGGCAGTGGGGGTCCCATGGGTGGCGAGCATGATGCTGCCTGAATGTCAGGGCTGCTCAGAGCTGGATGTGGTCCCAGCGCAGCCTGTCCCAAGGAGCGACAGGGTAGACGGGACCCAGCTCCTGCTGCAGGCCATGGGCAGCGAGAGGCAGCTGGGCGGGCAGGAGGCACCGTGCTGTGGGACAGGGACCTTTCCTGCCCGTCTGAAGCGAGTTCCTCACCCACTGCACTGGGGGCTTTCCCCGTCCTGCCTGGCTCCAGCATCGCAGCCCATCTGCCGGGCACCCTCCAGCCCTGACACGCACGGGAAGACAGTGCCAGGGGATGATCCAGGTCAGGGCTCTAGAGGGAAAGGAAGGTTGCCCAAGGCACAGAAGTCAGTTTTCCAAAACTCTTTCCTGGCATTTTCTCCCTGTGTTGGAGGACAGAGCTCGTTTTCTTGGGTGCTCCTGTACAGAACTTGGCTTTTAAATATGCATTTGTTCAATAACATGGTCTCATGTCTCTTCCAATGTGGTTTCTTGGCAGTCGTTGCTGAGGGAATGGCTCCACCGCAGCGGATCCTCTTTCCCCCGGAGAAGATTCGCATGGCCTGGCAGCACAGCCAGAGAGCTGGAGCGGGACTGCGCAACCTGGGCAACACGTGCTTCCTCAACTCCGTCCTGCAGTGCCTGACCTACACCCCCCCTCTGGCCAACTACCTGCTCTCTGGGGAGCACAGCCAGTCGTGTCAGTATTTTGTGAACATTTCCTTGTACATCTGTTGGGCACTGCCCAAGGACCCCCAGAATCTGGAAGCTGATTGAGGAGAAAAGCAGCTCTTCTGTGTAGGCTCCCTGAGCTGTTCTTTGAACACTCTGAACACCTATACTTTGAACACTCAAGCGTAGAAGCCGCTTGTCAATATCTACGTGTGTTCATCTTCGGAAAGGCACCTCTTTCTATCCCTGGCTCTTGGTCCCTGTTCCTTCAAGTTATACTCTCTTTGCTTAGTGCACAGAAAGCTTCTGTCAGTCAAGGATTCTTCTGCAGAATGTTTCCTATGCACTAAAATGTCCCCAGTGTCTTGGGACTCGGGCACCTTGGGAGCAGTGGAGACTGTTCTTAGCACTCCACGACCTCCATTAGATTTCCCATCACTATGGATATTTCGCTAACCTGAAGAGATTCCCTCCCTCTTCAGGTCAGCAGGAAGGCTTCTGCATGATGTGCAGAATGGAAGCGCACGTGAAACAGGTCCTGTTTGCCCCAGCCAGTGCCGTAGAGCCTTGGGCTGTCATCAGTGATCTCACAAGTAAGTCAGTCCAGGTGCTGTGACATGTTTTGTTCCGTTCTTGTAGGACTGAACTAGTAACTTCTTGTTTCTTAGAAATAGGAAAAAATTTGCAGTATGGCAGGCAGGAAGATGCCCAGGAATTCTTAATCTACGCTGTTGATGCCATGCAGAGAGCTTGTCTGAGTGGAAGCAGCGAGTAAGCAAATTGCCTTTCCCATGTTCCCAAGTCCTTTGGATTCTTTGATGTCCTCCCATGAAGGAAAACTATACTCAGGACTTCCAGACAAAGCAAAACTCTTGGAGGAGATAACTCTGCCTTACCATTTGTTTCCAGCTTGGACATCTCTTCTCAGGCAACTACTATCATCTATCAGATCTTTGGGGGCTTTCTGAGATCCAGAGGTAGGTTTCCACAGCGACTGCTCTCCTAGGAACTGCCTGTGCCCTCCTGTCTGCCTGCGATAAACAGCTGATCGTGTGATTGGTGCAGTGCGTGTGAAGAGCGTAACCCAGCACAGTCTGTCGACTTCCCCTCTCACTGAGCCTTTCCATTTGCCTTCCAGTCACGTGCTGGAGCTGCCAAGCAGTTTCCGATTCCTACGAGGTCTTCCTGGATGCCTCTTTGGATATCAAAGTACGAGGGTTTGTAATTGTGCTTCAAGGTGTCCCAAGACCACTGTAGATTTCCAGAATCCACGCAGTTGGCTTAAAAATGTATCCTACAAACACAAGAGAGCTTGGTGGTGGGCAGGAGGTGGAATGGACTGTGTTCTTCTGCAGAGGCCACAGCAGTGGTCTCTGTGTCGGTGCTGGCTTTCAGCTGGACTAGCACGCATTATTGTCACTGCACCCATGACGTACTCTCCTCCTTCTCCCCTTTGCCCTCCCTCAACACCTGCCTGGCTCCCAAGGCTTGTGGGGTGTGTTGTTTTCAGTACTGATGACCCTGCACACCATTGTAGCTGAACTGTGCACTGCCACAGAGCAGGAGCTCTGGGGAGCGTTGGGAATCCCTGCGAAATGTTCAGCATTACGCCCTCTTTCTGCCTCCTTCCGGGCACCGCTTGTGGGTTCACAGTGGGTCACCTCAGTGTCATTGAGCCGCGGTTTTGTGTAAACTCCTAGGAAGCGTTTGTGCGAGGGCATTTCCCCAAGCTCAGGGCTCTCCTTTCTCACTCCTCTAGACAGCCTCATCTGTCACCGGAGCTCTGGAGGACTTCGTGAAACCCGAGCACCTGGATGGCGAAAACTGCTTTAAATGCAGCAAGTAAGATGATTACTAATGACACACTGACACTTGATCCTGTGTGCAGGTGCTGCATGTCATTGAGCAGAAGTCATCTTTTCATATGGCTTCAATGCACAGTAATGAGACACAGCTTTTTATATATGGCCTTACAGCACTGAATAGCCTTAAACTGGCGTAAAGATGTGTAAGACATGAAAGGCTGTCTGGCCTTCTGGGCGAAAAGAGTGCATTTCAGCCCTTAGCTCTGTGCTTACTTTCAAGGTGTGACAAGATGGTTGCTGCCTCCAAGAGGTTCACAATCCACCGCGCGCCCAGGGTTCTCATGGTGTGTCTGAAGAGGTTTGAAGGTTCCACTGGTGAGAAGATCAGCAAGGTGTGTATGCAAGTGGAGTGCAGCTTTCACTTCCTGGAGCAGGAGATTTCCCAACGCAGGACGCTGTCTCACAAGTTGTTCAGGTTGACATTTTCACGTTCCCTTCTGGGGAGAGTTCCCGTGGGAAGAAAAGTGTGTCCTCTGCTCCCAGAGAGCTGCTTTGGCTGAGAGCAGTTTCCTGCCACCCAACCCATGACATGTTGCTTTTGGGAAAACCAAGTGTTTCTGAGTCCAAACGATGCATCACACACCTCTAGCCCTCAGGCTTGGAAGGCTGTTCCCTGAAGTATTTCAAGATCATCACTGAGCCCTCTTGGTCCCTTCATAGGTTGTAGAGTATCCTGAGTACCTGGATCTTCACCCGTACATGTCTCAGACAGACGGAGAACCGCTCCTCTACACCTTATATGCCGTCCTGGTACACAGCGGTGGCAGCTGCCGTGCAGGACACTACTTCTGCTACATAAAGGTGAAAAGCAACTTCCTTCCGAACAAGGGAAACCCCACTACTACTGGCAGCCAAGGTGGTGGGGAAGAAGATCTCCTTACTGGCTCAAAAGGATTTGTTTTGCTGTCCTTTTGGTTCTGCAGTTTTCTGCCTGTGTTTTTGTGGAGAAAACATGCAGTTCCTCTCCAGATATCAATGTTTTTTTTTACAGGCCAGCAACGGACTGTGGTATAAGATGGATGATACGTCCGTGGTTCTGCGTGACATCAACGCAGTTCTCAGGCAGCAAGCCTATTTACTGTTTTATATCAGGTAAGAACAAGTATTAAGCTGTGTTCGGAATATGTTTCATTTTCCTGGCTTTGCTATGTGTCTTCTCATTCTCCTGAGGGTTTCTGTCATAGGAGACAACTACTACCTGCATCATTCAGCACTGTCAGATCTGAACTACCCCATGTCAGTCGTTATCTTTCCTTGCTGGGCTTTAAGCTGCTGCCCTGGTGTAAAATGCTACTTGTCTGCTAGCTGAAGCAGGCCAGTGTCTTGCACTGAAGGAGGGTAGATTTTGATCAGATATTAGGAAGAAATTCTTTACTGTG
The DNA here is from genome assembly GCF_037038585.1 of Patagioenas fasciata. Taxonomy (NCBI): domain Eukaryota; kingdom Metazoa; phylum Chordata; class Aves; order Columbiformes; family Columbidae; genus Patagioenas; species Patagioenas fasciata. The sequence continues at coordinate 5,872,735 of NC_092544.1, read as the reverse complement.
AGCACAGTAAGACACTGGAATAGGTTGCCCAGATGAGCTGTCGATCCCCTGTCACTGGAAGTGTTCAAGGCCAGCTTGGATGCGGCCTTGAGCAACATGATCTAGTGGCAGGTGTCCCTGCCCAAGGAAAGGGCAGATGGAACTGGATGATCTTTAAGGTCCCTTCTAACCCACACATTTGATGATTCTGTGATTCTATGAAATGGAGGCCATGGGGGCAGACCTGATGGGAAGACCCCTGTTGAATTCCCCATTTGCAGTCTTGGTTGCATCTTCTCTCTGTTGGAGAAGCCACTCCAAGAAAATGACTAAAGCCCAGAGGAGGCTGCAAGAACAGCCCTCAACAGAGATCACGCTTTTTTCTTTTTTCTTCTCCAGGTACTGTGATTCAGAAAGTGGACAAAGCGCTGTTTCCTCATTGGTACGATCATATGGCCGTTCCTCCCCCAGTCAGTGGGCAGCTGGCAGCAGGCAGGTGGGTTCTGTGGCAACACAGGGTCTTCCTCTTAGGACTAAGGTCATGCTGGGGAAGTGGGTCAGGGTACCAGATGGACAGTGGGTTTCTTTTGGGGATCTTGGCATCGCTCCATTTCCCTCCCACACTGCAGCTTTCTGCACAGTTGCAACACAGCTCCCCTCCCAAGCATCCCAACAAGATCTGTCCCATTTTCTGCCTTTGGCCCTTCTGGCTTTGCAGCCTCCAGGAGCCTTTGGGAGGCCCTTAGCTGTCCTGTCACACAGCTTCTGGGGGTTCCGCACTGTTCTAGTCCTTTCAGGAGGAAAGAACAGCACCTTTTCACAGTTCTCTTTGCAGGACATGGCGGAGGACATGGAGGACTCTCCAGAGGACAGCAGCTCCTACATAACAGCCAGCACCAGCCAGCAAAGCTGGGCAGATGCACAGGAGGCAGCTGCGGGTTGGCCATGCTCCATCTGGCCAGGTAAGCCCAACATAGGCACTGATTGTCTGGGCAGGGCGGGGGCCAGTGAGCGCTCCTTGATTGATGCCAGGAACACATTTCCCCACACACTAGCAGCTGTAGAGACATCCAGATCCCAATCCTGGGACAGCTGTTGGGACATCTCCTCCTTCTCCAGTCTTCCCATCAACTGGCTTTTAGTTCTCTTTGCAACTTCCTTCAGCGAAGGAGTTGTGGTGTGTTTCATCCCTCTGCACACGCACAGACATCTCCCGATGGGTCTGCTTCTCTTCCTGACCTCTTTTGCTCCTCCGAGCTGCTTCCTGTAGCACCCCAGCTGTCATTTTGCTGCAGCAGCTGAGTGCTCTCCTGAAGTCCAGGATCTGTTCTCTGCTGCTCTCCCTCCTCCCTCCTTTCAGGATCTTGAATCAGCGCTGTTTTGTGGTCCCCATAGCAAAAGCTACCATTGACTACCATGTCCCAAAGCCATGTCTTCCCTGCTACTGAAGAGCAGATCCATCTCTGCATCCTGCTGGCTGGGCCTTCTAGTGCTTGTAGCAAGAAGCTATTTTGGACACCCTGCAGAAATCTCCCTGACCACTTTTGTTCTGTCATCTTGCAAGTAAATCTCAGAGCAGTTTGGGAAGCTTGCTGGCAAAGCTGCTGTGTCTTACTGACTTCTCTGCTTTTCCTGTACTGTTTAGGCTGGAAGGCTCAAGAACAACATCCCCGTTCGGTAAGTGATCTCCCCAGCTTCTGGGTTTGGGTAAGCAGCAAAGACGTGGTAATGAGCTCCCCCCATTTCTGGCATTTTTCGGTGGCAACAGCAGGGGACGTGCGAGCAAAGGCCTCCATAATCAGCAGGGCTGGCATGGCCTCCCTGTCCCTGCTGAGAGGGTTCCTGCTGTACCCACACAGGGACAATGTGAGGGCTGCGCTCCAGTGTCTCAGCAACAGCCCCAGTCCTCCTGGCCACCAGGAAGCCCTGGCTCATGGCAGGGCCAACACCCTGTGCCCATGAGCCCAACCCTCCTCCCTCACCCTGGGACCTCTCTTCTCACCCTCCCCGTGCAGTCACTGCTGCCCCTGCTTCCAGCTTTGCTGCGGGCACTGCCACAGCACTGCCGGGCATCTCTGCAGGGCCGCTGGCACTGCCTGGCTAAGCAGCAGCATCAGGGCACTTGGTGTGACTTGGCTTCGCTGCCTCCTTTCACCCCATAGTCCTTTGAAGAATACCTCCAGCCTTCTGAGAGGACAGACATCGTCCTTGTGTCCATCAAGGCGCTGAGAGACTCCAGCACCTTTGACAAGAAGGCAGCAAGGGACATGCTGGACAGGGTCATGGAAATCCCTGACTTCTGGCTGGTGGATGTAAGTGGCCTGTGGCTGCCTTGCAGCTATGTCAGGCCTTGTTGCTCTCTCCATCCCTCCCTCCCAAACCCCAGTGTCTTGGGCACCTGAGGCCGCCTGAAGGCAGCAGAGAAGGGTGGAAAGGGCAGCTGAGGAAATGGCCACACTCCAGTGGCAGCACCATCCTCACCTGTGTTCCCTCCAGGTGCCAAAGATCGTGAGGTGCATCCACAAAAACCTGGAGAGCATCAACACAGCATCAGCCCGGCAGAGCGTGGAGTCCCTGCTTCTCCTGATGGCCAACAGGAGCCCTGGGGAGGTGGTCACGGTGCTGCTGAGGATCGCTCCACCAGGAGACCGGTACTTGCCTCAAAAGCCATCAGGACTTGTCCCCTATGGGGAGTTGGGCCTGGAGATACTCTGGCTGCCAGAGCCAAGGAATCCTGCAGGACACTCCAGGGGAGCAGGACCCTCCATCCCACCACGCTTTTCAGCCCTGGGGTCGGCCAGGCCCACAGCAGCCAAAGCTGAGCAAGCCAGCCCAGAGCCCCCCACTGCACTCTTGCCAGCCCCACGGGAGCACCAGCTCAGCCTCTGCTGCTGCCCAGGGCATCCCAAGTGTCCTGCAGCACTGAGCTCAGCCACGCTGCTGTGGCCAAGGTTGCCCTGCTGACAGAGCGCTCTGGCTTGCAGGACTGCCATGGACATGTGGGAGGTGATGTTCTCTGCGCCCAGGACTCTGGACAAGATCTTAATGGAGTTCCTCAGTAGACTTCTGGTGACAGACTCCCTGTTCCTCGAAGGCCTCATCAGCCTGTCAGAAAGACCTGACATGGTGAGCAGGGCGGCGTCAAGGGAGCCATGTTGGCAGCTGGGGCTGGCGCAGTGCGTGAGGCGGTGGCTTGGCCTTGGCCGGGGGTCAGGCAGTGTGTGAGAGCTCCAGATGTCATCCCTGCCTTGCTGGGCCCTGATGGCTGCCCGGGGAGCCTTCCACATTGAGCAGGGCACAGGGAGTCTTTGCTTTTCTTCTCTCCCTGCCCTACCGCTTCCCTCCTGCATCCCCACCTGTGTGTCCATGGCCACCACCTGCCAGGAGGCTGCCACAGAGATTCGTGTGCCACCACCTGCCAGGAAGCGGGACAAGAGGCTGGTGCTCCTTGACCAGCATTTTTGCCAGGGTGGTCTTTGATCATTTCACAACAAGGAAACTTCTTCATACAGGCAAGCAAAATGCAGGTCCTCCCGCTGTTCATCATGAGGCTGATTTGGCATGGCAACACAGAACTCAAAAAGAAGGCGCTGGTGTTCTTAAAAAACATGATGGGTCACCTGAAGCGAGAAGAGACCAGCCGCATCGCTGAACCACTGGCGAAAGAACTCCTGCCCCTCTTTGACCATGTAAGACTGATGGAGGAGACTGAGCCCTGCGGGTGCGCAGCCTGCAGTGACAGCTGCCCTTCAGCCCAGCCCCGTGGGCGGCACTGGGAGCAGGCTCTGCTCCCCGGGGCTCTCGTGGGATGGCCTCCGGGCTTTGCAGCCCAGCACGGCTCCCTGATGCACAATCTGACCCTGGAGCATCTCCCCTCGCATCAGCCCCGCGACTGCCCCTGCTCACTGTGGGCAAAGAGCTGCTGCTTTTAAAGTCCAACTTTCCTCCTTCCTCCCAGGAGTCCAGCCGGCTGCGAGAGCTCTCCATCTGCCTCTTCAGAGAGCTGTTGCACTCAGTGACGGGGCGTGACAAGAAGAGGATGAAGAGCTATGTGCGCCGTGCACTGCTCCCCCTCTTCTTTCATCTGAGCGACCAGAGTGACAGCGTTGCCATGGTACAGATTTCCACTTCCACCACCCTGGTCCCACAGGACTCAGCAGATGCCAGTGGCCACCGAGGCCTGAACAAGCATGTCCCTACGGGCTCCTGAGCTGACCCTCCAGGTGCTGGGGCTCGAGCTTTGAGCCTCAATCCTGTGCTCCAGGGCTGTGCCCAAAAGAGCCCCAGATGTCTGGGCCAGGGCATGTCCCAGCTCCCAAAGAGCAGGATCATCCCAGGAACAAAGCCAAGAGCAGGGGAACACCAGGTCTCCTTCCCCAGGCTGTGGTGCCATCTCCCAGCTTCTGCTCTTCTGCAGGCCGCCAGGGAAGCCCTCCTTGCTGCAGCAGAGCTGCTCAAGTGGAAACAGCTCAAACACCTGGCATGGACACAGCAGAACTGGAGGACTGGAGAGAGCTTGGTGAGGACAATCCCCAAGGCCCAGGGCCCAGGCTGGACGAGGGCTGCCCCACACGTCCGGGCTGTGGGCTCTGCAGATGTTCCTTGCCTACCCTGCTGCAGTGCCGAGCTGCATCCTTGTTCCCTGTCCTCAAGAACAGAGCCCCCAAGGGCTTTTCTCTCTGCCCTGCTCCCCTCCCCACTCCCAGCGGGAGGGAGGGCTCTCAGCACCCCTGGGACCCCTTGGCCTGTGTCTCCCTTTCAGCCTCAGCCCCACAGGGCTCCTGGCTGGAAGATGGGAATTGCCTTGGAGGGGAAGGGGAATGGCCAGTGCTGGGAGAAGGGACTGGTCTGGCCAACTGGGGCGGGACAGTGACGTGTCCATCCCCTTGTGCTCTCTCCAGCTGGAGCAGGAGAGTAGCAGGGCTGAAGAATACTTGAGTCAGAGCCTGCCGTACCTGAGGGATGCTCAGGCCAGCTTGCGAGAGGCCGCCGTGAGGTTCATCGGTGAGTCACAGTCCTCGGGGTCCCTCTTCTGGCAGTCTGGCCCAGATCTCCGCTGCTGCCCTGGCACCAGGAGCAGCCCTGTGGCTGCCAGAGCCCCGGCTGTCCCGTGCAGGGCCTTGGCCTCCCCTCCCAGCCCTGCCCACGCAGGTGGCCTTGGTGGCTGCCTTGCTCAGCCCCACCATCTCGGCTCCTTGTCGCCCCTGGGGTCAGCCCTGATGAGGGGAGGGAGCAGGGCTCTGACGGAACTCTGTGCCCAGGGCTGGCTGCGCGGCCCCTGAGGGACCGAAGGGAGGAGGAGAAGCTGGCTGAGATCTGCAGCGGTGAGTAGGGAGCGTGGTCGGAAGAGGATACTTGGGGGGTCTCTGGAGACATGGGAGGTCAGCTCATCTGTTTCTTTCTCTTGCAGCCCTTCAGCCCTTGGAGCAGGACAGCGAACCCTCCATCTGCTCCCTGGCAGCTCAGACCATCTTCATCCTGAGCCTTCCAAGGAAGCAGCCAAGATCACGATGGACCCTGCGAACCCTGTGCTGCTGGCGCCGCTAAACCAGGTGGAGGAGCAGCTCTCCTTGAGGAAAACGGCTGGATTTTAGTAAAGAGCCCTTCTTGAAGTTGGGTTTGATGTCTGCCTTTCCCAAGGACCCCAAAACCTCTCTGATTGCTCTGGCAGTTTTGAGAGCACAATCTAAAACGACGGGCAAGGGCGACAGAGCAGACAGGAGCACTTGCAATGAGCCTGTCCAGGGAAGCTGAGATGAATGTCACTGGGCCACTGGGGTTTGTTCCTAGAGTCACACACAGAAATGCCAGGGTCTGAGCCATGTCTGAGCCAGTCTCATGGACTCCTTATGCACTCAGGCATCTTCAGAGACAGAGTCTGTTCCTTTTACACACAGAGGCAGGAGTCACAGTGTCCCTCTGGCCTCCTGTTGCCACTCACAAAAGATGGGAGGCAGCTCAGCCCTGTGGTGTGTGACCCTGCTCTGCACTCATCTGAGATGTCCCACGTCATGAGGAACAGACATTGGGACATTGGTTAAAGGAACCACAAAGCAGTGCTGCATTTAAGCAGTTTCCATGGGATGTCACTCCCAACGTGAAGCGACAGTCACCTTCCTTGTCCGGCTGGCCGTGCTGTGCTGGGTGCACCCAGGACACGGGTCCCTCTTGGCTGCCAGGGACACTGTTGGCTCGTGTTCAACTTGCTGTTGACCAGAACCCCCAGATCCCTCTCCGCAGAGCTGCTCTCCAGCACCTCGTCCCACAGTACAGACAGGGTTGCCGTGTCCCTGGTGCAACTCCGCATCTTTTCCAGCCCAAGAGGATTCCTGAGTTGTCAGAAGTCGGCAGAAATCCTACGGACACATCCGTGGTCTGAGTCAGCGTTTCCAGGATGGAGTTGATTTAGATCTCAGTTTCAATTTCTTCCTTCAACTTTAGAAAAACCCCCAGCTCTACGTATTCTGAGGGCACTGTGCAAGTTGGTAAGGAGCGTGCTCTGCAACGTGAAGACAAACTCTAAGAACCAACAGTCAAAGGAACTTTATTAAAAGCTTTTACAGAAGGAACGTTTTCAGCTTTTCAGGTGGTTCTCAGGCACAATCTCCTCTTGCTAATGGCTGATCTCCTCCCTGTTGAAACTGAGCTGTGCCATCTGTCTGCAGCTAGAGGGGATAAAACCACATTGAGATGGTGGCAGCACAGGGATTTGCTGCATGGGTGGCAACTGCATGTATGGAGAGATTCTTCTCACAACAGAGACCAGAAACATGCTGCCGTTGCCCCTCTCCCTCGAGTCACTGCGTACCGCTGTGCAGAGAGAGCCCAGGGAGTCCTCTGTCCCGGGCACCCTGTCCACCTGCTGGGCAGGACTCGGGGAGGGCCGGGTGCGGCTCCACTGCTCTGTGTCCCTCTCGCACTCCCTGATCCTCCTCAGGCTCCTCAGCTCCTCCCGGAGCTGGGCACTAAGCAGAGGATTCCTCTCGCTGGCCCAGCTCCCACAGCCATGCTCGCTGCTGCCGTCCAGCCCTGGTGTCAGAGCAGTGCGCACCCTGCAGCCTCGCACCTGGATGCCGGCATCTCCCCGCCGGCTCTGGGTCTGGGGAGCTGCACCAGTAGTGCTGGGGGCCAGCCTGACGGATGCCATGGCTCAGCCTCTCTCCTCCTCTTCTCCATCAGCTGTATTCACCAGGCTTCCACTGAGAAGAATGGCAATTTGTCTCAGGTACATCCCTCCATTACCCAACCTCATTCAGGGCAGCTGCTCAATGTCATGGCCAAATCCAGGCCTGTGGTGCTACTTGAGATGTGACAGGGCTCTCCAGCACAACTGCGTTTGTGTGGCAGGGACAGCACAGGACCTACAGGAAAGCCATCCCCACTCAGAGCAGGTGTGGGACAGACAGGACAGACAGGACATCTCGGACAGACACGGTTTCTGTGGGCCTGTGGCTGGTTGTCACCATTGTGCTGAGAAACACATCTAGAGCTCAGCGGTTTTCCTGAGCTGGATTCAGTTCTTGCTAAGCCTGGTTTTAAGGCTGCAGTGTCAGAGGATGCGATCAAAGCAAAACCAGCCCAGGTGCTCTCAGGTATGTGCAGGCAGAGCATGAATGTGAGGCACGTCCCACAGGGTCTGCAGTAGTGTGTCTGTGCTCCTGAACTCCGCTTGTTCTTCTGTCCTCTGTCCTTTACTCATCCCATTGATGGCGTTATCATCGAGGGGTTCCTGGATCACACAAAGTCCCCAGTGAATAGAAAAGGGGAATATTATGCCTGTTTTTAAAAAGGGGTAAAAAGGTGAACCCTGGGAACTACAAGCCTGTTGGCCTCACTTCTGGGCCTGGTAAGATCGTGGAGCAGATCTTCATGGAAGATCTGTAGAAACGTGAGGAAGACAGGGAGGTGATTGGAGACAGCTCACAAGGCTTCACCAAGGGGAAATCATGCCTGACTGTTCTGGTGGCTTCCTGTGATGCTGTGACTGCATCAGCAAACAAGGGCAGACCTACAAATGTCATCTGACTGTCTGTAAGACCTTTGATAGGGTCCCCCACCTATAAATTGGTGAGATATTGATGTGCTGGACAGATGGATAAGGAACTGGCTGGATGGCTGTGTCCAAAGAGGAATGGTCAGTGTCTCGGTGAAAACCAGGAACGAGTGGTTTCCCTCAAGGCTCCATACTGTGAGCAACATTTGCCTTGGCATATTTCCCCCATGCAGTGAATAATACAGTGATCCCACCACTGAACTCTTTTAGGTCACACTTCTCTCATAGAAATCTAAACATTGTTCTGCAGTAAACTGAACCCTAAATTACTCCCCCACGACAGAGAGACCAGCAGCCGATTCAGTGGGGCCTTGAACTCAGCATTTTCACCAGGCTTTGAGTGCATTTCCCAGAGGGGCGCCTGTCTTACCCCATCCTTGTTCAGCATGGGGCGGAGACGCTCTGCAATGCACGCGCCTGCTGTTCCTGAGAGCACCTGGGCTGGTTTTGCTTTGATCGCATCCTCCGACACTGCAGCCTTAAAAGCAGGCTTAGCAAGAACTGAATCCAGCTCAGGAAAACCGCTGAGCTCTAGATGTGTTTCTCTCAAACAGTCGTTTTTGCGGCGGTGGTGTCAGCACGCCAAAAGGCCCGCATCTCCATCATGTGCTCCACTCTTAGGCTGGGTTTTATGTTTGCTTGAATAACCACCTGTAAAGAAGTCAATGGCATGATATCTCATGCCAGCGTCCACTAAGCCTGCTGCAGAAGGAGAAAGAGCTCTTCCCTCCAACACCCGCCCTCCACCCCCTCCCAAAAATCTACTCATTCACTGTTCACTCTCAGTCCTTCATTCTTCACAGCTGGATGGCAACAACATGAGGATGAAGTGATCAACAATTTACTTGGGAGCTGGAGCGGGGAAAATACGTAGAGGACTCTCAGGTCTCATTTCAAAGACTGGGAGTTCTTAAAACATGGAGAGGGTATGGTTTTGCTGAATTTGTCAGCCACCTTCCGCTATTTCTTAGTCAAACACACCAATATGGGATGTTCCTGTTACTTGGCTGTTGCATATTTTAAAACATTTGTATCTTTAACAACTATTGCCTCTCTTTATTTTTACCTTCCCAGATTGTTTTTTTTTTTTTTAATTTAATTTCTTGTGCTTTTTGATGCAGACAAGATGAGAAAGAAAACAACTGTCAAAGGGAAGTGTCTGCTGTATTGTTAATTTTCAATGACCTGACGTGGCTTTCAATATACAACACATCTGATTACAAACATACCAAACGAGGTTTCTTTCTATCATAAGTAGTTTATTGTTTGAAAAAATGTCTTAATATCTCCATTAACTGTCAAGAAGAAAAAAAAAGTGACTTGTATTAATAAGATTAAAGCCATTGTAAACTCAGTCAAACTTGAATTAAACACCACTGTCAAAGTACTATCTAATCAGAGCAAATCCCCAACTCAGAATTACCAAATAGTGATGGACTACAACCAAACCACTACAATAATACAGAATCAAAGCTTCTGACTTCCCAGTTTTCGTTTGAACATCTTCTGCTCTACCTGGCTCTCTTGGGTTTTTTTGCATCTTCAAAGAGCTCAGCATTGGGAAAACCTTCATTCTCATCCTCTCTTCTTCTCTTCCCTTGGAATCTCTGTTTATTTGCTCTGTCATCTCCAAGTGGGTTTTTCACCTCTTTTGAGTTTGTTGGATTTTCCGTGCCATGGTGCTCTCTTCCAGAAGGCTTTTCAGGGTCATCTCCAGCTATACAATGATTTTCATGGCTGTGCCCACCAGGGTAATCCTCCCTACGTCCCCAAGCGTAAGGCAAAATCTCTCGTCTGGTCTCAGGTGGATCAAACCTCTCTGGAAAAAAGTTCCCTCTGTTCGGTGGAAGTGCAGGCTGAGCACCAGCAGCACAGCCCTTGTCAGGCTTTCCAGACCATTCTCCATAGTTCCTCTCCCATTCTCTGTATCTTTCCTTTTCAAATGGATCCTGAAATTCAACCGATCTGCCATAGGCAGCTTTCATACCATATAGTGGAACCGCTGTGTGTCTGTTAAAATACTCCCTTTCTCCTTGCCCTTGAGGTGTGGTCCTTTGAGTGCGAGACTGGCCTCTGAATACTGGAGACCTTGACCCTGAGCGGTGATCACCACGCCACCTTGACCTGGAGCGATAGGTGAGACTCTTCCCTTTGCCTCTTCTTGGAGACGGCGGCAATGGCGAGTGGGAGCGGGAACGGGAACGGCTCCGTGATCGAGAGTCGGAGCGAGTGCAGGAGGAGCCTGATCGTGACTTGCAGTGGGTGTACGAACTTCCAGGGTAAGACAAAGCACTACAGCGAGACTTGGACCTTAAAAAAGCACAACACAGAAAAATAATGACACTATTTCAAAGCAGCCACTCTCCCCAGTTTTTTCCTCTCAGATTTGGTTAGGTTGGTTTTTTTCAACATTTCTGTACGATACTCACAGTTCCCAGGCTGCTTTGTCACCTGCTGAGCACATTGCCCTGGCTCTCATTGACGGACCTTTTGGAGTGGGGAGAGGAGAAAGAAAAAAATCCCATTCAGTTTATCTGGAGAGAAGGTTTTTAAGGAAATTCTAAGGTTATAGTTACCGGTTGTGGGGCCTGATTGTCCTTGGGGGCCCAGGAGATGTGGTAAAGCCGCTTGTCTTGGAGCAGGAACCTGGCAGTCCTGGGGAATAAAGGCAAACGCATGGAAAAGAAGCCCTGCTGAAACCCAAAACTCATGGTGTATATTGCAGTAAACCTCACCTTCTCTGCTGACAAACTGCTGATGGGCAGAGAGGAAGAGCTGGAAAGTTCCGCGTTTGTCACCAGAGCAGCAGGAGGTGTCACCAGCGGTGGCGGCTGCTGCCAGAGCTGCTTACGGACCCTTTCTGTGTAGACAGTTCCATTTCTGAAGTTGTTCACAGCCTAGAGGCAGAAAAACCATTTACAGAAAGGTGACGTCACAGAATATATTCCAGAAACTTCAGCAGATCTCCACACAAAAGCCTCTGCGGAGTCAAATTACTTGTGCATGCCTGCAAATGCCATCAAACCTAAAATAAATCAACATACAGAGATAGGAGCCTGTCACATTAAACATGGATGTTAAGGATTGGTATTTAATCCTTTATTTAATACTTTGGTATTTAAACTCCTTCAGTGGTAACGCTGAATTTGAATGTGAGGCGACCACGCTAAACAAAACTGTGACCTGAATGGGACAAATTGTCTCTAAATTTAGAGTTGTGACCTTGTGGAACAGCAGATAACGGGTTTGAACAGGAAATTCAGCCTTAGGCAATTCAGCCTTGCTTAAGGAGACGTAAATCCATATGTTTTACACACAGCCTTTTCTTGCAATCAGCTCATGTAAAAGTCACCGCGTTACCTGGCGTAGGAACTTGTTGGCAAATAAAGCATCCGGAGAAACATCCGTCCGGTGACAGGTTGGGCATTTATGTTCCTCAGATTCCAGTAACGCTGTCCTGATACCTGTGAAGAATTAGAGCCATCCAAGTATTTTTGGCCAAGCTAAGGACGTTTTGTGGGTTCTAATCAATTATAAAAACACTTAGATGATTAATGGAGAAATATGGTCTGGAATTAAGAGCATGAAGCTCTAAATGTTCAATAGTGTAAAAAGTTTCTCGTGTGTAACAAATAGCTATAGAGTTTTGATATTCCGCTCTTGCAGCATTTGAAGATGTGGACGGGGCTGTGTCCTGGTGTGCTAATTGGTCTCATTAGACGAGGCTGTGTCTGGATGTGTTCACTGGTCTTTTTTCCACCTTCTCATCCAGTGAGAAGTCACCAACCTCCAGGTTAACGAATAAAACACATCCCAAAAACCATGAGTACGTAGGTTTGAGTTCTGGAGGCCTGAACCAACCCTCTCAGGGAGAAGAATGCGGACTAATTTATATTTATTTATTATATTTCTTTTCTGATATTTTCAATGATATTTCTTTCTTCTGTTTCTACTTTCAGAAGAGCAGGTGTGATGCCTGGCATTAACAAACACTTACATTCATCGCAATAACTGTTTCCACAGCAGGGAATAACGACGGCATCGGTCGTTATGTTTTTACAAATGAGACACAACAGCTCCTCGGGAACAGGGTCGTGGTTTGAGGAGGAGGAGGAGGGCGGTTCCGCTGGTAAAAATGGAGGTTTCTCCTTCTTCCTTCTCGCATAAGCTTCCCTGGAAGGGGGGTGGAAAATAAAAGAGTTGAAGTTGGGCAAAGGAAAGCTTCTCCAAGCTTTGGGTTTCACCAAAGGGAGATAAGAGATGGAATTTTCAGAGACAGTGACAACGCTTCTTCCCCCATCACCACAGGTGCTGCCAACTCGCTGCCGTTGCCGCTCACACACTGACGCGGGGTTTCTCTCGTTGCCTTTCGGGTCAGTCCAATTAATCCCGTACTTACGCGTTAATAATCGGTATTGCGTATTTTCCGGTGTTTGTCAGCAGCGCGCCCCTTGTGCTGGGATCTTCAACCTCCATCAGGAAACTCCTGGGAATTCCTGTGCTCTTTTTAATCCTGGGAACAGGCTCAAAAGCTTTGTCCTGTTAGGAACAGAAATGCAGACATCTCTCATCTGGAGACCCACACTTCAAATGACATTTCAGTGATGATTTTAACTAGCGAAAGCTTTCAATCCTCTCCTTTTGCCAAGCATAAGGGCTGCGTGAATATTCAACAAAAGACTTGTGTAACGGAAACACACAAATATCCAACAGGAGGGGTCAGCAGAAACATCTCGGGTTTGTACGGAATCCTGAAAACTGCAAAATGTCATTAAAAGAGTTCAAAACAGAGAATTTTCCAGTAATACTGAAGTGGATAAACAGGCATGAAGGATCACAGAGGATGCTCTACAGCCATATTTATTGTCTACTCCCTAGAAAAAGAACACATTACATTAGAATTCCAGGTTGCCTTGTGTTTGAAGGGCTTTGCAACATTGCTGGACAACCTCTGCATTTCACCCCAAGAGAAACAATGCTTCATATGATATTAAAATGGAATACGATAATATTGAAATTGGAAGCTAAAAGATTTTTAAAAAGCGCCCCCATAAGTTCCCCCCAGTCTCACCCCTTTTGTCGGGCAGTTCTTTATATAGTGGCCGGGTTTTCCGCAGCGGAAACAAGTGTACGATGGTGGAGGTGTCTTCATGTAACTACAAGTTTTTTGGGGAAAAAAAAAGAAAGAAGTGTCACCGTTGTTAAAGCAAATGCCTCAACAAGTTTTCCATCGTCTTCAGAGAGGAGGGAGATCTGACATGAGCAGCACTCACGTGGCTGGATTGTATTGCCAGCAGGACTGGATCATCATGGCTTTTATTTTGTCTTCTTCAGAAGCGTTGGCTTCAGCCAGGTTGGCCGTCTGTTCAACGGGGAATTAACGGGGTGACACACACGTTACGTGTTTGGAACTCGAGTCTTTCCGCTCTGCTTGTACCTCTGTAACTAATCCCATTTTCTTCCAAGCTACGTGTAGAACAATCTGTATTATCCAGTCTTTTTAAGCTCTACATAATTTGAAGGAGAAGATCTCCACTGTCCATTTAATTGAGAAAACGGAAATTATTTGGACCTTCAAGCATTAATTGTTCAGATCAACCACTCCTGGTTTTGTTTTGTATGCATTTACACGCTTTCATCCACAAATCAACCATCTACGTTCAACTTTTTATTAAACGGTTCTTTCATATACACATTATTTTCCTCAATGATGTAATCCAGATCAACAACTATCAAATAATTTCCAGTAACATTTACAGAAAACTTGACAGATGCTTGACTAACTTGAACCCCAACAGTTACAAAACCATCCAAACCCCACAAAACCTGACTAGGAATAGACTGTAACTCACATACGGCATTTAATTCATCAGGACAATAAAGAAGAAAACTTTTAACAGCACGTTGCCTCCATCCTGAGCCAGTCCGCACTCAGCTTTACGTTATTGTCCTGCATTTTTCTGAAACACTTCAATTTCTTCAAAAGCTGAAATGTGTGACACACACTTGGACAGTTTTTCCCATTTTAGCATAAAATTCCACACGAGATTGCAGAACCAAGGACACATTTAGTATCTAGGTTTAGATTTCGTTTGGTGGCTGCCTTCCAATCTGATTTCTCTCCTGAATGTACACAATTTAATTTCTGCAGCGAGAGAGGGAAGAAGTTCCCAGTGGGAAGAGTTCTCGGGAATGAACTCCAGCCTTGAAATTCAGACATCACTGTGCAATCGTCCACGTTACAGAAACGCTTCTGTTCTGGCTGTTGCAAACCCCCCTGAAATGTCCATAATTGAATTATTCCAGAAAATTGTGTCAGCTTCCGGTGCAGAAGTAATAAAACATATGAAAAACAGTACAAACAGCTTCTGAAGTGCTGCCTCTTTGCATCTTGAAGATGAGCGATTCTGGAATGGGACGTTGGGGCTGAGACATCCCAGGACAGTATCAAAATACACACACATTTTCAAGGCAAAATAGAGACTTTAAATTATCAAATATTAAAGTATTGTTCACATTACAAGACTTGTACAGCTATAGGCCACCGTATAGATTTAAAAATAGGAAGAAAACACTTTTTTCTAAAGTATTTGACAAGAACATATACCTTATATTCTATTGCAATACCTTAATAAGCTGTGCCAGAGAAAGAGGTGCAGGAGAGTCATCGATCTGTTCACAAAAAATGAAACAGGTATTCAATGGTACATTCCAGACAGAGCGCAGCAACCGCGGGACAGCAGCACAAAAGCACTGTCACAACTTCAAATGTTGTCGCCGTACTGTTCCACGGTCATGGGCGAACCTCACAGCGATTTATTCCTGCCGCACCGAGTTCTGCTTTGAAATGCATACAGAAACATGGAAAAAAGCCAAATAAACTGTATTTATGAACACGGAGCTTGTGTTGATACACATGCTAGTGAAAAATAGAGAAAAACAACTGTTTTCAAGAAACAAAAACCCACCTGAATTAGTTGGAATACAATATATGCAATGTACGTTAAAATAAAGACAAAATATCAAAAACCCGTCAGAGACACATAGTATTCAAGAAAAGCAACAAATCCAGGTCCAGACCATTTACCAGTCCAGTGTATCCGTGTGTTTCTCATTTATATAATATTTTAGCAGCAGAATGACAGTGTTTGCAAACCTGAAGAAAAACACCGCCCCCTTCCCAAAGGTGAATTCATAGCTGTGTAGCAACGATATTGAAATTCACGGCGATCCATCAAAGCCATTTTTGTACTCAGAGGGGCCCAACAAAATCACTGCAATCACACGGTTTTAGGAACAAATGCCCAAGTATTTAAGGACACGCCAAGGAAGCACGGAGCTGCACAGCAGTGTCCTCACAACAACGGCGTCACTCACTTTCTACCTTGCTGAGGCCGATATTTACAACGTTTACTGGAAAATACATTCTGTTAATGCTTGGAAAACTCATACAAGGCTGCGTTGGTTACAATTCAGCATGGTGTGCAGGAAAAAGGGTGAGATAATGTTTTTACATACGGCTTTTGCTGTTCCGCTCACCGGCTCCTTTGGACTTCTAGAAGGAGAAATAAAGGTGATCAGAACTTAAATAAAGCATCCGGACCCAACAAAAAGCAGTGAATCCAGATTCTAAAACCTGAACATAAAACTTTTTGTTTTGATCACCTAAGGAATGTGGAAATTTATTCTTCTACATAAACTCTTCTGTCTTGGTGCATTCAGTGTAACTGAAAACAAACCAGCATTACATTCCTACTTCATGAAAATCACTCTACACAGTCATCTGGCAAATACCCAGCAAACATCCCTTCAGAAGAGTGTTCCTGTGTGGAGGCCCAAGCACTGTGATCAGGTGAGCACCAAAATACTAAATATGTCATAAAATACATGCTATATTGCCTAAAAATAGCAGTAGAAATGTCATTTGAAAGCAGTTACGAGGATTTTGTGTTATTTCGGGGCCCTGCAACAGACAAAAGGAAAAAGAAAAAAAAAAGGTCTTAATTACCAGAAACTGCTTTCAGTGCTTTAAAGTAACCTTGAAAGCACTGCAATATTTTAGGAAATATTTATGACACTTGACCCTTGCTGAGATTCCACACACTCATTGATCTGTCGTTTCGTTCTTTCATATTTATTTGATCTTTATCATTAGTGTGCAAAACACTCAGATGTGGGGCCTACGAACGCCTGCTCTATCCGCCCCTCACCCAAACGGAAGAAACAGTCAAACACTGGGAATGAGACTCTGCCCAGATGGGAGCAAATTCCAAGTTTACGCTACAATGTCTTTACTATACAAGCAAACCCATAAACCAAGGAATCTCTCCACGTCCAGGAGATGGGATCCACAACTTGGGTCTCAGAACAACCAACCCGAAGAACAAACCCGGTTCAACTGTCTGAAGAGTCACGGCTGTCGGAGCTCGAACCTCAGGTCCTAAAAATGTAGGTCTGAAAAATCAGGCCTAAAAATGCAGGCTTATAAAACGTAAGCCAGAAAAAGTAGGCCTAAACTTTTAGACTGAAAAATGTGGGCCTGAAAACAGAGGCATAAAAACATAGGCTGAAAATTCTACTTTGGGGCAGATCCATTCAAATCTACCCCATCACAACAAAAATTAACAGCCGCTTTAATAAGCAAGATGCAATCTGAATGCCTCTGTAAACTCACATCCACCAAAAAGGTTAAACCACACTGAAACGCCTCACAAAGAATACAAAGCCCTAGGAACACTTACAAAATGTGTGTTTTGCTGGGAGCTTTAGCTGCCTCATCTGCGATTCTTCCAACGATTGCCGATGGCTTCTTAGAGACCGGGGCGTTGTTATCTGTGTGTTCTGAAAACAACATCAATACAGGG
This sequence comes from Patagioenas fasciata, assembly GCF_037038585.1. Classification (NCBI taxonomy): domain Eukaryota; kingdom Metazoa; phylum Chordata; class Aves; order Columbiformes; family Columbidae; genus Patagioenas; species Patagioenas fasciata. Next base: position 5,855,839 of record NC_092544.1, on the reverse strand, counting down.
AAGAAAAATAAATTAGCCAATTCATGATTATGTATGAATATGAGAACCCCTTTAGAGATACAAAAAAAAAATTGGAGATGTAACATCACACTTCTGCAGATCTAGTCAGGCTGAGCCATGGTGGTTTGGCACAGGGGCCATGCATAACATGGGAATATTTCACCATTTCTGCTCTGTTTCCAGTGCGTTACACCAGAGCACCCACCTGATGACATTGTTCCCACTGCAGTGGCAGCGATTTGCAGAGTCGACTCCTTCAGCTGGTGAGAAGTCGCTGAGCTGCAACCAACTCGTGCAGTGGTCCCTGTCAGCTGGAGCGTCACTGCATCCGCACCGCGGTGACGGGCATTGTGACAAAGGTTCTGTGTCAGCTGGGTGTGGCAGCCGAGCGCCCCCTACGGGAGGGGGAGCCTGTCACCTGTCAGCCTGTCACTGTCAGCCTGTCACCTGTCAGCCTGTCGCTGTCAGCCTGTCACTGTCAGCCTGTCACCTGTCAGCCTGTCACTGCCTGCTGTCCCTCCTGTCACTGCCTGCTGTCCCTCCTGTCACTGCTCATGTCCCTCCTGTCATCCCCCAGGCCTCTCAAAACTGGCCAAAAAGGGGCAAAACATCCCCAGATTTGTGGCAAAACTGGCGCAAAGACTTAAAGAGAAAAGATGGGAAGAAGCATAGGGGACAGAGGGAGAAAGCGAAGGGAGCAGGACAAAGGGAGGGAAGAGGAAAAACTAGAGCTGGGCTGCAGGACTGAAATGGAGGAAGGGAAGGGAAGGGAAGGGAAGGGAAGGGAAGGGAAGGGAAGGGAAGGGAAGGGAAGGGAAGGGAAGGGAAGGGAAGGGAAGGGAAGGGAAGGGAAGGGAAGGGAAGGGAAGGGAAGGGAAGGGAAGGGAAGGGAAGGGAAGGGAAGGGAAGGGAAGGGAAGGGAAGGGAAGGGAAGGGAAGGGAAGGGAAAGGAAGGCGAAGGGAAGGCGAAGGGACAGAAGGCAGGTTTCCCGGAAAAGCACCATTTTGGCTCAGTGCGCCACTACCGTCTGTTCAGAAGCCATTCAGAAGGGTGAAGGTTTGGTGGGATTCGTCCATGAAGGAATTTCTCCTGTCCCTGCTGGTTTCTCTTGTTTCTTCCTTTCTTCACCTTCCTGCGGTGTCTCTGTCCATCACAAGGAAAAGGCCAAGCTCAAAACTCTAGCAAAACATCTTGAGAGGACTTCAAAGGGGCAAAACCCTCACCAGCTGGAGACCAATTTCAGTATTTCTGGGCACGGTCTGAAGATTCAAAATGACTCTGAGCAGGGGGAAGGATCTGCTGAAGCAGAAACTGGGCCTGAAACATGGTGGTCTGGCAGCCCCAGGACTACAACTCCCAGCACTTCAACAAGATGTGAAGTTCCCAGCCTGGCAGCCTTGGATCTCCTGCAATTGCTGCAGAAAGATCCACCCTAGCAACGCGAAATTCAGCTTTGTAACCCCCCAACACTGTTGCAACTTTTCCTTCGCATGTTTACTCATCTCTTTCCCCAGCTCCTTGTGTCCCACAGAGAGATGGGTTTCTGCAAAAGAAGAGAAACTCTTCTAAAACAATCCTGCAGTGTTTGGGAGCTCTCTGCCCACACGCGGAGCCCCGCGATGGCTTCAGGGGCGGGCAGCTGGTTCTCTCCCTCCACTGACCCCTTGTCTGCCACCTCTCCAGCAGCAGCGCTTTGCTCCCAAGCTGTACCAGAGCCACCCAAAAAGCCTTTCAATTCCCCCTGGGGATCTAAAGGAGCAACGAGATGAGAAGAAACGGTTCCCTCTCTGGCCCAGGGCAGCCTTGCATTTCTACAAAGAAACAGCACTCAGGAACGACACAGATTCGAATCACGTACCTCTTGGGCCACCTCAGGTGGTGCTGCTTCTGCTCCGGACCTCCAGCCAAGGCCACTCCATCCTGGGCACCACTGATCTGGCCTTCAGTGGGTGGCACTGTGTAGACATGGACCCCGGGGACACGGGTGGCACCAAAGCGGGGGCTCCAAGCCGTACCCCGCCGAGACGGTGTTCTGCGGTTCTGTCAGCACTGGCCAGAACATCTCAGGCCTTGATGTCAGTGATGGTGCTGTCTCCAGACTTGGCGGCTGTGGAATGCAGACCTTGTAGGTGGGCTCCTCGGGCAGCCTGGCCTCAGAGCTCATTGGCGGCAATTTGCTTCCCACAGGAACTTTCTTTTCTCCTTGTCCTGCTCTGCACCTCTGAGGGTTCACAGCCTGTGCTGGGCTCTGCCTTGGTGCTTGGCCTTTGAGCTCAGATTTGCCCTTGGCTTGGCCAGTCATGGGCTGCTTTTTCCCAGAGGAGTCCCCTGGGATGTCTGGCAGACACCTGAAGTGACACAACAGAGGGGACGGCCTGAGGACACCATGGGTTTGGGGCCCCATCCTGCCCCCATGAACCACGTGCCTGTTTGCACAGCCACCAGCAGCTCAGCCGATGGCTGCGCTCAGCTCAGGGGAGGAAACCCCCGAGCCAGGCCCTCGGTGGCACACGGCTGTCCCCACACGGCTCAGGAGGCCACACCTGGCGCTCTCCTGAAGGAGCGGAAAGGAACCAGCCCGGTGAAGTGGGGGCTCCTGGCAGCCCCATCCCAGCCCTCGGGGCGCTGCCTTCAGCACTGCTCAGCAGCAGTGAACGGCGAGTGTTTGGGGCTGGGGAATGGGCTCCTGCTGGCACAGAAAATGAACCCATGCAGACACCAGCCCTGAGCCCCCAGACTCACCTGACCCCACTGCTGTTCCTCATCTCCATCGCCTTCTTACCCCAGAGCTGCTCGCGTTCCTTCTTAGTCAGGCTGGAATGGGCTGGCAAGGGCGGCTGAGCAAACCTCTGGAAACAGGAGGGGACGCCTTGTTGTCATCACTGGTCCTGCCAGCCCGGGTGACACACAGCGGTGCTCAGGCCTCTTCCCAAAACATGCGGGAGGGCTGTTCCGCTGTCCTGACAGCGCCATCTCCAGGGGCCTCGCGCCCTCCCCAACACCGGCACCTCCGGGCTCCTCTGCAACGCGTCAGTGGCGCCAGGTTCTGGAAAGAGGGGTGGGTGATGCTGGCAGGTGACAGACTCTCTTGGAGAGGTAACTTCCCAAAGTGAGGACGGGCCCTTGGATCCCCACCCTTCAGCCCAGCCCAGGGCTTGGTTCTTGTGGAGTCAAGCTTAGGAGAACAGGCTGTGCCAAGCTGGCATGAAGCTTTGGTGCAAGTCAGAGCCTTTTGACAATCGTGGCCAGGGATTTTTCCATCAGATCGCATAAGCTGGTTGCCCACGCTGTGGAAATGAGCTGGGAGCTGTTTTACCTTCCACGCCTTGCCCAAGAGATCGCAAACCCTCTTTTTTCTTCTGTTTCTTTTTCTTCCATTTGCCCTCACCAGGGACGTTTGTCAAGACCTTCTGAGGGCCCCTGGGCAGTGGTTTGTCCACCAACTCCAGTTCAAACCTGGATACAAAGAGGCGTCACCAGCATGACCCAGAGCACCACCAGCCCTTCCCGCTTGCTGGGATCACCTGCTCACATGCAGAGTTTGGCACTCTAGTAAAGGCCATTGTGTCACCAAGTTGACTGTGCCACATCCCCAAGGACTGTCCTGGGAGATGGGGTCACCCAGGAAGGAGTCCTGGCAACATGGGGAAGAAAGTGTTGCCTGAAATCCTCCATCTGACCCATCTGTTCTGCACAGGAATGGCCACAGGCCAGACACAAATGAGAGTCGCTGCTCAGTGTCGCTGCAGCAGGACACTCGCGGTCACATGGAGCAAAAGCCGCCAAATTTCAGCTCAGTGGCTGCTCAGCCAGAGGCCAAAGCTGCTGACGTGCTCACTGGGGAAAGACGATGACACGGCCGGTGGGGGTCAGGGAAGCAATGGCTGCCCCACAGGACACCACCATGTGCAGCAGCTGGGGAACCTGCCATGGAGGAACGTGGAGATGGCAGGACGTGCTCAACGTGGGCAAGCTCCTCAAGAGCGGAGGAGTTCAGGGCAGGAAGAGGTGGAGGGACGGTGCTCTCACCTGGCCTGAGCAGCTGGCCGTGTCCTGGCCGGCCGCACACAGGCGGTGCTGGGGAACTGCGGTAGGCCTGCCCAGGCGGAGGGGGGCTCTGGGAGTCAGGGTGATGGTGCCTGTGGCCTCATGGGTGCTGCGGTGCCCACCTCACCCAGGCCACATGGAGCCCTCTGCAGCCACGTGTGAGGGAGTGGGAGCCGTGCTGGGCTGGGGGGACCCTCCATGGGCACCCCCTGACTCGGTCCCCATCACTGATGACCCCCAGCTGTGCACAGGCGCGTCGGGAGCTGGTGCCTGGGGCATCCCTGTGGGGTGAGCTGCTTTGTGGGGAACAGGGCTGCAAAGTGGGAGGAGACTTTTTTCTGGGAGGGGAGATGTGACAGGTGGCCCCAGGTATTGGGGAGATTCACTGGAAATTGGATTCACTAGGCACACATCAGCCAGGCCAGGGCAGGGCTGCTCGGCCGCGCTGGCTGAACCCCTGTGCTGTATCTGCCGGGGGACAGGGCTGGTGGGTGCTGGGAGTGCCCGGGGTCGGGGGTGGCAAAGGCGCCAAAGGTGCCGGGGTGTCCAAGCAGACAGGGGCGCCATCCCTGCTGGTGGGGGCTGGGGGGCCAGGGCTGCCCCCCCCGCCCAGGCTGTGAGGAAGGGCTGGTCCTGCCCAGGTAGTGGGCACAGGATGGCTGAGCCTGCAAGAGAGACAGGAGCCACGGCTGGCGGTCACCTCTGCTCCTCCCCAGGAGTGCCCCAGGCTGCTGGGGTTGGCCTCGGTCCCTACTTAGGGGGTAGAAGGTTTGGGGGAGCACAAAAGACCACAGGAGCTGCAGAACTGAGGGGGTCAGGGGCCGTGTGCTGGGCGCCACAGTGGTGGCTGCGCCATGGTCACTCTGGTGGTTGGTATCTAAGGACTATTTGGGGTGATCCAGGAGGGAATGTTGGGGCTCCCCATGTTCCGCCCCAGCCCAAGAGCCTCCTCAGCTCCTCCTGGGCAAGGAAAGGGTTCGGGGGGCTGGGCTGCCCCCAGCCCCCAGGGGCGGTTCCCAGGGGCTGGGGCTGCGAGTGCCTTTGGCTGGAAGCCTTGGGCCGTTCCCAGAGCCGGGACATCCTTGGCATGAGTGGGAAAGGCACCCCATTTTGAGTGGCCGAGACGCCCTGTGCATCCTTGGCATAGACTACCTAGGGAGAGGGTATTTTAGGGACCCAAAAGGGTATCGATGAGACTTCAGGCTCTATAAATATATATTTGGACCCTACAAATGAAGCTTTAGGGCTTTAAAACAAGGCTTTTAACCCTATAAATTGAGCTTTGGGCCCTAAAATAGAGGCAGAAGAAGGGTTTGGACCCTAAACAGCGTCTGGACAACAGGGCTTTTGGTAGCGAAAGAGGGCTTTGGACTCTGAGGTAAGGGTTCACACCTCAAAAACTGAGTATTTGGATCCTGAAATTAAGAGGGTTTGGACCCTAAAATTGGCGAACTGGACCCTAAGAATGAGGCTTTGGAGCCTCACAGTGAGGGTCTGGGCCCTGGAAGTAGGGTTTGGACCTTAGAATGGGTGTTTGGACTCTCAAAATGAGGGCTGAGACCTGAAAAATAGAGGGTCTGAACTCTAAAAATGAAACTTTGGGATCTGAAATGAGATGCGTTATAGAAAATTCGGGCTGTAGACACTAAATACAAGGGTTGGGCGCCAAAGATTAAGATTTGGGCCCTACAAATGAGGCTGTGGGCCCAAAAATGGACACTTTAGACCCTAAAAATCATTAATGATTATTTGAACACTCAGAATTGGGGTTTGGAAACCATAAATGAGGCTTTCAAGCCTAAAAATGAGGGTTTAGACCCCACAAATAATGGTTTGGACCCTGTACTGGACTGTTTGCATCTTAAAATGAGGCTTTGGAGCCTAGACAGCAGGGTTTGGATCCTAAAAATGAGTCTTTGAGCCCTAAAAGATGACTTTGGACACTAAAATGAAGCTTTGGACCTGAAAAACAGTTTGGACCCTGTGAACGAGGCTTTGAGACCTGAAAGAGGGGTTTGCTCTGTTAAATGAGGCTTTATATCTGAAAAATGAGTATTTGGATGCTGAAATTAAGAATTGGAACCCAGAAATGCATGGATTAGATGCTACAAATGAAGCTTAAGACGCTGAAAATGGGGCTTGGTACCCTCAAAGGAGCGTTAAGACCCTCCAAATGAAGCTCTGGATGCTACAATGAGGCTTTAGGACCTGCAGGTTTTATGCTGATTAAACTCCGCATCTTTTCCAGCCCAAGCGGATTCCTAAGTTGTCAGAAGTTGGCAGAAATCCTACGGACACATCCGTGGTCTGAGTCAGCGTTTCCAGGATGGAGTTGATTTAGATCTCAGTTTCAATTTCTTCCTTCAACTTTAGAAAAACCCCCAGCTCTACGTATTCTGAGGGCACTGTGCCAAGTTGGTAAGGAGCGTGCTCTGCAACGTGAAGACAAACTCTAAGAACCAACAGTCAAAGGAACTTTATGAAAAGCTTTTACAGAAGGAACGTTTTCAGCTTTTCAGGTGGTTCTCAGGCACAATCTCCTCTTGCTAATGGCTGATCTCCTCCCTGTTGAAACTGAGCTGTGCCATCTGTCTGCAGCTAGAGGGGATAAAAGCACATTGAGATGGTGGCAGCACAGGGATTTGCTGCATGGGTGGCAACTGCATGTATTGACAGATTCTTCTCACAACAGAGACCAGAAACATGCTGCCGTTGCCCCTCTCCCTCGAGTCACTGCGTACTGCTGTGCAGAGAGAGCCCAGGGAGTCCTCTGTCCCGTGTGCCCTGTCCACCTGCTGGGCAGGACTCGGGGAGGGCCGGGTGCGGCTCCACTGCTCTGTGTCCCTCTCGCACTCCCTGATCCTCCTCAGGCTCCTCAGCTCCTCCCGGAGCTGGGCACTAAGCAGAGGATTCCTCTCGCTGGCCCAGCTCCCACAGCCGTGCTGGCTGCTGCCGTCCAGCCCTGGTGTCAGAGCAGTGCGCACCCTGCAGCCTCGCACCTGGATGCCGGCATCTCCCCGCCGGCTCTGGGTCTGGGGAGCTGCACCAGTAGTAGAGCTGGGGGCCAGCCTGACGGATGCCATGGCTTTCTGCCGTGTGGATTCCACACTCCCTGGGTGAGCTGGCAGAGCTTCCCCGCCGTTCCTGCGCTCCCTTCCATGAACTGCCGTGCCAAATGCATCGTCCCGCTCTGTTTTCCCACTCTGTTCTCAGCGCTCCTGGTCGCCGCGCTCCCTGGGCTGCTCTTTGTAGGCCTGGTCACCGGTGCCCTGGCAATGCCCAGGTCTCATCCACAACTCTCCTGAGACCTGGCAGCTCCTAGTGCTTCCCAGGCAGTCCCTGACTGGGGAAAATAGTGTCTGCACCAAAAATCTGCTACTTTTGCTGCAGATTCAGACCAGCTACACGACAGCTCCCCGTGACAGGAGCTATCACTTTCCCTGGAGCCAAGAGAGACCCCTGTCCTGGGTGCACCCAGCACAGCACGGCCAGCTGGGCAGGGAGAGGATTGTCCCACTCTGCTCTGCACTGGTGCGGCTTCAACTGGAGCATTCACTGTGTGCAGGGCTGGGGACACAGGAGAAAAAGAGATAGAGCTACTGGAGAGTGTCCAGAAGAGGCCACAAAGTTAGTGAAGGGTTTGGAGGGGAAGCCATATGAGGAGCGGATAAAGTCACTGGTTTTGTTCAGCCTGGAGGAAACTGAGGGGAGGACACCTCAGCACGGTCTGCAGTTTCCACACAAGGGGCAAAGGAGGGGCAGGCACTGAACTCTTTCTGGTGACCAGTGACAGAGCCCAGGGAATGGCAGAAGATGTGCCAGGGGAGGGTCAGCTGGACATGAGGAAAAGGTTCTTCACCCAGAGGGTGCTGGAGCACTGGAACAGGCTCCCAAGGGAGGTGTCCTGGCCCGAAGCCTGACAGTATTCCAGGGGTGACTGGACAACACTCTCAGAGAGATGGTGTGAATTTTGGGGTTGTCCTGTGCAGGGACAGGAGCTGAACTCAAGGACCCTTGTAGGTCCCTTCCAACTCATGACATTCTATGATTCTTTAGTGCTAGTTCCAGTCCCAGGGCTAGAGTGGGCCAGGCTGCTCCTGCTGCTGGCCCAGCCCCTTTGCATTCCCCGAGTGTTGGTGCCAAATCTGTCCCAGTGCCAGGGTGTGGCCGTGGTTTCCCAGCGGGGACTTCCACCACAAACCAGTTCTCGCAGTATGGCCTGGATCCCGTTTGCTCCCTGGGGCAGGATGAGTCTGGTGTGGAGTCCATGACTTTATTCCCCCTGTCCCTGTGCACATGGACAAGGGACCTGTGGGACCAGGCCAGTGGCAGTTGTGTCTGTCGTGAGGGTCACCCCCTGCCCACCCTGAGTCAACTGGAGGGTTTCCCCCCAAACATAGTGCAAAGAGGCTCGAACCAGCGTGGGGGCGTCCTGCCCAGGGGCCTCTGTCTTGGCACAGCAACTGGTCTGGAAGACACAGACACTTTTCATCTGCGCTCAACACTGGAGAACTCTTAGCCCACCAGTGCAACCGCGAGGAACCCAGACCTTCCCTTTGCAACTTCAGTGTGGTTTGAAGCTGTCTGAAAAGAGAGATGTCAAACATTCTCATGACCTGCCCCTGCACCAGTACTGGAGTTACTGGGTCCAGTTCTGGGCTCCCCAGCTGAAGAAATACTAGGAATTCCTGGAGAGAGTCCAGCGAGGACTACAAATATGGTGAGGGGTCTGGAGCGTATTTCTTATGAAAAATGACTGAGAGAGCTGGGGCTGTTCAACCTGAAGTAGAGAAGCTGAGAGGGGATCTTACTTATGCTGATAAATATCTCTAGGGTGGGTGTCAAGAGGACGAACCAGACTTGGTTCAGTGGTGCCCAAAGACAGGATGAGAGGCAATGGGCACAGACTGAAACGTGGAGTTTCTGATAAGGAGAACAGAAGTCTTTAGAAAACCCTAGGCCTGATGTAACAAGACTAGGCCTGATGTAACAAGACTAGGCCTCGTGTAACAGGACCTCAATAGAGAAACAATAGCTCTGTAGAGACTGGACATGAGGCAAAGGGGGATGTCCTTGGTTTGCAAGCTGGGAAAGCCGAATGTTCCACTAAATGAAGAAAGAGCTACGAGACTTTTGCTGAGTAGCAGCACAAAATATATTGTTCAATATATTCATTAATGATTTAGACGAGGGAATTGAGTGTACTATCAGCAAGTTTGCTGATGACGTGAAGCTGTGAGGAGTGGCTGACACGCCAGAGGCTGTGCTGCCATCCAGCGGGACCTGGACAGGCTGGAGAGTTGGGCGGGGGATAACCTGATGGAATTTAACAAGGGCAAGTGTAGAGTCCTGCATCTGGGCAGGAACAATCCCAAGTTCCAGTATAGGCTGGGAAATTACATATTAGAGAGCAGTGTAGGGGAAAGGGACCTGGGGGTCCTGGTGGACAACAGGATGCCCATGAGCCAGCACTGTGCCTTGTGGCCAGGAAGCCAATGGCATCCTTGGGTGTATTACAAGGGGGGTGGTCAGTAGATCGAGAGAGGTCCTCCTTCCCCTCTACTCCGCCCTGGTGAGACCCCATCTGGGATATTGTGTCCAGTTCTGGGCCTCTCAGTTCAAGAAGGACAGGGAACTGCTGGAGAGGGTCCAGCGTAGGGCAACAAAGATGATTAAGGGAGTGGAGCATCTCCCTTATGAAGAAAGGCTGCGGGAGCTGGGTCTCTTTAGTTTGGAGAAGAGGAGACTGAGGGGTGACCTTATTAATGTTTATAAATATATAAAGGGTGAGTGCCACGAGGATGGAGCCAGGCTCTTCTCAGTGGCAAACAATGATAGGACAAGGGGCAATGGGATCAAGCTGGAACACAAGAGGTTCCACTTAAATTTGAGAAAGAACTTCTCAGTGAGGGTGACGGAGCCTGGCCCAGGCTGCCCAGGGAGGTTGTGGAGTCTCCTTCTCTGCAGACATTCAAACCCGCCTGGACACCTTCCTGTGGAACCTCAGCTGGGTGTTCCTGCTCCATGGGGGGATTGGACTGGATGAGCTTTTGAGGTCCCTTCCAATCCCAAACATACTGTGACACTATGAAAATGACCACATGCATGCTCAAGAAATTAGGTGAAGAAGCTGAAACTGGGGTGGGTACCAGGCTGCAAAGACCGGTGGGGGCCACTAGAAACCCCTGATGAAGACCCTCGAATAACAAAGATGGACTTCAGAAAAAGAATGTGATGATGTAAATAATTTAGGTTTATTGCATGAACTAAGCAGCAGAAATAAATGAATATGCATGTGGTACATGTAATAAATACAAAGAAGTGTGAGTTGTGCATACACTTGATTAGAGAAACAATCCTCCAGTCGTCTGGTGTGCTGTAATAAAGGTGCCTGAGTTTTAACCCTTTCAAAATAGTGTTAAGGAGTCTTTTTGTCGACTTTTTGGTATCAGTTCTGTGTGAATATGAGGAGAAACTTCTTTCAGGAGATGGACTTGATGATCCTTGTGGGTCCCTTCCAACTCAGGACATTCTAGGATCCCATGATTCTTTCCTTTGAGGGTGACAGAGCACTGGAATGGGCTGCGCAAAGAGGTGGTGGAGTCTCCTTCTCTGGAGACATTCAAATGTGCTCTGCTGACCCTGCGTTAGCAGGTGGGTTGGAGTAGATGATCTCCACAGGTCCCTTCTCCCTGCCCTGCCCCAGTCTGTGGTTCTGTGACTTACTCCTTTTTCCTGGGGCTCTGCTTTCCTTACTTCTGTCTGGTACTTTTCCTCCTTAATGTCATAGGCGTTTAACCCCTCACCAGCCAGATTTCTTCTTTTGTGCTATGCCAGCTCCAACAGTCTCTCACTTTGTTCCATGGTTACTTTACCCCAAGCCACTGAGAGCTTCCAGAAGCAGTGAGACAGTAGACACCATAAAAAAGTCCATCGTCTCTGCTTCCCAGCCTAGAAATCCCTAGAAATCTCTAAAGGCCCAGAAAAGGAGCGGCTGTGCTGCTGTTCTGATGAGCCAAGCAGGTGAACACAGGGCTCTGGTACAAGGGGACATGAGGCCAAAGGGGCCCTGGAGGCAGCCGAGAGCACCCAGGTGCCCAGGTCTGAGCTGGCCCTGAGCCTCCCAACAGGACACCCCGCCCCAGCCTACGCAGGCACAGGGGGACAGTGGGGCCCTTTGTGACCTCACTTTGTGACACCCACTGCACTGCATGTGGTCAGCGAAGCTGCGGGCCCCAGCCCTCACTGTCCGGCAGGACGGCGACTGGACAGGGCAGGAGCACGGAGCTGGCGAGAGCCCCGAGCGCAGCCCACGTCTTTCAGAGAATCCGAGAATCATTCTCATTGGAAGAGACCCTTAAGATCACCGAGTCCAACCACACCCTAACTCTAGCTGCCCCCAGCAGTCTCCTCACTGCCCCAGGCAGACTTGGGTCGAGGAGTCCCTGGGCACAGCCCACATCTTTCCCCAGCGGAGAGACCCTGAGCGCAGCCCACATCCTCTCCCGCTGCCCCAGGCAGACCCACAGTGCCAAATCTTTTCACAAATTGTCCACATTCCCCACTCCTACTTCATCCCTCCATCCCGCATAATGGCCGAGAGACACCCAAGCCACCCCATAGCGGCCTGGGAGGAGGGTGAGGCTCCCCGGGAGGTCAGCCCTCCACCAGAGCCCTCCGAGGTGTCCTTGGTGCAGCCACTGCCGATCGGTGAGTGAGGGGCCATGATTGTCTGGGCAGGGCAGGTTCCAGCGAGCACTCCCTGCTCAACAGCAGGATCACGTTTCCCTGCACACTGGCAGTGGGGGTCCCACGGGTGGCGAGCATGATGCTGCCTGAATGTCAGGGCTGCTCAGAGCTGGATGTGGTCCCAGCGCAGCCTGTCCCAAGGAGCGACAGGGTAGACGGGACCCAGCTCCTGCTGCAGGCCATGGGCAGCGAGAGGCAGCTGGGCGGGCAGGAGGCACCGTGCTGTGGGACAGGGACCTTTCCTGCCCGTCTGAAGCGAGTTCCTCACCCACTGCACTGGGCGCTTTCCCCGTCCTGCCTGGCTCCAGCATCGCAGCCCATCTGCCGGGCACCCTCCAGCCCTGACACGCACGGGAAGACAGTGCCAGGGGATGATCCAGGCCAGGGCTCTAGAGGGAAAGGAAGGTTGCCCAAGGCACAGAAGTCAGTTTTCCAAAACTCTTTCCTGGCATTTTCTCCCTGTGTTGGAGGACAGAGCTCGTTTTCTTGGGTGCTCCTGTACAGAACTTGGCTTTTAAATATGCATTTGTTCAATAACATGGTCTCATGTCTCTTCCAATGTGGTTTCTTGGCAGTCGTTGCTGAGGGAATGGCTCCACCGCAGCGGATCCTCTTTCCCCCGGAGAAGATTCGCATGGCCTGGCAGCACAGCCAGAGAGCTGGAGCAGGACTGCGCAACCTGGGCAACACGTGCTTCCTCAACTCCGTCCTGCAGTGCCTGACCTACACCCCTCCTCTGGCCAACTACCTGCTCTCTGGGGAGCACAGCCAGTCGTGTCAGTATTTTGTGAACATTTCCTTGTACATCTGTTGGGCACTGCCCAAGGACCCCCAGAATCTGGAAGCTGATTGAGGAGAAAAGCAGCTCTTCTGTGTAGGCTCCCTGAGCTGTTCTTTGAACACTCTGAACACCTATACTTTGAACACTCAAGCGTAGAAGCCGCTTGTCAATATCTACGTGTGTTCATCTTCGGAAAGGCACCTCTTTCTATCCCTGGCTCTTGGTCCCTGTTCCTTCAAGTTATACTCTCTTTGCTTAGTGCACAGAAAGCTTCTGTCAGTCAAGGATTCTTCTGCAGAATGTTTCCTATGCACTAAAATGTCCCCAGTGTCTTGGGACTTGGGCACCTTGGGAGGAGTGGAGACTGTTCTTAGCACTCCACGACCTCCATTAGATTTCCCATCACTATGGATATTTCGCTAACCTGAAGAGATTCCCTCCCTCTTCAGGTCAGCAGGAAGGCTTCTGCATGATGTGCAGAATGGAAGCGCACGTGAAACAGGTCCTGTTTGCCCCAGCCAGTGCCGTAGAGCCTTGGGCTGTCATCAGTGATCTCACAAGTAAGTCAGTCCAGGTGCTGTGACATGTTTTGTTCCGTTCTTGTAGGACTGAACTAGTAACTTCTTGTTTCTTAGAAATAGGAAAAAATTTGCAGTATGGCAGGCAGGAAGATGCCCAGGAATTCTTAATCTACGCTGTTGATGCCATGCAGAGAGCTTGTCTGAGTGGAAGCAGCGAGTAAGCAAATTGCCTTTCCCATGTTCCCAAGTCCTTTGGATTCTTTGATGTCCTCCCATGAAGGAAAACTATACTCAGGACTTCCAGACAAAGCAAAACTCTTGGAGGAGATAACTCTGCCTTACCATTTGTTTCCAGCTTGGACATCTCTTCTCAGGCAACTACTATCATCTATCAGATCTTTGGGGGCTTTCTGAGATCCAGAGGTAGGTTTCCACAGCGACTGCTCTCCTAGGAACTGCCTGTGCCCTCCTGTCTGCCTGCGATAAACAGCTGATCGTGTGATTGGTGCAGTGCGTGTGAAGAGCGTAACCCAGCACAGTCTGTCGACTTCCCCTCTCACTGAGCCTTTCCATTTGCCTTCCAGTCACGTGCTGGAGCTGCCAAGCAGTTTCCGATTCCTACGAGGTCTTCCTGGATGCCTCTTTGGATATCAAAGTACGAGGGTTTGTAATTGTGCTTCAAGGTGTCCCAAGACCACTGTAGATTTCCAGAATCCACGCAGTTGGCTTAAAAATGTATCCTACAAACACAAGAGAGCTTGGTGGTGGGCAGGAGGTGGAATGGACTGTGTTCTTCTGCAGAGGCCACAGCAGTGGTCTCTGTGTCGGTGCTGGCTTTCAGCTGGACTAGCACGCATTATTGTCACTGCACCCATGACGTACTCTCCTCCTTCTCCCCTTTGCCCTCCCTCAACACCTGCCTGGCTCCCAAGGCTTGTGGGGTGTGTTGTTTTCAGTACTGATGACCCTGCACACCATTGTAGCTGAACTGTGCACTGCCACAGAGCAGGAGCTCTGGGGAGCGTTGGGAATCCCTGCGAAATGTTCAGCATTACGCCCTCTTTCTGCCTCCTTCTGGGCACCGCTTGTGGGTTCACAGTGGGTCACCTCAGTGTCATTGAGCCGCGGTTTTGTGTAAACTCCTAGGAAGCGTTTGTGCGAGGGCATTTCCCCAAGCTCAGGGCTCTCCTTTCTCACTCCTCTAGACAGCCTCATCTGTCACCGGAGCTCTGGAGGACTTCGTGAAACCCGAGCACCTGGATGGCGAAAACTGCTTTAAATGCAGCAAGTAAGATGATTACTAATGACACACTAACACTTGATCCTGTGTGCAGGTGCTGCATGTCATTGAGCAGAAGTCATCTTTTCATATGGCTTCAATGCACAGTAATGAGACACAGCTTTTTATAGATGGCCTTACAGCACTGGATAGCCTTAAACTGGCGTAAAGATGTGTAAGACATGAAAGGCTGTCTGGCCTTCTGGGCGAAAAGAGTGCATTTCAGCCCTTAGCTCTGTGCTTACTTTCAAGGTGTGACAAGATGGTTGCTGCCTCCAAGAGGTTCACAATCCACCGCGCGCCCAGGGTTCTCATGGTGTGTCTGAAGAGGTTTGAAGGTTCCACTGGTGAGAAGATCAGCAAGGTGTGTATGCAAGTGGAGTGCAGCTTTCACTTCCTGGAGCAGGAGATTTCCCAAAGCAGGACGCTGTCTCACAAGTTGTTCAGGTTGACATTTTCACGTTCCCTTCTGGGGAGAGTTCCCGTGGGAAGAAAAGTGTGTCCTCTGCTCCCAGAGAGCTGCTTTGGCTGAGAGCAGTTTCCTGCCACCCAACCCATGACATGTTGCTTTTGGGAAAACCAAGTGTTTCTGAGTCCAAACGATGCATCACACACCTCTAGCCCTCAGGCTTGGAAGGCTGTTCCCTGAAGTATTTCAAGATCATCACTGAGCCCTCTTGGTCCCTTCATAGGTTGTAGAGTATCCTGAGTACCTGGATCTTCACCCGTACATGTCTCAGACAGACGGAGAACCGCTCCTCTACACCTTATATGCCGTCCTGGTACACAGCGGTGGCAGCTGCCGTGCAGGACACTACTTCTGCTACATAAAGGTGAAAAGCAACTTCCTTCCGAACAAGGGAAACCCCACTACTACTGGCAGCCAAGGTGGTGGGGAAGAAGATCTCCTTACTGGCTCAAAAGGATTTGTTTTGCTGTCCTTTTGGTTCTGCAGTTTTCTGCCTGTGTTTTTGTGGAGAAAACATGCAGTTCCTCTCCAGATATCAATGTTTTTTTTTACAGGCCAGCAACGGACTGTGGTATAAGATGGATGATACGTCCGTGGTTCTGCGTGACATCAACGCAGTTCTCAGGCAGCAAGCCTATTTACTGTTTTATATCAGGTAAGAACAAGTATTAAGCTGTGTTCGGAATATGTTTCATTTTCCTGGCTTTGCTATGTGTCTTCTCATTCTCCTGAGGGTTTCTGTCATAGGAGACAACTACTACCTGCATCATTCAGCACTGTCAGATCTGAACTACCCCATGTCAGTCGTTATCTTTCCTTGCTGGGCTTTAAGCTGCTGCCCTGGTGTAAAATGCTACTTGTCTGCTAGCTGAAGCAGGCCAGTGTCTTGCACTGAAGTAGGGTAGATTTTGATCAGATATTAGGAAGAAATTCTTCACTGTGAGCACAGTAAGACACTGGAATAGGTTGCCCAGATGAGCTGTCGATCCCCTGTCACTGGAAGTGTTCAAGGCCAGCTTGGATGCGGCCTTGAGCAACATGATCTAGTGGCAGGTGTCCCTGCCCAAGGAAAGGGCAGATGGAACTGGATGATCTTTAAGGTCCCTTCTAACCCACACATTTGATGATTCTGTGAGTCTATGAAATGGAGGCCATGGGGGCAGACCTGATGGGAAGACCCCTGTTGAATTCCCCATTTGCAGTCTTGGTTGCATCTTCTCTCTGTTGGAGAAGCCACTCCAAGAAAATGACTAAAGCCCAGAGGAGGCTGCAAGAACAGCCCTCAACAGAGATCACGCTTTTTTCTTTTTTCTTCTCCAGGTACTGTGATTCAGAAAGTGGACAAAGCGCTGTTTCCTCATTGGTACGATCATATGGCCGTTCCTCCCCCAGTCAGTGGGCAGCTGGCAGCAGGCAGGTGGGTTCTGTGGCAACACAGGGTCTTCCTCTTAGGACTAAGGTCATGCTGGGGAAGTGGGTCAGGGTACCAGATGGACAGTGGGTTTCTTTTGGGGATCTTGGCATCGCTCCATTTCCCTCCCACACTGCAGCTTTCTGCACAGTTGCAACACGGCTCCCCTCCCAAGCATCCCAACAAGATCCGTCCCATTTTCTGCCTTTGGCCCTTCTGGCTTTGCAGCCTCCAGGAGCCTTTGGGAGGCCCTTAGCTGTCCTGTCACACAGCTTCTGGGGGTTCCGCACTGTTCTAGTCCTTTCAGGAGGAAAGAACAGCACCTTTTCACAGTTCTCTTTGCAGGACATGGCGGAGGACATGGAGGACTCTCCAGAGGACAGCAGCTCCTACATAACAGCCAGCACCAGCCAGCAAAGCTGGGCAGATGCACAGGAGGCAGCTGCGGGTTGGCCATGCTCCATCTGGCCAGGTAAGCCCAACATAGGCACTGATTGTCTGGGCAGGGCGGGGGCCACTGAGCGCTCCTTGATTGATGCCAGGAACACATTTCCCCACACACTAGCAGCTGTAGAGACATCCAGATCCCAATCCTGGGACAGCTGTTGGGACATCTCCTCCTTCTCCAGTCTTCCCATCAACTGGCTTTTAGTTCTCTTTGCAACTTCCTTCAGCGAAGGAGTTGTGGTGTGTTTCATCCCTCTGCACACGCACAGACATCTCCCGATGGGTCTGCTTCTCTTCCTGACCTCTTTTGCTCCTCCGAGCTGCTTCCTGTAGCACCCCAGCTGTCATTTTGCTGCAGCAGCTGAGTGCTCTCCTGAAGTCCAGGATCTGTTCTCTGCTGCTCTCCCTCCTCCCTCCTTTCAGGATCTTGAATCAGCACTGTTTTGTGGTCCCCATAGCAAAAGCTACCATTGACTACCATGTCCCAAAGCCATGTCTTCCCTGCTACTGAAGAGCAGATCCATCTCTGCATCCTGCTGGCTGGGCCTTCTAGTGCTTGTAGCAAGAAGCTATTTTGGACACCCTGCAGAAATCTCCCTGACCACTTTTGTTCTGTCATCTTGCAAGTAAATCTCAGAGCAGTTTGGGAAGCTTGCTGGCAAAGCTGCTGTGTCTTACTGACTTCTCTGCTTTTCCTGTACTGTTTAGGCTGGAAGGCTCAAGAACAACATCCCCGTTCGGTAAGTGATCTCCCCAACTTCTGGGTTTGGGTAAGCAGCAAAGACGTGGTAATGAGCTCCCCCCATTTCTGGCATTTTTCGGTGGCAACAGCAGGGGACGTGCGAGCAAAGGCCTCCATAATCAGCAGGGCTGGCATGGCCTCCCTGTCCCTGCTGAGAGGGTTCCTGCTGTACCCACGCAGGGACAATGTGAGGGCTGCGCTCCAGTGTCTCAGCAACAGCCCCAGTCCTCCTGGCCACCAGGAAGCCCTGGCTCATGGCAGGGCCAACACCCTGTGCCCATGAGCCCAACCGTCCTCCCTCACCCTGGGACCTCTCTTCTCACCCTCCCCGTGCAGTCACTGCTGCCCCTGCTTCCAGCTTTGCTGCGGGCACTGCCACAGCACTGCCGGGCATCTCTGCAGGGCCGCTGGCACTGCCTGGCTAAGCAGCAGCATCAGGGCACTTGGTGTGACTTGGCTTCGCTGCCTCCTTTCACCCCATAGTCCTTTGAAGAATACCTCCAGCCTTCTGAGAGGACAGACATCGTCCTTGTGTCCATCGAGGTGCTGAGAGACTCCAGCACCTTTGACAAGAAGGCAGCAAGGGACATGCTGGACAGGGTCATGGAAATCCCTGACTTCTGGCTGGTGGATGTAAGTGGCCTGTGGCTGCCTTGCAGCTATGTCAGGCCTTGTTGCTCTCTCCATCCCTCCCTCCCAAACCCCAGTGTCTTGGGCACCTGAGGCCGCCTGAAGGCAGCAGAGAAGGGTGGAAAGGGCAGCTGAGGAAATGGCCACACTCCAGTGGCAGCACCATCCTCACCTGTGTTCCCTCCAGGTGCCAAAGATCGTGAGGTGCATCCACAAAAACCTGGAGAGCATCAACACAGCATCAGCCCGGCAGAGCGTGGAGTCCCTGCTTCTCCTGATGGCCAACAGGAGCCCTGGGGAGGTGGTCACGGTGCTGCTGAGGATCGCTCCACCAGGAGACCGGTACTTGCCTCAAAAGCCATCAGGACTTGTCCCCTATGGGGAGTGGGGCCTGGAGATACTCTGGCTGCCAGAGCCAAGGAATCCTGCAGGACACTCCAGGGGAGCAGGACCCTCCATCCCACCACGCTTTTCAGCCCTGGGGTCGGCCAGGCCCACAGCAGCCAAAGCTGAGCAAGCCAGCCCAGAGCCCCCCACTGCACTCTTGCCAGCCCCACGGGAGCACCAGCTCAGCCTCTGCTGCTGCCCAGGGCATCCCAAGTGTCCTGCAGCACTGAGCTCAGCCACGCTGCTGTGGCCAAGGTTGCCCTGCTGACAGAGCGCTCTGGCTTGCAGGACTGCCATGGACATGTGGGAGGTGATGTTCTCTGCGCCCAGGACTCTGGACAAGATCTTAATGGAGTTCCTCAGTAGACTTCTGGTGACAGACTCCCTGTTCCTCGAAGGCCTCATCAGCCTGTCAGAAAGACCTGACATGGTGAGCAGGGCGGCGTCAAGGGAGCCATGTTGGCAGCTGGGGCTGGGGCAGTGGGTGAGGCGGTGGCTTGGCCTTGGCCGGGGGTCAGGCAGTGTGTGAGAGCTCCAGATGTCATCCCTGCCTTGCTGGGCCCTGATGGCTGCCCGGGGAGCCTTCCACATTGAGCAGGGCACAGGGAGTCTTTGCTTTTCTTCTCTCCCTGCCCTACCGCTTCCCTCCTGCATCCCCACCTGTGTGTCCATGGCCACCACCTGCCAGGAGGCTGCCACAGAGATTCGTGTGCCACCACCTGCCAGGAAGCGGGACAAGAGGCTGGTGCTCCTTGACCAGCATTTTTGCCAGGGTGGTCTTTGATCATTTCACAACAAGGAAACTTCTTCATACAGGCAAGCAAAATGCAGGTCCTCCCGCTGTTCATCATGAGGCTGATTTGGCATGGCAACACAGAACTCAAAAAGAAGGCGCTGGTGTTCTTAAAAAACATGATGGGTCACCTGAAGCGAGAAGAGACCAGCCGCATCGCTGAACCACTGGCGAAAGAACTCCTGCCCCTCTTTGACCATGTAAGACTGATGGAGGAGACTGAGCCCTGCGGGTGCGCAGCCTGCAGTGACAGCTGCCCTTCAGCCCAGCCCCGTGGGCGGCACTGGGAGCAGGCTCTGCTCCCCGGGGCTCTCGTGGGATGGCCTCCGGGCTTTGCAGCCCAGCACGGCTCCCTGATGCACAATCTGACCCTGGAGCATCTCCCCTCGCATCAGCCCCGCGACTGCCCCTGCTCACTGTGGGCAAAGAGCTGCTGGTTTTAAAGTCCAGCTTTCCTCCTTCCTCCCAGGAGTCCAGCCGGCTGCGAGAGCTCTCCATCTGCCTCTTCAGAGAGCTGTTGCACTCAGTGACGGGGCGTGACAAGAAGAGGATGAAGAGCTATGTGCGCCGTGCACTGCTCCCCCTCTTCTTTCATCTGAGCGACCAGAGTGACAGCGTTGCCATGGTACAGATTTCCACTTCCACCACCCTGGTCCCACAGGACTCAGCAGATGCCAGTGGCCACCGAGGCCTGAACAAGCATGTCCCTACGGGCTCCTGAGCTGACCCTCCAGGTGCTGGGGCTTTGAGCCTCAATCCTGTGCTCCAGGGCTGTGCCCAAAAGAGCCCCAGATGTCTGGGCCAGGGCATGTCCCAGCTCCCAAAGAGCAGGATCATCCCAGGAACAAAGCCAAGAGCAGGGGAACACCAGGTCTCCTTCCCCAGGCTGTGGTGCCATCTCCCAGCTTCTGCTCTTCTGCAGGCCGCCAGGGAAGCCCTCCTTGCTGCAGCAGAGCTGCTCAAGTGGAAACAGCTCAAACACCTGTTATGGACACAGCAGAACTGGAGGACTGGAGAGAGCTTGGTGAGGACAATCCCCAAGGCCCAGGGCCCAGGCTGGACGAGGGCTGCCCCACACGTCTGGGCTGTGGGCTCTGCAGATGTTCCTTGCCTACCCTGCTGCAGTGCCGAGCTGCATCCTTGCTCCCTGTCCTCAAGAACAGAGCCCCCAAGGGCTTTTCTCTCTGCCCTGCTCCCCTCCCCACTCCCAGCGGGAGGGAGGGCTCTCAGCACCCCTGGGACCCCTTGGCCTGTGTCTCCCTTTCAGCCTCAGCCCCACAGGGCTCCTGGCTGGAAGATGGGAATTGCCTTGGAGGGGAAGGGGAATGGCCAGTGCTGGGAGAAGGGACTGGTCTGGCCAACTGGGGCGGGACAGTGACGTGTCCATCCCCTTGTGCTCTCTCCAGCTGGAGCAGGAGAGTAGCAGGGCTGAAGAATACTTGAGTCAGAGCCTGCCGTACCTGAGGGATGCTCAGGCCAGCTTGCGAGAGGCCGCCGTGAGGTTCATCGGTGAGTCACAGTCCTCGGGGTCCCTCTTCTGGCAGTCTGGCCCAGATCTCCGCTGCTGCCCTGGCACCAGGAGCAGCCCTGTGGCTGCCAGAGCCCCGGCTGCCCCGTGCAGGGCCTTGGCCTCCCCTCCCAGCCCTGCCCACGCAGGTGGCCTTGGTGGCTGCCTTGCTCAGCCCCACCATCTCGGCTCCTTGTCGCCCCTGGGGTCAGCCCTGATGAGGGGAGGGAGCAGGGCTCTGACGGAACTCTGTGCCCAGGGCTGGCTGCGCGGCCCCTGAGGGACCGAAGGGAGGAGGAGAAGCTGGCTGAGATCTGCAGTGGTGAGTAGGGAGCGTGGTCGGAAGAGGATACTTGGGGGGTCTCTGGAGACATGGGAGGTCAGCTCATCTGTTTCTTTCTCTTGCAGCCCTTCAGCCCTTGGAGCAGGACAGCGAACCCTCCATCTGCTCCCTGGCAGCTCAGACCATCTTCATCCTGAGCCTTCCAAGGAAGCAGCCAAGATCACGATGGACCCTGCGAACCCTGTGCTGCTGGCGCCGCTAAACCAGGTGGAGGAGCAGCTCTCCTTGAGGAAAACGGCTGGATTTTAGTAAAGAGCCCTTCTTGAAGTTGGGTTTGATGTCTGCCTTTCCCAAGGACCCCAAAACCTCTCTGATTGCTCTGGCAGTTTTGAGAGCACAATCTAAAACGACGGGCAAGGGCGACAGAGCAGACAGGAGCACTTGCAATGAGCCTGTCCAGGGAAGCTGAGATGAATGTCACTGGGCCACTGGGGTTTGTTCCTAGAGTCACACACAGAAATGTCAGGGTCTGAGCCATGTCTGAGCCAGTCTCATGGACTCCTTATGCACTCAGGCATCTTCAGAGACAGAGTCTGTTCCTTTTACACACAGAGGCAGGAGTCACAGTGTCCCTCTGGCCTCCTGTTGCCACTCACAAAAGATGGGAGGCAGCTCAGCCCTGTGGTGTGTGACCCTGCTCTGCACTCATCTGAGATGTCCCACGTCATGAGGAACAGACATTGGGACATTGGTTAAAGGAACCACAAAGCAGTGCTGCATTTAAGCAGTTTCCATGGGATGTCACTCCCAACGTGAAGCGACAGTCACCTTCCTTGTCCGGCTGGCCGTGCTGTGCTGGGTGCACCCAGGACACGGGTCCCTCTTGGCTGCCAGGGACACTGTTGGCTCGTGTTCAACTTGCTGTTGACCAGAACCCCCAGATCCCTCTCCGCAGAGCTGCTCTCCAGCACCTCGTCCCACAGTACAGCCAGGGTTGCCGTGTCCCTAGTGCAACATCTGGCACTTGCTCTTGTTGAACACACGACACTGTGTCATCTGCACTTGTGACCCTGTGTTAGCAGGGGTTGGGCTGGGGGATCTACAGAGGTCCCTGCAAGCCAACCAGGCTGCGGTTCTGTGATTTTGAGACAGTGACTCTGTGAGGCGGTGGGTCCCACAGAGACGGGGGGTCCAGAACATGGGGAAAGGCGGGCAGAGCTGGGGGGGTGGGTGAAAAGAGGAAACGGGACCAGGGGCTGGGGCTGCTCAGCCCTGGGGCAGCCCCACAACGGTCGCCATGTGGGAGCTTGGACTGGCCAAGGCAGAGTCTCCTGCTCCCATCAGCCCCCACCAGCCCCGGGCGGGACAGCGGCCAGCCTCCTCCCTCAGGTGATGCTGCCTCAGATTGGCCCCCTGGGCGGTCACTCCGCCCTGGTCTGGGCCCGCCCTTCCCCCCGAGGTGATGCTGCCTCTGATTGGCCCCCAGGCACTCAGGCTGCCGCGCTGCAGTGCCCACCCCTCACCTGAAGTGTGGCCTCTGATTGGCTGCTGGGCTGTCACTCTGCCCAGCTGTTTTGCCCCTCCATGTCATGGCCTCGGCACAGGAGGATGCGATGGTGGGAGGCGCGGAATTCATCTTCAGTGTCTGAGGATTTTCTCCTGATCTTGTGCTGACCACTGACATTGGGACGTGCATGATCAGCTTGTGTTTGGTACTTTTGGCAGCTGCCTTTTTGTAGAAATGGCTTCAGGAGCTGATGGAGTAAAAAGATTCTCAACCTCACGGCTGAGGTCAGAAGGAACCTTCCTGGACTGTGCCCAGGCAAACAGCGCCTCCAACACTGCCGTTCCACAAGAATGTTGCTGAGGTCCAGGGGCACCGCACAAGATAAACCCACATTTTTCACTTGAAACAGTCCATCTAGAAGATGAATGTCAGGAGTAAAATGCCCTGAAGTAAAAAATTGGTGGCTACTGGAAAACCCTTAGACACGTTCCCTTTAGAAACTCAGTTCCCAGAGAAGGTGTTTGTTTGTTTTTCCCTCTTGATTCTGCAAGTATCGCAGAATCTCCACGTGCTGCTCTGAATCGCATCAATGGTCAAACCCACTGTGTTTGCTGCCTAGAACAAAGTAAACACCCGGATTTCACTCTCTTTCCCAGATTGTAGGAAGTTACATTCACACATCCTGGGATGGAACAAAAGGGCAAGAGGAATAAGAGAAGCATCCCAGACAACAGAAAAAGAAAAAATTGAAAACCATTCTATAAAGAAACAGACATTTTATAAGAGGCATCAACCTGTATTTAATATCAGAATAATAAATGCCCAGTGCCGATGTTTGCAACTCTACATGCACAATGTGGCATTCTCTATTGATTTAAATCTTTCTATTAAATAGTAGACAAGTAAAATAAAGTTGTATGAAACCTTTTTCTAATCGGAGTGTGCTCATTTCACCTTATTTCCTCTGACAAGCTGTTCAACTGGCCCTATGTGAGAGATTCCAAGATTATTTCTTGAGGAACTGGCGACAAGGCTCTCGGCATCTACAATTAAAATGTAGAAATTAACAGACAGAAACAATATTATATTTAGTGTAAAATTACTGTTTGTTTGCAAAATTTCTACAGTAGATGTCAAGCAAGAGCACTTTGAGTTCCATGTGCTATCACCCCACTTCCCCTCGCCACCCCCCAAATACCCTTTATGGAACTCAGGAAGTGTTACCTCAGCGGGACTTCTCTCAAATTGACATGATCTCACATGGCAGCTCAGCTCTGCACATCCTCAGGTGATAACAGCACAAAATGTTACAACGAAGTTTGTGCTCTGTGTTTTCTCAGTATTTCACATGAGTTCGGAACATTAGAATGCTCCTGAATAACAAAGACACTGCCTGGAGAACCCGGCCCAAAGAGCTGTGGTGAACAGAGACAAATCCAGTTGGCAGCTGGTCATGAGTGGTGTCCCCGGGGCTCAGTATTGTGGCTATTTCTGTTTAATATCTTTATCAATGATCTGGATGATGGGATTGAGTGCACTCTTAGTAAGTTCGCAGATGAAACCAAACTGGGTGGGAGTGTTGCTCTGTTGGGGGTAGGAAGGCCACACAGAGGGATCTGGGCCAGCTGGATCAATGGGCTGAGGCCAGGTGTGACCCGTGGTGGAGGGGGCACTGATCTCCTGGAAGGACAAGATGCTTCTGACCATGTCTTTTTCTGTGGACATGCTGTGGTCCAGCCACACTCTAAATTCATTGGACTCTTTGATGACTGTATCATCAAGGGGGCTCCATTACAGCTTGTGGGTATCTTCTCATACTGTGGATCACCTGTGGCATGTCAAATGTCACCAGCTGTTTGTTTGTGATCTCCTGGTTTCCATCTCCATTAATTACAATGGGACTTAGACGAAGCGTCCACATGGAGGTGCTTATTTTCAACAGACACCTGAACTGAGGCAAGAGGAATAACACCCTCTCTGCATTTGTTATGTGCATGGAGGGATCTGAGTCCCCCTCTAGACCCAGAACTGAGAGGAGTCATTGACTAAGATGAGTCCCTTCCCTCAGCACATAGAAAGGAGATCCCTCCCTGTCACTGTCCAGCTGTCCTGTCTAATGATGGGACAGGGAAAGGTGAGTCTCAGACCTAACTGTGCCTCTGAGAGGAGAATGGACACTGCTG
The DNA here is from genome assembly GCF_037038585.1 of Patagioenas fasciata. Classification (NCBI taxonomy): domain Eukaryota; kingdom Metazoa; phylum Chordata; class Aves; order Columbiformes; family Columbidae; genus Patagioenas; species Patagioenas fasciata. Next base: position 5,831,102 of record NC_092544.1, on the reverse strand, counting down.
GAAGGAAGAGTCACTGCAGAGGTGAGAGAGGGGACACCAGTGATTACCAACAGTGATTACACACTCTTTCCAAGTAGGGTCCTCTGGAGCCCCAGGGACACCTGAAGAGAGCACAGGATGGGGTGGGGAGGGGCAGCAAAGTGGTGCCTTGGGCTGCTCCTGCGCTGCTGGGCTGGGCTCCTGGGACACAGGGAGCCCATGGGAGCGGCAGCGCTGCAGAGAGACAGCTCTGCCCAGGAGCAGCTCCTCTGCACACGCAGCAGGGCTGAGGGCTCTGCCTGCAGCACCGAGGGCAGAGCAGCCAGGCAGGAAGGGAAACGCAGTCTGGGCTGGTGAGACAGTGGAGAGCTCACTGGGGGAGAAACCTTCTACACCCTCAAGGCAGTAGGTCTCTGGGTGCAGGGTGGTGCAGATGTGTATCCTGCAGTTATCTCCCAGAGCTGGTGTGGAGGAGAAGGATCTGCTCTGTGGATGGGTTTCTGTTAGATGGAGATCTGTAGCTGAACCAGCTAGGCTCAAAGGAATTTCAAGGCCAACTTAGAAAGCTGAAAACAGGACCTGCAATGGGAGAGAAGCAGCTCTACAACAACAAGGCCTCAACATGACGCAAATCAACGGAGAAAGAACCTACATTAGCTATGGTCAAATCACTAGTCAATGGAAAAGGCCACATCAATTGATAATCTGGGGAAAAGGTTGTGTTTGTGTCATTACAGGCCAAGGTTTGAAGTGGATTCCCGCGAAATGGGTCAAGCCATGGCTGAATAAAGACAACAAAGATTCAACGGATGCAGATGGACAGGAGGAGATAAGCTGTGAGGACTGTTCCAGATGTAAACCATGGATCCTAATTCAGTGTTATGGATGCTCACAGACCTGGTGGTCTAGAAGCCCATTAGCAGCAGGTGCTGTACCTTCTGTGGAGAATGGCAATTTGAACAGTCAGCAGGAAAGCCAAAAGGGTGATATTACACTTAGATAGTCAATGCAAAAATGAGGTAAAGTTATTAGACATTCCTACAAAATCTACAAAATCACAGAGTTATAGATTTTCTACTTTTAACATTAGGATTATGGTTGTGCTCTATTAACTTGTTTGATTATTCTGAATCTATTAACAAGTGCTTTAGGCAAACTAGAACAGTACATTAATAAGATTGCCGTAGTAAAGTTAAGGTTTGACATATAGCTTATAAGTTTTGGAATAAGTAGGTAGTTGTTTGATCTTATAAATAAGGCTAAATTGTATTATATGTAACTGTAATTATTGTGTTAATCGTGTGCTGTATACTGCACTGTATTTCAAAGATGATTCAGCGCGCTGTAAATGGGGCCTGGCTGGTTCAAGAACAAAAAGGGGAAATTGTGGAGGGGTTGCTGTTAGATGGAGATTTGTTACTGAACCAGCCAGGAATTTCAAGGCTGTGAACAGGACCTGCCATGGGAGAGAAGCAGCTTCGAAAGAACAAGGCCCCAACGTGGTGTAAATCAACGGACCTATCAGCAGTGAGACTTCAGTACATGGAAGGCTCATGAACATAGGTGATATCCAATTAGCGAATGCATGCTTGGGGCGTGGGCGCGTGATCAGACATCAGTTGCATATATAAGGAGGCTTGTTTCTGTAATAAATGGCTTTGTGTGATTCACATTGAATTGGAATGCTGAGTCCTTTATCGTTCCAACAAACCTAAGGCAAAAATGTACTAAAGTACTAATGAACCAGCCCCTGATAACCACTCTCAAACCATCTGCTTCAAGAAACCTGTCTCAAAAATCCAACCTGAGCTGAGCTATCTAAACCCAAAACACAAACCAAACAACACAACCAACCCTAAAGAACCTTCATAAACCAGCATAGACCAAATAGCCTAAGAAAAACAAGAAAAAATGAACGACCTAAAGCAAACAACTCAAATTGATCTTCAGAAAATGACGCAAAACAACCTAAACCGAGTATCCCAAGACAAGCAGCATACGCTCAGGAAAACTGCCAGTTAAACCTTAACTTGACCATGTTTCTTCTCTAAAATAAGCATTTTTGAAGCTAAATGGCCACGCCTGATGACAGAAGTGCAGAAATGAAATTCTGGTTAGAATCACAGAACCATTTCAGTTGGAAGAGACCTCAGGATCATTGAGTGCAACCATAACCTGACTGCAGACCAGCCCAGCTCCCTGAGAACCGCGTCTGAGCGCCTTTTAAACCCCTCCAGGGATGGTGACTCCACCACTGCCCTGGGCAGCCTGTTCAATGTCTAACAACCCTTTCCGAGAAGAACTTTTTCCTAATATCCAACATAACCTCCCCTGGCGCAACATGAGGCCATTTTCCTTCAGCCGGTAACCAGTGGCAAGGAGTCATTAAATCCCCATGGGATTTAAGGACAACGTCCCAGCCCTGAGGGCCTTTTGTATTTCCCTGGGGTGAAGGGAAAGGTTTATCTTCCTGTTGCTGGAGGATGAAACACTGAGGGTTCCCTTTGTGCTTCGACGGGACCTGGGGAGAGAGAAGAAGTTTAAAAACACCAGAGGAGAGATGGAAAAGAGGCCTTTTGTCAAGGATTCTCTCTTCCCTCCTTCCCAGGACACCTCTCAACACCCCCTTTGGCTTTAAATCTGCAGGAGCACAGTTTTGCTATTTGTAACCCATGTCTTAGTTTTCACCCAAATGCTAAACACTCCATGTGCTTCACACCACAAAGTCATGAGCTGAAATCATGCAGTTGATTCCCAAATAGTTCCACGCCAATCCGCTCCAGGTCCTCCTGACTCCTTTCCCTTTCTCATTTGCCTTGCAGAGACTGAGGTGGAAAAAAGCGGGTGATTCTTACCTGTTGCAGAGGAGTAATTTAGAGTTCTGCTCCCTGCAGAACAATGTTTAGATTTCTCAAAGCGAAGCGCAACTTTCAGACGTCTTCCCTCCCTGATCACCATTCACTCCGGAGTCTGTGTTTTAGATCTCCAGTAGCAAACTTCCAGGGAGGCCAAATAACTGTATGCATAGCAAACCTTCAGGAGACAGAATTCTCAGAAAATCAAAAAATTAATGGAGTAGAACAGCAGGAGGGCTGGCTCAAGCCGGGTACCTGCGCAGAGGTCCAACCAGGGTACAGAAAATCACTACCTTTTGTATCTTTACAGACCATCCATGTCATGATTCAGTCCAATCAAATATTTCACTTTGGGGTCTTCTTGCCTCTCATTGGATCTTTTTCTCCGATTCCACGTGAGCCTTTGTTTTGTTCAGCTGTAGACATTGTTTATTGTCCATAACCCTGAAGGTGCCGTTTTACCTGGATAAATCTCAGCGAAGTGCAAAAATGGGCCCCGCTCCACAGATGTCTGTGGTGTCTCTGTGTTAGCCTTGGATCGTTATTTTCCCCAGTCAGCTCCGTTTTTCCCAGCAAAGCGCAAACTGGACCTTATCTTGCAAGTGTTCAGCATAGTTTGTAGTTGCTTTTGGTAAATACGAGCAGGACTTTGCAGCGTAAAACTTTAGCAAATCCAGCTTACCAAGTAACATGAAGCAAAGAGTACGTTAAGAATCATACAACCTTATATGTCTAAATAATACATTACATTTGTTGTGCATTTGCTTAAGCTAAAGGATTACTACTGAACTTGAATTGGGCCACCATCCCTGGAGGGGTTTAAAAGGCGTTCAGACGCGGTTCTCAGGGAGCTGGGCTGGTCTGCAGTCAGGTTATGGTTGCACTCAATGATCCTGAGGTCTCTTCCAACTGAAATGGTTCTGTGATTCTAACCAGAATTTCATTTCTGCACTTCTGTCATCAGGCGTGGCCATTTAGCTTCAAAAATGCTTATTTTAGAGAAGAAACATGGTCAAGTTAAGGTTTAACTGGCAGTTTTCCTGAGCGTATGCTGCTTGTCTCGGGATACTCGGTTTAGGTTGGTTGTGTCATTTTGTGAAGGCTGATCTATGTAGTTTGGTTTGGGTGGTTCATTTTTTCTTGGTTTTATTCGGCCATTTGGTTTCTGTTGTTTTATGGAAGGCAGAAACCCCCAACCTGATCCTCATGAAGAAGTCAGGGACCTCCCTGACCCAAATTCTCAAATTAAAATTTAAAAAGACTAAAAGACGAAAGACTTTAAAAGACCAACACCACAGTAATTTTTCGTTTCGCCTCTCCCGCCCGCGCAGGCGCCTCGGGGCGGGCGGAGCGCGCTTTCCGCCCGCGTCACGTGACGCCATCGCCCCAACCCGCTCTGCCCCGGATGGCGCCGGCGTCACGTGCGCGCGGGTCACGTGAGCGCTGCCTACGCGCAGCGGGGCCGGGCGCAGATGGCGGACGCTGAGGCCGAGGCGGCGGCTCCGCGGCCCGAGATGCCGCGGCTGGTGGCGGCGCTCCGGGCCCGCCTCTGGCAGCTGCAGGCGGAGCTGCGGGACCAGGAGGTGTCGGAGGCTTCGTCCCGGGCTTACTGCCGGGGATTCTGCCAGGTAAAGGGCCGGGTGAAACGGGTTGGGCCGCGGCGCGGGCCGCAGGCCCCAGTGCCGGGCAGGGCCGGGCCCGCCGGCCGCTCTCGCGGCGCTGCCGGCTCGGGGACTCCGCTCGCTGCCGGGGCCGGGCCTGCTGCCCTGGGGAGCTGCTCCTGGGCGGCTGGCTCGGCTGGGGACGAGAGTGGCCGTGGTGATGGTAATGGCTGAGTCGCAGGGACAGTCACAACCATTTTGGGAATCCCTCCCCCGGAGAGGGGATGCGCGCTGCAGGGAGGTGACTGCACCGTGTGCTGGGGGCACAGGGGATGTGAGAGAAGTTCTGCCTCTCTGCTCTGCCGTGGGGAGACCACACCTGGAATATTGTGTCCAGTTGTGGCCCCTCAGCTCCAGAAGGATAGGGAACTGCTGGAGAGAGTCCAGCGCAGCCACCAAGATGCTGAAGGGAGTGGAGCATCTCCCGTGTGAGGAAAGGCTGAGGGAGCTGGGGCTCTGGAGCTGGAGAAGAGGAGACTGAGGGGTGACCTCATTAATGTTTATAGATATATAAAGGGGGAGTGTCAGGAGGATGGAGCCAGGCTCTTCTGGGTGACAACCAGTGACAGGACAAGGGGCAATGAGTGCAAACTGGAACACAGGAGGTTCCACTGAAAGATGAGAAGCAACTTGTTCTGGGTGAGGGTGGCAGAGCCTGGCCCAGGCTGCCCAGGGAGGTTGTGGAGTCTCCTTCTCTGCAGACATTCAAACCCGCCTGGACACCTTCCTGTGTAACCTCATCTGGGTGTTCCTGCTCCATGGGGGGATTGCACTGGATGAGCTTTCCAGGGCTCTTCCAGCCCCTGACATTCTGGGGTTCTGTGATTGACAGCACTGAGCATCCCCAAGCTTAGAGGTAAACTTCCCTTACTGAACAGTCCCAACCCCATCACTCCAAGAGCTCTGAGCTCCAGGTGTTTACCATCACCACCCAACTCAGCATCTGTGGTGGAGGCATCATTTGATGGGATTTGTGTAGGAAAGCTACAATTTAGTTATTAAAGAATAGCGCATGGTAGCGATTGACCTGGGCAGCTCCAACTCAGTGCATCAAAACATTTTCCTGAACTTTGTAACCAACTTGCTGGTGGCCCAGGACAAGGTACTTCACCGATTTCTCTTCTGTAAAATGAGCACATACTGACTTCCTTCATTGAGACGTATCATGAATCCCCATTTGAGAGCTATTTTTTAGCTCTACGCACAAAAAAAAAAAAGCAAAAGCACATGTCATCTCAGAGACACCTGCCCCAAAAAATCAGTTCAACTCCAAGCCTCTCTAGTGACTGCAGGGGCAGAAGGAAGAGAGACAAAACCAAGAGCATCTCTCCTGGGCAGCTGCTCCCCATGAGCTCTCGCCTGGGGGTTCTGTGGCACGGGCGGGTTTGCTCAGTGCGGCTTTTCTGGCCATCACCTGGGATCCAGACTGCGTGTTCTGCCTTGGCTGGGATCTGCCGTGCAATACATCACTGAATGAGCTTCTGTGCCCTGTTGGTCTCATCTGAACACTTGCTTAATGACACTAAGGATCAGCAGGGTCTGAATCGAGCCACTAACGTCCAGAAGAACTCAAGTCAAGTCACAGTGATGGAAACAACTTGTCCTTAAATAAGTTATTTCATTTTTTTTTTGCATCACCCACAACATCATTTATCATGAGCTATAAGTTTGAATAATTGTCAGGTTACTGGGTTGGAAAGCTGTTCCTGTTGAATTTCAAGAGATTGTGGTTTCTAAGATAAAAGTAAAAATAAGAAGATCTGGTTTACAAGCTGGTTTAGCCACACCTCAGCACATCCAGCCACTGTCTCTGAAAGGCAAAATCAGCTGCCAAATGACACAAAACCCTGTTGGTTCCTTACAAGTGATACTGGCCTTCACATTCTCCCGTGTTCCATCCACAGGTCGTGCACTTTGCCATATGATTCTGGGAGGATGTTTAGCTCTTCACCTACTGAAACAAGACAAGGAGTTCATTTGTTAGGTTGCAAAACTGTTCGAACTGCAGGTGCTGCTCTAGGCTGTTGAGATCCGTGACCTCGCTGTCACGTGCGTGACTCTCCACGTTTCAGGTTTTACTAAAATTATTCCCAGTGGCGTTCGTTCATCAGGTCATTGAAATAAATATTTGGCTGACACTGGGTAGAGGTTGTCAAGGTGATCAATATATAGAGAGAGGTCCAGTCACCCAGGTTTGTTTGGTACAGATAAAGCTTCATAATGGAGTTTGATGGAAAACTACCTAAAAGAACCAAAATCAAACTGAAACCTGCCTCACAAAAAACATAGACCTGTTTAGGTCTTTGTGCTGCTATTGAATGGTGGTTTCATTTTAGAACACTGTGATGAAAACAAAATGGTCTGTCTTGAGTTGCCATTGCTTTGGGACATTTCTGATTGTCATGGAAACATGAAACTGATGGAGAACATGAAACTGGAAAACATAAACCTGATGGTCTGTTACGCAGCAACTTCAATGGAGTGTGGACTTGTGATGTTATTGTGCAGTCAGGAACTGATTTTGCGTCTTGGTTTCTCCTCCTGTCTGGAGATGTTTGTGCGTGTTGCACAGAACTTGAGCGATAAAATTTAAGGTCTGCCATTAAGTGAAATTTAAGGAATTCAACTTAATTTTGTATTAACAATTACCACTGATGTCTTGTCTTAAGCTTGTTAAGCTACAGCAGAACATGTGTAGAAGGAAGCTGAATTTTCCTTGGCCTAAATATGATCTTGGGAAGGAGCTGCAGCTGAAATATTTGGGGGCAGCGATGGATTTGCCGTCCTGTATGTACATCAGTGGTGTACGCAGTGATCTATTTCTTATAAGTTTAAAATGTTCTGATTTTATCTTATACAGAGACTGCCAGGAAAAGTCTGTACTAGACAACTAAAACTTGTACTTAATACCAGATTGTTTGTGATCTAAGTGTCCATCAAAATAGTCGAGTGCTGAATCTGGCTCTTTAACTAGATTGGTTTTAACGGGTATATTTTTAGAAAATATTTGTGTGTTTGATCTTCCATTAATGTAGTCTCTGGGTTGACTAAACAGATGATTTGTGGTAGTCATTGAGTATCTCTAGGGATTGCATCTTGACATCTTAATGCTTCTAATGCCGTATCTAATTTCAGTTATATTATCAAATCTTTCATTAATCTGTTAGAGAAACACTTGAACTGTTTAGTTGTATGGTTGATAAATGAAAATATTATGAATAAACAGGAGAACTGTTGAGGAGAAAATCTGCCATTTTTAAATAGCTGCCAGAGTCGAAACTTAGCACTTCCAGAACCCTTCCACTGTGTATGTTTGATGCTACATATTGATATTTGTTTTTTTAGACAAAAAGAAATATTAACGATATCTCCTTTTCCTCCAGACCCTGCTCCAGTGCGCGGGCAGCCGGGGCGCCTCGGAACATATTTTACCTTTTTTGGAAGTCTATCGAATCTCCATCCAAAGCTTTGCGAACGCGCGACCTTACTTGACCACCGAATGTGAAGATGTTCTTCTGGTACTCGGCAGACTCGTGCTGTAAGTTTTCAGTCGGTACATTAATATTTTTTACAGTTGTTTCTTTGTTATCAGTTTTGCTGTGTGGTCTGGAGTCAAGTGTTCTTTTCCAGATGGATTTTGCAATAAGCTCCTTGCTCAAACACTTTTTTTTTTGCGATGTACTAAATTGCAATATAGGTCAACAGCTTCTGCTAGTATGGTTTCTTCCACGTTTCAGTGTGAGGAGGTAATTTGGATATTCAGAAAACTTTGTGGTGGAGGACAAACCATAAAAAGAGAAACGAGATCTCGGTGTCACCTGGTCTAAGCGGCAAAACTGGATTTGACCAATAAAACCGGTTGATCTCAAAAATGTAGGGCTGTGCCTCACCTGCTGGTTGTACCTACTGTGTGTAATTAGTCGTCTCGTTAACTCTAAGAAGCTTAAAATAAGGAAAGTTTTGGAATGCAACCCAAAGATGAACAGAATTCTGAAAGCTTTTAAAGTTTAATTTTTGAAATTTCTGTCTTAACAGCGAATGAGGTATCAAGTGATTACAGAATAATGTTGATTTTTGCCTCAAGCTTTTCCTTCCAAAATAAGAAACTCAAACCGAGGAGACCTTCTCCTGGAAGATATTTTGAAGTTGAGTGTTCAAGATGAATTTTTTTTTTAAATAATAGAAGTGTTCCAGCACCTGTTACAGTTTATTTGCAAAAATTGTGAAGTAAGTAGGATTGGTTGAGTTTAAATCTGGAAACGAGGCGTGCATCAAAAGATTTTTCAAAAGTGCATTGGCTGTGAAGTTTGCAAATGTTTTATTTGATGGAGCGAGTCATGCGTGAAAGTTGGGCACACATCTAGTTGGCTGGGGTTGTTTGGTGGTTCTTTTGTTGTTGTTTTTCTGGTTTTGGTGGGGGTTTTGTTTTGTTTTTCTTATGTTAAAAGAGTTCAGCTGCTGGGAGACTTTGTAAAATTGTTTTTTTACAACCATCTGGGTCTGGACAGCTGATGAATTAACTTGTATTGCTGAGCTTGAGCACAAGGGAAAAGTCAGTCCTGATTATTTTATGATGTTGAGGCCTCTGACAGTTGGAATATCTGGTGATCCTGCTGCCCACGTTTTCATGGGCATAGTAACGATTGAGATTCTAGTGCCTGACGATGCAATTAATTACTGCATGGCAGTGATGAAGGTATCTGTCAAAAGTTGGGAGGAAGGGGGAAAGGCAATTGAAGAATTAAAGAATTGGGTACCGTGCGATTTTGAAACTCACATTTGCTTTATGGTCATCTGTTCGTTTTCCCCAAGCTCATTTCTTCTTTCTATGGGAAGGCTGAATATGTTGTCCTGTCATTCTTCAATTTGATACTTGGGCGTGGAAGTTTAGAAGAAAAAATAGCACAATTTGGAACTATCTAACAATGAAGATGTAGCTCATAGCATTTATGTGGGGAGTCTTAGACCAGTTTTGTTTCCTTATATTGTCAGAATTAATGAACATTTTTGCTGTGTGTAAATCTTGTGGATCTCTAGACAGTGTCATAGTTAACACATTTAGTCTGATGAGGTCACGTTGTTCTGTGCAGAATAAATAAGGGGATGTTTCATACCTGTGTTGTGTAGATAACTGAGCTACACAAATACAGCAGCTCGCAGCATTAATGAACTGGGAATTTTACACTCTGATCTGTTTAACTCTGACTTTAATTTGAACATCTTTGTGTTTAACAATGCAGGTGAGGGTTTTTTTGTTTGTTGAGCTCTTGAGTTTGCACCGTAGGTATTTGAATGTTCCCCTTCCACGTTATCAAACATGGTTCAATGTTACCATCATTTCTTCTCTGAATGCAAAGTAATACGTGTCACAAATGTTATTTAACCTAACAGCAGAATGTGTTCAGATAGCTTGCTTACTTACCTCTTACTTTTCCAGGAGTTGTTTTGAGCTGCTGCTTTCAATTCCTGAAAGTGAATTGCCGCATGAGGTGTGGTTGGGATTCCATCAGTCCATACAGGTAAGTGTTCCGAATTTCTTTCCAATTTTCTTTTTTTTTTTTTTTTTTTTTTTTAAAGAGAAGGATTGGAAGGACCTCAAGGATCACCTGGTCCAGCCTTGGCACAGGCCTGGTCTAGACAAGCTGGCCCAGCTGAACCTTCAAAGTGTCCAGTGTTGGGGAATCCATCACTTCCCTGTGGAGATTTTTCTAATTGTTCTCATTGTGAAAAATTTCCCTCTTGTGTCTGGTTGAAATTTCCCCAGGAGCAACTTGTGCTGGTTGCCCCTCATCTTTTCCATGGGACTCCCTGTAAAACAGGGAAATCTTCACCCAGAGCCCCGTCCAGCCTGGCCTGGGATGTCTCCAGGGATGGTTCATCCACCACCTCTCTGGGTACCTGGGCCAGGCTCTCACCACCCTCAGGGCCAACAATTTCGTTATATCCAGCCTGAATCTCCCTCCTTTAGTTTTAAACCATCACCCCTTGTCCTGTCAGGACAAGAGGTGTCTTTATTCAGGCTGAGTATGTTGGAAACTGTTAAATTCCAGGGGTAGAAGAGTGACACCAGCCCACATCTCTCATAGAATTCCAGGTGTGGAATGCAGCAGATGTGGACAGGGGGATTTCTTTCAGATCTTCCTGCTCTATAACAATCTGCATAGGTAGTGAGAGGCAATGAAACTTCAAATAAATTTTCATCCCAGGACTGAAAAAGTTAAGGGCTTGGATTTCAAAGCAGCGGGGTGTAGGGACTATTCTAAAGCTGCATACGGAAAACTTCTGTGACGCTGTAGTAGCTGCTGATTGCTTTAAATGGACTGAAAAATCCTGGTGTCTTCATTAAACTGTTGCAATGAGTATTTTCTCCTTAACTTTGCCCATAGGCTCTGACTATATTATCCTTTCCCTGACGTCATCTACAATGAAACGCTTTGTGTCTTCAGGACCTCTTTATGTTGTCCTACATACTTCAGTTTTGCATTAGATTTCTCCAAAGTATTTGTAGTAGATTTTTGTCAATATTTCACAGAACGGCTGAGGTTGGAAGGGACCTCTGGAGATCATCTAGTGGGGCCCCTCTTCTAAAGTGGGAACACTGAGATTGCATCCAGGCAGGTTTCGCGAATCTCCAGAGAAGGAGACTCCATCATCATTATTATTATTATCATCATTATATTCTTCAATAGGTCCAATAATGAAAGGGTCAGCTGAGCATCCTGAACAGGGTGTATTGTTGCTAGGTAGCTACTAATACATAGTTTTTCCTATTTGGTATTCCAAATGTCCTGCAGTATGTTTCAGTATATTAAAGGACTGTTAATTTAAGAGGTGATTGTTTTACTTATGTTTGTTAAACTTTTTCTCAACAGTAAGAGAATGTCTGAGTTATGGGCTTTTATTCAAACGATCCCCTCCAAACCCTGTAAAAAGAGTATAGTCATTTTAATCATAGCATCATGATTCTGTGATTAACAATGAAAAAGAGGATAATAATTTTATTGTTTTATTAAACCTGGTTTAATTTACCAACCCATAAGTCTTAGGCATTAGGTCTGTCATTCACCTGCCTTATTCTGCTGCTGTGCCATTGAGCTGCCTGTGTCAACACTTTAATTTTAAAAATATTGATGATGCTTTATTTTTTAAAAACAACCCCCCGGTTCCTCCCCTGAGGTTCTTTGTACTGCTTTTGGTTTCCTGGTCCAGCTTGGGACCAACAACTGCGTTGCTGTTCGGATGTTTTTTAATAACTTCAATAATTGAAAGAATGGAGGTTGCGCAAACTTCAGGTCGTCCTTTCAAAGTGAGGGTGTTTCAGACATTGATATGCTTCCCACAGACGTGTTTTACAGAATTCCTCTTCTACGGGAGCTGTCTGTTGACTCGCTCACTGCACAGGAAGAAGAGTCCAGCTCCAGCTGGACAAAGATGAAGGCAGTTCTGAAATTTCCCTCTTCACTCTCTCATCCTAAGGTTTTACAGGTTCTCTGGTGGCCTTTGCTGGACTTGCTCCACTGTGGCAAATCCACACGCTGAGTGTTGGGCTCCAGGGGAGCCTCCAAAGTACCACATAGAGGGGAATAAACACTTCACCAATCTCCCGGTGATGCTCTGATTCGAAGCTGTTCAGCAGAGTTTGCAGTAGGGGCTGCCTGCTGGCCTGCGCTGGAATTACAGACCCAACTGGGAGGTAGCGACACGTTTCCCACCTCTACTGGTACTTGGGGTTGGGCCGTGTGCAGCACTTTGCGTTTGCACGTGTTGAATTTCAGCGAGTTCGGTGATGTTTTGCGGCCTCTTGAACGTCTTTCTGACGTTCCCTCCAGGTGCTCTCCAAGTTGTGTATGAGCTGTGGATTGGCGGAGAATGGGCTTTGTCCAGTTATTCAGACAATGAATGAGCTGTTGACTCCTGAGAAATGCTACTAGGAGACAGCTACCAGTTGGGTTTTGTACGAAGGGTCACAAGACGTCCGAGCCTGGCAGCTGAGATGATTCTTTTTCACTTGCGTTATTGTTCACTTTTCCATACTTTAACAATTTGGTTTTCAAGATACTACGGGAGACTGTGAAACCTTGCGAAGTCTGACTGCTCTAATGTCATCTGCAGCCTGGCATCTCCTCACAGAAGGTAGTCAGGCTGATAAAATGTGACTTGTACTTTGCAAATCCTGACGGTTCCAAATCACATTTTTGTTCTTTGGGGTTTCCAGGAGCATTTGTCTTTCTGGAACAAATTACACTGACGGGCCTGTAGTTCCCCAGGGTCTTCTGTTCCACGATGCCCCGTCCTGTTGAGCTGTTCTCACACTTTCCTTGGCTTGCCTTTTGCTTTCAGTCTTTCAAAGTGGTGGAGAAAGCCAGGCGGATACTCGTGTCCTTCAGTTCTGGCTCATCCTCTCCAATTTCAGTTCATTGTTTGCTAGAGGAGCAGGCAGGGAGGTGGTTGGAATAACCAGCTTTGTAGGAGTATATGCGTCTTTTTGTGGTCCTGTGATTCTCAGAGAAGTAAATTTACCGGCTCATCTCACTCGTGTTAATGCCAAATGTAACATTTTACGCTCTCGGCTTTTTGTTATTAGCTTTGAAAACTATTCACTCTTCGTTCTGATTTCTTCAGTGGCACTAAATGCTTTGATATAAAATCATCCTTTGTGTTTTATACAGTCATTTCTGTAATTTTGCTTGTATGTACACATGTACATGGAGAAACATAAAAACTGCAGAAGAGGCTTTTTGAGTTACGCCATTTCAGTGAACTGAGTACTTAAATATTGTGAAGTTTTGCTGTAGGATTAGAGAAGTGAAAGGATGTTGTACTGTTAGATTCCCAATTCAAATGTGTCAAAACATTCAGAAAAGTGGTGTGAAATTATTAGAACATGGTCAAATATTAGGACATAATGTAAAGTGACATTGGCTTAATTTTTAGCGAAGACTTGTAATGACTGGTGTGTGTTTGGTTTTCTATGTTTTGTAGGATTCACATGATGCTTTACTAGAATTTGGCAACAACAACCTCCAAATACTGGTGGACATCACAAGGGAAGGTGTATGGAAAAATCCAGTTCTTCTTAAAATTCTATCCCAGCAACCAGTAGAAACTGAGGAAGGTAAGAAGGTGATTTTAGAGATTATATGTGGTTATTAAGAAATTACTCAGTGCAGTTTTGGTGGGGAAGCGGCAATTTGAAGTCAGAAGAAAGTTGTATTTTAAATTCAATGCCGAGTAGTATTTGTATGTTGCTAAGTGATATTTCTGATGAAACTGTGTCACTGGCACTCTGAATAATGTGTCCTTGCTGATGCATCTCTGCTTGGGCTACGCTATCCATCAGTTTGAGTCTTTGAAACTCCTTTTGTAAAAATTTATTTCTTCTTTCTTCATCATAAAAAATACAGAAATTTTGCTCCCTGGGGCGGTTTGTTCTTCGTAACTCCGTCCCTTTAACTGTGTTCCTGGATGCTTCACAGGGCAGGAATTGCGTGTGTCCCCACCTTTCAGAGGCATCAAAGATGCGTGTGGGGGGATTAAACAATCTTGAACCTTACTCCGGAAGCCCTCGTTGGACTAGTCTGTCAAAGGAAGGTTTCTTGAGTTCAATCGTAACGTAAGGGGTTAGACAGTTTAAATAAAGGGCAGCTCAAAGAAGCCAAATATCTGCCGGGTATGTTGCTTTTTACTGAGCATCTCGCTTTTGTGGCAGTCTCGGAAACCTTAGTTTGGGTTGGTTTTTTGCTTGTGTTCAGGCTGTCAGATGGGGTAATGCTTCAGTCGTTAAATAACTCTGTCCTTGCATTACAGAGGATGGAGGGGGTTTTGTTTGGTTGGTTTTGTTGCTTTGAGCCTCTTGGGAGACCAAAAGCATGCTGAACAGGTATTGAAGGTTTGCAGGGAATTGTAGGAGAGAACATAATGCTGGGAAGGACAACACTGGGCACGGGTGGCAAACAAAAAACCCACGGCCCGAATCCTAAGATCACATTTGGCCCTTTGAAGGGAACCGTCAGGCTGCTGTGGCTCCCGGTGAAAATTAGTTTGACACCCCTGATGTAGGGCATAGGATTCAAACTCCTGTGTTGTTGCCAGTTATTCAATAACCTTCCAAAGAAATCAAAATAACGCGTATCGTGAGCCACTGAGTCATAAAACCCTAAAATGTTACAGAAAGAGAGAAGTAGATTGAGAGCGTATGTAAAGTTGACTCTTTTCTCAGAAGGCAAGAGGAAAGTGCCGGGTTTGTATACCCTGCGCTCTGGTGCAAAGCAAAATGAAAACTTAAAGACATCCTGCTCTCTGTACCACAAATGATGGCATGGAAAATCTTCCATCAGACAAGTGTAATTCGGTGACTACAGAAGTGATTTCTGAAGTACCGACTGATCCGTGAAGCTGCACCACACCATGCGTTGTGATCACTCAAATCTCGTTGGTTGGGTTTCTCTTCAGTTTCTTTGTTCAGTCCCTTTTCTCTGTGCCAGGAAGTCAGATGCTTCTGTAATATCTGACTATCTAGATGTCTACCAGATTAGCTTAATTGTTTTTTACCTTCAGAACCAGATCAGGTAAATAATAGAATCATTTTGGTTGGAAGAGACACTTAAGATGATTGAGTCCAACCATAACCTAAATCTAGCACTAACCCCCGTCTCTCATGTCCATCTGTCCAACCCTCCAGGGATGGTGACTCCAGCACTGCCCTGGGCAGCCTGTTCCAATGCCCCACAGCCCTTTGGGGAAGAAATTGTTCCTAAATCCAACCTCAACCTCCCCTGGCGCAACTTGAGGCCGTTTCCTCTGCTCCTGGCGCTTGTTCCTGGGGAGCAGAGCCCGACCCCCCTGGCTCCAAGCTCCTTTCAGGCAGTTCAGAGATCAGAAGGTCTCCCCTCAGCTCCTGCTCTCCAGCTGAACCCCCAGGTCCCTCAGCCGCTCCCATCACAGTTGTGCTCCAGCCCCTCACCAGCTCCGTTCCCTTCTCCCAACTCCCTCCAGCACCTCAAGGCCTTTCTTGAGCCCTCAGGTGATTTTGGCGCCACTGGCACTGTCATTGTGTGCCCTGAGGTGATCCCACCACCCCTGGGGCTGCCATTTTGAGCCCTGAGCTGAGGGGACCCAAAACTGTCCCCGGGATTTGAGGTTTTTCCTGCCCAGGTCCCAGCACAGGGACGATCGCTGCCCTGGACCTACTGGCCACACTGTTCCTGACACAGGCCAGGATCTTGGTGGCCTCTCGGCCACCTGGGCACACGCTGGCTCATGTTCAGCCGCTGGCACCAGCACCCCCAGATCCTTTTCCAGCCGCTCTTCCCCAGCCTGCAGTGTCCATGGGGTTGTTGTGACCCAAGTGCAGGACCCAGCACTTGGCCTTGATGAACCTCAGACAGCTGGGCTCAGCCCATCGATCCAGCCGGTCCAGATCCCTCTGTGTGGCCATCCTAACCTCCAGCACAGCAACACTCCCACCCAGCCTGGTGTTGTCTACAAACTGCCTGAGGGTGCACTTGATCCCCTCGTCCAGATCTTGGATAAAGAGATCAAACAGAACTGGCCCCAGTGCTGAGCCCTGGGGACACCGCTTGTGACCGGGCAACAACTGCATTGGGCTCCGTTCACCACAGCTCTTTGGGCCTGGCCCTCCATCCAGTTCTTTTCCCATTGCAGACACACCGTCCAGGCCATGAGCCCGTCATGTCACAATCCTTCCAAAGTACCACAAAAATAACGTTTTTACCCTCAACTTCATTTTGGTTAGTTGGGCGTTATGTGGGGGTTTAACAACTTCAGTTGAAAAATACGTAATGCTTTGGAATGTGTTTGGTTCTTTGGAATATTATGCTACAATTGAAAGCTGAATATTTCAAATCTCAACCGATCTACTGGTACCTCGTTCAAAATACTGTGTGATCTGATCAGCGTCCATATTTCCTTATTCCATTTATCGCTGTTGCTTTTTATCACACCTCAAGTTTCCTAAGGAGACCGACCACACTTAAGTTTGTAATAAAATAAAGCATGAATGCAATGAGACAATTTCACTGAAGTGTCAGCTGTAAATTGGTGTATTCTCAAAGGCTTTTTTCTTTTCCTAGCCAATAAATTGATTACACGAGAAGGGCCTTCCTTTCTGCAGATGCGAATCAAACACCTGATGAAGTCAAACTGCATCCCACAAGCCACGTCCTTGGCCAAATTGTGCGCCGATTCGCCTGAAATCGCCAACGCTTCATCTTTCCGTCAAGCCTACATCACCTGTGTGTGTTCGATGCTGCCAAACGAAGACTCCATTAAGGAGGTTAGAAATCCATAGTCGCTTTTTATTGTCTGTTTATTAAATTTTAGAATTTCTTCCTGCAACATTAAGAGCTGAAGAATGAAACTGTTGCAGCAGAATTCCGAAAGAGGAATTATCTGTTGCAGACTGGAAAGAACATTTGTTTTAACTCTGGTGTTGATAAGTATGCATAAACTGGAACACATATTGATGAATTGAACCAAATGATGGTAATAGCTTACTTAAACCTTTCAGGGGAAAACAAAGCCACTATGCATCAAAGCAGTATCTTAAAACAATATGGTTTTGTTACTTAACCAGACCTATAGCCAACACTGTAGAAAGTTAAAAGGCTGTGTGGTGTTACAGTGCCAGAAAGTTGATGTAAATGATTGGCAATATGAGAGTTTGCATATCATGTACTGTATGTAATATGTAATTTGCATGCTTGGCCCACGGGTGTTGTGGAGGTGATGCTCTTTACAGATTGCTGAAACCAGAGACTTCTGAAGCACCTTTGTTTTTGGAAGTCGAGTATTGTGTTATATCCTCATGTTCTGTGTTGTCTTAGGTAGAAAGTTAATCAGGTCTAATGACAAGTGGGGAAAAGAGATGAAAGATGAAGAGCTCCAAGAACGAGAGGTGGCAACAACCCAAAACCCAGTGTGGGGGACGAGAGAGTTCACTGTAATAAAATAGAGTTAAGTGACATTTTGAAGTGCAGAGTAGGAATGGGGCTCAGCTATAAAGGGTGAATATGAGTGAGGATAGCAAAAGCGCTTGTGTAACAAATATGATTATTTAGCTATTTGTTCATAGGAATCTTGTGCTGGTCTGTGAGAAACAAAGGAACAGAACTAACAATTGCTGTCTGGGTTACTGATTCTAACGTTTGGCTTGAATTTGCCATTTTTACTGAACCGATTAAAGCACTAATTAGAGAGGTTCTCGTACAGAGTAGTCAAGAACACTCCTTACTATCGCAAAAAGCAAGAAGCCCCAAATGTTTTGTAATTTAAGCTGGCTTTCTCTGCAAGGCAAGTGTTCCCTTTCCCATGTAACTTCCAGTTAGGTTGGAAGATTACAAGAACTTAACCTAAGTCTTCCTTTCTCTGCAAGCTCTCAGTGCTTTGTGAAATGTTGTTGATATCAAAGATGTTATTTTATTACATTTTGAGGCAGCAGCTCCCACATTCTTGCAGCTGTAATGGCATTATTTAATGTAAGAAAGATAACATGCTGCTGCATTTACAGACTTGAGAGTATGTTGTTCCAGCTCAGCTAGGGAGGAATTTACAGTCAAACTAAATGGCTTTTAGTGGGTTCATGGTGTATCTGCAGCTCCTGAAGGGAGGGGAAGTCTCCGTAAGTAAGAAATGTTAACGGGATATCCTACGAAAAAACTGGGAGAAGGTATTTCTGATGACATGAGAAGTGAGATATTTTTGCAATGTTAAAACTTTTCCTTCCAACTAAAATGACCCAGAAAACAAAGCCAAGTCTTAGGTGTTTGTTTGAGCCATGGAGTGACTTTGAGGAGTAAATTGGCATCCTTCTTGTTAACGAACATGGGTTTGTTATTCTCATTTGAAATATCTTAGCACTGTTCATCCTGTACTCTCTGAACTTTCATTCAGTTGTTGATGCACTGACAATTTTTGGTTTTCTGAAAAACAGGACCTGGAAGATCAGGCTTGTATCAACCCACTGCGTTTTGCATTATTTCAGAAGGTTGGCCGCAGTATTGCGGAGATGGCAGTGTGCCATTGTGGACATTGTCAGAGACGAACTTCATAATTACTGCTTGGTCTGAAAATACTTGGCTTATAACCAAGCTGATGCCCTATTTTGATCCAGGGATCGGTACCACCTTTAAGCAGACTTTCCAGAACTTCGATGGGAGCCTCCTGTGAAGTTGTAGATAAACTGTTGCCTGTATGTATTTTGCTAAGCTGAGCAAAATGGAAGATAGTCCCAAAGAAAACTGACACTGAGAAGTGATCTGAACTAACATATGTGAGCTCCTCACGCTGTTCTGTAGCTGAAACGTGGGGTATGAACTCTCGGCGTTCAAATAAAGCAGTATTTTGTTCATGTGTTTGAGACCATTTCCTTTGATACACTAAACATGCTGATAATAAAAGTGCCTTTTCTTTTAATTTTCTCTCTTTAAGATTGCAAAGGTAGACTGCAAAGAAGTGCTGGACATCATATGCAACCTGGAATCTGAGGGACAAGAAAACACTGCGTTTATTCTTTGTACAACATACCTTACTCATCAGCTTCAAACAGGAAATGTGTATTGCTCTTGGTAAGTACTTAGTTTGGCTTATTCCTAAATATTCCTCGCTGGCTTCAATGCAAGAAAATTGAGCTGATACAGCACAAACATATGTAGAAAAAGTTGAGAAGTACATCAGACACTACTTTCTGGATAACTTGTGACAAAAGAAATACGGGCTCGTCTTGCTGCAGTAGTAGAGCAGTCAAGCAAGAGTCATGTTGATGTTTTTGTAATTTCTGTAACTCTGAGAGCTGTAGTTCTAGACCTCGGCCAAATCGTGACTATCAAATTTCTTGGGGGAAGAGTCCACCACACTTGGAAATCCTGGAGACTGACTGCTTTTCACTGCCAAAATGTGCCATTAGAGATGAGAGTAGAGCCACGTCCAAAGAGATGCGAGGCTGAAGTCTCTCTCATGATCTCTTTTTAATGAGGAGAAAAAAAGAAGTAAACAAATAGACCAACAACGGCCAACATTCTTTCAGGGCAAACTCAATGATTTGCTGTTGTCCAGGAGACCTTCTTGATGGACCTCCACCTGCTTTCCCTGTGACAGACGCAGATCTAGCGATTATTTAGCCACAAAGTAGATTAATTCAAGTGGCTGGTATGACATAAAACTTTTAATTTGGAGGATTACTTTTGTCAGATCAGCCAGATTAACTAGCAAGGTGTGGGATTACATATTGCAGAGGCAGTGAGTATTATTTCTCGCAAAAATGAAGAGGCCTGTGCTTTCTACAGACTGTGGTGATCACCAAAATAATTCCCTGGTTTTGGCTGGGATAGAGTTAATTTTCTTCCTTGTGGCTGGTACGGTGCTGTGGTTTGGATTTAGGGTGAGAATAATGTTGGCAACACACTGATGTTTTAGTCACAGTGTCAAGGCCTTTTCTGTGTCTCTTGCTGCCTCACCATCGAGTGGGCCGGGGGTGCACAAGACACTGGGAGGGGAACAGCAGGAACAACCGGGTTTTTGGAAGATGCTTATGCCAAATTACAGTCTGATCGTGAGGCCTTGATGTCGAGTGACCTGAAAGAGGCCACGTGCAGTGAGTTGCAATGAGCTTGAATAGGAAACCCCAGTTGTCCAGAAATGTTGGGAGAGATTGTGGGCTGGCCAGAAGGCCAAGATTTTGGAATATTAGCAGAGGAGGAGGTGACACGTGCTCAAGAGGCCCCACCGGATGATGAGCTACCAGAAAATGAGGAGCAATGTGCCCTGTTCACCAGTGGGTCCTGTTGTATTGTGGGTGTAAAAGTGCCGTGGAGATGCTCATATTGCAAAGAGTTGGGCCACTGAAGAACATCAGAACGACCAGCAGGTAGATCAGGCTGCTCAGGTTAAAGGTGGATCTAATTGGGGAACATATGGGTGAACTCTTCATAGCTCAGTGGGCCCGTGACACCTCAGGCCATCAAGGAAGAGATGTAACGTATAGATGGGCTTGTGAACACCGTTGCACAGGTTATCCATGAATGTGTCACCTGGTTAGTTGACACTATGGGATCTACTCAATGAGCTGGGTGCTGGTGCTCTCGTGTACTGTAGAAGGACGTATCAATGCTATTACAATAAGAACCACCCAGATTAATGAAGAATGAACTTTGAGCAAAGTGCAGTAGTGAAACTGGAGCTGGGCTCAGCATCCAGCACCACACACTGTGCTCCGACGAGCTGTCATGACAGATGGAGCCGAAAGTAATGGACTCAACGGACACTTTAAAGGGATGGCCTGTAGACTGAGAGAATGACATCTGTGTGTATATATTAAAAGACAGGAGGGGTAGTTCTGGCTGTGGTAGAGTTAATTTTCACCTGGTAGCTGGTACAGTGCTGTGGTTTGGATTTAGGATGAAAATAACGTTGCTAACACATGGATGCTTTTGTTGTTGCTGAGCTGTGCTTGCACAGTCGAGGCGTTTTCTGCTCCTCACACCGCCACAATAGAAGAAGGTGCTGATATTCTGGGTTTCTGCCTTTTTTTCCCCGCTCTAGGTCTATTTTAGGATTTAAAACACCTTGAATTATACTATTTGTATCTTAGTTTCTTGTAGGTCTGTCTAGTTCTCAGGTGTCTCTTCCTGACTACAGATAGCTGTTAATTACATTTTCAAAAGTGTCTGGACTCTGGACAAATCTCCAATGTTCTCACGTTCTTCTTTCAACTCTTTGCAGGGAACTGACACTTTTCTGGAGCAAACTGCAGAGAAGAATGGATCCCTCTCTAGATTCCTTTTTGGAGAGGTGTCGTCAGTTCGGCATCATTGCCAAGACGCTACAGCATTTGTTTTTCTTGATAAGAGTTATCCAGTCTGAAGTAAGTAAGCTGCATTTACAGCCATAATTTATTGGGCTTTTGAATAATTCTATTGACCTGATATGATATAACAGCTTCCTCCAGTGTTCATACTTTGTGGTGAAGTGCCTAATAACTTTCTAATAAAAATCTTCAATCAATGTGAAATAGTTTGTTGCTCTGAAAATACAGTATTATGTGAACAAAGCGGAGCTGTGTTTGACCTGAACCCTGCTTAGGAACGTGAGGCACAGCAACAGTTTGCTGCGGAATCTCAGAGAGACGGAAACTTGGCGCAAATACCTTTTCCTCAAAATGTTTGACACAGTCGCGTCTGGACCTGTACCTTCTGTTCTTCAGAAACTGGAAGGAAGGTTCAAAAGATGCTTAACGCAATTTTTATAAACTCATAATCTCAGTTTGAGGAGTAGTGCAAAGACTTTACACTTAAATGGCAGAATTAACAGGATTTGAACTGTCAGTAACAGCATTACACAGATCGCGGACCTTAAATTAGATACGGGATTTTCCCTTTGGAATCTCACCATTTCTCAAAGATTTCAGGTATTTCTTTCTGAAAAATAGCATCGTTTTGCACACATAGAGTAGAATTTGCCACGTGAACTTCAGTTTTATGGATGTTTCAATCAATGGTACCCTCCCCAATGTGCTCATCTTTTTGCTTTCTTATATGGACATGATAAATAATTACTTCATGCACTCAGGTTCAAGGAAACTTAAATTTTGTCCAGGTAGAATTTGGAATATATATTTTTTTAAATCAGCATGTGAATAATATTTCCGGTGTCTTCCTATGCTCAGTGGCTCAGGCACTTCACACTCACAAGCGTGATGTGTTCTGGATGGGCTGTAGTCTATTGGCCACTGTCATTGCACCTTTTTTTCGTAGAACAGTTGTAGAGATAATCTACTTATCAAAGAAAAGTAACATTAATTTGTGGCTGTTTTTTTTTAAACAGGCAGAAGAAGCAGGACTTGCGGTGTCTGTTTTGTTGTGCGTGAGAGCCCTTCAGATCCGATCCAATGGAAGCGACGAAATGAAGACATCAGTGTGTAAAACCATCGCCTGCCTTTTGCCAGAAGACCTTGAAGTGCGAAGAGCTTGTCAGCTCACGGAATTTTTGCTCGAGCCAACTTTGAGTGGATTTAATGTGTTGGAAGAGCTCTACATGCAACCAGATCAAAAATTTGATGAAGAAAATGCGCTGGTTCCAAATTCCCTCCGTTGTGAGCTGCTGTTGGCTTTAAAAGCATATTGGCCGTTCGATCCCGAATTTTGGGACTGGAAGACTCTGAAGCGACATTGCCTTAAACTGTTGGGGAAAGCAGCTTCTGATTCCGAGGACGATGCAAGCTGTAATATGTCCATCAATGAAACCGACATGTTAGAAACATTCTTTAGCGACTACGATGAGACAAAAGAACAAAAATATTACGACGGAAAAGACGCAATGAACCACCCAAAAGAAAAAGCAAGAGTGAAAAAACCAATTGGTTCTTCAGAAAGATACCAGAGGTGGCTTCAATACAAATTTTTTTGTGTGCTCTGCAAAAGGGAGTGTATAGAGGCTCGAATTCTGCATCACTCCAAGATGCACATGGAGGACGGTGTTTATACGTGTCCGGTGTGCACAAAAAAGTTCAAGAGAAAGGAATTCTTTGTACCGCACGTCATGGAACACGTTAAAATGCCGCCTAGCAGAACGCACAGACACAAAAAGAAAATCATCCTGAAAAAAGAGAGGTCACCACAAAAAACAAGCAGCAGCCCTCCCCCGGTGTTTCAGGAGAAGCCACAGCTGCCTGAAACATTTGAAAACGACGCACATGAATATGTCACCTTCAGCCAACTGGAAAACTGCCACCTGCAAGACAGAGACATCTACCCCTGTCCCGGGACGGATTGTTCGAGGGTCTTTAAACAGTTTAAATACTTAAGCGTCCACCTGAAAGCCGAGCATCAAAACAACGATGAGAACGCCAAGCACTACCTGGACATGAAGAACCGCAGGGAGAAGTGCGCGTTCTGCCGCCGGCACTTCATGACGTCCTTCCACCTGCGGGAGCACGAGCGCGTGCACTGCGGGCCCCAGCCCTACATGTGCGTGTCCATGGATTGTTACGCCAGGTTCGGGTCGGTTAACGAGCTCCTCAATCACAAACAGACGCATGATGACCTTCGTTATAAATGCGAGCTGAATGGCTGTAATATTGTTTTCAGCGACTTGGGGCAGCTCTACCACCACGAGGCTCAGCACTTCAGAGATGCGTCGTACACCTGCAACTTCTTCGGCTGCAAAAAGTTTTACTATTCAAAAATTGAGTTTCAGAATCACCTGGCAGCGCATAATATCACAGTGTCAAACGGGGAGGTCAAACCGACAGTGACGCTCGAAGAGTCGGTTTCAAAAGACAAATGCAGTTGTCTCCCGGAGTCTCAATCTGAGAATTCCAGTCTGAATAACTTGGACCCCTCGGGCTCGCAGGAGATTCCACAGATTAAGGAAGAAGTGCTTTCCGACAGCGAAGGTCTGGACAGCGAAAGTAACTGCAGCCTCCATTGTGGGGACGCTGCGGTGAACCAGGGCCGGGCGTCGCCTCTGCGGATCGAAACGACGGCTCGAAATCAGTCGGTTCCGGGTTTCCTCGTGTCGCAGGAAGGAGTCGTCCATCCAGCAGATGTGAAGCAACAATGTTCTGATGGGGCGGTTTGCTTGGATGAAAAACCACTTGCCTGTGGTTTCGGAGGCTGCTGTTCCACGCACAAAAACTCCAGGAGTGTGCAAAAACACCTTCGCAGGGCCCATCCGTATAACTTCAAAGGTAAAAAAAATATGGAAGTGAAAACAAAAGACTTTCTCGATCTGCTGAGTGATGCTCAGGACAGTAAATCCCCTACGGACGTTAGTACAGACTTGGGTCATAATTCAGATACAAACGCTGACTCTCCAGAAAGCTTGTGCTGTACGATAGATACTAAAGGAAGCAACGGCCTGAAGGAAGAAACTTGTCCTTCTTCCCCAGAGACATCTTTTTACGATAGTTCTAAAGAATCAAATATCGATGACAACATGTTGGAACTGATGTTAGGCTTGAAACATCTAAGCTTAAAAAATTCCAGCGCGCAGAATTCTTCGAGGCACAAGCCTTTTCTGCGCTCCTTACAGTCCTGTTCATCCAGGGACGCCAAGGGCTCTGAGTCAGATAAAACTACCTCAAAATTCCAGCTTCAAGAGCAACAAGATAATTTACCCAGCCAGTATCTTACTCAGCTGGCAGCCAAACCATTTTTCTGTGAGTGCCAAGGGTGCACGTGCGAGTTCGTGACCAGAGAAGCTCTCTTGATGCATTACGTTAGAAAGCATAACTACTCCAAGGAAATGGTTCTGCAGTTAAATATGTTCCAGCATCGATACTCGCCGTTCAAGTGTCACATTTGCCAAAGATCGTTTACAAGGAAAACACACCTTAGGATTCACTATCGAAACAAACATCAGATTGGCTGCGAGAGGGCAGTTCACAAGGTTTGTCCAAATGAAAAATTTGATCACGTCGGCTTGTGTACAGACGACATGCACAAAAACAGCGCCATTCCGACACCCGTCTGCGCGGCCAGTGTCGAATTCATTGACCGTTCAAACCACTCTGAGCAGCTGTGTCACCCGAAAAAGAAAGACTGCAGTTCCGAGACGGATTTGGAGTCCAGCGAAGAGATGGACAATAACGTAATGAGGAAAACGTCCAACGTGGGTTCTCTGGACAGTCACAGGGAGGAACTGGAGGCGAGACAGGGCAGAGGAAGCAAAAGAACAGTTGCTAAAGGAAACTTATGTTATATATTGCATAAGTACCACAAACCATTTCATTGTATACACAAAAGCTGCAACTCGGCATTTACCAACCAGAAGGGTTTGATTCGCCACTATCGAACCGTTCACCAGTACAACAAGGAGCAGCTCTGCTTGGAAAAGGACAAAGCGAGAACAAAACGGGAACTCGTCAGATGTAAAAAAATATTTGCATGCAAATTCAAAGAGTGCGGTAAACGCTTTTTATGTTCTAAAGCTCTCGCGAAGCATTGTAGTGACTTTCACAACGAACACGTAGAGGATCAAAAGCTGCTTTCTGACGCTGAATCCGCAAGATTTGCGTGTAACCAAGCCCACTGCCCCGCTGTGTTTTATACCTTTAATAAGCTGAAACGGCACCTAATAGAAGAACACGCCAACGAAGAAAAACTAAACAAAGATTTTGAAATCCATTGTGACCTTAATGGCTGTAATCGGATTTTCACCAATTACAGCCACTACTCCCAACACGTGTATTTCCGACACAGTGAATATTATGATAGTCTCTTTAGAAATGAGAGAGAGGAGGAAGACGATCAAGAGAAAGATAAAAGCGAACAAAGTTACTTGAAAGACGGTCTTGACGTGAGCAAGCAGAACGGGAAGCAGTTAAAATCTAAAAGAACTAGGAGTCGAGAAAAGCATTCGATTAACTTCAAAACAAAAGAGGAGGCGCTCCAGATGTGCAAAGAGAAGTCGAACCAGACCCAGTACCCCTGCATGGTCCAGGGCTGTTTGTCCGTCGTCAAGCTGGAGAGCAGCATCCTCAGGCACTACAAGCGCACGCACCAGATGACCAACATGTACATAGAGCAGCGGATGCAGAAACTCGTCGTTTGTGTTCAGTGCGGCGTGATGAATGAGAAACAGTCCGGCTCCGAAACGGCATTAGACTCGGATAGAAAGGAGCAAGAGGATAAATCAGCTAATCCTGAGTGCGTGCAGGAGGGTGAAAAACCTGCTGTTCCAAGTACTGCCTGCGATCCTCAAGATGGAAGTAACGAAGACCAAAAACCATGTCTGTCGAGCGGCGCAGGTCTTGACGCGAGCGACTTAACCTATTCAGGCACTTTAAAATATAACCACAGTTCACAGAACGGCAGTTTTGAAGAGCATAAGGTCAGGGAGACGGTTACGTGTAAACCGGAAGATTTTTCTGAAAATAGCGAAAGAGAGAATAGCTCTTATTTCTCGAGTTTACAATTAGAGTTGCCGAGAGAGAAAGATCCAGAGGGATGTCAGCACAGCGCGGTTAATCAACATGCAAAGAGAAATGTACTTTGTGCTGCAAAAGATAAATTTCAGAAGCCTCCGGTGTCCAAACCGTTTGATTTAAAGACGTATAAACCCATGGGATTTGAGTCTTCATTTTTAAAATTTATTCAGGAAAGTGAAGGGAAAGATGACGACGATGATGATGATTTTGATGAGGTGGTGGAATGGGAGGCTCCAGTAGATAAGACCTTGCAGAAAGAGGGAGACGGTCAAGGGGATACACCAGTAAACAACTTTGTAGATGACAAAAATATAATTTTAACCCAAAATAACCATGGGCAGCTGACAGAAATCCAGCCCTTGTTGTCAGAATCATCGTCTGCCCCTTCTCTAGAAAATCTGAGGGCGATCTTGGACAAGGCGCTAACGGACTGCGGGGACCTTGCCTTAAAACAGCTCCATTACTTACGACCGGTGGTTGTTCTTGAAAGATCCAAGTTTTCTACGCCACTCATTGATTTATTTCCCACGAAAAAGGCCGATGAGCTTTGTGTAGGGAGTACGTAAGTAGTTTTGCGTAGAGCGGATCGGCTCCACTACTGCTACATGGGGAGAGCTCCAAATTAGAACCGTAATCGTTACAGTGCACACTGTTTAGGTTTAGCGTAGACTGTTTAATTCAATGAATGTATAATATCTGTCAAAATATTGGCCGAGTTAATTTAGCTCCCCGTTTTTTTCTATGGATTTTGGTGCTGTTGAACACATCAGAACGCGGGGGGCTTCCTGTCGAAGGGTAAATGTGCATGATTGTATATGGAACAAGTACTGGGGTACCAGGGTTCGGGGGGCGATGGAGTTATTACTTGACTTGAATGTGCACCCCAGGGTGCTTCGTGTAACATATTGTACACTACAGCATCTTATATTTTTTTGAGTTATGAGTTTCAATAAATTACAGTTTTTCACCCATTTGTTTACTGTACAGTAAATCTTTAATGTGATTTACTTGTAATTTGGGACCATTGGATGATGTTGCTTAAGTTTTATGCATTTGTAGATGATTTATCAGACTGATGAACCAGTATAGATACAGAAAAGTAAAATATTACATCTTATTTTATCATATTCTCCGTGCTTTATTCAGACTTGAAGGAACGGTGACATGTGGCATGTCCCCATCTGCATGAGGATGCTAATGAACAAGCACCAGTTGCAGCCACTAATTGATTCTCATTGGGTTTCTTTGGGCTGGTTTTATACTCTGAGCTGAAAAGCAGCAGTGGGAAGGAAATGGAGAAAGCTTTGGGAAATGCTGTTTAGAACAGGTGATGACTGTTGGCTGGGTGCAGGAATGAAGAAGGTTAACGAAAAAGTATCTGGAGAACTTTGTTACAACCAGCTCTTCACAGAAGTCATTTGGACGTCCTGACAATCAAAATTAGATTAAAAGTTGTACACTAAGCAGAAGAAATGTAACGTATTGCGAATCTTTTCCTTTCTTGAAACTCTGAGCTGCTTGTAATGAAAGGAATACGGAGCATCGATCTTCTCTCCTGCTTTTAAAATGAAAGTTAGGGTGGAAAGGTTAAATGTTGCAACCGAGTCAGACACCTGAAGTGTGTTCCAAAGTGATTTTTGTCTCTTTAAAAAAGAGTTTAGATGCCAAGTTTGTGTCATGTTCAAACATCTTTGGATCTTCAGGATCTCAAAAGAGGAAAAGAGGGGAACTACAAACTTAATAAACGCGACGACTGATGCAGCTGTTGTGCCTGGAGAGGTACGAGATGCTGCTTCAAAGGCAGGAGGCGGTTTTGTGACGACCCCTTAGGGGAGCCGGGTCTGCTGGGGGGGCAGCACAGCCCCCGCGCTCCCTGTGGCACCGAGCGGTGCAGGCGGCACAGGCTGGGGGAGCCGCTCTGCCGGGACCTGGCCTTGTCCTGGGCGACCTGGGGACAACCCAGTTTTCGTACGGAATGTGAAAGGTAAACGCTGCTTTGTGTTTACACAAGCCCGAAACCAGAAAAAATATTAAAAATGGGAATTATTCCCATTGAAATTTGTTTACCAGGGCTGACAGCTCAGTGTGATCTTTTTACCTATATACACAAGATGACTTTACAGAGAAATTTGCCTTTAGTGGTTTAGGTTTCATTCCAACATCATTCACTGGACCTTCCTCTAATGAATACTTGAGATTCTTGGAGAACAGGTTAGTGGGTTTAAAAACAGCACATGGGTGAGATTTCACTTGAACTCCTTGATCACAGTTTCCTCTCTTTCTTTTTACACTTGACCGATACTCAAGTTCAATTGTACTTTAAATTGTGTTCTCTTCTGTTGTTGCCTCTTTGAGTCAGCACTGGGAACTCTCTGCTTGTGGTCACAGATTCCTGGTCAACAACCTCATAGAGTTGGTGAATTAATTCTTTTTTGTCATTGAAAAGATTCTGGCACCACAGAAGTTGTCCAGAAATACAGAACGGAAGAGTTTCTGCCTGGCGTGGTTGAAGCTTTTCTGTGTAAAAGAGAAAAACTTGTATAGACAAATTTGCATGTTAATAATGAGTTTTGCGGAACCATCGTCCTGTAATCCCTCACAACAGTCATGCGTGAAACTTATTTCCTCAGAGTTATTCTGCTGCTGCCAAATAAGAGCATCTTGCAGGCATTTTCCTCTGGTGATGGGGAGTCCCGTGCGCCA
Organism: Patagioenas fasciata; assembly: GCF_037038585.1. NCBI lineage: Eukaryota > Metazoa > Chordata > Aves > Columbiformes > Columbidae > Patagioenas > Patagioenas fasciata. The sequence goes on along the minus strand of NC_092544.1, from coordinate 5,801,961 downwards.
CTGGGATTTTAATACTGTGGCCTCAAGGTGTATTCATATTTCTGTTGAAAGATACTGATGTCACGCTGCTGCTTCCAAGCTATAGAAATAACGTCTTAACCGTTTCAGTGTGTTCCAGTCTTTGAACTCCGCTTCTTTATCATCCACAAAATACCTGGCGAGGTAATTGATCAAAACTATGTGGTTGGGATCCGTATCCTGATCCTTATTTCTCCTTGGGTGTGTTTATCTGGGTTTCTAATTGCCTGGCACTGGTGGGTCTTGGGGAAGGGGGCCCCAAAAGGTTAAGTTTAGAGTTTTCCGATTTCTATTTTCACGTCATTATTTTCCTTCCACGTGCTGCCAGAAGGTGCGGTGAGGATGTGGCCGTGCCCGTTCCTTGCTTCCAAACATCGCTGCCAAAAAGCGTCTCTGCTGCTCCCCGGTCCCAGCTCTGATCTGATTCCTTTACCACAGCGCCGGCACCTCTGTGAATTTATTTAACACCTTGAAACACTAGAAAATGAACATGGTAACATCCAATTAAACACCTTTCTAGCATTACAGTGCTCATGGGGCTGTAGCTCAAAGATACGAGGTATTAATGCTAATTAATGTGAAGGATTTGGATGTCTGCAACAGAGTTCCAGAGCCAGCAGCCAAACCGATGACTTTATGGAATGTGTGTTGTGCAAGCGTGTTTCATTTCAAAAAGGACTTAAAAGAGCTTACTTGGGTAGAATTGGAGTCAACGATACCGCACGGCAAGGAGAAAAAAAGCAGCTGTTAGGAGACAGTGAAGGGAGTGCCTGCAAAACACATCAAGGGAGACGAAGCAGTCAAATACTTGTTTAGTCGGTATTAAAACCAAAAAGAAGTTCCAAATTATTAGAGCTGCTCCAGAAAGATCTTTTCTGTAGAAGCAGTGAGGATAGAGACCTCTGGGAGCTCGTGAAAGGGTGGAACGGAGATGACCGGCCTCGGCGGCAAAGTTTGCACCTGTCCAATAATAAAGGAGCTTGGATAGGAAAGCTGGGATGGGAAAATCCCTGTAAGGCGTTTGTTTTGCTGGGACTTGAAGTGACGAGGAGAACCAGGGGTCTGAGGAGAATCCGCTGCCTGGGATACGGACACAAAGGACTGAAGCGCAGGTGCAATGTGTGGATCCTATATAGTGCACTATATACGGCTGAAGAGAGGCTATAGAATGGGCTAAGAAATGGATTGATGCTCATTTTTGAACACACAAAGCAACATAAAAACCAAACCCCACCCCCATGCGGGTGTGTGTGTCCTGCACCTCTTCTCCCAGGAACAGGATGTTTTTCCTTTGTTAAAACACCCACTCGGGCTTCATCCAGCAGGAACATCTAGAAAGTTGCTTTGGGAAGACTCCTCATCCTTTCCCTCTGCCGCCTGCCCTTGTGGAGCCTGGCGCGGCTTCACCTCTGCGCTTCCCCCCGCGCTTCCCCCCGCTGTGCCGCTGTTTGGGTGTTTGCTTTCCCAACCCGCCTGAACTCAGTGGAGCTTTATAAAGCCATTTTCAGCGCTGCTGCGGCCTTTGCAGCTCACTCTTCTGGGTAGGTGCTGGTACAGAGAGGTGACGGGCAAAAGTTCTAAAGGGTTTATTTCGATACTGACTTTTGGGTGGATTTGTGAAAATCTGTTATTGTAAAAATCAGGCTTATTGTTCCAGAAAGTGGCAGTTGATTCAAAAAAATTTAGAAAAAAAATTAGCCAAGCAGGCCTTCTGCTCAAATTCTCAGCTTCACTGGGGGTGGGGAGAGCAGGAGGGCATCGTTTGGGAAAGGTAATGAAGCTCTAGCCTGTAAGCTCACATTGTCCCATAGTGGGAAGAACAGCAGATGTCAGTGGATGCACACGGGACTGCTGAGCAGCAGCAGGAAGTACCCAAACAGCAAAGACTGGTGGAAGGTTTCCTGATGTTATCAGATGGAGACGGTTGAAAAGTATTTTGGGGAGGGGGAGCTGGAGATAGGGCAGGAATTCAGATCCATGTGGGGTAACAACGCAGCATGAAAAAGATGTTTTGATTCCATAGGACCTGAAATTGGAGACAATGGAATGGATAACGCATCGTGCCAATTTCAACGTGAGATGTGCTTGTGTCACAATTACACCCCTGCCCTGGCTTTCCCCAGCCTGTTTCCTTTGGGGTGCCAAGGTTACACCAGGTCACCCGCTGGATCTTCGGGACTGTTAAAAGACCTGGTTAATTAACCTGATTAATGCCTGTGCCCTGATACCAGGCCCAGAAGAAGCAGAATTCCAACTGTGCCTTCCTCGATGGTCCGGTTAACATTTGGTTGATGGATTTGGACCTGATGCAGAAGGAAGGAAGGAGTAAGGCATCTTTGTGGAGCTCACCTGTGAGAACAGGCTGCCCAGGGTCACAGAATTGTTGAGAGAGGCCTCTCGAGATCCTCTCCTTGGCCCCAACCTGCCACTCAGGAAGGATCAGTGAGAGCAGGTTCCCCAGGAGCATGTCCAGATGGCTTCTGAATATCTCCAAAGGTGGAATATCTTCCACAACCTCTCTGGACAACCTGTCCCACTGTTTAACAGACCTCATGGTAAAAAATGTGTTTTGTGTTCAGATGGAATTTTATGATTTTTTGCCTCTTGTCCTGCTGTGGGCAGCACTGAGAAGAGTCTCACTCCCTCGTCTTCATTCTCCCACGTTAGATGTTTACACACATTGATGTGTCTTCTGCAGGCTGAACAGTCTCGGCCTTTCCTGGTCGGATAACACTCCAGGCCCTCCATCATCGTCACGGCCCTCCCCTGGATTCACTCCAGCAGCTCCGTGTCTCTCTTGCAGGTTTGGCCCCACCAGTGCTGATCAAAGGGAAACTTCACCTCCCTCGAGACCCTGGCAGCAGATCCCCCACCTCCCTCCGGCTGTGGCTGAGCTCAGCGTCCCTCCCGTGCAGAAGCCTCCGGACATCAGTGGGCTGACGTGGAGTTTCACTGCACTTTCTAGAGCATCCTTGGTCCAAACCTCACCGCTTTCTGGGTCAAGTTCGCAGCCACCAATGTGCTGCTCCTCCTTTGGCCTCCGCTCTGTGAGGATCCTGCAGACACCACGTGCTGCCAGAAAGCGCTTGGTCAAGCTCAGAAGGTATTGAGTGTGTGAGCCCACACGGGCAGCTCACGGGAACGACCGCAAACCGCAGACGCAACACAAAGAGCACGCGCTAACCCACGCGTGACAGATTTTCCAGCACAGCATCATCCTGACTGTTTTGTGGGCATTGCTGCAGCTCCCCCACCGCGGGAGCTGCCCCGGGGTGGCTCCCTGCTCACACAACCCCTTCCCGGGGTACACTCGGCCCAGTCCGGCGTCCTTTGACTGGAACATCAACCGGACCGGTCCCCACCACCGCCGGGAGGCGCCCGCACGCTTCCCGCCCTTCCGCGGCTCCTCCGGGCCGCCAGGGGGCGCCGCAGCGCAGCCGGCGGCGGGAAGGGCGGAAGGAAGCGCGGGGAGCGGCCATGGCGGTGGCCGGCGAGCTGTGGGCAGAGCTGCCGGCCGAGAAGCGCATCTTCTGCTCCGTGCTGCTCTTCTCCTGGGTCGTGTACCTGTGGGAGGCGTTCCTGGCGCACCGGCAGGTCGGGTCAGCGGGGCTGTGCCGGGCCGGGGGGCTCGGGGAGGGCCGGGCGGCTCGGGGAGGGCCGGGCGGCTCGGGGAGGGCCGGGCCCTGTCGCTGTGGAGTGGTTTGCTGTTCGAGGCCCGGCTGCGGGGGAAGGACCCGCCCGGGGGGTCCTGGAAGGGCTGAAAAGTGCAGAGAAGCCGCTAAATTAATGTAGATTGTGATTAAGTTGTAAGACGTACCCATCATGAGCCAATTGGCGTGATAAATGCTTTCTGACCACCTGCAAAACGAGATTTTTTTCAAGTTTTAGATCTTTCTGGAAAAGAAGGAGACTGAAAATGAAGTAAATACGTTGTTCAGCAGCAGAGAGCGTAGTTTGTATTTAACTAATCATGAATAGACGTATTGTCAGTAAGAAACTAATTAATTAGAACTAACATCAATTACTTCTTAGTATAGATGTATAGATTAGTATGGATTTATTTCAGACACGTTAAGCAGAAGCTAGCGCACCCGAAACCAGCAGATGCTCTATAGCGGCAAAGGCTCTGTGAGCACGGTCTGAACGCATAAAAAGAAAAGCAGAACAACTTTTGTTCTTTGGCGGATCATCAAAGTTAGAGTGGCTCCGGTTCACGCTGGTGAAAAAAAATCTGATTTTATGGAAAAAAGTCTGTTACCGTGGTTGACATGTTTTTAAGGCCTTTTATTTTAATTGCTATTCAGCTTCCAATTTGTAAATCACTCTGAATTTCTTCATTTCAGCTCGTTATCCTGAAAAACAAAAACGAGGGTCCGAATAGTTCACACATAGGTCATGGCTGGATTTGATGATCCTGAGGGTCTCTTCTAACTGAAATATTTGTTATTTTGTGTTGCTTTTTTCTGTCTGTTTCAACTTTCCGTGGTGGCCCATTGGGATCACCTTATGTGTTGCTTTTACATCTTATTTATCTCCTCAAAATGTCAGGTATAGACGTGAAGTTTCTTTTCCGATTTTCCAGAGGCGGGTGTACAGAACGACGACACATGTGCCACAGGAATTGGGACAGATCATGGATTCGGAAACGTTTGAAAAGTCTCGTCTGTACCAGCTGGACAAAAGCACCTTCAGCTTTTGGTCAGGCCTGTATTCCGAGCTCGAGGGCACCGTAAGTACCGGAGCTGCTCTTGCATTCATACAATACTTTTCATTAGAATTATTTTAAATTGTTGCAAATATGGACCTTTTTCTGTATTCGAAGGGATGCAGCTGCTTTCATTTTTAGATAAAATTGAAGTCGAAGGTAGAAAGAAAAACCTGTGGGAATGGGAAGAGCACAAAAAGGTCAGTTATGAAAATAGGATTGCAAAATACTATTGAAAAATGAAGCTGTTCTGCAACAGCGGGTTAGTGGTCCTGGCTGCCGGAGGGCTTGGACAAGATGGTCTTTAGTGGTCCTTTCCAACCCAAACCACGCTGTGATTTTGCCCCTGTAGGAAAAGCACAGCCTTCGCTTGCTTTCTAATCTGATTTTTTCTTTGTGGCTCCATTAATATAAGATTTTCTTAGAGCTAAATTGTCTACAACTGTATTTTCTTCTCGATACCCTTGCAGCAGGGTTTCTTCATTGGGGTAAAGTTTTACATCTTGGTGCTGGGCGCTTCTTTCTTTGCAGGATTTTCCTGAATTTCTGTAGAGTTTCCTTGATGGATTTGATATTAAAGTCACAAAATTTGTGGCCGAACGTTCACGTCCCATTTGGAATGGTGTAAGGGAGGTGTAGTGGTGGAGTCACCATCCCTGGAAGGGTTTAAAAGATATGTAAATGTGGCATTTAAAGACATGATTTAGACCGGATTTGATAGCGTTGGGTTAATGATTGGACTCAATGACCTTAAAGGTCTTTTCCAGCCTAAATGATTCCACAATTGTGTTCCACAATCCCCTGATGTTTAGGCCACGTGCAGCTGCTTCTTCATGTGTACGTGATGATGAGCTATTGCTCCTTTCTGTGACACTGGGCTGTGTCTTGCTCAGAATTCATCCTGGGATCATCAGATTCCAGCCGAGCGACGAAAAAACTTTTCTCATTCACCTGGGCAGGTCCTTATCACGCTGACCTTTCAGCAGAATAAGACGAATCTGTTTCATGTGGCCTCTGTGGTTTTGTTTTCAAGATGATTCTCCTCTGCGGGGGAATTCCTTTTCTCTGGAATCTCTCTGGTCGGATCTCTGGTCGTGCTGGGTTTGGACCAGAATATGAGGTAAGGGGTCTTGAAATTTTAGTGAAGATTTGGTCCATGAGCTATATCGTGATAATAATTTTTAATTTTAAGCTTGCATTTACTTAAAGTGAGATTTAGCTACAGGTACAATTGAGTAAAAAGAATTTTCTGGTGAACAGAATGATTGCGTGAGTCTGAGAACTGATAACAGCATATGACTTTTAAATTAGCCAATTAATTAAAATGGCCTTGTTTGTTAAAAACAAGGGGGTCAAAGCTACTTGAGTCGAAGGGTTTTAGGGACTTTTTCTTTGTGTGTTGTCTTTTCACTAAACCTAAACGTGATCTTCCTGCACAGTAAAAAGGTAAGAAGTTTGAGATTTATTTTTGTGGTTGTTTAGATCATTCAGTCGTTGGTGTTTCTGCTGCTCGCGACGCTCTTCAGTGCGGTGACCGGCCTCCCGTGGAGTTTGTATAACACGTTTGTCATCGAAGAGAAACACGGCTTCAATCAACAGGTATCGTAGATCGCGCTTACACTGACCTATCGTATCAGCCTTAATTAAAATAGAGAATTCAGCTCTTTTTTTTTGTACTCGTGTACTCACTCAACATCAGCCCTGGCTCTCTGAATGTCTCTCACCACCTTAGTTTAACCCGTTCCAGTATCATCGAGATCAGATTTTCCTTTTGGGAGAGGAACCTCAATCTGGGACACATTGGCCATTTCATGCCAGGTTGTGAGACTTGTTTTCTGCTTTTGGACCCAGTCTACAGTTTCATCTTCCAGTTTTTCTGGAGGCAGGAAGACTGAGCTCAACCCAAAGAAGCAGAATCAGTTTGTTTCGAAACTCCTTATATTCCTAGTATATTGTTAAACTGATATTTCTTATTCCTTTTTATAAAACAAGCAGGACAATAAGTGAGGAGAAAAAGCGCTGATGCACTTTGTACCCTCGCTCAATCATGTTTAAAAGAAAAGCGCGTAGCTCCCAGCACAGCCTGTAGTATTTTGGTTCACGTCAGTTATTTAGTGGTGGACATTTTGATCCTGCTCCAGTCTTTGGGAAGCAAATCTGAAGATCGTGCTAGTCGTAAGCCTTGTAGCCAGCTCAGAACTCCTTCTTTTATTAGCTTTTTAGGTTAGCTTTAGGTTATAACCTTTTTAGGTTAGCTCTCTAGTCTTATAAAAAAAACACTGTGCTTCTAAAAACACAGGTGCACTTCCAACAATCACTTTTTTCTCTCACCAGCAAGTAAATACTTGTCAGAATGATGGTGCACATGGCCGTTCATATCCCAGGCGGCTCTGAGCCATGGTCCTGGAGATCTCCTTCCCTTCTTGGTGCCAGATCTGCAAGCTCTATGTCTGAGACACAAAAGTCTGATGATGACAGTATCGAGATTGTAAAGTGCTAGAATTAGAGCGGATGGATGGAGAGCTTGATTCGATCAGGCCTTGATCAAGTCCTATCTCTATGCAGAGGGTCAAACACTTAACTTAGCAGCTTGGGCTTCTTTAAAAGTGTCTTTCGAGAGCTTAGAGAATCCACATGGTTTCTCTGTGCGCCTCAGAGGGGAAGGAGGATTCTGGGTGTAGCCTCTGAACATTTTCCCTGTGGGGCAGAGCTCTCCGGGTGCTTCAGTCATTGCGCCTCATCAGATGCAAAAAGGAAGACTTGGCGCTGACACCTGTGTGCGTTCAGTGCTTGACTGAGCCACCTGTGTGGCATCTTTTACAAGGTTTATTTTGCTGCGCTTGTCCTCGTGCCAACAACTGGAGGCTGAGTCCAGCTCCCATCCAAACTTTGAGGTACCACGTCTCTTAGAGCAGAGTCAAGTCTCCATCTTTCATTTCAGACTAACGGGCTGGGTCCTTCAGTGAACGAGCCAAATTCACACCTGGTACTGGCCCAGACTTTGCAATTTCTAGCAGTGGTTCTCAGTCCTCAGATGGACTCGTTCTTCCACCAGAGCAGCTTGTTGAAAACCAAGATTTGTCTTGAAGTCATATCTCCTGTAGAAAGCAGGAAAGAGGTGGTCAAAGATGAGACGCTGTTGGATTTTAGAGCTCTGCTCCTAGATTGTGGAAGAGCTATTAAAGTTATGCTAATTTTAAAACCTAAGACACTTACCTGAGTAGTAACTGCTTGTCAGTGGAAGCTTGGAGTAAAATGCCCAATATATATCTGAAGGTCTTTAATAGGACTTCTTTATATTTCCAGTTGAGACCATCAGCTTAGTGGCAACTAAAAGTTAAGATGGATGGAGGCAGCTGTTTAAAGACAAAATACTTTACGGTAGCTATGCTTCCTGAGGAATTTCCTATGCTCTAAAAATCCTGTAATGTCGAGGATATAGACTGGTAAAGGAATTAAGGGACAGATATGCTTAAATTTTTATTTCTTCCTTTAATGAAGTATATATGTGAACATAAAATAAGGGTTTGGGTCAGATCTTACCAAGGAAAAGTGAATCCGATTTGGCTTGGGGTCCGTATGGATGCAAAGCCACAGCTCCCAGGAGACCTGGTGAAAAAGCTTCTTCCACCTTTTTTTAACAGGCCCCGATTTCAGTCACGTCGGTCTGGCTGGTTTGGGATATGTCTTATTTTGTTTCTGCGCATCCGCTGAAGGGCTCAGCTCACGAACCGCTGTGGGACATCGATATTTACACTGAAAATACACCCCTCTCCTTTCTTTGCAGACACTGGGGTTCTTTCTTAAGGACGCCATCAAGAAGTTTATTGTCACTCAGTGTATCCTGTTGCCAGTGACGTCCCTTCTGCTTTACATTATTAAAATAGGAGGAGACTATTTCTTTATCTACGCCTGGCTCTTCACGTTAGTTGTTTCCTTGGTGAGTACGAGAAAATCGGGTTTTCTCCAAATTCAAGAAGCTTTAGAATAGATGCCAGAAATCCAGCACTATGTGCTGATGGGTTTTCTTTTTCTTAGATATAGAAAGGGCACAAGTTCAACTGCCAAGGCAGAATGTGCTTTGCTCAAGAACATTTTGTGCAGATTCTGATCAGTGCTTCTTAAAGAATTGTTCTTTTTCTTTCTTAAATCATCATTCAGCATTTGAGTTACTGCTCCGTCCGTCTAGTGCAGCCTTGCAACTTGCAAAATGGGGGAAATATTAGTGTCTCGTGTGATATCTGGCTCATATTTTGAAATCTTTGCTCTTAAAGGCTTTAAAGACTGGGTTTTCATAGAAGGATTAAGCTAAAATTTTTAAAGAACTGGTAGTGTCAGGATTGAAAGAAAAGACAGGATTTTCTGAAAGTGAAAAATGTTTTCCGTAGCTTCCTTTAGACCAGTCGTTGTCGACTTTTATTCTTGCTGTCTTTTCTTTAAAAGAATATCTGTATTTAATATCTGTATGTGTTTGCAGGTGCTCGTTACAATCTACGCAGACTATATTGCACCTTTATTTGATAAATTCATCCCGCTTCCCGAGGGAGAGCTCAAGCAACAAATTGAAACCATGGCCAAGAGCATCAACTTCCCATTGACCAAAGTGTATGTTGTTGAAGGTGGGATGTTTTTTAATAAAAAGACTTTGTCATTTTGAATTTGTGGCTTTTTAGCTTTGATTGTGGGTGCTGTAGTAGGGCTATTGTTTATATTCCTCAGCTATTGTAGTATTGTCTAAATATTGTAATAAATTGCTGAAGGTTCCCATTACCACACTGCGGGTTGGCTTGTGAGGGAAAAACAGACATTTGTGTGTCCTAAGGAGTTCATGCAGCTCATACAAATCCATTCAGCTTGAAGTATCTTTATCTTTTGCTGCAAAAACCAGAGCAATCCCACCCCACTGGCAGGGAGCAGTGAACGAGTGGCTGCGTGGTCCTTGGTTGCCAGCTGGCGTTAAACCACGACACAAACCAACATAATTTTGAGGAACTGCTTGATATCTGTAGTTCATCTTCTGCTTACCTGTTGCCAACACCTCCATCCGTATCTCTTTCGAATCATCTTTGCTGGCACATTGAAAGAATTGTTCCTATGGGGACCTTGAGAATTGCTTTGGAAGAATCTGTTCTATGTAATATTGCCTGGGATTATTCAGATCACGGTCTTTAATGTCAGTTTTCCCCATCAGGTTCCAAGCGTTCTTCTCATAGCAACGCTTATTTTTATGGATTCTTCAAGAATAAGCGGATAGTTCTCTTCGACACCCTTCTGGAAGATTATTCTGCGTTGAACAAAGAGCCAGCGGAAGGCGAAGATGGTGAGAATGAAGAGACAAAGTCTAAAACCAAAGTGAGTTTTTCTTGGTTTTGCATCATGTTATTTACATTAACTCCTTGGTGAGCTATTCTCTTGTGTTTGCTGAATGTATCAAAGGTCCTGAGTGAGTTGCTGAAAGCCAAATCCTAAAGATTTCAACACCAAAGTGTCCCTGAGCTCCTAATTGGAATTTCTGGAGCAATGTGAGTGGTGCAGATGGCACCAAAGAGGTGTAGAAACCCACTGGTTGGAGGAAACAACCCAGGAAAAAACAAACTAATTGGTAAGAAATGTATTCAGTTGCGTTCATTCATGCCTGATGCTCCTTCTGCTTCGTTATTCCCTCAGAATAAGAAACAGGGATGTAAAAATGAAGAAGTTCTGGCTGTGCTGGGTCACGAATTGGGTCACTGGAAACTGGGTCACACTATCAAAAACATCATCATTAGCCAGGTGAGTCGTGATAAACTGCTGGTCTGTTTACTCCATGATGTTTTTATCCTCATCAATAACGTTGTTTCCCTTCTCTAGATGAATTCCTTCCTCTGCTTCTTCTTGTTTGCCGTGTTAATTGGTCGGAAGGAACTCTTTGCTGCCTTTGGGTTCTATGACACTCAGCCCACCCTGATAGGCTTGATGATTATTTTCCAGTTCATTTTTTCACCTTACAACGAGGTAAATTATCTTCAAGACGTATCATACTATTTTAAAAAAGTGGGAAAGGAGATAGAGTCGTATTTACTGATATTGTAAGGGACGTACAGGCAGCTGAATTGTAAAATAATTTTGAATATGTTTCTGTCCACAGGTTCTCTCGTTTTGTTTGACTGTATTAAGCCGACGATTCGAGTTCCAAGCAGACGCATTCGCCAAAGAGCTCGGGAAGGCTAAAGACCTGTATTCTGCTTTGATCAAGCTAAACAAAGATAATTTAGGATTCCCCGTCTCTGACTGGATCTTTTCCATGTGGCATTACTCCCACCCGCCCCTCCTGGAGAGACTTCAGGCCTTGAAAGACGCGAAACAGGAGTGACGGGAGTCGTTGATCCACAGATAGCGCTTCCATCTTCAGAGCAAAGTCCAGAGCTGCTTTTAAATTTCTTTTTAAAAATGGGTAATGCCAGTGAAGTGCGATGGTAACAGCGCCGCAGAGCTGAGAATCCTGAATTAAATTATCAATTACTTTTTTTTTTACAGAAACAAAACTGTGGAACTTAATTTAGAAAAAGTATCGGGTGAGGACCTTCCCCACACACACGCACTGGCTTTTATCTCCATATCATAGTATAGACTTGAAAAGGGAGGAAAACGAAAGTACAGCCTTCAAAGCACCTCTTTCTTCAGTTTGCTTTTGATCATTTTCCCATCCTCCACGTTCTGTGACCCTTCCCCGTCTCAACCTTCTTCACAACAAAGAGGGTTTGAGCGACGTGATTTCCTGTAGAACAACATTTGTGCTCGCCAGTCCCTGGTTTTGTGTTTTCAAAAAGCTGAATGCAAGTACAGGCCCTTCTTCTGGATTCGTGTCTGTCGTCATTGAGAAAGCTGCTTAATAAAACCTCCTTGGCTACATTTGTGGCATATGTGGAAGCGTCTGGTTGGTCAGACAGTGAATCAGAGCCAAACTTTCATTCAGAGGGGGTTCATCCTCCTTCTGTTAATACGAATCCAGCTGGAATAGCTGGATACTTAGAAAATATTCCTCATCATTGCTCTGATATAACCAGCCCAAGACACAGTTTGTTCATATATATTAGTGAAGGGCAAACGAAATAGTTGTGGAAATGGCTTCTGCATTGGTTATTTCAGATTTTTTTTATGAAAGGTGGAATTAAAATTACTTTTGCTGTAATACAAGTGTGTATGTGCCATAGAAATGTTCTGAACTGAATGCACATACTTGATGTAAAACTCAGATTTTTATATCTGCAGTAAATTAAAAAGTTCTGCTGGCTCTATACAAAGAGATGTTGAAGCGAATTCTCATTGTTCCAGATGTCGGAGTCAATTACTGTCAGACTAAATTTGCTTTTCTGGTGACAGGGAAAAATGCCTTATGAAGATGATGGGCATGATGATGTCTCAGGTGCAACAAGACACAAGATGTTGCTGGAAGTCCTTTGTATGCCTTATTCTAATTGTATTTATACCCTGGCAAATATGAAGTTAAGCTACAGATATGGAATTAGGTGGCAGTTTTACAAATATTTGTCATTCTAACCACATTTAATAAATGGCCCTTAAAAAAAAAAGTGTTACCTCGAATCTGTCAATTCAGAAGAGTAAATGGATGTGTCAGGTTTCGAGTTTGAGATGTTGATTGATGTAAACCTATGGAAAACATGTTAAATGTGCTCTGAGAAACCTAATGGGCAAGACAAACGGTTAAAACAGACTCAAATTATTTTTGTGGCTACTTCAACACAAACAGAAGGAGAGTATAATAATGAAGGAAGCATTAAATACTTGAAACTCCTTGTGTTGCAGGTGAAGATAGTGTTTTTGGAACTGCCTGTCACTTCCTTTTCTTCCCTGTCACTGTTGGGGGTTGGTGTCTGCAGTTCTCCCAGCTGGATTTCACCATCGAAGGGTTCAGCGCTGGTTCCAGTTTGCTCCGGTCACTTCTCAGCACTGGCCTTGTTGACCTTCTGCCTGTGAAGACGCCCGGAATGCGTCAGCTCCGCGTCGCAGCCCTGCGGTCTCCAGTGTGTCGCGAGAACGGTTGAAATCAAACCTCAAGCATCCTGTGCAGCTGCTGCCGCCCCAGGGATCTAAATCCCCCTCCAGTGTCTGCACAGGCACAGGACCAGCCTGGTGACACCGTCTACTAGGATGAGCCACGTGTCCCTTCTCGTTAGTGACCAGTTTTGAGGAGAGAGGCAAGAAAAATAGCAAGAGTGGGTTTTTCTGGAACCTTTAGCTAGTAATTCAAGGCAGAGGAACCTGAGCGAAACATTTATCAGCAAGTTTGCTGGTGACACCAAGCTGGGAGGAGTGGGTGACACTGGAAGCTGTGCTGCCATCCAGAGACCTGGACAGGCTGGAGAGCTGGGCAGGGAAAAACTGAATGACCTAGAACAAGGGCAAGTGTAGAGTCTTGAATCTGGGCAGGAACAACCCCAGGTTCCAGTGTAAGTTGGGGAATGAGCTATTAGAGAGCAGCGTAGGGGAAAGGGAGCTGGGGGTCCTGGGGACAGCAGGGTGACCATGAGCCAGCACTGGGCCCTTGTGGCCAGGAAGCCAATGGTACCCGGGGTGGGTTAGAAGGGGGTGGTCAGTAGGTCAGAGAGGTTCTCCTGCCCCTCTGCTCTGCCCTGGGGAGACCACACCTGGAATATTGTGTCCAGTTGTGGCCCCTCAGTTCCAGAAGGACAGGGAACTGCTGGAGAGAGTCCAGCGCAGCCACCAAGATGCTGAAGGGAGTGGAGCATCTCCCGTGTGAGGAAAGGCTGAGGGAGCTGGGGCTCTGGAGCTGGAGAACAGGAGACTGAGGGGGGACTCATTCCTGGGGATCAATATGGAAAGGGGCAGTGTCAGGAGGATGGAGCCAGGCTCTTCTGGGTGACAACCAGTGACAGGACAAGGGGCAATGGGTGCAAACTGAAACACAGGAGGTTCCACTTGAAGATGAGAAGAAACTTGTTTGGGGTGAGGGTGTCAGAGCCTGGCCCAGGCTGCCCAGGGAGGTTGTGGAGTCTCCTTCTCTGCAGACATTCAAACCCGCCTGGACACCTTCCTGTGGAACCTCAGCTGGGTGTTCCTGCTCCATGGGGGGATTGCACTGGATGAGCTTTCCAGGGCCCTTCAACCCCTCACATTCTGGGATTCTGGGCTCTGCCCAGACACCAGTTCCCCATTCCCCACCTCGCCACCTTTTTCTTGAGAGAGAACAGGACGAGAAAAAGCCCAGCCCAGCGCAGCCCTTGGAAGGAGCCACGATGACTGAAAATTGGAACGTTTTATGGAAACGGGCACAAGTGTCTCCGCTTCAGCCACCTTGGTGCATTTCAGGGCACGCCGTGACCCGAGCTGTGGATCCACCGATGTCCACACATGGCTGCTAAGGCCACAGGGCCGCTCGCTTTCCCTGTCACCAACAGGTCCTGCTGCTTTTTAGGCTTTTTAGGCAAGGAAACTGTGGAAGGAACGCATTGGTTCGTGTGTGTGATGGTGCCGAGTGATCTGATGGGCACCGATTGCGCTGGCTGAAGGGGTGGGTGCGCTTGAGCCATGCGGAGCTGGCACTGAGCTCTGCGGAGCCAGCTGAGTGACTTGGGAAGAACAATAAAATTAAGAAAAATAAATCACTTGTGGACTCAGGGCGACTTCATGGCTGCAGGACCATGAGGGGGCACCAGGCGGCAGCGCCCCCGCGCGGCCGGGAGGTCTCACAGCCGCCGCTCCGCTCCAGCTTCGCCGGGGGAAGTCCTCCCAGCGCCGGATGTGATGTCCAGAAGGAAGTGACGTTACGGTGGTGGTCGTCGCGGCCTCCTTTGTGCGGCGGGAGCGATGCTGTCCGGGGGCAAGAAGGCGGCGGAGGCGGCGGGGGGTGGTGGGGAGGGCGGCCCGGAGGCGCCGCTGCCCCTGCCCGCCGCCGCGGGGGGGGCCCTGGGCTCGTCCGCCGAGGGCGGCGGAGCCGCGGAGCGCACTCCCCGCAAGAAGGAGCCGCCTCGGGCCTCCCCCCCGGGCGGCCTCACCGACCCGCCGGCCTCTGGCGGCGCCCCCGCGCCCGGCACCGAAACCACCGGCATCGCGGAGACCCCCGAGGGCCGCAGGACCAGCCGCCGCAAGAGGGCCAAGGTGGGTGTGCGGGGCGGAACGTGCCCCGGGCCTTGGGCTCCGGCGAGGCTGCCTCAGGGCGGCTCCATCGGGGGGAACGTGTGCCCTGGGCTGCCCGGGCTTCACGGGGGGCGGGTGCGTGTCCAGGGTAAAAATGAGATGCACAGGGAGTCAGTGGGGGTTGTCAGAGCTCACCCTCATAACTCGGGTCCCAGGAGGTTAGTGGGGCTGCCTGGTGAGATAAACAACACAAACCTCCCTCCCGTTGCATCAGAGTTCTTACCCATTTTTAAGAGCACATTAATGTTGTAGAGTATCAGGAGGATGGAGCCAGGCTCTTCTGGGTGACAACCAGTGACAGGACAAGGGGCAATGGGTGCGAACACAGGAGGTTCCACTTAAATATGAGAAGAAACTTGTTGGGGGTGAGGGTGTCAGAGCCTGGCCCAGGCTGCCCAGGGAGGTTGTGGAGTCTCCTTCTCTGCAGACATTCAAACCCGCCTGGACCCCTTCCTGTGGAACCTCAGCTGGGTGTTCCTGCTCCATGGGGGGATTGCACTGGATGAGCTTTCCAGGGCCCTTCAACCCCTCACATTCTGGGATTCTGCGATAAAGATGAGATGTGCAGGGAGTCAGTGTGAGTTGTCAGAGCTCCCCCTCATAACTCGGATCCCCAGAGCTTTGTGGGGCTGCCTGGTGAGATAAACAACATAAAAACATCCTCCCATTGCGTCTGAGTTCTTAACAATTTTGCATTTTTAAGAGCACATTTATGTTGTTACTGGGTGTGTGTGGATGAGGCTTTTATGTGTAAAATGATGCTTGTTTTGCAGGGTTATAAAGGTGGTTGTCACACTCAGCTCCTCAGCTTCTCCCAGCTGGAGAGTTGAACTGATGCTGTGTGAAGTGTGAGATTTAGCAATGAAATCTAAAGGCCACTAACAGCTTCCAGTAGTAAATAATTCTCATATGTTATTCTGAATGTCTGAGAGCAGTGCCTTTAGTTTTGTGAAACTTATTATTGGAAACCTTGTTGCAGAAGAGCTTGGAGATCCGGGCTGTAAACAAAGCTGGGTGTGTTAGATACGGAAGCTGAAATGACTGTGGCATTGAATATCTTGATCTTCAGAGCTTTTACGTGATGTGATAGCTGGACTGTCCTTTGCATATAGAAACTGTTGGGTAGATCAGGCCGTTACATTTTTTTAAACGGAAAGAGGGGAGGTGTGGGTTGTACGTAAGGAAGGACTTTGTTACACTGAGGGTGGTGAGATGCTGGAACCAGCTGCCCAGAGAAGCTGTGGATGCCATGTTGCTGGAAGTGTTCAAGGCCAGGTGTTTTACTGAACTTAGGCTTCCCCGTGCTGCTTTGAATCGTGCCCGTTAATGCCTTTTCTTAGTGGCTGAACATCGACTGTGAAAGATTTGTCGTTCTTTTGGTGAGAAGTGCAGAGTTGCTTTTGTCATCTCATGGTACAACCTGACCTGTAGGATGTTGGAGGTAAACTAGCTGGTATCTTTTTATTTTTCCTGTGGCTGCATATTGTCAGAAGTAATTTTTTTCCCTTTCCAATAGGTAGAGAAATTCAATAACTATATACAAAGCTTGCTTAGGATCATAGAATCATTTTGGGTGGAAGAGACCCTTGGGGTCATCGAGTCCAACCATAACCTGACTCTGGCACTAAACCAGGTCCCTGAGAACCTCATCTAAAAGCCTTTTAAACCCCTCCAGGGATGGAATTACTTTGGAAAAAAGCTTTGGTTTGTTAAACAATATGAGCTGCGTCCCTTCTAGGTTATGTCTTGGGCTTTCCGTGTTCTGTTGGGTTTGAACTGGTAACGCGATTTATTTTCAGTGGAGAACAGCAGAAAACATCAATGGCAATAAAGGATTTTTTTTCTTGTGTTGAGTCACTAGTGTGACCATCAGAGTCAAACGTGATCCTGTACCAGGGCAAGATGAAATCCTGTGTGCCTTTTTGGTTGCCTCTGACAGATAAATTCAGGTTGGAATGTATGAATTCGACACAGAGGCGATTTGTTGTTCCTAAGTTTGACAAGGAGGTGATGGAACGGGAGAAAAGTTTAATGATGATGTAACAAATACACAGGTACTGGGCTCACGTTGAGTAGGAAGTTCCTACTGTTGCATGGTTTTTTAGAGGAGATGAAAACATGTGGAACTTGTTCAGCTGTTCAATATTTTATAACACAGTAGCTGTAATAACACAGGACAAGGTAACTCAGGCCTTTTCTTTGAGTTGTGAGCAATTTTGTTGCTTGCAATGTTCATATTAGTAGTGAGACTTAAGACACCCTCAGTGAGTTTATCCTCCGTTCTGCTTTTCCCAGGTGGAGTACAGAGAGATGGATGAAAGTCTTGCCAACCTCTCTGAAGACGAGTATTACTCGGAAGAAGAGAGAAACGCTAAAGCCGAGAAGGAGAAAAAGCTGCCACCACCGCCTCCACCAGCCCCTGCAGAAGAAGAGAATGAGAGTGAGCCGGAGGAACCATCTGGTGAGTAAAGAAACCTCCTCTGACACCGCTTTCCTGGTTTGTTGTTAAAATTAAGCGGGCTCAGGTGCAGCATCGTGCATCCTACGCCTGGTTTGGAGCTGGTTTTCAGTGATGGCTCTACAGTGTGTTCTCTGCTGAACAAGGAGGGCAAAAACTTAGAAGAACAGGTGGAAACATGCGTGACCTAATTGCAAATTAAGCCAAACCGCTCCTACTAGATTCTTTGCCTCATCTTTGGAAGCTTATTGACCAGAACAGCCTCTTTGGTGTTTGCTGCTCATGTACCAACATTCACTTATTCCTCCGAGAGAAAAGGGATTGGATTTACTGCTATGGAGGAGAATAGATTTAATCTACAGTGGCTCCTGTAGCTTTAAACTATGATTCTGATCTTAAGTTCTGGTTGGATGCTGTTTATTGAAACTTTTGCCATTTCATCGCTCGTGTGAATAACTGTTAGTTTTGCTGCTCTTAGTTGGCTCTCTTTTGGCTGGCAGGTTTGTGAATGTAGACAACAGGACTGGGTCAGTTTACAGACACTCGCCTTCGTTTTTCTGAAATATATTAAAAGCCACAACTCTTTGGCTTTGCCCCTGTAATCTCTCCTCAGTTGTAGCTTTTGGCTCCTGGCTTGATACAAGAATGACTAAAATATTTGCGATGATAAAAATCTTCATCTAAATACACCCAATTTTTAACCAGGCTATATTGAGCTGCTTAGAAATAAGTAGATTTCAGGTTATCACATCCCTTCTCCATTCCTAGAAATGAAACAGTGATGTAGGAAGATGCCAAATTTTTGGTTTATCATCGTTAGTCTTGCTGTATTTTTAAAGGCTTCTGAAAATATATTCATTGGTGGATCGCTCCATCTTTATCTTCATTAATGTCAAGAGCATCAGGTTGTCAAGTGTATTGAAACTTGTAATTTAAATAATTGTTAGCAGGAAGAGGCGTGGAGTGCTGTATATAGGACCAATGATTATAACTGAGGTTTTCTCTCTGTTTTCTATCTTTGGAGCAAAGGATAAGCATTCAATAAGAAATATTAAATAGGGCAGTGATCCTAGAGCAGGATCGCATATTGCGAATTAACAAAATACAAAAAGTTTGTTTGTGTGTTGCTGTTAATTTATTCTCGTTGGAGACCCTAATAATTTCCTTCGTATGTTTAAAACCTGCAAAAACGTAAGTAATTCAGTACAGATGTAAAGCTGTCCTGTTATAGGTGATGACCTTTTGTGATGAAAAGCCCAATTGTGCAAACAAAACAACAGTGGCAGTAGCTGTAACTTCGTGAGGCTGTTCTCACAGTGTACAGTAGAAGGGGGTTATTGAGTAGGTGATAGAAAAACGGTGGGTTTATTTGGGGCGGGTTCCATTAACGTGGGGAATTCCAGCAGTTTGGGCTGTGCAGATTGGTATAATCTGGATTGTCGAGATTCCTGTGTGTTACTGCAGAGCAGTTTTAAAAGGCATAACAGCATTTCACGATTATTTCTTTCAAGTATCTCTCTCCTTTTACTTGACAAATAGCAAAAAGCTTCTAAACTCACTTTGTGCTGAACGACACTTGTGGTTTTGTTTGAAATTAGGGAGCTCACTTCTTTCGGTTTTTCTCCTCTCATCATCTTTTTTGTTTGCCCTCACCAGATCGGGTTTTCATTTCTATAACTCCCTGCAGATTTATTTTCCCAGCCCTGTCTCTTTAGTTTGGTCGGTGTTCTCACTTTGTGGTGATCTTGTGTTTCTAGCTGCTGTTTTCCAAGGAAGTCAGAGATGCGTATGATGCAGATTAATGTCAAGTGAATAATCAAACTTAGTCCTGTCTTTCATCTGTCTGTTTTCCTAAAGAAGTTCAGTATTTGGTGGTAATTTTTGCCACTGTTCCTTAAGCCAGTGGATGGTTGTATGAAGTTGCCTCCTTTGTAGACCTGTACTCATTATCTGCTAATTTGGGAATAACGAACGCCACAGGCTGATGGCAGCATTTTTCCAATTTCTTAATTTACTTTACTTTTCCTGTAAATTAGTGGCCCGTGCTGGAGTGTAAATATAAATGTTTGAGTCCTGCTGGTCTCTCCCAGAATGGAAGCAGCTCTTGCAATATTCCCAGCAAAATAAACTACTTGCAGCATAGGTAAAGTGAGGGGTTTTCTCTTGCTGTTGCAGGTACGTGATCTCATAGAATCCCAGCTTTGGGACTTGTGAGGCCTGACAAAATACAATTATTTGTCACAGTCTTGCTTGGGAGTTTCTATGTGACCTGCTGGGAGGCAGATGATGTCGAAGTACTGAGTGAAAATGTATTTCTTGTGTCAGTTCCTATCTTACTTTATAGATCTTTAATGTTCCAGCATTCCAGATGTTAATCCAGGTTATCAAAGGGTGAAAACATTTGGTTGACTTTCTGTGTCTTGCTTTAGGGGTTCAGTTTGTAGTTCAGATAAAATTCCTTTGTTAGTGTGTCTGTGTTCCCAAAGACATCGCTCTGTTGCAGAAATGCTTCGTTCCTGCTTGTGTTTTAGTGCTGTCAGTGCCACTATTTAGGATTTATGTGCAGAATAAAGTAATTTTGAGGCTTCTCCAGATCTCTTAGGTGGGTGCTTTGCCTTTCCCCGTGTTTCCAGCCCTGGATACATTGAAAGACGGCTGTGTTTTGGTGCTGGGTATTGATCATATTAAGGTATTGACATGTCTTTGGCTTCAGAGGTGGTTTTAGTGTGTTAGAACGTTGTCGGTGGGTTGAGGTCGCTGGAGCCAAAATTAGGTGGCCTGAGCTTTAAAAAAGAAAAAGAAGAAAAAGATCAAACTTCAAGGAAGGACTTGTGGGGAAAATAAAAAAGAGAGAAAGCTGCTCTTGAAAGTCCTAGAGTGGTTCAGGTGATCCCTTTGCGTGTGGGGAGACTGAGGAGTAGCAAGGGCAAGCTTATAAAATCCTTATGGTTTGAGATCCGTCGAATCTGATGATTTGCATCCCCCAGATCTTGGCAGTGAGAAATGTGATCTTATTATTCAAATCCCAGCTATTAATGAAGTCAATCATAAGCATTAAGCCGCCAGAAATGCTACATATTGTTTACCTCTTTATTTCCCATTCCACTAACACAGGTAACACTTTAGTTTGGTGCCGTAGGTTCCAGAAAATGGGATTCTCAGCCAAATGCGTTGAGTTAGTTGGTGAAATTTAACCCCTACAACGCCAACTGCCGGGCCTTAATGTCCAGTACGGTTTAACTTCTGGAGTAAGGTCCCTGAGTTCTCCTCTTTCCTTCCACAGGGCAAGCAGGAGGACTTCAAGACGACAGTTCTGGAGGGTATGGAGACGGCCAAGCATCAGGTGAGGGTGGCGTTTGATGCTTGCAACTTTAGCAAGAGCCGCCAAGCCAGGGGTCGATGCTTGCAGTGCGCACGGGTGCGGTTGGCTGGAGTTTTTAGCCAGAGGTAGAGGAGTTTACCCACCTGTTAAACGAATTTCAGTCTGTGGAAAAGGCCGCTAGCCTTTGTTGAAACGCCTCAGGCCGATCTCTCATCCCTCCGCTCCTCTCCATGTTTAGAGGAGACCAAATGTGCCAAAAAATACTTCTTATTTAGCCAGTTTCCACTACCTAGAATGACACGAAAACCCCCTGGGCTTCAGCACAGTCCAGCCTTTTTCTAGTTTACTGCAGAAAAGCCTTTTTGCTCCTTGTTTTTGTTTTTCTTCGGAAGGGGTTTGTGTTTGTGCTGCGTGCCAGGAGGTTTGGCAGTTGAGGAGGTTCATAGTCTGCTTCTCAGCGGACTGGATTGTGAATTGCATTTGCCATCTGCCCTAAGTACTGATGCGAGAAGTATCGCTGAACCCACGGAATTCGTGTCTTTAGTGCCTCAAATGCTATTGAAAATCTTCTTCAACTCCGCCACTTTCAGTCTCGCTCGGGGGTTAAGGAGGAGGGTTTTAAGCAAAGGACTCGAAGGCTCCAGAACCTCTTCTGTCCCTCATTGCCCTTATTGAAGCAAATATCAAGATACTCATCTGAGTATCCTTGTTGTTGTAACGAGAGGATCCTGGTTTTGCTTGGGATCTTAACATTGCACAGAATTTTTGGGGTATTACAGATGAAGGCTGCGTTGCCTGTTTCATTTTTAGGCAGGCATTGGCTGTTTGGAAATCCTGTATATTTTGCGTTTTCTAGGTATGCAGGGAAGGCGTGGGGTAGGGAGGGGATTTCTTCACCCTTGAGCTGTGTAGTTGCAGAAGTAAACTCGCAGACATCGATATCTTTGCTAATAATAGCAAGGCTTTTCCTAAATTCTGGTGTCAGACCTTGTTGGCTGGTTGTTGTGTGGTGATTTCGGTTTGTTTTTTAAATCCCAGTGCTCACCTGGAGCTTTTCTGACATTTTAAAGTTCGGGTGTTGCTGGAAACAACATGTGGCCTTAAAAAAAAGAACAACCGAAACAACAACCGACCTTGGAGTTGTCAGGAGCGCCACTTTTTCTGCTTTCTCACTTTGAAGAAATAAATGGCAAAGCTTTTCAAGGAACTGGTGATTCACTTTAAATCCCTGTCTGAGAATTTGCTGGTAGTCAATCGCTGTGTGACAATTAACACTTTTTAGGAAATATCTGGCAAAGGCACGTTTATTGTAGCGTGAGCCTGTGAGGGGGCGTCAGGTTCAGCATTTCTAACTCTGAAAATGGCACTGCTGAGCTTTTTTGCTGGTGATCTACAGCTTTGATTAAGATTTGTTAACATAGTATCAGAGAATTGGTAACTTGGATTTACCCGCACCGTTTTATGGAGTTCCCCGTTTATCATATGGATTCATATGAACCCAGTGGCTCGGTGAAGGGCAACAGAAGGGCTGTTGGTTACTGGAGAAGCTGAAGTTCTAAAGCTCCAGGTTTCTATTCTGTAGCTGAATATTAGTGCTAAGAAGCCTCGTGAATGTGTCAGCTTTTCCTGCGGTTAATTTAATTTTCCCTTATTGCAGCGCTCTGTAGCTTCTGTCCCCAGTTCCTCCTTGTCGTAAAATTCCTGTAAATGATCGTAATCAGTTTTCTTTACCTTGAGTAATCACAGATGTAGATCTTCCCATCTTTGCTTGCGAATTGATTGTGTGAGCTTTGCAACCGTTTCCTTGCTTAAAGTTTTATCTTCACCTTTGGGGTGTTAAAACACTTGAAAGTTCAAGGTGTGTATGAAAAGAAGATCATTTCTCTACCTAATACAGTGACATAAACTTCCCAACAGTTGTCTTGGTTTGTGTAACACACCACGAGCTTATATTTACTTTGATATTTGTTATAGATTTTTTAGCTATTCCACTTTCAGCAGATGATCTTCATCTTACTGCACTACTTGTAGGTTTTTTTTCCCCTTGGCTTCTATCTTTCCAGATTGAACATCTCCTGCTCTGTCCTGAGCTTAAGTCACTTCTTAAGTTGTACAAGGTTAATATTGTTCTTGCTGTATTTCACATCTCAGCATTTCATTTTGCTCAGGATCCACTTTCTGCACTCACATTATTGCTTCCTTGCCAGCGTTTGCATTGATAGAGGTGCCTTTACGAATGAAATCTTTCCATAGAGCAGATGTGTCCTGCGTGCATTCAACGTGAATCTTTTACATGTGGAGCGCTTAAAAGTCTGAAATGTGGAGTCGTTCGTAGGCAGCGCCTGGGGAGGGGACACAAGAGAGCATAAGTATTGTGTTTAATATGAATATATATAAAATATATGAAAGGAGAGGTTAAGGAGGCTTCCTCCAGCTGGAGGAGCTCAGTGCAAATAAATTATTGAAAACCAGATGAGAAGGGTCTGTTGTGCTTGGACCTTAGAGACATTTTGGCTTTATTTTAGCAGTTCCTGGAGGCAACTTGTCCCTTTATTGCAGGTGTGGAGGGCGCAGCGTTCCAGAGCAGACTCCCGCACGACCGCATGACGTCTCAAGAAGCCGCCTGCTTCCCCGACATCATCAGCGGGCCGCAGCAGACACAGAAGGTGTTTCTGTACATCAGGAACCGCACCGTAAGTTTCTGATGAATGTATCGGTGAAAAAAGGGGAGGACTTCAGGTACCTCGCAAAGGCTTTTTGTGAGTTCCCGTGTCTAACACTTGATACTTTCTTAGTTTTTGAGACACTGGGGGTTTGTTTCTGGCATCGTGTTGTGCTTGAAGTTGCCAAGGAAGGTGTGGAGCAACATAAAGAATCTGTAGTATATTTACAATATCCATAACAACCATCAAAACTACATCATTCAGCCAGTTTGCCTTTAGACAAACCAAAAGCTGATGCAAACATTCTATTATTTGATCTCAGTTTAGGGAAGTCTCTATAGTATACACACAATATATGCAATCAAGTACATTGTTTAGAACAGGGCCAGCTTCTCAGCTCTTATTTTTTAATCTTGCTTTGCATTCGGTTGCTGTAACACTGAGACATCGAGCTGCTCGTGTGGCTCATTCTCCAGACACAATCATTATTTTACCAGCTTGGATTTCGTAGAAGAAATTGTACCGGTGAAGAAATGAAACTGCTTCTGAACATTCATAGCATTTCTGCCCCACTTAAAATATTGAAAGAAGGGGCAACATTGAAATAATTAATTGGGAAGTTCATTTACTTCAGGCCTGAAATTGAAACCTTAGTAAAACACCAGTATCGTGGTTTTAAATTGTGACAACGCTTTTAGTTCCAGGATTCTGGGCTTGGAGGCCTTTAAAATGTTTGAAGTCTTGCACTGTTCTGTGTATTCGTAGAGGGTCTAAAGATCAGAATTTTAAGAGGCGGTAATTTGCTGCACATACGGAGTTATTTAAGGCAGTAAAACGAAGAGTACAAAAACTACAGAAGGTGAAGACTTGCAAGTAAATTTGCTTCAAATGGCCTCTGGAATGATACACAAATCCTTTCTTAATCTTTCCTATTTATTATACTCGCGTGATTTCCACTTTAATTTGTATCTGCTTAATGTAACGTATCTTATTGTTTGTTTAAATCCAGCTACAGCTCTGGTTGGATAACCCGAAGATTCAGTTGACATTTGAGGCAACTATCCAACAGTTGGAAGCACCTTATAATAGTAAGTCAAGTCTTTTACTGGAAAAAACAATCCTGTACATGTCATTGCTATTCTTTTTCAGTTTTGGTTGGGAAAAAGCTGCTCCGAATCGAGAGGTTATCAAATGGGTTCTTTTGTTGGTGTGTTCATGTGCAGAATGGGATATTGCAATATACAATAATTTTTAAATGTTGCTTTTTTAGGTGACACGGTGCTCGTTCACAGAGTGCACAGCTATCTGGAGCGGCACGGCCTCATCAACTTCGGGATCTATAAAAGAGTGAAGCCCCTGCCAAGTAAGAAGCTTGAAGTTTTCTTCTTCTGTGGTTTGTTAGGACAAATTTAGAAGTGAAATTTTTTTCTAAGGTTTGTTGTGCTGAGAACAAAGGGCTCAAAAGCTCTCTGGCTATAGGTGATCATGGTTTTTATTTTGGCCGTTATTTAAGTAAATCGCTATGAGAGGGAAAATGTTTGCAAATCCATAGATAATTTGGTGACTGTCACTAAAGATTTGTCCTTGTTCCTCATTTGAGTAACATAAGACAAACACAACTCTGTCCTCACATCTGTTATGTGCTTATCTGATGCTTGAAGTGTTGAACTTGTCTGTCCTTTCTGTGTCATGTACATGTTATGTACATAATTACTTGAGTTTTCCTTTTGTGGTTTTTCTCTTTCCTCAGCCAAGAAGACGGGCAAGGTGATCATCATCGGGTCGGGAGTCTCGGGGTTGGCAGCTGCTCGCCAGCTGCAGAGTTTTGGGATGGATGTCACGGTTCTGGAAGCCAGGGTATGAATTTCTGTGCTGTTTTATTTCCGTATTAGTTTACGTGCTTCCGATTTAATTACTAAAAATAAACCTTTACATTTTGATCTTAATTGATAGCTTTTGGGGATCTTTGCCCAGTTGTACTTAATTTCTTTCTGTTGTCATCCTGCTGGCTGGACTGAGAACAGGAAAGGCAGCTTTTTTGTTGCCTTATTAAATTTAAAGGGATAGGAAAATGTTGTCATCTTCTTTCCCTCCCTTCCCTGTTCCCTCCTCCTTCCTTTTCCCTCTCCCCTTCTCCTTAACTTAAGCAGATGAGTTGAGATCTACATGTTTGTTTGCAGAGGTTCTTGGAAAAGCATACTTTCTATTTCCTGAGCCTTTGGATGAGATGCTTATACCACATTCTGTACAAGTTTCAGCGATTATAACTGATACGTATTGCTGAATGTTACCCGACACTTAGTATCTTGTGCTTTTCGAAGGACCGAGTGGGAGGAAGAGTCGCCACCTTTCGCAAAGGGAACTACGTTGCTGATCTGGGAGCAATGGTGGTAACAGGACTCGGTGAGTTGGTTTCGGAGTGAAAGACTGTAACATTTTTTACATTTATTTTATCACAGATGTTGCCTTTCCAAAAGAATCTCCCCTTTGCCTTGAATGAGGTAATGCGGAGTTTATTTAATTGCAGACGAGCTTTGCAAGAGCGCTCTGTTAATGTTTTTCAGGAGGAAATCCCATGGCTGTGGTCAGCAAACAAGTGAATATGGAACTGGCCAAGATCAAACAGAAATGCCCGCTGTATGAAGCAAATGGACAAGCTGTAAGTCTGGTATTGTTTTGGTGAACCCTTTAAAAAGAAATAGCTTCTGCGAGGAAGTGGGTGAGGATACTGAGCTTCTTGGTAGAGGCCTAAAAAAGCAAACCTTGGCACCAACCTGTTGTAACCTGGCTCCTGCTTGTGCCCAAGCGGCGCTTCAGTATCTCGTGGGGGGCAAATGCATCCCTCTGTGATTTGAAGAGGCTCCCGCTGTTAACGCCACCCAGTAAGACAGGGAGTTCAGCTCCGTTCTGTTCACCAGCCCCTAGAGCACTCACCATAGGATCAGAGAACGCCCCGAGTTGGAAGGGACCCACGCAGATCATGGAGTCCAGCTCCTGTCCCTGCACGGGACACCCCACAGCTCACACCGTGTGTCTCAGGACGTTGTCCAGTCTCTTCTTGAACACCGTCAGGTTTTATGGATATATATTCCACCTTTGGAGATATTCAGAAGCCATCTGGACATGCTCCTGGGGAACCTGCTCTCGCTGCTCCTTCCTGAGTGGCAGGTTGGGGCCAAGGAGACGATTTTGAGAGGCCTCTCTAAACAATTCTGTGACCCTGGGCAGCCTGTTCTCACAGCTCTGGAAAGGGAACTTACTTCCTCCTGTGTCAGGTCCAAATCCATCAACATAGCGTTAACCGGACCATCAAGGAAGGCACCGTTGGAATTCTGCTTCTTCTAGGCCTGGTATCAGGGCACGGGCATTAATCAGGTTAATTAATCAGGTCTTTTAACAGTCTCGTGCTCAACTGGCCATCGACCAGAACCCCCAGATCCCTCTCTGCAGAGCCGCTCTCCAGCATCTCGTCCTCCAGTCTGTATTATAACACTGGACCTATTTTAAAAAGGCATGTCACAAAACCTGTCAGCTTACTTGTTGCAAACAAAGCTAGATATGTTATATGTGAGTAACGATGACCAATATTTCAATCTTCTACCACGCACATGCCACAAATAGAAGCTTCATTATGCGACATTTAGTATCTGTGCATCTCTCTGATCATGTGTCTCTGCGTTGTCTGTAACATGTAAACTTTTAAAGGTTGTTATGTAATATGATAAACATTAAGTAAATGAAAATGGAAGCTCTAGAAAGCAAATTTGCATTTTCTTGCTCGCATGTGATGCAGTTATATTTTTTCTTTTTGATTTATGAATAGGTTATTAAGAAGAAACTTTGTTCTTTTGACTCCTAGGTTCCAAAAGAGAAAGATGAAATGGTGGAACAAGAATTTAATCGTCTGCTGGAAGCCACCTCCTACCTCAGCCATCAACTGGATTTTAACGTTCTCAATAACAAACCCGTCTCCCTGGGGCAGGCTCTGGAGGTTGTCATACAGTAAGTAACGTGAACTTCCCATTTTGCGGCGGATTTTCCAAAAGATACCTGAAACAATTGTGGGTAAGCGTCACCCACTTAATACAGTGTTTGGTCTCTGCTGAGTTTTAGTTTGCAGATGTGTTTCTTGTTTATTGAAGCAAAAGATGCCAAAGATGGTTAAAGAAGCCGACGTCTTTTCTGAAAAGCTTTCTGAAAATCACTACTACAGTAACCGATGGTGAATAATTGACTTGGTGTACATACAGCCCACGCTAATGGCGTTTGTAATGTGCCTTTTAATAATAGTAGATAACTTCGCGTTTATGTTTTAGCTAATCAGGTATCCTTTATTTACAGAAATTTGTGTTACTAAAATATCCCATGACATGTGCTTGCATTGCATTACACTGATTAGACTGTGATAATGAGTTTTCTGGATAACATGAGGATATTATGCTGAACTGACTCTCACTTCTCCCCTTTTCCAGGCTGCAGGAGAAGCATGTGAAGGATGAACAGATTGAACATTGGAAAAAAATAGTGAAAACACAGGAGGAGCTGAAAGATCTTCTGAACAAGGTCAGACGATGACACAAGAGTGTTCTTCAGAAAGTAGCAAAATATGCAAAAAAACTTCTGTGGAAAACTGTCAGAACAGACAGATATGATAAACAGTGTGTCATAGGTGTCTTTAGAGGCCTTGATAGTGACTGAGGTTTTGAGGGGTTATTTTAAAATGTTTATGTTCTTGTTTCTAGGCCTAGTTAGAATGTTTGTGGTTGTGGTAAATGACGTCTTTACTTCTCCGTGGAAGTTTCTCAAAAATATCTGAGGGCAGCTTTCATATCCTAAGTTATTTGCAACATATTTTGTCAGAAATAACCTGTTCTGTCCTCTTGACACCCACCCTGAGATACTGATCCCATTGTATCCCCCAACATCTTTCTGTCCCTCCCTGGACTCTCTCCAGTGATTCCTTGTCCTTCTCAAACTGGGGAGCCCAGCACTGGACCCACAACTGCAGATGTGAGCTCCCCTGGGCAGAGCAGAGGGGGAGGATTCACCTCCCTGACCTGCTGCTCACACTCTTCCTCACACACCCCAGGTCCCATTTTCCTCTTGGCCACAGGGTGCATTGTGGGCTCATGGTCAACCTGTTGTCCTCCAGAACTCCCAGGTCCTTCTCTGCAGAGAAGGACCCCAACCTGTACTGGTGCCTATGAGGATGTTGTGAGACATGGTGTCAAAACCCTTGTCAAGGTGACCATGTCCACTGGTCTCCCCTCATCTACCCAGCCAGTCTTACCATCATAGAAGGCTATCAGGTTGGTCAAGCATGATTTCCCTTTGGTGAATCCACGCTGACGACTCCTGATAACCTTCTTTTCCTCCACATGCTTGGAGATGACATCCAGCACGAGTTGTTCCATCACCTTTCCACGGATGGAGGTGAGGCTGACTGTCCTGTAGTTTCCTGGGTCATCCTTCTTGCCCTTTTTGAAGACTGGAGAGATGCTGGCTTCCTCCAGTCCTCGGACACCTCTTCTGTTCTCCACGGCCTTTCAAACATGATGGAGAGTGGCTTGGCAAGACATTCAGTAACTCTGCCTTCTCTGTATCATCCATCACCAGGACACCCACCTCATTCAGCAGCAGACCTACATTTTCCATAACCTTCCTTTTGCTGCTGATGTACTTGAAGAAACCCTTGTCTTGGAGGCACCCCGGGGTTAGTTTAAGGGACAACAGGGTCCAAAACAACTTTTATTAAACCGGTGAGAAACAGGGTTTTAGCACTCCAGAAGTGACTTGAATACAGGTTCGGCTGTCAGTTGAGGAAAATTATTAAGGGGCAGCAACTGATACAACAGGCGGTCCACAGAGTGCATGCACCTGGCTTCACCAAAACAATGCCGGAACCATCCCCGAGTCCTGGAGGAATACACGCTTGTCTGAACACGGTGTGAGGTTATTTTAAAGGAATACACGTACTGGTAGTGAGTACGGAAAGTGTACACTCACAATCCTGTGAGGGTTAGTTTACTTACACGTGCAAATGTGCACGGAATATTACATGTGCTTATGTGGAAGCACAGGAGGAAAATACACCCCCAATTATGCGAGGATTAATTTTACACATGCAAATGTGCATGGAAAGGATAAATACACTCGCAATCCCGCGAGGAGCAGTTTCACTCACACCCGTGACCCAAGGCAGCGGAGTCTCCATCCGGGGGGCTCTTGGCGGCAGCTTCTTGCTTGTGCTCCGAGAGACCTGTGACAATGGGCGGAGTCTCGACGAGAGTCCCGTTTTTTATACTGGCTGACCAGATCTGACTGTGGGCATTCCAGAAGCTTCTCTGCACCCCCACCCTGGTTGTGGGTGCCCCTGAAGCCTCCAAACACCCCCCACACTGGTCACAGGTGCCCAGTGGCTCCTGGTGCCTCAGCACTGCCTTCTCCTAACGGCCCTGGCCAGGGAGCTCTGGGACCAAGCAAAAGCAGCTGTCAGCCTCAAACAGCAGAGAGAGAGGGAGATGTGCCTGCTCCTTCCATACTGAAGGAGGGAGTGGGAGAGAGGGGGGGTTGCATCCTGCCACAGCCCTTCTTGTTGTCTTTGACATCCTTGGCCAGATTTAGTTCCAAGTGGAGCTTGGCCTTCCTCACCGCACCCCTGCACGCTCTGACAGCCTCTGTATTCCTCCCAGGTGGTCTGTCTCTTTTTCCACACTACATGAAACATCCTTCTTCCACCTCAGTTTTGACTGGAGTTCCTTACTCATCCATGCTGGACTCTTACTTCCTTCATTTGATTTCTTGCTCATAGGGTCTTGAGCGTGGATGGTTGATGTTTGAACATCAACCAACTCTCTTGGACCCCCCTACCTTCTAGAGCTCTAACCCATGAGATTCTTCCAAGCAGGACCTTGAACAGGCCAAAGTTCGTCCTGCTGAAGTCCATGGTTTTAGTCCTACTTATTGTCCTACTTCCTCCATGCAGGATCCTGAATTCCACCACCTCATGGTCGTTGCAGCTGCAGCTGCCCCCAGCCATGACATCTCCAACCAGTTCTTCTTGTTCTGTCAGGTCAGGGTCCAGCAGGACACCTCTTCTCGTTGGCTCCTCCGCCACTTGTTTCAAGAAGTTGTCACCAACAGTCTGTAGGAACCTCTTGGACTGTGCGTGCTCACAGTGTTTCCCACCCAGCAAACGTCAGGGTGATTGAAATCTCCCACGAGAACCAGGGCACGTGATTGTGAGGGTTTCCGTGACAGTGTCCCAGTCGTGTGAGCTGTCCCACCGCATCTCCATAATAGCAATGAGATCGTGGCCCTGTGAACACATGTCGATCTCTAATTCTTCTTGTTTATTCCCCATGCTACATGCGTCGGTGTCCAGACGCTTCAGAGAACTAATCAAGCACACGGGTTTTCCATGAGTGGTGCAGAGAGATCCACTGTATCCAAATGTACCCTTGAGGATATGCCAGTAGTGGCACAGTATGAGTATCCACTTTCCACCATAAATTGCATGAAATCTACCTTCCCTAACATATTTTGTTTTTCCCTTTCTTTCTCCCTTTTCCTACCGCGCCTGGAAAAGATGGTGAATTTAAAAGAGAAGATTAAAGAGCTTCATCAGCAGTATAAGGAAGCATCAGAAGTGAAGCCACCTCGGGATATCACAGCCGAATTCCTTGTGAAAAGCAAACACCGGGACCTGACTGCGCTTTGCAAGGTGAGGGGTGCTGCGGTTCAACACTGGATCAGTAGTTTCTGAGGACTTCAGTCCTTAAAGTACCAGGACTGTAATGGACCTTCATGTTCTTCAAATCTCAATGTGTAAAATTCTGAAATATTAGAATAGGCTTGTGTATATTCGAACAGCAGAAAGGCAAACTGTGCTGGAATCAGTGTTGCTAAAATAACTTGATTTAGATTTCACTAAAACCGTTAATCTTGCACTGATTTCTGTTGAGATCAGCTTTAGTCTGATGCTATACGATGTCTTCAAGTCCTTTTAAATGTAAACAGATTTTAATGTTGGCTTTTAATCTTATCAGGAGTACGATGAATTGGCAGAAACACAAGGAAAGCTGGAAGAGAAGTTACAAGAACTTGAGGCCAATCCACCAAGGTAAAGATACAAATTATGAAAATAAATACTCAGGAAAGCAGTTTTCTTACTACTTTTCAGCTTTCCTGAAGGGGGGTCCGAATGTTTGAAACAGAATCTCCTTGGGTTCTTTTTCTGTTTTTTTTATTTCTCCACCAAGGAGGGACTCGAACAAAAAGGATTGGAAATGAATGGCCGAAAGCACTGCGTCCGCAATATCCTACCTCAGCAAACTAAACGTATTGTGTTTGGTTTTTTTTCCTAGTGATGTTTATCTGTCGTCAAGAGACAGGCAAATACTTGACTGGCATTTTGCAAACCTGGAGTTTGCTAACGCTACACCCCTGTCTACGCTTTCGCTGAAGCACTGGGACCAGGTAGCTGATTAATTTATTAGTTCGACAATATACTAAAACCCTGAGCTTTGTTTATTTCATTCTCTTGGCTAATGAGCAGAAAGGATTTTGTATTTTTTTGACTCACTCTTTGGAAAACAGCTTTGAAACTAATTTTACCGTTGTGTAGATTTCTCTTGAGTTCCATGATTTCATGTTTTTTATGTGTCTTCGTTTTAGGACGACGACTTTGAGTTCACGGGCAGTCACTTGACTGTGAGGAATGGATATTCCTGCGTGCCCGTGGCCTTGGCAGAAGGGTTGGATATTAAATTAAACACAGCAGTTCGACAGGTTCGCTATACAGCATCAGGTAAGTGAAACCAGCTCCTCCGGAAAACTGCCGATCATAGAAATTAGATTTCAGTGCTTCCAGAAGCCAATGTGAGGATTGGTCTTGTAAAAAACCTCCCATTATATGTTGGTTGGAAAAGACCTTGAAGATCATTGAGTCCAACTGTTAACCCAACGCTGCCAAGTCCACCTCTAAACTGTGTCCCTGAGAACCTCATGTCCGTCTGTCCAACCCTCCAGGGATGGTGACTCCAGCACTGCCCTGGGCAGCCTGTTCCAATGCCCCACAGCCCTTTGGGGAAGAAATTGTTCCTAAATCTAACCTCAACCTCCCCCTGGCTCCAAGCTCCTTTCAGGCAGTTCAGAGATCAGAAGGTCTCCCCTCAGCTCCTGTTCTCCAGCTGAACCCCCCAGGTCCCTCAACCACTCCCATCACACTTGTGCTCCAGCCCCTCACCAGCTCCGTTCCCTTCTCCCAACTCCCTCCAGCACCTCAAGGCCTTTCTTGAGCCCTCAGGTGATTTTGGTGCCACTGGCACTGTCATTTTGTGCCCTGAGGTGATCCCACCAGCCCTGGGGCCGCCATTTTGAGCCCTGAGCTGAGGGGGCCCAAAACTGTCCCCGGGATTTGAGGTTTTTCCTGCCCAGGTCCCAGCACAGGGACGGTCGCTGCCCTGGGCCTGCTGGCCACACTTCCTGACACAGGCCAGGATCTTGGTGGCCTCTTGGCCATCTGGGCACACGCTGGCTCATGTTCAGCCGCTGGCACCAGCACCCCCAGGTCCTTTTCCTTTTCCAGCCTCTCTTCCCCAGCCTGGAGCGTCCATGGGGTTGTTGTGACCCAAGTGCAGGACCCGGCACTTGGCCTTGATGAACCTCAGACAGTTGGGCTCAGCCCATCGATCCAGCCGGTCCAGATCCCTGATTTTAAGATCATTTATTGGCCTAGATGAACCTTTAGGCTTATCCCAGTATGGCCATTTTCAAATGAACTTTCTGGAGTTGAGCTATGTGGCTGCTAACATTAACTCACTTACAACTTAAGGAATTGTTAAGGTAAAGATGCTCCATAAACCAAAGATTTTTCTGATGTGGATGTGATTTATAGTACTTTCTTCAGTTTTTAATCCAATGCACTTGCCTCCTGGCCTATTAAACGATTGATTCTTTTCTCCCCTGTCCAGGCTGTGAAGTGATAGCTGTCAACACCCGCTCCACCAGCCAGACCTTCATTTACAAGTGTGACGCTGTGCTGTGCACCCTTCCCTTGGGCGTTCTGAAGCAGCAGCCGCCCGCCGTGCAGTTTGTGCCGCCTCTTCCGGAGTGGAAAACGTCTGCGGTGCAGCGGATGGGATTTGGAAACCTCAACAAGGTGATGTGGGCACTGAGGAGTCGCCATAGGTAGAATCCGAAATACGTATGGAATATGTACAGCGGATGAGAGGAAGAATTTTTTTCCACTGCTGTTTCACTAGATTTTGATGCTGAAAATTACCTGAAGAACTCTCAGGACCTCTTCTCTATTTCCCACACATTTTTTAATGCGTTTTTACTCAATGAGTGTAATTGTCTATATTTTTTCTGTGCATTCTCCCTAACTCGTGATTCTTTCCGTGTAGGTCGTGTTGTGCTTTGATCGCGTCTTCTGGGATCCAAGCGTCAATTTGTTCGGTCACGTTGGCAGCACCACTGCAAGCAGAGGAGAACTTTTCCTGTTTTGGAACCTGTACAAAGGTACCTGAGTCTGGTTTTGGGGTCTTTGTGTAGTTTCAGATCTAGAAAAGAGCACCTTTTAGGATGCTTTTAGTGAATATGATAAGATGTTTGTCGGAAGACAAATGGCAGCAGGGAGCAGCACTGACTTGCAAACAATTCTGTCATAAATTAGGGCAGAACACACAAGTGTGTGTTTGCTAATTCTGAATTCCAGGCTATGTCTGATTTATTGAGTTTCCCAAGAAAAGGGTGATTCGTCTCTGCACCATTTTGGAATAAGAAAACCATTTCTTAGTCCATAAGTCCCTTTGGAGCCGAGTTTCTGGCTCCGTGGAACGTTGTCTGAACTCTTCCCCTCTTTCACGAAGCTTCTTATGGAAGTGGGACTGGCATCCAGTTTAGTTTTAGCACATTGAAATAAAATTCATTGGGAGCTGCATTTTGAATGTGCATTTGTGTGAGCAAGAAAAAATACATTGACCGAATTATTGCTGGAAAGTTCAGGGATCTTGTTGTGTCAAAGATGGCAAAAGAGGAAAAAACTTTGCTGCTGAAATGACAAAAAATATTCCCAATGCCTATGGATGATAGGAAACCACGTTTTTGTAATTCCTTTCAATTGTTTGAAAGAGTGGGCTCAGTCTTTCAGAAAGTGGAGTTTAACTACAAGAGGAATCCAGTATCTTTTTTCTCTAATAAACTTTCCTTTGCTAAGTTTAGGAGCTCATAAACTTCTCCAGGAGGAGAAAGAGTTTTCATTAAGTAACGATGCTCAGCCCTGAGTCACTTCCTGTCAATGCGAGTTTCTTGCCATTGGGTTTATTTTGGTAATTTCATTTCAATAATTCAATTGTTTTTTCTCTGTCTCCTTCCCTGCCCCTTCCAGCACCGATTTTGTTGGCGTTGGTCGCAGGAGAAGCAGCAGGGATCATGGAGAACATCAGCGACGACGTGATCGTGGGCCGGTGCCTCGCCATCCTCAAAGGCATCTTTGGCAGCAGCGCTGTGCCGCAGGTTCGTGCAGATTTTTAAGTAACGAGTGGAACTCCTCATTCAGAAACGCTCGGTCAGTTGATTTTTCCATCTCCGAGACCATAGGCTCATAAACCCACAGCTCCTTCTCCGAACTCTCACAAAAACATTTCACCTCCCAATGAGATCTCTGTCTGCAGGTGCTGTAGATTAATCTAGGGTGTAAAAATCGCTCTGGAGTGAACCAGGAGGAAAGTGTTTGACTGCGGCTCTTCCCAGTAGGGTGTCGAGGTTCGATTGCAGGGTGACAATAAACGGTGGCAGATGTATTGTTAACCCCCTCTCCCCGCTTCCCCCTTCAGCCCCTCCCTCTCCCCCCTTCCCACTCAGCACAGGCGATCGGGAGGGAAAGGAGGACAGAGAGAAGAGAGTTGGGAAATTAAAAATGTTTTACTAATGCTACTGATAAAATAGAGAAAATAATACAAAATATACAAAACCAATCTTGAAAGTCCCAGCAACTGCAGAGCAGGCACCCGAAGTCCTGGACTGGACTCTGCAGCAA
This sequence comes from Patagioenas fasciata, assembly GCF_037038585.1. NCBI lineage: Eukaryota > Metazoa > Chordata > Aves > Columbiformes > Columbidae > Patagioenas > Patagioenas fasciata. The sequence goes on along the minus strand of NC_092544.1, from coordinate 5,766,594 downwards.
CCGGAGCTGGATTCAGTCTGTCACTGGCCTCAGTTCGCAGGGACGACTCGCAGGGTCCTCTCCTAATGTCACCATAGGGAAAAGGGACGAGATCCTCGTGATCTCCCACTTTTCTATGAAGTATTCACGTGAATGGGATGTTACACACAGTTGGTCAGTTTTTGGTCACCTGTTTCTTGTTGTCCCTCTCACGAGATGTCCATCCATGCTTATCAATAACCTCACATCCCATTGCTGTGTTCACCAAAACATGGATCTGGTTCTCCAGGAAAACGCAGCTGATATGGAGCTTTCGGTCACAGGGAAATTCGCTACAAGAGAAACTTGTTTTTTAACGAAACCAGGAAAGAGCTACAGTCAAGCACTTTCCTCCTTGTTCACTCCAGAGTGATTTTTACACCCTACATTAGTCTACAAGAAGTGAAAAAAACCACACATTAGCGAATTGGAGACTCTTGAAATGTGGATTCTACTGTAGATAAACATCAAATTTAGAGAACTTATTTGAGCTTGTAAAATATTTTAGTGTGTTAACTGATAATCCCCTTAAAGAATGGCGCGGTATCTGGTCAGTCATTCAGACGAGAAAGCAGTTCTGGTTGTGATAAGCAGGATCCCCAAGTGAGTCTCTGTCTTCGCACCCAAGGAGAGGAGATGAGGTTCCTGTCTCAGTGTTTGTATTTTTACAGGGTATTGTTCCTGTTAAACTCGGTTACACATTGGAAGTCTGGGCTGTTTTACGATTCACACCCATCACTTTTCAATGTTTTGTCCATGTGGGTACAAAGATGTCCCATTTTCTCTTACGCCTTAGAACTGAGAGTGGTTTGAGTCCCAGTGATGCTCTCACTGTCGCATCTTTCAGGATTTTGTCTTTTGTTTGTGCAATTTGCATTTGTTTTTTGCTATTTTGCCCGAACTGGGCACCTTGTGCTGTGTCAACAGCTGAATTTTCCGTCTTGTCTCAGCCCAAGGAGACCGTGGTGTCCCGCTGGCGCGCGGACCCGTGGGCCCGGGGGTCGTACTCCTACGTGGCAGCTGGATCTTCTGGAAACGACTACGATTTGATGGCCCAGCCCATTACTCCAGGCCCGGCCATTCCAGGTGCTCCTCAGGTGAGACATCCGATTCTTTCTAGAAAAACCTCCAAACGGTCTGATTTTTGTAAGCGATCTGCACATGTGTCTTATCACAAGTTTTGTTAAGTTGCGTATTATTAGAACCTGGAAAAATAGGTCAGTCCATCCAAGGATTCTGTCTTTGGTGTCATTTGTATGCTAGAAAAACTGATACAAGTCAATAAACATAAGATGGGCAAAATTATTCTATGCAGAGTATAAAATATCAAAGTCTGCTTTTCCTCCTACTTCTTATGACACTGTCAATAGCTGGTTTAGGTTTCAGTTTAAAGAGAAGATGCTTATTGGAATGAATTGCTGGAGTCCCACAATCAGAATCCGTCATTCTTCTTAAACACGTTATCAGTTTGGCTGCAGAGTTGTAGATAAAACATTCAGATGTTGCTGCGGAGCCTGGGAGAACGTGAACAGGCCTTAACCGTGTTCTTCTCTGTTCCCCCAGCCCATCCCCCGCCTGTTTTTCGCGGGGGAGCACACGATTCGCAACTACCCCGCGACCGTTCACGGCGCTTTGCTGAGCGGGCTGCGGGAAGCCGGTCGCATCGCGGACCAGTTCCTCGGGGCCATGTACACGCTGCCGCGCCAGCCCACGCCCGGCGTCCCCCAGCAGCAACCCGCCAGCATGTGAGACAACTCAAAGGCGTCGGAACCGGAGTGGTGAGAGCACGGAGCCGCCGCTGTGGACCCTGTGGGGCGAAGAGACTCAGAGTCTGTCCCAGTGTGTGCTGGAAGGACTCAGCCATGAATTCCTGTATAATACTGCTGGTAGAACGGCCTTCCAAAAGCTCACCCGCCCTTTGACCAGGCAGGTCAGGGACGACTTAGACTCTGCAGATCATCTTTGGAAAGTCAGGCCTATAGCTGGAGGGTTTTTAGTTTCTTTTTTTTCCTACCTATACATGTATTTACAGTTTGGTACTTGCGCAATGCTGGTCGCTACAAATAGTGTAGAATTTCTCTAAACTTTTTTATTTAAATGGTTTTGTTGTGAAGAAGAATATTTTTGGACCAATTCTATTCTTAGAATTCAGTGCAACTGTTTCCCTACCAGTAACAGCAAATCACAGCTCTCCCTGGTGGTCCCTTGGCTGCTACACCAGGCTACCACTACGAGTGTGTTCTATTAAATACTTGAAACAAATTAAATCATCAGAATCTGATGTTTGTGAGTTAACTAGAAGCATTATTTGTAGTGGTTTATATAGAAGCGGCTGCTTAGTAAATCAGCTGAAGGGCCCGAGCTCTCGGCATCCGCCCGCAGTGCAGACAGACCCTCTGGTCCCTGCTGCTTGCGAGGGTGATGAGGTGCTGTTGCAGCTGCCATTGTTACGCTTCTGAAAATCGCTTTGGTTTGGCTGCTCGTCAAGGCCCAGAGCCTTCCTTTCGCGGCCCAGAGCCTTCCTTTCGCGGCCCAGAGCAGTCTGATTTAAACATTCAGGTCCTTTTTCCGCTCCCCTCCTTTCCCGTTAGAGTTCTTATTTCTTGCAACTTCTCTCATCCTCCTCTTTCTGCAGTTTCTCTCATCAAACCATGGTGTCTGTTCACACTTTTTTCTACTTTTCAGTTTTTCTGGTTTTGCACCTTAGCATCGCTGGCAAGACCAGCACCTGCTCTTGTTCCACGCTCCTTTAGATCCCCCACACTTCATACGACTGATGCCCCTTGTTGTTTATGGCAGTGTTGCCCTTGGCTGCAGACACTCCACTCCACCTTCCAGCATCGCTGCTTCTGTTTGCTTGTGTCTCCTCTCCTTCTGCACCTTGCCAAGGGTTTTACTGATCTGGGCTAATCTACCACCTGATAACAGACTGTCCTGTTTCCCCTCTTCAAAAAGACATCTGAAAACTGGCGACCGCTGAAAGAAGGCGGTGGAGAGGAAGCCCTGACAGTCCCCAACTTTTTTGAAGGTTTGTGACAGAGCCCAGGGAACGGCAGCAGATGTGCCAGGAGAGGTTTAGGTTGGACATGAGGAAAAGGTTCTTCCCCCAGAGGTGCTGGACACTGAACAGGCTCCCAGGGAGGGGTCACAGCCCAACCTGACAGTGCTCGAGAAGAGACTGGAGAACGTGCTCAGACACACGGGGTGAGCTGTGGGGTGTCCTGTGCAGGGACAGCAGTTGGACTCCATGATCCTGTGGGTCCCTCCAGCTCAGGACACTCTGTGGTCAGATTGTGATTTTTGGGTGGGGTGAGTCTGCGTTTTTCAGCTCTGCAGATCCCCCTGTGGTTTTGTCAGGTGCTAATGTCCACTTTGCAATAAACTGCTCAGGGTCTGTGTGTTCAGTCTGTGTGTGGAATGGAGAATATTTGCTGTGGTCTTGCCTGTAGTAGAAATGGATTGCAAAGTTCTCCCTGTTTTGTTATTTTAGTAATTATAAAAGTAGAGGAACAACTTCACCGGGGTGCTTCTGTTTCTTTTTTTGAGTCTTTTTCTAGGTCTCTTGCTATATTTTTGGGAAATGAGCTATTAGAGAGCAGCATAGGGGAAAGGGACCTGGGGGTCCTGGGGACAGCAGGGTGACCATGAGCCAGCACTGGGCCCTTGTGGCCAGGAAGCCAATGGTACCCGGGGTGGGTTAGAAGGGGGTGGTCAGTAGGTCAGAGAGGTTCTCCTGCCCCTCTGCTCTGCCCTGGGGAGACCACACCTGGAATCTTGTGTCCAGTTGTGGCCCCTCAGTTCCAGAAGGACAGGGAACTGCTGCAGAGAGTCCAGCGCAGCCACCAAGATGCTGGAGGGAGTGGAGCATCTCCCGTGTGAGGAAAGGCTGAGGGAGCTGGGGCTCTGGAGCTGGAGAACAGGAGACTGAGGGGGGACTCATTCATGGGGATCAATATGGAAAGGGGCAGTGTCAGGAGGATGGAGCCAGGCTCTTCTGGGTGACACCCAGTGACAGGACAAGGGGCAATGGGTGCAAACTGGAACACAGGAGGTTCCACTTAAATTTGAGAAGAAACTTGTTGGGGGTGAGGGTGTCAGAGCCTGGCCCAGGCTGCCCAGGGAGGTTGTGGAGTCTCCTTCTCTGCAGACATTCAAACCCGCCTGGACCCCTTCCTGTGGAACCTCAGCTGGGTGTTCCTGCTCCATGGGGGATTGCACTGGATGAGCTTTCCAGGGCCCTTCAATCCCTGACACTCTGGGATTCTGTGATTTCTAAAAATGCTCAGCTGAGGGCACTGTGGTCAACAAGGTGCTCAGAGTTTGTTTGGCAGCCATGAAGTGGCTCCATAAAGCAAGGTGACTGAACTTAATTCCTACACTTCAGATTTTTTGAAGCTGGTGATAATTCCATGAGTTACTTTTCCCCAAAAAAAACATTTTAAAATGCCGTGGGCTGGTTTATTTTCATGTTTGCTGCTTTTGGTGATTATTTTTTGTAGTTCCTCAGACAAATGTTGTCTGGTTTAGTACACGCTTCATAAAATAACAAGCAAAAAAACTAAAGAGCAGTGGGGTGACTTGTTCACAAGCTGAAGTCGCTCGTCATGTTCATGCTGAGGTGGACTCGTGGTGTCCCTGTGTCCCAATAGTTTCAGGACCTTTGAGTCTTAATTAGGGCTTTGAGATCTGGTAATGCAGGACCTACATCCAAATAGTTCTTACTGCTACGTGGCCAAATGTGCCACACTGACAGGTCCTAGGTATTATTTTATTTATTTATATATGGTTGTCACATTTCATTTCATTGTTCACTCTGTGCAATCCCAGCTTTGCTGGATGCTCCACAGGAGCATCCTGGATGGGAACTTGGCTTCAACTTGGTGCCTAAGCCAGGCCCAGTTCTATTATTGCTGGGAGGATGTTGGTTTATTCTTCGTGTTTGTGGTGTGGGGAGGTGATGGGTCCTGGTCTGTGAAGAGGAGCCACACGATGGATGGAGCTGAGCTGGTGCAGGTGGGTCCAGGGAGACCTTGGACCAAGTTGGGTGAGCTCTGCAATAGCAAAGAGAAAAGAGACGATGCCTTTAGGGACCAAAAGGTCTGTGTGTCCTTAAACCTTGTTCTGTAACCTGATGACAGCTGAACAGAATCCCAGTTCAAGCTGGATGCAGAGAACTTGAGAACAATTCCGTACGTCCACCTGTGCAACGCGAGGGCTCCTCGGGTTCGCTGAAGCGAGTAGGTGGGACTGATCTAAAAGAACAGGTGAAAAAAGGCGTCAGGGAATAGAGGAGTTTTGTGGGTAAGGAGGATGAGGCGGTGAACCTGGTTGAATCAGAGAGACAGAAAAGAGCCACCCTGTGGTTCACGCTTAAGGTGTCAGCGGGGGAGGAACTCGGAGCCGATGTGGAAACTATGGACAATAACTCTTCACTTACACGTCTGCAGATCTTTGCTGCCCGTGGCAAACCAGACACGGCAGCTGCAATGAGGGTTAAGAGGTGCAGAACCACTCCTGAGGGGTGTTCAGAAGCTGCCTTTGTGACCTGGGACAGAAGGCGGTCTCAGCTAAGCCAAAAGTCAGTTTTCTTAGACAAATATTTAACCGGAGGAACGTTTGTAGGACTTTAATGAGCTCTACCCTGGGAGCAACCACTGAAGCCGGTGGCTCCTAAAATGTATTTAAAATCTATTGAATGGAGCTTCTGGAAATGCATCCAGCTGTTCAGTCGAATAGAATAAACTAGATAGAAGGAAAAGAGCTTCAAAGTGTGGTGCCCAGGGCCACTTACAAAGCGATGTACGTGGTTACAGTCACGGGGGCTCGGGTGTTAACTGCACCTGCGCATTGCAAAAATACCACATCACCAACATGTAAAAAGAGAAGAGTTTTTATTGGTTATATACGGCAGAGCTGACAGCATTCGAGTCAGGAGAGACATGCAGATAAGTGTGTGTGTTTCATTTGGCATGCAGAATGAGGAGGCTGAGCACCATCTGTATCCTGGGGAGGAATGAGCTGGTTCCCCTCTGTGCGCGTCTCGAGAGGGCGAACAGTGCTGAGAGCTCTAGGAGTTTTAGGGAAATAGGCAATACTGGAAAATTCACTTAACTTGGATGAGTCTGTGATTACGAAAAGATTTCTTGCATTATTTGTCTTCTATTTCTCGCATTATTTGTCTTCTAACTAAGCTGCCCCAGCCCAAATATATGTCTGCATAATACAAAAAAAAATAGATTTATTGTCTTAAAAATACATTCCGTGCAGCCTGGAGCGTTCCCTCCCCAAGGCAGGAGATCCTTTGGGTCCTTCGGTTCCCGACCATCTGCAAACAATGGCTTCGTGTTTCATCGCGTACGGAGCTTTGCCCGCCCCGTGATGTGCAAGAGATGATGTCGCTGTGCTGGAGGTGGCACCGCCGTGACTATTGCTTCAGTCCGGAGCCAGGACCTTGCTCAAGTGTCTCTTGAAGCACCAAGGACCAGCAGCTCCGTTTCCTCTGTACACTAAATACATTTACAGCTTTGGAATTACTCGCCGCTCGGCCTCGCAGCGTCATCAAGCCCGCTGGAAAGCCCGTTATATTTATATGCTAAAATTACAACCACTTCAATGATGGCAATATTTACACATAGATTCTATTTTACAGCCGTTCAAAAATGTGCAATTTGAGTCAAACACATCGTGTTTCCTGAAGTCATTGCTATAAGTTCAATAATACAATCAGCTCCTATTGCACTCGTGGGTAGAGGACGTGGCCCCTTTCGGTTTTTAAGGAGGGTTTTCTTTCTCAGTTGTGGTGAACGCAACCCGGTGGCGCCACCGGGTGACATCCGTGTTCGCTTCTTAACAACAGTGAGAGTTCAAGGTCAAATATTGAACAAAGGACCGAGGCAGCTGGAAAATGAGAAATGATGCTGATTCTACCACCTGAGGAGACGCGGGTCGTGGTGTCGAAAACCTGATGGGGAAGCTGAGTTTGTTTGGATTTTGAGTTTAAAATCTTCCCCCGTTACACTTCGTGGTCATTCATCCCCTGGCCGTGCCCTGAACTGGTGACAGCAGGTGATATAATTTATCTGAACATAATTTAAGATTATTCGAGCTGCCACTTAGTACTAACTTAAAAGCGTTATCTTTTTATCTCGTTAAGCAAATTGATGCTTACACATAGCATGAAATATAAAAGAATAAAATGAAGAGTTAAAAATATAAATTTGGGAAACCATCTAAAAACTGCAGAAGGAAATGCTTTTTTTTCTCAAAAATAATTTTTCCCTTCCTCCAAACAACAACAAAAAAAAATCACATAATTAAAACACTTTTTATATAAATGTCTTCATAGATATTTTCCAACCAGCTGTTTTGGTTTTTTTTTTTTGATTCATTTGCCTCTCAGAATCGAGGCGGATAATTCCCAGACGTGCGGGTGTGGACAGACAGACAGACAGAGAGACAGACAGACAGACGGTGGCTGCTGTGGGGGGAGATGTGGGGCTGAGCGTGGGCTGACACGGCTGCTCCTGCAGCCCCTCCGGCGCGGGGCCGGGCCGGGCCCTCCTCCCTCCTGCAGCACCGTCCCTGTGCCTCTGGCTTTGGAGCAGCCTCTGCCCACCCCGGGGTCCCACACGTGGGGATGTGCTGCTCCAAAAAGGGCGACAGATCGAGATCGTGTCCACCCTACTTTTGGAAGGAACAAGGACATCCTGCCTGTCTGCAGAGCAGGATGGACACGAAGCTTCAGGTGAAGGCAGGAGGAGGTTTCGCTGCCGCCGGCTCAGCTCAGACGGTGATTTCTCGGTGCAGGATCTCGGCTGGTGACGAGCAGGCCATGCAAAGCTTGTCATGGAGACTGACAGCGATAAGGGAAAAAACTGCTGCTTACAACATTTTCTGCTCTGCTTGATGTGTAAATCAACCGGGGGGTGGTTTCGTCCTGCCTAGACAGAGAGGGCGTGAGGAACATGGGCACTGAGAGAACCACAACCCAAGCCAACAAGAAGAATGCAAACACTCCCTAGGAACTGGCAGAGCCTGACAGAGCTTGCCAGGGCCCAACAAAGCCTGACAGAGCCTGACAGGGCTCAACAAAGTCCAGCAGGGCCCAACTAAGACTGACATGGCCTGAGAAAGCCTGACAAAGCCCAACAGACCCTGACAAGGCCTGACAGGGTCCGTCCTGGGCTGGTGGGCCATAGTCACAGGGATCTTGGCTAAACGCAAGTGATCAGCAAGCAGTTCTCTCTTGTCCAGGGAGTACCATCGTCCAGAGTGGCTACGGTTTCCATATGGAGACAGACCTGTTGTCCTACGGAGATTGCAGGTACAGAGATGAGAAGTGGGAGTCCCCTGAGCAAAGTCTCTGCAGCTGCCTCTTCAGCAATGAATGAAGAAAAAGAATTCACTGGGAAAGCTCCTGTACCTTGCAAATCGCATTAGGAAACTGGCTTCAGCCTCTGGAGAGGGTACAAACAGGTGTGACAGCCACGGTACCATCCCACCTCGTGCTCCACCGTGCAGCGTGCTGGTTGCGTGGAAGGGAACACAGCTCATCTCCGAGATGTGCGGCAGGCACGGGAAGGACCCTGCAAGAGACAAATCCACAGCCTCGCAGACTGGCCAGGACCTGCGGCTGCCTCTGGCAGCGCTTTGGCTCCAGGGAACAGCATCACAGCCGCCTTAGGGAGCTGGGTACAGGAGTCTGCCTTTGGCCAGCTGAATATAACCGCGTGACACCTCTTGGTGACCACCCAGAGCATCGCTGTGATGTCCCCTTCCTCAGCTACCAACAGGGACAACATCAGCTCAATGCCCTCTGCTGCAAACACCGCCTGTCTCTAAATGCCCATCAGCCACGACTGCCCCCCTCTGGGCTCTTAACTGTGCAGCTCCACCAAGAGGAGCGACTCGCTAGGGCTCTTGGCTGCCCTACAAGTTTAGAACATAAAAATAAGGTAGAATAATTTACCAAGGCAATACAGTAGACACTGCAAAACCTCTTAAAAGGTTTACCTGCATCTGGACAAGTTCTCTGAATTACGTTACTGGGAGGCCAGTTCAGATACCGGATTCTTGCACCGTAACGCTCTTTTCCGGAGGGCCCTTGAACTCACGTACCTGCTCGTCCGCCTGCAGACCCAGCGGGGCGTGGGGGTGCGATTCGGGGTCCGGCAGCTCCGTTTTGGCTGCTGCTCTTCTCCCTGGCGCGTCAGCCTGCGAGAGGTGCTCGGAAGAGCCGGACTGTTTTCTCCTGGAACTGGGCACAGCATCTTTGCCTTCATCCTGCGCAAAGGAAAACACAGGGCTGTCAGTCATGACTGCGAAGGGGCCTGGCACAGTACTGGGTTTTTAGTCCTGGCTTTGCAGTGTGAGGTGCTGACTTGAGGCTCTTTCACAAAGGCTGCCAGGCCAGCTCTGGATGTCCTCACTCGTGCTATTTCATGAAGAGTTTAGTGACTGAAGCAGTTTCTTAAAAATATTAACTCTAAGTTTTAACCACCGTTGCAACCTGAATCTCCCATCTTCTGGGCAATGAGGATGCGATGTGGCCGTGTTCTGCACTGTTCTCCTGTTTCGGTGTCTAAATGTCACTTTTAAACTCAGTAATCTTGTCTTGAATGTTTGCAGCGACATTTGCGGATCCTACCCTGGGACTCAGAGGCCTTAGGGCTGGTTGGGGCACTCGTGTCTTCTCCTGAGCAGCACCTGGGTGAACAGGGGTCCCACTGGGACCTCCACCCAACTGCGGGCCAGAGATAACCAGGCTGCTCATTAAAGTGAGGTGGTAATTTTAATTTAATGAATGGCAGTCATCTTAATGGACCCAGATAACACGGCAAGGGATGGGCACCTCTGTATTTCTCATCCAGTCGTTGTCTTTGGAGATGAGGCCACCGGATGGGCACATGGGTGCTCCATCCCCTCCCACAGTGTCAGTCCTGTCTCTGCTGCCAAGCAGCACGAATTTACGACTCTCAGCCCAGACGTGTGGTCTCCAAGAGGTGCCAGCACCCCAAAAGGACAACCAGCTGGTCACCAACAAGCTGCTCTGACCCTCAGGACTCACACAAAACTGAACAGAACCTTTGGAGAAAGTCACTGAGGTCCAAGGAAGATGACAACAGTGATGTGCTGTTGCTGGCTGCTGAAGTAGAACCTTACGTGGAGTCAGCAAGGGTGAAACGGTGATGGATGAACTTTCTCCTAAGCAGAGAAGGGGTGAGAGGCGGCAGAGCCCTGGATGCTGCCAGGGAGACTCATTTCCATGAGACCCCTCCACCGTAAGAGGGTCCGCACACCCCCCCCGGAGTATTCCGTGGAGGAGAGGGAGATGAGATGTACCTCAGCAAAACCTGCACAAGCCAAGCACATTTCCCCCACAGGATTCTTAGGGCAAGCTCAGGCTTTGGACAGTGGAGCTGGGAAGAGGTGACAGCGAAGCCTTCACAGAAAAGCTGAATGAGCAAAGTTAGCATAGGTTGCTGTCAAGCTTTTTTGCCACAGAAACAGCTGCATCTTTAACCAAAACACAAATCCCTGCAGAAACAGACGGCCTGTGATGTGATGTGATGTGACGTGATGTGATGTGACGTGATGCACAGTGTAGGATGATACACTTCAGAGGCAGATTCCTTTTTTTTTTTAACCGAGAGCCTATGCAATAATTTGAGCTGTCCAAATACGTGAAATTTGGTGTATCACCCGTGCACCTGCAGTCTCTCAGAGTAACTTGTATACAGGTTACAAGTTCCTTGTTCACACCTTATTTATGACCGAGGATTCAGTTTTGTGACTATGTGGTGTCAGGGTGATTTTACTTTCAGGTGTGACGCAGACACCCCCTCGATCCCCAACAGCCCTGTGTGAATTAACCGCATGGTCGCCTTCCTGCTTGTCGCTGCGGACACGGGGGAGGTTGGACACGAGGAGCAGGTTCTGCACCCAGAGGGTGCTGGACACTGAACCGGCTCCCCAGGGATGCTGTGATCTGTCCAGGAGGTGCCTGGGAAGTATTTCCAGAGCAGAATCCAGCTCTGGGCTCCGGTTTCATGTGGAGCTCTTACCAAAAGGAGTTTTATCTCCAGAGCTGCTGTCAGAGCTACAGTTCTACCTGAGGCACAACCCTATTAAAATCAGCTTGTTTCCTCGTTTTTTCATTACTACGCCAAGCTGACGGTGCCACGCGATGCTGCTCTAAAAAGCAAACCACGTCCTACGTAACCTGTGAGTTCTTCTCCCATCTCGGCAAGAACAAACGCTACTATATAGTTATTCATATGGTGTTCTGAGACCCGAGCAGATGGATCTCACTTCAACAAGTCTAAATTGGGTATCACACATATGAGATGCTACACTGAAGACGGCACGATCCGGGGGAGGGCAGCGCCTCGGAAATAAACCGCAAGGATTTCAAACCAGGCAACTCTCATCAACTGAAAACTACGGATTTTAACATGGGATACTTACGGGCAGCGCACTCCGGTGCCAAGCAGAACCCGCCGCAGGATCGCTGGCGCAGCTCCTGCGTGTCAGCAGCTCGGATGCGCTTAAGTTACTTTTGGTCCTTCGGGCGCCCAGTCCGGGGGCGCTGCGGGCATCTGCCGCGCTCCTCGCTGCGCTCTGCTCCACTGAGTTCGTTCTTGCGCTGCTCCTTTCCATTTCGGAGAGGTCCACTGAGGACCTACACGTGTTTGTAGCACTGGAAACTGCGCTTTTGGTTGGAGAGTCCTCCAGGGAATGTAAGCCTTGTCTCGTCCTCCAGGAACTCCTCACAGTGACGTGTTTCGTGTCGGATGAAGCTGTGTCCGCAGCTCCGTGGCTCTTCCAGCCGATTGTCTCCGCGGGCAGCTCGCTGCTCCTCTCCGCCAGCTCGGAAGTCTTTATCACGATGCTGCTCCTGGAGATCACTGTCTCCGCTTTACTCCTCGGCGCCGCCTCTCCAGTTCTGTCTGTCTCGGATAATTTCAGAGCACTTCTATTAATCGAGATCTCAAAAGGTGTGGGGTGGTTGTTTGTTATTGGCGAAGGCTCATTTGGAGCGACTCTGATGTTGCTGGTGGTAACGTGCCGCTCCTTCGCTGATGTATCGGCGCTGCTCCTCGCAGCCGTTGGCTCAGAAGGGAAGATTGTGATGCTGCTTGTCATTTTATTCGTTACCGTTTTAAAAACAGACTTCTGCTTTTCTGCATCAGCCTCAGGAACAGTCCCTCCCATCACTGCCTTCATATCCTTTTCAACTATTGCAGGTTTAATGACAGCTTTTGACCTCAGAGCTTCTCTTGGGCTGAACGACCTTCTGGATTTAAATCCTCCAGTGCTGGCATCAGATGGTTTTATACACTTGGTGGAGTCTTCATCATTTGCCGTGTTTCTGTCATTTTCAAAAAGAGATGCTCTAAAAACTCCCCTGGAATTGGAGAACTGCTTGGAACTGACTTTCTTCCTTGTCTCAAAATCTGACTGACCGGTTATTTTTTTGCTGCTTCCTGATTCTTCATCTGAATTGGGTTTTTCCTCGTTACTTTGCATGGTTTTGGAGTCTGTCTTTAAGCCAGAATTTACATGATTCATTGCTGAACACTCCTCCGTGCCTTCTTTATCGAGACCTGTGAGGATCTGCAGAATGTCCTCCTGACTTCTGGAGCGATGCGAACGCTTCGTTAACGTCGAAGGCTTCGCGCTTTCGAGTGACGCGTCTGCGGATTCTTTTTCCTGGGAGACTGTTGCTCTTTTCGCCCTCCCGTCCGAGGGCTGTCTGTGCGACGCCACTAACGCGTTCACGGCTTCTGCTTTAGAGAGCTGGAGCCGGCCGGCCGAAGCGGCGCCGTTGGGAGAGCCGTGGCTCCCCCGGGCCAGCAGCGCGTCCCCTGAGCACTCGCCCGCTTCTCCCTGACCTGTTTTCAGCTTCAAAGCCGCCGATTCTCCTTTACCTGACTTTTCATCCTGTGTGTCGGCACCGCTTGCGCAGTTGCCGCGGAAGCCCTGGGACGGCTTTTCAGCCTTGGACCTCAGGCCCGTGTCACCGATGGATTTGGAAAGCGCTTTCCATGACTTCTGCTCCTGTGCGGCGGGAGGATACCGGCTAAGGACGGACGGCTGCTCTTTGGGCCTCTTCCCCTCGCTCTGCGCGACACCACCAGAAGAAAAAGTGGAAACTAAAGATTTCTCTTCCAGTCTTTTTGTATCTGTGTCCAAAAGGGCGGATGCACCAGACGCTCTTCCCGCTTTTCTGTTCGTTAAGCTCGGACTGGGCACCTGCTTAACCCCATGGCTGTAGCTGTCATTGCTGACACAGAGATCTCTGCTCCTTGCCCTGTCCCGGCGCTGCTGTGGCGAGAGCTCCCGCGGCTTGTGCTTGGCCAGCTCGGCCGTGACACCCCTGTATTTGGCCCTGTCGTGCTTGCCCCTGCTGGAAAAGCTCGTATCTTCATTTTCGACCTCTCCGTTCTCCAGATCTTTCTGTTTCTTTATTTGCATTTTTATTTCTTCTAGCTGACCCGCTAAGAGTTTGTTTTTATTCTGTTCACTCAAGTAACTGTCTTGCAGGTCGTTGTTCTTGGCTCTCATTTTTTTAAGTTCTTCTTCTAAAGATTCGAAACGTTTGATCTGAGTTTTAAGCTTCTCAATTTCTTGGGTGAGATCTTTCACTTTGTTGTCTTCCTGATTTTTATTCTTTTGATTTTCCGATTTATTCCTGGTCTCATTTTCTACATGCTTCAGGTAATCCACGCTTCCCTTCCTCCTGGTCTCCTTAGAGGGCAGCGCAGAAGTCAAGTCGTCTTCAATTCTCAAATCGTTTCTGTCCAGGAGATTATTTGATGACCTTTCTAGCAAGTTGGATGCATTTCTAGTTTGATCGGCCCTGTTTAGTTTATTGTTCTGTTCTAGTTTCTGCGTTAGCTCCTGGATTATTTTTTCATTCTGCTTTTCTCTTTCATTAAAATGTTTTCTTTCTGTGATAAAGCTCAGTGCCAAGGACTTTAGTTTTTCTAACTCGCCTGTTAAGCTCTGCTCGGTTTTATCCAGCCTGTCCTCAGATGCTTCCAGTTCTTTCACTTTCACCCTAAGTATTTCTAATTCTGTAGATATCTTCTTGGTCAGGTTCTTCTCTTCGTTGAGGCTCAGACACAGCTGTGTGCAGTCGTTCTTGCTCCTCCCAAACGCCTCCTCCAGCTTCTCCAGCTCCGCCATCCTCCTCTGGAGATGTTCGATTTGCGACTTCAGCTCTCGGGTGAGACCCTCCTCCTCCTCGAGCTTCTCTTTCATCAACCGGCAAAGCTCTTCAGCCTTCCTGATCTCCTCATCCTTGCCCTCGATCTTGAGCACCCTTTTCCTTAGGGCCTCGACGTCGGCCAGCATGCTGGAGTTGCTGCCCTCGGCCTGAATTACCTTGTCCTGGAGGTCGAGCAGTTCGTCCTCTGCTTTCTGCAGGTTTTTGGTGGCTTCCTCCAGCTCGTCGAGGCGGCGGCTGAGGCTCTGCAGTTTGAATCGCAGGTGCCGGTTTGAGGTCTCCTTGTAGCTTGACAATTCCGCCATGTTTAGTTTTTTACTCCTTTTGGGTGAAAGGTGCGGTCTTTAACACCCCGTGTGTTCCCAGTACGTTCCCGTTGCTTTGAACGGAGACGATCTCACCCTGAAAGAAAAAAAAAAAGCTTAAAATCAATATAAGAGCTCAGAATAGAAATATTCTCACTGTATAAATTAGAATATAAACATAAATATATAATAAATATATTTATTTATATAAATCCCAGAATGTCAGGGGCTGGAAGGGCCCTGGAAAGCTCATCCAGTGCAATCCCCCATGGAGCAGGAACACCCAGCTGAGGTTCCACAGGAAGTGGCCCAGGCGGGTTTGAATGTCTGCAGAGAAGGAGACTCCACAACCTGCCTGGGCAGCCTGGGCCAGGCTCTGCCACCCTCACCCCCAACAAGTTGCTTCTCATCTTTCAGTGGAACCTCCTGTGTTCCAGTTTGCACCCATTGCCCCTTGTCCTGTCACCCAGAAGAGCCTGGCTCCATCCTCCCAACACTGCCCCTTTATATATCTATAAACATTAATGAGGTCACCCCTCAGTTTCCTCTTCTCCAAGCTAAATAACCACACAGCAGACACCTCTCTTGTCAGTCAGAAGATGCCTGTCCTGGTTTTGTTAAAAAACAAGTTTCTCTTTTGGTGAATTTCCCTGTCAGCTAAAGCTTCATATCAGCTGCATTTTCCTGGAGAACCAGATCCATGTTTTGGTGAACACAGCAATGGAATGTGAAGTTATTGATAAGGATGGATGGACATCTCGTGAGAGGGACAACGAGAAACAGGTGACCAAAAACTGACCAACTGTGTATAACATCCCATTCATGTGATACTTCATGTGGGGGTGGAAGATCACGAGGATCTCAGCCCTTTCCTTCTTTTCCTTTTCCCTATGGTGACATTAGGAGAGGACCTTGCGAGTCGTCCCTGCGAGCTGAGGCCAGTGACAGACTGAATCCAGCTCCGGTTGCTGCAGAGTCCAGTCCAGGACTTCGGGTGCCTGCTCTGCAGTTGCCAGGACTTTCAAGATTGGTTTTGTATATTTTGTATTATTTTCTCTATTTTATCAGTAGCATTAGTAAAACATTTTTAATTTTCCAACTCTCTTCTCTCTGTCCTTCTTTCCCTCCCGATCGCCTGTGCTGAGTGGGAAGGGGGGAGAAGAGGTTAACCATACATCTGCCAGGGTTTATTGTCACCCCGCAATCTAAACCCTTGACAACGCCTTAGAGGTGAAGAACCATAAACGAGACCTGGAAAATAGAAAATGCAACCGCCAGCCGTTGATGGGCACTGAGGAAGGGTGAGCCCCATCACCATCCCTGGAGGGGTTTCAAAGGAGTTTAGACAAGGTTCTTAGGGACATGGGTTAGTGCCAGAGTCAGGTCAGGTTATGGTTGGACTCGATGATCCTGAGCTCATGGGTCATGAGGAGCAGAAGAGGGACCTTGGGACTGAGTCACTGATCTCTGGATGTCAGAGGCTGCTCAGAGGAGAACGTGATTTAGGAGGAAACACTCGAACATTTGAATGAAGCAGAAAATTGAACTCGGCAATTAATTGCATGAATGAATGACTAGTGGTGCTCCCCAGGGGCTGATGATGGTTTAATGTCTTTATTAACAACAGAGATGATGGGATGAAGCCAGTTTGTGGATGATACTGGACTGGGAGGTGGGGCAGAGTCCAGTTGAGGCCTGGATCCAGTGCAGGGCCTCAGGGGTCAGTACTGGGGCCGTATTATTCAATATATTCATCAGTGATTTGGACGAGGGAACAGAGTGACTGTCAGCAAGTTTGCTGGTGACACCAAGCTGGGAGGAGTGGTGACACTGGAAGCTGTGCTGCCATCAGAGACCTGGACAGGCTGGAGAGCTGGGTGGGGAGAAATTGAATGAAATAGAACAAGGGCAAGTGTAGAGTCTTGAATCTGGGCAGGAACAACCCCAGGTTCCAGTGTAAGTTGGGGAATGACCTATAGAGAGCAGTGTAGGGTAAAGGGAGCTGGGGGTCCTGGGGACAGCAGGGTGACCATGAGCCAGCACTGGGCCCTTGTGGCCAGGAAGCCAATGGGACCTGGGGTGGGTTAGAAGGGGGTGGTCAGTAGGTCAGAGAGGTTCTCCTGCCCCTCTGCTCTGCCCTGGGGAGACCACACCTGGAATATTGTGTCCAGTTGTGGCCCCTCAGCTCCAGAAGGACAGGGAACTGCTGGAGAGAGTCCAGCGCAGCCACCAAGATGCTGAAGGGAGTGGAGCATCTCCCGTGTGAGGAAAGGCTGAGGGAGCTGGGGCTCTGGAGCTGGAGAAGAGGAGACTGAGGGGGGACTCATTCCTGGGGATCAATATGGAAAGGGGCAGTGTCAGGAGGATGGAGCCAGGCTCTTCTGGGTGACAACCAGTGACAGGACAAGGGGCAATGGGTGCAAACTGGAACACAGGAGGTTCCGCTTAAAGATGAGAAGCAACTTGTTGGGGGTGAGGGTGTCAGAGCCTGGCCCAGGCTGCCCAGGGGGGTTGTGGAGTCTCCTTCTCTGCAGACATTCAAACCCGCCTGGACCCCTTCCTGTGGAACCTCAGCTGGGTGTTCCTGCTCCATGGGGGGATTGCACTGGATGAGCTTTCCAGGTCCCTTCAACCCCTGACACTCTGGGTGCTGTGGGAAGCATGGCTGATACAAAAGAGGCTCAATCTAATCAGCTGAAGAAGAAGGAGACGTAAAGCAACATCTACAAACAAGTATGTCGAAAATATCCGTGAGGTGTCTTCTAACAAGAGGCACTTTAACTTTTGGCATAGCCAGAACTAACCCCAGTGCTTGGAAACCATCTAAACCGATGAGTATTACAGATAAAGTGCACATTTGTAAGATTGAGGGGAATCAGCCAATATAAAATATTATCTTAGACACAGTGGCTGCTTAAGCTCGGACCAGAGACCTCCCGGGGTAGTTCTAGCATCAATTACTCCGGCTGGTCATGACTGTTCTGCTCCAGTCTGTCACCAGGATCAAATCAGAGGGGATGGTGCAGGATTCTAACACCTGAGTCACCGATACAGCAAGATCAAAGACGCCGAAGGGCTGGATCCTGGAAACACTTGAAAAAAATGCCCTTCCGATGAGACAACGTAGGAAGCCCAGGGAATCTCAAACTATCTGTTATTCAAGGCAAATACTGAGGCAAAATGTGTGGCCAGTAAACACCCAAAGGGAGAAAAGATTTTTGTCTGTTCTAAGAGGTTCCTAATTAGAGCACATTAAGCCAAAACCCAGTTTCAGAAGAGAAAAACATGGCACAGAATTTAACCCATTCAAAATAGTAACTTACTAACAAACACTTCAGAATTTACCAGTATTTACTATTTAAATGACTCATTCTGATTCTCCCTTTTCGCATGGATGTCATTGACTTTTCTGGTCTTCCTCAACAAGCGCATGTCCATCCTAACTTTATTCATATTTACCATTGTCAATGGCATCCTCCCTGTTCAATACGGGTTGCCTTTCAGGGCTATTGTGACTTTGCATGGTTTTGGCGGTGGCATCCTGTGAGTTCAGTATCTGGCAGATTCATAACTCTCCATCACTCTCCATGTTCTTAAATGTATTATTTTTCCTGCACACACAGTTTTATTCACCGATATCCACAGCAACAGCCACTTTTTATTCATTTCTTCTTCTGCTCTAGAAGTTGTAGGGGAGGCGACTGTTCATGCGTACACCTGGGACCACTCCCTGCACCTCCCCAAATGTTAGGCTGAGCTTAGATCCTCCCTGTTCTATTTTCTGCTAAATCACCGCTCAGAATACCTGTGGGAACTGTATTTTCGCACCAAGCACAGCGTTTGCGCACACGTGGGGAAACGGAGCCTCAGGCAACGCGGTCTTAATTAAAGGGTTTCTGGCATCGCACACGTGCGCGAGGGAGCGTGAACGCGTCGTGCTCGAACGCGGCGACGCTGCTGACGGCCCGCGCTGGTATCGGAGCTCAGCACGGCGACAGCATCAGCGCGATCCTGCTCCCCTGCCCCAGGGTGGAGCCCAGCGTGTCGCTCTTCATTTGGAAAGCTAAATTTTTCTGCCATTTGTATAGAGGAAGGACGTGGGTGTCACAAATGGCAGCAGATGAGGACACTGGGGCCAGACTCTCAGCTAAAGGGAGAAGGAAAGTTTTTCTCAATTTGATTTTACCTTATACGGGCTCCTTCCAGCATCTGGGTCTCGATCCCACGCGATGCTGCGTAGCCGTGGGAACAGGAGAAAAATACTCCAGAAAAAAAAAAAGGGTAGAAAGCAAGATATCCAGACTAAATAAGAGCCACCATGTGTCATCAACCCAAATGCCACCTGCAGGCACGTAACCATGTCCTGGGGCAGCTGAAGAAACACAGATGATGCGTTTAGCGGGGAAAGGGACACCCTGGCCCCACTGAACACAGGGACAAAATGCCAACTGACTTTTAGGGATGTCTGTATTTTGGGGGACAAACGGTCTCAGCAATGTCTGCATCTCACAGGAGAGGAAATTCTCAAAGTTTGAACAAGCTCGACAATCTGGAAGCGGTTTGAGTATTGACTAACACAACGCTAGACTAGAGACACGTGAAATGATGAGACAGCGGCCAAAAATAACCACAGTGGCCACGATGTTCAAGGAGACTAAAACAAAGACACCAAAGAGCATCTGCAGCAAGGTGGGACACTGCAGCAGGCTCTGCGGATGGCCACCGAGTCACCCCGACCCTAAACCAACGCTCCCATCACCCACCAGACCCCTCAGCGTTGCTCCTGGCGTTACAAAAGGAACTCGAGCTCTTGATCAGAAATGGATCGATGCTTTTAAATCCCCTCAGCACACTACTCCTATCTGCCAGGTATCAAAAAATGTCTTGTACATACAGCGGACAAGGTACCTATTTGACAAGCTCCACGTTTCAAGAAAAATGCCCCATCCTGCACTGCAATCAAAGCTGAGGACGACAACTTTCTCCTTGGCCTCGGTGTCCCATGCTGCGACTTGCACCGTCCTCAGGACCAGATTTCACTGTCACGTTTGATTTCACAAACACTATAGCAAGTCGCAAACTTGGCAGCGTCCTGCGGATGGCATGGGAAAAGCAGCCCCTGCTCAGTGGTGCCTTTGTAATGTGGAATATTCACCCCTCCATCTCTCCCAGCTACTGCTCAGTCCTCAGTGCTGTGGGTTTCTGGCTTGTCCATCTCAGATGTGGGTTCATAAAGCAGCAACAAGACAAATATAAAGAAGAAAAATCTCTCAAGGTTGTACATCCAGGGACAGGGACCCGCTCCGAGCTCAGCAAGTCTCTGAGCCAGAACTTGGAGGCTGTCAGATCCCCCCTGTCCATATTCTCCTCCCTGGGACTCCATTTCCAGCCATTGCTGGAGATGGAATATGGGGCAGATAAACCTTTGCTCTCATCCAGCAGAACTCTCATCATTTTCTTGGGTTCTTGTCTTGTCCCATCTCAAACATCAATGAATTTCAAGTACTCATAACCAGCTCTGAATCCTTTTGCTCATTGGGCATAGGCAGCTTTAACCTTCACATTCTTCCTCTTACTGGGGCACCGATACGACCCTGTTGGCATTAAAATTACAGAGCACTGAACATTCCTCCTTCAAAAGCCCTCCCAAAAAAATGAGCTCACAGACCCGGCCGCACATAAAACTGGTTATTCTTGCAACTCTCTTCCTGGAGGAACTCAAGCAATGGCATTTGTAAGTTTGAAAACTTACACGCTCTGACGAAAACACAAGTTCCCTCGCTTGTGTTGCAGTTTGGATTCCTACACTTGGGAAACAACAGATGACGTTCAGTGTAGATCAGCATTAAGCTACAGACACAGGGAAAAAAACACCCTAACCTTATATGTACAACAACAAGCTCTCAGCTTACTGCAACCGTTGAGGAAAATACAAGCTCATTGTTCTACAGTGGGCAAAAACCAAGTCTAAGAGTACGAGTTACTAGGAAATAATCTGCTGCCAGCTAGAAAAGATACGCAATAAAGATGGTCAAGAGTACGATTCCTGCAGAGGAAACCACTGACAAACGAGAACTGTTTAAGCTGGAAATAATAAATTATTCAGGAGGAATGTGACAGATCTATAAAATTACGAGTAGTCTGGAGAAGAGGGATATGATAAAATGCTGGCTGTCCCGGCGGTCGCAGTGAACAAGGAGAGATGCTGCTCCTCATGACATGCGGATAAGCGGCTGGACTGTGTGGTGCTAAAAGTTTACACGGGCACACAGATAAAGTAACACCAGAGATGTCTTCTGAGGGTTAGTAAATCCACAGAAGCCACTTCCAGCTCTGTGCCACAAGGGGCCAGAGGCTGGGAGAGCACACAGGAGCTACTTACCACAGGTTCTCCCTGTTTTTACCCTACGGCTCTGTTCTTAGCCACTGCAAAAATACTGGGCTAGATACACTTGTGGTCTGACCCAGGAAAAACGGGCTTGGGTAGGAAAGTCAAGCCCAGCTTATAATCACAAAAGGAGGAAAAGATCTGTCCTGTTAGATCCTAAACCAGGGTTATGACTGAGATGGAAACCACAGATGGTGGTTCTTCACGGTCAGGTCTCTGCCCTCTCTGGCAGGCAAAGCAGCAGCTGCGCTCTGCTTTACGACTTGGACCAGGTGCAAAAACCTCGGACTCCACCTTGCACAAGAGCGTGGCTTAACAGTAAAGGCTGAAGAACAGGCTCGTCTCATCTGCACGTCGGCCTCCCGCGCCGAGCAAAGAAGCCAAAGCAAACCCAGCACCCAGGTCTGCCGGTGAATCTTCTGCTCCTCAAGCTGACACACGAGGTGACGCCAGCGACCTGGTCCCGTTCTTGGTGGTTTGAATACCAAGAGGACCGTGCATGGCCAGACAACTCGAGCTCCGCGCTTGCTTCTGTGTAGTTTAGCATTTAAGAAGAGCTTTGACTCCACACTTGGAGGCCCTGCAAGGAGGCAGCAACACGTCATTTCACCAAGGGCCTTGTGTCACAACCCAAGACAAGACTGTCAACAGGTTGTTTAACAACCTCATTTGCCTTTTTTTATTTCCTAAAGTAGGTAGTTTTGTGCCAGTCCCAATGAACAAGACCCTGCTCTTCCTCAAGAGCGACATCTAATCCTGCTCACTAGCCTAAGCTCTGATTGAAGGAGACTGACCCCAGGTTAGGGAGGTTCTCGTTTCTACAATCAAGTCGAAGGCAGGGTCTCAAGTGTGAAAAATATGCCAGTAATTACTTTAACCCTTGTTAAAACGAATAACACTGAACAGTTGAAGAAGCAGAAGACATAAGGTATTTTGACCTGAATTAAAAATGATAATTCAGATTTTAAACAAATGTCTGAAATTCAATTTTTCACGAATCTTTACTAATAGCCCTTCAACGCAATAATCCTCAGCAGCCACCTAGCACTAAGCACTCTGATAAAATTCAATATTCAAGCACAAGCCTAGTTTTAACCACTCTCTTGTACATCCACTTTATAAACCATTAGCACTGCTATCCACCCACTGAACACAACAGCCCTTCAACGACAAAGAAACATTATCCTCAAAACGCCCCGAACCGGTAGAAGGTTTACCCCGAGTCTCCGGAAAGTCGCTTTTGATGGGGGGAACCCTCTTCAGGGGACGCTGCCGTTTCCTTCGGCTCAGCTGTGAGAAGCTGACACCCGACGCAGCCTCCCCGAGGCAAATTCAACACTGTCCCCGCTTAGTGCTGATGCAGAAGGTGAAACTGCATTTCCTCCCGCACCCCTGCAGCTTCAGAATATATCTTTTTTTGTTCGCTAGCAAATGCGAAGCCAAATAAAAGGAGGGATTCAGGAGCTTGTGTGACTCTCTCAAGTGTGATTTCTTCGATGAAGACTCCAACAGAAGTCTTTTGTGCTCAGTTTATCACTGAAAATACCCTCAGGTAACAAAAAAGTAAATAAAACAACTTTTATGAGCAGATCACAGCCTGGATCTTTGAAGGAATAAGACAGTACGCTTCTAGCTGTGGGGACTTACACACAGCAACCTCTAAATTAACGCTCCATGGACAAGGGGAGGCTCCGAAACAAGCTGCCAGGATGGCGTTATGACACTACGCAGACCTCACCCTAAGCCTAAGCCTAAGCCTAAACCTAAGCCTGCTCTGAGGGGAGACTCGGTGCTCTCCACAGGTTAGAGGTCCAAGGTCTGGTCATCACCAGCTTCGAAGTTCATCCAGCTCCTACCAGCATCTTGTCCGCAGAGCACGAAAGGATCAGAGAAGCCAACCCAACTTGTTGCTATAACAGGAAAACTGTTCTAAATTCGCAGTTTCATGCTGCTAGAAAACCATCAATATTGAAATACCCTATAGACAAAGTTCTACTGGGCTGCCTGCATTTAAATCCACTGGTATCTAACGGACAACAGACAACAGGTAACTCTGGACAGAAGACAGACAAATTCAAGACACTAACAAGGAAATCTGCAGCCGCAACACCAAACATTAATTTATCTGAATCCCGTCCTAGAGGATGATCAGGGCCGAGAGGGCACATGCTTCTCTCACACCGCATTTAAGAAGCGGGGAGTGAAAAATAAGGCACAAGTGGCAGCAGAGGGTCTCGCTCAGCACTTTTCCAGGGCACGGCTGGCTCCCCTCGCTCCCCCGCGTTGTTATTTACATCCTTTCTCTCCTTGTGCTCCCCGGACTGCGGAAGGAAGGATGTTTCACAGGAAGGAAGGACTTGGCCGTACCGAGATGGGACCGCGCTGCGTCTGCCACCGGGATGTTTCTTTCTACAGAGGAGGGGAGGAGTGGGAAACCTACATTTTCTGTCTCATCTCGGTTGCCAGTGAGGGCATGAAGTCAACACCAGGTGTCACAGCAATGATCCAAGGCTGGAACAGCTCTGCTGGGGACAGGCTGAGAGAGCTGGGGTGTTCAGCTGGAGAAGAGAAGCTTCGGGGAGACCTTAGTGCGGCCTTTCTGTGCTTAAAAGAAAGATGGGGTCAGACTTTTGAGCAGGGCCTGTTGTGACAGGACAAGGGGTGATGGTTTAAACTAAAGGAGGGAGATCCAGGCTGGACATGAGGAAGGAATTGTTGCCCTGAGGGTGGTGAGAGCCTGGCCCAGGTTGGCCAGAGGGGTGGTGGATGAACCATCCCTGGAGACATCCCAGGCCAGGCTGGACGGGGCTCTGAGCAACCTGATCTAGTTAAAGAAAGATCCACTCAACTCTCCTGACACTCCAGATCCCACCTCCCCAGTACTGAGCACACGAGAAATGCCCTGTTCCAAACTGCGCTTCTCATTGCTACGCTCTGCCTGGTGGAAAAAAACACCTAAAGACAACACGCCAAGAATTTGAGAGCAGTTTATAATACACTACAGTCAAATCTCACAGAGAAGCACCAACACCCACATGTCAGACAGGATACCTTTATGCTAAGACATTAATCACACTCAACAACACTAAAACCAACCCCAAACGGTAGCTATACGAACAGCAGAGGGAGAAGCTTCATCAGGATTTCTTGACTGCCCCAAGTTCAAATTCCCACCACTAACAGTTATTTATGATCACACAGGAATTATCCTTCTCCAGTAAAAACAGATATATCCCCAAATTATTCACACTACCTGAGGAATTAGCGTTTTTTCAGCTCTGTTCCAGATCCTAGGTCAGGAATCTCCTATTCCAGTGGATTCCACTAAGATATCGCATGTAACGACAAGTTCTTGAAGTGGTTTCATCAGATTTTTCCCCCTAAGGTAACCCGCTGCACTCCCACGTGAGCACGGGCACCTTAAAGGCACAAGCAGCTCCGAGTGCTGCAGTGAAATCAGATGATCAGCGCCAGCCCGGAGCTGCTGCAGCCGCTCAGCTTCGCAAACACAACCTGCAGTTTCCAAACCAACCCAACGGGGAAGCCGCAACCCGGCGCCGCAGCTTAAAACCCAGATAATGCGTATAAAAGCAACTTATAGAAAAGGAATTTTTGAGGATGAGCGTGAAAACAAAGCCTGACGGATGCTACTGCAGCACTGCAGCAAAATCTGCATGCACGCTCGTTACGTGTCGCAGCAGAACCTGCACAACCCTGCACGACCTTCAGCTGTTTTACCTTTGTGTGAAAACAAAGGAAAACGCGACAAGCAAACGTACAAGGTAAAGAGAAACGCGCTTGAGGTGCAGCCTGACACATGAGCCCCAAGCTTCGGGGTTTGTAATATTAACCACCAAAGCCAGGGCTGAGAAAGCCTCAGTTCTCACCTCCTCCCGCTGCTCTGCTTTCTCAGAGGGCACATCCAGGGATGTGCGTCTGCTCTTGGCCACAACGCTGTTTGCAGGGTGTCCAAATGCAATCTGTCCTGCAGCTTCTGAGCCAAACAATCACAAATCCAACCAGGGAACATGGGCTTTCACAGCAAAGCAATCTTAGTTATATTCACAGACACCCCACCAACCAGCAAGTTTTGCCAAAAATGGCTTAAGTTAATGAGTTAATCTGATACTAAGTGAGGTTTGATACTACGGCCTGGGCTGTGCAGCAGGTCAAACTATGACTTAATCTATGATTTAAAAACCATTTAGCCAAGTAAATTCAGAACTAGCAATGTTTCTATGCAGGGGCTATTCCAGATTTTAACTGATTGAAATCACTAAAGCCTACACTCTTCCCTTTGTGCCCTGAAGGTGTAAAAGCACCACAGGTTCCTCCCAAACCAGAGCATTCTGCTGGCCCAAGTTCAGTAGAGCTGATCAGACCCCAGACGACACAGCTCAGAAGTTACTTTCAGGAGAAGATATTTGAGGTTTGCCCGATCCAGCCAAATGGGCCCAAAATCATTGGGACTGAATAAAGACCGGCACTTTTCCACTGAAGGCCCCGAAACGTGTGGTCTGTGCTCCTGCTGCCCAAACCTGTATTTTGGCAGCTTCGTTCCCAAGCGAATAAATGACCCGTTTTGTTCTTGGGCCTCTTGGTGTGGATCCTCACAGGTCCCATCAGCAGCAGAGCTCGTCCAGCTCATGGCAAAAGGCAGCAAAGCAGGCTGGTTATTAAGTATAACATTAAAACTCGTATTTTTCTAAACACCCTCTTTCCTCCCAGACATTCACCTTTCTAGATTGTGTTTCTATGAGAATGCAAACACTAAATTTGCTGTAGAACCCCTGAAAGAAAGCACCGAAACGGTCTCAGCTCTGTTTTATGGGGAAGGAAACAGAAACCGCCTGTACACAGCATTTATTTAGCACCCAGGTGAGGCTGCTCGCTGCACCTGCGTATCTCACCCCACCCAGGCGCGGGTTAAAGAGCACAGGGCGCCTTATCTGCCGAGATTAGGGCCAAAACCCACCAAAACCTACCAAGACAAAGCCAGAGGCACAAAAAGATCAAGGCCTAAATGGCCACATTTCGGCAGCTGACACCCAATACCCCCCAAGTACGTGCAAACACTCGTGTTTTCTACTCCACATGTGCAGATTCAAACACTACCCAAGACAAAAAGACTGCATGACAGGCCTTAGACTTGTGAAAATAATGTGGTCTAACACTGTAAGGCACACTGGGACTTTAAACATCACCGTTTCTGGTAACAGCCACATTTGAGAGCATTCAACAAGGGCTATTGTTGATTACACTGCCTCACATTAAGCAAATAAATTCAGCAATTTATTCTCAGTTGGGCCAAGTTTTCAGAGCACAGAGGAGGCCGGAGGGCTGGTGAAGAGCCCACGTTGCCATCACTTATTACAACTTCCTAGAAAGTAGAAATCAGTCAGATTGCTCCGTGCTGGAGAGAGGAAACTTTACCATTTATAGGATTATGGGGAAGCTGAGGCCGAAGGGCGTCCCAGATGAGAACAGAGGCACAGGGGTTAGTTAACCGGGCTCTTGAATCCCACCGCACGCAGATCAAGAGTCCTGATTAGTCGGGACAGCCACTTTAACTCATGTTTAATTGGTTTCAAGGCTTCAGATGTAGCATCAGAAGAAAACAAAAACGCAGATTTGCGATGGAAGCGCGGTCGCCAAGGACAACAACCAAATGTCGGGTGTTCGCTGGCTCTGCGAGCCGGCACGTGGGACACCTGGCACAGCCCAACTCCAGAAACTAAGAGATTTTATTAAGAGAAAAAGAAAGGGTTTGCAACGCTCCACCAATTAATTCCCTCACAACGGGGGAGCAAAGATGGGTAAAGTGATTCAGAAAGGCATCAGAAGAGCTTTTTCGCGGTCCCTTCCAATCCCTACCACTTTGTGATAATTATATGATAAATGCGGGTGGGCTAGGGAAAGAAAGGGCGATTCAGAAAAAAAAATACGCGACAGGAAAGGGAGTATGTGGCTGTAGCAAGTTAAAAAAAAAGGTTATTCACAGAAATCCCATGCTTTTAGTTCCTGGAAACCTCCAAAATGCCAACGCCAGGGCCGGTTCCAGCCCTTCCCGAGGCAGCGCGGGCCGGATCGTGCCCTTCCCGGGCGGGCCCGCGGCCGCTCTCCCGTCAGGAAAGCGGCTGTTCCGGTCCCGTCGGAAGGAACCCGACGGCGGCTCCATTTCCGAGCGGGAGCCGAGGCCCCAAGCGGGCGCCGCAGGGGCCGGGGGCTGGGAGAGCCCCGTCCGCCGCCTCCGCACCGCGGGCGACCCGCGGAGACAAAGCGGATGCCTCAAATTCCTTCCCCGCCTCGCCGGTCTTGGCGGGGCTACCGCACCCCCGCCCGCAGCCCCGGCGCCCACCTCTGCCTTACCTGGGCGGCGGAGCGGCCGCGCTGCCCTCCCTCCCTTCCCGCGCTGCGCTCCAGCCCGGGCTTGGGCACCGCAGCCCGCGGGGGCTCCGGGCTCGGGCGGCGGTGCGGGCGCTGACAATGAGGGGAGGGGAACGCGGTACCGGGCGGTGCTTGACGTCACCGGCAGCGGGCGGGGGCTGCCGGGCTCCGCGGGGCCCTCCCCCGGCCCTGCGAGAGGGCGGGGCGGGAGCGGCCGCCATTTTTGGGGGGAGCGGGTCGGGAGCCTCGTGCGAGCGCCTTCGGGACGGGCGCGGGAGGACGGCGGGGGGGCCGGGCCGGGCTGCCCCTCCGCGAAGAAGTTTTTCCCAATATTCAACTGAACCTCCCCTGTCGCAACTTGAGGCCGTTTGCTCTGCTCCTGTCACTCGCTATTTGGGAGCAGAGCCCGCCCCCCCCCCAGCTCCAAGCTCCTTTCAGGCAGTTCAGAGATCAGAAGGTCTCCCCTCAGCTCCTGTTCTCCAGCTGAACCCCCCAGGTCCATCAGCCGCTCCATCACACTTGTGCTCCAGCCCCTCACCAGCTCCGTTCCCTCCTCTGCACTCTCTCCAGTCCCTCAGTGTCCTTCCTATGATGAGGGGCCCAAAACTGACCCCAGGATTCCAGATTTGGCCTCACCAGTGCTGAGTGCAGTGGCACAATCGCTTCTCTGGTCCTGCTGGCCACACTGTTCCTGACACAAGCCGGGATCCTCTTGGCCACCTGGGCACACGCTGGCTCATGTTCAGCCGCTGGCACCAATACCCCCAGGTCCTTTTCCTTTTCCAGCTGCTCTTCCCCAGCCTGGAGCGTCCATGGGGTTGTTGTGACCCAAGTGCAGGACCCGGCACTTGGCCTTGATGAACCTCAGACAGTTGGGCTCAGCCCATTGATCCAGCCGGTCCAGATCCCTCTGTGTGGCCATCCTAACCTCCAGCACAGCAACACTCCCACCCAGCCTGGTGTCATCTGCAAACTGACTGAGGGTGCACTCGATCCCCTCGTCCAGATCTTGGATAAAGAGATCAAACAGAACTGGCCCCAGTGCTGAGCCCTGGGGACACCACTCGTGACCGGGCAACAACTGCATTGGGCTCCGTTCAGCACAACTCTTTGGGCCTGGCCCTCCATCCAGTTCTTTACCCATCGCAGACACACCGTCCAGGCCATGAGCTGCAGCTTCTCCAGGAGATGCTGCGGGACACGGTGTCAAAGGCTTTGCTGTAAGTCTAAGTACACAACATCCACAGCCTTTCCCTCATCTACCAGGTGGGTCACCTTGTCGTAGAAGACCAGGTTGTCCAAACAGGACCTGCCTTTCATAAACCCATGTTGACTGGGCCTGATAATATGGTTCTCATGTAAGTGTCATGTGGTGTCACTCAAGATCATCTGCTCCATGACCTTGCAGGAGTCTCCCTCAGAACAGAGGGCCGTGTGCCAGCTGGCACAGAGGTTTGTCCTGCAGGGCCTTTGTTGCAACTCCCCTTCTGTGTCATCCCTTGAGAAGTCTGGGATTTGGCATTGAATCAAGTGGGGACCCAGCTGTGTTTGTTTCCATGTGGAGCCCAAAGATGTTTAGATGGAATCAGAGATAAGAGATCTTCCAGTCTCAGAATGCATCGTCCCCTTCTGCCAGTAGCTATGTTAGCTAAAGTTATATTTTCCAATGCTGCGTTGTATTTCAGGCAATGCCACAGGAAGATGAAATGGGAAAAAAAGGTATTTTTTTTAATTTCGGCATGTGCTAAGTGCGTGTGCTCCGTGCCTGCCAGGAGCTGTGCACGTTAGATCCTGGGGTGCTTCCATGTGCTTCTTGGATTTGCTGTGTTGGGAGACAACAGGGGCTGTACTCAGGTTCTTTTTTGTAGAGGGTTTATGGTGAAAATCATTGCTGGAGCAGGGTGTTGGCACCCAAGGTTCTTGAGTGTTTCAAACTGAAACAAATGAGAGGAAGAAAATTCTGTTGGGGGCTGCCAGGACATCACTGTGAGACCTCGTCTGAGTGAAGAAGAACATGGAGAGATGTTGGGAAAGTGGTGTTATATGTTGAGCATATTTTTATACCCCTCCTCAGCCATAATGTTCTTGCCGTTGTCCTGATTGGTTTCCACGGTGAAAACAGCCGAAAGTGCCCTCCTGGTGCAGCCAAATAGAGACGATCCAACTTGGACATCACTCAGAAGCTGAGCTCAGCTCTCCCCAGCCCCCAGAAATACCTGAGGACAAGCTGGAACGCAAGGGTGTTTCATTTCTGCCAAATTGACCCTTTTAATGCAACAGATGGGTTAAACCCAGGAGAGAAGCAGCGATCTCTTTCTTACCTGGGAAACTATCACTGTGGAGCAGCAGGGTCCTTTTCTTATGGTACTTGACAGAAAATTTATTTAGTTCCAAGATGCAGGGTGTAAGTAATATGGGCAGATGTGAGCAGAGATGATGGGGTGAGGGGGAATGACAAACACCCATAAAATCGTGAATAATATGGGGAAGCAATAGGAGCTGTCAGCATGTCCAGCAGCAGAGGACCCATATGGGTGTAGTAGCTTTAAACAAATAGAAGTAGCTCGTGCAGTTTATGCACAGCTTGATAACGTGAGAAGCGGGTGGCTGCAGGATGCCGTGAACACCAGAGGCATGAGATTGAAAAGGGATTAGACAAGCTCACAGAGAACAGATTCCTAAGTGCCTATTAAAAATGTCTACCTGAGTCATCTTCCAGTTCATGAAGTCCCTGAACTGACTCTTCAGATATTCTTGCTATTCTGTACTTGCTCTGTTTCTATGGTGAATTTAAATGAGGTGTCTAAGTTGATCTAACAGCTTGCAGCTGATGATACATGCGGTTCTGCTTCCCTCCCTGCTTGTGAGTGTGTGCTGCTCCTGTTGCACCAGTTTTGGCATTTCTTCAGTTCATTAAACTGGCAGAAAATTAACGCGGAGTGGACACTTTTCTGCCAGATTAGTGAGTTGAATCAGCCCACTGTTTTCTGAGCCTGTGGTATCCATGAAATCAATTTTCTTGCTTTTCTTTGCAAAGGAAGACCGGATTTCTTTTTTAAATGGAAGCGGAGATTCTCCTGCTTTTATCTGATTTCAGATAATCAGGCTTTAGGTATTTATATATATCTATATATAAATTATAGTCATGATAATATCCTGATATTTACTGAATTAGTTTCTAAAAGCTCCCAGAGCACATGAAGGGCAAGAAAGTTACTAGGAGCAGCCAGCGAGGATTTACCGAGGGCCAGTTGCACCTGACCAACCTGATGACCTCCTACAATGAGACAACAGCCTGTGTTGACAACAGGAAGGCACTGGGTGTTGTATTGATTGATCAAGGCCTCTGACGTGGTCTCTCCCACAGTCTACACTTGTAGGCAAGTTGGTGAGATTTGGACTGGATAACTGGAGTGTGAGGTGAATGAAGAACTGGCTGGGCTGTTGGGCTGAGGGTTTTATCAACAAAATGAACTCCACAGTCAATTGGTTACATCCTTCAGGGATTTTGTATTGGCGAGCATGGCAGTGTCGCGTCAAACCACACACTTTCCATGACCATCCTCCCTTTGCGTTGCAGGACTCAAGTTTGTCCTGGGAGGACTGACCAGCTTCCACTTTCGTTATCTTGCTCACCTTCAGTCATGTTGGCTCCTCGTGGCTGACACTCATCCTCTTCCCCAGTTGTAGCAATAACCCGCACTGAAATTTAATTGCATGTACGTTCCATGAAATGCGTTTGTGTACTCCTGACTGCGATCCACACAGCACTAATGACATGGTAAATATGGACATTGATCCCTGTGACATGATAGCCACCTCCTTTCAACTCAGAGCCTATTTATCTTCCATTTATAATCCTTAGCTAGTGTTTTCCAGTTTCATATCACTTTTTTTTCCAATATGAGTTCCTGAAGCACTAGATCAAATGTTTACCAGCATTAAGAATGGTGTAATTAGACCACGTGCCTTTTTTTAAATTACCCTATAATCTAATCAACTAAAGGGCCTACTTTGTTTGTTCTTGAATTAAACAGTCTCATAAAAGCCCAAAGAATAGTAGTGGATCATCTTCCTATGCTGTGATATTTTGCCATTCTGTTCATCACTGGAAATCAAGAGTAGACAAGACAGGAAAAGGACAAACGCATAGTTGATCCAGACAGAGCAATGGGGATGGGCTGGTTGGCCTCTCAAAGGCCCTTGCAGGACCATTAGCTGTGTTTGATGATGCACATTGGGCGGATGAACCATCAGGAGGAATTCTGTGGAGATATTTGGCCGTCAGGTCCCTGAGCACAGGTAGGGACTGTCCCAGGTTTCTCAACTGGGAACTTTCCTTGGCTTTGGGTACTGATGCCAACCCAGATCTTTTCTGGAAATGCCAACCCCTAAGTCAATGACCAAAATACTCTGCTGGGAAGCCTGTTTTTAAACAAAGTCACTCCCCAGATGCTGAAGGATGAAGTTTATAGTTGCATCTGCTCAAGTAATTCTGTTGTGCATAAACCATCTATTACTTATTAGAGAACAGACTTCACCCTGTGTCTTCTGCTCTCTAGGTGTGTTCTAACTAGTGGGCTGTAATGTCAAGGTCTTGCTCTTCTTTCCGTCTTTTCAGGTTTGTTTGTATATGTACAAAGAGGGCAAAATTTTCGAGCTAGGAACCAGGGAAAGTCAAGCAACTCATGATCCCAGGTAGGGAGGTTCCAGATGCCCATCTAGATAGAGGGAAGAAACAGAGGACACTGTGTCCTTTGCAAAGGGTAGGGCCAGAACATCGGCATGGAAGCAGAGATAATATCCCCCAATCTAAGGGAATGATGTGAAGAGGAAGCCTTTTTCTCTAAGGGCTTCCCCAAGAGTGTGGTTTCCTCATCCCACACCTCCGTTTGCCCACTGGTCTTTAATCCATTTGAGCCATCTTCTCCTGGACTGTTGGCAATAGTGAAAGAATCTCAATCCACTCACCATTTTGAAACAGCTGTAAAGATACAGCAGGGAAACATCCAATCTGGGATGTTGTGTTCTGGATGGGTGGACAGTCCCAGGACCTATGAGGAAGTGATTGGTGGGAGACTGAGAGACAAGAGACATAAATTGAAAAAAAAAAAAGAGAGCTTCAAACTCAAGGAAGATCTTTTTCGCCATGAGGACAGTCGAGCACTGGAACAGGTTACCCGGAGTGCTTGTGCATCTCCATCCATGGAAGGCCGAAAAAAGCCTTGAGTAACGTGGTCTGACATCACAACTGGCCCTGGACTAATTTTGGACCAGCGACCTCCCAATTGGCCCAGTTTTGGACTAGCGACCTCCAGAGGTCCCTTACCACCTGAATTACTCTGATTCTGTGTACCATATGTCCCCAGACTTGAGCACAGCTGACACACTTGCTGCCATTACTTCTATCAGTACATCCAGTGAGATGCTGGCATGAGCTGATCCAAGGCTGCTGGAGGAGAGACAAAGAAACCATCGTTGATTCTCTCATTCAAGTCCCCGAGGAACCTAGACCTTCGTTGTGGGTTCTGCCTGTGACCTTGGCTATCGTTTACTTGGTTTGTCCTTTATCCACTTGCAGAAAGTCTCCTCCGAATCCTTGTATAGGTGGTAGAGGATGCAAAGAACTCCAGTCACGTGGACTCAGGAGCATAAAGTCTTTTTAAACGTTGGCTCTTCCAACCATGGCTGAGTGAAATGCTGATGTGGGTCACTGCTGTCCAGGAGGACCTGCATCACCCAGACCCACGATGGAAAAGATTATTCTAAAATAACACAGACTGTGTTCTCTGTGGAGGAATTGGCTGTTTGTCCATCTCCTTAAGGAGAAATGTTCATGTTCTGGAATACGCAATGTCCTAGGTTACCTAGGAGAACTTGCTGGACCTGGGCTGTGGTGGAGTGTGTTGAAATGGCCACAGTGAATGGCAGAGATGACTTTTGGCAGGTTGAGAGGTGGAAGTGTGGTCAGAAGGACGATGGGATAACCCTTTCCAAGCAATACACACTGCTCATTTGCAGCACGGACACGATGCTTCTGCTGTAAGATGCCTAGAGGCTCTAAAATTTGAATTGAATTTGGACTGCACCATTTGATGTGCTGTCCTGTCTGAGATTTCAAGCAAGACCTCCATGTGTCAGCTTCCCACCTGCTAAATCATAGAATCACAGAATCATTTCAGTTGGAAGAGACCCTCAGGATCATCGAGTCCAACCAAATGAAGGAAATAACCCCAGAGATGGAGAAGTGCAGGTTAGAGGGGACCTGTACTGCTCTCCACAGCCCCAGAAGAGGGTCCTGACATTGCGATCGCTGACAAATGTGTGTTTGACCTGTTCTTAAAGACTTCCAGACACTGATGTCACATCCACCCCAATAACCTTAATTACTAAGAAAGTTTTCCTTCATTCTCTCTCACTCCTCATTTATTTCCACCAAGGAATGAACCTTCTGGGTTGATTTTGAGGCCCCAGCCACTCCACACTGGCACTAAACACATTTTCCTCCTTCAGCTGTGCATGAAAAAAAGAGTAAATAACAGAAATAGAAGAGCGAGGTGCTTTTAAATAATTTTCATGCTATTTATTTTGTAGTGTTTCTGCACCAGCTATGATAAAATCTGTAAAAATTACTTCAAATAAGTCGTATTCTTTCTACGGTTCACCAAAAGCATAGCTTCAAATGCAGCATTGTGAAATATCCACAAAATTTACATACGTGCTATGTTTTCCATGCCCTGCTTATAGTCAGTGTCACACAACTTCTGTCAATGTCAAATGAACAGGATACAAGCCATAGAAGACGCAGATCCCATTCTCCAGAAACTTGTTCAGCCTTACATAAATTACTAATATACAGCAGAAATACCGATGTCCTGCAAATATGCGGCGATACAGAATTCCAGACAGAAAGTAACATATCGGCAAGAGGTTCCTGGTTACATGCACAGCACGGGGTAGCGGCAGAGATGGCAATTTCCCCTCCGCACCTCAGGAATAGAAGCACAGAAAGTTTCCTTGCACAAGGTTGGTAATGCAATAGGAGAAGCTCAAGGCAAATGCTTCTTGACACGTATTAGGTTTTGGAAAGCCTGTTTAAATTCTTCATTAAAAGCTGTATAAATGACAGGATTAATCAATGAGTTTAAGTAACCTAACCACGTAAAGAAGTCCAACAGGATGGGATGAAACCAACAAGCGTCTTGGCAGATGGGTAGGACCAGGGACATGACAAAGAAAGGCAGCCAGCAGAAAATGAAAGCGCCCAGAATAATACCTAAAGTTTTGGTGGCTTTCCTTTCTCTCGCAGCAGAAATTCTCTTCCTTTCCAGGACGCTATCCGCAAGTTTTATCTGAACATGATTGATAAATATTGGGGATCCACCTGGATGGGAATGCCCTTCGTGCAGGCTGGCGTTAATTGAGCAGAGGGAAGAGCCAGCAGAACCGGTAATGAGGTGAGCGGTAGTAAATCGTTTCCCGTATAGCGAGGGTGGCTTCAGAATCCTGGATCGCGCTGCTACATAAATTCTACCGTATAATATTAAGAGGAGCACGCTGGGGATGTAGAAAGCTCCACAAGTGGAATAAATCGTGTAGGAAATTTGATCCGTGTTCACGGCGCACTTTGCGATTTCTTCATGAGCCTTCACCTGCCTCCAGAAAAACGGTGGCACGGAAATGCTAACAGAGATCATCCAGACCACAGCGATCATGAGCGCCGCGCGGCCGGCCGTTCGGCGCTTGGCGTATTCCAGAGCGTCCGTGATGGCCCAGTATCGGTCCAGCGCGATGACGCAAAGGTGCAGGATGGAGGCCGTGCAGCACGTGATGTCTGACGACAACCAGATGTCACACAACACCTGGCCAAAGGCCCACGTGTGGGTGACGGTGTAAGCGATGCTGATGGGCATCACGAGGACGGACACTAGAAGATCGGTCACCGCCAAGGAGCCGATGAGGTAATTTGCAGGTGTGTGGAGCTTTCTAGTGAGAAAAATGGTAATAACAACGAAAACGTTTGCAAGGATCGTTGCCAAAGTTATAACAGACAGGAGGACTGACAGTGAAATCTTCAGCCCTAATAGCGTCCTTTCATCCAAAGCTTCGGTGAAATTTAATGACTTATTTGCTGAGCTCTGGAGAGCGAGCTCTGCTGAGTGGTTATACTGAGTCATCCTCTGCTCTGCTCTCGCTTTTCACTTCCCAGGGATGATGGAGACAGATGCTCACTTTTTCGCTAAAATAGAACTTTTCATACCAGAGTCCGACACTGAAGAAATACGAACTTGTTGAAAACTCCAGCTGACACAGTAGATGAGGTGCTCTCCTAAGCGAGATTTTCCATCACATCAATGACATCATTGTTAAAGCAAAATGTCAACATAATCAACCAGACGTGATTCTGCTGGGTGGCACCATGAGCCGTACTGTAAGTGACGGGAATTTAGGTGGTTTTCATTTTCATCTTGCAGAAAACTAAATCATTCTTGATTATCTTTTATTCACACCTCCTTTCTGAACTAACCTTCTGCAAAGCCACATAAATCAATACTGCAGAGCGAGAGGCCGAAAAAGAAACCTCCGCCATGTAATTGATGCTGCTGTGCTTGGCACAAAGCTATTTTCCCTTCTTCTCAAATAGCTAAATGTCACATTTTTTATAATTATAAGGGACACTTTATTAGTACCCAAGATATAAACCAATACTGTCTGGATTCCTCCTGTAAACACAATTTCTTCCAGATTTGTAAATCAAAGCCTCTTTCTGAAAAGCGCAGAGCTCCGTTCTCATTTGTTCCTCTGGACCATTCGAGTTTTCTCTTCAGCATTCAGTCTTTGAATGCTGAAGTCAGTGGTTGGTACCAGAATTCAAAGCATTGGCACTGAAGCATGAGATGTTCTTGATCATGCTCATGGTGAATGATTGTAGTAACTTGTGGGGTGGTGATTCCCTCAAAAGAGGAAGGATAGATGGGTTAAGGGGATCTGGAAAAAGAAGGCAAATGTTTTAGTTCAGAGTGGTGATATGAGTTGTACAAGTTGATGTATCACTGTATACAGTCTACAGGCTTCCCATACTTTTCTTTTAGATTCACTTAGTGTAACCTGAAATCTTCATAAACCTGAAGAGAACTTCCTAAGATGACCATTTCTGTGACACTGAATAGCGGTTCAGCTCTTCAGAAGTTTTGAACATGGCCATAGTGACCAAAGTCACCCATCTCCAACAACGGCCCGTGCGCTCAGCTCAACCCTGTTGCCCTTTTCTGACACTTCCCCAGCTCTGATGCGTTCTTTGTGAGACAGAGACCAGAAAAACACACAGTGTTGAAGATGTGGATACACCACAGATTTATACTGCAGCATAATGAGGTCTTCTGTTCTCAATTTCTTTCCTAATAATTCCTGAGGTTTACTTTGCTTTTTTAATCACTACGTGGCACTGATCTGACATTTCCAGTCCCAATTAATATCATTCCAAAGCCACGGGTGGTAACACCAGCATTTTTTCCTGCTTGCTCACTTTTCGTATCTATCTGTATTGTATTCCTTCTCGCACTTCGAAACTAAGGTTCTTTGCAACTCTGCACAGTTAGCCCTTGTCTTTATTACCCCGAAGACCTTTCTTTCATCAGCAGATGTCATCACTCCACTATTCCTGTACTTTCCAGATCATTTAATATGTTGGGTAGCCTGAGCCTTCTTTATTTACATTCTTCAAGAATCTCTGGCAAAAATGTCTCTTGAGAGTCCAAGTAGTTCTATCAGTTGGACTTCACCCAATCCGTATACTCACCAGCTTTCCTTAATTTCTTCAACAGATTTGTGAGGCACAACTTACCTGGACACCGGGCGGTCACGCATCCCACGCAGGAGAAGAATCTAAAAGAAAGACACCAGACTGGTTAGCAATAGTAGAGACTGTGTGACTTAAAAACTAAAGCCAACCCCAATCTTGGTTTTGGTTACTGAGAAAAGTAACGTTGAGCCTTCCACATGTATTGCAAGTATTGTTCAGCATCCGAACAAATCCAGCAATGTAAAATAAAATGAAGTGCACATCACCCACTCACACAGTACTTTCAGCCAAATGAATTAGCCTAGAGTTCAAATGAATTATTAATTTTCAACATAGCAGTAAAGGGGACAGCCTGTAGATTGTATACAGTGATACATCAACTTCTGCAACTCACATCACCACTGGGAGAAAGTCCTGCAGAAACCAAACAGCGCTTCAGCAGATACTGAGTTACTGAATGGAGTTTTATAAGTAAATGATGCTTTCCCGTGATGAGATTCCCAAGGGAAAAGACCCATTTTTTATAAAAATACTCCAAGTCAGGTATTGATCACATACACAGAAAGAGTGCATTAGATGTTTTCTGCCCCACAAATGTGGCTATCATGACTGAAAGTAATTTTCAAGAGTAACTCCAGGTCAAGTTTCTAAACCCTGCAACAGACACATCTTGTAGGATTTATACCAGGGTCCTCAAAACTTCAAGTAGCATAGATTCTTAAATTAAATAAAACATGGAACTCGTGAATACAGAAAAAGTCTTTTGTTTGTGAGTCTTCCGCCAAGAAATACGTACAGAACACGACTGGCAAGGCGGCATCTGCCAGAGATGTATCAATAACGGTGCAAGGCAGCCAGTCAATATTATTCATTGGTTTCAGATTAAAACAGATTGTGAGAGCAAATGGGCTTGACAGAATTTTTGTTCCCTACTTAGAGCTTTATCGGGGGTATTCACTTGTGCTACCATTAAAATGTATTCCCCACGTGCTAAATTACCATGAGGGTCTATAGACATATGCAGTATAATTAGTCAAAATAATCCTTCCCTTATAAGCAGCATATAATACATAAGTAGTATCAGGACTCCAGTTAGAATGAGTATATTAGGATGTAATTAATTTTAATTACCATCTAGCTAAAATGAATGTCTTCCCAATAATTTAATATTTCAGCTAAGTTACCTTTTACTCAAGAAAATGTCCCAAATAGAGGTAAATTATTTTCCTGCTGGAAGAAAAACACATCCTTTGCTTAACCTATACACACTGACTAAAATAACAACTGCTTGAGACTTATTGTTATTGTTAAATTAAGTCAAGTACAAGGTCGTACATATAGTTAGAGCTAAATTTCAGTTTACTGAAACTCCAGTTGCTTTCCCATCTTTTTTGCAATGGATTCTAACTTTTCATTCAAATGTGGAATCCGCTGTCTTCCCTAAATAAAACGGACATATTCTGTCGTGCTGAAACCTTGACCAGTAACGAAGCTGCTGACAAACAGCAGATGGCACTCCGAACCGGAGTTGTTTAATAAGTTCTTGCATATTTCAGACACTTGCAGCATAAGAGTATCTGTGGAGTCCAACTTGGAGACGAGAAACCCATCCAAGCATCATCAAATACATTTGGAAGAAGCTATAGGAACCTGCCAGTCCAGAGATCAAAATCAGACCAGGATGCAGTTTCTGGGAGAAAAACAGTGTATTGCACAGAAAAATGAGATCCACAGAAATGGCAGTGTCTGTGGAAAAGTAAAAACGGTAAAATTGGTAAAATCTGTAAAATGTAACGTGAGTAGGTTTGCAAACATCAGTATAAAGGACTGGATATGTGGCAAAAGTAACCATAGTTTCCTAGCTTTGGATTAAGCTGCCTGAAATGACAACATTTTGCAAAAGTTATAACTAAGACAGAATAAACCTGACAGGAAATAAAATATATACAGGAAAGTGTCCCTGTTGCCCTGAGGCGAGTGCCGTGTCCCTGGGAGAGAGGGCTGAGCACAACCGCAATTGCTCGTTTGTTTTCCACTCAAGAGCCGCAAGGACATCACGGTTTTTGGGAGAAGCCAAGAGTGCCTGCAAGAAGTGGCGACCCTGAAGGCCACACAGCAAGATCTTCTTTTGCTGCTTTATTCTGCGCACGGCAGAGCCACTGCCGTGGTTTAACCCAAGCTGGAACTAAGCTCCACGCAGCCGCTCACTCACTTGCTCCCAGTGGGATGGAGAAGGGGATGGGAAGGTTAAAAGTGAGAAAACTCACGGGTTGAGATAAAGGCGGTTGAACAGGTAAAGCAGAAGCCGTGCAAGCAAAGCAAAGCGAGGAATTCATTTCACTGCTTCCCATCCCAGCATCTTGGACACTTGGAACAGTGTGAGAAGCTGAAAAGTCCTTGATTGCTCAGCAACAATCGAAGCATCAGTGTGTTATCAACACTATTGTCATCTTAAATCCAAACCACAGCACTATACCAGATCCTGGTTCCTGATTTTTGCAGGTAAATGAGTCAAAATTCTTCAGACTCTGAGCTGAATCAATAAGAGCATGAGTTTGCACCTGAATTTCTCCTGTGTATAGGGTGTAGCAAAGCTACTGTGTTACTGGCTATGCTGGTTATTCTGATTATTTCAGATGTTTTTTGAGATTTCGGGTGTATTTCACATCAACACCAAACAGCTTTTTAATCCTGGAGTGGATTTCAGGACACAGAGCTCTGATACTCCAGTCATAGCTGCTTTGCACCCTCCTGACCTTTCTTTGCTCTGGGATGTCCTCATCAGCATTGCTCAATTCAGTTGTGCTGGTGTCCAGCCAGTAAGGGGAAATTACAAACCTCAAACCCTTTAAGTATAGATTAACTGTTGATCAATAACACTGCATTGTGTTGGACGTAACACAGCGGGAGCTGGAACAGAAGGGTTCATGTTTCTAGAGGAGCAGACATGACACTGCATATGTTCATGCAGCACAACTAAATCCCTAATGCTGGGCTTATTGTGACTATTTCAGATTAAATCAGCTATGCCTATTTTGTTTCTCCAATATAGAAAACAGTACTCTATATGATAAATTGCATACAAAACATTTTCCATTTTAAATAAGCAACTATATATCTGGCAAGCAAATACTGGCAATGTTTAACACCTTCTCTGCCCTTTGCCAACCTTCTACTTCTCTGTGTTCTTGCAGGTCTCATTCCTTTTGTCCAGTCCAGAAGTCAAGAAGAATTACATTTTTTTTCCACAAAGTTTTCTCGAGCTTTGCCTGGGCAGGGGTTGGTAAAGCCTTAGCTGATGCGCTAATACTTGCACTAAATCAACAGTCAGACCTTAAAAATGCACACAGGGATTTAACCTACACACCTGCAGAATGAAACAAGCAGTTCTACCGTGATGGGAACAAGGAGGCTCCGTGGTTGGTACATTTGGGTGAGGCAGATGTGGCGCTTCATGCGGTAAAATGACACTGGAGGGGTTCCAGCATACTAGGGAACAGGATTAAGATTAAACTTGATCTTAAGAACAAATTCAAGGTATTTAAATAATATAGAAATGAGCAGCTGCCCGATTGTGTGATGGGGAGTAACTGGCTCGGTAAAAGCCCTGCGTAGTGTAGGACAGAAAAGTGAATATATGGGAGTAAACTCAATGAACAGAGATGTCTGAGCTAGAAAGGACACAGCTGATGGAGACATTTGACAGCCTTTATCTGCTGCAGAACAGGAAGGAATTGTCTGTTCCCCATGACTAATATCACTGAGAGGAGAAGGATTTAACTGCAGCAAGACTGAGCCCTTAGGAAAACCTTGCAGCCGGTAAGGGTTGAGAAAGTCTTGGGGACATTGACATCTCCATCACAGAAAGTGGTTAACGACAGGTCAAACAATCTCTCTGGCATGTGATTTCTGATAAGCAATTCAGCACTAGGGAAGCAAAACGGATTAGACTGTATAAAATCATGCAAAACTTAAGATTTTTTTTTTTTCCAACGCAATACAGTGTAAACTCAGACAATTCAAAACTAACAAAAACCTAGGACAGCTCGAGCTTTGCAGAACATCCCGGTTCAGATCTGGAACTGGCTCAGGACTCAGTGTTGTGGTGCTCCAGGTGGGCAGAACAATGAAGGTAATTTTGATTGCCTTTAAGCACAGACCGGTGAGCAATGACACAGAATCACAACTGTCACTGGGTGTCCCTGGGCTGCCAGAGCCCCCGGACTCCACCTTTTCAGAGCCGCAATTCTCCTCTGCACAACATCTGTGCTCACACAGGGTCAGTGATGGGAGCAGGCAGGACAGACAGAAGGGAACATCTCAGTCTCACTTCAAGAAATATACTTCCCAGATTTCGAAGAAAGCTGCGAACCAGCACTGTTCACATCACAGAGGTTTGATTTTTTTTATTGTCTTATTCTCTGCCATTTACTCACACTTGCTCAATTTCTCTCTGTGATACAGGGAGTGACCATCAGCTGCAAGCAAGACAGAACAATCTGTGATTTCAGGAAAAATAGCTGAGGAATGGCTGCTGAGGACGCTGCCCTGAGACCATCAGGATCCGCGGTCAAATGGCAAAACCAGAAAATGTTACAGGCAACATGAGAAACAACAGATTGACAATGTGTTTGATATTTGTTTGTTTTCACATCTGAGAAGCGTGTGTGATGTGCAGCCTAAACCCTTTGTTATGTCGCCATCTTAACTTTGGGGAGAACATGTAAAACAATAGCAAATTTGTCTTGAGGAACCTCACAGATCCCAACCATCACTTCCTGAAATGATCCATTCAGCGCTCCATCGACAACAGTTCCTGCGATGAGGAAGTTACAGTTACTGGCAAAAGTCATTCCCACCACTCCCAGGGCAGTTGTGCACTTAGTTTTGCGAAGGAAGTTCCTTGCTCAGGGTTTACACCAGGCTCACAGCTGGAAAGGGACTGTCTTGCTGGGGAAACGCTGTTCTCCTTGAATTCCTTCGTGTCTCACGTGGTGCTGCCCACAGCATCCTGGAAAAATCAGGACCATCTCACGACTGCAGGGCAATGCTGCCCATCATTGGCTGGCTCCTGCTCTTTGCTGTGGTACCAAAGTTCGTCCCAAAAGTGATTCACATTCATCAGTTGCTGCAACACTGTGGCTACAA
Organism: Patagioenas fasciata; assembly: GCF_037038585.1. Taxonomy (NCBI): domain Eukaryota; kingdom Metazoa; phylum Chordata; class Aves; order Columbiformes; family Columbidae; genus Patagioenas; species Patagioenas fasciata. The sequence continues at coordinate 5,724,316 of NC_092544.1, read as the reverse complement.
GTGAGGAAACAGCGCGCTTTGCCCTGGAGCTCCTGACTCGAATACAAGCAGGTACATCAGCATGGAAGGGTGAGGACTCCAAGAGGACAAGATCACAGGGGTGAACTCCTTGCTTTGCACTAGCACCTAAATGGAGGTGACATTTGGTTACCTGAAGCAGGACTGGGGAAGAAGCCGGACGGCTGGGCCACTCGTGGGATACAAATGGTGTGGGAAAACGCAGGGACAAACGTAACCGGACAAATCTCACAGCCCTGCTCACCCAAAGAGGACTCCACATCAATTTACACCTTTAAAGCGGTCTGTTCACCCAACATCACCCTGCACCTGGGGGAAGAGACCTGCAATATCCATCTACACCTCGAAATCGCCTGTGAGATCAAAGCTTCACCTCCCTTCCAGTCAAACTTGCACGACAAACGCTGGAACCGCCGCCCCCCGGAGCTCGGGAGGGCGATACCGACCACAGAGCTTCACTCTCCCCCGCCGCGACCCACCGAGCCGGGGCGACGCCGCCGCAGCCCCGGCCTCCATCCCCTGCGCCCCGCTCGCTCCCCGGCTTCCCCCGGCGGGTCCCGGGGGCGGCGGCCGCCTCGTCCCTGGAGCCGCCGAGCACGGCCCGGCCGCGGCTGCGGGGTCGCGGCGCCGGCGGGGAAGCCCCGGGCGTCCCTTCCCTTTTTTTCCCCTGTCTCCTTCCCCTCCGCCGGGGCCGCGGGAACCAACTTGGACCGGGGCCCCGCGGGCGCCCCCCGGCCGGGCCGAGCGGGGCCGGGATCCCGCCCCGTCGCCATCTCCCCGGCACCGGCATCGCCCCCGCCGCCCCGCGCTCACCTGCCGTCCCCGCCGTCCCGCCCGCTCTCCCCGCTCCGCCAGCGCCCGCCCTAAATACCGGCGGCCCCCGGGCCGGGCTCTGCTGCGCCGCCGCCGCGCGTCCCGCTCCGCTCCGCTCCCGCCCAGCCGGGGCCGGGGCTGCTCGGCGGGATGGGACACCCGCCCCGGCCCCCGGGACGCGCCCACGCCCCCGTGAGGGCAGCCCCGCTGCGGGGTGGGCGAGGAGTGCGCTGCTCGGGAGTGGGGTTTGGACCACATCGGACCCCACTGCTCCAGCCTGGCTCTTATCTCCCCTGGCATATGGTAGACCCTCGCGTTGTTGCAGGTGACTGGAAGATAAATCACAGAACCCCAGAGTGTCAGGGGTTGAAGGGCCCTGGAAAGCTCATCCAGTGCAATCCCCCCATGGAGCAGGAACACCCAGCTGAGGTTCCACAGGAAGGGGTCCAGGCGGGTTTGAATGTCTGCAGAGAAGGAGACTCCACAACCTCCCTGGGCAGCCTGGGCCAGGCTCTGACACCCTCACCAGAAAGAAGTTTCTTCTCAAATTTAAGTGGAACCTCCTGTGTTCCAGTTTGCACCCATTGCCCCTTGTCCTGTCACTGGTTGTCACCCAGAAGAGCCTGGCTCCATCCTCCTGACACTGCCCCTTTCCATATTGATCCCCAGGAATGAGTCCCCCCTCAGTCTCCTCTTCTCCAGCTCCAGAGCCCCAGCTCCCTCAGCCTTTCCTCACACGGGAGATGCTCCACTCCCTTCAGCATCTTGGTGGCTGCGCTGGACTCTCTCCAGCAGTGCCCTGTCCTTCTGGAGCTGAGGGGCCACAACTGGACACAATATTCCAGGTGTGGTCTCCCCAGGGCAGAGCAGAGGGGCAGGAGAACCTCTCTGACCTACAGTGATGCCCTGGAAGGCAACAGAAGCACCATTGATGGCCATGGAGCAGTTGTGTGTTGAGAATTGCTCAGCCAGGCTGCTGCAGGGACACCTGTGTGGGCTGAGCTCCCGCATCCAAACCTCAGAGACGCAGCATGTTAATTCCAGCTCCTTTGAGAGATCATGTTATTGCTTTATAATTGCTCTTAGTTGCTAACGAGAAATAAAATCTGTTTTTATGAAGACGCAGTAACTTTGTTTGCACTACATTTACACAAAAGCAATTCAAATAGAGCCAAGGTCTTTAAAGAGCAATGCTCAAGTCACAGCCCTTTGCAGCATCATTGGCCTGAAATAGATTTAAATTAGACATTGCCAACCAGCTGTCTCCATTTCCTTCTGGCAGCTAGTTTGCATATTAGATTATTTTCAAAAAGCAGCTAATCCCATGATTTTTGAGCACTGCCGATAGCCAGGCTGTGCCGCCTCGGTCACGGTGTCTGTGTGATGAGCTGGAACTCGTTAGTGCTCAAAGGCTGGGGACTCCGAGCTCTGCTCCGCTGCAGCTGCCCTGGCGTCAGGCTCAGAAGAAACGCCACACTCTCTTCTAAATTTTCAGAGGGTTTTTTCCCAACTGCTCCCAGGAACAGCAGCATTTCATCTGTTCTCCATCGCCATTTAGGACTTAGTGCATGTTTTTAAACCCAAAGAGGTTGGGTACTGTGGAAGTCATGAAGCTGCAGCCTCGCTTCAGAATGAGAGGAAAACAGGGGCTTTTCAAACTGCACCAATGTGGTGCGAACCTCATAAAAACCAAATCCAAAAACTCCCTGCAGCGTCAGTTCAGTGGCCTGGGAGAGGACACGTGGTCGATCTTTTGAGCCTCCAGAATTTCCTGGGGACAAGTGTAGCTACAATAGCTTTTCTTCGAAAGTCTAGAGAAGATGGCTCAGCTTATTTTCCTTCCAAACAACGTGGGTGCTGTTTCGTGGGTGGAAATGTGTTTGGTGCGATACAACATGCAAGGAAAAGAGGTTGGCTCTTTTATATTTCCATCTGAGGAATAAATTCCACCCTCCGGGCAAGAGATACTTGAGGGAATCTTGCAGGGCTTTGCAGCAAAGAAAAATGAAGTGTCTGGTGGCTTTCCTTGGGCTGCCGGGGAAAGCAGGGAGAATTCCAAGGTGCAAACTGGTCTTCAGATATTAAAAAAAAGAAAAAGAAAACCCACATTTTTCATCTCCCTCCGACTGTGATCATCCAGGCGCTCTCTTGCCTAATCACAGCTTTAGCTCATTTCATTCATGCTTATAAGGTCAAAATCAGTGTTGTATTTAATATCCTGTGTTGAATGTCCTGCTTAGAAAAATATTGTGACTATTATTTTTTGAGATATGTTATCTTTTTTTTGGGCACGTTGGCTGCACAGAGTGAGTTTGTGCACATCCAGGGGTGGTGCGAATGGCAGCGGTGAGACAGGCAGATCTACGGATAAAGGAGCCTTTGAAACGAGTCCACTCTTCGATTTAACGCCAGCAAAAAGACCATGGCAAGGTCAACAGAGTCACTGGAAGGGTGGTGGTGACGCCCAGTCCATGGACCGCGGTTTTGGAGCAGGTACATGTGCGAACTGTGCTGCCTGAGGCGAACCCTTCGGAGGAGACCTGGGCTTTTCCTTGGGCTGTGGAACACAAACGTAGCTCTTCTCGAGTTTCTTCCTTGCAACTATTTGCTTGGCTTTCGCGTGGATGATTCCGCTTTTCAAACCAAGCCCATCTCATCATTACCGCTCTAATTTTATTTCCTGTCAAGCACAAGTCTTAAGAATTTCTCACCACTGTTTCTCACAGCTTAATAATTTCCTCGGCACTCTGAGCCAAGGTTATGATCATAGACTCATAGAATCATTTCAGTTGGAAGAGACCCTCAGGATCATCGAGTCCAACCATAACCTGATTCTGGCACTAACCCACGTCCCTAAGAACCAAGTCTAAACACCTTTTAAACCCCTCCAGGGATGGTGACTCCAGCAGTGCCCTGGGCAGCCTGTTCCAATGCCCCACAGCCCTTTCCACGAAAATGTTTTTCCCAATATCCAATCTAAACCTCGATGCAGCTGTAGGAGAAAGGCTGAAAACTCGAGATTTTTGCAGTATGTGAAACAGTTTCCTTCCTTGGTGTAGCTGGAGGGTGATCAAAGACAAAACGGATGCTTTCCTCCCAAGGATAGGAGCGTGTTGGCTGTCCAGTCTTAGGAGGGAGCCCAGGATTTGTGGTTCTGAGTCCTGCTCTGGTCTGATCCACTTGCTCTTGTGAAGAGAGATGATGTTTTTTCCTCTATAAACCTTACCAAGCCCAGACTACAGAAGAGCAGGGGGCTCATGCCATCCTGAGAACTGCAATAGGTACCTCAAAACTGATTTTGCTCACTGCTAAACTATGGTCTGAACACCAAAACCTTCCTAATTCTCAGCCTGACGTTGAGCATCACTAATGTACTGCATTTCTTCTGCGCCCAACGGTGCCCTTCCCTGAGGTTTGCCCTTGTGATTAACCAACCGACCCTTTTCACGCCGACAAAATGTCCTGGCTTCTTGTCGAAGGAATTGGCTTTGTCTAAGGGAGGCAGATGCATGAAGTGAGGTTCAGGAATTCTCTCTGGTCTTTGGTATTTGATGTCACCTCACTTTTAGCATTGAAAACTGAAATTAAGACCTGCATATTCGGAAAAAATAAAAAAAAAGGAGGACACTCAGGGTACTTTTCCTACATGAGTCATTTTCCTCTGAATTCCATGTTTTTGTCACATTCCAAACCTCACAGTTAGACGCTGGCATATGGAGAGTTCTTCAGGCACCGCTTCTCTGTAGAAGGTGTGTTTTGGCTTTTTAAAGCTTTATTCTCAGCCTTGCAAAGGACTGTATCCCAGAGCCCAAGCTATGCTTCCTTCTCCTTAGACTCCTCACTTTTCTCTCTCTGTATCAGGCAGAGAAATCAATACAGCCTCAAAATACAGATCGCTACGGTAACTTGTACCAGAGCCTGGGACTTTTGCCTTCCCCAAAGAGTTACTTGAACCTGTTTGAGCTTTCTCATCCATTCGAAAGGCGGCTGGGAAAGGCAGGCAGCTTTCAAGAAGCCGTGAAGCTCCATGAGGTCACAGACCTTATTTATACATGGGAAAAAAATCTGTTATAGGTAAACAGTAATTTCCTTCCTCAGGGGAGAGTGTGATGAGGACAGAACGGTGCAGATCAGCTCATTGGTGATGGAAGCAGGTGTCTGAACTTGGGGGCATGCTGCAAGTGTCCTCATCCGTAACGAGCCTTGTTGATAAACTGATTCACTTTATCCAGTTTATTCACTTATTCGGTTTATTCCTCAGGCAGAGGAAGAGGAGCAGTAGCACTGCTTGGCATAGCAACAACTTGGAATGATTCATGACATGAGAGCGGATTCACGAACGGGCTCCCAGGCAGAGCCGCTCTCTGTGATTTCCATTAACTGCCTCTGCCCGCCGGTGCTTCTGAGGCAAAGACAACCCACCTCGGAGCTCCGAGTACCGGCGAGATGAAAACACGTGTCACGCTGTAAATGAAGAGCTGTTCGTTTTGATCCTGGCCATCTAGTGAGACTCACATAGGCTTCTCTGTTTGTCCTGTGGCTGATGGCCCATGAACAAAACCATGCATGCCAGGCCCTGTAAAACATGTGGCTGAGGCTCCATGCCCTCACCTTCACGCTTGAAAAGCGGACGTTAAAAGATTGGAAAGGATTCTAAATGGTTTGAACTTGAACCAGGAGCTCTGGCGCTCACCTTATCACAGAATCATCGTGTTGTGGAATAGTTTGGGTTGGAAGGCGTATTTAAAGGTTGCTGAGTCCAACCCCATGAGCAGGGACATCTTCACCAGCTCAGGTTGCTCAGAGCCCCGTCCAGCCTGGCCTGGGATGTCTCCAGGGATGGTTCAGCCACCACCTCTCTGCCCAACCTGGGCCAGACTCTCACCAGCTTCATTGTAAAAAATGTCTTCTTTACCCTCAGGTAAAACCCATCCAGGAACAGAGCAACACATCCTCTGCACTCCGCTCTCAGAGGGATGGAAATGGCACGGCTATAAACAGCCTGAGTCAACGCTGATTTATTTTGACAGTGATCCCTGTACACAACAGTCAAGAATCTTGGATTTCGGGCTGACATTCAGCTCTGACATTGTGGCAAATTCTCCATGGAGGAAATGTCCATCTGCCCCAGGTGCTTGCTAATGTGAGTGCTATTGACTAAATATTTGTATTCTTGATTAAAATTGATAGATCCGTGTCTGTTATTTGCCATACTGCCCTTGCCTTACAGGCTATTATGAAATTAAGTGTGTGAAGAGAAGAGCAAGAGAAAATACTGAATAACAATACACTTTGATTTTATTTACAAAACCACTTGTCCCTGTCAAGTCCCATTATGTCCCCAACAATGTGTTTTGCTAAGAAAAAAGCTGCCATAAACAGCAGTCCATAGGAGGAGCATGTTCTATTACTCTACAATAAAGAGCTGCAGCACTCAAGACTGTAACGAGGTACATGGGCAAGCAGCAAATGTATAGGTAATTACCATTAGAAACCCTGTCTGGAAAGTAATATTGGAAAAAAAAAAATCAATCTCAAAAGAATTTCCATTTTGTGCATTTGGAGAAGGTACATTTGGAGAAGGTACATTTGGAGAAGGTACATTTTTTCCTGTATCTCTTACGAAAATTTTGGACATTTGGGTTTCCAGATTTTTGATCGGTTATTTTTTTTTTTTTGTTTTCTGGTGCTTTTTCTTTTTTTTTTTTCCCAAAGTTTTGAATGAATTTTTATTACTTTTGGCTTCATCTTCTCTTCCTTGTATCAGCATTGCATCACTGTGGGGCTATTTTGTGGGGAACCGAACAGTGAAAAAACTATCTAGAAAAAGAAAATTTAGAAAAGGAGGAGATAAAACCTGTCTGATCCAATGGAGTCTGGGCTGATAATGATGAGCAGACACAAAGAAACTTCTACAAGACACTGGACCCCCCTCCTATTCGGAGCTGATGAGGTTGCTCAGGGTCTGGTCCAGCTGAGCTTCGAACGAAGGCTCAGGAGTCCACAGTGCTCTGGGTTCCTGTTCCACAGCTCCTCTGGGCTCCTGTTCCACAGCTCCTCTGGACTCCTGTTCCACAGCTCCTCTGGACTCCTGTTCCACAGCTCCTCTGGACTCCTGTTCCGCAGCTCCTCTGGGCTCCTGTTCCACTGGCTGACTTCACAATGAGATTATTTCCTAATATCTCGTTGGAATTCCCAGTGTTGCCTTTTGTCCTTTTGCTATGGACCTCCAAGCAGTCTGGCTATGGCTTCCGCTTTCCATTAGGTACCTGCAGACAACAAGATGATCTTATTTCTGTCTTCTTTTCTGCAGGATGAACAAAGGCAGTTCTGTCAGCCCTGTCTTGTACGTAATATGTTTCAGTCTTCTGACCGTCTCTGTGGTCTCTACTCAACTTGCATCAGTATATCAATGTCTTCCTTGCACCAAGGCCAAGGCTGGACGCAAGGCTCAGTGCCAAAGAGGGGTGGATTCACTTTCCTCAACTTGCGGGCTCCAGAGTAATAAAATTATTTGGGTCAGAATGGACCTCATGAGATCATCTTGTCCAGCTCCTCTGCTCAAACAATATCAGCTGGAACAGGTTGCCCAGGACCTTGTCAAGTCAGGTGTTGAGTATCTCCAAGGATGGACCACCCTCATAGTAAAGAAGGTCCCTGTGAGCAACAGTCATGCTCTACAAGGTGTCAACCATCACCTCACCACCCTCTTCATCCATCATCCTTGAGTTTACCGAGAGTGTACTCTGTCCCATCATCTGGATTGTTAATAAAGACACTAAACAGCGTTGGTCCCTGTGTTCTTCCATGAGGGTCACCACTAGCAGGTGACTGCCAACTGGACTTAGTACAGCTGGTCGCAACCCTTGGGCTCTGACAATCCAGCCAGGACTCCATCTGCTTTATCACCCACTATCTCACCAATCTGACTGTGAGGCAACACTGGGAGACCACACAAACATAGAATCACAGAATGGTTTGGGTTGGAACAGACCTTCAAAGATCATGTAGTCCAGCCCTACTCACATGGGCAGGGACAGCTTCCAGCAGATTGGGTTGCTCAAAGTCCCATCCAACCTGACCTTCCAGGGTTGGGGCATCCACAACTTCACTGGGCAACCTTTGTCTCACCACCCTCATTGTAAAAAAGCTCTTCCTTGTGTCGAATCTGAATCTACTTTCTTTTAGGTTAAAATGGCTACCCCTTGTCCTGTCACTACAGGCCCTGGTGAAAAGTCTCTCTCCATCTTTTTTATAAGCCCCCTTTATGTAATTAAAAGCATCCCTGGCGCTTTCTCTTCTCCAGGCTGAACAATCCCAACTCCCTCAGCCCTTTTTTCATAGGAAAGATGTTCCAGCCCTCTGATCATTTTCATGGCCATCCCCTGGACCTGCTCTAAAAGGTCCAAGAAAAGGCCTTGTTAGCGTTAAGGTGTAAAACATCCACTGCTTCCTCCCATGACAACACAGCCAGTCTTGTCACAGAAGGCAATAAATCAGGTTAGTTTGGAACAATTTTTGCTTGATAAATACCTGCTTATCTTTCACATGCCTGGACATGAAGATTGGTCCATCACCTTCATATGGACTCACATGAAGTGCCCGGTTTTTCCCTTCTCGAAGATGGGTGTGACACTTGTCTTCAGGAATCTCCTCCACATGACTTCTCAAGGATGACAGTGGCCTCTCGATGCCATCACCCAGCTATCTCAGCACTCTTGGAGACATCCATCCCATCAGATCCCATGGACTTGCACATGTCCCATTGGCTTGGGTGCTCCTCAGCTCTGCGGTGGGACAGACTTCACCCCCACACCCTGCGAGAAGGGTCAAGGACATGGGACACCTGAGGACAAACCTTTCTAGGGAGAACTAAGACAAATAAGGTAGAGAGTCCCTTAACCATTTCCATGTTCTTTGTCACCAGGTTCTGTGCCTGATTAAGCAGGTGAACACAGTTTCTTTAGCCTCCCTTTTGCGGCCGATGTTGTGAGGTCACGTCGGGACGCTGGGGGGTAAAAGGGAGAAGCCCTGGAGAACCGCGTAGAGGTGCCGGGAGCCAAATTGCTTTGGTACCTACTTCCCAGTTCCCAGACACAGCTTAACCAGACTGTCTAAGCAGAAAACATGACATAGCTCCTGAAAAAAAAATGGCATACTGTTGAGGACATTTAACCACAATGAGTTAGTTAGCAACGGCCGTACAAAATGCGCAACGGAGAGGCAATAGCGCTCCTGCTCCCCCGGCTCCAGCTGCTAATTCCTTTCTAAACATGACCAAAGACAACTAAGACAACATGGAAAGCCCTCCCAGAGGACCTCTGGGATCTAATCTACACATGATCAGAATATATTTTAAAAGTCCCCTCCATCAAAAGCAAAATAAAGGGGGGAAACTGTATGGGGGACGTCTGGCAACCAGAATCCTTACACCCAGAGATAGGCAGAGCTTTCTTTAGTTCAGTGAACACGGGGACAGTCAAAGCAGTTAACTTGTTTTTATTGTGGGGTGAATGTTGACATAAGGGCAACAGGCGACTTGCTGAGCTTTTGTGCTGTGTTTGCATCACACCTTAGATAACATCTGAGCCTGGGCTGCTTTCTGCTGTTCATGGACGTTAGTAAGGCTTTTCTTTTACTAGTTCCCTTTTTATAACCATGGAACTACTTCCATTTTAATATCATATTTAAATTCTGTGCTTTCAAAATAATTGCTTCAGTACCTGGCGTTGTCATTAGAGTAAGGTATTCTGAATGCTTCCCCTGGGTCTCATCCAATTTTTTCCTGAGAAGTTCAGCAAGCGCCCCCAATTCACCGAAGCAGTTCACAAAGGAGCTTCAGTACCTGGGAGAATTCAGTAATTTACTTCTTTTAAAATCCCATCAGACAGCAAGAGCAGATAAATGCTTTGCTCATGAAGTTCAGCAGATAAAGGCATTGTTCGTTTTCGTAGCACTGGATTTAAATACCTCAGAAACCTTTAAGTGTGGCAAAAAACGAGCTAAGCATTGAAATAACACTTAAGTATTTAAAATCATATTTTCTGATTGTTATTTCCTTCTTGTGTTTGTTGTGCCTGCCCTGACACTTGCACACACAGCAGGGACCTCACCGACAGCAGAATCTGCTGGAAAAGTGGGTGAATTGAAAGGATGCTGCAGCTGCCTGGGGGACTCAGATCCTCACCCATCACTCCCCCTTTGTGAGAACGCCGAGGCTGCAGTCATGCATATTCAGTGTCAGTGGGCTTTATGCTATATTCGTAGGGAATGTTCAGTTTGAAAAGGCTTCAGCTCTTCTGCGATGCAGAAAAGCTCCTCAGCAGTTACCCAGAAGTCTGTAGGTACAACGTCCTCGTGATGGAAGGATCCCGGCTCTTGGCAAGGCTTTCATCCACAGTGAGTCTCCTTGCGAGTTGCACAAAGTACAGAAAATAAGAGTGGTGCTCCATTTGCCTCTTTTGATCCCCAGTTCCAGCTGGGAACAGGGCTTACAGTCAGTTTTCCTCTAGAATGAGCGCTGGCACATTGCTGGTTACTGCTCTGTGGAGAGCACGGCTCTCCCTGCCGGGATGTTCATTCGTTGTCCTTGCTGTGGGTTTGCTTGTTTACCATCACTTGTTCTGCTCTTTTTTTTAAGCTTTTCTCATGAAACAGAATTCACTTGCTTTAAGACTCTACGTTGAACGAGTCACTGAAAAGCCAGCGAGTAGTCTCGCCCAGGAAGTGACGCCTCTGACCTAGGACCTCAGCTGCCTTTGCTAGGCTCTTACTCCATGGTAAAGAAGCCAAGTCCATTCTTTCCTCTGGCTCACGGTGAGAGGAGCCGCAGTCCCAGCCTCCTCAGATGTAGCCCTCCCACTGGTGTTTCCACGGGAAGCAGGAGACTCCTGGTGGAAGTTTCCCTTGGGTGGGGTGAAGATGCAACCAGCAAAGCAAAGGGACTCTGGACACATGGAAGCAGATTCCTGGATGGGGAAGGAATGGCGGGTATGAAGAACAGAGCTGGACCACAGCTCTTACCAAGTTAGAAAAAGTTCTTCACCCAGGGAGGTGTCACAGCCCAACCTGACAGTGCTCAAGAAGAGAGTGGACACCGTCCTCAGACACACGGGGTGAGCTGTGGGGTGTCCTGTGCAGGGACAGCAGTTGGACTCCATGATCCTTATGGGTCCTTCCAGTTCAGCACATTCTGTGATTCCCTGACATTATGGCGATGCTGTGATTCCAAATATATGTGACACAAGCACCACAGTTTGATTGGTCTTGATGTTTTAGAGTCCCACCAGCCATCTCCTCTGCTTTATGCTTCCCCGCAGAGCTGCCACTGAACATCTCTGCTTGCTTGTTCTTACTGCGGATGGCATCGCTCAGGTGAAAACGTCCCGTGTGCCTCCGGTAGCTGTCCTGTGCTAAATGTTCAGGAGCAGCTTCTCAGTTTGGTTTTTCTTTCTGCTGCTAAACCCTCTCATTAACTTCTGCTTCACTGGACCAGCTGGACCACTGACTTGTGCACATAGTTGTTGTATTTTATACTCTGCATCTAGAATGGAAAGAAAATCGTGCTAATAGTATTCAGGCAATTAAAGATAGACTGGCTTATGCTTTGCACACTTTATTTTTCTCCCTCAAAATCTTCAGCGCAGAGATTTCTTGCTTTAGAGTTAAGAACACAAGCCCAGATTTGTTGCTTACTACTGAACAGGTATTTAATAAAACTCTTTTCTGGCTGTGCATGCTCAGAAAAGAGAGCAGCAGTGCGGGTGAGCTGAGGAGACAGATGTGGTGCCTTGCTGTTAACCGACTCCTCCCAAGGTGCTGCCTACCGAAAACTTCCTTTGGTTGTCCAAACACAGCTGAGTTTCCGATTATCATCCCCAGGTCTGTTGGTCATTTCTGCATCTCAGCGGACAGCAATCCAAAACTCCACTCTGCAAAGCACTGGGAAATATTTTCCCGAGCTTTCCCTACTGCTTCTTCTACGTGCAAGTTAATCTGCTGCCTCTGGAAGCGACTTACCAGGAAAGACTGATTAAGTACTGTCTCTGGTCCTTCTAGCCCCATTTTGGATACCTGGAACTGAACATTTTGGCTCCTCAGACCCTTCCCAGATCCACAGAGCTGCTGTTGAGCTCTCCCTGGGCCCCCTGCGTGACTTCTCAGCAACGAGAGTGAGCAGCATGTCCCTTTGTTTTGATCCCAAATGGATTGTCATGGAAAATGGGCAACTCATTCAGGTCTGACCTCTGAGGGGCACGCATGGTCGTGCATTTCTTTTGTTTTGTGGTTTCTCTGGGTGAAACCTGCAGAATCTGAAAAAGTCGTTCGAATGAGATCGCTAATAACAGCCTGCTGCTCATTTAGACACTCAAGTAATGGACCCACGTCAGAGAGGTAAGAACAAGGAATCACTGGAGAGAGTCCAGGGAGGGACACGAAGATGCTGAGGGGTCTGGAGCATCTTTGTGATGAGGAGACACTGAGAGAGCTGGGGCTGTTGAGCTGGGGAAGAGAAGCTGAGAGGGATATGATCAATGGATCAGTATCTCAGGGTGGGTGTCAGAGGATGGACCAGACTCTGTTCAGTGGTGATCAATGACAGGAACCATAGTTCTAGAACAGTTTTTTCAGGACAAGAAATTGCACTGAGTGCTGCTGAAGAGGGGTGGGGAGATATCATTAGGCTGGGGAACTCTGGAGATATTCTCAGCTCCAGCTTCTTCTGAAATCTACGGGTATGTGAACAAGAGTCAAGAAATTCTTGCTGTTAGATGGGGGCTGTGCCTCTGTGCAGAGTGTGTCTCGTTCGTGTTGCTGAGCAGGCAGGGTGCTGTCGCTTCAGATGCGTTTAAGACATGAGAGCTGTGTGGATGGACAGGTTATGCCATCAGCTGCAGAAATCATCCGTGCCCGCCTCGGAGAACTTTCCTCTGAGGAGCAATTAGCAGGAAAACACAAACCAGTCTGGTTTGTGTTACACGATCATTAGAACTAGAACAAGACTTAACAAAGCGTGTAAATGACACCGCAAGTACCCGACAGGTCTCTGCTGCATCAAACGCTGCCGCGGCAGAAGCAGCTTCCCCACAATGTGCAAGTGCGTCGTGAGACATCCGTGAGGCAGGCGATGTTAGTCTGTATTTCACTGAATTTCTGATAAGCTAGTTATACATTTTCATTTGCAGTTCTTGACGTTTACCCTAAATACTTGCTCCTTGGGGTGACTTGTCAACATCTAGAGGAAGAGAGCAAAGCAAGCGTCCTTCTGGAAGAGGAAAGGGGCTGCTCTTCAGGCTGGATCCCTGGGGCATCAAGTGGCTCTCAGGCAGCAGAAACCACAGTTCTAAGCAAAACGCTGTGGCCTGAGCATCGTGAGCTCCTCTGTAGCCGTTGGCCATATTTAGCAGAGCTATAAAATAATTGCTCAACAATTACTACTTGCTTTTCTTGTGCATACATCATCCTTTGAAAATATTGGGTGCAGGTGGCAAAGAAATTATGTACTGCTGTGACAGTGCATTTATATTAATAAATAGATTCTTCTGGGATTGAAACATTTTTCTGCTTTAAAAAATTCTGGAAAAATGAGCTGTGACAAATTCAGGTGAACTCCAAAGCCGGACAACGCAATTTGAAAAGAATCGTGAAAGTGAGAAGTGGTTAATTCAAGGCAGAGAACTGAGAAAGAGGAGAACGCACATCTGAAAGGGCAAAGGTTTAAGCTCTCTCACTCATTAAAAACCTTCTTTCTAACGCCCATTGCAGCGATCTCAGCGTCGTGCCGTGCTGCGCTGCGCTGGGAGAAGCAGTCAGGCACCGCAGGATGAGACACCAGTGGGTCCAAGCTCAAATACTAAAATAGAAACTTTAACTACCTGCCTGAAATACAGAGAAACCAAAGCGTGAGAGGATGTTGTAGACTCAAAAAATCTCAACGCGAAGGACTTTAGTTGCACAAGGTGTCAGAGCACAGGATGGTTATGAACTAAAAGAAGATGTGTCTGGCATTTATATAGGCAGAGGCCACTTGGTGATATGCGGGATTCGTTACTTTAGAGAACTGTGCTCCACCCGACTTAAAATTGCTCCCTGTCCTTAGAGTTTGTCAGAGGTCTGAGAGGAAAGGTGGGGGTTTCACCTCTGTGAGACACAACGGCAAGTGGGGATGTGCAGAACACAGAGTGTGGAACCGTCCTTGTCTTACCCCAAGGGCTGCGCGGGACTGCGTGGGGAATTCCTTCCACTTTGATGCACGGGAATTTTTGTAACATCCAATTCGCTGAATATTCCTGGGAACCCATTTATTCTTCCCCTGTAGCTGTGCAGTCTCCTTCCTCCTGTTAAATGGAAAGATGGAGATGACTGCATCTGTTATATTAAAAATACATTGACCTTAAGCTTCTGATCATACAATGACCAATTTACAGAAATGTTGTATTCTAATCATTCTTCACCATGCCAGAAAAAAAGAATCATTTTTAAAATGCAGTTCTAACTGTGGGGTTTTGCCAGTGAGAGAAGTGCAAGCCAACATTTTGTCAAATGTGCTGAACGTCGTGAGGAGGGAGTTGCGTACAGGGATAACTGAGGACACCGAGGAAGGGACCGCGTGGAGAGGGCTCTGGCGTAAGAGCAATGAGAGATGGCGATGCTTTGGGCAAGAACTACCATGGAAGAAAAACATACAGAGCAACGTTCATCACAGCCTTGTATTCCTTGTATTCCTCCAGGAAAGAATACCTTAGGACTTCACCTTAAATCTGAACGACCAAATCATTACAGATTTCTTTATTATTGGCTTATGAATTGCATAATTACAGAATAATATGGGTTGTGTTTTCTGGGGGCCATCTGGTTCAACCAACCCCCCTAAAGCAGGACCAGCTTCAAAGTAGGATTAAATTTGAAATTAAACCTTGTTGCTGAGAGCCTTGTGCATTGAATATTTTCAAGAAAGGAGCTTTCACAGCATCACTGGGCTCCTCTCCCAGTGCTTGACCCCTCCTCAATGTGGAAATATTTGGTATTTAGAAGCTTAGAGATGATCATTCATGTCCCTCTAACAGCCTGAGTGGGCAAGTTCCATCTTATTGGCTGTTTTACAGGACTGAAAAGTTCACAAGGCACTTGAAGTAGTTAATGAGACCAAAGCTTCCTCTCCTTTAAAGTCTGTGAAAATTCCGATCAAATGAACAGCCCATTTTTCTCATGTTTTGGATTTTTTTTCAGCAGAAAGCAGGTGGCATGCATCCAATTATCAGCGTGTGTTGTCTTGGGCAGACACGTTCGCCTGCGCCCCTCGCTGTGTTCTCTGGAGATACTGGTACAGCCTGGAGTCCACGTGCTCTGACTCATTCACTGGAAGAGACTGGGGGAGCTCTCATAGCCGGTGGATTTGCAGGCTGAATCACTTCTTTAATTTATCCTATCTGGCTGTGTGCATGTTTTTGTGCAAGGTAAGACATCTTTGATAGGAGACCCAGCTTTGCCACAGCTCTGCTGTGGCCAAGAACATCCCAGAGGATGAGATAGAAACCTCCTTTTGGGGGACCCATAAGACCACGGCACATCCATGTTGGACCAGCTGCTGTATTTCCACGAGGTCTTGAGCGATTCCCAGTCCACCGGCTGTCACAGAATCACAGAACCCCAGAATGTCAGGGGTTGGAAGGGACCTGTTGGCCATCTTTGTTTGTCAGGGTGTGAAGGGGTTTCGTTAGAAGGAGATACGTTGTTGAATTAGTCAGGCCCAAAGGAATCTCAAGGCCACTTCGAGAAGCTGAGAACAGAATCTGCTGTGAGAAAGATGGACGTTTCTTCATTAACAGGGCCTCAGCATGACGTGAGTCATCGGGCCTATCATCGGTGGGGCTCCAGCATGTGGACTGCCTATGATACTCATTTAGCGAATCCATGCTTGGAGCATGGATTCGTGATTAGAGAATGGTTGCGTATATAAGGAGACATGCTTCTGTAATAAATGGCTTTTGCGTGATTCACATTGAATCGGAGTGCTGAGTCCTTTATTGTTCCAACATCAGGGAGACACAGGCAGCACCTGCCGAGGTTGCCAAGAGGATGAGGTAGCTGAAGACGATGTGTCACAGGGACATCTCCTCAAGCCCCTCTGTCCACCCCTGCTGGCTCTGGAGCCATTGGTACATTGTCACACTTGGACAGCCCAGCGTTTCTTTCTTCCGTCCTGTTTTCTTCAACACCATGAGTTATTACGCAGGGTCTACCACCATTGTTCACAAACGGGACGTTGTGGGTGTCTTCTTCAGATGCCAACAAGGGAGCACAAGGTGAATTGCAGAGGAAACCTTCAGACTGGCCACCGTGGTCTTCATCTGGTTGTTTGAAAAACACCTCATCTACTTCATCTTGATCAGAAGGTCTATAGCTGTGGGAACGTAAGGGAAGATTGGCAAGCAGGGTGGTAAACATGCTGGGGTGGCTTGCACCTGAGGTATAAAAAACATAAATCACACTAATTGTTCGTGGTCAATGGGGCAGAGCCCAGTTGAGGCCTGGATCCAGTGCAGGGCCTCAGGGGTCAGTACTGGGGCCGTATTATTCAATATATTTATCAGTGATTTGGACGAGGGAACAGAGTGACTGTCAGCAAGTTTGCTGGTGACACCAAGCTGGGAGGAGTGGTGACACTGGAAGCTGTGCTGCCATCAGAGACCTGGACAGGCTGGAGAGCTGGGCAGGGAAACATTGAATGAAATAGAACAAGGGCAAGTGTAGAGCCTTGAATGTGGGCAGGAACAACCCCAGGTTCCAGTGTAAGTTGGGGAATGACCTATTAAAGAGCAGTGTAGGGGAAAGGGACCTGGGGGTCCTGGGGACAGCAGGGTGAGCATGAGCCAGCACTGGGCCCTTGTGGCCAGGAAGGCCAATGGTACCTGGGGTGGGTTAGAAGGGGGTGGTCAGTAGGTCAGAGAGGTTTTCCTGCCCCTCTGCTCTGCCCTGGGGAGACCACACCTGGAATCTTGTGTCCAGTTGTGGCCCCTCAGCTCCAGAAGGACAGGGAACTGCTGGAGAGAGTCCAGCGCAGCCACCAAGATGCTGAAGGGAGTGGAGCATCTCCCGTGTGAGGAAAGGCTGAGGGAGCTGGGGCTCTGGAGCTGGAGAAGAGGAGACTGAGGGGGGACTCATTCCTGGGGATCAATATGGAAAGGGGCAGTGTCAGGAGGATGGAGCCAGGCTCTTCTGGGTGACAACCAGTGACAGGACAAGGGGCAATGGGTACAAACTGGAACACAGGAGGTTCTGCTGGAAGAGGAGAAGAAACTTGTTGGGGGTGAGGGTGTCAGAGCCTGGCCCAGGCTGCCCAGGGAGGTTGTGGAGTCTCCTTCTCTGCAGACATTCAAACCCGCCTGGACCCCTTCCTGTGGAACCTCAGCTGGGTGTTCCTGCTCCATGGGGGGATTGCACTGGATGAGCTTTCCAGGGCCCTTCAACCCCTGACACTCTGGGGTTCTGTGTGATGCTGTTGTTTAGTCCTGTGGGCTTGACAAATAGAACCTCTCTGTTTTGACAACATAGGCCTGTGATAGACTCACCTTATCAAACATACTCAAGATTCGTGTTCTTCTGGGGAGAAGATAAAAGCTCTACCATGGAGCTTTATTTATAGACCTTGATGGATTTTTCCAAGTATTTCTCTTTTATAGAACTAAGACATTAATGGACATTGATGCTTTCTGGCTCTGAATGAACTGATAAGCCTTCTCCCCCAGAAAGCTCCAGCTCAGTTTTATGTAGTTTTCTTTGATTATAAAGTGACATTTTAAAGTCTAAGCCCTGTTCCAAGGCCACACCCGGAAAATCCACTCAGCTCTTTGGGAACTCTGAGAACTACAGGCGCTTGGGACTTATGATGCACGTATTTTAACAAAGAAATGTGTTAGGCACAAGGACAACAGGAAGATAAACCGGGTACTTTATCACGAGCAGCCGCTCATCTTCCAAAGCATCCCTGTAGCACTGAAAGCCTCTTTGGTTGATCTTTTGATTATGAAACTGGGTAAGTAACGGCTCTGCACATGCTGCAGGGTCACCCTGCTTATCGTGGCAGACCAACTATACGGCTGCCTGCACCAGATAGCAAGACCTACCGGTTGGTCTGACCCTGCAGTCAGAGTCCTTCTGCACGCTCCAAAGACCCACTCTTGAGTTGGAGTTTCTCAACACGAGGGACCACGCTCAAGTCTTTGCTACCGCAGGAATGATTCTCAGATTAAAACCCGCTCTTCTTTAATGCTGGATGGCGGATGGTAAGGAAAGACCTCACAAAACCAACCTTGCACGAACAGGTGGCAGACAAGCTTGGGTGTAGATAAAGGGAAATAATCCCTCATGACTTCCCTATACCAGCATTTCAGCAAGGGTAGTGTGGTTATTTCTGTGCACGGCTGAAAGGCATAAGGTGCTTAAAACTTGATGACCCCTGGAGTGCTTATGAAATCAGGCTTTTAAAATATCATGTATCACATATATTTTATTAATTAAAATTATTATTAGGGTGATTTAATTTTATTTTTTACATAATATTTAATTAATTACACATAATATACGTGACAAATCCTAAGGCCACAAGAAGACAAACTGGGAAAGTTTATGGTGCAAAGTTTTATAAAACATTTGCTTATGAAAAACAGCTTCGTGTAAAAATTTACCCAATGTCCAGTCAAAGTAATTAAAGGGTTAAATAACACCAGAACACAAAACCGAACATTTATAAAAATGCACCAGGTTTACCCAAAAGCTTAAAATCTTTGAATTTCTAGTTGACTTCTCCCTGAGCTGAATTTTTCGTCAGATGCTTGAATGGACCACGCAGTCAAAACCACAGCTCTGCCTGCTGAGCGCCGGGTGACGGTGACTCACAGAGGTTGTGCAGGGTCAGATGTCGACACGTTTTGGGAAATGATTGTGTTGGCGGAAATTTTGCAGCAGGCAAATATGAGCAATGGTGTGCGGTGCTCGCTCCTCCTGTGCGTTGAACAGCAACGCACAGCGCGCGGGGCTGCAGCGGCGGCCGCTTCGGGGACACGGAGAGAGTGCCCTGTTCCATCTGAAACACGGTGTTTGCCCCCTGCAGGAGCGGTGGGCAGGATGCACAGGTGGGGAGAAGGGGCTTATTTGCCGGTTTTTACTTGCTTTCTACTTCGATTGATTTTTTATTAAAAACATCATTTGAGTGATTAAAAAAAAAAGGAGGAAAAATGCCATCATTCTGCAAATGTCAAAAAGAAATGCTTCTGTTTCAAAATGTTGGGAAAAAAAACACTTGTCGTGCTGAAGCCGTGTTCCAAAGGAACCATTTATTGCAAGGGAAAGAGCACGAACCCAAACCAGCATGCTGGGAAAGGAAAGACCCTGTTATGCATCTCACGCCCAGACCCAACTTTTTCCTTGTCTTGCGAGTCCTTCAGCTCATCACTCATCACCAAAGGGCAAAAGACTCTTGGACAGGTTGGAAATGGCCCCGATGCACCACTGGTGTTGCCAGCAGCTCTCCAGAGTTTTGCTATTTGGCTCACTCTTTGTGTCAGCATCTATCATGTGTCTCTAATAGATGATGACAGGTGACTTGGTCCTGGAGCAACTATTTGTGCGTTCCAGCAAGTTTTGCCCTCCTGTAAGTGAAGAGCAAGGC
Source organism: Patagioenas fasciata (assembly GCF_037038585.1). NCBI lineage: Eukaryota > Metazoa > Chordata > Aves > Columbiformes > Columbidae > Patagioenas > Patagioenas fasciata. Next base: position 5,704,815 of record NC_092544.1, on the reverse strand, counting down.
TGTCGTCTGTCTGCTGTGTTCTCTTTCCGCTTCTGCTCGCAGCTGCCTCTTTCAAAGCTTCAGCATGTAGCCTGTGGTTTATAGCTCAAAAAACAAACAGTGAGTCAAGGTAACCTCACTCTGATTCTCATTCCCTCCACAGACCATGTAGGAGAGCACTTTTGGAGTTAAAACAACTGAAAAGGTACAAGCACAACCCTTTGCAGTTTCCCTCAGCAGGAACCTGGCGGCTTTTCTGGAGGTGAAGGGTTGCTCTGGGGACAACGGTGTTGATGTCAGTGATTTCCTCAGCAAGTAAAATAACAAAACCATCGCTGGCACTGAAAAAGCGGTAAAGGAAAGGCTTTTTGAAGCATGTTCCTATAGTTCTGTTATTTCCAATGGTTGCAATACACATTGCATGGGCTGTAAGTCAGCAGTCGGTGCACGGTGGAGGAAGTCGTGGAAGGGCAGACGGCGAGTGGCCTCCGCTCAGCCTGCGCCCGGTGATCCTGGTACCCGAACACCCCGCAGAGATGCACCATCTCCTCCTGGAGTACTTTGTGCAGCTGCTCTAGAGCTGTCGGCATTTACATTACAGATTATTAGGGCATCTACACATTGAAGAACATTTACACACAGTGATGGCTGGAGACACAATGTGATTAATACACTACACAGTCGGCCTACGGGGGGGCCCAGAGGGTAACTCTGTAAGACTACAAATGTGTTTTCTTGGCATAGTGAGGTAAAACAGAAGAGGATCATATGAAATTAAGAACTGGATAGAGGGAGTAACTGCGGTTATAGACACTGTAGGATCCTTGAGTGCTTTGACCCAGCACAGCTCAGGGACCTGTTAGCCAAATGATGGGTTTTCTTTGGACCTGGCTGGAGACAGACCTGCCACCCAAACCTGGGTGGAACTCTGTTCTGGTTATTCTGGGGATGGCATCCAAGTTAACTTTCCTTCATTAGATATACAGGGCTCTGTGAAAACCAAGGTTATTTGCAAAACTGAGGTCATAGAATCATAGAATGTCCTGAGTTGGAATGTCCTGAGTTATGATCCCACAAGGATCATAAAGTCCAACTGAGAAAGTTTATGATTCTATGATATGCCCAAGCAGATGGCATCCTTAATCTTCCAAGCTGCTTTCCTCCATCAGGATAAAATGGAGATACTAACTCTCCTCCTTGAAAGAAAATACTCCTGACATGTTCAAGAAAGCAACCCAGGCAGCCAAAAAAGGAGCGATAGAGAAACCTCCTTTGCTGTTGAAGGAGTCAGAGGCAGATTCCAGGGAGGAGCAGACAGACAAAGGTCACAGAACCCCAGAATGTCAGGGGTTGAAGGGCCCTGGAAAGCTCATCCAGTGCAATCCCCCCATGGAGCAGGAACACCCAGCTGAGGTTCCACAGGAAGGGGTCCAGGCGGGTTTGAATGTCTGCAGAGAAGGAGACTCCACAACCTCCCTGGGCAGCCTGGGCCAGGCTCTGACACCCTCACCCCCAACAAGTTTCTTCTCCTCTTGCAGTGGAACCTCCTGTGTTCCAGTTTGCACCCATTGCCCCTTGTCCTGTCACTGGCTGTCACTGAGAAGAGCCTGGCTCCATCCTCCTGACATTACCCCTTTCCATACTGATCCCCATGAATGAGTCCCCCCTCAGTCTCCTCTTCTCCAGCTCCAGAGCCCCAGCTCCCTCAGCCTTTCCTCACACGGGAGATGCTCCACTCCCTTCAGCATCTTGGTGGCTGCGCTGGACTCTCTCCAGCAGTTCCCTGTCCTTCTGGAGCTGAGGGGCCACAACTGGACACAATATTCCAGGTGTGGTCTCCCCAGGGCAGAGCAGAGGGGCAGGAGAACCTCTCTGACCTACTGACCACCCCCTTCTAACCCACCCCAGGTACCATTGGCCTTCCTGGCCACAAGGGCCCAGTGCTGGCTCATGCTCACCCTGCTGTCCCCAGGACCCCCAGCTCCCTTTCTCCTACACTGCTCTCTAATGGATCATTCCCCAACTTACACTGGAACCTGGGGCTGTTCCTGCCCAGATTCAAGACTCTACACTTGCCCTTGTTCTATTTCATTCAATGTTTCCCTGCCCAGCTCTCCAGCCTGTCCAGGTCTCTGATGGTAGCACAGCTTCCAGTGTCACCACTCCTCCCAGCTTGGTGTCATCAGCAAACTTGCTGACAGTCACTCTGTTCCCTCGTCCAAATCATTGATGAGTATATTGAATAATACGGCCCCAGCACTGCCCCCTGAGGCACTGCACTGGATCCAGGCCTCAACTGGACTCTGCCCATTGACCACGACTCTCTGGCTCCTTCCCTTCAGCCAGTTCGCAGTCCCCTCACTGCCCCCTCATCCAGACCGTACTCCTCAGTTCAGCTGTGAGGATGCTGTGCAGACTGTGTCCAATGCCTCACTCAAGTCAAGGTAGATCACGTCCACTGCTCTGCCATCATCCATCGATCTTGTTATGTCCTCATAAAAGTCAATGATGTTGGTCAAGCACGACTTCCCCTTGGTGAAGCCATGTTGACTGCTCTTAATGACCCTCTTATCCCTGATCTGCCTTGAGATGCCACCCAGGAGAAGTCATTCCATCAGTTTCCCAGGGATGGAGGTGAGGCTGACCAGTCTACAGTTATCCGGGTCCTCCTCCTTGCCCTTTTTGAAGACTGCAGTGACATTTGCTTTCCTCCAGTCCTCAGGCATCTCTCCCGTTTCCCGAGACTTGGCAAAGATGATGGAGAGTGGTCCAGCAATGACCTCAGCCAGCTCCCTCAGCACCCGCGCGTGCATCCCATCCGGACCCATGGATTTATGGATGTCCAGATTGCCTCACTGCTCCCTAACCCAGTCCTCATCAACCCAGGCAAACTCCTCCACTGTCCTGATTGCCTCTGGGGCCTCAGCGGTGCGGGGCTCCTCAGGACAGCCACGGCAGAGCAGACAGAGACAAAGAACATTCATAACTCTGCCTTCTCTGTATATCTGTCACCAGGGCACCCACCTCGTTCATCAGCGGGCCTACATTGCCTCTGCTGTTAGTTTTATCTGCCATGTATTGGAAAAAGCTCTTTCTGTTGTCCTTGACCCCTCTGGCCAGGTTTAATTCTAAGGAGGCCTTAGCTTTCCTAGTTGCCTCCCTACACCCTCTGACAACAGCCTGATATTCTCCCCAAGTGGCCAGCCCCTCCTTCCATGATCTGTAAACTCTCCTCTTCCACCTGAGCACACCCAGCAGTTCCCTGTTTAACCACACAGGTCTCCTGGCTCCCTTCCTTGACTTCCTATGTGTCGGATGCTCTGATCTTGTGCCCAGTAGAAACAGTCCCTGAACACCAACCAACTCTCTTGGGCCCCTTTACCCTCAAGCAGCTTTGCCCATGGGATTTCCCTTAACAATTGTTTGAAAACCACTCCCAGTAGGAAAAGATGAAGATAAGCAAAACCTGGTTGGTCCTTACCCTCTGGGCCTCACGTCCTTCTGCCCACCCCGGGTCACAAATCATGGTCCAAGTCTGGCAAGAAAAACTAATTCATGGTGAAACGTGATTGGAGTCCACAGGGCTCTGAGAAAGGCCCTGTACAGTGAGGCTGTCTGGACAGCAGGACTAGAGATCTTCTCTCCAAAGAATCTCTTGCACTGAAAGCCAGTGAACAACTCCACACTAACTATGGGTCCTCAACCACGTTTGGTTTTTCCTTTGACCATGTCTGTTCAGGAGAGAGCCAATAAAGCTAAGATAACAGGACATTTGCTGACTTTGCTGCCAAGCAGCAATAAATCATCACCATGTTTTTCTGGTCTTGAATTCTGTGAATTAGAGAGAGCGCGGGTAGAGTTGGTTCTTAGGGCTCAGGCTCTCAGAGTGGGTTTTTGAGAAACGCGCGATGGAGTTTCCATGTCCCGCTGTGCTGTATGAGGGGAAGAGCGAGGCGTTGGCTGCAGCCTGGGGAATGCTAGAAGGGTGATCATAACAAGGCAGGCCTGGCAAGACACTTCAGGCTGTTCTAAAGGCAAACTATCTAACTATCAGCTGGTCATAATGCATTATCTTCTTCCAGCCTGCCAGAAGAACAAGTACTTATACTGTGCAAAATGAGCAGCCAGCATCACAGAGAGTGCAACAGGAGCATATACTGAAGGTTTTTAATTCATCTGACGGCATTTGTAGCACAGGATCTTACCTTTTTTTTATGGAGCCAGGGCTTCGGGCTGAAACACCGTGCTCTTTTCTCTCCTTGACATCCATCTTGTCGGCAATCTGTAAGCAAACTGGATTCAATAAACTTATATCTGATTCTTCAGCACATACAGGGATGGCCTAGTCTCTTCCTCCCACAGGAAATGAAAGAGAACATTTTGAGACAGGAAGATGAGGGACAGAGCATGACCAAGATTGAAGACAAGATGAAACCACGAATGTCCTGGGCAGCAGTGCCAGTGGAAGAACAGCGGTGTGCAGCAATTAAGAAACAGCAGCCACTGTTCAGTTCCTCCTGTACTTCAGAAGAGCCACCACAGCCCTGAGCATAACGGCACTTCGGAAGGGGAGAGAGCAGCACCTGGACTGCGGTTCTTCTTTAGGGTATGTCAGGTGGGTAAGCAGAGGAAGGCTGAGCTACCTCACCAAATGCACAAAAATAACACAAAGCTCATGGGTTTCAGCTCAAAACTCGTGTGTTTGTAGCTCAGAAATAGATTTCAACTAGAGATCAAACACGCCCTGACACGAGATCAGTGAATGCCCAGAACCGCCTCACCGCACGGAACAAACAGCGCAACTGGATCAAGGACCTGATGAACAGGAGGATGTGACACTGTTGATCCTGGAGATCCCTTTTAACTCCATTTGTTTGCAGGAGAAGTGAGACAGACCAGACCTGGAGACAAAAAAAGACCAAAAGATCCATCCTAACACCACTACTGCTTTGGAATTTTCTTGTAGGTCCTATTTCCTCTGTACTGCCCGATATACCACCCCAGTTCAGTGAATAACGCTTCAAAAAGTGTCTGGGGGGATGGGCAGAATCCATACGTTTCAATGACCAGAAGTGGGCTCTGCTGGGTTAGCTGAATTTTCCGCACAGCTGGAATCTGGCGTTAGCCAGCACGGCCTTTTGGTTTGGTTTTAGTTTGAGAATAATAAATAGCACCCTGGGATAGAGTTGAGGTTTTCTTCCTGTACATTTCCAACATTTGAGATTTGGTACTAAAAGAATGTACTATCTCACTGATATCTTGGTTGTTGCCAAGGGGACGAAGGACTTTTTCCACTGTGGTATTCAGATTATTATTCATTCTTCTTTTATTATTATTTGATTGTCTGTCTCCATTTCAACCCACCAGTCTTTCCTTCTTTTCCCTTCCTTCTCCCCACGGAAAGGTGAGGGAGAGCGGCTGTTTAATGTTCAGCCACCACCCCACGTAAACAGTAATAGTGCAACAATTTCGTATATTCCAATTCTGTTAAAATATTTGAGAAAACAGACAGACAGTTACCCCAGTAGCCCTACTAAAGCCTTAACTTCTTTTACTATAGTTCTAGTATGTTTAATTATTACCCTTTCCCCTACATCTCTAGGTTGGTGCAAATAATTTAACAGCTGGGAAAAAAAACCCTGATTTGTCCTACCTGTGCACCCAGTGCCCAGCGCTAACCCATGTCCCGTGATGGGCACTGATGGGCAGCTTTAGCTGCCTGTAGGACCTGCAGATTAAGAAATGATCTGAAACTACTCGTTGAGCTTTTGGGGTTTGTTTTTTGGGGGTTTTTTTTGGTGGTGGTGCAAGGGAAGCAGGAGCACAGAACTTCAGAGCACTGATGACTACGGGAGGCACCGGGAACTGTCTGGAGGAAAGAAAGTTCATTTGTTCACATTTAAAATACTAGAGACTTCTACTTTTCCTGGAGAAAACCCACTTAGGTGTCTAAATCCAGATATTATTTCAATCTAGTTTATTTAGAATATGATTTCCTACACATTTGAAAAAAGCAACCCAGAAAAAGAATAAACAGTGATTCGCAGTGGTTTATCCTCCTGACATGGACACCTCCCATTGGAGCTGACAGGCTTTGGCAACAGCAGTTTTCTGTGTCCATTCTTAACATCCGAGGCAGGTGCTTCACCAGATTTTGTGGTTCTTGGTCGCCTGCTTGCCAGTAGGTTTTGGAGAAGAAGCTCCTCAGAGTCACCACTTAGCACGATACAAAACTTTTCCTAACTGAACTTCCTGGCTCTTCACCAAGGTGTGGGATGCCAGAGCTCTTCCAGGAAAAAGAATTCAGAGAATTTACTGCCAAAACCAAAATCTATATTGCTGGAAGTTGCTGTGGAACATATTCGGGCTATAACGAACTACTCGGAGTAAACAGGATTGTGCAAGGCATATAGAACAGAACATTTCAGAAAGGATCGGTGTGTAGGATTACATGGGGTATATCCATCTTTAACGTGAGAGAAGGGAAAATAAAGTTGCTAGTGCAGGTAACTTTGCTTTTCTAGCAATATTATGTTGACAGCTCAGATTTGAAAGTTGAGTTTGGAAGCTTTAGTAGGGATGAGAAAGGCCCTACACAACTTGCTGTTCATAGCTTTTAGTCTTCCCTGCTATCTATGAATGAAAGAGTTGGGCCAACATGTCAAACTCAGATACTCACAGTAAAGACTCCCAGTAACTGCATGTCAGTACCTATACACAGGCCTGGATTCCAACAGTATTAGAAGCCAAAATTACAGACCATCCCCCGAAAATGAGCTTGCTAGGTCCTACTGATAAGGAAGAATCATAGAATCATTTTGGTTGGAAGAGGCTCTCAGGATCATTGAGTCCAGTTGTTAACATGACACTGCCTCTAAACCATGCCCCCAAGAACTTCATCTACACATCTTCTAAATCCTTTAAACCCTCTAAAACCTTTTGATTTTTAATTAGTTCCAAATACTTCAGAAACAAACACTTATTTTAGGGTCAACTGGAATATTTTTGGGGCTGTCTGAAGAACCTGTTTCACTAGTCCACATTTTTATCATGATTTTAGATTAATTTCTTTGGTGACTTTCTGCCAACCCAGAGCTTCCAGCTTTGCCAGAGGAAATATAAACAGACTGAAGGATAAATACGTTACACTCTAATTTCAATGCAGTGATCTAAATTTGTGGTTTTAAATCACTTGAAACACCAAGAAGTATTCCCAACATAGTGTGTGTTCCTACATTGTTCCTCCTGGCAGCAGAGACTTCTGAAGGAACATCGTCCTCCTTTAGACTTTTGAGGACCTGGTTTTTGCTTGTTTTAAGAGTTTCGGTGAACCCAGTCGGCTTTTAGAGCTGCACTGAGAAACATCTCAAGAAAGGAAAGGGAAACTGGACTCTTCAAATGGAGTCAAACAGTCCGACTGACTGCAAGGCTCATTGATTGAAAACTGAAAACAGTGCCGTGAGCACAGGGAGTGCAAAGCGCTTCGCACAGGTGGGCGAGTCTCATGATGTGCTGTGAAGAGAGATAATGCCTTGTTCTCCCTGCTGAGAAAACAGAGGCATTTGGAGCCAAATCCAGAGCATGCCAGGAGACATCTTAGATGAGTCAAGGCTCTGTTCTGGTTTTCTGCCGTGGAGTTATCAGGAATATGGTCTGGGTGGCTCTGGAGATGACACACATGGTGCCTTGCTCTTTCTTGCCCCATGCCCTTGGTTAAGACAACCAGAAGAGCTCCCTACTTTGGAGAGGTAACTGTGAAAGTCCTCTAAATATGTCAGGAGACTGGACATCTCATCCACAAGGGCAAGTGAAGGGAGGAACAACCCCAAGCACCAGTACAGGTTGGGGGTTGATTTGCTGGAAAGCAGCGTTGCGCACAAAGACGTGGGAGTGCTGGTGGACAGTGGGTTGACCATGAGCCAGCAACATGTCCTTGTGCCCTGGGGAGGCCCCACCTGCAGTTGTGGGTCCAGTTCTGGGCTCCCCAGTTCAAGAAGGACAAGAAATTACTGGAGGGAGTCCAGCAGAGGGTCACAAAGGTGCTGAGGGGTCTGGAGCATCTTTGATGAGGAGACACAGAGAGAGCTGAGGCTGTTGAGCTGGAGAAGAGAAGCTGAGAGGGATGTGATCAATGATCGATATCTCAGGGTGGGTGTCAGAGGATGGAGTAGACTCTGTTCAGTGGTGCCCAACGCCAGGGTGAGGGGCAATGGGCACAGACTGAAACACAGGAGGCTCCATCTGAACATGAGCAGAAACTTGTGTGCTGGGAGGTGCCAGAGCCTGGCCCAGGCTGCCCAGAGCAGGTGTGGAGTCTCCTTCTCTGAGACATTCAAACCTGCCTGGACCGACTTGTGTGATCCGCTCTGGTGACCCTACGTGATCTGCTCTGTGACCCTGTGTGATCTGCTCTGTGATCCCGTGTTATCAGGGGTTGGGCTGGATGATCTCCAGAGGTGCCTTCAACCCAAACCCGTCTGGGATTCTGCGATTCTGTGAAACGTTGACAGTGAGTCCTTGGGTCCCACCATGTCCTGTCCAGTACAGGTCCTGGGAGACACTTGCGGCTGTCAGCAGAGCAGAGAGTGACCAAGGGTTGTTCCTGCAGTAACAATAATGAGAACTATGGATCAACCACGGTAGGATCCATCTCCCTCTGGACATGGGTGGGGGACGGTCCTGTTGCAGCCAGCAGCCCCATCCCCCAGAGGAAGGAGATAGCAGACAGTGCTACCCCATCGCCTGTGGTCTCTGTTCATGCAGAAATCCCCAGCAGCTCCATTTCACCTCCCAGTGACTTCAGGAGAAAGCCAAGAACAGAGGCATCTCTCTTTGCTCCTTCTCACACCAGGTCCCATCTGGTATGAGATGTTGGCCCATCTGCTGACATCTGCATTTGACAGAGAGCGCATTTCGGGGAAAGTAACCTTTGTCTGAACCTGACACATCCACTATTTGATTTTAGGGTTAATATCCTCTTTCTTGTCTTCACTAACATTCTTGTCAAAGTACAACATGAATAATGAAGCTGGGAAATATTAAGATTTGTAGAGGAAATGCAGAGTGGGCAAGGAGCTCACCACGGGGACTCGGTGACGGTGGAGGTGAGAGGCTGGCGGTACCTGCCTAGCGCAGCTGTCCAGGGGTCAGTGTGGGGAGCCATCTCCTTCGCATGCTCCTCTGGAGCATCTCCCTTCGGTGCTCGCTCTGGATTGCTCACTCTTCTGCTCCTGTTAGCACATACATTCTGCCCATCTGCTAACACCTTCTTGTGCTGTCTCACTCCATTGCATCCTTTTCCAGCCCATACTCCTTCTGCAGAACAGAAGATGTGCTGCCTTCAGGGAATATTGAATGTCTCTCAACCCTGATCTCTTTTAAAGTCAAAGGGATTGCAGTGTTCAAAACCAGCACTGACGAAGGGTTCTCCTTTCATCAGGGAGCCTTTGCAAACTCTCTCATCCACCCCAGTTTGGGCACCAGGTGCCGCTTGGGTAGGTGTCTTGCCTAGTGCCTTTTTAGTCTTGCACTGGGTGCACATCCACAAGCCTCACTTGTATGCAGAACTATCAGGGAGGTTCACAGAGCTGGATGAACGGTCATCGCAGCCTCGTCTCTGAGTGGTGAAGTTACACATCTCACAGAGCTCCAGCTCTGTCGCCCGGAGTGTTAAAAAGACAAAGTGTGAGGAAAAATCACCTTACTCCAATTCAGGACATCTGATCCCTGCCAAACGATGCTGTGCTCCTTCCTGTGTCTAGTTTTGACTCTTGCACTTATCACCTGCCTGCATGGCAGAATGGGATGACTGATGCCATATATACACAAATAATTTTGGATTTAATAAGGAACCATTCATACACCTGGATTTCCCATGTTCATAGCATTTGGATTTCATAATAGAATCCCAGAAAGACTTGGGATGACAGGGATTTCTGGAGGTCACCGTGCACAACCTTCCACTCCAAGCAGGATCAGCTTCAAAGCCAGAGCAGATCTGGCAGGATTTTCCCCAGTCAAGTTCTGGAAACCTCCAAGTATAGTCACTCTACCAGCTCTGGGCACCTCCTCCAGTGGCTGATGACCATAGCTGGTCATAGTTTCCAACATTGTCATCTGTGTGAGCTGCCTTGTTCTTTCGCTGTGAGCCTGTAAGATGAGTCTGGCTCCATCTTCATCATGACTTTCTCTTCTAGTAGTTGAAGACAGAAGTTTTATTGCCCCTAACACCTTCTCTTCGCTGTGCCCGTTTCCTTCAGCTTCTACTTGTACATCACGCACCTCCGTTCCTGATCATCTTACTGTCTCTTTGTTTGATTCTCCAGTTCGCCAGGTCTCCCTTGCCTTGGGCAGCCCTAAGGTGGGCACGATGCTGAATGTGTCTCAGAGTCAAGGGGATGAACCACTTCCCTAGACCTCTGGCTATTTTCTTGCTAATACAACTGGCCATCTCCACCACCTGGATGCACGTCTGACTCCCATTGAACTAGTTGTTCACCAGGTCTTTTATGGAGTTGCTCCCCAAGTAGTTGTCCCTCACCCATCCTGGTTGCATGGGGTTATCCCATCCCAGAGACAGGAGCGAGCGTTTGCCTGAGTCGAACTTCATAAGATCCCTGTTGACTCATTCGTACAGATTATCGGGATGTCTCTCGATATTAACACCGGAGTTGATACTAGAAAGGACCAAGGCTTCTTTAACAAATCCAGCTCATGCCCAAGTGATGACACAGATGGTCCTCACCTCTAAAAACAGTGGAGTCAGTTGTTTGCTGTGATGAATAAGGTCACGTCCCTTGGGTGGCTACAGAAATCAGTGCAAATGCACAAACTCAGCAGGGCTCGCTGCAGAGAGGATTTCTGTCTTGGCTGCTTTTTAACAACATGTGACAGTGAAGCGTGGGATATTGACAATATATTTCTGACCAGGCTCTCCCAGACTGACAGCAGATGAAGCAGAGATAATCTGCCCTTGAGGCACGTCTGTGATCATTCCTTATTTGCTACTGAAAATCATCAGTGTCCAAGAGGACACAGCTTTCAGCAAAAACTCAGGATGGGCAAGAGGCCCACGGACTTGCTGTAGGTAGGACAGCACTTGCTGGATCAGAACAAAGTCCCATCTCCCCAGGATACTCACCAGTGGAGACCCCACAGCCAGGAAGACGCGTCTCCCAAAATGGGGTCTCTGTCCTTTGCTGCCGTGAAGCCACTTTTCCCCATTTCAGAGAGGATTTGTAAAACCACCAGCAACTCAGTGCGTGACCCCTGCAACCTGACAGTGCGTTTAACGTCGTAGTTTAAAAGTGTGGGGTTTTAATGGCATCTGGCCGGTCTGGGGGAAACTCAATGTCCTGTTGCTATGTTATAAATAGTGATAAAACCACATCTTGCTGTCTAAATCTCTCTTCTAATATCTTTAAATAGTCCACGAACATTAATGAAATGCAGAGCAGAAAAATTAAATTTGTCCTCTCCTCTGTTTCTAAAAAAGGCCTGGAAAGACTACAAAAATCAATACTTTTTCTGCTTCTTCTTTCATTGGAAATTCTGGCCCTGTGTACACAGATTTTCTTGGAAGACGCTGCAGTCAACTGGAGAGCTGGTGAGACTGCAATCATAGAGATTTCATGCAAATAATTCACAAAAACACTCTCTCCAGCTATTTTTTTTTTCTAAGTTTCGAGTATAATGAATTGAACCTTGTTTTCAAATAACAAAAATATTATTCAGTATTGTGCTATTTCTGCTTCATCCTTGCTGCTTCTCTCCACTGGTGTCGAGAAACGTACATCTAATCTTGTACATGCTGTGACTGCCCTGAGCAATCAGAGGGACCAAGGGAAAGAAAAAACAACAGATACTTTGCAACAAAGGTCAGAAGGGCAGATTTTAACCGTTTCTTTCTTAAAGCACCACAGGTACTGCCCAGAGACCTTGCTTTGCCCATTGAAATGTGATTTAAGGGGAACCGCAGTACCTAAATCTAGGAAAACCACCCAAAATTTTTCCCTGCACCAGTTACATCCGAGAGAGGAGATGCTTTTCCACAGGGTGAGCCACTTGTTCAGGCCCAAATATTCCCACCCTGGGGAAAGAACCAAAGGACCTAAACCCACGTTTTGTCAGACCAGCTGTATTCTGTTCGGGTTTTGTGGTCCGCGTGGGTGATGTGAAGTGCCTGTGTTTCCACATCAGACTCAGTATTTCAATAGGCCTTGAGATGTGTGGTGGCAGCCTCAGACTCTTCTTTTCATTCAGTTTTCCTGCCCGAGACCACCATCACAGTATCACAGTATCACAGTATGTTTGGGATTGGAAGGGACCTCAGAAGCTCATCCAGTCCAATCCTCCTGCCAGAGCAGGAACACCCAGCTGAGGTTCCACAGGAAGGGGTCCAGGCGGGTTTGAATGTCTGCAGAGAAGGAGACTCCACAACCTCCCTGGGCAGCCTGGGCCAGGCTCCGTCACCCTCACTGAGAAGAAGTTTCTTCTCAAATTTAAGTGGAACCTCTTGTGTTCCAGCTTGATCCCATTGCCCCTTGTCCTATCATTGTTTGCCACCGAGAAGAACCTGGCTCCATCCTCCTGGCACTCACCTTTTGTATACTTATAGACATTAATAAGGTCCCCCCTTAGTCTCCTCCAAACTAAAGAGACCCAGCTCCCTCAGCCTTTCTTCATAAGGGAGATGCTCTTCCCTCCCTACTCTCACGTCCCCATCCTTCATTTCCCTGCCAGGTTCCTTTGGGGGGTTTTTCTGTCCAAATGCCAGCGCGGTCACTGTCCCTCAGAACACCGTGGATTTCCCCCAGCTGGCTGCCCAGGGGCCGTGTCGCGTAGTTCCAGCGACCCACCCAGGACTGTGCAACTGATGCTGCACAGTTTGGTCTCCAAACACCCTTCAGAAGCACCTGCTAGAGTTGAACCACGTGTGTCATGAGAATACCCGCTGACCTTTGCTAAAGGCATGAATAATACATGGAGCGTTGTCAGTAACAGCAAGGTCAGCACGTGGCAGAAGCCAAGCAAACCCTGCTTGCAGGGCCTTTACTTAGACTTAGAAATTTAACCAGATTCTTCCTTCTGTTTGTCGTGGTTTAACCCGAGCTGGCAACACAACCACACAGCCGCTCGCTCACCCCTTCCTGACCCCCCAGCAGGGGAGAGAATCAAAAGGGAAGGAAAAAACTTGGATTGATATCAACACAGTTCAATAAAATAACAAAATACTAATACACTACTAGTGAACACATATATAAAATAGAAATAAAAGATACTCAAGGCAATTCCTCACGCACACGCTGAGCAGCGTCCCAGGAAATGGCACCTGGTCCCAACAGCTGATCCCAGAGAGAGAAAAAGGCTGAAAGGCTCAGAGACCTCTGCAAAGTGGTAAAAAGCTGAACTAAATGTCCCACACCAAAACCACCCCCAGCTCCAACAAAAATAGCGAAGAGAAGAAAGAGCCAACCAGAAGGTCCTGGCTCCTTAAATAATTAGGGTGACGCTAATGGGCTGGAACACTCTCACTGGTCAGTCTGGGTGTCCAGCTCTGTCCATCCACCCCCCTCACACCTGTGGGCAGAGCTCGGTGCCCGTGGCTCTCAGACCAGAGCAATTAAACACATTAACTCTGTGCTCGGGTTTTCTCTCTTGTTCTCAAACCAAGTCCAAATAAGTCCAAACTAAGTCCAAATAAGCGTGCGAGCTAGGAAAAATAAAGGTTTCTAACTGCACAAAGAAAATAAACCCATTTCCAGCCAAACCAGCACACTGCCCCAGCAAACGCACTGCCGTCCTCACTACCAGACAATGACATACATTGACATCTCAGCACGTGGCGCTGGTCTCTGGCTTGGAGCAGTCCCATCCCATATACAGGGCTGACAGTTGACAACCATCAACATACAGGTTGACACACGACGATTTCCAGCCAAACTGAGCTCAAGGCTTCTCAGCAGACCAGGCAAGACCCACTTCTGTAGGTGCGGAATGCTTGGAAAGACAAGGGTGAGCAGGAGTCACACCTGGGCTGCTGCTTCAAGGGAAGGAGGACTGGGAGGAGATCCACGTGGGCTCAAGGAGGAGCTTCCCCCTCCATTCAGCAAGAACAACCCCCGATCTCCCAGTTCAGCCCCCTTGCTCAGCCCCTCAGTGCCACCTTAGCCTCTGGGAACAGTGGAAAATAGGACCACAAGGATCAAAGAACTTGTCCTACAACCATGATCTCGAAATATTAGTGACCTGATCAATCTAAGACAAGAGAAATTATACCAGTCTACTGCTTATAATTAAGGATTAACGGACTGTGCAGTGAGTTTCTGCTCAGCAAAAAGCAGAGCAATTACCATCTATCAGACTTTGTGCTGTGATTGTCAGGTTCCTGAAGGCCTCCTGCAGTACTTTAAATTGGAACATGGTTTCTAGCGTAAGTGCTTTGCTATTTAACTTTTATATATCTCTGTATTAAATTTTTCCGCACTTCCCTTCACATCTGGTCCACAGGCACCATTCCTTTCACACTCCTGTGATCAAAGGAGACTAATTTTGCTGTACTAAAACCCAGAGATAAACTGGAGGACATTCCCAGAGCTCTGTTCAGTTTCCAGGAGAAATACCAGAAGCAAAAAGAGCAGTATGTGAGGAGCAGGAGAAACCGCCACTGCGTTCATGTGGGATTTCATCCCACGTTGGAAGCCACACAAGTAACAGAAGAGAAGCAAGAAAGTTTGCGTTAAACCTCACTTGGGAATGGCTGCAGTGAAATCAATGCTGTTAATTACTAATAGTCGGTGTTATCAAGAGAGTAAGGATAAATTCACAGAGTTGTGAACACCACAGCCTCTTTGGGATGCTGGGTCAGGAGGAGGTGGGCAGGGTCCTGGAACCACCTCTTCCTCTCCCATGGTCGTATCTCACCCCAGGGATTTTTTCACCTACTGTCCCCCAGGCACTCTCTTGTGTTCTGCCCTCGTGGCGGTTACAGCTGCACTGATCACAGTTTTTCACTGGGGAGAAAGCGGGGTGAAAACACGATAATTTCTACTTTAAACAAGCGCTGCGTCCTTGGACCCCAGTGCTCTCATATCACTCAGTGCTTGTGGCCCAGTGTCCCCTGTCTCATCCATAAACCCTTAAACCTTCTCCACTGCCAGTCCACAGACTGTAACCTGGAGCAGGTGGGGACCAAGTCATCGGTCCTTGCTTTCCAGGGTCAAGTTTAACGTGGAGACACCAAAGGCAGACCCTGGGGCAAGCCCACCAGCCAATCTGCGGTCTGTGGGACGTGAATGTTCCAGCACAGCCTGAGGAGCGAAGGGAACGAGGATGTGAGAACGGGGAGTGGAGCGTCGCCCTTTACATCTCAGTCGGGTTTACTTTGGTCAAACTAAGACAGAGCTAACCTGTTCAGGGCTTTACTGAGCTCTCTTCATCGCCTCTCCTCTTTCCAAGATCACCATTTTCCACTGTGAATGCCGCATTCAGGCCCCAAAGTGAAAGCGTCTGTTCCTATTTCAGAAGTGGTCAGACACCAGACAACCCCTGGGGCAACTGAACTTGGCAGCATGAAATCGCTCAAGTGGAAAACCGGAGTGACCTTCTTTAAGCAGCCAAACTGCTGAAAGTTTTATTTATTTCTAAGGCCTGAGGTTTCCCCTGCGTGTGCCTTGAGTGCTGGAAGCACCAGCATGTGCAAGATCACACCTGTCTGGAATGGGTGACCTTCTTATTCCCAGTTATACCTGGCAAGGCTTTCCCAAACAGATTCAAGAAATTAGGGACAGGATGAAAAGGCAAGGGATGTCATCCCTAGGAACAAATTCTTCCTTAATTAGTCATACGAGTCCAAAGAACTTACTGCAACAAAACACTCTTCACGGGACCTGTGTCCACGGTTGCAATTCTGATTTGCCTTGCTCCCTTCTCCCAGGACGCTCAACTCCACCAGCTCAGGGCTGTTGTAAAGGCCGATCTCTGTCTTCACACCCCCAACCAGCTCTTCCTTGTTTCTGAGCAACAGAACCAGCAGCACATCTCCTGGTTCATTGATTATCAGCACAAAGAGGTTGTCTCCAACACACTCCAGAAGTCTCCTGGGTTGCTCGCGCCCAGCCCTGTTGCCCTTCTGCCCCACCAGGGTGACTGGAGATCCTGATGAGCATCAGGACCTGAGATTAAGGTTTCATTTGCTTCCTCTTCTTCATCACACAACGGTTACCTGTGTTAGCCCATTCTCTGAGCCTTCCCCACCAGCTCTTGGCTGGCCCAACACTGCTTTGTGCAGAGCACGCTCACCTCCTCCTGCCTCTCCTGAACCACCCGCACCCAGCCATGTGAGGTGTCCCACCCATGGCACCTTTGTCCCTCCTCAAAAGCCCTTATTCCTCAGCCTCAGTGAATGGAGGATAAAATAAACCAGATATTAATGTTTGAATGGAACAAATTGAATGTTGCATGGCTTGCAGACCTCACAGCATTGATGTCTATGGTCCTTTGCCCACAGCAAACTCCGGTCTGGTTTTAAGAGGTATTGAGATGTGCATTGAAGAGGACTTTTAAGGGAAAGATTACTCGAGTCCGTAGCCCAGGAGCGGTGGCCAGGATCAGTCAACTACCTGAGGACTTGCTGGATCCAACCAACCACCTCCAGCTTCTCATCCTCAGCAGCAGATCGAGGTGACCCCGTCCCAGCACATGCCCGCGGTCCTCACCGCAGAGCCACAAGGGTCTCCCCAGGCTGTGTCCTGGGTGCTTCTGCATTCCTCTCCTGCTTGCAGAGGAAGGTGATTTTGAGCCTGCCACTTCCACACCAGCACGACCCACCTGCCTCACCTTCATCTCGAGGTCCGCAATAAATCTGTGCTTTCCTTCAGATTGGTGTTTCCCGTTGTGTTTTTGTGCATTGATTATTCCAGTGCCAGGAAGACAACGGGCAGCATCTTTACTGAAGAGCATCCTGCTGCTTTCAGACAGATCTCCAGTCTGTCCAGGTAAGCCTGAATTTTGATCTTGTCTTTACAGTTTCTCCTAATATAGCATCTTTTTCAAATTTGCAAATTTGTTGCCTTCATCAATAATCTCACTCAATGACTGTTCCCTCATAAAAAAGCAAGACACTATATGGGCTCTGCTGAAAAATTATGAGACAATCTTATTTTTAATGCATGAAGCAAATCAACAGTGATTATTTACAGAAAAAAAAAAAGGGCATGAAAGTCCCAGTATTTCTAGAGAAACCTCCATGAATCGATAGCATCTGAGTAACACGGAGAGGAAGAGGGTTGGAGGATATGTCACAGACGAAAAAGCAATCAGGAACTAGTGCATAGCTCAAACCTTTTAAAAATTAACGTCAATGCTGTCCATATGCTGCATTATTTAACGTGGCATGGTTACAATACGCTTTGAGTTATCCAAGTTGTCAGCTCTGAACCAGCCTCCTATGGCTTTACAGACGTCTCGGACAGAGACATTTTTGGCAAACATCCCATTAAAGCTGCCATTTGAGAGACCAGCAGATGAGAGCCAAGGTGCCCTCTGGGTCAGAAGTAGGTTCACACAAGACAGGCTCCTTCTTCTTCTCCCACCACCGAGCTTTCAAGGCACTGCTGGAGAGGGTTTCCGAGACCAGTTTCTGCAAACCTGTGAGCCCTTAACCCCTGTACTACCCTACACAGCCATGTCCACATGCTTCACTGCGCACCACGGGGAGAAGGACTGGCTGTGGTTTGCTGTGCAGCCACCAGTTTCTTCTGACATCCCCAACTCTTACTCTGAAGGAGGTAAGGGGAGATCTGAGCCTTCCAGTCTACCTGGGATAACCCTTAACGTGCTTCTCAGGCATCTTCCTTGCAGTTTGGCCTGTCCTAGCCTTCCTGGGCAGCCATCCTGGCCTTCACTAAAAAAATATATATATAGGTCTCCACTATGTTATTATATCTTCAAAGCTTCTGCAAGTGTTTTACCCTTTAGTCTGTTCTTTTATTATCATAGAATTATATAATCTCCTGAGCTGGAGGGACCCACAGGATCATGGAGTCCAACTGCTGTCCCTGCGCAGGACACCCCACAGCTCACCCCGTGTGTCTGAGGACGGTGTCCACTCTCTTCTCGAGCACTGTCAGCTTGGGGCCGTGTCAACAGTCACTCCTCCTCTTGTGGGTCCTCTAGTCTCTGCTCCACAAAGCAGTCATGTGTGGTATCCCTAAACTTACCTTCAGCATCACACCCAACCTGTACTGGGGCAAAGTCTCCCTTGGTGCCCCTTCTTCTGCTTTCCTCCATGTGCTGGTCCAGTTCTAACACTGTTCCTTTAGATTTTAGGCCTGCAACTTCATTTCAAAAGGGCCCCATGTTGTTTCTTGAGCCACGTATTTAACTAATGTGGCTTCAGTGTTTCTGAAGACGTCACCACGCGCACGCTGACACTGGAGAGCTCTGCTATGCGCCGTGCATCCCGACATCAAGAGCGACTTCCTCACACCAGGTGTCTGATGTAACATACTTTTTAGCATCCTCATTTAAAACCAGGCTTTCGGCTCCTTCCTTCTGGCATCTGTGAGGAAGAACGAGCCACTTGCAGGGCTACTGGGTGTTAAATATGGAGCATCACAGCTCCTGTAACTTGGTATTCTACCGAAGAGCCTCGTCTGACTGCCTGCATCCCACGGGCTTTGACGCACAACCGCGTAAGCTCTGCCTCAGCCTTCTGATCCCTCACCACTCGTCTCTGCCTAAAGCAGCTTTAACAATTTCTGCAGCATAAGCAGCAGATTTCCCCTCTGCAACCGTCCTTTCATTCCTCCAGTGCAGGAAATCACAGCTAACGCTACCCCATCAACGCCTTTATCTCCCAACACCTGCCAGCTTTCTACGGCAACGATTAGCAAGAGCCAGCACAGCAACATCACGTATACCAGGGCGAGTTGTGAGCACCAGGGCTGCGTACACTTTATTCACGTTATTCGTTATATCCCGGGCCTTCCTTGTGTCCTTATTCTGCTTGTATGGCAGTCTGTCCCCCATAGAGCAGCATCTCCAGATGCAGCAGAACCCTGCACAATGTTGATGCCCAACCTCGGGGCACCTCCCAGCCCAGCACTGCGAGGTCTCCACAGTGGAAGCTCAGTCGCTCATCTCCCACCACATCCCTGCACACACCAGGGCTGGAATTCACCGCGTCCTTGTTGAAATCACCAGGTAGCAGAGCACAGAGCCAACCAGCACTGAGACACAGCCCATGGGACACTTCTCCACAGAGCTGTGAGCCCCACGTCACCACCCCGGTAAGAGAGAGACTTGTGCTTAAAGCAGAAACACGGCCCAGCGTCCTCTGAACGCAACATCCAGACCAGTGACCAAGGACAAGCAATGAGCTGTGGCCGTGTCCTGGTTTTGTTAAAAACAAGTTTCTCTTGTAGTGAATTTCCCTGTGACCGAAAGCTTCACATCAGCTGCATTTTCCTGGAGAACCAGATCCATGTTTTGGTGAACACAGCAATGGGATGTGAGGTTATTGATAAGCATGGATGGACATCTCGTGAGAGGGACAACGAGAAACAGGTGACCAAAAACTGACCAAGTGTGTATAACATCCCATTCACGTGAATACTTCATAGAAAAGTGGGAGATCATGAGGATCTCATCCCTTTTCCCTATGGCGACATTAGGAGAGGACCTTGCGAGTCGTCCCTGCGAACTGAGGCCAGTGACAGACTGAATCCAGCTCCGGTTGCTGCAGAGTCCAGTCCAGGACTTCGGGTGCCTGCTCTGCAGTTGCCGGGACTTTCAAGATTGGTTTTGTATATTTTGTATTATTTTCTCTATTTTATCAGTAGCATTAGCAAAACATTTTTAATTTCCCAACTCTCTTCTCTCTGTCCTCCTTTCCCTCCCGATCGCCTGTGCTGAGTGGGAAGGGGAGAGAGGAGGTTAACAATACATCTGCCAGGGTTTATTGTCACCCTGCAATCGAACCTCAACAGCGCAGCAAGTGACAAACGGAGGTGACAGGAGCACTCGAGTTGTCCAAGAAGTCACAGCAAAGTTCTCCTTTGCCTGAGAGCGCTCCCCAAGGCACATTTCCAGCTACAGGACAGGGAATGATTTATTCATGTTTTATCTGCTGCTGATTCTGTTGGTTCTTGCTTTCCACACCAATTCACAGAATCCCAGAATGTCAGGGGTTGGAAGGGCCCTGGAAAGCTCATCCAGTGCAATCCCCCCATGGAGCAGGAACACCCAGCTGAGGTTCCACAGGAAGGTGTCCAGGCGGGTTTGAATGTCTGCAGAGAAGGAGACTCCACAACCTCCCTGGGCAGCCTGGGCCAGGCTCTGACACCCTCACCCCCAACAAGTTTCTTCTCATATTCAAGTGGAACCTCCTGTGTTCCAGTTTGCACCCATTGCCCCTTGTCCTGTCACTGGTTGTCACCCAGAAGAGCCTGGCTCCATCCTCCTGACACTGCCCCTTTCCATATTGATCCCCATGAATGAGTCCCCCCTCAGTCTCCTCTTCTCCAGCTCCAGAGCCCCAGCTCCCTCAGCCTTTCCTCGCATGGGAGATGCTGCACTCCCTTCAGCATCTTCGTTGCCCTTTTCCCAGCCCTTTTCTTTAGCTTGCCAGCTTTCATCTCCAGCCCAGCACGCGGCTGCACGGGAACGGCTTCCTCAGCCTTTCTGAGCAGCTCGGGTACCCCCTTCGCCACAGCCACGATTTGTTCCCATTGCAGACACTCCCCAGCCAATTTAACAACATCCACCACGCGAACCACATTGAGTGTCTCTGTAAACACCAAAACAGGCAGACACGCCTGCAGACACACGGCTCTAGCAGGGAACTCGCGGGCAACTGCATTTTAAAATCATTTTCACAAGACTGTTCAGAAGGCATCACATCCCACAGCAAGGGTGGTGCCAAACCTCCCAGCGAAAGGACAGCGCTTTAGTCTCGCTCAGCACGTTTGTGTTTGTCCTACTTCTGTTCCCATAGACCTCAAAATCACCAAGCTCCTCCTCTCCGCTGCGCGGGCTCCTCCGTGCCGCTCTCCCCGGGATTTTATCAGCGTTTTATCAGAACATTTAACAATGCTGCCACACATCAGGAACTTCGGCCCTAACTCAGGTCTGCTCTGATTTCCCTGCACCCCAGAGCACCTGGACAGGTCCAACAGAAGAGATAAAACGTCAACACGGACAATGTCTGTATTTTATAGCTTCCCTCTACAATTTAAAAAAAACAAAGTGAAAATAGTAATTGTCCCGGAGGCACCTCGGGGTTAGTTTAAAGGACAACAGGGTCCAAAACAACTTTTATTAAACCGGCGAGAAACAGGGTTTTAGCACTCCAGAAGTGACTTGAATACAGGTTTGGATATCAGTCGAGGAAAATTATTAAGGAGCAGCAACCAATACAACGGGCGGTCCACAGAGTGCATGCACGTGGCTTCACCAAAACAATGCCGGAACCATCCCTGAGTCCCAGAGGAGTCCACACCGCATGAACACGGTGTGGGGTTATTGTAAAGAGAGACACGTACTCGTAGTGAGTACGGAAAGTGCACACTCGCGGTTCCACAAGGGTAAATTTATAATACACTCACAATCTTGCGAGGGTTAATTTACTTACACGTGCAAATGTGCACGGAATATTACACGTGCTTATGTGGAAGCACGGGAGGAAAATACACTCGAGATTGTGCGAGGAAATAATTTAAAGTACGTGTGCAAATGTGCACGGAAAGTACACGTGCTTGTATTAAACACGGAAAGTTACACGTGCTTATGTGGAAGCACAGGAGGAAAATACACTCGCGATTGTGCGAGGATTAATTTTACACATGCTCATATTGAGCATGGGAAGTTACACATGCAAATGTGCACAGAAAGGATAAATACACTCGCAATCCTGCGAGGAGCAGTTTCACTCACACCCGCAGCAGCAAGGCAGCGGAGTCTCCGTCCGGGGGGCTCTCGGCAGCAGCATCTCGCTCGTGCTCCCAGAGACCCGTGACAATGGGCGGAGTCTCGACGAGAGTCCCGTTTTTTATACTGGCTGACCAGACCTGACTGTGGCCATTCCAGAAGCTTCTCTGCACCCCCACCCTGGCTGTGGGTGCCCCTGAAGCCTTCAAACACCCCCCACACTGGTCACAGGTGCCCAGTGGCTCCTGGCGCCTCAGCACTGCCTTCTCCTAACGGCCCTGGCCAGGGGCTCTGGGCCAAACAAAAGCAGCTGTCAGCATCAAACAGCAGAGGGAGAGGGAGATGTGCCTGCTCCTTCCATACTGAAGGAGGGGGGGAGAGAGGGGGGTTGCATCCTGCCACAGTAATAAAAAGCAAAAATTCAGGCCTGCAATGAACACCGACCAGAACTGGTGGGCTTCTTTTGCCCCCCTGTCTGAGGTGAATGACATTTGTCACAACTGGGCAACACCTGCAAAATGTGCTGCGACAGTCCCAAAGTGTTGTTACAGGGATAACGAGGAAGGCTCTGAGCACAACCCGTCCTCACGGCCTGGACGGTGTGTCTGCGATGGGTGAAGAACTGGATGGAGGGCCAGGCCCAAAGAGTTGTGCTGAACAGAGCCCAATGCAGTTGTTGCCCGGTCACAAGCGGTGTCCCCAGGGCTCAGCACTGGGGCCAGGTCTGTTTGACCTCTTTATCCAAGATCTGGACAAGGGGATCGAGTGCACCCTCAGTCAGTTTGCAGACAACACCAGGCTGGGTGGGAGTGTTGCTGTGCTGGAGGTTAGGATGGCCACACAGAGGGATCTGGACCGGCTGGATCGATGGGCTGAGCCCAGCTGTCTGAGGTTCATCAAGGCCAAGTGCCGGGTCCTGCACTTGGGTCACAACAACCCCATGGACACTGCAGGCTGGGGAAGAGCGGCTGGAAAAGGACCTGAGGGTGTTGGTGCCAGCGGCTGAACATGAGCCAGCGTGTGCCAAGGTGGCCAAGAGGCCACCAAGATCCTGGCCTGTGTCAGGAACAGTGTGGCCAGCAGGCCCAGAGAAGCGATTGTGCCACTGCACTCAGCACTGGGGAGGCCAAACCTGGAATCCTGAGGTCAGTTTTGGGGCCCTGATCATAGGAAGGACATTGAGGGACTGGAGAGAGTGCAGAGGAGGGAATGGAGCTGTGAAGGGCTGGAGCACAAGTGTGATGGGAGCGGCTGAGGGACCTGGGGGTTCAGCTGGAGAACAGGAGCTGAGGGGAGACCTTCTGATCTCTGAACTGCCTGAAAGGAGCTTGGAGCCAGGGGGGGTCGGGCTCTGCTCCCCAGGAACAAGCACCAGGAGCAGAGGAAACGGCCTCAAGTTGCGACAGGGGAGGTTGAGGTTGGATTTAGGAACAATTTCTTCCCCAAAGGGCTGTGGGGCATTGGAACAGGCTGCCCAGGGCAGTGCTGGAGTCACCATCCCTGGGGGGCTGGACAGACGGACATGAGGTTCTCAGGACATGGGGCAGTGCCAGGGCTGGGTTATGGTTGGACTCGATGATCCTGAGAGTCTCTTCCAACCAAAATGATTCCACGATTCCAAGCCCATAAGCAACAGGCCGAGGTCCGTGTGGGGTATGAGCCGCTCCACTCCCACACGGGGGAGATGCTGAAGCCACGATTCAGTGAAACAGCCCCTCGGGTAGGACACAGATCCTGCATGAACCTCTTCTCCTATTCAGAGGTTTCTGAATGTGCCAGACCTGCAGCTCAGGAGACAGCGGCCAACCAAGAGCAACTTCTGCAGCCCCAAGCCCTCCTGGAGCTACGTTTGTGCAAATGGATGCACATCCATAAGGAAAAGGGGAGAGAGCACCCCAAAATCCTGCAGCTGGCCCCTGCACGGCCTTTGAGGAAGGCTGGTCTTGGGAAAGAGGTCCAGCAGGGTCTTCACAGGCTGCATCTGGAGCAGCATCCATAGGGAGACCACCTCTGCGTTAGGCAATGACAGATGGTCCCCACAGGCACACAGGACGCGTGGAGTCATGCCCACGTCGCTCAAGGAAGATGAGGGCAATTGCACATTTAAATCATGAACCCCAAAGTATTTCAATGCGCTCAAGGTGTCTCGGGGGTGCAGGGAGCCAGGGAACCCCCGACAGAGACGGGGAGCAAAAGGCCGGCAGAGCTGAGGGAGCCGGGGCACAGAATTACAGGTTCTGACAGTTTCGGAGTGAAGACCCTTAAACACACTGCAGGTTGTGGTGTAGGAGGGAGCTGGGTGGAAGAACTTAAACGTGGGAGGCAATTAGAGCAGCCGTGCCAGACAGATAACGAGACAGATCATCCCAGCAGACAACACTCGGGCAGAGGAGCTGTCACACAGATGGGGATGGTGTCACAAAGGGGATAACGGGAGTTCACTGAAGTTCAAGACCAGGAGACACGCTTGGGTTCAACAACCAGGACTGGAAGACCTGGACGTGCACACGCGCTGGTTCTGCTGCCAGCGTTTGGATGTCACCCACGATCGGCCTCCAGCTAACACAGAGGTCACTGACAACGAACTTTGTACACTGAGTGCAACAAAGAACAACGAACCCGCTTGGTTTGTGGGTAACGTGAAGCTATTTAAGAATTACAGGAAGGACGATACAGAACTGGGAGTCATCGTGCAAGACCAACCACACGTGGCCACAACCTTCAAAAGCACGAAGCTCACGACAACATGCAGTGCTGACTCTGCCTGTGAACTCCCCAGACCGTCCCCGCTCGGCCAGGAGCCCTTCTGAATTCATTAGATTCCCAGTTTAATTAATTAACACACATAACAAACCTTTTCCAATCCCTTTTCCACAGTCTGGAGCTCCCTCCCTGCGATCCTTCCTCATTTCCACACCTTAATTCAACATTTTCTAACCGACAATTGCCCAGCTAGGGGAAAACCAACCAAAACCAAAAAATCACCACCGAAAAACCCAGAAACCATTTCAGAGAGAAAAGGCAAAAACCTGTGCAAAAACCATAATTTACTGTCTTGCTACATGTTCCACACACAACCCTTGACTGCTAAGCCTGACAACGAGGACGACTCAGACTCAAAATCACAGCAGCGCATCCTCCTCGTGCGGAAAGAGCCAGCGGCCACTGCATTTCTCACAGCCTGGAAACACAAAGCTCTCCTTTCCCTCCTCGGCCCTGCTGCCCTTCTCAGACACACACGGCGGTGAACAGGGGAAAACAAAGTGTTCCCAAGCAACATCTTCAAAAGGATGAAGAGCGGCAAAGCACCGGGAACAAGCGATGGATGGAAATGGGCGGAAAGAGGCAGCACCCGGCGGGTGGGGTTCGGTCCCATCGCGAGCTTCATTGGAGCTCCCTGTTCCTTTACCGTAGCTCGTAACACCCACCTTGCCTTTCGGCTGCTCCCAGGCACTGAGCGGCTCCCCTGGCCCAGCTCGGGGTCCCACTGCTGCCCAGCAACCACCAGCAGCAGCCCCAGGCTCTGGGACACCACGCGGGAGCCGCGTTTCCCACGGCTGACACTTCAGCCCGGGTTTTGCTGCCCAGACGCCCAAGCCCTTCAGCCTGGTTCCCGCTCTCCCTCGGCAGCGCGCTCGGAAACCTTGGTCACGCATCACCCGTCCTTCCACCGAGACCATTTCCACCTCCAGTGCTGACCTTCAAAGGGGATACAGAACTCCATGGTTTGTCTCCAGTTTGGGGATCTCACTGATGACCCTGTTCAGCACCAGCAGAACTGCATCCCCCTGCCCAGCTGCCTTTGTCACCAGGGTATGGCCCCTTCCTGCGGTCCAGCTCTCCCGCTCACAGCTCCCTCCCCTCCCACAGACACGGGTGCACCGGAGGCAGCTGCAGGACGGCTCTTCCATTGCCATTGACCGTGGTTTTTAACGTTACACAAGGATTATCACTCCATCTCCCCACTCGCATGAAACCCTGAGCAGCACTTTCTGCAACGCCGGGGTGGGACAGAACCTTCTGCTCCCAAATTTCCATTTTCTGTCACTTGAGGTCAAAGCATCATCTGTTTGCTTTTTTCCCCCAACCTTGCCCTCTTCCCTTCGTTGCATATTTGGGCAGCTTGGAGAAGAGGTATCGCACCTCCATCATTTCTCACATTTACATTCTGATGACCTACAGGACCACGAGATGGAGGAAGGCTGGAACTCACTCGAGAGCACCACTCGTGTAGTCCGAACTAACGCTTGTTATTAACACCAAAAAAAGCACCATCATGGTAACAGCCCCTCAAGGAGCTGCCTGGTTGCTGCTGGATTGTGCCCCAGCCCCTTGCACCAGGCCCCCATGTTTCCGATGAACAAGTATCTCTGACTCCTGTCCTGCTACAGCACCATTTGATCAAGAAAAGATTTGCAGGTGCAGCGTGCTTGGGTACCCACAGCAGGTTTTGCAAGGGGCCTAAAGTTCATTGCTCGTGTCAGGCCAGGGCACTTGTCTTTGTTAAAGCCGCCATCCCACGCCAGCTCAGGCCGTGGAATCATGGAAAGTCCTGAGTCTGAAGGGACCCACCACCACGGTCAGAGTCCAACCGCTGTCCCTGCACAGGACACCCCACCGCCCCCCCCGTGGGTCTGGGGACGGTGTCCAGCCTCTTCCTGAACACCGTCAGGTTGGGGCCGTGATGGCCCATTACACTATCAACAAGAAAATCAAATCATCACCCCCTATTCTCCTTTGGTTTAACCTTCTCACACCAGCTCCAGGTGGTTCGGGCTCCCGTGAGCTGTCCCCTCAGCGGAACAGGCCCCATCAGCTGAAACGGTGACATTTCCACACTGTTTTTCACAGTTTAGTGTCTTGTTGAAGTTTTCAACTTTCCTTCTGAAAATCCAAATATTTGCCTTTGTATATTTTTCTCAGTTAGAATTTCAAAAGGGAATAATTCGACGCAATGTCTGTGTTTCTGGAGGGGATGGGTTAACCTGTGTTTGTTTCAGCACATCTGCCCTCCTCTGTGCACTGCACGTATGCAAGTGTGTGAGGCAAAATATGGAAAGAAAAAACGCAAACACACAAAAAATTTAGTTTGAAAACCAGCAGGTGGATTTAGAGAGTCCTGTAAAGAGCCTCCTTAAAATAGGAGACCTATATGTGTCCATTTTTAAAATGTGAAAGATGGGCAGCACGCAGAATTTTGGCTACAACAGGTGAAGTTGAATTGTCGGGGCGGGGGGAAGATAAATGCACCTGAAAGCCTGCCCGGTACCAAATAAAGGAGCATGAAGCTTCCAGAAAATATTAATTCCTACCCTAAAGCCCTTTAAACAAACCACGTCCCTTTCTTGGGAGCAGAAATTGAAGTGACGCCATCAGCCCAAGGTCCGTAAGGACCAGAACTGTTCCCAGCTACAGTTTATACTTCACACTTTGCCACAGAGCAAAATCAATGTTGTTCTTCAACCAAGAGAAGCGGAGGATTCGCACACTGGACACGTCCCCCCAGCCCGGAATACAACATGAGCACAGGGCTTAGTTCCCGTTCACGAGCCCTCTGCAGAAAGCAGGGATCCACACAAACGAACGCAACCACAGAACAAGTTTAT
Organism: Patagioenas fasciata; assembly: GCF_037038585.1. Taxonomy (NCBI): domain Eukaryota; kingdom Metazoa; phylum Chordata; class Aves; order Columbiformes; family Columbidae; genus Patagioenas; species Patagioenas fasciata. Next base: position 5,677,303 of record NC_092544.1, on the reverse strand, counting down.
TCGTGTCCTGCTGGAATCAAAGGGCCGTGGACGTCTCCTCGTCTGCCAGCAGCCAGCGGCTCCTGCAGCCCGGTCCTGGTGGAAATGTTTTCTTGGTTTGAAACCCAAAGTTTTCTTTGTTTGAAAAGAGGGTTAGAGCCCAGTTAAACTTCATCACTTTCACATATATATAATTTTTTGATTTGCCAAACATGTTTGCTACAGGATTAACTTTAATCCTGCTTTCTTGTGTCCTGGTTTTGTTAAAAACAAGTTTCTCTTTTGGTGAATTTCCCTGTCAGCTAAAGCTCCATATCAGCTGCATTTTCCTGGAGAACCAGATCCATGTTTTGGTGAACACAGCAATGGGATGTGAGGTTATTGATAAGCATGGATGGACATCTCGCCAGAGGGACAACGAGAAACAGGTGACCAAAACCTGACCAACTGTGTATAACATCCCATTCACGTGAATACTTCATAGAAAAGTGGGAGATCTCGAGGATCTCGTCCCTTTTCCCTGTGGTGACATTAGGAGAGGACCTTGCGAGTCGTCCCTGCGAACTGAGGCCAGTGACAGACTGAATCCAGCTCCGGTTGCTGCGGAGTCCAGTCCAGGACTTCGGGTGCCTGCTCTGCAGTTGCCGGGACTTTCAAGATTGGTTTTGTATATTCTGTATTATTTTCTCTATTTTATCGGTAGCATTAGTAAAACATTTTTAATTTCCCAATTCTCTTCTCTCTGTCCTTCTTTCCCTCCCGATCGCCTGTGCTGAGTGGGAAGGGGGGAAAGGGGATTAACAATACATCTGCCAGGGTTTATTGTCACCCTGCAATCGAACCTCGACACTCGGCCAAGTGCCCAAAACAATCTCATGCCAGCTCCTGAATTTACGCTTCTGCAACAGCTGTTTTCAGGAACCGCTCATTCCTGCTGCTCAGCAAGACTGGTACAATGTTGTACGTAACAACAATTAAGTGTGGCAAAAAAGAGTGTCATTCTGAGTGATTCTGGTACTGTCTGCACAGCTGACGTGAAAAACAAAGCCAAACTGACCGACCTGACGTGCCACAACACTTGTATAGCAAAAAAAGGATTTTTAAGTAAATATACACATGCACACACACAGATTCTCACCTCTTGAAAATTCATCTAGGCGAGCACACCGGCTGCGGACCCGCTACTCGCTTCTCAGTGCTCCTTCAAAATGAAAACCAACAACCAGGATGAAGCCAAACCCTCGGTATTCACGTAAGCATGACTTAACTCAGAACTCCATACGGCTGAAGTTTCCCGCAGGACTTGGCGCTTCGCAGGAATAAAATCACAATATGACAACTTGTTTTGTCATCATTTTCCAAGGAAATATTCAGAATTAAGTTTGCTTCAGAAGAAGTTTCTTCAAGTTTGCTTAGAACGGTTTTCTGTCTGATCTGGAGCATCAGGCACTCCAAAAAACTACAGGAACAGAAGCTCTTAGACAAGGTCTTGCATTCTGACCTGGCAGCAAAATCAAGTTCCCAGCCAAAGGGATTATGAGTTTCTCTTCCCTGCGTGACCCAAAGCGGATACGTCACCAGGGACGAGCGACACAGGAGAACACTCAGACCCTTGGAAAACAGCCACAAAGCAATGACTTCAAAAGATGTTTATTAGAAAAACTGGACATTACAAGAGGACCGAGTAGGGAACGAGTTACAGCAAGGCACGTGCAGCTTCTCGTCCGCTGCACAGAACAAGGAGGAAGACTGGAAACACACACAACGCACTCACCTGGAGCCGACGCCGCGTGGAGCCGCCGCTCAATCACCTGCCGGGGTTCTCGTAGGAGATATTTAATCCACGGTACGATTTACGTTTACTGCAGAAGCACAGATTGCACGTGTAGTTTTAATAACAGTGAAAACAAGGCTCATCCTCAAGATTTTCTAAATCACTCTCCCAGGCCGCGGCATTAAGATGCTGTATCTCCTACAGTCTTGTTTATTGATTTAATTCAAGGTAACCTAGATTTCGGGTTCTTACACTGCATTTTTTCCCCACAAATAATAAAGATGTGTTGTCTACACGTGGTTCTACCTGAGACCATTTGCGTGGTTACCTGATTATCTGCCCAAACAAGACTCCCAGGGAAGTCCTTTACAACCTCGTCACGGAGCAGAGAGCAAAACTCGGCTGGACTTGGAGCAGAGAAATGAATGAGCATGGGCAACCCAACACAGACGCTAATTCCCAATCAGGAAAATGACCAGAGAAAACAGTCCCCGAACAGATTGAGTCTGCACCTGCAGCTGGGGCTGTATCACAAAGGGACAAAAAAACCTCAGGAAGGATTACAAATCTAATTCTCAAATTGTTCTCTTTTCCTCCCAAATGCGAAAAACACGCCTTGTTTCTTAACATTTTGTTAGAGTTTCAGTTCAATCCAACATCTGTCTGCAGAACTTTAAGGGTTGTATCAGAAAAAAATACCAGAAGAGATTAACTATTGAGGACTTGGTTGTCAACCCACTTCCCGCCTGCCCCAAACTCACCTTATCTCTTGCTCTGAGATACGCTATAAATAAAGACAAATGTTTCTATTGAGACCGAAATTAATAAGTTCAGAAGAGAGAAAATCACGGCCAAGAGACACAGGGCACATAAACCTTCCCCAGATACCGCAGGGACCAGATACAAGGACTTAACATCAGCCCAGTCGGTGCTTTAGTGTCTGTCCGTGACCATCTAAAACCAGACAAGAGGAGAAATAATGACATTTCAAACAGGAGAAAGTCAGTTAACAGAGTCCTCTAATCCTGTTTTTACACTTTAGTCGTTGAATAACAGTCTGAGGCCTGGTCCAGGATAAGTAATAAATATCTATGTTCCTTGACTTTGGTGCTAAACCTTTCTTAACTTTTTTTCTCCTGCCATATGTTGGAAGCTTCTACTCCAAATCAGATAATTATTTCTTGTTGCCTACATGAGCCTAAATTATTCTACCTGTCGCAGTACTGTCAACATGTGCTATCCCAGGAGGCAACACTGACCACACTCCCCAAGAGCATCTTCTAAGCCTGAGGCCTAAAAGCGGTGAAGACAAAACAAGCAACAGTGTTGCAGAAACTATAAATTTTAAGATTCAGGAGGTGCCTGAGAGCTGTGAGCACTACGTGTGTCTCCCTAAAAATAGAATGAAACCAATGAAATCTTCATGCCTTGAACCCTGAAGAGATTAAGAGATAAGGTCAAGCCAAGCTGATGATCCAGCACAGGCCGGAGACCAGAAATCAAGAGATCTAGAAGAAAAATGCTCTCTTCAAATTAACTGTTCCAAGAAATAACAGTGGTTGACAGGTTTCTGCCATCCCTGAGTGGGTATAAAGCTCTAAAGCTCCCTCAAGCCAAGCTTAACTCCAGACCTAACTCAACTCTTGGGTCACAAACAGTGTAATATGCATCAAAATCAACAACTGATTCTCGTGGTATTGCTGAGCCTCACAAATATGAACCTTGCAAAGGAGCAGGTACCTCAGCACGGAGATAACACCACAAAAGGTGTTTTCAGGCAAATAAAGTGGGCGGTTACACAACTGCTTCCTCACCTCCACTGAAAGCTGAGATCCGGCTTCCCAAATGCTTCCATTCAAAAGCACTGAAACCCAGGAAAAAGTGAAATATCATGCAGTTCTGTGCTGAGAGGGACAGAGACGGAGCCCAGGAAACCTAGAAAATGAAAATATTGAAACAAATAGATATTGAAAAGAAAATAGAGTCCTGTTATCTTTCTGTGTCATCTCCCTGTCTGTCGGGTCTGGGGTGGCTGGCTTGGGGTTTTGGGGTTTTGTTGTTGTGGGTGATTTTTGTTCCTTTTTTTTTTAATTACTTTTTGTCTAATTGTTTTTTCGTTTGGTTTTGTGTGTGTCTGTGGTTTGTGGGTTTTTTGGTTTGTTTTTTCTCCCCAATGTGGGCTGCGAAAGGGCCATGGAAGAGCCATTCACGGGAACGCTAAAATCTCCTAAATCAGGATACAACTGAAATTTTTGTGCAAAACTCTTAAGAAGTAACTGTAAATAATCCCAGCCAAAGGTTTGCCTGAGACACTCGTGTTCAAAAAGCGCTAGGCTAAAACTAAGCTTGACTTAAGAAGTGAAGACAAATAACTCACCAGCCAGCTCAGCTCATCGCGAACATCCAGGGGTTACCAGCGACGAGATGAGAACGGAAGCCAAAACATTACTGGTCAATAAAAGGGATCAAGCGCTTGCACACATTTGATATAAATGAGTTGTAACTTTTGTGGAGCTTAATTTCTGATCAAGTTCCATCAATGCGAATTTCTGATCAAGTTCAATCAACTTCAATTTCTGATCAAGTTCCATCAACTATCATTTCTAAAATATTTTATTTAAACAATTAATCGACAAAAATAAATCATTTTCACCTACCAACACAGTAACTGCCAAGAGAGAACCAAGGTGAACTATGCAGCCCTCATATTCCTCTTACATCAAGAACAAAGCTCACAGTGTCTATTGCTGGATCCTGCTCAGTATCTGAAATATGCATTTTTATATAGAAAAACAGTTAAAAACCATCCTTGTGGTCTGTCCTGCATTCATTTACTCATTATTGGAAGCTTTGTAAGGAACACACGATGGTTCGAGAGATACAAAACATGCAACTTCCTTGCATTTCCAGCATGTAGGACCTCAACCTGAAACACATATAGTTACAGAGATTTAAAGAAGAGATTAAAATAGAAAGATACAGTCCATTACAATCATTCTCCTAATAGCAAAATTTAAAAAGGAAGGAAGCAGACGCTACTTCCTTAATAAACAAGAAGCAACTTTCCTCTCCCACCCAAATACCACTTAGTCCCCACTTTTTTTCAGAAAATTAGTTGATTTTAGATAAATCTAAAACCTAAGAACACAGAAGACTGATTGTATTCTTTGACTACAGCAGATTTAATGCCACTTTGATGTTACTGCATGTGGACCTTTGGTCACGCAAAATTCTCTTGGAAACTTTTACCACAATCCAGGATTTTCCTTCAAAAACAGGTTGTATGGGTCATTCACCTACTGCACCCAACAGCACCAAAAGCAGCTTTCCAGCCCTTACACAACCATCATTCTCACCTGCCCTGAGGCCCAACCAGACAACAGAAGTGTTGGTGTTATGTTAGATGGGTTCCCCAATGCAGATTACAGAAGAAAGACCTGCGTTCGAGAGGACTCCTTGTATTGACGGGGCACTGAAACTCAGACACCTGTAAAACCACATCATTAGATACTGATCTACACCATTAGATACCCACCGACATCGCTAGATACCCATCAACATCGTTAGATACCCACTGACATCGTTAGATACTGATCTACATCATTAGATACCCATCGATATTGTTAGATACCCACCTATGTCGTTAGATACTGATCTACATCATTAGACACCCACCTAGGCCGTTAGACACCCACCTACGTCACTAAATACCCACCTACGTCGTTCGTTAGACACCCACCTACATCACTAAATACCTACCCACGTCGTTAGACACCCATCGACACGAGATGACAGGACTCACGGTTTGGAAGAAGCTCCTCCTCATCCCAACTGCGGATCATATGAAGAGTTCTGGACAAGAAAAACAGAGGAAAAAGTGAAAAAAAAAAGCAGCCCACCTCCTAAACTTAGTAAAAACTGCAATATTTGCTGTTCAAATGTCTTCAGACGAACAGGTCGCACCAGGTGTGGATGAACCTCCCCAACCTGAGCAGCACATTCAGTTTTCCTCACTATTTTATGTGTATTTTAACAGACAGGGGCTCCGGAAGACTCCGGACAGGGCTCAATCACAAACCAAGAGTTTCCTGAGAACCCCTCCAAGCCCACGTCGCACCAGATGGACGCGCGGGAGGAGAAGGAGCAGTCTCAGCAAGAGTGGGGGGATGCCAAGGTCACTGTCCTCCTCTGGGAGGTTATCGTACCTCAAGCACTCAGATTTATGGCTTTTATATAATTAAATGCTTTAATTCACTAAAAAGGTTTAAGTATAAGTGAAAATTAGTAAAGTTAAAGGACTAAACATTCCAAGTGTTGCCTCTGAGTTGGCGACTCCCACCACTCCAAGCTCTGCTAGAACAGGGCAGCGCTGACTTTTAGTTCATTGCTTACATTCCAATTTGATTTTAAAATCCATTATTACTATTTCCTGGTTGAGGGGGCTCTGGAACTTGTCACAGCGGCTCAGAGGGGACACGCGCGTTGTTCTTCTTCCATCGCCCTAGAAGAAACACTGTGAGGGACTCAGAGCTGCTTTGGCCCAGTGAAACGCATTCAATTTATGACCTTCAGACTTCGCATGCTGTGCTGAGCCCCGTTCTGAGCACGGCGCGCAGCTGAACGCGTTCATTTGACATAAAGGGTAAAAACTGTGCAGCCAAGGCCAGCCAAGCAACAAGTAAAAGGGGAGGAGAAAAAAGCACGTTCATTTTCTATGGGCCCCCGTTAGGGAAATTACACATTTTGTGAAATATTTAAAGTTTACAAGGAACATTATGTTTTAATGCTTTGTAGATACGAGGAACAATAAATCTTTATTTGCATAAAATGGGCAAATTAATTGCAAAATTAGCTAATAAGCACACCTCATTATTACTAGCTAATAAGCGAATCTGGAAAAAAACAGATTTGTGCATAGAAGCTGTACAAATTGACTAAACTGGATTAGTTTTTCGTGCCAGTTCTCAGGGACATGGGTTAGTCTGGAACTGGGTGATGGTTGGACCCTGTGACCCTCAGGGTCTCTTCCAACCAAAATGATTCTGTGATTATGTGGAGGAGAAAAAACCTTTTGCCTCACACATATAACTCAATATTTTAAAGGCACCATCGCTACAGCTCTGCCAACAAACTTCAGTGCTTCAAGGAAATAATTCTGAGCGCAAGTTCTAAAAACACAGGTAAATCATTTGCCTCTTCCTTACCTGCAGATTCCCCCGTTAGTTTAACTTCATGTAGCAGGATAAAAACCAGTTTCAAGACTAAAAAATCAGGGCTACTTTAGTTCGATGCAATTCTCCACAGCCATATTAGTCAGGACACATACGTTCCTTTAAAGAAATTGGGGCTGAAGTGTTGATGCACCAACATTGTAGCCAAAAGTTTCTGATTTTGTCAAAAATAACCACTCATCTTTCAAGAGAAAAAATCAGAACATATTTGCGCCTCCTCCTCTAAGTGAAAACAAACTTAAGAAATGAGCAACAACCAGCAAACTGGAAGAAACAAAGCAAAGAGCTTGCCCAGGAAAATGGGGAGAAAAAGCTGTAATTGCTACAAAACAGACACGGAACTTCACGTGTTCTCGTCCGTTTTGGTGTTTTTCTCTAGGTACCACCAGCAAAAAGTTGCACAAACTCTCTCCCTCGCTGGTTCAAGATATAGAGTTTCAAAACCTGCTTGCTGCAGGAACCAGTTAAACAGCGAGTGCCAGAAACATCAAATTTCCGCCTGTGCAACACACATTCAGCTCTGCACCACAACACCATCTTCAATTACGCGCTTCAACTATTTTCATCGCAGCGTTTCATGCTTTCTGTAGAAGTTGAAGCAGCACAGCAGGGAAGTGAAGGAAAAACAAGACCATCCGCTACTATGACGGCTGAACGTGCTCCAGAATTGTATTATTTCCTATCGCAAAATCAATCCTTACACCACAACGCCTGTTAAATTCAAGCTGGGTACACGCTTTCTGCACACCAAGGGACGTTGGAAAAATGTCGTGTAAACAGGATTCCTTGAAATTAAAATGGAAATAGAGCCACCGCTCGCAAAGGCTGATGTGAGGTGCTTGAAAAAAACATCAGTGATTTTGTAGAAAAGCTCAACAAGAAAATTAATGAGCAAGACTGAGCGCTAGGGAGGGAAAAGCGCGAAGCTGCAGGCGAAGCGAGGCGGGCAGAACTCCGCTTTGACCCGCTCTTCATTCTTTTTGCCTTTTTTTTTAGCGTTTAATGCAATTTGGCAGATCGCAATCACCGAAATGCATTTGGACACCTACTCACCAGTCGCATCGCTTCAGCGGTTGGCGGCAGAACCGGCGATCAAGAACCGAAGCTGGAACGCAGCCCAGCGAGCTCTTCCCGCCCTCTCCGCTCCCGATCCGGCACAAACGTAAGGTCAGGACGAGGGAAGTCTTGGCGTTTGTGGCTGAGGGAAACGCAAGATGAGCAGCTGCCGTGAAGGATTCAACATGTCAAGTATTCCCTTTGTAACGCTGCTCTTCAGCGTTTGCTGTTCATTCAGAATCAACGCATCGCACCCTCCGCAAAACAAAATTACGACTAAAATCCAGTGGATTTATACAGGCATCAACCACAACTCTCTCTCAATGCCTTCTAAGCGTTATCGTGTTCAATAAAGAAATGATCCAAACTCGTGATGTGCCAAGCTTTGTTGTTATTTTCACGGTAAAATTTTATTCTTTTACAGAGATCTACCTGGACACGTTTCTTAACAACGTTCTTAGACTCTGAAGAAAAGTTCTTCGCTTTTTCATGGTGGAGGGAAAAAAAATGGATTTAATTAGAGAAAAAATTGAAGCGTTCAAAATCCTTTATGCCTCCAGCACCCCTAAAACAGCATCCAGTTTTCTTTTGAAGCGCATCTTTATTTTCCAATTGATGGAGAACCTAGGCCACGCTCCTCTTGGCCATGGGCGCATTTAAATTGGGGCTTTACCTTCAAGCGCTTGGGAACTCTCCATGAAGTGGCAGCTTTTCAACACCACTCCAGCGGCCGGGCCCGCGGGGCTCGTGTGCCCCCCCGCCCGCCCCCAGCCCCTCCATTTTACTGAGGAAAACGAGAAATAAAGTTGTCTTACCGCTAGCTCCAGGGTTACTGTCCCTTGCGAACCCCACCTAGCAAGTCGACATCGTGACATGTCAGGTCAGCCTCAAGCTCGCTTCCCTGATAGTCAGGTAAAACAAGGAGTTAAAACACAAAATTGACACTTCTCCATTTCTGGACATCAGAAAAAACGTGATGCAAAATATTCTGAACTGTCTGAGAGCTTCTGGTAACCTCCGAGCTGCTAAAACGCTTCTTCAGAGGGATTCTCCCGCTCTAAAATTTCAAAAGAACCAAATATTGCAGATCCACCTTGACCTTTTTGTTTAAATGAGAGCAAAATATTTCCTTTTAACACAATTTTTCCCTACTCCACACACTTCACCAACTCATATACGCTCAGCTTAGGGTTTCAAACATTTTAAGCCAATAGACTACGACGACTTCGTTCAAGTGCTAAGTTAACAGAAGCTCTAACTTTAAGTTTAGAAAGAACAGGAAACGACTCGTTATCTCTCTATAAGGCTCTGATCTACTTGAGTTGATGCGAATGACAGAATTCAATCTGGCAAACCTTCGTTGTCCGACCGACCGTTGCGTTGGGGTCTACAGCTCTCGTGCCAAATGGTTTACTATGAAGTTTAAGGCTTTTTGCTCAATAATTCACATTTCTTTTCCTGCTGGCCTTATAATAAGAGGGGTTTCTGTAGCCTTTCTTCTGCGTTCAAAATACAAAAACAGGCTTCATGTGCAAGGGCAGAGGGGCCAAAAAGGGGTCAGGTTTTCATCCAAAGTCACCAAAATCATGTGGTGATCTTCTACTTGGAGCTGATTTTGGAAAGGTTTAAGCAATGCAGTTGTCATTCTTTTTAGTAA